>NC_082689.1:39464462-40796194 GCF_949987515.2 Delphinus delphis | reverse complement strand
GCAGCAAATTCTAATTGACATATATTCCAATTATTTTAGCACCTAAATGTTTTCCTCCTCTTTAATTACATCTTTATTTCTACTGTTTTTATTTTCCTATACATTTTAAATTCAATCTCCATATATTATTATTTATCTCATCATTTTCATCAATATTACTGAGATATAACTTATGTACAATTAAAAGTACCCCTTCGATAGTCACCTTTTAAATCCTGTTGAAAAGCCATGTTTAAGATTTAATTTGCCAAAATAATGTCTTGTTAATATTCTTTCAATAACGAAGTTGGGCAATATAACCAATGTTTAAAAAAGTTTAAAATGTATAGGTTGAGGCATTTGGGTGGTAAGAAAATGTTATAGTGAATTATCCCTTTTCTTGAGTATTGGAGGACCAAAAAAATAAGGTGTTATTGCGTCTTAGCAGTGATTTTTTTTTTTTTTTTTGAATCCAATCTTGTTTCCAAAAACCACATGTCTGCCAGGGCCTTAAAAGCCATCATGTAAATTACCAGTAAAGTATAACATATGCAAACATAACAAAATCACTTCCATAGTGACGATACTCCAACCATATGGATATTAGTCATAGAGAACTAGAGGTTTTATGATATTTTTTTAAGTCTTTTTTTGTTTGTTTGTTTTGTTTTTGGTCTAGGTAGTCAGTCTGCACTTAAATATCAACCATTTTGCTTTTTCCCTTAAAATTTATATGTATCCAGTACATTTAATTGAGAAATGTATGTTTTTTATTATGCTGTATTTTCTTTTTATTTTTTAATTATTGTTTATATTTTCAATTATTAAAAAATGTACAAAATAAAGTTTCATTGCTGGTCTTGTAAGAGCTATACAATTTTCCAAAATGTATACCTATAACTGCAGCAGTTCACTTATTTCAAAAATTTGGGATTCTGTTCATTTGTTATTCTTAAGACCACCTCAAATTTAAAGGCTACCTTATTGTACGTTTAAAGTGTATTATAACAGTGTGGTAGTTAATAAAACACTATTTTTTTTTTCTTTTGAAAAAAAAAAAAAAAAAAGTACCCCTTCAATGAGTTCAAAAAATTGTGCCAAATATATATATCTGTGTAAACGTTACACAGTGAAAATATGGAATATTTTTTCACCACCAAAAAGTTCTCTCATACCTATCTGCTGTCGATCCCTGCCACTGGAGGCCAATGTAATAGCTGTTATGCTACTGGTACTTTTGATTAGCTCTTCCTATTCTGCAATTTTTATGTAAATGAATCGTGTAGTAAGTTCTGTATTTTGTCTGGCTTTTCTTGCCCAACATACAGCTGCTGTTTCAATTTCCCTAAAATTTTTCTTTACTCATTTTTTGTTCTTATTTCAGCTTGTTCTCTGCATTACATGGTGTTGCCATATATACTCATCATGTTATTTTATCTCACTCTTTCCTACTCCTTTTTATCTTCTTAATCCTTTCTAAGTGTCTCAAAATACATTTTTTTGGTTGATTTTCTGCTTCTGTAACAAATACATATTTCAGAAATGTTACACTATTTTATCTCTCAGGATCATATTCATGTTTTATATTGCTTATTTGTTTATTTTCACCTAGAACTAATGTTAGTTGACCTCACGTTAACCTTTTGAATATTACTTCAAAATAAGACAGTCATATTTGATAATTTTTAATACATAGACTAAATTTCAATTGGAGCAGCTCTGCTAAATCACAGAGGAAATTTGTATCCCCACAAATACATCTAGCATTACTCTTACCTTTGTTTCAATACTTAGCAATTAAATTTCAGAAACTATGCTTCCCACAGAACTATATTACTATCTGTCTTCTCATACCTGATTTCTTCTAGCTTTCCCTCTGATAAAGTCTCTAAATCTAGAAAACAAGAACTTGTTAGATAATACAGTATTTGGCTCAATAAAAAAACAAACACATTGAGAGATGGAGAATATCTGTATTTCTACAGATAATGGAAGAAAGATGTGGTACTTTTCACTTTTTCAGGATTTCAAAATTATTTTATGGAGATAAAATATATTTTTTCCTTCAAGTCTTATTACCCTCCAAGTTGTCAGATATTCCTTTCAATATATTACTGATACTGAGCAGGACCATGTGGGGTTCCTGGGCAAGCCTTTCTGTGTCCCCCATTTCTTTTTTTTTTTTTTTTTTTTGCTGTATGCGGGCCTCTCACTGTTGTAGCCTCTCAGGTTGTGGAGCACAGGCTCCAGACGCGCAGGCTCAGCGGCCATGGCTCACGAGCCTAGCCATTTTGTGGCATGTGGGATCTTCCCGGACCGGGGCACGAACCCGTGTCCCCTGCATCGGCGGGTGGAGTCTTAACCACTGCGCCACCAGGGAAGCCCCCCCATTTCTTGATTACAGGAAATAGGCTTCATTCAGCCTCCATGACCTAGGTGAGTTCCAACGGACAGGTTCAAACAGATGCTAATTAGGGAAGGGAAGGGATGAGGAGACAAGGGAGGAACAGTCAAAAGAAACAATAACACAGCCTTGGAGCTGGTTCTCCCTCAAGGGATATACATAACAGTGTCTTTGAACTATTGTCCAGGTACTTAAACCCCCACCAAGTATGGTGTCCACAAGCACATAGCCCCCAGACCAACTGGAAGAAGAAAATTGATGATGCTGACTCCCACTTACCTCACCACGAACCAATCAGAAGAATGTCCGCAAGCTGATCATGCCCTCTTTGAACCATTACTATAAAACTTGTCACTACCACCTCCAGGTCAGGACACAGTTTTTGAGGGCATTAGCCACTGTAGCCCCCTTTGCCTGGCAAAGCAATAGAGGCTATTCTTTTCTACCTCACCCCAAACTCTGTCTCCAAGATTTAATTCGGTGTTGGGGTACAGAGGCCGTATTCAGCTTCATTACCTGTTTACTTTTTGTGATGATAAGAATTTTATTCTTTTATTTTTTTTAAGGTAATTTGTGATGATTTGAGATCAACTGTGACAGGAGTTGATATTTGGATTGTATTTTTGAAAGCAAGCAATAGGATATTTTAAAAAATATATTAAGTTCATTAGTTACTGAAATTTAATAATTTTACCATTACCGAATCCAAGCTCACTCTGCTCGCCACACAACAGGCCAATAAATCACGAGACGAGGTGTTGAGGCAAGGAATAGCGACTTTATTCGGAAAGCCAGTGGACCAAGAAGATGGCAGACTAGTGTCTCAAAATAACCATCTTATTGGGGTCTGGATGCCAGTTTCTTTTCTAGAACAGAGAGGGGGAGGAGGTGAGGAAGTAAAGTAAAAAGACCATTAGTTTTGCCTGGTTTGGCCAGCATCAGGGAGGGGATGTGTTAATTTCTTCTTTTCTACAGCCATTCACAGGTAGGCAGGGTCAAATTGTTTCCCTGTGAGCTGAACAAAAGCACTTTAACATTCAGGCAGAAGGGCAGGGTTCCCTGAGGCAGGCAATTATGTATGATTATAATAAAAAAAGCAATGAAAAAGCAAAGGTTAAAGTCAAAGAAGCAGATCCACTATGGAGTCAAAATTGGCTCTTCCCTGTTACATTACTTCAATAATCTTAAAAAAGTATTCTTGATTCATAGTTTCTGCTACACATTAGCAGTAATCAAAATGAGCTTAAAATCATTCAAAACTTATGCTATATTTTACATAGGTAAAGAGTACTATAGGTAACTCAAAAATATTTATCTGTACATACTTAATAATGCATTAAATATTTTAAACACAGCCATGCTTTATAAAGAAGTTGGAGCTCATCTCTCTCTCTCTCTTTTTTTTTTTTTTTGGCAATTGATGTGTTTTTTTTCCTAAATTGTTTTTTTCCTTCATATTTCTCTAATGAACTAAGTTATTTTTCCAAATAAGTCTTGGAAATATTTTGAACTGACAAAATATGCCCCCTCTAATTTTTTTAATGCATATATGCAAAAAACCTAATTATATCTAGCAATTCTAGATAAAACATTATTTTAAAATTTCCATTTAAATGTCTAATATAGTTGTTATTTCTTGATAATGGAGTTGAATTATGAGCAACACTTAAGTTATTTCTATTTGCAAATAGCAAACTGAAATTAAATATTATCCCAAACACCACAATTTGTTCATGCTTAAAATATAAATTTTAAAAGGAAATAATAAAAGGTCTTTTAAAATAATAGGGTTCAGGGCTTCCCTGGTGGCACAGTGGTTGAGAGTCCGCCTGCCGATGCAGGGGACATGGGTTAGTGTCCCGGTTGGGGAAGATCCCACATGCCGTGGAGTGGCTGGGTCCGTGAGCCATGGCCGCTGAGCCTGCACATCTGGAGCCTGTGCTCTGCAACAGGAAAGGCCACAGCAGTGAGAGGCCCGCATATGGCAAAAAATGAATAAATAAATAAATAAAATAAAATAAAATAATAGGGTTCAGTCAATATTCTGCTTCTACTTGTATTAGCATAGACCCTGTAAATGAAATAACGCAAACTCAAGTACTCATTTGTATGCACAAAATGATTTGTATGCAAACACAACTCCTTTATGAGAGTGATTTCTTAAGGAGTAGAATTCAAAGCAATTTCCAATTAGCCTTTAGTTAGAAAAATAGTGAAACTCAAACTTTTATAGCATATCAAGAAAATATAGGGGCTTCCCTGGTGGCACAGTGGTTCAGAGTCTGCCTGCCAATGCAGGGGACACAGGTTCATGCCCCAGTCCGGGAGGATCCCACATGCCGCGGAGTGGCTGGGCCCATGAGCTATGGCCGCTGAGCCTGTGCGTCCGGAGCCTGTGCTCCCCAATGGGAGAGGCCACAACAGTGAGAGGCCCACGTGGCGCAAAAAAAAAAGAAAGAAAATATAGTTACTAATTTGAAATAGAAGTACTGTGGTAGTGAAAAATTTTAAAACATGAAGTAAATTTTGAATGTATTTTTTTTAAAGAACAGCATGTAAAAGAAATTAAATTTTGATTTATTTAGCAGTAAGTATTTTTTGCTTGTGAAGTAATTCCCTTTTTTGCCCAATGATGGAAATATTAGAGAATAAATACATGGTATATATTAGAGAGTCAATATACAGCATTATGAGATGAAATTTTACACTGTATTTAAGAATTTTATAACTACATTATGAGAAGGAAAATATTTAAGGGCCAGAAAGAATTTTCATTTACCTTGAAAAATTTCACAGTAGACATAATCAGTTGTCATTTTTTATATTTCCACAGTGACTTAAATGTCTTCTTCAGAGACACACTACTTTTTAAAATTATTGGTTTAATTGCTACAAGACTATAAGGTCTACAATAGAAATTGTTATTTTTCTATTTTTCATTTACAATGGCCCAATGAGTTTGGTGTATATTTAGTCCCATTTTACCTGTGAAGAAGTTGAGACACAAAAAGTTTAGTAATTTGCCCAAGTTAATGTAGCTTGGTAAATGACACAATCAAACCAAAGCAGTTTTATCTTCTGTCTAGGAGTCTCTAATATAGTATCTGTTGACTAGTGGATCTCTCTGTAGTGATCCAATGATAAAAAAATAGTCATTAGCTACTTTATCCTACTGTTAGAATATATAGTTAATACCAGTTATCATATTATGTTTGTCCTTCTGATCAAAACTCTTTATTGAAACTTAATTTCTTATATAGCTTTTAAGCATAAAAAGCACCTAAGCTATTTTTTCTTTGTTGAGTTTAAATTCCAAACTTGTACCAGAAGAGAAAAATAAAAGACATACAAAAGAATTCCAACCTAGGTCTCAGTTTTAACAGAGCTGTGCAAGTCCAGGTACTGGGATGAAGATGTGCAGTAAAAGGGGTGTGTTATAAGGCCACCGAGTCTTTGAAAGGAAATGTAAATTTTTGAAAAAACAAGCAGCAATATCTAGAGAAATCAGACAAAACTAAAGTCCTTCAGGTTGGGTTATTTTCTTTAATTTTCTATAGCATGAGTTTTTTTCCTTGTTCCCCTTGGGTGTTTGTGGTTACAATGTTTATAGGCACAGTGGCTTAATCAAGAACACTGATTAAACTTCAAGAGGTCCAAGTACTCCTTAATCCACTATGACCTAGAAGTGAGATTTTAGGCAATCAAGTTAAAGACTCTGGGGCAACATTCCTTCAGATTCATAGGCTGCTCCTTCTTTGGTATTTATCAGTTTTTTTCTTTGAAGAAGATTTTCTTGAATAATAGCAACTAAATAAAAAATACATGAAAACATATCTCTTTAAAAAGCAGAATATCAAGAAATTTCATCTACAAAACTAGCACGTACAATGCCTATGATATTGTTTTGTTCTTAGTCCTAGTAGTTAGCTAGGTCATGGTTGATATGGTTTGAGTAATGTTAGAAAATGTTGCCATTTCTCACAAATTATTTTTCCAAAGTGTTTCTTTTGCCCCTGAAATCCATAAAGATTTACTTAGATTTATTACTGGCAAAGATATCTAGTGGCTAGTCATTAAAAGTTGAGTGAATGAATCAGGCAACACATTACTATACTATTGATTATTAATTTAATTCAAGAGACTTTATCAGATATCTATGAGAAGAAATTATATATCAGACTGTCATGATTTTCTGGGAGAAGGTGAGTAGATTAAAGGAACTGAAACACTAGAATAATGGTGGGAACAAGAAGTCTTCTCAAGCTTGGAGTATGAATAAGAAGGATTGACATTTTCAAAAGTAAAGGAAGGGGTTTAAAAACAAATAGATTAATACTGAGATAAATTTAGGTACTTATAAATTTTAACATGAGCTAATATTTACCATCCACAAGTATTTGGAGACCAATCTATACAAAAAATAATCCCAAAAGTTCCAGCTCAGTGCTAAATTTCAGAAAAATTCATAATAGAAAAGTAATTTGATAGATTCTGAAAATGAAGAATTCTATGGGTAGCATTGCAATCCACGTCTCTGCATATATCTTATCTAAACAGAATCTGCTCTGGAATAATCCTTCCTGGTAATCTCTAAAGGTGAGAAATTTGCCTAAGCCCAGAGTGGAAGATTCAAGGCCATTTTGTGTATCTTTAGTCACAATTATGTGAACAGCCTTCTCCAAAGTCACCCATAGAAGATCTTGAGGTGATCAATTGCCTTATCACTTCATGGTCTTGAAAATGGCAATAAAAAGAAAAGAAAAAATAATAAAAGAAAATAAAAGAATAAAATCAGTCTATTCTATCATCTATCTAGCTAGCTATCAATAATCTATATCTGTATAGATAATAGATATTTAGCTATCTATTGCTGAGCAAAAAATTATCCCCAAATTTAGCAACTGAAAACAACAAATATTTATTATATCATAGTTTCTATGAGTCAAGAATTCTCCTATGGCATGGGTTAGCTGGGAGCTTCTGGTTCAAGAACTCTTATGAATTGCATCCAAGCCATTGGTTGGGGCTGTAGTCTAACCTGAAAGCTCAGCTCAGGGCGATCCACTTTCCAACTCACTCACTGGAAGTTGGGAGGTCCCTGGTATTGGCCGTAGACATCAACTCTTTGCCAAATCAGTCTCTCCAAAGGGCTGCACATAATATGGTAGTTTGCTTCCCCAAGAATGAAGAATTCAGAGAGACAGAAAAACATATCCCTCAAGGCAGAAGCCACAGCCTTTTGTATAACCTAATCTGAAAATTAACGTTCCAAAATATCTGCCATATTCTATTCATTAGAAATGAGTTAATAAACCCAGATCCAACCCACAATCAGGAGGAGGAGATAACACAGGGGCATAAATATCAGGAAAGGGAGATCATTGAGGGCTATCTTAGAATCTGCCTACCACACTCACACACAATAACACAAAATGAGCTGTTGGGCTTATTATTTAAATCATACCTTTGATAGATGGGCTTTGATGTTTTGAAGACTTAAGGAGAAAAAAGATAGATTTTTAAAAACATTGCTTTTGTGGTCTAGAAATAATTTCACCTTTTTTCTCTGCTTATTTCTAGGCTTCCTTGAAAAAACTTGCACATGTGAAGAGCTCCACACTGCAATCAGAGCATTTTATCATGGCTTTCAGAAAGAAATTACCTCTAAATTATGCAAATTGCCTTAATCAACTAGATAAATATGAGTGTGAATAAAACGCAAAATGTTGTTGGAGATTCACTGATATGCATGTTATCATATTCATCATTCTTATTGTTAGTGAATGGCCTGTGAGAGTCTCAGGAAAATATGGGTTTCCTGTTTCAGTTTCTGTTCTCTGCTATTTATCTATGCTTTGTTGTTTTATTATTGTTACTGTTAGTCAATTTGACAACAATGTACATAAAGTCATGAAAAAAAATAAGTGGGTGTAATATTTGTTGACTGATTATGTGAAAGAGCAGTTTGATAATATTTGGAGTTTTTTCAGTTTTACTGACAAAGGGATAACTTTCTGTTTTTTGTATTAAAAGCGGAAATACACATACACAAACATTTTCTAAAAAGGAAAAAAATACACTGTAAATTAGCAATCTAAATATTAGTAAAAAAATTACTTTCTAAATCATGACAAATATACTGACTAAAGACACAAATTAGAAAAAAAACATTGTTTGGTCCTATGATTGTACAAAAATAATCATTGGAATTGAAAAGGATGTTGGCTTAGTTTTATTCATTGTTATTTCTAATTGAACAAGAATGTGAAGTTCTTCAGATTAAGATTGCAGGATTGGGCTTCCCTGGTGGCGCAGTGGTTGAGAATCCGCCTGCCAATGCAGGGGATACGGGTTCGTGCCCCTGTCCGGGAAGATCCCACATGCCACAGAGCGGCTAGGCCCGTGAACCATGGCCGCTGAGCCTGCGTGTCCGGAGTCTGTGCTCCGCAACGGGAGAGGCCACAACAGTGAGAGGCCCGCGTACCGCAAAAAAAAAAAAAAAGATTGCAAGATTATTTATGGAATGTCTTCTCTCCCATCTTACAGACAGTGTATTACCCAAAAATATGCCCTGAAATGATGGTTGATTCTAACATTTATTTTTAAATACCCTCTCTCATGCATATAGCTAAAATTCTATGAAAAAATTTTATTTTTTTCTGAATTTCACGTTGATCTTTTCCAACTTTTTAACTTAAAAGCTAATGTTTTTTTATACAAAAGTCTTTTATTTTACACAAAAATTTGTTTTCTACAAAAAGAAAATTTCACAAGTATATATTTTCCTCCAAAACTCAAAATTTCCAAATATTAAGTCATTTTTCATGGAGACTGTTCCACAATTTCTTTTGTTTCCCCATAGTTCCTATCTAATTACCCCACAGCACATCATTAGGATTAACACATTTTGAATATCCACAGGGAAACATAGTACTCAATAAGGACTTTGAAGTTTAAAAGTTAGCATGCATTCTTGACCCTGAAAGACATGGCTAACTGCGTTTAGAATTCTAATAGACTGTAGTCTGATATAATGTTAGCATGCCAACAATATTGCTACATGTTGCAGTAAGGAAGGAATAGGATGAATACAGGGTCAAGAGGCAGAACTTGAAACAGAGGAAAAGAATGCATTTGGAGAGGATTTATTAATTGCTCTCAGGTTTCTATGTCGCTGGCTTAAAAATCATTTTACTTCTACCAGGGTCATATACTGCATACATAACAAAATCATTTCTCCTTTTGGCAAGAGCTCTCAAATATGTGTCTTTCATGAAGTAACCATCGTATGCTACTATTGCAAGTTATGTATTACGCAGACTGACAGTATATTCAAAGACAGGCCCGTTGTTCAGCAAATTTTGCCCAGACCTCAGTACTGTATAAATTACTGTGCATCTAAAAATTATTAGTATTGGGTCTACTTCTCGGGAGTGTGTTCTTTAGATAGTTTTTGATAAAGTATTCTCTCTGGGAATAGTATTGACTTTCCTAGTTTGAGGCTTAAATTGAGTGTTTCAATTACTAATGTAATAAAGCAAATAATAAAGTAGATGAGTTTTTTAAAATCATCTTTTTACATTGTAAAATATAATCATACACATAAATATTTCTCTCTCTGAAATTTTATCAGACATAATGCAATAATTTAGAAAGAGAAAAAATAGCAGTGTAAGATGAAAAGAGCAGCAAACTTATAAAGCAGAATTTATGAAATACTACGTACTTTCACAGTAAAGCATACTTTCTGTTAAAGATCAATTTGGATTTTGAATAATTTAAAAATTGAATCTGAAGAGACATGAAGAAAACACTGTTATGGATTTATTCATTTAGCAATTTGCAATTATCCAGCAGCATTTAGCAAGCGCTTCCTATTTTTCTGGGTTGTCTCAAGCTAACTAGTGGAATAAGAGTGTTTACAGGCTTGTGAGATAAAGAGCCAATAAAATTGTTGTTGTTTTTTTGCGTACGCGGGCCTCTCACTGTTGTGGCCTCTCCCATTGCAGAGCACAGGCTCCGGATGCGCAGGCTCAGCGGCCATGGCTCACGGGCCTAGCTGCTCCGCGGCATGTGGGATCTTCCCGGACAGGGGCATGAACACGTATCCCCTGCATTGGCAGGTGGACTCTAAACCACTGCGCCACCAGTGAAGCCCTGCTTTATATTGTTTTACTAACAATAAATAAAAGACTGAAAACCAATAATGAGCATTTTTAGATCTACTTTCTTAATTCAATAATATATTCAAAACTAAATATTTAAAAATTTTGCAGCATTACACTTGCCTGAAGTATATATAGCTTTGTTGTTTTGAAGTATCCTTTATCTGAGTTCTAAGTAATGACTCAGGAGATAGTTTATCCTGGCATGTTTTCATCTGAATTTGGAGTTAATTTCTTATATGGTTGATAAGTTAAATGAGATAACGTAGATACAATGCTTAGCACAATGACTGGTGTATAGAAAATACTCATTGCATGTTTGGTTTGATTATAAATGATAACCAAAGAAGACAATTTAAGGAATCTCTCTAGACATACTCTGATATTAATTTTAATATATGTGTGCATGAAAAGCCCACATATTTTAACTCTCTAAAAAATTCTGAACTTCATGCTTAATAAAATAGTTGACAGTATTTGCTTCAAGAAAGTTGGCAATCCTGAGAGTATAGTTGGGCTAATGTGGTGCCCGATTGTCTGTGCCCTCTGCAAGTGAAGGCAGAGTGAAGAGCATTTTTCACTTCTCCAAACCTCAGGAAACTCTGACTGGACTTTCAGAATGGTCTTCATAAAAGCAAAGTGGCAGGATGGTGTACATATAGCCTAACAGAGCACTTTATCTTACAACACTAAAAGTGCTTAACAATAGATCCTTTCCCACCCATACATCAGCAAACCTACATAAGTTTCCTTTAGTTCAGCAAGGAGAAGCTAAATAAATAATTTATTTTTATAAACTTCAGTTTCAATCTGGTAGGACCTGCCACCTATAAGAAACTCATCATTGATAAACCTGACCAGAGACCAGAACTGCTTGTAATCTTTTTTTTTTTTTTTTTTTGAGGCTTTCTTTCACATTTATCTGAATAATTTTCCTCTTGTTGATGTCATTGACTTTAGGATGAAACCATTTTATATGTTTATAAAATCTTACTATGCATGATATAAATAGTTTATATTTATTATAAGTATTTATTTATATGCCCTTTAAAAGTTTCATTCCTAGAGCTAAGATTTACAAAACCTCAAACTTCATCAGAAGCAAAATTGTTTTTGAAACTCCTGGGCATTACAGCTCTTTGGGGTACGTTAGTAGCAAACTTTTAGTGAAAAAGAAACAAAAACCTCATGATTTCTAAAGGAGCATAGTTAAGATTGACAGGAAAATTACAGGCATGCGTCAGAGATATTGTGGGTTTGGTTCCAGATCACTGAGATAAAATGAGTCACAAGAAATTTTTGGTTTCTCAGTGCATATAAAGATTATGTTTACACTATACTGTAGTCAATTAAGTATGTAATAGAATTATGTCTAAAGTAAAAATGTGTATACCTTAATTAAAAAATACTTTATTGCTAAAAAATGCTAACTATTGTCCAAGCCATCAGGGAGTCATAATGCTCTTGCTGCTAGAGGGTTGTGCCTCGATGTCGATGACTGCTGACTGACCAGGGTGGTGGTTGTTGAAGCTTGGAGCAGCTGTGGCAATTTATGAAAATAAAGCAATGAAGTTTGTCGCATTCACTAACTCTTCCTTTCACAAACGATTTCTCTGTAGCATGCAATGCTGTTTGATAACATTTTGCCTACAGAGAACTTCTTTCAAAACTGGAGTCAGTCCTCTCAAACCCTGCTGCTGCTTTATCAATTAGGTTTCTGTAATATTCTAAATTCTTTGTTGTCGTTTCAACAATCTGCACAGCATCTCCACCAGGAGTGGATTCCTTGTCAAGAAACAACTCTGTTTTCTCATCCATAAGAAGCAACTCCTCAACTGTACAAGTTTTATCCTGATATTGGAGCAATTCAGTCCCATCTTCAGGCTCCACTTGCAAGGTTAGTTCTCTTGCTATTTCCACTGCATCTGCAGTTACTTCCTCCACTGAACTCGAGCCCTTCAAAGTCATCCATGAGAGCTGGAATCAACTTCTTCCAAACTCCTGTTAAGGTTCATACTTTGACCTCTTCCTATGAATCACAAATATTCTTAATGGCATCTAAAATAGTGAATCCTTTCCAGAAGGTTTCCAATTTACTTCGTCCGGATCCATCAGGGGAATCACTATCCATGGCAGCTATAGCCTTATGAAATGTATATCTTAAATAATAAGACTTGAGGGCTTCCCTGGTGGCACAGTGGTTGAGAGTCCGCCTGCCGATGCAGGGGACACGGGTTCGTGCCCCGGTCCGGGAAGATCCCGCATGCCACGGAGCGGCTGGGCCCGTGAGCCATGGCCGCTGAGCCTGCGCATCTGGAGCCTGTGCTCCGCAACGGGAGAGGCCACAACAGTGAGCGGCCCGCGTACCGCAAAAAATAAATAAATAAAATAAGACTTGAAACCCAAAATTATTCCTTGATCCATGGGCTGCAGAATGGATGTGGTGTTAGCAGGCATGAAAATAACATTAATTTCTTTGTACATCTCCATCAGAGCTCTTGGTTGACCAGGTGCACTGTCAATGAGCAGCAATATTTTGAATGGAATCTTTTTTTCTGAGTAGAGTAGGTTTCAACAGTGGGATGAAAATATTCAGTAAACCATGTTGTAAACACATGTGCTGTCATCCAGGCTTTGTTGTTCTATTTATAGAGCACAGTCAAGGTAGATTTATCATAATTCTTAAGGACTCTAGGATTTTCAGAATGGTAAATGAACTGGCTTCAACTTAAAGTCACCAGCTGCATTAGTCCCTAACAAGAGAGTCAGCCTGTCCTTCAAAGATTTGAAGCCAGTCATTGACTTCTCTCTAGCAGTGAAAGTCCTAGATGGCATCTTCTTCCAATATAAGAGGCTGTTTTGTCCATACTGAAAATCTGTTGTTTAGTGTAGCCACATTCATTAATTGGCTAGCTGTTTGGCACAAGAAGCCAATTATAAATAAAGCTGTTATGGGAAAATTCCTGTACAAGTCTTAATGCACATATGTATATATTTTTATTTTGGGGGGTCAATATCTAGAAATGGATTTGGTGGGTCAATTCCACTCAAAGATATGTTTAGCTTTATAAAAACTGACAAACTGTTTTCCAAAGTGGTTTTACCATTTAACATCCCTGCCAGCAATATGTGAGAATCCCAATTGCTTCACATCTTAACCAATAGTTGTATTCACAGTCTTATAAAATTTTACCTATTTAGTTAAATAGGTGTGTTAATTTAGTTAAATAGGTGTGTAATATTATCCTATTTTTGCTTTTATTTTCATTTTACTGATACTGATAATGTTGAGCTTATTCTAATTATTTTCAGTTCATACATAATTTTTGTGAATTGTCTGATTTTCAATTGCTCTGCCCAATTTTACTGAATTGTCATTCTGTTAAGATATAAGATCTCTTTATATATTCTGAACATAAATGTTTATCTTTTAAAAGATCATCTTAATTTTTAATTTAATGAACTCTATCTTTTTATTTTAATTTTATGGATGTGCTTTTGGTGTCGTGTCTAAATACTCTGTATGCTCTCCATTTCCTTTTCTTAACTTATTAAGCTGGCTAAAATTCCTAGGACAATATTAAAAAGGAGTTGTGAGAGAGGACATACTTGTCTTGTTTCTGATCTTGGGGAGAAAGCATTGTGTTTTTCATCATTAATTATGACCTTTGTGTAGGTAGTCTGTGTATGTTCTTTATCAAGTTAAGAAAGTTTCCCTCTGTTCCTAGTTTGCTAAGAGTTTTTATTATGAATCAGTTTTGGATTTGGTTAAATAATTTTTCTGCATCAGTTGATATGATCATATTAGTTTTCTTCTTTAGCTGGTTCATGTGACGATTACATTGATTCATTTTTGAATGTTAAACAATTTTAACAAATTTTTAAATAAATCCCCCTTGGTCCAGTATATAATTCTTTTCATACATCCTTGGGCTCCATTGCTAATATTTTGTTGAGGATATTTACATCTATGTTCATGAGACATAGTGGTCTGAAGTTTTTCTTTCTTATAACACCTCAATCTGGTTTTAGTATTAAGATTATTCTGGCCTTGTTAAAATAGTTAAGAATACAGACTGTGACAAAAGATTCTAATTGTATAAAAAATGTATGAAATAATCTCACTAAAGGTGGTGGGGAAAAATGTGCTGACTTAAGTGATTTTGGAAATGAATGGAGACTGGAGTCTGTACAGTGAAAAGGAACAGTTTATAAATAGAGTATACTAGGAGGTAAAGTTTTCCCACAGGGTTTAGTGCTAGCAATTCTGATGCTGCTGTACATGTATACAGGAATTTAATAATTGACTAGATGGATGGTGGATCAGATTTCTCACTATTTCTCACTGTTGGAGTGGAAATTTATAGATCAGCAAAGGGAGGAGGATAGAATGATCCATGTGGTAATAGGTCAGAGTTGGAAACATCAGTAAGAACTCATGTTCAATTTAATATACATATTGATATATATGTATATATATATATATATGATGGCTACATATACAAATAGTTATAGATATGTGTATATACATGGGTTAATATATGCACATATATTTATTTCCTCTGTTAGATGAGAGCACTAAAGAATGATACTCCACTACCAACAAGCACACCTAGCACCCAGATCTTTGTTTCTAGTACCAATCTCCAATAAAAGAAACCAGGGCTCCTTGGAGAAATGGACAATTCTAGGAGTGTGGCAGGAAATATATATAAGATGAGCCTAGAGCATCTTGTAGTGCCAGAGAAAGTAAGAAAGTGCACCAAAAACCAAAACAAACAAAAACAAACATTGCTGGGGTATGTCAAAGGGACGCAGGAGCCAACTAAAAGAGTTTCCAAGGTTCAAAGCTAGAATAATTTGAGCAAAATAAATAATACAGTATTGAATTATAACCCAAATTATAAAATACATATTCATGAATACATATTTATATAATTAAATGATATATAAAAATAAATGAATGGGGTAAAACTTCCCATGCAGAAGAATTGCAAACAAATTATGTAGACACTCCATGCTAAAGAGGGAGGGCGTAATTCCTCACATCTTAAATGTGGGATGTGACTTCCTTCTAAAGCACAGCATGGAAAGCAGAAAAAACAAGAGTAACTTTGTGAGAAAAACCTGACAAGCACCATTTTAGCCAGATATTTAAGACCAATTTTAACAGTCAGAAAAGACATTGATAAGAAGCACCCTTGATAAAATGTGATGAAAAAGCACTTTAACCCTATGATTTTCCTCCCCCAAACTCATACCCCAGTCTATCAATAAGAAAAACATCAGATAAATTATAATAAAATGAAGTCCTACAACATCCCTGACCAGTACTTCTCAAAACTGTCGAAGTTAACGTAAACAAGGAAAGTCTGAGAAACTGTTACAGCCATATGGAGCCTAAAAAGTCATGACAAGTAAATATGAGTGAGATCCTGGGACAGAAGAGGATAAAACTAAGGCAATATGAATAAACTCTGCAGTTTAGGTAATAATATATCAATATTGCTTCATTAATTATAAGAAAAGTACCATGCTAATATGAGATATTAATATTAGTGCAAATTGATTTCAGAGGTATATACAGGAATTGACTACACTATCTGCTCAGTTTTTCTAATCATAAAAAATATCATGGGATTGCTAACTTTTAAGTCAAATCGTATCAGCATGAATTGACACAATGTAGGACAGTAAATTTTAAAATGATACATATGTTAAATACTATAAAATCATTTTTCTTAATGTATTGAAATATTTATAAAGGTATATTTTTTCTTATTGGTTGGTGGTTACTATCAATATAGTTAATTCTTATGACATCAGCATATTTCACTTTCTGTATCCAGTCAGCTTTTCCTCTCAAGCCTATAGTATTTCCAGACTAAAACTTTAATCAGTGCCTTAGGTAAGCTTAGCATTCAGGATTGTTTCTGCAAGTTAAGTAAAAAGAAATTAACAATAAAATTGTATTTAACACTTTGTTAAAATTAATCACTCTTTGTAATTAAAATATGATTTGCTGAAAGAATTTTTAAAATGAGGCTTTAAAGATAGCTAAAGGTAAATCTAATTGCTCCTACACCTAATGCAACTGCTTTTGTCAAAAGTATAAATGTGGCATGATATTTTTGTTGTTGTTTCACTTAAATAAACCTCTGGGTATACCTTCCTTCTAAAATATTACCATATAACCTGAATATATTTTTATGAGGAATCAGGCCACTTTTCAGATAGTTGTTAGCACTCTGCGATTATTAGACTACTTTTCTTAGAAAGTAACAGAAGCTAACTTTTAGTTCTCAAGACACAATAGATTTTAGTGTGCAAGTTTAATTTACAGCAGAAGATATCACATAAAGCAGAACAAAATTTAATTTAAAAAATTTATTGTTATTGTATTAGTTTACTAGTGCTGCCTTAACAAAACGCCACAGACTGGGTGGCTTATACAACAGAAATTTATTTTCTCATGATTCTGGAGAAATCCAAGATCAAGGAGTCAGCAAGTTTGGTTTCTCCTGAGACCATTCTCCTTGACTTGCTGGTGGCTGGCCTCCAAATACAGTCACGTTGGGGATTAGGGCTTCAATATATGAATTATGGGGGGGGGGGGCACGATTACATTCATAACAATTAACAAAATGAAAATAAAAGTTTTAACACTTTATAAATTAAACTGGTTTGATGATTAGATTTATCAAGGAATTAAATGAGTCCCATTTCATTTTATTTTCTGGTAAAATTTTCTTTTCATCCAGCATCAAATGTTCAATCACAAAATAATTTCTCACATATCCACTCAAGGTAAATCTCTCTACTTCTCTACCCACCATTCTAAGCTTTTCTATGTCTTTACTTCTTATTCTAAAATGTCCATGGTCTAAGATAAAGAATATAGATATTTTACCAGCTCAAAACATTTTTTAAAAATTAGAGGATACTTTATTTTTAAAAGAGGATCCACAGTTTTAGATTCAAAAATCAAAATAGATCAGTTAGTCAACTTCGCTTTTATGGCCGCAGACAATGCAGCATCATCAATAACAACAACTTATTTTTGTTTCTTATTCCTATGTTTTTGGCTACATATCTTTTTAATGTCTCTGTGTATACCAACAATTTTCTACTATTATTTTCAAAATAGAGACTAGAAAAGAATCAATCTTTATTCTTGCATAGTCAATAGAATATTATTTTATCATTATCATTATTACTTTAGAGAAATTTCTTTCAACTTTAAAACTCATTATTGTAAATATTAGCCTATGATTGTGCTATAATTTTGGAAAGTCTCTATAGGTGCTATAGGCTGAAATTTGTGCAATTTTTTGTTTTGCACCAAAATTTGTGAAAATTGCGATTTATAGGAAAAAGTATATATTTGGTCATTCAGATGATATATGAGAAATATATGCTTGGTCTTCATGCACAGTTTCTGCCTCACAGCTCCCAAAACACTTGAAATTTCCTGAGCAATAAAAGCAATGGGTTAATATTTGGACTCTTGTCCTTAGTTTCTGAAAATGCTTCAGGGAAGAAATTTTTGGATCCCACCCAAGGGTGGGAGCTGGTTGCCAGGAGAACCAACCATGTGATTAAACGATTGGAACTTTCAGTCTCACCCCTGATTTGGGGGGGCAGGGGCATGGAGAGGGGCTGGAGATTGAATTAATCACAGTTGACTAATGATTTAGTCAATCATGACTATGTACTGAAGCCTCCATAAAACCCAAAAAGGACAGCTTTTTGGCCCTTTTTCAAAGAGCTTCCATTTTGGGGAACCACTAGCTTCCAAGGGCCACCATTCCAGGCCCCATGCTCCAGGAGGACAGAAGCTTCTTTCTTTGGGACCTCACTCTATGTATCTCTTCATCTGGTTGTTAATTCCTTCAACATCATTTTATAATAAATCTTTAATCTCGTGAACAAATGGATTTTCCTGAGCTCTGTGAGCCATTCCAGCAAATTAATTGAAACTAATGAGGGGGTTGTGTGAGCCTTTGATTTATAGCCAGTCGGTCAGAAGCACAGGTAACAACCTTGTGAATGTAGGCTGAGGTGGAGGGACTTCTTGTGGGACTGAGACCTTTATCTGTTGAATCTGATTCTATCTCCAGGTAGATAGTGTCAGCACTGAGGTGAATTCTCTGACACTCTGCTGGGGGCTGAGAATTGCTTGTTGGTTTGGGGAAGCCTCCACACACATACTGGAATTCATCCAGGAAACCTTTGCTATTTGTGTCCCTCATAAAATTTATATGTTAAAATCCTAATGCCCAATGCGATGGTACTGGAGGTGGGGACTTTGGGAGGTGCTTGGTCGTGAAGGCAGAGTCCTCATAAATAAATTTAATGCCCTTTTAAAAGAGGCCCAAGAGAGATCTTTCATCCCTTTCCACCATCTGAGGACACAACAAAGCTGCTGGCTATGAAAAAGGAAGAGGGCTCTCACCACATTCTGACCATGCTGGCACCTTGATCTTGGATTTCCAGCTTCCAGAACTGTGAAAATAAATTTCTGTTGCTTATAAGTCACCCAGTCTGTGGTACTTTGTTATAGCAGCCTGAGGGACTAAGACTGCCTCTATCCAGTTATTTTAAATATATAAACTGCATTCTGTATCTCAGACTTTTGGGGGTTAGAAAATCTTTCAGGAATTGGCAACTCTCTTTAACCAGTTTGTTTCTGATGTTATGTTCATTGATGCTAGTATCTTGTGTCAAATTAGCAGGAAACAATATTTTTCTAAGGTTTACATATAATCCAATATTCATTCTGCAAATGTATCTCTTGTCTTTAATGAATTACTACTTTTTGTCTGATATAAAAATGATTTGTTTCCATTTGCTCCTCGAAGTCAAAATAATCCGTTTATATTTTTGTTGATTTTTATCACTTGTTTCATATTTTCCCATTACATGTTTTTCATTACATTTTTATTTGAAATTTTCTCTCAGTTCTTTCACAAATAAGTGTAATAATGAAAATGCTACCATTTATAAATACACAAATCAGAATTTAATTTCTCACTTATTTTATTGAAATTTTCCAAAGTTCTTACCAAATTGGTTTAAAATTTTTTTGAGTTTAATCAGCATCTTGAATAAACATTTTGTATCTCATTTGAATTTGAGTTGCTCTTCCAAATCTTTAAAAATAAAAGTTAGAGTCTTTAAACTGTTGCTTTATGCATATTGTAAGATTTAGAGAATGTTCTAATGTGCAAACTATATCATTACAATTACCCACTAAAAATTCAACTTCAAGTGTGTTTAAAATACTCCATCTATCACTGAAGTGAAAATAACACAAATTATTTCAAAATACCAACTAGTCAACAACTTCAGGAGCTGTGCATTTTCTTCAATAAGGTTAAAGCAATGAGCTGTGCACAACACATTATGCATAGTTAAGGTTTTAAAAAGTGCATCATCCTTTTTCCTCACCTTTCAAAACAGCTTTGTTGTCATGTGACTGGCATTGAATATTGTTCAAAAGCAGGATACAGTCATCCAGAACTCCTTTCACTTGGTTGAATCAAGTCACAGATAGTTTTCTTTAATGAAAAATTTTAAAACCACTCATAGAAATTTCTGTTATAATAAAAGGGCACAATATTCTCTAACTGGTCAGTATTTTGTGTCCAAGTTCATTTTATTTTCTAGTTTATCTTCTATATTAATTTGTTTTATAGATTTCCATTAATTTGATTACTTCTTCACTATTTTCAGGAAAACAAGTCACTTTTTTTCATTTTAATAGTTTTTGAAATATTTATGCAACAATTCATCAGGTTTGGCCTTTATTTAGATTAAATTTCTATTAATTTGAAAACTACCACTTTTGGGAAAATCTCACTATTAGAAGTGAAAAAATAATCATCTCAACAACTATTTTTTTCAGGCTTTCAAAAAATATTGAATATTTTGTTTTATTTGTCCTTAAAGATATTGATCTACTGAACTCTATTTGATTAATATAAAATGCAAATTAGCACAACATTCTGTGCTCTAAGGAATCTTCATGCTTTTTGGAGGTTCTTACCATACTTATTCAGTCTGAAAAATCACCTGAAATACTTTCTGTTTTGTTAAAATCAGTTTAAAAGCTCATTAAAGTTTGGAAATTGTATTTTTTTATTTTATTATGTTTTAACTTCATGTGTTTGAAAAGCATCTATTGTTTTCATTGAATATCCTGTTTCAGGATCCTTGTTATAATCCTTATTATAATCACTAATTTTAAACAAGATATCTTTCATTAGACGGTATTGTATAAATTATTATTCATTATAATAGGCCATCATGAAAGAACATGCTATTTTTCAGTCATTACACTTATCAAAATGAGGCTATAACTAACATTTGTATATTCTCTCTCAATTTTGCTTTTACTATTTTTAAAATTTTTTAATATAGTCTTAGAGAGTATCCTCATTATTACAAATCTGTGAAAATTTCTTCTATTATCGTTTACATTATGTGTATTTCTTCATACTTTTTATCTTCATGAATTTAGCATTTATAGTCAATTGGATAAATAATGGTTTTTGACATTTTCAGGGACTATTAGTTCTCTTTTAAGCTTACATTCTTATATCTTCCATTGAGATAGTTCTGTCATAATAAAAAGTAAACTAAAATTTAGTCATACACATAGGCAATTTAAGTGAATTTTAAAAATTGACACTACATATGTATGCATATCAGCTCACTAATGAATATGTGCAGTTTTTCAAATGTGACAATTGTTTCTTTAGGTGATTTTTACTGTGTTTATCACAGTTTTGTTGATTGTTTCATCTAGAACCCCAGATTACTTTAAGAGAGGATTCATCAGATACTAAAGACCAATCTAGTATGGTGGGATGTATAAAATGAACCTCCACAGACAGACTTAATTCCCAATTATATATCACTGCATATTTTTCTTTTATAGACACCAGGGTATTGATAAATTATCCTTTGCATGATCCCAACAAAATTTTAAGATATTTGTATATGATACTATGTATTACATTATTAAGTATATTCCTGTGAGGAGAAAACCTCTATTTTAATTAAGTGTACAGCATCTGCTTACAATTTAATATGTCTGTTGATGAAAAGCATTTTCCACACACTAGGGTTACTCTTCTTTCTCCTCCACCATCCACATATTTCCCATACTAGGTGCCATAAGACATGTAATACTGAGAAAAGACCAAAGGTCCTGCTTGTGTCAGGATGCTGGTGAGTCTGGATGAGTCTGTATTGTGTGCGAAGTATTTATGTCATTCCTACTCAGGATGCTTACCAGTAAACCAAATATACATGGAAGTTATTGGGAACCACACCAATATATCCTGTTAAATCAACTAAACATATTGAAAACCCCAGATCTACCTAAACATATCAAGTGAGGGTGGCCATATCTGATACAAAAAGGAAATGTGACAGAAGTCAGGATGGAAAGGGACAGCACTCTAACAAAGCCATTTCATTAAATTTACAAAAACTAACACATGGACACATTTTTATGATCCCTCCCAGGTCTTTACAAAACTGGTATGGGACACAAAAATAAGTAAAAGAGAGTAAATGAAACTTAAGCTTCATTATTTACATTGTAAATTCACCTCAACGAACAGTGTTGTCATAAAAGTGTTTATTTCTAAGGAGAGAAATAAAATGTTGTAAATGACAAAAACTGATTGGATAAGCAGAAAAGACCTCTCTGAGTAGGAGATATTTTAACTGCTCTCTAAAAGATGAAGCAATGTCAGTGATGGCTGATATCTGTGGAAGCAGATGGAGTAGGTAGTGAAGATACCCAGAGACTGTCCTCAAATCTAAAGGGATCTAAAGTCTAGAGAGTCTAGGAGGGAGAGAAGAGAGTAAAGGATGGGTCACAGTGATAGACTGGGGCCAGCATATGTCAGGTTTGGTGACCCATGTGAAGGAGTTTAGGAGAGAAAGACAAAAGTGACAGGGTCAGAGAGCTGAGGGGCTTTATAAAAGTGTGATAATAATGATGGACCACAGAATCCCAGCCACATTTATCTTAGTTAAAGATAAATTAAAGTTACTAATTTTCTAATTTAGTTCTGAATTACTTTCAACTGGAGTTGTGGATATAATATAAATGAAAAAATAAAAATAAAATTGAATATATATTTTTGCTGTTAATATTGTTACTTTATATGCTTACAAAGTTTTTTCAACCACTTAAGCATGATTTTATTCACTTAAAGTTTTGATTTATTCCAAATCTATATTTATGTAATCTCAGACCCAATATCTGGGAAAAGTGAGAGATGTATTATGAACTTAAACATTCAATAGCTAATTATAGATGGCATCTAGTCTTTTGCTATAAGATATTTAAATAAAGTAGGCAAATTAAATTTGAATAGAAAATGCATAAGGGACAAATAATATTAACTTGCATGCTTTCACTGAACGAACACCATATTCTCCAAGGTAATCATGTGAGATAAACATAAAAACTGGTACAGCTTTATCAGCGAATTTCTCACCAGGTAGAAGGTCTGTGAGCAGACACCTGGAAAAAGTGTAGGAATGATATATGAGGATCGTTGGGAAAGACCTCTCAGACAGAGGGATCAGCATGCATAAAATATCTAAGGTAAAAGCCCACTTACGATGTTCAAGGAACAATTAAGAGATGTGTGTAACTAAGTCAGAAGGAAAGAAAACCATGAGATGAGCAAAAGGGAACAACTGCATATTGCACCAGTAGAGACACCATCACAAATACTCTACTATATTTACACATTAGAACAAATTGGAGGTCAGATAATATTTATTCTTATGAAATATTTTAAGGACATTAGTTCTTACTTTAAGAAAAGTGAGATGTTATTGAGGATTATGAGCAAAAGAACAATGTTACACTTTAAAAGTATAACTCTGGCATGAGGTTGAAAATAGACTCTAGAGGAATCTCAAATAATTTATGTTACTATCAGAAAAAACAATGGATGGAATTCTTTGGGGTAAACCATGAATTTTTGTTTTTTTAACATCGTTAATGGAGTATAATTGCTTTACAATGGTGTGTTAGTTTCTGCTTTATAACAAAGTGAATAAGTTATACATATGCATATATCCCCATATTTCCTCCCTCTTGTTTCTCCCTCCCACTCTCCCTATCCCACCCCTGTAGGTGGGCACAAAGCACCGAGCTGATCTCCCTGTGCTATGAGGCTGCTTCCCACTAGCTATCTATTTTACATTTGGTAGTGTATATATGTCCATACACACTCTCTCACTTCATCCCAGCTTACCCCTCCCCCTCCCTGTGTCCTCAAGTCCATTCTCTACATGTGCATCTTTATTCCTGTCTTGGCATAGGTTTCCTCAGAAACATTTTTTTTTTTAGATTCTATATATATGTGTTAGCATACGGCATTTGTTTTTCTCTTTCTGACTTACTTCACTCTGAATGACAGACTCTAGGTACAACCACATCACTACAAGTAACTCAATTTCATTTCTTTTCATGGCTGAGTAATATTCCATTGTATATATGTGCCACATCTTCTTTATCCATTCATCTGTCAATGGACACTTAGGTTGCTTCCATGTCCTGGCTATTGTAAATAGAGCTGCAATGAACATTGTGGTACATGACTCTTTTTAAATTATGGTTTTCTCAGGATATATGCCCAGTAGTGGGATTGCTGGGTTGTATGGTAGTTCTATTTTTAGTTTTTTAAGGAACCTCCATACTGCTCTCCATAGTGGCTGTATCAATCTACATTCCCACCAACAATGCAAGAGGGTTCTCTTTTCACCAAACCATCTCCAGCATTTATTGTTTGTAGGTTTTTTGATGATGGCCATTCTGACTGGTGTGAAGTGATACCTCATGGTAGTTTTGATTTGTATTTCTGTAATGATTAGTGATGTTGAGCATCCTTTCATGAGTTTGTTGGCAATCTGTATATCTTCTTTGGAGAAATGTCTATTTAGATATTCTGCCCATTTTTGGATTGGGTTGTTTGTATTTTGGATTTTGAGCTGCATGAGCTGCTTATAAATTTTGGAGATTAATCCTTTGTCAGTTGCATCATTTGCAAATATTTTCTCCCTTTCTGAGGGTTGTCTTTTCATCTTGTTTATGGTTTCCTTTGCTGTGCAAAAGCTTTTAAGTTTCAGGAGGTCCCATTTGTTTATTTTTGTTTTTATTTCCATTTCTCTAGGAGGTGGGTCAAAAGGGATCTTGCTGTGATTTACGTCATAGAGAGTTCTGCCTATGTTTTACTCTAAGAGTTTTATACTGTCTGGCCTTACATTTAGGTCTTTAATGCATTTTGAGTTTATTTTTGTGTATGGTGTTAGGGAAAGTTCTAATTTCATTCTTTTACATGTAGCTGTCCAGTTTTCCCACAACAGCTTACTGAAGAAGCTGTCTTTTCTCCATTGTATATTCCTGCCTCCTTTATCAAAGATAAGGTGACCATAGGTGCGTGGGTTTATCTCTGGGATTTCTATCCTGTTCCATTGATCTATATTAATGTGTTTTTTTGGCGAGTACCTTACTGTCTTGATTACTGTAGCTTTGTAGTATAGTCTGAAGTCCAGGAGTCTGATTCCTTCAGTTCCATTTTTCTTTCTCAAAATTGCTTTGGCTCCGTTTTTCTTTCTCAACATTGCTTTGGCTATTCAGGGTCTTTTGTGTTTCCATACAAATTGTGAAATATTTTGTTCTAGTTCTGTGGAAAATGCCATTGGTTGTTTGATAGGATTGCGTTGAACCTGTAGATTGCTTTGCATAGTATATTCATTTTCACAATGTTGATTCTTCCAATCCAAGAACATGGTATATCTCTCCATCTGTTTGTATCATCTTTAATTTCTTTCTTCAGTGTCTTATAGTTTTCTGCATACAGGTCTTTTGTCTCCTTAGGTAGGTTTAGTCCTAGGTATTTTATTCTTTTTGTTGCAGTGGTAAATGGGAGTGTTTCTTTATTTTCTCTTTCAGATCTTTCATCATTGGTGTATAGGAATGCAAGAGATTTCTGTGAATTAATTTTGTATCCTGCTATTTTACCAAATTTGTTGATTAGCTCTAGTAGTTTTCTGGTAGAGTCTTTAGGATTTTCTATGTATAGTATCATGTCATCTGCAAACAGTTACAGCTTTATCTCTTCTTTTCTGATTTGGATTCGTTTTATTTCTTTTTCTTCTCTGATTGCTGTGGCTAAAACTTCCAAAACTATGTTGAATAATAGTGGTGAGAGTGGACAACCTTGTCTTTTTCCTTATATTAGTGGAAATGGTTTCAGATTTTCACCATGAGTATGATGTTGGCTGTGGGTTTGTTATATATGGTCTTTATTATGTTGAGGTAAGGTCCCTCTTTGCCTACTTTCTGGAGGGTTTTTATCATAAATAGGTGTTGAATTTTGTCGAAAGCTTTCTCTGCCTCTATTGAGATGATCGTATGGTTTTTCTCCTTCAATTTGTTAATATGGTGTATCACGTTGATTGATTTGTGTATATTGAAAATCGTTGCCTTCCTGGGATAAACTGCACTTGATCATGGTGTATGATCCTTTTAATATGCTGTTGGATTCTGTTTGCTAATATTTTGTTGAGGATATTTGCATCTATGTTCATCAGTGATACTGGCCTGTAATTTTCTTTCTGTGTGACATCTTTGTCTGGTTTTGGTATCAGGGTGATGCTGGCCTCGTAGACTGAATTTGGGAGTGTTCCTCCCTCTGCTATATTTTGGAAGAGTTTGAGAAGGATAGGTGTTAACTATTCTCTAAATGTTTGATAGAATTCCCCTGGGAAGCTATCTGGTCCTAGGCTTTTGTTTGTTGGAAGATATTAAATCACAGTTTCAACTTCAGTGCTTGTGATTGGTCTGTGTATATTTTCTATTTCTTCCTGGTTCAGTCTCGGAAGGCTGTGCTTTTCTAAGAATTTGCCCATTTCTTCCAGGTTATCCATTTTGTTGGCATATACTTGCTTGTAGTAATCTCTCATGATCCTCTGTATTTCTGCAGTGTCAATTTTTACTTCTCCTCTTTCATTTCTAATTCTATTGACTTGAGTCTTCTGCCTTTTTTTCTTGATGAGTCTGGCTAATGATTTATCAATTTTGTTATCTCCTCAAAGAACAAGTTTTTAGTTTTATTGATCCTTGCTATTGTTTCCTTCATTTCTTTTTCATTTATTGAAGATCTGATCTTTAAGATTTCTTTCCTTCTGGTAACGTTAGGGTTTTTTTGTTCTTCTTTCTCTAATTGCTTTAGGTGTAAGGTTAGTTTGTTTATTTGGGATGTTTCTTATTTCTTGTGGTAGAATTGTATTGCTATAAACTTCCCTCTTAGAACTGTTTTGCTGCATCCCATAGGTTTTGGGTCATTGTGTTTTCATTGTTATTTCTTTCTAGGTATTTTAAAATTCCCTCTTTGATTTCTTCTGTGATCTCTTGGTTATTAAGTAGTGTATTGTTTAGCCTCCATGTGTTTGTATTTTTTTACAGATTTCTTCTAGTAATTGATATCTAGTCTCACAGCATTGTGTTCTGAAAAGATACTTGATACGATTTCAATTTTCTTAACTTTACCAAGGCTTAATTTGTAACCCAAGATATGATCTATCCTGGAGAATGTTCCATGAGCACTTGAGAAGAAAGTGTATTCTGTTGTTTTTGGATGGAATGTCTTATAAATATCGATTAAGTTCATTTTGTTTAATGTATCATTTAAAGCTTGTGTTTCCTTATTTATTTTCATTTTGGATGATCTGTCCATTGGTGAAACTGAGGTGTTACAAGTCCCCTACTATGATTGTGTTACTGTCAATTTCCCCTTTTATGGCTGTTAGCATTTGCCTTATGTAATGAGGTGCTCCTATTATGGGTGCATAAATATTTACAATTGTTATATCTTCTTCTAGGATTGATCTTTTGATCATTATGCAGTGTCCTTCTTTGCCTCTTGTAATAGTTTTTATTTTAAAGTCCATTTTGTCTGATATGAGAATTGCTACTCCAGCTTTCTTTTGATTTCCATTTGCTTAGAATATCTTTTCCATCCCCTCACTTTCAGTGTGTATGTGTCCCTAGGTCTGAAGTGGGTCTCTTGCAGACAGCATATGTACAGGTCTTGTTTTTGTATCCATTCAGCCAGTCTATGTCTTATGGTTGGAGCATTTAATCCATTTACATTTAAGGTAGTTATCAATATGTATGTTCCTATTACCATTTTTAAAACTATTTTGGGTTTGTTATTGTAGGTCTTTTCCTCCTCTTGTGTTCCCTGCCTAGAGAAGTTCCTTTAGCATTTGTTGTAAAGCTGTTTTGATGGTTCTGAGTTCTCTCAGCTTTTGCTTGTCTGTAAAGGTTTTTATTTCCCCATCAAATCTGAATGAGAACCTTGCTGGGTAGAGTAATCTTGGCTGTAGGTTTTTCCCTTTCATCCCTTTAAGTATGTCCTGACACTCCCTTCTGGCTTGCAGAGTTTCTGCTGAAAGATCAGCTGTTAACCTTATGGGGATTCCCTTGTATGTTATTTGTTGTTTTTCCCTTGCTGCTTTTAATATTCTTTCTTTGTATTCAATTTTTGATAGGTTGATTAATATGTATCTTGGTGTGTTTCTCCTTGGACTTATCCTGTATGGGACTCTCTGCACTTCCTAGAGTTGATTGACTGATTCCTTTCCCATATTAGGGAAGTTTTCAACTATAATCTCTTCAAATATTTTCTCAGTCCCTTTCTTTTTCTCTTCTTCTTCTCGGACCCTTATATTTTGCATATTGTGTGTTTAATGTTGTCCCAGAGGTCTCTAAGACTGTGCTCAATCCTTTTCATTTTTTTTCTTTATTCTACTCTGCAGTACTTATTTCCACTATTTTATCTTCCAGGCCACTTATCCTTTCTTCTGCCTCAGTTATTCTGCTATTGATCCCTTCTAGAGAATTTTTAATTTCATTTATTGTGTTGTTCATCATTGTTTGTTTGCTCTGTAGTTCTTCTAGATCCTTGTTAAACGTTTCTTGTATTTTCTCCATTCTGTTTCCAAGATTTTAGATCAACTTTACTATCATTACTCTGAATTCTTTTTCAGGTAGACTGCCTGTTTCCTTTACATTTGTTTCACCTGGTGGGTTTTTTACCTTGTTCTTTCATTTGCTGTGTGTTTCTCTGTCTTCTCATTTTGCTTAACTTACTGTGTTTGGGGTTCTCCTTTTTGCAGACTGCAGGTTCATAGTTCCCGTTGTTTTTGGTGTCTGTCCCCAGTGGCTAATATTTGTTCAGTGAGTTGTGAAGCTTCCTGGTGGAGGGGACTAGTGCTTGTGCTCTGGTGGATGAGGCTGGATCCTGCCTTTCTCGTGGACAGGACCACGTCTGGTGGTGTGTCTTGGGGTGTCTGTGACCTTATTATGATTTTAGGCAGCCTCTCTGCTAATGGGTGGAGTTGTGTTCCTGTCTTCCTAATTGTTTGGCATATGGTGTCTAGCCACGTAGCTTGCTGGTCGTTGAGTGGAGCTGCATCTTAGCGTTGAGTTGGAGATCTCTGGGTGAGCTTTTGCTGTTTGATATTACATGGACCCGGAAGGTCTCTGGTGGGCCAATGTCCTGAAATTGGCTCTCCCACATCAGAGGCACCGGCCTGACACCTGGCCAGAGCACCAAGACCCTGTCAGTCACATGGCTGAGAAGAAAGAAAGAAAGAAAGAAAAGAAAAGAAATAAAATAAAGTTATTAAAATAAAAAAATTAAAAAGTAATTTTAAAAAAAAGGAAAGAAAGAAAGAAGAGACATCCAAGCCAAAAAACAAATCCATCAATGTTAACATGTGCTAGAAGCTATCCTAAGGAAAAAAAGCAAAACAAAAAAATATGGACAGACTGAACCCTAGGACAAATGGTAAAAGCAAAACTATACAGACAAAATCACAGAAAGAAGCATACACATACACACTCACAAAAAGAGGAAAAAGAAAAAATATATATATAAAAAATTTATATATATAAAAAATATATATATATTAAAAATTTATATAAAAAAAGAAAAGGGGGCTTCCCTGGTGGCGCAGTGGTTGAGAGTCCGCCTGCCGACGCAGGGGACGCGGGTTCGTGCCCCGGTCCGGGAAGATCCCACATGCCGCGGAGCGGCTGGGCCCGTGAGCCGTGGCCGCTGAGCCTGCGCGTCCGGAGCCTGTGCTCCGCGTGGGGAGAGGCCACAACAGTGAGAGGCTCACGTACCACAAAAAAAAAAAAAAAAAAAAAAAAAGAAAAGAAAAGAAAAGGAAGAGAGCAACCAAATCAATAAACAAATCTACCAATGATAATAAACTCTGAATACTAAACTAAGATAAACATAAAACCAGAAACACTTTAGATGCAGAAAGCTAACCCAAAGTCTACAGTTGATCCCAAAGTCTGCCACCCCAATTTTGGGATGATTCATTTTCTATTCAGGTATTCCACAGATGCAGGGTACATCAAGTTGATTTTGGAGATTTAATCCGCTGCTCCTGAGGCTGCTAGGAGAAATTTCCCTTTCTCTTCTTTGCTCGCACAGCTCCTGGGGTTCAGCTTTGGATTGGCCCTGCCTCTGCATGTAGGTCACTTGAGGGCGTTTGTTCCCACCCAGACAGGACAGGGTTAAAATAGCAGCTGATTAGGGAGCTCTGGCTCACCCAGGCTGGGGGGAGGGAGGATTTTGGAATGCGGGGTGAGCCTGCAGGTGGCAGAAGCCAGAGTGACATTGCAACAGCCTGGGGTGTGCCGTGTGTTCTCCTGGGGAAACTGTCCCTGGATTACAGGACCCTGGCAGCGGCAGGCCGCACAGGCTCCGGGGAGTGGAGGTGTGGATAGTGACCTGTGCTGGCACACAGTCTACTTGGTGGCTGCAGTTGTATCCTTAGCGTCTCATGCCGTCTCCGGTGTCCATGCTGATAGCCACAGGTCCAGCCTGTCTCTGGAGCTCATTTAGGTGGTGCTCTGAATCCCCTCTCCTTGTGCATCCCGAAACAGTGGTCTCCTGCCTCTTAGGCAGGTCCACAGGCAGGTCCAGACTTTTTCCCAGACTCCCTCCTGGCCAGCTGTCGCACACTAGCCCGCTTCAGGCTGTGTTCACACCGCCAACACCAGTCCTCTCCCCGCGCTCCAACTGAAGTCCGAGCCTCAACTCCCAGCCCTGCCCGCCCCAGCGGGTTAGCAGGCAAGCCTCTCGGGCTGGTGAGTGCTGGTTGGCACCAATCCTCTGTGAGGGAATCTCTCCGCTTTGCCCTCTGCACCCCTGTTGCTGTGCTCTCCTCCATGGCTCTGAAGCTTCCCCCCCGCCCAGTCCCCATCCCTGCCAGTGAAGGGGCTTCTTAGTGTGTGGAAACTTTTCCTCCTTCACAGCTCCATCCCAGAGGTGCAGGTCCCATCCCTATTCTTTTGTATCTGTTTTTTCTTTTTTCTTTTGCTCTACCCAGTTATGTGGGGGAGTTTCTTGCCTTTTGGGAAGTCTGAGGTCTTCTGTCAGCATTCAGTAGGTGTTCTATAGGAGTTGTTCCACATGTAATTGTATTTCTGATGTACTTGTGGGGAGGAAGGTGATCTCCACATCTTACTCCTTGAAGATCTTGAAGATCTCCCCCTGACCATGAATTTTTGTAAAAACAAAATTACAGTAGTTCTAAACTACCTATTTGATTATAGAGTTCAAATATGTTAGTAGCATTCTAGTAATGTATTTTGTAGATGCTTGTTTATTATATTATTAACTTTTATAACTTGCATTTCTGCAATCTATAATTTCATATTGATTAACTATCTCAAATAGAATTATTCTTAAAATAATTAAGAAATTATATTCTAAAAAAATATTTGATATGAGAATGTGCTAAATGATATTTATTTAGCTGTACTGACAAAAATTGAGGTTGCATACTTCTTTTCATATTTTAAAAAGCAGAGTATTACTTTAGAGATATAAAGATAAATAAATGTGTTAAAACAAAGACATCAAGGAAAGCATGAACTTTCTTTTAATCACATGAAGTATTTTGTTATTTGACAGTGCTTTCCACTATGGCTAAATTTAGAATATTGCAGAAGGTCACACAACTATTTGCAAACACATTTGCTACCAAAAACTAAGAAGAAGAACAAAAAACATTTAAAAAGAAAAGTTTTAAAATATATTATATACATAATTGAATGAAATCATTTATACATATAATATAATACACATATATATCATATATGTACTTTCTCAGTTCATGTTCATATCCTAAAATTTTGCAATTTTCATTTTTTTTGCAATGCAATGTTCTGGTTGAAGGTAGTATTATTTTGAAAGTGCTTAGAAACCCAGTAGTAAAATTTAGAGCTTGAAGTTAAAGTATTATTGAATATTTACTGGACATAAAATAGAGGACAAACAGGTATTCTTCATCTATTAGAAGAGAGTCACTAAATCAATCCCACAATCAAAGGGAGGAGATTACACACAAGCAAAAACACCAGGAAGAAAAGATCTTTGTAAGGCACCGTAGAGGCTCAATTTAATGGGAATGTTTTTAGAACCTTCAGGACAATATATTTAACAACTCAGAAGGGCAGACAAAATTTTTGAAAAATCCCAAATCCTTTATGAATTAAATAAATTAAATACACAATCAAAAATTTTCCTTGAGGGGCTTCCCTGGTGGCACAGTGGTTAGGAATCTGCCTGCCAATGCAGGGGACACGGGTTTGAGCCCTGGTTCAGGAAGATCCCACATGCTGAGGAGCAGCTGGGCCCATGCGCTACATCTACTGAGCCTATGCTCTAGAGCTCACGCACCTAGAGCCGGTGCTCCAAGACGAGAGAGGCCACCTCAGTGAGAGGCCCACGCAAGGCAATGAGGAGTGGCCCCTGTTCACTGCAACTAAAAAGAAAGGCCACGCACAGCAATGGAGACCCAACGCAGCCCAAAATAAATTAATTTAAAAAAAAAAAAAGAAATGTATTTCCAATAAAATTTAACTTTAAAAAAAATTTTTTTTTCCTTGAGAAATTCTGGTACTAGATGGCATCATTGGTGAATTCTTTCAAACATTTAAAGATGAAATGATAAAAATTTTACATGAATTCTTTTCAACTTTTCAATTCATTTTTTAATATTGCATACCCCTGATACCCCTGATTTTGGGGAAAAGAATTATAAGAAAAGAAAAGGAGCAATATGTCTCATTAATGACGTTTCAACAGAATGATAACAAAATTTAACCAGTAAAACATGACCAAATTATACCGGTGATCCAAGGTTGCTTTAACAGTTAAGAAACAATCTTTGGGAGAAGAGATACATCTCTTTGGCAGAAGAGTTCCAAATAATTCAAGTAGACCCTTTGCCCTCAAGGAAGTGAAGCATCATTCCTCACTCTTTAAGTGTGGGTTGCACATAGTGACTTCCTTCTAAGACTGCAATATGGAAGGGTACAAATAGGTAGCTTTTCAGTGGAGAAACATCACAAAACTACCTTAGCCAAGTACTCAAGGTCAACATCCACAGTGCTAAGTCATGTTGATAGTGTGTACCCTTGTCATTATGGGATATAAATGGCACTTTACCTATGCGGTCTTCCTCCAAAACCCAAGTGTCAACTAATCATGAGAGAAACATTGGACAAATCCTAATTGGTGACATTTTACAAAATACCTCACAAGTAGACCTCAAAACCATCAAAGTCATAAACAATGGAAATCTGAGAAAATGTTCTAAGAAAAGTTAGCTTAAGAAGACATGACAACTAAATGTAATATGGTATCTTGGATGGGATTCTGGAAAAGAAAGTGATGTTGGATACAAACTAAGGAAATCTGCATAAAGTATGTATTTTAATTAATATAATATATCAACATTTGTTCATTAAATGTAAGAAATTTACTGTAGTAATTTGAGATGTTAATAATATGGGAAGCTGGGTATGGGGTACAAGTTATCTCTATATTATCTTCATATTATTTAAGGAAAAAACTTCTAAAAATAAAGTTTATTTAAGAACAGATGTAATTTACCAATTAAAGGAATAAAAATTAAAAGTTGTGAAAATGGATTTAACAACATTTAAAACATATTCTAATAATGCTAAGATAAATCTAATGCTAAATGAAGTATCCTTTTCACCTAAGACCAGGAAAAGGGCAAATATGCCCACTTGCCACAAGTAATATTCAATATTTTACTGAAGTGTTTGTCTAGTATAATAAGAAAAAAAATAGAGATAATGAATAGAAATTCAGAAGTAAAACTCTTCTTATTCATGGATGGCATCCCTTGTATGTAGAAAATTCAAAGAAATTAAAACAAACAAATGAAGAAACCTACTAATTCTAATGAATGAATTCAGTAAGATTGTAGAATACAAAGTCAATTTTAAAATATCAGTTGTGTTTTATACACTTGAAATAAAAAATTGGAAAATATCAATACAATTAAAATAACCTTTACTAGAGCTTCCAAAAATGTTCTATAACTAAGAGTAAATTTAGCCAATGATATGCAAGACTTCTACCCTCAAAAACTATAAAATTTAGGTGAAAGAAATTGAAGATTTTTAAAATTTTGAGATGTGTTATTTTCAAGGATTAGAAATATAATATTGTTAACATACAATTTACCCCAAATTGCAATCCCAAACAAAATTCCAAGAGATTTTTTAAATTGAGTAGCCAAATTATATATTTTATATATGAAGGAAAAGGGTATTGAATAAACAATTTTCAAAAAAAAAAAAAGACTCAGTAAAAATAGGAAACTTCTTTTCACCAAAAGATTCTGGCAAAACTGGGTAACTGTGTAAATAAAAAATTAACTCCTTACACAAATATTATTTTCAGGTGGAAAATAGACACAAGTTGTAATAGATATAATCATATAATTTATAGCATAAACAAAAGAAAATAATCACCCTAATCTTTAGGAAAGCAAATGTTTCTCTGGACAGAATAAGTACTCTGGTAGATGGAACAATGGCCCCTCAAAGATGTATATGCACTAATCCCTCAAACTGTGAAAATGTTACTTTACATGGAAAAGGGGATTCTGCAGATGTGATTAAAGATCTTGCTGGCTTATCTGGCTGGGCCCAAAGTAATCACAAGGGTCCTAATGAAAGGGATGGGGAAAGGTCTGAGTCAGAGTAGGAGATGTGAAAAAGGCAAGGTTAGAGTGACTCAAGGAAGATGTCACCAGTTATAGAATGCAGGTAACCTCTAGAAGCTGGAAAAGTCAAGGAAACAGATCTCCTCATAGAACCTCCAGAAGGAAAGTAGTTCTGCCCACACATTTTAATTATGACTTACAAACATGTAAAATAATAAACTAGTGCTGCTTTAAGCCAGTAAATTTGTAGTATTTTGTTACAGCAGCGATAGGAAACTAATGTAAGTACTAACCAAAAATAAACACAGATGGATACATTTCATATAAAAAAATCTGCTCATTGAAAGACATCAATAAGAATACGAATAAGTAAGTTACACACAGGGATAAGATAATCACTACATACCTTTTTATGTGTATAACATCAGACAAAGAACTCTCATTCAAAACATAAAGCTCCTATAATTCAATAATAAAAAGACAAACCAATAAAAAATGAACACTATAACAAAGGGGATATTTAATGGTCAATATACACATGATAATATTTTCAGTATTATTCATGAAAAGAAACATACAACTTTGAAACCATAATGTGATACCACTATCAACTGACACATTTGGCTAAATTTAAAAGCTGCTGACAACCAAATGATGATGAAAATGTGGAGCTACTGGAAATCTAATTCACTGCTGATGCAGGTATAAAAAGTACAACCTCTTTGGAACACTGGCAGTTTTTCCACACCTATGTATTTAACCCAGAGAAAGAAAAACATATGTCCTCAAAAACCACTTAAATACAAAACCAAACAACACCTTTTTATAGCATCTTTATCTATAACAGCCCCAAGTTAGAAACTAGCCAAATTATATACTTACAATAAAATATTACACACCATTAAAAAGTAGTGAAATACCAACACATACGGCAAAAAGAATTAATCTCAAAAGCATTATACTGAGTGAAAGGAATAACATAATTTATGATTCAACTCAGATGAATTTTAAGAACAGAGGCAGAAGTATGTTGTGATAGAAATCAGAGCAGTGTTTGCTTCTAGAATGTAGGTAATCAACTGTGTAAGGGAGGAAAAATAATTTTCCCTTTACCCTTCTAGGTTCTTGGCTGAGACCATCCTGTAATAAAAGGATGATTAACAGGACAAAAACAAGCAGAAGTTTAATAACATGTATACCTCCTTTATACATGCGAGATACCCAGGAAAACTGAGTTACTAACCAAAATGGCCTAAGACACCCCATTAAATACTATCTCCCTCAAAAAGCAAAAGGAGATGTAAGTGGGTGGGGAAACAATTTACAGGAGGTTATTAGATAAAACACAGTAAAAAAAAAAGGTTAAAGTTGTTAATCAGATTTAGTCCACTGCCTTTTCCTTTGATAAGAGTTTCTACAGATTTAGTCATTCTTTTCTTCCTAGTACAAAGAGGGAGACACCCTTACATATGGAGATTTCCCTTATAAATGCAACTGTCTCTTACAAAAGGGTATCTTCTACTCAGTTTTCAGAGCTTATCCAATGTCTGCTGTTTCTTAAAAATAATCCTCATGCTAAAAAGGCATATTTTGGACTGGCAAATTCTGATCCTGTTCAACTGTAAGGGAAATGTAAGGGAATTCTCTCAGGTTGATGAAATATTCTACATCATGACCAAGGAGTGGGTTTAATGGGTGTGTGCCTTTGTCAAAACTCACTCAAATGAACTTAAGGTTGATACATTTATCATAATTATTTAAAGACAGAAAAAGTAGGTACTTCTTGGAAAAGTGTTTTTAGAATTGTTTAGGTTAGAGGAGTGAAGCGATGCATTTTATAAATGATTTAATTTAATAAATCTTTTATTATTCTTATTTGTAAAATATTTAATATTTTTAATTAAAAAAGATTAACAGATATGTACAAAGTGTAGTATTAAAGTAAATTAAACAAGAAGAATAAAGTTTTGTAGGCAGATATGGTGAGCCTTTAAATAAACCACTCTAATAGGACTAATTGATTTTAAAATTACATGTTTTCATTCTTTTGCTTTCCTGAGTATCTTGGCCTTTGCCCTGGACTACCCTATGCATCCATCTGCTTAGAAGAAGATTAAAATTTGTTACAGCTGGGATGAAAAGAGAAATGCCCAAGCAATATTAATTTTTTGACATTCAAATTGGATTATGCACAAGGCAATAGCTTTGCAAGACAGTCTATTATCTTGGGAATGGATTTTCCAAATTCCTTTATTCTTCTGTCTCATATCAACAACTGTACTCCAGAGAACTCAAAAACTTGAATTTCTTTGTGGTGAGGAGAGGATTCAGGATTCACCTGTATCAGCTAAGCAAAAAGAACAGGGGAAGAGTGAAAACATATTCAATGGCTTTCCCAGCTTGAAGATACTGGGGAATAGGCAGAGAGGTAAGTGACTATCTAAAGTAGATACTAATTTCACTGTTGACTAAAAAAAAAAAAAAAAAAAGCACAGTGTGAGAGTTGTAAGTTAAGTTTTATCTGGGGCAAAATGAGGACTATAGCCTCTCAGATAGCTCTAAGGAACCGCTCAGAAGAAGTAGCGGGGGAAGTCAGTACATGTGATTTTGGTGAAGGGGAATACGTGCAATCAAGCACACATTTTGGCAGAAGGCTGCCGCTAGTCACGAGGAGCAGATGTATCCAGTAATGATTTTAAGAGCGTTTCTAGATATAAGAAGATGCAAGAATTTGGGCTCATAAACTCTTCTGAATACATCTAACTGACAGCCTGTCCCGCCAGTTTTTCCCAGAGCACAGAGTGCCTCATTCTTGATCTCCACCCTGAACTCCTTTCAGGGTGCATTGAAGGTCAGCAACTACAGTGGCTAGTGAGTTAATAGGTGTGTAGTGGTATCTCAATGTTTAACTTGAGATTCCCTAATGATACATGATGTTGAACATCTTTTCATCTGTTTATTTGCCATCTTTATATCTTATTTAGTGAGGTCTCATTTAGATATTTTGCTCAGCCCTGTTCTTAAGTAGTCACACAACAAAACTCAACCAACATTTGTTATCAAGAGCAAAGTTGTTTCTCTGGAGTTTTTGATTAGTTTTATTTTAATCACTTATGACAATTATATTTATTGAAAGAAAAAAAAGGCCACTTAAAGAATAACTTGCTGCCATCTCTTTTTCATATTAGGAGATAGAGCAAGAGACTCTTAGTAGTGAAGATGATAGTTTATAAGGAGTTGACAATGGACCTTGGGTGATAAAAGGTGAGTAGGCTACTGCCTTCCAGAGATAATGTTCTCAAAGGAAACTGAAACAAAGAGTGAGCTGAATCTCTTTACAATAGTTAAAACAGATGTTGAATTTCTGAGGCAACATAAAGGCTGATGGATATTAATATTAGAGAAAAAAATATATATGGGGAGAGAGAGAGAGAGGAGGGAGAGGCAGAAAATAAACTCTACAGAAAGGCTGGGTTGTGGTGTTTTACCTGTGGTATGCAAAGACTATGGTTTTATCTAATACTAAAATGTAAGCTTTTTGGTAATATGTTAATTTTTATTAATGCTATTTCAATAAATATCCAATAAAACCAACAATTCCTGCGGTTCTCTATTGTAAGCTAATAAAAGGAATGAGGTAGTACAGTGCAAAAGTGGCCAAAAAGAGAAAATAGTGGACACAGGAACTGAAAATAGATGACAGTGAGAAAATAGGCTGCAATATATGTGACAAGAGAACAGAAATCCCTTAGAATAAAAAGGGAAATCCTGACCAGCAGAGTAAAACTCTCCTAGAATTGTGAAGGAATATTTTTTGAGACTTCCCAAAGTCATAATATGGGGCATACCTTTGGATAATAAAAATTATTCCAAAGCTGGAAGATTTGTTTTATGTGGATTGAGGTGTAAGTTATTTCCTCCCTTAATTCTTAGCTCTAGGAAGTTTCCAGTTAAATTATTCATATATTTAGTTTCAGTATTTGACCTATTTAACCCCATGACTTTTGTTTTCTTTTTTATCTGATATTCTTAATAACCTACATATGAACAAAAATATAAATTATAATTTATAATAAAATGTACATAATAGTTTAAATATATTATAAAACAATTTCCCTTTGCAGCTTTCTTCTTTGCATAACTATATTTAAAGACAAATTTAGCTTACTTTTACCTTATATTTTGCCTGTATGAAATGTACGTTATTTTTTGATTTGAACAATGAAGCAAATGCACATATGTTTACCAAATTTAAAAGTCTTTTAATTTTAAATGTTTTTGCTTTCTACTTTTTAATTTTTCTTCTTCACATATTTACTTCCACAAATAGAGGAATTTTATATTAGTGAAGAATACTGATTTCCTTGCTAGGAAATATTTAAACTTTTTCTCTCCAAAGCATCAGAAAAAAAGCAGATCATGCAAATATTACCTCCTAGGAAAAATAAACATATAGTCACCCAAATGAGTGAGCACTAATGAATTGACCCTAGTGACTCTCTCAATGAAAGTAACTAAGGGGTTGAATATTGTAGTCAAGAAAAAGAAATACAATATGTTTATAAAAATACTGTCCACAATGAAAAGAGATCTTGTACATGATCATACTGTCCCTGAATTGTTATTAAAAATGTGGAAAAGAGATAAAATTAACATCTTCCTCCACATTCCACATGTGATATTTTTGGAACATAATGGACTTTTATACACAGTGTTCATGTTCCTTCTTAAACCTTGAATCATACTTGATTACTATCTCATCACATTCAATCAGTCATAAAGTTTCTTGATTCCACTAGTGAAATATCTATCTCTCCTTCCCCAGTCAGTTCCTACTTCTTTTGCTCCATTTGAAGTTCTTATTATATTTTATCACAGTTGAAATAATAACTTCTTTACTAATCTCCAGATCCCTTGTATTACCAAATCCCAATCTTTCATATAATGAAAAGCCACGTAAATTCCAAATACATACTATTATCATTTAATTCTCAAATAGATTCAGTTGTTTATAAACATCTACCAGAAAACAGCCTAATTCATTTTTCATTCTATCATAGCTAGGATTACATCATCAACATCATCATCATCATCAAATATTCTGTAAGTCCACTTTCTTAACTCCTGAATCACTTTCAAACCATGAGACTTTAAGTCCTCCTTCCATTTAATCATTCATTAACAAGTCTTCTGCACTGTGTTGTGTTTTATGCTCTGTGTTGAATCCTGCAACCACAATGGTAAACAAAATATCAACTCTGTCATTGAGGATCATGCAGTCATGAGACATACATGTAAATAGAAATTTAACAATGCAGTTGATGGCAGAGGGGTATAGACACCAATAGCTCTGAGCTTGGAGAGCCAAGTCAGGAGAAGTACTACAAAAAAGAACACAATTCAAGTGCCCAGGAATTGTACTGAATCAGGATTCTGGTAAGTCAGCAATCCCAAATTGGTTGCATCTGTGACTTGGCCAGCAAATTTTCTAGTCTTTGTAATTAGGATCTTAGCGCCATTTGACTACAGACTAGCCAATGAACATGAGAAGAGTCTAGTCTGTGGTTTGATGCCCTGATCCACCATCGTCTATATATTTAGTTTGTTACAATTATAACAATGTCATTCAATATAAAAAGTTTTTAAAAAATTCCCAAAGGGACTCCTGTACACTCAACTCAGTAGTGCTTAAAACTCCTATAACTATATTACATAATCAAATACAAAAGAAAACAAAACCTTCAAAGCTGGGACAAATGACTAAGCAATGCACTCACAAATAAAAAGCAATACATATTTGCACCCAATTTTCAGAAAAAATGCTGTGTCATGGGCATCCTCTAAACTCATATTTGCAGATACTTACTTAAAAAAGCGTTAACATTTAATGTCTAAAGACTTAATGTGAATAATTTTGATAAGAAAGTAATTTCATTGTTAAATGAGAAAGAATGATGTAATAATAATATAATATGAAATATTTTAAAAGTGTCTCCGAAGATTATGCAAAGGACACATACATAAATTTGCTTTGTCAAGTAATCAACAATATATGGACTGTTTGTTTTTACTAAATAGAAATTTGAATAGCCTGGAGAACTCTCTTTTTAAATAAACACACAGTCAATGTCCTTGACTACAATTTGAGGTCATGGCCTTTAGATCGGAAATGTTAAGTAACAGATGAAAATCATTTCATTTAGCCAGTCATTAGTTTATTCACTCAGCAGATGGTACAATTAGAAGTATGGAAATGATTATTAGTCCATCACATCTGGTTTCCTCTAGAAAATTATAACATCGTACTAAGCAGCATGTATAAAATGATGCCCAGTGAGGTCATACAAAAAATAAAGTTTCCCAGTCACTTCTATATAAAGGATGAAGGGAGCAAATCACTTTGGAGCAATTTTTTTTACTATTGTGGGGCAAAAATCCTCTGAATGTCTTTTGTTTTTAAGCCAGGAGGAGACCAATGCCATTAAACCAATGGCTTGATAAAGAAGTCATAATTCACCTTCTTTTTAAAGCTGAGAGCTAATCACTTTGGAAGAGATGAATAAATTTACATAAGAGCCAAAGAGCTTCTTTTGAGGAAAATGGGATAGTTTTGAATCTTGCTTCTGTTGGGATCAAAATTAATAGAAAGTTAGTGATGGACCAATGATGGTATAAAGAGTCACTGATAGGAAAACACATGGAGACATAAAAAGGTAACATCATGAGAGGAGATGGGAGTTAGGTCATGGCCCGAAGATTCATCAAGTAAGACTAGCACCAATACATTAGGTCCTGAAGCTTGGAGCCTCCCCAGTCCCAGCTACCTTAGCAAATTTGGACATTAGGAATAGTCTGAGCATGTGAACATAAACATCAAGAGTACAAACCACAGAAAACCCTATATTTTCAATATAATTTGAACAATGCACAGATAATTAGAAGACATTTAGACAGTTTACCCAATATGTTGAATAAGTTGTTTTAAAAAAAAAATCTTTTTTTTAAAACTGGTTAGGTTACCCAATCTAACCAGTTTATGTTTATATATATTACCATAGGAAAACTAATGCCTGATGAGACAGTAAGGCAATAATGGATTTCTTCATAATAGAATAGAAGTGTCCCACTATATGGCTATTTCTAACCCAAACAACAATTCACTGTGTTACATGAACGTTATTACTGAAATAAACGGAGGATCTGAGGGTTAAAAGAGAAATGTATCTATATACATTTCTAAAGTGTACACTTTATATGTTCTTTTTTTTTTTACATCTTTATTGGAGTATAATTGCATTACATTATTGTGTTAGTTTCTGCTGTATAACAAAATGAATCAGCTATAACTGTTTCTAAATTTACATGTTTTTGTTTGTTTCTTGACCCAGTAATGTTTTTAATACATGACTTAATCACTTGGGTTATGGATACCTAACAACTTAAAACTTATTGAGGGACTAGTAGTGGATTATGATTCTTTTAAGAGACACATGAGACATACATACATAAGAAAGATACTTTTCAGAATGTTCTATAATTTTAGATAATAAAACTCATAAAATATCATCAGTGTTAATTAGTAGTTCTTGCAAAAATACTGTAACATATAAAACTGGCACTTTTAATTAAGATAGCCTTGGATTTACCCTGACATATCTTAAATGGCTAGGAACATTAACTCAAAATATAAAGGACAGAAAGGGATTGTATGATATATTTTATTAAAAATATAATACTATTGAATCAACCAATTAAGATATATATATTGTATTGAATTATGTGTATTCTTTTAACTACGTTAAAACTTACTCGAAGAGATTTTATAGTACAGCATGTGAATAGGAAGATGCCATTCAAAGTACATGGTTTTGGTCGTTCATGGTACTGATTTGAAAATAGATTTGAAGAAGAAAGCATGATCAGATGTCTTCCTAACTAGTAACATAAAATATGTTAGAAAAATCTCAAAGTTTAAATGTAGAGAAATTTAGCACAATAACTATCACACTGTTCCTTAGAAAAACAGAGGAATCAGATTTTTTCTGTTTTTACAGTACTTCTAAAAACCATCAACCAAAGCAGTGCATTAATTTACCATATGCACTTCAGATTTATGGCTTAGATATTTCAAAGGTCTAGTGAAGAATCAGAGCATATTGCTGATTCCACAAGACTCCCACTCCTAGAGTTTGTTGCTTACTCTAATGAGTCCAAAATTCCCTCCATGTTTTACTTAGGGAAGCATCTAGCCACTGGGAGACATACATCTTGTACAGGACTAAACTGAGGAAGCTCATCTGTCTTTTTATAAAAATATGCAAATTTAAAATAAGGGAAGTATGAGAGTATGAAGGAACAGTAAGTAAAAATAATGAAATAATGGAATCACTATTAATTCTCAGTAATATTTTGTCTTACTATGCATTCCAAAATCATGGGAGTTATATATACTTTAATATCAATGAAATTAAGAGCTTTAATTTCCTTGGCCTGGTTCAAAAATTTAACTTAATCAATGTTGTATTTCTCATGAAAATTTCCTTACTGGAATAAAGTCAGAAAAATCAACCAAGTAAACACAATTTTTCATGATATTTCATTTTATTGCATATGCTCAAAGGTGATTAGATTGAAATAAGAAAACCTTTCTGAAGGTAATAAAGAGAATGTGACAATATTAAGGTAATCTTTGTAACAACCTAAGAGGGATATGTTATTATACCTAGATGAAGGGGGAAAAATGTAAGTTCAGAATATGTTATTTTCCCCAAATCTGACACTGAATAGTTGAGTATGGATTTAGTGTTTTGCCCATGTTGTTTGACAGGGCTGCCACCTACCTGTAAGATTTTTTTTTTTAATGAAAATTGTAAAAAGTTGCCTCCTCTGAGTGAAAAATTATAATTTTTTTTGGTGGGGGGAGGAAATTTTTCAGAGCTGATGCAACTCTGTGCTGTAGACTGGATTTCAGTCCCCAACTGCCCACCTATCTAGAGATTTCATGCCCTGAGTTACCATAACCAGTGGTCCCCATTATTCCACTACACTATGCTGCTCTTGTAAAGAGTTTATCATTATGATTCTGAAAAAAAATTTTTAAAGAAAAGCAAAACAATATTAAAGAGAAACCTGTGCATCTACCATTCTGAGGTAATAAACATTAATTTTTGCATAAGAACATTTTTTTAAAAAGCAAAACATTATTACAGATAAATTTGAGGTCTCTTTGAGGTCCTTCCTTGGTACAATTTCCTTTCTATAGGAAACTCTTATTGTACATTTGGTGTAAGTTTTTCTATTTCAGTTTTTATGGTCTCAACCATGTAAGTATTCATAGTTGTATACATATATGCACATAGTTCATTGGAGACATATGTATACATGTGTCTTAGGTATTGTTGATAGACAAATATATGTATGGATATATATTTACACATACATACTATGAATACAAATATGTATTTATGTATCCATAAATAATCATAAAATTATTTATGTTGGAAAAATTATATAAATTGTACTGTGTACATTACTTTTAAACTGCCTTTTGTTTTAGAGATCTATGTTTATGCATGAAGAATTAGCTGATTTTTTTCTAACTACTGCATAGTATTTTTATCATATTTTTATTGAATAACCTATTTTCTATTCTCTTATTAGTAGAAATTTACTGTATTACCACTTTGTCATTTTTACAAATAATAATTCTGGTCCTTGTGTACGTTTCTTGAATAAAAAGCGTATCTTTCTATTTAGTGGAGCTCAGTTTCTTCAATGTATTTTATAACTTATTGGATAAATTATAAATCTACCACATCAATCATGATACTTCTGAGCTTTCTTCCTTGTCAAGTGCCCAGAATGCTGTCAGGCAGAAGGAGGTAAGAGATTGTAAAATTTCTCTGAAGAATATGATCTTCAAGAGAAAGAAGACTAGGAGGATAGTACAACTTGATTTCCAATTAAATTACAATATCATGTAATTCTTGCAGAAGGTCAGCAGCTAATAATCATATTTACATACAGTGCTTCCAATTGGTATTGTAGTGCCACACCTTTATGTATGAAGAGAGAGCTAAAGATTTTCAATAAACATTTGAGGGAAACTTCAAGATAAAATTAAGTTGCAAAAAGAAGAAAGGAAGGGAGAGTGGAAGGGAGGGAGGGAGGGAGGGAGCAAGGAAAAGGGAAAGAAAGAAAGAAAAGAGAGAGAGGGAGGAAGGAAGGAAGGAGAAAGGAAAGAAGAAAGAGGAAGGAAGAAAGGAAGAAAGAAAGAAAAAGAAAACAAAATATAAACTTGGAGAAAATGGGACAAAACATGGAAGAATAAACTTCCAAAAATATTTCATTGATATCCTGAAAGATAAAAATTATATATCGCCTGTATGAAACAAAATATGATTAAAGGAACATTAAGAAAGCAAAGCAAAAAGATCCTTTGGAAATTAAAATTATGATATTAGAAATAAAAATCTCAATATAGCTATTGAAATATATGGTAAAGAATTTCCCCCAGGAATTTAAGAGGAAAAAAAAAGCATAAATACAGAAATCAGAGAGAAATACTAGGAACATCAGGGGATTTGTTCAGGAGGGGAAATGTCATAATAAGTATTCTAAGAAAGAGAGTGAGAGGGAGTGAGCGAGAGAGAAAGGAGAAATGGAAGGAGAGGATGTGGCACAAGGAATTATGAAAAAGACATTGTGAAATATTCTCCAGTACCCAATGTCATAAACTTCCAGATTTAAACACACCAAGTACCAGAAACATCCTATAGCAAAAGACTCACATGCATCCTGAAACCACAGAACATAGAAAAATAAGATGATATAGAAGTTTCTATAAAGTAAAAATTCAGTCAAATGCAGAGTCAAAAAATAGAATGGCATAGTATTTCATAATTGCAATATTAAGCATTAGAAATAGTGAAGAAAATTTTGAACTGCAAAATACTTAGGAAAAACGATTTCAAAAATAGAATATTCTACTGAAGCAAACTTTCAGTTGAGAGTGTGAGTTCAATAAAGATGTTTCCAGACATGCAAACTTTTTAAAAAAGAAACACTTATCTCTGTGCACTCTTTCCACGGCAGCTAATGGAGAATTTGCAGCAGCACAACAAGGAAGAAAACTTCATCTAATTGAGCTCTAGGTACAGACACAGATCTTAAACTGATTCAAAAGGAGTTGCATATAATTCTCTCCTACATGTTTGGCTATTCAAAGTCCTCTTTTGTAGTAGTCATTTTAGATTCCTTACAATCATCCAGCCAATCCTACTTTGGCAGCCTTTGTCCATGTGTCACCTTCTGATGGACTGACCAGCATGCAGATATTGAAATAAATTGGTAGAGGTTTGATTGATGTCTAATAAAATTTTAAATATTCAATGAATTCCTGCTAGTCTTCCTTAGGTGTTAAAAGTACTTAACTGTACCAATTCTTCCATGAACTATTCACGCCTCTGGAAATTTTAACACCTTTTTAAAGTGAATTGAGGGGAAGTCCTTTTAAGTAGATCTGCAGTTGAGGTATGTATTGGGAATGTAGGGAGACAAGGATAGAGATATCTTTGTCAAGGATATCTTTTAGTCAAGATATCTTTTAAGAAGTTCAAATTTGATTATGTGTTTTTCTTGGAGGTTTCAGTATAATGATCAAAGAAAGCAGATCATTGAATGTTTGGAATTTTTCCTCTTTTGTTTTATAAGGCTCTTGTATTGGTCAGGATTTTTCAAAGAAAGAGAATCAATAGGAGATAGAGATGGAGATAGAGATATAGGAAGATATAGATAGGGAATATCTTTATCTAGCTATCTATCATCTATCTATGTAGCAAGGATTGACTCTCATGGGATTGTTGGGGCTGGCAAGTCAGAAATCCAGAAATCCATAGGGCAAGCTGGCCGGCTGCAGCTTCAGGTAAGGTTTGATGTTGCAGTCTTGACTCCAAAGGTTGAAAATTTAGGCAGAATTTCTATGTTGCAATCTGGAAGTGGAATTCCTTTTTCAGGAAACCTCAATCTTTGCTCTTAAGATCTTTGGCTGTTTGGATGAGACTCACCTATGTTATAGAGGATAATGTGCTTTGTTAAAGCCATTGAAAATTTGATAGGAATTACACTGAATTTGTAGGGTTTTGGGGTAGTATGAACGTTTTCAAATATTAATTCTTCCAATCCAAGAACAGAGGATGTCTTTCCATGTATTTTTGTCTTTTTCAATATCTTTTAGTTTTCACTCTACAGGTTTTTCATCACCTTTGTTAAATTTATTCCAAAGTATTTTATTGTTTTTGATGCTATTGTGCATGAGATACCTTTCTTAATGTCTGTTTCAGATAGTTTATTGTTAGTGTATAGAAACACACACACACATACACACACTTACTGATTTAAATGTTAATCTCACCTAAAAAATACATTCATAGCAATATCCTGATTGATGTTTGACTAAACAACTGTGCACCATAGCATAGCCAGGTTTAGACATAAAATTAATCATCACAGCTCACCTTAAATGTACTAATTTAGTAATATTACACAATATCTGTAGGGACCAATGCAATTCTAAGTCATTCTTTGGAGAACTTTGTCATTTACAAAAATAGGCACATCTATTTAGATTATAGCGAGGAAACATGTAAAAGGCAGGAATTCTCTTAGGAAAATTTGAGGCTTAAAAGTAGACAAACTCATGACAGATACAAAAGAAGATGCATTATGTTTGGAATAAATTGGAAGTGTATGTGATATTTTAGGGAATAGGGCTTATTGTATTTGGGCTCTTTCCAGACTGTGGAGTTAGGACCACAATGCACAGAGCTTAATAACTGAGCCAACCTATTACAAGAAATCAAAGGATAGTCTCAGGTGAAATAAGCAAGGAAATTGACATAGAGACCTTTAATAAAGCAGTCATTCCCTTAAAAGATTTGTTTTTAAGTATCCAAAGTAATGAATCAGTAACCTGAAGTTTACAGTGAAAATTTACATTCATAGAGGAAGATGCTGCCACTTTATAGGGCATATAACCCCAAAGTCCTGGAACAGACTTGGGCAGTAAGTTAGGGAGTCTGGTAAACATCTGTTTCCTATGAGCAATTCTTAAGACACTAGGACAGCAGGTGACAAAAAACAAATGAGGGAAGCATGGAATATCACAGAGTAGTTTTTGATTTAAATGTGTACCAGTTTGTTGCTTGTTTTACTATTTAGATACATTGCAAATTATTTCTTCTAATTTATTTTGTTTTTTATTTTTAGCATATTTCTCTTATGTCTCCTTTTTACTCCATTCTTGCCTTCTTTTGTGATCATAAGGTTAGCTCATTTTTCTGTTTTCTCCTAGTTTGGGAATTAAGAGCTTTTATTTATGTTGTATTTCAGATAATTTTAATTGTTAAACCTATATATCAAGTTTTTACATTTCTTATAAAATATTATCCTATTCATTATGTCCATCATCTAAAGTATTTTCCTACCTCATATTTTATTATTTAAAATTTTAAATCACTCTCTAGCCAAAATAAAACTAGCTCTATTATTATTATTACTAGTATGGTTACTATTGCCATTTTTACACTACTAATAGATAATAAACTTGCAAACTAGTTAGTAATTTTTTTGGACACAATTTCTTCTTCCATTCCACTTCTTCTGGGCTCCCTCCTTGATGGTAAATATTCTCTAGCATTTATTTCAGTTAATTTCTACAGTTATAAGTTATTGATCTGGGTGTTCATTTTACCACTGCCTTTGAAAAAATTATGTGTAAAATTCTAGATTCAAAATTATGTACTTCTTCTGGCTGTTTCTGTTGTTGTCTTTTCACCACTATTATTGTTGATGCAAAATCTGCTGTCAATTAAAAAACACAGTAAATAAAATATAATTTTAAAGCATCCATTCAATATAATACATTATAAGATGATGACATTTTCATTGGTGAAACATAAGGGAAAAATTATTGCTCTATCAGTGGTAAATTAAAGCCCCACAAATGTATTATTAGGTAGATGTAGGACTAAATCAAGAGATTAATGTATGAAATAATAATCTTAGACCGCTGAAAGCCCTCAATCAAAACGATCTGGCTAGGAGTAGTTCTGCGAGAAAAAAAATGGCATTATACTGTATGTATAGAATTTTAAAATAATGATAAACTAACTAAAATATGGTCTGCTTTTTATTATCATTATGTGCCTTCAATTCTAAACAGCGTCACTTGTAAAATATTGCTCTCGGAAAATGTTTTTATTGTTCTCTGTTCTAAACAATCTTTGTGGTTACTATTAATTTTTAATAACACATAAGTATCAAATTGGCACATTTTATTACTTTTTCTTTCATAAATATTGTATTCTACATGGAATTAAATTATAATAACTGTCAGTTATACAGCTAACCCCAAATGCACCCAAACTCAGCGACATGTATTTGTTTTGAGATTAAGTTCAAAGAAGTTGAGAATTGTTGAGCTTGCTCTTAGAGAAATGTGGATATCCAGGCTCTCATGGTTCTTCATATTCCTGATTTTAAGCAGTAGTTTCCAAATAAACAATGATAGCCCAGTGGTTGTAAATGTAGAGAACAGAACTTGATTCACTTAAATGGTGTCATAGTGTGGAGCCACTCAAATTTTTTACTTGTGTTTATAATTTAAAGCTGAAACAATGTATGAACTATAAGGCTTAATCTTTGTTTTTGGTATTGGCAGATTTTAGTCTGTATGTGAATATTAAATAATAGTTTTAAAAGCAAAATCTACTATTTTAAATAATTATTTTAAAATAATGAATCAAGAGCATATTTATTAGTATTATAAGATTTTTCTGAAGATAATTTTGCCGTACTGAGAAAGGGGAGTGTTAAAAAAATATCTACGTCACGCTAGGCAGCCACTGAAACTGGCATTCTGAGACACACACACACAATATTTATCATATATTAAGTTTCTTGGACTAAAAACCTGTGAATCACACATGAACCGTGGCTAATTCTTCAAAGCAAAAATCAACATGTAAGATACGTTGGTAAATAAGCAGCTGACTCCCCTGGGCAGTTGCCTGACCTCACCTTGTCCCTTTCCTTCACAGAACACCAATTAAAAGATGGGCAAAAGATCTAAACAGGCATCTACCACATGAAAGAAGATATACAGATAAACATATGAAAAGATGTTCAACATCGTAAGTCATTAAGGAATTTCTAATTAAAATAACAAGATACCACTACACACCTATTAGAATGGCCAAAGTCCAAAACACTGGCCACAGTGTTTGGACCATCCTCAAATGCTGGTGAGGAGAAACAGGAACTCTCATTCATTGCTGATGGAAACACCCAATGGAACAGTCACTATCTGGGACTACAGTCACAGATAGGCAGTTTCTTAGAAAACTACACATACTCTTATGAGGAACTGTACTCCTTGGTATCCACCCAAATGAATTGAAAACTTAACGTCTACACAAAAACCTTCACAACTGATTCAAAATTGCTAAAACTTGGAAGTACCCAAGATGCCTTTCAGTTGATGAATGGACAAATAAACTGTGGTTCATCCAGACAATGGAACATTGTTCAGCACTAAAAATAAATGAACTACCAAGCCACAAAAAGACATGGAAGAGCTTTAAATGTGTATTACTAAATGAAAGAAGGCAACCTGAAAAGTCTATACAATGTATGGTTCCAACTATATGACATTCCGGAAAAAGCAAAACATTGGAGACAGTAAAAAGATTAGTGGTTTCCAGGTGTTAGAGAGGAGGAAAGGATGAATAGGCTGAGCCAGAGGACGTTTAGGAGAATGAAACTATTCTGTATCACACTGTAATGGTGGATACGTGTCAGTGTACACTTGTCAAACCTATAAAATATACAACACCAAGGGTGAACTTCAGTGGACTTTGTGTAATAAAGATGTGTCAATACATTTTCATTGATTGTAACAAGTGTACTGCTTTGGTGAGGGATACTCACAAAGGGAGAGGTAATACCTGTGTGAGGACAAAGGCTGCATGGGAACTCTGTACTTTCTGTTCAATTTTGCTGTGAACCTAAAACTTCTCTAAGAGAAGTTTATTAATTTTAAAAATATATAAATAAGAGTAAAAAAATGCTCACAAAAAGATATTTTTCAAATGTCATATAAAATTATGAGCAACATTTGGTTTCAGCATTTTAGAGAACCAAGCTCGCTTACGGTGAATATAGTGATTTAGAAAATGATAAGAAATAAGACTGAGGTGTTTTCAAAAACACTAAGGTGGTGCTCAGAGTTGAGCGGCCTGTGTTGAGACTCCATGGAGTCTGCACACCAATGTCGCCCTGCTGTGCTCTGCATCCAGCCCCTCTTCTCTCTAATCACAGAGTTTCATACACACATGAATTTTTCTGTCATAAAATGGGAACTGCAGCAGGCCTGTCGTCAGGGATAAAATGCTCTAAAAATCTTTTGGATCTGGTTTAAAGAAAAATATTGGACACATATGGTTTTGTAAAGGAAAAATAAAAAGAGTAAAGGGAAGAATAGATTCAGGGAAACAGTTGCAACTGCTAACAGATTTAGATTATGTGCCCTAAGAAAGAAAGAAAAAGATTTTCTCATGGAATAAGAAAGCTAGTAAATACATTTTTATGGAATTGTTAGAAATTGACATTGTTACTGTCCGTAAAAGAGGGAGACCTCTTTTTTTCTTTATAAAAATGTTACAGGAATGCACCCCTTTTTTCCCCTCCTCATAGCATAATGATAATTCATCTAGTTCTGTTGGGACTTAGTTATCTGACATAAACTAATTCCTTCTAAAATAAATTTTAGTATTAAAATATCTCTACCTGTTATCTCTTTAATAACTTGATTTTTTTAAGTTACCAGTTCGAAATATTCGACAGGTTATGTTGAAATTATTTTTTCTGTACTGGTACTCTGAAATTCTTTCATGAATCTCTCTCAAAATGAGTAATTTAAAAACTAATGGCTGACACTGATTTCAATATATTCATTCAAAACCAGACATAGACACACACATTCACACACACACAGAGCTGTGGACTTTGTCCTTTAAAAATATTTCCCCAAGTTTTATTTTACAGTTTTCTCCCTTTTACTTAGTATCTTCTGTTTTTAGATTTCAGGAAGCCATATCTTTATATTTGAATTTATGAACTTCTCATTTTCTAAACATCCTAAGTCATTTTACATAATTTCCTATCCTCACTGGCATATGCAAACACCTAGAAATTTATTTCATTTGGAAATTGTTATCACTTCTGTCAGAATATAAATAGACACTTTAAATAAAAATTGTGTTGCCACAAACTCACTCTCCTTCCAAATTATCTGCCTCGATTGCCTTGCAAAAGTTGCAGTCATTACAACAATGCTCACATCCACTCAAATATAAATGTGTGTATATGTGTGTGTATACTAACCTGTATTTTTTAGTTTAATGGGCACACCCTTCTCTTCTGTTCTACGGGAGGAACAAAACAACCAGGATAAAATTCAAAGGACACAGGACCTTTGGAATATAGCAGATGGTTGTGGATGTAAACTCTGGATCCTGACGACCTAGGTTTTCATCCTGGCTCCTGCCTTTACCAGTAACCTTGTAGAAGTTTCTTAACTTATCTGTATTTTAATTTCCTCATCTGAAATAGGCGTAATTTAGGATGAATACTTTGCTCCCTATAAAATACTTTGAATACTTATGGGGGGGGGGGTGAGTTGAAGATGGCAACATAGAAAGGTCCTGAACTCATTTCTTCCCATGAACACAACAAATCTACAACTACATATGGAATAGTTGCCTCTGAAAAAGACCTAAAAACTAGATGAACAAGGGGGAAAAGGGCAACATTGAGTTGGGTAGGAGAGGCAGAGACATAATCTTGCCCTCAAATACCCCCTTTCCACATATGGTGATACACAATAGGGAGAGATCTCAAAAATACACAATTTTTCTTAAGCAGCAAGAGGTTTGGGCTCCTCCTCAGGCATCCCAACCCTTAGATCCTGCTCAGGAAAGACAAGCCCCCAAAGTGCCTGGTTTTGAATATAAACAGGGATTACATCCTGAAAAACCCTAAAACTATAGGGAATAAGGAACTCGCTCCACGTTTAAAGGGCTCATGCCCAGGCTCACTCATCCTGGTGTTTCAAAAAAAACAGTTTGAAAAACACCAGCATGGTTCAGACCACACACGAAGGAGACCACTTACTAATCTTGAAGTGTATGTCATAGATACAGGAACCTGCTGGGACTCCGCCCGGGGATGGAGACAGTGGAGGGTGCCATTTTTGCAATCTCATTCTACCTTGCTAATGCCAGGACTGGAGGGTACCATTGTGGAACTCTTCCTCTAACCTGCTAGTACCAGGAGACATGCCCCACTGAGATCCCTGCCCATCCCCATGCCGCAGTTTCATGCCACAGCTGGGCCAGGCAAGAGCCCCACTCACCCCTGTGTCACAGCAGGTAGGTGTGCCCAGGCCAAATAGGGGACACCCCTTGAGCACCTATCTTTAATGCCTGGTTTCAGGGGGGATTATGCTTCTGGGTCCCATGGGTCATCTCTTACACAGGCCACTCCTTCGAGATTGGGAAAGGTAAGCTGATTGGCCTAATGCACAGAAGCAAACACAGAGAGTCAGGCAAAATGAGGAGACAGAAAAATATCTTCCAAACAAAAGAACAAAACAAAGCTTCAGTAAAAGACCTTAATGAAATGGAGATAAGCAATCCACCTAATAGAGTTCAAAGTAATGGTCATAAAGATGCGAACCAGAGTCAGAAGAATGAACACAGTGAGAACTTTAACAAAGAGACAGAAAATATAAGAAAGTATCATACAGATGTTATAGAGCCAAAGGATACAATAACTAAACTGAAAAAACTAAAGGGGTTCAATGCAGACTGGATGAAGTGAAGCCGAAAAATGGATCAGCAAGCTGGAAGACAAAGCAATGGAAATCACACAGATGGAGCAGCAAAAAGAAAAAAAGTATTTCAAAAAGTGTAGGTACCTTAAGGGACCTTTGCGACAGCGTCAAGCAGAATAACAACATTTGCTTATTATAGGAGTTCCAGAAGGAGAAGAGAAAGAGAAAGGGTCAGAAAACTTACTTGAAGAAATAATGGGAAGAAAAACTTCCCTAATCTGGGGAAAGAAACAGACATCCAGGTCCAGAAAGCCCAGAGGTTTCCAAATAAGAGGAACCCAAAGTGATCTACACCAAGATACATTATAATTAAAATGGTGAAAGTTAAAGAGAGCGTCTTAAAAGGAATAAGAGAAAAACAATTTGTTGTGTACAGGGAGTCCCCACATGGCTATCAGCAGATTTTTCAGGAGAAACTTTTCAGGCCAGAAGGGAGTGGCATGACATATTCAATGTGCTGAAAGGAAAAGAAATTCCAACCAAGAATTCTCTACCTGGCAAGGCTGTCATTCAGAATTGAAGGAAAGATTAAGAGTTTTCAAGATAGGCAAAAGCTAAAGGAGTTTATCACTACTAAACTGGCCTTACAAGCAATGTTAAATAAACTCTTTAAGCGTAAAAGAAATGGCACTAATTAATAACAAGAAAACTTACCAAAGTAAAAATCTCACTGGAAAAGGTCAATATATAGTAAAGATAATGGGCAAATCACTTATAAAACATGTATGATGGTTAAAAGATAAAAGTAAAATTAACTAAAACTATAATGATTAGTTAAGGGATGCATAAATTAAAAAGATGTAAATTGTGACATAAAAATATAAAATATGGTGGGGTGAATAAAAATGTAAAGTTGGGAAATGTGTTCAAAATAAAGTTGCTACCAACTTAAAAACAGACATTTAAATACACAGGAGGTTATATGTGAACCTCAGGGTAACCACAAAGCAAAACCTTATAGTAAATACACAGAAGAAAATGAGAACTGAATCTAAACATAGCACTAAGAAAAACCATTGAGCCACAAGGTAAGAGTGAATACTTACTCAGGACATAGTACATTCAATAAATGTTAGTTCGCATTATTAATTATTATTAAGTATGGATTACAAAAAATAATCTAGGTGTGAACTTAAGAATATGATCAGATTGCTGGTAATAAACACTTTACTTTTTCAGTTAGTCAGAGAACAATTCACTTTAGCACTATGTCTCTCAGGGAAGGAGGCATCTTTGCAAATGCATCAGCTCCTTGGTGTTCAGGGGCTCTGAGTCTGTTCAACCTAACTCTGATTATGTTCAGAGGTAAAGAAACAGCCACTAAGGCCCCAAGTGTCATAGCAGAGTCTTTGTCAAAAGAATTGTACAGAAAGAAGTAGGTAGAAATATCACAAATTCCCTTTCATAGAGACACTGCATGTCTTAGGGAAGGCTGAAGACAGGCAGATTGAAAAGCAGAAGATCTGCTGTGGAGAGAAATGGAGTGAGTGATTTCAAACAAGAAGTGCTATGTTGTTGATGCCCTTGATATCAGAATTAACCAGCACTAATGATAGAGGATTCAAAAGTTTGCTGTATTTTTAGGATATTGTCCTTGTAAGTAGAAGGATGCTTGCTTATCTGGAAAAGTGGAATCCCCATTTTTTAGACAGATATTTCAATAAGCTGATGCATAAAAGTTCTTACAAATGACCATGAGACTATTCAGGCATTTCAACTTATTAAATGAATATAACATATAGAATTAAGCTTCTGTACTTCAAATTTGTTTTTCACATTAAATAATTTTTTATAATCTTATGTTTATGTTTAATAATTACTGCTCCTGGATGAACTAAACAACACTGAAGGTCAAAACTAAAAATTCTGCTAAAACTAGAAATGAATTTTAAATATTATCATTTATATAATTGTAACGGCTTCTATCAGAGTAACTACAACAGAATAGAAATCTGATTTCATGTTTCTCTTTTATTGAAGGAGCTCTATACATCAACTCTTGCCTGTTGCTGATCACAAAGAAGCAAAATATTACTACATATTAAATATGATTTAGAAATAAACAAAAAGTAGATTATCTTTTATAGCAGGGAAACAAGTTTAAGGAAAATATATTGATTGAAAATTTTCCTTGTCTGAAGTATTTCAAACATGAATTCACTTGTCTTTTTATTTCCCTGTCAAGCTGATTTTCACTTACTTAAAATCAACTTCTCAATTTCCAGCTCCCAGAAGAATTTAACGTTCTGGTTGAGAGAGCTCAACTCAAAATCTAACTTTTTTCCAGTTTCAAAATATGTTTTTAAGAAAGTCCAATGCCATCACAGTGTGGATGACAATAAGGAAGGAAGGACAAGTTACTATTGGACCTGCCATCCAGAAGATTGATGAAAATTTGCAATTCACTCATGGTCATGGGAGGATGGCTATCACAACACACAATTTCTCAAATATGAATTTATCTATAAATCTTAAGGGTAAATCAGGGTAAATGTGAATGTATGTTTTCATTAGAAGGAAAAATATATAAAATGGATAAAATTTTCAAAATATTTTAAGGTTGATACATTCTCCCTAAATGTTTTGTTCTTTCCATGCTGTTTTTTAATCTTTAGAATTCAGTGCTCTTAACACAGGGTCTAAATCATAGTTTAATAATTATATTTTAATAAATATATTTAGCTATAAGTGTATTTTAATTAAATAGTTTAATAAATATTTTAATTAAATGTTCCATAGAATTGACTATACATACATACCTCTGCAAGTCGCACACAAACTTTTTTTTTGCGGTACGCGGGCCTCTCACTGTTGTGGCCTCTCCCGTTGGGGAGCACAGGCTCCGGACGCGCAGGCTCAGCGGCCATGGCTCACGGACCTAGCCGCTCCGCGGCATGTGGGATCTTCCTGCATTGGGGCACGAACCTGTGTCCCCTGCATCGGCAGGCAGACTCTCAACCACTGCGCCACCAGGGAAGCCCCGCACACTATCTTGATTACTGTAGCTTTGTACTAAATATTGAAATTGGAAAGTGTGAGCTGTTCAACTTTGTTCTTTTCAAGATTGTTTTTGGCAAATCTCAGTAGTTGGCATTCCCATATAAATTTTAGGATCAGTTTGTCACTTTCTTTAATAGAAATAGTGTAGAATCTATGGACCATTTGGGGGATTATTGCCCTCTTAACAACATTTAGTCTTCCTATCCATGGACATGGATATTATTTAATTTATTTAGGTCTTTGTTTTCTTTGAATATTGTTTTATAATTTTCAGATTACAAAATCTGCACTTTTTCTTGTTAAATTTGCTCCCAATTATTTTATTCATTTTGAAATTTTTATTAAAAGTGTGTAAAATACATTTTTATACTGACCCTTTATCATGCAATTTTATTGAATTCATTTACTAGTTCTGAGGGGTTTTTGTTTGTATTTTAAAGTTTTTCTCTACATGAGAATATTTCATCTGCAAACAAATATAATTTTATTTCTTCCTTTACAATCTGGGTGATTTTTTATTTCTTTTTCCTTGCCTAATTACCCTTGCTTGAACTTTCAGTACAATAGTAAGCATAAATGGCAAGAGCAGGTACCTTTGTCTGTTCCTAACCTTAGGGGAAAAGCAATCAATCTTTCACTATTAAGTATGATGTTAGCTATTGGTTTTTAATAGATGCTCCTTATCAGGATGAAGAAGTTTCTTTCTATTCCTAGTTTTTCTTAGTGTTTTTATCATGAAAGCGTGTTGAATTTTGTCAAATGCTCTTCCTGCATCATTTCTGGGATAAATATTTCTCCATTTATTGCATGATCTTAAGACAATTTCTAGAGGGGTGTGTGTGTGTTGTGTGTATGTTTAAATTTTTCATCTGTTATGATTGTTTTCTGGGGAGCAGATCCAGGAAGTTTATCACATCACCATTCAGAGTCTCTCCCCCCTTGTATGCCACTTCTTTTTATGATATCATTATGCATTTCTTTGCATAATTATCTAAATCTTTCATTAATGTATGCCTTCTTTTACAGGTAGGTCAACATTATGGATCTACCAAGTTACACTATTGGAACAGCATTTGACCTTGAATAGTGAGTTAGTTTCTTTGAACATTCATTATTTGATCAACAAAGACGATAATTACACTATTTCCTGAACAGAGATTTTACTAGAATTAAATCACTTTGTTCTCCTCCTCTATAATCCACTGGCTTTCCCAGCTTTCTTGTAAAGTTCATACTTCTTGGTTTAGAATATAATTGTAAATGACCTCTGGTCCAGGCCTGTAGCTTCAGTGGCATTTTTAGCCTCTAGCTTTCTTTTTTGAATGTATGTGCCATTTTTCATAGCTTAGTGCTTCTGGAGATTTCATTCCATTGCCTGGCATGCATATCCTCTATGTATCTTTAATCCCCATCAACTTTCAGACTTCAGCATAAGTATAAACTTCCTGGAAGCCTGACTAAGACTTCCAGTCTATCACCATCTGATTAATTTTCTCTCCTCTGAGATTTTACAATATGCTATTGAGGAAAAGCTCCATCACTTTTCATAGTTTATCAAAATCTTTTGATTCATTTTGTCTCATTACTATAGTCAAGAACATTTTAATCTTCCAACTCTATAACTCTTCCTTCGACCTCAGAGTTTGGGTCATTGTAGGTGCAAAAAACAAACAAACAAAACAAAACCTTATTCTCCCCAACAAACCCTTCTATACACAGAGCGCCTAATGGCTCTCGGCGCTTATTTTAGTGCAGTACTTTTCCTTCAGTACAGGAGATCAGATACTGAAAAGTTATGGAAACATAATTCCTTTCTTTTTGGTTGTTCAAGCTGATCCCTGGTTCATCTGCACCTGCAGATTTAACTAACCATGGACTGTGTAGTAATGTATTTATTCTTGAAAAATATCTGCTTATAAGTGGATCCATGCAGTTCAAACCCATGTTGTTCAACTGTCAACTATATAAGTATAGAGTTTTATAAATAAATTTATCTTAAGCCACCTCATTTGATCCTGCACTAGACCTGAAGGGTTATTGTTATGGTCTAAATATTTGTGTCCTCCCAAAATACATATGTTGCAATCCTTACCCCCCAAAGTGATGGTATTAGTAGGTGAGGCCTTTGGGTAACGTTTAAGTCATCAGAGTAGAACTCCCTTGAAAGGGATTAATACCCTATAAAGGAGTCACCAGAGAAATCCCCAGCTCCCTCCACCACATGAGGATACAAGGAGAATTCAACAAACCAGAAGAGGTCCCTCACCTGACCATGCTGGCACCCTGATCTCGAACTTTCAGTCTCCAGGCTGTGAGAAATAAATTTTCATTTATAAATTGCTTATAAGCTACCCAGTTTTTGTTGTTTTGTTATAGCAGCCCAAATGGACTGAGACAGTTATAATTTTTTAGTAATTATTAACCAATTTTATATGTAAGGATATCAACAATGTTAGGGATTAAATGCCTTTTCTAAAGTTTATGATACCACCTGCCACAGTACTACTCCATTATAATCATATGCACCAAAGCATATCCCATCCTTTCTTCTCCAATATTGAAAATACCTATTTTCTTCAAGATGTATCTTTTACATTGCAAAACAAGATAACAGGGAGAAATGACAAATTAGAGCAGTGGTTAACTGATAATAAATCTTATTTTTCACCTAAAGTGCTTTCTAGCATGGAGAGAGTCCACTTGACTTAGGTTTGTTTGACACACTTAATGTCATCTTTACATCTTTCAAAAGCCAGCAGGAGTTTGTTACTAGGAAAGAGACAGCATCTCCCCTTCACAGCAAGAGACATTCTTTTAGATAATCCTTAGAACAAGCTAATGCTGAAAAACCTGAAGGCATGAGGGAAGAGACCCATGTTGGAAAGGGAATAGGGGTTGTTTACTAAGGGAAGAAATGCCAGTATCATGTGCAACACTCATCTAACAGTAGGGATACTTGTTATATTAGCAAGATTTACTGACAGACTACATCTGTGTCTTCTCACCAAACAAGGTCACTCAGTCAGATACTATGGAGCCTAATGAGGAAAATGCCAAGTCCCTGGAGTGATAATGGAGGTTCGCTCTGACTTACGCCTCAGGCACTGGCAATATTTTTAGGTCTAGAAAATAAAATAAGGTACAGAAAAAGGTCATAATTTTTATCGAGCTGACCCACCTTGAAAAATAGCTGTGCATGTAACTGAGTATGTTTAGCGTTTTCTTTTTCTCTTTCCTGAGACTCAAGGTTACTTTTCTATTCTTCTTCAAAGAGGTCCTTAAGGGTTTCAATACTTTACCTGAACATTAAATTTATATATGTTATTGGGCTAAAGGGTCTCTTCCACAGTTTTTAAAATTTTTTATGTCTAAAAAAGGGAACTATCTCCAAAATACTAAGGGACTGGTTCTGTTCTGGGAGGGTTTTTTTTTGGGGGGGAGGTGCATATAAAATATTATTAGCTCTTTTTTTTGTAGAAAAATTCTCAAAAAAACTTTTCTGTGCTTTGGATATCACAATATTTTTTAAACTTGGGAATTAGATACGTGGATTCATGTCATAGCAATGGCTTTTAAATAGCTTTTTGACTTGGGCAAATAGCTTATCCTCCCAGAGCCTTCGTGTTCTTAATGGAAAAATAATGGATTTAGAATAAACAATAGTGGAGGTCCCTTCCAATGTAAATATTCTCCAGACTCATTAGGTATACATGACTTTATGTACTCTCAAAAGAATTTCACTTCACCTCTCCAAATATACATTTTATTTAGCCCTGGTTTGTTCACAATAACTTCATGATGTTAGGACATAACCAACTTCTTGATCTGTTTTTATCATACTTGCACTTTATCCCCATGCCACTTACTAATTTATTGTTTCATATATATTTATAAAACCTTGAAGCATTTACTTCATCTTTTTTCATTAATTTCAAATTTCATTATAAAAATAAAGATAAATACAACTTTTCTTGATCTGCCATTTATTTCAACTCTTCTCATATGAGTCCTTCATTAAAAGCAAACCAAACAAGCAGAAACCCACTGTGATATTACTGTCACAAAGCAATCAATTGCTTTATTTGCTATGTATCTGATCTTACACTTAATGGAAAGAAAGAATTTTCACAGAGACTAAGTTATAGATGATCCAGATTGCTCAAAAACAAATCTAGACTCATGAATTTGCTGACCTACAGCAGTTTAACTGTGTAGAGAGCTCCCTAGAACAATTTGAAACTTTTTTATTCAGCCAATATTTCTGAGAAGCTACTGTATGTCAGATGTTGTGTCAGGGGAATCAAAAGACAATTATTGGTTTGGTCAAAAAGTTTGTTCATTTTTTTCCCGTAAGATGGCTCTAGTAGTGCTTAGTTGTCTTTAACCTCATTCAAACAATTTTGTTAGATTGTATTGTGACAGGTGTCATATCAGCGTACATTTAAAAAAAACTTATCAAAATTGGTGAATTTTGTGTAGCAATTTTAATATTGACGATGGAAGAAAAAAGCAACATTTTTTGGCATATTATGCTTTTTTATTTCAAGAAAGGTAAAAACGCAAAAAAAGATTTCTGCAGTGTATGGAGAAGGTGCTGTGACTGATCGAACGTGTCAAAAGTGGTTTGCGAAGTTTCATGCTGGAGATTTCTCACTGGATGATGCTCCACAGTCGCGTAGAGCCGTTGAAGTTGATAGCAATCAAATGGAGACATTAACTGATAACAATCAATGTTATACTATGCGGGTGATAGCCGACATACTCAAAATAACCAAATCAAGCATTGAAAACCGTTTGTACCAGTTTGGTTACGTTAATTGCTTTGACGTTTGGGTTCCACATAAATTGAGAAAAACCTTCTTGACCATATTTCCTCATGCGATTCTCTATTTAAACATAACAAAAACGTTCCATTTTTAAAACAAATTGTGATGGGTGATGAAAAGTGGATATTGTACAATAATGTGGAATGGAAGAGATCGCGGGGCAAGCAAAATGAACCATCACCAACCACACCAAAGGCCGGCCTTCATCCAAAGAAGATGATGTTGTGTCTATGGTGGGATTGGAAGGGAGTCCCCTATTATGAGCTCCTTCCAGAAAAGCAAACGATCAACTACAACAAGTAGTCCTCCCAGTTAGACCAAATGAAAGCAGCACTTGACAAAAAGCATTCAGAATTAGTCAACAGAAAATGCACAATCTTCCATCAGGATAACGCGAGACCACGTTTCTTTGATGACCATAAAAATTATTATTCTTACAAGAAGCATCTCAAAAGTCAGTATTTCGGGACAGATTTTCATGGACTTTGATGACAGCCTGGCTGGGAAGTTCTGATGCATCGGCCGTATTCACCGGACATTGCATCTTCGGATTTCCATTTATTTCAGTCTTTACAAATTCTCTTAATGGAAAAAAAAATTTCAATTCCTTGGAAGACTGTAAAAGGCATCTGGAAGAGTTCTTTGCTCAAAAAGATAAAACATTTTGGGAAATTGCCTGAAAAATGGCAGAAGGTACTGGAACAAAAGGGTGAATACGTTCTTCAATAAAGTTCTTGATGAAAATGAAAAATGTGTCTTTTATTTTTACTTAAAAACCAAAGGAACGTTTTGGCCAGCCCAATAATTTAAGACATTTTGAATCTGAATTATCTTTGATCTAGAAGATACCACAGAGTTTGAATGAGAAGTGATAGATTAATTGTATTTTTAATTTTTTTTGGACCATTTCCTTGAAATTGTGGAGCTAATAATGTTGGCTAAAGAATATGCCTGAAGATAAAATATGAGAATACTTATTAACTGTTAAATGCTATGAAGGAAACAAAATGATTAGTGATAGAGAATAAGTGGATAATGAGAGGGGAGAGGCATTAGGCTCTACTGACAGAGGGTGGTCAGAAAAGCCTGCCTAAATAGGTGAGAATATACTAAAACATAAAGGTTGAGTAGCAGTCAGTCATGTGAAAAATAGTGAGGAGTGACCTCTGCAGAAGTGAATGTGAAAGTCTAGGTCAGGAAACAGTAGAGTAGGGACTCCTTTCCAACTCAAGGACTTTTTTAAAATGTCACATAACAAATTAAACGTTTTGATAGAATGAATTTATAATTTCTTTAATTTGTGAAAATTCTCCCTGAATATCTCCAATTGTGTCATATAAAAGTTAAACTCTGTATTTCTTATGTCCATAAAAATTATTATTCTTACGAGAAGCATCTCAAAAGTCAGTATTTCGGGACAGATTTTCATGAACTTCTTTTTTGTCTCCATGCCTTAGGCAAAAATATTGCATTCTCTGTACTCTTCAGATTTCATGATGCAGTTATCTGATATTTTATTAATTTTCTCCAACCTTCCCACTCGCAGCTTCTCCATATATAGACTCACATATTCTAAGCTATTATCGTCTTCAAGGAATGACTATTTCTGGAATATGCTGTTAATTTCAAGGCTCTATCCTACCCTTGTTTTCTAAAGAGTACATTCTTCATTCCACTCTTGATTCCTTATCCTTCAACACTAAAATAGGGTCAGTCCCTCCTTTCTCTTAGCATGCTGACAATAATTCTATTGTCCACAACATATTTTGTCATAATTATTTTCCAAAATAATTTGCCCAATGTTGAGCAAACCATGCATGACCCAAATATCAACCTGTAAAATGAGGACACACAGAATCATAAAGTATCTCATTCACCTTTTTCCACATAGTATTTATTCCATTCATCTCTTTATTCTAGAACCTCATCAATAAATGTTGTTAGTAAAAGCTTGTTGAGTGAATTTATCTAAAAATGTGAAGAAATATGAGATAAATATCTTGTTTACTGTTTATGTGTCATTTTGATTTGACCATGCTTTCTGAAAATGAAGCATTCAAATCACCCTAGATGGCTCAGAAGGCATTCTATTCTTATAAAGCCCAAGGAGAAAGAATGTCTAATCCTACACAGAGAATTTTTTTAATTTCTGTTTAGTCACAAAGTATTTCAAAGTTAACGAAGGAATTTCTTCAAAAAACAATCCCTCACTAGGGAAATATGATTAATGCATAAAGTACAAAAGCACTAGCACCCACATAGAGTATAAGTATAAAATATTTAGGGATCAGATTTAGCTTTTAAAATTCTAAGGTCACTTTTAACTGTAACACTCTATTTCCTCAAATATGTGGCTGTCACTTTAATCTTTTTCTCCAACTGCAAATGCACACAATTAATTAAGAAAAGCTTGGAATAAAATAACAGGAACTGATACAAAACTTAAGTATAAATAATTATAAACATATATACGATCATAGAAAGCTGTTTGGTCATGCATGATTTGCTCAACATTGCATGAGTCTAACACTGATTGAGTTTTCTAGTTCTTATGAAAAGTATAAGGGTTTTGAGAAAATTCGGTACTCCACTTCAGCAAATATTTATTGAACAAGAAGTCTGGGGGGGGACCTTGAAGATGGCGGAAGAGTAAGACGCGGATATCACCTTCCTCCCCACAGATGCATCAGAAATACATCTACACGTGGAACAACTCCTACAGAACACCTACTGAAGGCTGGCAGAAGACCTCAGACCTCCCAAAAGGCAAGAAACTCCCCACGTACCTGGGTAGGGCAAAAGAAAAAAAGAAAAAACAGAGACAAAAGAATAGGGACGGCACCTGCACCAGTGGGAGGGAGCTGTGAAGGAGGAAAGGTTTCCACACACTAGGAAGTCCCTTCGAGGGCGGAGACTGCGGGAGGCACAGGGGAAAAGCTTCGGAGCCACGGAGGAGAGCGCAGCAACAGGGGTGCGGAGGGCAAAGCGGAGAGATTCCCGCACAGAGGATCGGTGCCGACCGGCACTCACCAGCCCGAGAGGCTTGTCTGCTCACCCGCCGGGACGGGCGGGGCTGCGAGCTGAGGCTCTGGTTTCGGTTTCAGACGGAGCGCAGGGAGAGGACTGGGGTTGGCGGCTTGAACATAGCCTGAAGGGGTTAGTGCACCACGGCTACCCGGGAGGAAGTCCGGAGAAAAGTCTGCACCTGCCGAAGAGGCAAGAGACGTTTTCTTCCCTCTTTGTTTCCTGGTGCGCGAGGAGAGGGGATTAAGAACGATGCTTAAAGGAACTCCAGAGACGGGCGCAAGCCGCGGCTAAAAGCGCAGACCCCAGAGACGGGCGGGAGACGCTAAGGCTGCTGCTGCCGCCACCAAGGGGCCTGTGTGCGAGCACAGGTCACTCTCCACACCCCTCTTCCGCGGAGCCAATGCAGCCCGCCACTGCCAGGTTCCCGAGATCCAGGGACAACTCCCCCGGGAGAACGCAGGGCGCGCCTCAGGCTGGCGCAACGTCACGCCGGCCTCTGCCGCCGCAGGCCCGCCCCGCACTCCGTGCCCCCCCCCCCCCGCCCCCCGGCCTAAGTGAGCCAGAGCTCCTGAATCAGAAGCTCCTTTAACCCTGTCCTGCCTGAGCAAAGAACAGACGCCCTCCGGCGACCTACACGCAGAGGCAGGTCCGAATCCAAAGCTGGGCCCCTGGTAGCTGTGAGAACAAAGAAGAGAAAGGGAAATCTCTCCCAGCAGCCACAGAAGCAGCAGATTAAAGCTCCACAATCAACTTGATGTACGCTGCATCTGTGGAATACATGAATAGACAACGAATCATCCCAAATTAAGGAGCCGTGTGGATAAAAGGCTCTTAGTGCTGCAGCCAGGAGTTAGTGCTGTGCCTCTGAGGTGGGAGAGCCAACTTCAGGACACTGGTCCACAAGAGACCTCCCAGCTGCACATAATATCAAACGGCGAAAATATCCCAGAGATCTCCATCTCAATGCCAGCACCCAGCTTCACTCAATGACCAGCAAGCTACAGTGCTGGACATCCTATGCCAACAACTAGCAAGACAGGAACACAACCCCACGCATTAGCAGAGAGGCTGCCCAAAATCATAATAAGTCTACAGACACCCCAAAACACACCACCAGACGTGGACCTGCCCACCAGAAGGACAAGATCCAGCCTCATCCACCAGAACACATGCACTAGTACCCTCCACCAGGAAGCCTACACAACCCACTGAACCAACCTTAGCCACTGGGGACAGACACCAAAAACGACAGGAACTACAAACCTTCAGCCTGCAAAAAGGAGACCCCAAACACAGTAAGATAAGCAAAATGAAAAGACAGAAAAACACACAACAGATGAAGGAGTAAGATAAAAACCCACCAGACCTAACAAATGAAGAGGAAATAGGCAGTCTACCTGAAAAAGAATTCAGAATAATGATAGTAAAGATGATCCAAAATCTTGGAAATAGAATAGAGAAAATGCAAGAAACATTTAACAAGGACCTTGAAGAACTAAAGATGAAATAAACAATGATGAACAACACAATAAATGAAATTAAAAATACTCTAGATGGGATCAATAGCAGAATAACTGAGGCAGAAGAACGGATAAGTGACCTGGAAGATAAAATAGTGGAAATAACTACTGCAGAGCAGAATACAGAAAAAAGAATGAAAAGAACTGAGGACAGTCTCAGAGACCTCTGGGACAACATTAAACGCACCAACATTCGAATTATAGGGGTTCCAGAAGAAGAAGAGAAAAAGAAAGGGACTGAGAAAATATTTGAAGAGATTATAGTTGAAAACTTCCCTAATATGAAAAAGGAAATAGTTAATCAAGTCCAGGAAGCACAGAGAGTCCCATACAGGATAAATCCAAGGAGAAATACGCCAAGACACATATTAATCAAACTGTCAAAAATTAAATACAAAGAAAACATATTAAAAGCAGCAAGGGAAAAACAACAAATAACACACAAGGGAATCCCCATAAGGTTAACAGCTGATCTTTCAGCAGAAACTCTGCAAGGCAGAAAGGACTGGCAGGACATATTTAAAGTGATGAAGGACAAAAACCTGCAACAAAGATTACTCTACCCATCAAGGATCTCATTCAGATTTGATGGAGAAATTAAAACCTTTACAGACAAGCAAACGCTGAGAGAGTTCAGCACCACCAAACCAGCTTTACAACAAACGCTAAAGGAACATCTTTAGGCAAGAAACACAAGAGGGGGAAAAGACCTAAAATAACACACCCAAAACAATTAAGAAAATGGGAATAGGAACATACATATCAATAATTACCTTAAATGTAAATGGATTAAATGCTCGCACCAAAAGAAACAGACTGGCTAAATGGATACAAAAACAAGACCCATATATATGCTGTCTACAAGAGACCCATTTCAGACCTAGAGACACATACAGACTGAAAGTGAGGGGATGGAAAAAGATATTCCACGCAAATGGAAACCAAAAGAAAGCTGGAGTAGCAATTCTCATATCAGACAAAACAGACTTTAAAATGAAGACTATTAGAAGAGACAAAGAAGGACACTACATAATGATCAAGGGATCGATCCAAGAAGAAGATATAACAATTGTAAATATTTATGCCCCCAACATAGGAGCACCTCAATACATAAGGCAAATACTAACAGCCATAAAAGGGGAAATCGACAGTAACACATTCATAGTAGGGGACTTAAACACCCCACTTTCACCCATGGACAGATCATCCAAAATGAAAATAAATAAGGAAACACAAGCTTTAAATGATACATTAAACAAGATGGACTAAATTGATATTTATAGGACACTCCATCCAAAAACAACAGAATACACATTTCTCTCAAGTGCTCGTGGAACATTCTCCAGGATAGATCATATCTTGGGTCACAAATCAAGCCTTGGTAAATTTAAGAAAATTGAAATTGTATCAAGTACCTTTTCTGACCACAATGCCATGAGACTAGATACCAATTACAGGAAAAGATCTGTAAAAAATACAAACACATGGAGGCTAAACAATACACTACTTCATAACGAAGTGATCACTGAAGAAATCAAAGAGGAAATCAAAAAATACCTAGAAACAAATGACAATGGAGACACAACGACCCAAAACCTATGGGATGCAGCAAAAGCAGTTCTAAGGGGGAAGTTTATAGCAATACAAGCCCACCTTAAGAAGCAGGAAACAGCTCGAATAAACAACCTAACCTTGCACCTCAAGCAATTAGAGAAAGAAGAACAAAAAAACCCCAAAGCTAGCAGAAGGAAAGAAATCATAAAAATCAGATCAGAAATAAATGAAAAAGAAATGAAGGAAACAATAGGAAAGATCAATAAAACTAAAAGGTGGTTCTTTGAGAAGATAAACAAAATAGATAAACCACTAGCCAGACTCATCAAGAAAAAAAGGGAGAAGACTCAAATCAATAGAACTAGAAATGAAAAAGGAGAAGTAACAACTGACACTGCAGAAATACAAAAGATCATGAGAGATTACTACAACAACTCTATGCCGATAAAACGGACAATCTGGAAGAAATGGAAAAATTCTTAGAAAGGCACAACCTGCCAAGACTGAATCAGGGAGAAATAGAAAATATGAACAGACCAATCACAAGCCCTGAAATTGAAACTGTGATTAAAAATCTCCCAACAAACAAAAGCCCAGGACCAGATGGCTTCACAGGCGAATTCTATCAAACATTTAGAGAAGAGCTAACACCTATCCTTCTCCAACTCTTCCAAAATATAGCAGAGGGAGGAACGCTCCCAAATTCCTTCTACGAGGCCACCATCACCTTGATACCAAAACCAAACAAGGATGTCACAAAGAAAGAAAACTACAGTCCAATATCACTGATGAACATAGATGCAAAAATGCTCAAGAAAATAGTAGCAAACAGAATCCAACAGCACATTAAAAGGATCATACACCATGATCAAGTGGGGTTTATTCCAGGAATGCAAGGATTCTTCAATATACACAAATCTATCAATGTGATACACCATATTAACAAATTGAAGGAGAAAAACCATATGATCATCTCAATAGATGCAGAGAAAGCTTTTGACAAAATTCAACACCCATTTATGATAAAAACCCTCCAGAAAGTAGGCATAGAGGGAACTTTCCTCGACATAATAAAGGCCATATATGACAAGCCCACAGCAAACATCATCCTCAATGGTGAAAAACTGAAAGCATTTCCACTAAGATCAGGAACAAGACAAGGTTGCCCACTCTCACCACTTTTATTCAACATAGTTTTGGAACTTTTAGCCACAGCAATCAGAGAAGAAAAGGAAATAAAAGGAATCCAAATCGGAAAAGAAGAAGTAAAGCTGTCACTGTTTGCACATGACATGATACTATTCATAGAGAATCCTAAAGATGCTACCAGAAAACTACTAGAGCTAATCAATGAATTTGGTAAAGTAGCAGGATACAAAATTAATGCACAGAAATCTCTGGCATTCCTACATACTAATGATGCAAAATCTGAAAGTGAAATCAAGAAAACACTCCCATTTACCATTGCAACAAAAAGAATAAAATATCTAGGAATAAACCTACCTAAGGAGACAAAAGACCTGTATGCAGAAAATTATAAGACACTGATGAAAGAAATTAAGGATGATACAAATAGATGGAGAGATATACCATGTTCTTGGATTGGAAGAATCAACATTGTGAAAATGACTCTACTACCCAAAGCAATCTATAGATTCAATGCAATCCCTATCAAACTACCACTGGCATTTTTCACAGAACTAGAACAAAAAATTTCACAATTTGTATGGAAACACAAAAGACCCCGAATAGCAAAAGCAATCTTGAGAACGAAAAAAGGAGCTGGAGGAATCAGGCTCTCTGACTTCAGACTATACTACAAAGCTACAGTAATCAAGACTGTATGGTACTGGCACAAAAACAGAAAGATAGATCAATGGAACAAGATAGAAAGCCCAGAGATAAACCCAGCACATATGGACACCTTATCTTTGATAAAGGTGGCAGGAATGTACAGTGGAGAAAGGACAGCCTCTTCAATAAATGTTGCTGGGAAAACTGGACAGGTACATGTAAAAGTATGAGATTAGATCACTCCCTAACACCATACACAAAAATAAGCTCAAAATGGATTAAAGACCTAAATGTAAGGTCAGAAACTATCAAACTCTTAGAGGAAAACATAGGCAGAACACTCTATGACATAAATCACAGCAAGATCCTTTTTGACCCACCTCCTAGAGAAATGGAAATAAAAACAAAAATAAACAAATGGGACCTAATGAAACTTCAAAGCTTTTACACAGCAAAGGAAACCATAAACAAGACCAAAAGACAACCCTCAGAATGGGAGAAAATATTTGAAAATGAAGCAACTGACAAAGGATTAATTTCCAAAATTTACAAGCAGCTCATGCAGCTCAATAACAAAAAAACAAACAACCCAATCCAAAAATGGGCAGAAGACCTAAATAGACATTTCTCCAAAGAAGATATACAGACTGCCAACAAACACATGAAAGAATGCTCAACATCATTAATCATTAGAGAAATGCAAATCAAAACTACAATGAGATATCATCTCACACCATCAGAATGGCCATCATCAAAAAATCTAGAAACAATAAATGCTGGAGAGGGTGTGGAGAAAAGGGAACACTCTTGCACTGCTGGTGGGAATGTAGATTGATACAGCCACTATGGAGAACAGTATGGAGGTTCCTTAAAAAACTACAAATAGAACTACCATATGACCCAGCAATCCCACTACTGGGCATATACCCTGAGAAAACCAAAATTCAAAAAGAGTCATGTACCAAAATGTTCATTGCAGCTCTATTTATAATAGCCTGGAGATGGAAACAACCTAAGTGCCCATCATTGGATGAATGGATAAAGAAGATGTGGCACATATATACAATGGAATATTACTCAGCCATAAAAAGAAACGAAATTGAGCTATCTGTAATGAGGTGGATAGACCTAGAGTCTGTCATACAGAGTGAAGTAAGTCAGAAAGAAAAAGACAAATACCGTATGCTAACATATATATATGGAATTTAAGAAAAAAAAATGTCATGAAGAACCTAGGGGTAAGACAGGAATAAAGACGCAGACATACTGGAGAACGGACTTGAGGATATGAGGAGGGGGAAGGGTGAGCTGTGATAGGGCGAGAGAGAGTCATGGACATATACACACTAACAAACGTAGTAAAGTAGATAGCTAGTGGGAAGCAGCCGCATGGCACAGGGATATTGGCTCGGTGCTTTGTGACAGCCTGGACGGGTGGGATAGGGAGGGTGGGAGGGAAGGAGACGCAAGAGGGAAGACATATGGGAACATATGTGTATGTATAACTGATTCACTTTGTTATAAAGCAGAAAGTAACACACCATTGTAAAGCAATTATACCCCAATAAAGATGTTAAAAAAAAAAAAAAAAAGAAGAAGTCTGGAACTGAAAATATTTTCCAGAATTGTTTTCTGTAAATTAATACATAATGTGAAGCAGAGATAAATATTTCAGATTTTTATTGTTTTGTTCTATAGTTATTCTTCAGAGTAAAGCTGTAAAAAACTTTAAAAAATCTACTGTTTACAGGAAGAATTGGATACGAAAATTTCCACTTGGATTTATTCAATCTAAAATGTAACTTAGAGAAATACTAAATGTTTTTATTTTATTTATAATTCAAGTTTCTATTTCATAAGGTTATAGGCTATTGCATAGTTAAGAGAGAGTTCCAAAAACCATATAATTAGTTTTATAACTCTAAATGTATCAAATGATGAAAGTTTGAAAATACTTTAACTTTCCAGATTTCTAATTGGAATTAACTATGTACATATTAACTACATAATATTTAAAGTATAAAAATTAACTTAAATTAATTGAAAATCTGTGCAATCTTTTATGTTTTCACACTTCGGGAAAGGTATTGTTTGCACATTGTTTTTAGAATGGAGAAAGAAATGGTGCCCAAATCAATCATTACTATCAAGGTTATTCCTAGACAAAATTGTAAAAATGAAGTTTATTTTCACATTTAATGCCTCATTTTGGTCTGCCTGGCAATTGTTTATTCTTGTACAGACCTTTCTAAATCAAAATTTCCAACTTTTGTTTGTATAAATTATTCTAAGAGTATTTTGCCACTATATCACGTAATGTGTTTAGAGATGATATCAGTATTAGTAATCCAGATATAATTTACCCTTTAAATGGGTCTTTCTTCGGGTAAAGGCTTTATCCAAAAGTAAAATGCAAAGCTTATGGTATAGACTACTTTTCAGGGACTCAAGTTAAAAAGAATAATTTAAGAGTAATTGATTTACAATGTTGTGTTAGCTTCAGGTGTACAGGAAAGTGATTCAGTAATACATATGTATAAATGTTTATATATTCTTTTCTGAGTATATTTCTTATTCTTGGTTCATTAAGAAAATTTTTTAGAATTTTTATTTTCATAAGTAAACTGGGTTTTGGAAAAGGACAGATTATCTTTTGAGGAGTGTTCGTTTGTCCTTCAGTGCAGAAACTACCTGTTTCAACAAAATGTCATATTAAAAAAATCTCATGTAAATTATTGTGATTTAAAATAAATACAATTTGACATTTAAAATTTTCCTTTCTAACTGCTAAATTATGAAGACAGAAGAGATTCTGGTTAAATAACATTGATATTTGCAGTCTATTATTTAATCAGTAAATTTTTGAATGTCATCTAAACAAAGCTGGACATCTTTTTAATTAAATATTTTACTTTCATTCTGTTTTTCATTTTGGTGTATAAAAGATAATAAAAATAGAGACAGTTTAAATCTTCTTTAAAGTGAATAAGAGAAAAAGAGAGTTCTCCATAAGAATGAGATAGGAACCAGATTAAAATTTTGTCCATAAGTTTATCTAGATTGCACAATGTTCATTAGGATTATGCACAGAACTTGGAAGATTAAATATAAATATATTTCCATTATGGATTGAATGTATATACACACACACACATATATATACACACATACATGTATATAATGTCATGCAATTCATTTTCAATAATCAGGGTTCATTTAATCTAAGATAATTCTTATACCATACACATTCTGTTAAAACAAACAAACAAAACTCCAGGAAACCAGTTTTTGAGAAAGGAGGAGCAAGGAAGTGGAAAATAACACCTGTCACAATAAGACTGTGTTAGAAGATTTGTAGATTTGCTGGTTTATAAACTCTACACCACTTAAAATCTGTAAATAAAAAAAATTCACTTTGATTCTTAATTCTCATTTATAAAAGCACAATACACAGATTAAGCTTTGACCTGGCCATACAGAATTTTAACAGGATGGCTGTTCCTCAAGCCAACTAACTTTGGAAATCAAGTTAGTCAACCTCTTGGTGCAATTAGCAGAGTGTTGATTGTATTTATACACTTTGGGCCTCTCCAGGTTTGTATGTATGGTTTCCCACTTGTGATATCCCTAGTCAAGGATACTGATGTAAGCAATTGATATTTCTAACTCATCATAAGAACTATACTGAAAATAAAACTATTTTAAACTGTAAGATACATGCTCATAATGAGGCAGCTCAATGTCTTTACTAACACAAACCTATACTTGTGTGTATAAATGTAATATATATTTTATTTGAGACAGAATTATTATTAGTGTGAGACTGGAAATACTCTTATTAAGATGCACTGTAATCGTGTCAAGGCACGGTCCTAGACCTTGCAAAGAAGTCTTAAACCAGCAACATGTTTTGTGATGGAATTCAGTGATTAAGTTACTCAGCTCTGCTTTTCTCCCTTGATTCCTCTTGTTTAGCTCTGATGATTCTTAAATTTGGCTTTCACTCCAAACCTTAATTCTTGAACTGGCCACATCAGATTTGGCAGATTTGCCCTACAAGGGCAGAGTTGAGGAGCAAAGCTTATTAGCAAAACCCATTCACACAATTATGTTCTCTCAAGTCATTTAAATAGCATTTCATGCTTGATATTCAAAGCACTAAGTATTACACCTAGTAATTGCATCGTTAAGTACAATAAAAGTCTTATGCCTGGGTTAAATGTCATAATAGTGTATAATGATTAGGGCAGCTCATTGTCTCTATAATCACAATCCATTTATATTGTTAAAAACTATACCCTTCCAACTTTCCCCCATGGTCATATTTTAAGACTACATCAAATTTTTTGTGTTATTTTCACTCAAATCTATTTGTTATTGTCCTAATGACCTCAGTCTTGGCCTGGATCATCTATGATCCTGACCTGAGTACTCCATGTGAGTTTACCGAGGGCCATCATAATTACTTATACAGCAATTACATACTGTCAGTGCATTTTTTTCATGGCAGCCATTTGTTTCATGTAACTCAATAACCATGAAAACTGTGAGACTCACTAAACAAAAGTTAAGGTAGACCATTTTGATTATGTAGGGTTTTAATGATTTATTTCTAATTATGGTAATAATATGTGTTTTAAACATATGACATTTAGAAAGGTATAAAAAGTAGGCAAAGATGATCCTTCTGGATATTTTTATTTCTTTTAAGGGAAATGATAAAAAATTAGCCAATACTAGTACTATAATAACTATATCATTTAATGAGAAATATTGTATGTCTGGCATTTTCCTCAGTTTTCTATGTATTTACTTTTTTAAACTTCCAAACAATACTACAGTTAGGTATTGTTTATCTCATTTTACAGATAAGCTAATGATCAGAAAATTTAATCAAATTATCATAGGGCACAGAATTATTTAATATAGTAGTCAAGATTCAAACCAATATCTCTTTGACTCCCAAAACGAATATGTTGATCACTATATTTTAGCAAAATAATGGAATGATTAATGATATACACTTTTTAAAATTATTATAAAGATGTGAGGAAAGTTGGAATGAGGATTTAAAAAAGACAACAAAGAGTATTGCTTTAGGCAAATGAGATTAAACCTGCGGAGGACTTTCTGGGCACATATGTAAGCACTAAGTGGCTTAGGATACAAGTTGGTCGATATGCAAGGGACAAGTCATCCAGTATACAACTACCCCCTCTGTAGGGGAGGCTTTCTGATGAACATTGATATGAGTCTCCAATTATCTAAATACTCTGTGCTCAGTAATATAGGAATAGCCATATGGATGGTAGACAGAATAATAGCTCCCCCAGAGAGGTTCAAGTTCTAATTACTAGATCCTGTGAATATGTTAGGTTATACATCAAAGGAGAATTAAGGTTGCTCTTCAGAAGACCTTGAGGTGAGGAGATTATCCTGGATTATCTGGGTGAGCCCAATGTAATCACAGGGTCCACATATAAGTGGAAGAAGAAGGCAGGAGAGAGTGTCAGAGTGAAGCAATGTGGGAAAGACTGGAATGGCTGTTGCTGGTTTTGAAGATGGAAGGGGGCAACAAGCCAAGGAATGGAGGCAGTCTCTAGCAGTAGAAGAGTCAAGAAAAACAATTCTCCTTTAAAGCCTCTAGAAGGGAAGGTAGCCCTGCTAATATTTTGATTTTAGACCGGTCATATCCATTTCAGACATCTGACCTCCCCAAAATGTGATACTTTTGTGTTGTATTAAGCCACAGTTTGTGTACTTTGATAGAGCAACAACAGAAAACTAATACAATGTGACTTTCCCTCAGATCTCCTTTTTTCCCAATCATCTAATCATATTTCCTTTAGACCCTTGACACACATCTAAGCTATCAGTCAATTCCCAAGCAGACCACAATTTCCTCCATACCAAGCCACATGTATTACTCCACTGCTATTTTGGTCCACTCTTGGATTAGACTGTAGTGAGGCAACAGTCTATATTCAACTCAGCATCATATCAAGGTGAATCCATGAACTGGGTTTGATTTTTGCCTTCTTCTACCAGCATGCCATAGGAAAATTCTCCACAAGGGCATAGGTTTGAGCTGAGTAAAAAGGGGTTAGTGCAATAGAAGCAAATGGCATGATATTGGAACCACTTGTTTGTATAATTTATTTAAACCCTCTGGACATGCTCAAGCCAAATCCTGAATAAGATTTTGCCATCATATTATGAACTTTTGACTTGACTAATTTAAAAAATCCAGCTCACGATCGTCAGTTCCTATTATGTGGTCACCCGAAATTTCATGATTAGCTACTCTCTCTGTCTGGGCCTAGTATCCCAGGAGAAACTTTTCTAGTTCTAAGTAGTTCACTGCTGTTCAAGGAATTTGTCATGAACTCCATAAACATCTGTATCTAGAATCCTGGGATCAGCGCGGCCTGAGTGGCAAAGCAGATTGTGGGAGAGTCCCAACCTGCTACAGAACCCTCTCTTCTAAGGGCACAACTCAAAACTGCAAGCCTTTTAGGCCATAAAATATATACTTAAAAATGATATTTCTAATAGTGATATACGCTGTATTTCAAAGTGTGGAATATGGTGTCTCCAAAATCTAAAAAGTTTCATTGGTGTTTGCCTTTACCTTAGAGGGGACATTCTGGCATAACAAAGATCATTGAACTTCTAAAAAGTGCACCCCAGAATCTTTCTCAGGTTTACAGCAAAGATTTTTGATTCATTTCTCTTACAAGGACATCCAAAGTACCTGCCCTTTTCTGCACATTAAGTCCAGCAAGCACAATGTCATCAAAAGAGTGATGTTTGCAGAATGTCAATCAAGTCAATCAAGGTCCCTTTAGACTTTACTGTAATAGCAGAATTAACATAGCTCTGGGATAACCTAGTAAATATGAACTGTTCCCTTTCCCATGTGAATGCAAACTATATTGATCTTTCCTGATGGGGATTAACAAAATGTGTTCACCAGATCAGCAGTCACATACAAAGTTCCAAAGGCGATGACAATTTGTTCCAGCGTAGAAATTACATCAGCACGGCAACTATGATTAGAATTATCACTTGATTACATTTTTAGGAGTCAACAGTCATTCTCTATTAACCATCTAGGTTTTCCAGAGGTCATCCTGTTGAACTAAACAGACAATTACAAGGACCACAGCACTTAGTAGGGTGTCAATTGTTTCTGCAATTCCAACCAGGATGCAGTGTTACTTTTGACTTAACTTGTCTAATGGTGGATGTGGGAGGGGGATTGTGAATATTTTCCAGAGCTTGCATTTGACCTTTCTACCAAGGTGGCTTTTGCTCTATAGACCAGAAAACTAATGTGAGGGTTCTACATATCAATTCTGATTATGCTCTCAGGACCAGGAAAATAATCATAGGGTGGTCCTTAGCTCCATTGGACCATTAGTAAATGTTTTTAAACCAGAAATCAATTTAGTATCGTATTATCTCAGACTCTGTATCCAATAGCTCTGAAAGGGTCTGAATATCCTTTTTATTCCCGGTATACAGTTACTCTAGCAAATTGCCATGGGTCCATTTGAGAAATGAGAGAGAAATGCAGCAACTTTTCAGAGTCCTTGCTCAAAGGTAAAGGGGTTTCTCTTCATTTGATGGCCTCTAGGTCTAAAAAATGGCTCAGATCTAGAAAATTAGGTGAGAAATTTTCCATTTTGGTGGCTGACACCAGCCTTCTGTTCACCAGATTTTGATAGATTTTAGTCATATAAATCAAGGAATAACATTATTTGCTGTTAACATATCCTGTCTTTTGAACATCATGGTCTATAAGCCATTGCTACAGATTTCTGCAAGTCAGTGATCTCTGGTTGTCATTCTGGCCTTACTAGCTATTAGGGTAAATATGTCACTTTCTCACTCAGGTTTAAATCATGCTTACTGCCCTATGCTCTTTCAGATTCCTACTGCCATTATTAAATTTAAAGAACCCTTTTCTTGGCAACAACATCTAAATTCAACCCTGACAGAAAAGATGGTCATCACTGAGATTCTCAGTGATGCCATTAATTCTTCAGTAGTACATACCTTAATGCTTTACTTAAAGAAGTATCCTTGGGTCATTTCTAGGTACCAGTCAAAAAAATAATAATAATCTACTCTAATACATTCACATCCACCTCTCACAGGCACCAGACTTCTTTTTCAAAACTTTGTCAAAGTGGTTCTGACAAGTCCTTCTTATTTCCTCTAAGCCACTATTATGTCCAAACTTCAAGGTACCATACCCACCGTCTCATGGGAAAGAGTCCCCTTGCCATAGCAACTGTATCCAGCCTATATTTTGTTACTCCCCAGTGTATCACCCTCAAGATCAACCCTCTTAATGTTTCCCTTGTTCTCACTATACATATTAGCCAGGTACTGCAGCTCTTTTGTTGAATAAGTTATTTCTGTAGAGGGACTGGACTTCTCTACTCACATTATATTGTGACAACTATAGTTATTAGAGGCAATAAATGTAAGCATGAGTGGAACTTGAGGAAAACAAACATCATCTTGTGAGGCTTTTATCTCACAAAGCCTTTGAATCTTCTCCAAATAATGGGAGGCTGTTAAAATCTTATAAGATGGAAGCAGCAACTTTTACTGGTCTGGAGGGAACCATAATTTGGGGTCTCAAGTTTATCTGGTACCTCTATCCAAATGCCCTTAACCTCTTTCTCTGGGACCCACTCCTTTTCCCAAGGCCTTAGTTTAGCACAGAAGACCATCTAAGTTTGTACCTTCAGTACCATTTATAACTCTGTAACTCTTAAAACCAAATTTTGGTTCTGATTTGTCATACAGTCTTCAGGTAGCCTGAACCTGGCTGGTGCATTAGACCTATATTGTCATACTGGATGTTCAAAATCAGAAATTAATGAAGCCAAGTGCTTACATCACAAATTCCCTTAAACCTGTTCCAGATGGCCTGTAGGTACCTCTTAGTGAACATACCATGTAACTTAGATTTCAGGACATTTCTAACAGGTGACTGACATCTTTTCCCCCAGTCTTTTGCCTGACTCCATCCACTTTGTTCTCAATCCAAATGTCCACCACGCAAGGACACATTTCCTGACTTTCCATCTAGAGAAGGACTCCTAAGTCTCCCTTTCTCTCTTTCACATTTAGTGCTTGTTTTCAAATAAAATTTTCATTAATTGAAATCCCCCTGTTTATATCTTATTTGCTTATATTAGTCTTCTTTCAATGAAGAATGATTTCACAAGATCAGTGATTTCTCCAGGTTTTTTTTTTTTCATTTCTGCATCTTGAATTCCTAGAACAGACTACAACATACTAGGACATGTCACTTGCTAAAAACAATTAAAAAATGCACCTCTCTGAGACTCAGAAAATCTGATTTCCCTGAAGGTTGCAGTTTTGTTAGCCATAAGGTTATCTATAGAGAAAGAGATGGTCAGCTGGAGATAAAAATATCAGCATTAGTCATGATTAGCTGACTGGAGGATACGCAGACAAAGGGTTTGCTAACATTCCCTGATTTAGAAAGATTCATCCACTAAGTCTCAGGAGCAACTGGACAAGCACAAAATTCCCCTCTGGTGCAAGCTTTTAATTTTGTAGCAGAGAGAAGTCTAGAATGAGCCCTCTTTATCTATAGGCTGAACTTAAGAATAAAAGAGAGACCAGAGGACCTTAGTCTTTCCTGATCATTTCTATGAGAACAACCGATTATATATGCTAATCTTCATCCAGTACAGAGGTGAGAAAAAAGATAAGGAACTTCTACTTCAGTGTCCCCCATATGGAAACCTGATATCACATAGATGACATTCTGCCTCTTGTCATCCCCAAGGCTGGTTTTGGCAAAGCTGTATGTTTCATATTTTATTAAAGACTATCAAAATTTGAGTAAAAGTATATTGGGGGGAGAGATAAATTAGGAGTTTGGGATTAACATATACACACTACTATATATAAAATAGATAAACAACAAGGACCTACTATATAGCACAGGGAACTATATTCAATATCTTGTAATAACCTATAATGGAAAATAATCTGAAAAAGAATATATATGTGTGTGTGTATATATACATATATATATATAATCTGAATCACTTTGCTGTACACCTGAAACTAACACATTATAAATTAACTATACTTCAATTAAAAATGGTAAAAAGTAAAAGTAAATTTGGAAGTCGGTAGAGGAATGAGAGTTCTAATCAAATTATAGTTTTAGAACAGCTAAGAGTTCATAATAAATTGAACACTGAAATGCTTTATTGAATCCTCAGTATACTAATCACAATTATATTGCAAACTTGAACAGGTTCAGTAATATTAGTCCTGCCTGACTTTTCTTATGATAAAACCCCCATTTTTCTACCTCTAACTGTTGCTTCTTGATTTCCTTCTGCCAGAAAAAAATATCTGACATTCCATTCCTCCCCTACAACCTCATCCAGCTTCCTTGGTCAAATCAAAACTGAACTCAAAGATGACTTTCTGTACTCAAACTTTCTTAACCCTACTTGTGTTAGATTATTCCTGTGTATTGCCCTTATTTTGTATAAGAGCATTATACATTTTTGCCTGGGACCCTGTGATTTGCAGTGATGCACACGTGGGAGTATACTTCCACTCCTCATTCCCCTTGGGCTTAGCTATTTGCTTTGGCCAATAGAATATGAGCAGACCTGATGTAAGCCATGTTTTAGCAGATACTTGGAGCTCCTATATGGTTGGCTTTTGCTCTGTTTCCCTCTGTTTAGTGAAAATCATGTCTTAAATAGGGAAGGCTTCTTATCCTGTGTCTTAGAATGAGAAAACTCATGGAGTAAATCTATATTAGCTGATCCACAACCCCTCACATATAATGTGTCAAGAAATAAATGTGTGTTGTTGTAAACCACTGAAATTTGAAGAGTTTTTTGATCCCATAGTAAAGCTGGCTAATAAAATTGCATATGGACATGTTTCATTTTATTTAAGCCTTAGAACAATCTGTTTGTGGATATGATAAATCATATATTCTGTATGATTTACCTATTTCCATCTGTTTGTGTGTGATCAATGTATTTATCCCAAATCCTTTGGGATATGGTTTCAGAAAAAGAGAAAACACACATATCTCTATTGTAAGTCACCCATTTTTTAAATAAAGATTTGAAAATCAGTCCTAAAAGGAGGCCTCACATAAGCAGGTCCAGATGTAATGTATCTTTATGTAATGTATCTTTATCTTTGTCTTTATGTGGACCTCACATAAGCAGGTCCAGATGTAATGTATCTTTATGTGGCATTTTCCTATGCCTCTGTATTTCCTATGAAATTTGCTGCTGCTAAAGACACTCTATTTACAGGTAAGATGTTGGGAAGCTGATAAAAAAAAAATTCTTCCTTGCTGTTGTTTTTAGTTCTCAAGCTTACATTTTCAATCAAGAAAGACACACTAACAAACAAGCAATGGTATAAAGAAATGCTTGATATTAGGCCTTTTTTGTTCTTGGGCCAAATTTAATTTCAGCAAAAGCACATCATTATCCAAGAAAAAGGATAAAAGGAAAAGTCAGTTTTCTAACGTCCCTGAATATTCCTGCCTTTTACCTTTGATTGGCCCAGAAAACCTGTATTCCTACAAAGACTATTTCATAAAAAGATTTGACCCAGCGTAATATGCATTGTCTTAACCATTTCTGAATTTATATACTCCTTGAGGGAAAGAATCAAATCTTACTCTTCTCAGAATATATACTTAGTGCCTAACTTGTTACTCCTAAAGCAGTGGGCATTTGGAAAATGCATGTGAAATAAATATATAATGTTAGTTTAATATTGTTGGTAAGCATAGTTAATATTTTGTAAGGAGGGCAATAATAACTAATATTTTACATATACCAAACTAAAAGGATGGTTAATGGAACAAAATTCTGCACTATGACACATATTAGTAAATGCTGCTTGAGTAGCCAAAAGGATGGGTCTAGAAATTATATAAAAATTATAGAATGGAATTTTTTCCAAATAATAACTATGAACTTTTAGAAAATATTCCAGTGGCGAATCAATACAGCATGCTGACATGCAACAATTTTGTGGAACTACCTATGCAGACAAATCTTCAGCAAAACACTTTCCTGCAGTTCATAATTGCTGCCCTTAATCATGAATATTTCTCTCAATAGGGATATGGGTCATAAACTGGTTTTGTGGCCCTTGTGCGAATGTGCATTCAAACATTGTCAAGCTGACCTAGAGGGGTGGGATGGCGAGGGTGGGAGGGAGGTTCAGGAGGGAGGGAATATGGGGATATATGTATGGACGTGGCTGATTCACTCTGTTGTACAACAGAAACTAACACAGCATTGTGAAGCAATTATACTCCAATAAAGATGTATAGAAACAAAAACAAAAATAAACATTGCCAAGCATGAAAGTCATCAACAGAGTGACATTTGGATATAGGAATATTTCTTTAGAAATCCTGTGTTCTCTATGATGAAATGGTGCTAAATTGGCATGAAAAAAAAACTAATAATATTTTCTTCAGTAACAGGATGATAGAAGGGAAAAGAAAGTCTTTCTTATTAGAAATGAGAAAGGATGGGCTGGATAGTTTTAAAATTAATACAAGAGCTGTTCATATTTTTAACCAAATGTAGAAGCCAAGGAAAGGTAAGTTAGAACTTTTTTGAATTTTTTTCCACAGATAACTCCATTGATACTATCCTTATTAAAGGAGAGTAAATTGCATGTCCCCAGACATTTTTGATTAAATAACCAATAAAACTGAGATTATTGGCTACTTCTCTGAGGCATTGGAATACTACTAACAGACTGAAAATTAACTCCCCAGTGGCAAGGATATTTTTGTTTTATTAAAGCTTTATATAAAATATTGCTGCCTGATATTTTATTTATTCATCTTTAGAGTCAACTTTATAATATTTTTAAATGCTAAAACAGCAATCTGAATTGCCATGGCATGTGGTAGAAAGTTTTGTTTATCACACACTGTAAAAATATTATTCTGGGCTTCCCTGGTGGCGCAGTGGTTGAGAGTCCGCCTGCCGATGCAGGGGACGCGGGTTCGTGCCCCGGTCCAGGAAGATCCCACATGCCGCGGAGCAGTTAGGCCCGTGAGCCATGGCCGCTGAGCCTGTGCGTCCGGAGCCTGTGCTCCGCGACGGGAGAGGCCACAACAGTGAGAGGCCCACGTACCGCAAAAAAAAAAAAAAAAAAAAAAAAAAAAATTATTCTATTTTTTAATATGTGGTAGCACTAACTTCTGTTTTATTTAATTGTATCCTTTCTAGTATGCTTGCTTACAAACAGATTTGCCATTAGATAATGATTAATTTATGATGATAAACAGAAATTTAGTATACTTTGAAGGGAATACAAACTATTGAATATCACATAATCTAATATTAACATCACTATTAGAAAGGGAAAATATGACTGAGAACTTCAAGTTATTTAAAGATAAGTTGCACTTACTCTGCTGTTATCACTACAATATATTGTAATATATAAAGAGATAGCAGGATACATAGATATAGATAACTGCAATTTCTAAAAGTGTGTATGAAAACTACCTTATTTTTACTTTTATCTTTGATACTTTTTCATTGCTGTTATATTGTATTTTCAAAGATAACATCCAACCCCAAATAATTTAATGAATATTTAGAATTCTTTATAGAGGCCAATTATTATTTATATATTTTATACTTATATATTTGAATTCAAGTGTAAGGGAATAAAGTATGTCAACTTTCACAGCATAGTCTAAAACAGTGAATATGGAGCTGATAAGAAATAAATAGATAGCTGGCATATATGCCTCTTTGATATTAAGAATGAATATTCATTTGTACTTTGATCACTTTTTGAAAATATATTTTGGTGTGACATACTTAACATCAGTATAAAATGAAAACATCTTAAGATGCCATGAATGATTACATAATATGACCCTCTTTTTTACAAACTTTTGTTTCTATTTTAATCTTTATTGTTTTATCAAATAAGCTACAGGGAACACAAGAAAACAAACACTCAGAATATTCCTATTTTCCCATTCTCTTGTCTGCTACAGTGGATAACTAGAATTTAGAAAAACTAAGCATATTTTAAGTACGTACTCAAGGCAAGTACCTTTATTATGTCCATGATAAAATGGCCCAGTCACATGTCTATTTTGCTCTTTCCTAAAAGGAAATCTATTATCTCCCCACTATAACTTCATCACCTTGTGTTTAATTTAATATTCTCCCTAATGATCTCTAAGGCAATATCTGCAGCATTTTATTTAAAAATATTTAGTTATACAAGTACACAGATACAGAACTTTTTTAAAAAGGTTAATATCGTGAATAATGATTTCAAATTAAAAAAAAGGAAATAAACAACTACTTCCCTACAATCTGTGTGCGTTGCTTCTTTTTTTTTTTTTTTTGAATAAGAGAGAAAATCATTCAGTGATTTCAATTTATCCTGTGAAAGTGAGTAGACTAAATTACACTTTGTTACTTCCCTCAAGTAGTTAATTAAAGTAGGTTGCTCAGTGACTCATTATTGCAAAATGATGTTTTATTTAAATGTGAATGAGCAAGAATCCTTAAACTACAAAAACCAAATGAATTCAGCCTAAGGACTTGAACTGTTTTTTGATTCCTTCCATGAGACTTATAAAAGAGTGGGCAAGATAAGACATTTTGGAAAAAATCAAATCTTAATAACATCTATTACACTAGATGACTAAAAATATATAATCCTCTTTTCATCAATAGAAGATAAGGATTGGGTACTAGGGTTTCATCGATTAAGATGTGGCAGTTTTGATCTGTTTTTGGTGGTGATTGTGTGTGAAGGTTGGGAATTTGATGGGATTTGAAAATTCTAAAACTTGATAAACATCAAAGCTACTGTCATTCAGAGAAAAAATATATTTTTCACAGGCCCCTCTCACTACATCAGAAGCCAGGGCAGATATATTTTAAAATAATTCCCTACAACAAAAATAGTGGCAAAGGATAGATGTTTAATTCTCACTTAAGAAAAAGACATATTCAGTATTTGTTATTGGTGGGTGGCTCTCGTACTCTCTTACAAGTGGTGATTCTGGGAACAAGGCCACTGCTATCATCGTCAGCATATGAGTCCCAAAATCTCAGTTTGTCTGCAGTGAACCAATGGAAGAAAGAAAGAGCATGGAGGATTGTAAGTGGGAGATTTATTTTTGTCTAAATCCTCATAAGCTAAAATTTAAAAAGTAAAAGTCTGACTACTAATTGCTCAATTATTTTTCTATTTATTAAGGAAATAAATTTTAAAAATGAAAATGTTCCTTGTTTATTTACCACTAACAAACTATTCTTTTTTATATATTTAGAGCCAAATTATACTTATTAAATAACTTTATGTCTCATTAAACGTTTGTTACTATTTTTATAAGATGAGAAATACATGAATAGCTAATTACTTCTAAAAAGTAACAGTGTCAGACACTGTTCTAAGTGTTCTACAGGACTTAGATATTTAATCTTAACAGCAATACTCTGATGTAACATTTATGCCATCCCCAGTATACAGATGTGACAATGGCCCCAGAGAAGTTAAGTGATATCTAGTAAGTGGAAAATCGTGTATCTGAAGCCAGGACGTTTTGCTCCAGAGTCTATACTTTTAACCACCTTATTATAAGTTCAGGAAACTAACATTTTTCTTTTTTCTTTTTTCATTCCGACTTCCAAGACAGTATTTGTTCATAGATTGTTTCAAGTAGGAGACTTGTGAATCACTTAGAGACCACATTAGCTTCGAACACTACTACTTGTTAAATATACTGCATGTTAAAAATGCTTAGAAGTAATTTGTAGATCGTTTCCCTATATATTTGTGGAACTAAATGCAAACTTTATCTTAAGATTGCTATTTGACTTCTTTACACAGTAGCGTTTTGTCATGTCCAAGAATATAACACATCATCAGCACAGCTGCGCGATCCCAGGAAGTTTTAGATGCATGAGCAATGTTAGCATATTGTAAGACCATACAGCTGGCAGGCCTCTCTGACCTGAGGAACCCACAGTTATTCATAACCAGGGTGTTAGTCCTATCATCTCTCCTATTGTCAGGGAAAGACACTTTGGAAGAAACAAGAGATGATCACTAATCTTATTTTCAGGAATTGCAGAGGGAATTTTGTCAAGCTTCTTGTCTCATAAGAAATAAATACATTTTTCAGAGTGTTTTTTTGTTTGTTTGTTTTGGCTGCATTGGGTCTTCGTTGCTGCGCACAGGCTTTCTCTAGTTGCGGCGAGCGGGAGCTATTCGTTGTTGTGTACAGGCTCCCCTCTGCAGTGTTTTCTCTTGTTGCAGAGCATGGGCTCTAGGCACTCCAGCTTCAGTAGTTGTGCCGCCAGGGCTCAGTAGTTGTGGCGTGTGGGCTTAGTTGCTCCACGGCATGTGGGATATTCCCAGGCCAGGGATTGAACCCGTGTCCCCTTCATTAGCAGGCAGATTCATAACTACTGTGCCACCAGGGAAGTCCTTTCAAAGTGTTTTGATTCAGTCCCTGGTAAGTTTTCTGTGATTTATATTGACACATGCATTTTTTTGCTAAGTTTTACATGGTATATATATATATATATATATATATATGTATGGTCTTTTCTGCTCTCTTCATGCCAGTGGCAAAGCTTATTACTTGTGAAGTTATAAATTTAAGGATTAGGTCTATAGATGACTTGCTAGAAGTTTCTACTAAGGATGCTTACTTTAAATATTAGATGTATCCGTAAATTCTTTAATAAATCAAATTTATTATTTGAAAGGTAGCATTCTGTATAAATACACAAAATGATTTACCCAGGTCTCTTTTTTGGAGCTCCTCCACAGCCTACCATTATTAATAACATTAACACTAATGACAAAATAATAATGATATTAATATAGGCACAATTACTGAGTGTTTAATATGTGTCATTCAGTATGTTAAGCAATTAAAAAATATAGATCCTGTATAGCTTTAGAATGGCTAGAATAGATTTGATGGAAAGTAGACATTTCCCTTGTTTGTTTTTACTTTGGACATCACTATAGCCCAATGTTTCCACACAAAAAATTCAACAAGAGAAAATTTATGTCAGAGAGAATAAGATGGATCAAACAATTCAAATGTTAGGAATTTTTTTTCTTCAGAGAAATAAGTAAATCCTTTCATTTCTGGCATTAAAGGTGAAAATTACTCTTGCTCTGCATAACGGCTACTTGAAAATAACTTAAAACTAGTTTTCACTTTAAAAAAATTTAAAATTTTCTCTGTCATAATTTGTACTTTGATCACTGTCATCTCTTTTTGGATAGCAACCCACCAGAATTTTTTTACGTTAAAGATAATACATATATGTATACTATATATATATATATATATTACATGCACATATACTGCTAGTCACAATTACAATTGTGATCATTTTGAGTATAAATGCCTCTTGCATCTTCTCCCTCTTATAATTCCTAAATTGATGTAAGCTAGGAAATATGGTAAACATAGAGGTTAGAATTGTGTGTAAAATAAGAGTAAAATGGATAAGGAACCCATATCCATATCCATGGAAGCAACTGGAATCTGAGAAACTTTTTCGTGATTATTTTGTATGAGCTTTTTATCAGACAGGATTTTGCCTATTTAATTTCCTTGTCTGGAGAAATTCAGTTCCTTGAAGGTGCAGTAATTTAACATAAATGAATGAAGTGATCCTCAGTAAGACAAAAGATTTATGCCATAATTGCATTATAGCAAATAGCAATGACTAATTATATTGCCTGTTAAAGCCATTTTATTGGCAATGTACAATAAAACAACCAAACAACTTGCATCAAGTCACATCTTGTCAATAGTTTGCTACCTTGGGATAGATGCTTTGTTTTAGTTTCAATTTGTCACTTATATTAGAGTAAGTGACGTGGCCATAGACCACACCCTCCAGTTAAGAAGCTTAGAAGCTAGACCCTGAAGCCAGGCTTGTTGTGTCAAATCCTAGATCTACCATTTGCTTGGTGTAAGACTTTGGGCAAATTTAGTGACTACCGTCTTCGAATGTTGTTGTGAGGTCTGAGGTACTACATATAAAGTATTTAGTACAGTACATGGAAAATAGTAGGTCTCAAGTTAATGGAAGTTGTTGTAAGTACATGCAATTATTTTTACTAATACTCCTTTTAGGGTGCTATATCTTTCTCTGGATTTTTACTTTCAAAATGACAAGGCTTTGATTTGTGCAGATATTCTGTATTTCCTGTATTAAGAGGACTTTGAAAATATTTACTCCTGCCATTGAGGACGTTCATGGTAATAAGCAAATTTTGAAAGAACAAATTACTATGTGTTCTTTAACTGTAGGCACCATAAATTGGTGATTCACATACACCATCAGACAAAGTTGTAAAAACATTGTTTCTTTTCAAACACATGAAGAGGGGATAGCGAGAGATGTTATTAGAGTTTACTACATAAGTGTACATCTTCATATGACCTTACACAGTACATGTATGTGTTCCTGTAACTGTGAGTGTCTGTGTTAACAGAAATTATTAGCCTTGAGGATATGGCCAAATGACAGAAAAAGGGTAGGTTTTTATTTTCATAACAATCTATTTGGCTACACGTCATCATCTTGCACATTTTATTTCTTAACTCAAAAGGAGGAAGAAAACATAAACATTGCTTACAACTTTGAAAAGAAGCATATTTTATTTAAAAATATGCAAAAAGTATTTTATTCAACTCAGTTCATTGTCATTAGAGGCCTAAATAAACTTACAAAAATAACAGAACTAATGGTTCAGAGTGAAAATCTAAGAATGTCTCCTAGTGTGCATGATGAATTCAAATCATTTAATTTTAAACATGAGAGAAGATACTTATATGAGTTAGTGGGAAGGAACTGCTGCAAGACTTACTCTAAACAATACTGTCCTCATACATTTTCAGTATTTAGTCATAATGAGACCATTTCTATGGAAATGAGGCTATCACTTAGTAGTTTCTTACAATTGCTTCATTCACAATAGTTCTTTGAGATCAATGATATATTTTAGTGCAACTTCCCAGGAACTTCCTTTGTCATAAGAACCAAAGGCAGCGAAGAAATATTTTATAGAGATATAATTCACCATGCTCACAAACCACCTTCACATTTTCAGATCGCATTAGAAAGTTTAAAGATGGAATTTTATGTAACTATTATAAGAATTAATAATAGTAAATACCTCTTGGGACTCAACATGTTTCTATCATAACTCTATATAGAGTGTACTCCATACGGTCTGGGTATCAAAATCAGGGCAATAACAACATATGGATGAACTTCATCAACCTGATACTACAGTTATGAAGTCATTTACAATTAAATGGACAGGCAGACTCTTTTAAATTAATATTTTGTTTATGTGTTTCTGTCAGTATCAGTACAGAAAAATGTTAATAAAATGGGTTTTAATCAGATAGAATTGGATTTGAATTTGGCTTTATCTCTTCACAGGAAAAAATTCTGAATGTTCTTTTACCTTATTATTATTATCTTTTTGCCTTTACCAATGTGTTGTTTATTTATCTATTTATTTATTTATTTTAATTTTTTTGTGGTAAGCGGGCCTCTCACTGTTGTGGCCTCTCCCGTTGCGGAACACAGGCTCCAGATGCACAGGCTTAGCGGCCACGGCTCCCAGGCCTAGCCGCTCTGCGGCATGTGGGATCTTACCAGACTGGGGCACGAACCTGTGTCCCCTGCATTGGCAGGCGGACTCTCAATCACTGCACCACCAGGGAAGTCCCTATTTTTTACAGCTTTAATGAGATATAATCAGCCTATAACATAAGGTGTATAACATAAGTTGTATAACATAAGGTGTAAGTTTAAGGTGTACAACATGTATTTGATAAACTTATATATTGCAAAATAATTACCACCACAGTGTTAGCTAATAGCTCCATCACGTCACATAATTATCACTTTTTGGTCATGGCAGTATTTAAGATCTATTTATTTAGCAACTTTCAACTATATAATACAGTGTTATTAGCTACAATAACCATGCTTTAAAATAGATCTATAGAACTTAGTCATCTTAATACTAGAAGTTTGCAATCTTTGACCAACACCTCCCCATTTCCCCTACCTCTCAGATCTTGGTAACCACCACTCTACTCTGTTTCTATGAGTTCACCTTTTCTAGATTCCATATATAAGTGATATCATACAGTATTTGTCTTTCTCTGAATTATTTCACTTAGAGTAATGCCCCCAAGTATTATATAAGCTATCACAAATGGCGAGACATGATTCTTTCTCATGACTCAGTGATATTCCATTATATATGCATACCAGATCTTCTTTATCAATTAATCCATTGAGGGAAACTTAGGTTTTGTATCAGGTTGCTTTTTATTTTCATATATTTTCATGTTACAGTTAGTGTGCTTTATTTTCACCTTGAGGAACTCCTTTCAGCAATTTTGTCAGGCAGGGCTCATGGTGATAAAATCTCTCAGTTTTTGTTTTGGAAAGTCTTATTTATTTATTTATTTATTTATTTATTTATTTATATCCTTTTACCTTATTAACCTTTGTTTCACATGTAAAATATGGTTGATAACACTCCCCCCATGGGTTTATTTATGGTAATATATGCCTGAAAATTCAATGAGATAATGAGTCCAAAGTACATACCAGAAAGCCTAGAATATATTAAGTGCTTGATAAATAATGTTTTTATTAGTATTTATTAGTATACTAAGATGGTATGTATATTCCTGTTTTCAATCCAGAAAAATATTATAAAAATAAGAAAATTGTCACTCAATTCAAATTGTCTCTTTTGTTCTAGAATAAATTTTCATTAAGGAAAAATATGTAAGTCATCTAATTCTCCTACCAATAAAAAATACTTTCAAGGAACATGTTAATAAAATTAATTATTTAGCAAAATCCCGGGAGGGATCTTTTTACATGCAGCAATACATTCTCACCTTCTTTTTATCCACATCCTCTAATCATTGCAGGCCCTTTAGACATAGTAAAACATTTCAATGAGCATACCAAGTCGTTTCTTTCTCATAGCATTTGAAATTAAAATATAAAAATAAAATAAAAATATCCAGTTTATGTTAATACTCTATATCAATTTAATAAAATTGAAAAATGCATTTATTAAAATTGCTTAATGGAATTGCATGAAGGTTTTCAAAAGGTATACCCTTTCACTCACAAGATAAATAAGTGCTAGGGATGTAATATACAACTTGATAAATATAATTAACACTGTTGCATATTAAATATGAAAGTGGTTAAGAGAGTAATTCCTAAGAGTTCTAATTACAAGGAAAAAATTTTTCTTTTTCTTTTCTTTTGCATCTATATGAGATGATGGATGTTCACTAAACCTATTGTGGTAATCGTTTCATGATGTATGTAAGTCAAATCATTATGCTGTACAACTTAAGCTTCTACAGTGTATATGTCAATTATATCTCAATAAAACTGGAAGGAAAATTAATTAAGGCCAGTTAACATCTATTTAAGAAGATAGTTCATTGTCAAATTTAGTCAAGACTTCATTAATCCATTTAACCATAGTATTAGAAGTATTTTTCTATATTTCACATTAAATTATTTCACATTAAATTTATATCCAATATTTACATTAATTCCTTCAGAGTAATATAGAAAAGAAATATTAAGGTGTAATACTGTGGAGCAAAATATTCCAAATCTAGAATTTGTGCGAAAATTTATATTATTATGAATAAAGTTGTGCAGAATTGGTTTGGTATTGCGTAGCATGACCTACAATCACAGCAAGGTCTTTTTTGATACACCTGCTAGAGTAATGGAAATAAAAACAAAAATAAACACATGGGACCTAATGAAACTTCAAAGCTTTTGCACAGCAAAGGAAACCATAAACAAGAACGAAAAGACAACTGTCAGAATGGGAGAAAATATTTGCAAATGAATCAACGGACAAAGGATTAATCTCCAAAATATATAAACAGCTCACGCAGCTCAATATTAAAGAAACAAACAACCCAATCCAAAAATGGGCAGAAGACCTAAATAGACATTTCTCCAAAGAAGACATACAGATTGCCAACAAACACATGAAAGAATGCTCAACATCATTAATCATTAGAGAAATGCAAATCAAAACTACAATGAGGTATCACCTCACACCAGTTAGAGTGGGCATCATCAGAAAATCTACAAACAACAAATGCTAGAATGGGTTTGGAGAAAAGGGAACCCTCTTGCACTGTTGGTGGGAATGCAAATTGTTACAGCCACTATGGAGAACAGTACAGAGGTTCCTTAAAAAACGAAAAATAGAATTGCCATATGATCCAGCAATCCCACTACTGGGCATATACCCACAGAAAACCATAATTCAAATAGATGCATGCACCCCAATGTTCATTGCAGCACTACTTACAATAGCCAGGTCATGGAAGCAACCTAAATGCCCATTGACAGACGAATGGATAAAGAAGATGTGGTACATATATACAATGGAATATTACTCAGCCATAAAAAGGAACAAAACTGGGTCATTTGTTGAGATGTGGATGGATCTAGAGACTGTCAAACAGAGTGAAGTAAGTCAGAAAGAGAAAAACAAATATCGTATATTAATGCATGTATGTGGAACGTAGAAAAATGGTACAGATGAACCGGTTTGCAGGGCAGAAGTTGAGACACAGATGTAGAGAACAAATGTATGGACACCAAGGGGGGAAAGCCGCGGCAGGGTGGGGATCATGGTGTGATGAATTGGGTGATTGGGATTGACATGTATACACGGATGTGTATAAAACTGATGACTAATAAGAACATGCTGTATAAAAAAATAAATAAAATTAAATCTAAAAATTAAAAAAAAGCTAGTTATAAATTATATATGCTCTGAGTGATAGCTTTTGTGAGATACATTTATGCACATTTATTATGTATGTGTACATGTATATATAGATTACATATTTTATATAATTTATCTATGTATGTCATAGACATGGGCAAAAGTTTAGAAAGATTGACTCCAAAGACATGATTCTTCTTGGATATTGGTATTTTAAGTCTTTTGTGTTTTCTTTCACTGAGCTTTTCTGTTTTCTTTGCCTTCAGAATCAAGTAGAACTAGTTAATTAAATATAAAAATATTTATTCTAAATATTAATAAAAATCTCTATCCAAACAAAACAAAACAAAACTATTCCTCAATTTACACTGAACCATTCATGCAACTGTCTCATGTACAAGTATATCTATACCTTCTACTACAGAATTAGAATGCACATAAAACAAATTTCTTATAAAGCTTATTTGTTTGAATCAGGGTTTTTCAACCTCCACACTATTGGCATTTTAAGCCAGACAATTACTTGTTATGGAGAGACTGGCCTGTGCATTGTAAATGTGCAGCTGCATCCCTGGCTTGTACCCAGTAGATGCCCTTTACAGGCTCCTCTCCCCTCCCCACACCCAGGTGTGACAATCAAAAATGTCTCCAGATATTTCCAAATGTCCCCTGGGTATAAAACTACTCCTAGTTGAGAACCACTAGTTGGAATTAAGTTCCAATATAGCCAATAGATAGTAATTGGTTGACAAATCTCGTTTAATATATAGGTTCCTACTCACCCTCTCCATTCTCTTTTCTTGTAATTTACTTGTTAAGGAAACCAGTAGTTTATCTCAATAGCATTTTCCACAGTCTAATTTTTGGCAGTTGACCTGCCTATGGTGTAATAGAACACATTTCTTTGCCACTTCTATTTCCTATAAATGGGCAGTTAGACCTAGAGAACCCTGGTAAGATTCTGGGTCATTTTTCCAGTATGAGTACTTCAGAGTTGTTATTGTATGCTTCCATCAGAAGGCACATAATGTCAGGTTATTTCTACATTTATGATATTAGATCGTTGCACAGAACCAGCATCTTACTCAAAGTTGCCAAATTGAGATATTTTAATGTTATGATTCATTTTTAAAATATACGACCTTTATTTATAATACCGTAAGAATATATTTTCTCTCATCAACAACTTGGTCACCTTAAGGTACAACTCATATAGAAAGATGCAGAAGAAATTCTGGATTTTTACCCTTTATTTAATGATTTTCAAAATATTTAGTAACTTCATATAGCATTCTCCAAAATTGAACAATAATTTTTTCCTATTTTAAATTATCTTTTAACTCAAGGAGTTAAACATATTTGATACATTTTAATCCATCACAGATATTATTCTTATTGATGCTCATGTTTTCTCTTTCTGACTAGGAAGAGATTTTCCAAGTGGGAGCCTAAGTCCATTTGACATGATCACTGTAATATTTGTAACTTCCATACTTTGTAAACTGGCAAGATGTTTACACTACATAAAAATAGATCCTTGCATTATATGTATATTTATACATTATTGGAAGATAGACACTGTCTAATGAAAGATACATATTATAAACCCTAGGGCAACCACTAAAAATGGTAAGAGAATGAGGTCGTATTGTATATACCCTCTCCAAACCATACTGGGTTCATTCTACCTACTAATAACACAGTTGCTATTAAGCAGTCTTTTTTTTTTTTAACAGTTTTACTGGAGTGTAGTTGCTTACAATGGTGTGTTAGTATCTGTTTTATAACAAAGTGAGTCAGCTATACATATACATAGATCCCCATATCTCCTCCCTCTTGCCTCTCCCTCTCTCCCACCCTCCCTATACCACCTCTCTAGGTGGTCACAAAGCACTGAGCTGATCTCCCTGTGCTATGCGGTTGCTTCCCACTAGCTATTTTACATTTGGTAGTATGTATAAGTCCATGCCACTCTCTCACCTCATCCCAGCTTACCTTCCCACTCCCCGTGTCCTCAAGTCCATTCTCTATGTCTGCATCTTTATTCCTGTGCTGCCCCTAGGTTCTTCAGAACCTTTTTTTTTTTTTAGATTCCATATATATGTGTTAGCATATGGTATTTGTTTTTCTCTTTCTGACTTACTTCACTCTGTATGACAGACTCTAGGTCCATCCACCTCACCACAAATAACTCAATTTTGTTTCTTTTTATGGCTGAGTAATATTCCATTGTATATATGTGCCACATCTTCTTTATCCATTCATCTCTCAATGGACACTTACATTGGTTCCATGTCCTGGCTATTGTAAATAGCGCTGCAATGAACATTGTGGTACATGACTTTTTTTGAATTATGGTTTTCCCAGGGTATATGCCCACTAGTGGGATTGCTGGGTCATATGGTAGTTCTATTTGTAGTTTTTTAAGGAAACTCAATACTGTTCTCCATAGTGGCTCTATCAATTTACTTTCCCACCAACAGTGCAAGAGGGTTCCCTTTTCTCCATACCCTCTCCAGCATTTATTGTTTGTAGATTTTTTGATGATGGCTATTCTGACCAGCGTGAGGTAATACTTCATTGTAGCTTTGATTTGCATTTCTGTAATGATTAGTGATGTTGAGCATCCTTTCATGTGTTTGTTGGCAATCTGTATATCTTCTTTGGAGAAATGCCTATTTAGGTCTTCTGTCCATTTTTAGATTGGGTTGTTTGTTTTTTTTGAAATTGAGCTGCATGCACTGCTTGTAAATTTTGGAAATTAATCCTTTGTCAGTTGCTTCATTTTCAAATATTTTCTCCCATTCTGAGGGTTGTCTTTTCATCTTGTTTATGGTTTCCTTTGCTGTGTAAAACCTTTGAAGTTTCATTAGGTCCCATTTGTTTATTTTTGTTTCTGTTTCCATTTCTCTAGGAGGTGGGTCAAAAAGGATCTTGCTGTGATTTATGTCATAGAGTGTTCTGCCTACGTTTTCCTCTATGAGTTTTATAGTGTCTGGTCTTACATTTAGGTCTTTAATCCATTTTGAGTTTATTTTTGTGTATGGTGTTAAGGAGTGTTCTAATTTCATTCTTTTACATGTAGCTGTCCAGTTTTCCCAGCACCACTTATTGAAGAGGCTGTCTTTTCTCCACTGTATATTCTTGCCTCCTTCATCAAAAATAAGGTGACCATATGTTAAGCAGTCTTTTCGGTAGAGCTAACTTTAAGTTTTGGTAGCTGCTCTCTCTCCTTGCCCTTTACTCAATTTGGAAACAGTCTTCTAATTAAATTCTTCTTATTAACCACTCTGAATATCATATTGTAATCAGGATATCAAATAATTCAAGGATTATCCAAGTATTTATTTGGAGAGGAAGTATTACCAAACCCAACTTGGATCTGCTTGCCCAACGCACAGCAAAGCCAATCTACTGACAGTGGGTTGTGGTGAAGGGAGTTACCATGTTTATTGCAGGGCATCAAGCAAGGAGAATGGGCAGCTGATGCTCTAAAGAACTGAACTCCCTAATGGCTTTCAAGGGTAGGCTTTTCAAGATGGTGTGAGGGAGAGGGTCACAGGGTATGTGATCAGTTCCTGCACAATTCTCTGATGGTGAGATAACAGGGTGGTGTTTCAGGAATGTCAATCATCAACCTTCTGGTTTCAACTGGTCTGGGGTCTGTGTTCTTGTTTTCAGCATGCAGTTAACTGCCTCCACCTGGTGGGGGTTTTAGTATTTGCAAAACAAACTCAAGGATATGGCTCAGGATATTCTTTATAGCCCTTGAGAAGGAATGAAACTAAAAGGTCCTCGACTTTGCTTTATGGCTAAATTATTATTATTTTTTTCTTTCTTGACTGCTTTCCTTTGTTTCTGTATTTTCTCACTTCTCTGATTAAATTTGTTCTTTGGAACTCAGGGAAGGCCTAGGAGGCTAAAGATTTTCTACAAACAAGAAGCAAGGGATATGGGGTGTGTGTGTATGTGTGTGTTCCTGGGGAAGGTCCCACAGGGTCCCATTCGGTTTCAGAAGGTGGGTAGGTAAACTCAGTGATGGAGAAACCTAAATAGAAAAATTAAAAGCTAAAAAGTTCAGATTAAAACATAATTCTAAAAGAAACAGAAAAGATGAAAGAGAAAGAAGGAATAAATATTAACTAAAAAAGAAAATGAATAGATTGAAATAAGAGGAAGAAAAAACAAAAATTAAAGGGCAAAATAAAGATTAGTAAGGACTATTATAAAATAAAATAAGCATGAAAAATTATGCCAATAATTTTTAAAATATTTAATAACAAAATTGCTATTAGCTATCATATACAGTTAGATATTTTTCTATGATTGCATATAAACCTAGGAACAGAAGAAAACTAAGCTAATGATCCAGGGTGGTGTGTTACAGAAGGAAAAAATATATGGACCAGAAAAAAAAAAAAGAAAAGAAAAAATCTAAAACAAAAGATAAAACTAAACAGGAGTTTCTCAGCAATTAAGCCTAGGGAAAGACTATAAAGGTATAAATGAAAGCCACAAAATTACTAAGTAAAAAAAACTAATCTTAAAAGTCTACACATTATATGATTCTATTTATATGACATTGTTGAAAAGACAAAATTGTAAGGATAATAAATATATCCCTGGCTGCAAGGGTTTTAGGGATGAGGGAGGGTTGAACAGATGACCAACAAAGGATTTTTAAAGGCAGTGAACTATTCTGAATGAAAATATAGTTGTGGACACAAGGCACTCTGCATTTGTCAAGACCCAGATAACTTTATAGCATAAAGAGTAAACCTTAATGTATGAAATTTAAAAAATCATTTAAGATGTCAGGGAATACCAAAATGAAGTGTAGACTATGAGAAACTAATCTAATCGTATTACAAATGTACTAAGCTCATTAAATGGAATTAAGGGAAAAATAGCTGACCTAAGTAATTTTAGAAATAAGTGGAGACTGTAAGACTAAAGGCAAAAGGAACTGAACATAAGCACTGTACTGTAGTTGGCAAAGTTCTTGACCACGGGGGCATGGGTTAACAGTTTGAACTCAATATTCCTGTGTACTGAAATTAAACAAGTTAATGGATGGCATATGCTAGGAGACAAGTTTCTCATTGTTGGTGTGGTGGTTACAGAGAAGTAAAAGGGGACGTCTTGCATGATCCATTTGGTACTAGATAAGAGTTGGGGACACCAGCATGAACTCATGTGTAGCTTAATATAGGTCAAGATCTATATTATATACATGTCCAAATGTTTATAGCTATGTGTCTATACACACGTTATTATGTACACACTTATCTCATTGCTCTCTCAGGTGAGAGGTCCTAGAAGCAAGGACACTGCAGTAGCAACAAGCACACTCATCACCCAGATCTTGATTTCTAACACTATTCTTCAATAAAAGAAGCCAGGCCCCCTTGGAGAAAAAAGAAACGGCTGATATTAAGGCTTAAGGGTGGTAAAGGGAATACACAAGATAAGTTTAGAGAATCTTGCAGTACCAGAATGCAAGGAAGTGTTAAAAAACAAAACAAAATAAAAGCTGTCAACCAAAAGGACCATGAACTATAAAGAGGCAAAATGGCAGCTTATTTGAGGTCTTAGAATTACAATTCAGGGATAGAGCACAGATTCTGGAGGAACCCAGGAAAGTGTCCCACTGGAGGAAAATGGGCACAGGTTTTAATGAGAAAAGGGAGGCAGTTAATGCAGGCTACCGAGAATTTGGATTGGAGGGTAGAATTGTTCCATACATATGATTGGGTTATGGAAAGCATCTTCTCCGTTACTAGGAAAAGATTTGTTTTCCATTCCTTTTCCAAAAAAAGTCCAGTTCTCAGCATTATTCTTTCCTTTTGGCAACTGAGCAACGATTCAGCAGTTTTATTTCAGAGTGTTCAACAGAAATCCAGCACGGGCAACAAACCCGGTGGTCCTCAGATCATGTCTCAGTCATTGCTGACATAACTCGTTTCACAAAGGAAAACAAAACTATGGAGGCATGTTCAAGGGACACTCTCAGTAGCCAAGAGAGAACAGTTTGAGCAGTAAAATAAATAGTGTAGTTTTGGGTTATAATCAAAATGATAAAATAAATATCCATGAGTCCATACTGATATAAATAAATGACCACAACAAATAAATGGAGAGAACAGTCAAAACCCATGCTACAAATTAGTTTATTCTGTCTCCAACTATAAGCCAGTACCACATGGATCAGTGAAGAATTCCAAATAAAATTTATATCTTGTCCTTTCATAAAGGTGGAATATAACTCTCCACCTCATAAGTGTGGATTGTGCATAGTGACTTCCTTCCAATGGGTATGGTATGGAAAGAATGAGGGTCGAAAGAGTAACTTTATGATAAAGAAACTCGACACACACTACCTCATTCTTATCAGTGATATGAAATAATTTGATATGAGAATGGCACTCTACCTCTGTGATCTTTTTCCCCCAAACCTTATCCCCAGTCTAATCATGAGAAAATCATGACCCAGTGAGGGTCATTGTACAATATATCTCAGCAGTACCCTGTAAAACAGTTGAGGTCATGAAAATCTGAGAAACTGTCAGTCTAGAGAAGCCTAAGGAGATAGGATGACTAAATGTAATGGGGTGTTCTGAATGGGATTCTGGAACAGAAAAGAGACATTAGGTAAAAACAAAGGAAATCTAAATACAGGGTGGATTTTAGTTAATAATAATATGTCAATATTGCTTCATTTATTTTAAAAAATGTATTTCCTAATATAAGATGTTAATAATAGGAGAAACGAGATGTGAGTATATGGATACTCACTGTTCTATGAATCTACAAGTATTCTAAAATATAAAAGTTATTAAAACATACATACTGTATGCTAAACACTGTATAAATTTTCTCTGCACTCTTACCTCCTGGATATATTTTTTTCCCAAATTTCTAGATGAGGAAACTGCAGTTCAAGTAAAAGTTCAGTGACATCCTCAACATCACACAGTCAGTATGTATCCCACCAGGATCCAAAATAAATTATCTACAAATCTAAAGTCTGGTCTCTTTTCACTAGTGTACTATAATTAATAAGCTTGTGCCTATGGAGACATCTTTATTTAAAAGGAGTTTTTGTTTGCCCTGAATTGGACACTGTGGGTGGAACACGTAATCAGATTGTGAGACCATGTAATAAGGAAAATGATAACACTAAAAAGTTATAAATTAATGAGTAAGATAAATATGTCAGAGTTACCTTTCTTGTTTTACAGGATTATTACAGCTCATAGGAAAAAAAATAATAGGATTCCCAAATTTCAGTTTTAAATGTTCCATGAGACATGAAGCAAGTAGTTGCTATTCATATTTTTAGAGTTGAAAATTCTGCAGTTTACTTAGGCTTTTAAACTAGATTATCTGATCTATTCACCTTTATAATGTGAATGAAATTATGTTTGACGTCTTTGAATTGTTATTTTAAAAATATTTTTAAGTGTTTACAAAATTTAGAAAACTTATACAATCAGATTATTCTCTACATCCTTATTTTTACATGAGAAAATGTAATTAAGGAAAGAACTGTGGATCATTATGACTTTTATGCACCTAACAGCATTGGTAAATTTAAATACATGCCTTTTACTTTGCCTTTTAAGGGAAAGCAATCCACTGATTAATGATGGTTGAAATTTCTTTTCTCCTTGTGTCACTCTAATTCCTGAAAGTTATAGCAGGTCAGAAAACATCTGAGTGGTTTGTTCAGGAGCCAATTACTTCTATGAATACATTAAGAAGGAAGAATGTTCAGTGTATCACCAGAATTTAGTGGAGCACTGAAGTGAGGTTTTCAAATGCTTCCTTCCCAAGTTGTCCTTATAAAAGTAAAATAAACACTTAAATATTTATATTCCTGGTGATAATTTTCTTCTGAATTTTGTGATATAGTATATATTTGAAACTAGTATCTCATAAACAATTTAATTGATGCATGGGTGTGTACATTAAGCTACAAAAGATGCCAACATGTTTGAGTTAGATCCTTCACATAAGCTCAAAATTATAAAAAAAGATTTCATATAAATTTGTCATTCTTTGCTACTCCACTTGAACGTGATAGTAGTTAATTTACTTACTTTTATAGCCAATAAAATAGCTAATAATACAGAAACATATGAAGGGTAAACAGTTCAAATTTAAGGATTTTTAAAACAGTACTTTCCAATTGACTTAGGCAAAGATGTTTAATTTTAAAATTTCTGATGAATTCACAGGAAGCATAGGAACATAACACACATTTACAAAGTCTTCCAGTAAAACAGCTAAGAAAGTCATGTCCCTTCCTGAGGCTAATTCATTAGCACTTCACCTATGACAGTCACCAGCATTAACTTTCAAATGAACTTCCCTAACTGCTAAAAATAGTAGGAACAATTTATTATTCCTGGAATGGTTTTGGATGTTGAATATTCATTTTAATATCCAAAGTAATGCATTAAAGATACACACAGATATAAACGAGTATACCCTGATAGTTTTGTGTCCAGATATATTCAGAGATACTTGTTAAAGATTCTGAATAGAAAAATCAAATAATTAAAAACCAAGGTATGCTTATATGAATGATAATCTTCATAAACAGTGCTTCTAATTAATCACCATGTGAAGTTGCCATTAAATTATGAAGAGGCAAAATCCATCATTTGTCCTGTCATTTAAGTCATTCATTAATTGTGACCTCCATCTCAACACAGTGATGTTCACAATGGCATGTACAATTAGTTACATATGAGTTTTGTTCAATATTTCCCCTGAAAGTGTTGTAATTTCCAACTGTACTAATAGCTTTCAATCTAGTGAACACTTCATAGGATTGAATATCTAGAAAAAACTTATAGATGGATAGATTCAATATTTCATGGAAGTAAAGCATTGTCATTATATTACCTTTCATTTGTACAATGTAATAAGGCTTGCCAAACTGTTTCTACATTGTGTAATACATTTAAAATTGAGCTATGCAGTGGGAGGTATTGCTATTTCTATTTTATCAAATTGAACAAAATCATAAGGAAAGTGGTTGACGAAAGAAGCAAAAAAGTAAAACAGCTGAATAAGCAGCATAATAGGCAACCTCTATTATTAATGAGGAAATATATGTGGAACCATAGTAAAATTGGGGGGAGCTGGATATTCTATAGAGACTAATAACTGATGTAGTCTTACTGAGATTAATCCAGTGGATATTGTTTTTCAAGACTTGATTTTTAGGTCCCAGCTTTTTGAAATTTCTCTTTCCCTTCCCTATCTTGTTTGTGAAGAAGCAAAGAAGCACCCTAGTGATCTCAAATGAGTAATATTTGCCATGTGCCCACAAGGAGTACAAAGGGGAGCATGTGAAAAATGGGGATACAGTAATCTTGGATTATCATCCCTCAAGTTATAAATACAAGTAGTTAGCATTTATTAAGTTCTCTTTCTGCATAAAGCACTGCAGAACTAATGTAACCCTTTGTTCCATGCTGCAGTAAGGAGTTTACAATTTAAGATTACCAAGCTTTCAATTTGTTATGTAGTGAGAGATATTCATCTTAGTCGCTAAAACCAACTAATGGAAAGGCAATGCAGTTGTCATTAATCAGCATTAACAAAAACTTTTCATAAAAAGTACAGAATCTTGAGCAGAAGCAAGAAGAACTACAATTCTGCAGCCTGTGGAACAAAAACCACATTCACAGAATGATAGACAAAATCAAAAGGCAGAGGGCTATGTACCAGATGAAGGAACAAGATAAAACCCCAGAAAAACAACTAAATGAAGTAGAGATAGGCAACCTTCCAGGAAAAGAATTCAGAATAATGATAGTGAAGATGATCCAGGACCTCAGAAAAAGAATGGAGGCAAAGATCGAGAAGATGCAAGAAATGTTTAACAAAGACCTACAAGAATTAAAAAAAAAAAAGGGCTTCCCTGGTGGGGCAGTGGTTGGGAGTCCGCCTGCCAATGCAGGGGACACAGGTTCGTGCCCCGCTCCGGGAAGATCCCACATGCCACGGAGCGGCTAGTCCCGTGAGCCATGGCCGCTGAGCCTGCAGTCCGGAGCCTGTGCTCTGCAACGGGAGAGGCCACAGCAGTGAGAGGTCCACATACCGCAAAAAAAAAAAAAAAAACCCAAAACCAAGACCCATATATATGCTATCTACAAGAGACCCACTTCAGACCTAGGGACACATACAGACTGAAAGTGAGGGGATGGAAAAAGATATTCCATGCAAATGGTAATCAAAAGAAAGCTGGAGTAGCAATACTCATATCAGATAAAATAGACTTTAAAATAAAGAATGTTGCAAGAGACAAGGAAGGACACTACATAATGATCAAGGGATCAATCCAAGAAGAACATATAACAATTATAAATATAGGACCATGAGAAGACCAAGGAGAGCTCCAAGTACCTCAAGTGCTTGACCCAGCAGCCATGGCCTGCAGTGCACCATGAACGAGATCTACCACACAGCTCTAGCGCCAACATCCTGCCCCTCAAGTTCACAGCCCCCAGCATGGCCAGTGTCTTGGAGCAGCTGAACATTATCAACAGCATCCTTTTCATTCTTGTCAGCCAAAAAGATTTGGAGAATCTGAAAGCCAAGATGGCACGGCGGCACCAGCTCCAGGAGGCCAGCAGGAACAGGGATAAAGCTGAGGAGCCCATGGCTACTGAACCAGAGCCAGAAGGGGCCTCAGAGGATGCGGCCTCCCAGCCCCCAACTGCCAAGGACCCTTCTTCCCCGAGCTTTCAGGGGTAGACAGGGAGACACAGATGGACAGTCAGTCAGCTGCCCCATTACCCAGTGATCCAGACTCCAGGAGAAGGGGGCATGCCCTGCACATCAGGAGAGGAAACAAGTCCCTCTTCCTCCACGTTTCCAACCCCAAACCCACCCCAGCATCCTCCTGGGGCCCTGGCATGGCCTGCCTGACCCTCTGAAAGATGTTCTGGCACTGGTGGTTCAATGAATATAAAATGCAGAGGCCTAATTGAAGACACGCAAATGGAGTGCATGGGGATCAGTTCCCAGCTAGTGGACAGGTGTCCCCTAGGTTCCCCCATCATCAAGCAGGTGTGCACGAAGTGTGTCTGTGCCTGCAAGTGTCCTGATCTGCCCTTCCTAACTTGTACATAGCCCCAAGCCGGTTCTGAGTGGGTGAGGTACAGATGAGATTTCTCAGGTCATTTGTATGTTTGACATTATGGCTGCTGCTTTTGCTGCCACTACCCCCAGGCCCAACCTGGCTGAAAGTCCAGTTTGAAGCTGAAAAGAGGGGAGCTTTCCTGTGTCTTGGGATGGGGAACTAGAGCTCTGTAGCAGGGCTGGAGGGTTGGGGAGCACTTTAGCTTTGTGGCGGGTGAGGGCCGCAGCAGCTTTATTAACATGGTTGTGCTGGCCTGGCTGTGCTCAGCATGGGGAAAGGGGTGGGCAGGGGTGGTTCTCCAGACACCCCTGTGCCCAGCCCTGGCTTGTCGTCCCTTGGGTCCCAGCAGGAGGTGCTGCCTTCCCACTCCCTGCACCACAGCTGGGATTAACCTTGGGGTACAGTCTTAATGTATCTTTCTCCTGGTTGAACCTCAGCTGCCTATTGCACAGTGGGGTGGGGGGTGGCTAGGGGAACCCGGACTGAATCATGGATCCTGGGGGAGATGTTACAGATACAGGAGTGACTGTCACTTGTTTGTGGAGCCTAGCTCCCTACCTGGTCCTAGGACACACAAGCACCTTCTACAGAGAGGAGCTCTGGCAGTAGAAGAAAGGGGGCTGCAGAAGGTGGTGGCTCCCACATGCCCTGGCTGCCCCTCCACCACCTGCCTGTGCCATTTCTCTGTGCCTGCTGTCAGAGCCCTGGCAGGTGGGAGGAGATGGCCCCCCCTTGTGAGCTGGAGGGAGCTGTCCTGTGGCTGGGGCCTCTGCGTGGTGGCTTTGTGGGGAGCTGCTTCCAAGTATGGTCTGTCCGAACACCTTGTTTCAAAGGGAGTGGGTGTGAGCTAGCAAGTGAGGCATTCCCACAGCTGACCAAGAACTTTCTCTTGTTTTTAAACCATCAGTTTTCATTGCACTTTGGAATAAACTGAGTTTTTTAAAAAATAATAAATAAATAAATATGTACCGAACATAGGAGCACCTCAATACATAAAGCAACTGCTAGTAGCTATAAGAGAGGAAATCAACAGTAACACAATAATAGTGAGGGACTTTAACACCTCACTTATACCAATGGAAAGATCATCCAGACAGAAAATTAATAAGGAAACACAAGTTTTAAATGACAAAACAGACCAGATAGATTTAATTGATATTTATAGGACATTCCATCCAAAAACAGTAGATTACACTTTCTTCTCAAGTGCACACAGAAAATTTCCCAGGATAGATTGCATCTTGGGTCACAAATCAAGCCTTGGTAAATTTAAGAAAATTGAGGTCGTATCAAGCATCTCTTCCAACTGTAATGCTATGAGATTAGAAATCAATTACAGGGAGAAAAACATAAAAAGCTCAAACACATGGAGGCTCAACAGTACGTTACTAAATAACCAAGAGATAACTGAAGAAATCAAAGAGGAAATCAAAAAGTACCTAGAGACAAAAGACAATGAAAACACAATGATATAAAAGCTATGGGATACAGCAGAAGCAGTTCTAAGAGGGACATTTATAGCAATACAATCCTACCTCAAGAAACAAGAAAAATATCAAATAAACAATCTGAACTTACACCTAAAGGAACTAAAGAAAGAAGAACAAACAAAACCCAAAGTTAGTAGAAGGAAAGAAATCATAAAGATCAGAGCAGAAATAAATGAAATAAAAACAAAGAAAACAATAGCAAAGATCAATAAAACTAAAAGCTCGTTCTTTCAGAAGATAAACAAAATTGATAAATGAAAATTGAAAATTGAAAAAATGAAAAAAATGAAATTGAAAATGACTATACTACCCAAAGCAATCTACAGATTCAATGCAATCCCTATCAAATTACCAGTGGCATTTCTTTACAGAACTAGAACAAAAAATCTTAAAATTTGTATGGAGACAAAAAGACCCTGAATAGCCAAAGCAAACTTGAGGGGAAAAAACAGAGCTGGAGGAGTCAGACTCCCTGACTTCAGACTATACTACAAAGCTACAGTCGTCAAGACAATATGATACTGGCACAAAAACAGAAATATAGATCAATGGAACAGGATAGAAAGCCCAGAGATAAACCCATGCACCTATGGTCAACTGATGTATGACAAAGGAGGCAAGGATAAACCATAGAGAAAAGACAGTCTCTTCAATAAGTGGTGCTGGGAAAACTGGACAGCTACATGTAAAAGAATGAAATTAGAACACTCTCTAACACCATTCACAAAAATAAACTCAAAATGGATTAAAGACCTAAACGTAAGACCGGACACTATAAAACTCTTAGAGGAAAACATAGGAAGAACACACTTTGACATAAATCACAGAAAGATCTTTTTTGACCCACCTCCTAGAGTAATGGGAATAAAAACAAAAATAAAGAAATGAGACCTAATGAAACTTAAGCTTTTGCACAGCAAAGGAAACTACAAACAAGACGAAAAGACAGAATGGGAGAAAATATTTGCAAACAAATCAACAGACAAAGGATTAATCTCCAAAATATATAAACAGCTCATGCACCTCAATATTATAAAAGCAACAACCCAATCCAAAAATGGGCAAAAGGGGCTTCCCTGGTGGTGCAGTGGTTAAGAATCTGCCTGCCAATGCAGGGGATGTGGGTTCGTGTCCCGGTCCAGGAAGATTCCACATGCCGCAGAGTGGCTGGGCCTGTGAGCCATGGCCACTGGGCCTGCGCGTCCAGAGCCTGATGCTCTGCAATGGGAGAGGCCACAACAGTGAGAGGCCTGCGTACCGCAAAAAAAAAAAAAATGGGCAGAAGACCTAAATAGACATCTCTCCAAGGAATACATACAGATGGCCAAGAGGCATATGAAAAGCTCCTCAATATCACTAATTATTAGAGAAATGTAAATCAAAACTACAATGAGGTATCACCTCACACTGGTTAGAATGGGCATTATCAGAAAATCTACAAACAACAAATGCTGGAGAGGGTGTGAAGAAAAGGGAACACTCTTGCACTGTTGGTGGGAATGTAAATTGATACAGCCACTATAGAGAACAGTATGGAGGTTCCTTAAAAAACAAAATATAGAATTACCATATGATCCAGCAATCCCACTACTGGGCATATACCTTAAGAAAACCATAATTCAAAAATACACATGCACCCCAATGTTCATTGCAGCACTATTTACAATTGGCAGGTCATGGAAGCAACCTAAATGTCCATCGACAGATGCATAGATAAAGAAGATGTGGTACATATATACCGTGGAATATTACTCAGCCATAAAAAGGAATGAAATTGGGTTATTTGTAGAGACATGGTTGGATCTAGAGTCTGTCATACAGAATGAAGTAAGTCAGAAAGAGAAAAACAAATATCATATATTAAGACATATATGTGGAATCTAGAAAAATGGTACAGATGAACTGCTCTGCAAGGCAGAAATAGAGACACAGATGTAGAGAACATACTTACGGACACCAAGGGGGGAAAGTGGCGGTGGTGGGACGAATTGGGAGATTGGGATTGACATATATACACTAATATGTATAAAGTAGATAACTAGTAAGAACCTCCTATATAAATAAATAAATAAATAAAATTTTAAAAAAGTACAGAATCTTGACTCTAGTACGTTTTTAACCTAATCCTGTCATTACTGGTTTTAAAGTTCTAATATCTTCCTTTTATTAATAATTTAACATTATGTACTTGTTATTCTACTATCCTTCCTGATTTCTGAAGCTAATGATTGACATATTAGAGTACTAGAAAATGAATTCAGTCTTACCATTGTGAATTCTTGGCTGGAACTGCTGTATCATCAGTCAGAGAGTGTGTGTAGGTGTAAAACAAAGAAAGTTAAATAGTAACCTACAATTTATTAGCATTACAATTACTGATTTAATTATTTTTTTTTTAGAAAAAGAAGCCTATGAGTGAAATACGTGACTCAAAGTCATAAATGCAAATTTGTGTTAACTCAAATCCATGTAACTCATTATAGGTAGCTATTTTATAAATCTGCTCCCAGAATTTGCTTATATTTTTATGGAAACTTTTGCATCCTCTCACACAAAGGTGTTGCAATTTTTATTGATTCTAAGGTACACACATTCCAGGGAGTAGTTAACTTCAAAAGAAGATTGTCTATGCGACAGTAATCAAACGGAAAAAAAAAAATTGAAGACCATCTACACTAAATACCTACATGTTAATCATTGTGACAGTCAACTAGCAAATTCAAATTCTGTATTACTAAAGTGCAGAGATATATGATAAGCTCTTTATTTTCTATACATTTAGTTATAGATTTATTTTAGGAAATGTTATCACTGGTTTTTCTATCTTTAACAGGAATAAATCAAATTTTCTCATGTTTAAAATGATGAGTATAGGACTTTTTGGAACATGGTGGCAGTGACAGAAGACTAATTTTGAATCTTCTTGAATCTGTACATAAAAATACATAGCACATTCATGGGAAATATTTAAAACAAACTTGACTGCAATGTATCTCTTCAAAACAGAAGGAAGTAGGGCCAAATCACAAAGATTTACAAGACCTGCCTGGTATCAACATCTGAGCAGAAGCAGCAGACGAAATTAATAGGACAAATGAAGGACCTGAGAACAGGAAAACCCCAAAAGAACCAACAGAGATTCATTGGAAAGTGAACAAAGGTGAGCTGAATAATTACAGACCTTATTCTTAGAAGAAGGACACATCTGCTTCTACAATGTGAGTAAATGAAGAAAAACGTATTTAGAGTCAGTTAGCAAGAGGTTTTGTGTTCCTACATCACTGTTGATAAGGCAACCTAACAATAGCTTTATCATTTTTCTCAACAATGCCTCAGTGAACATCCTTCTAAATAAAATTTTGTATATATACATCATTTTTTAAGACTACGTTCTTAGATGCTATATTCCTGAATCAAAGATATTCAAAATTTTTGATACACTGTCTTTCAGGAAGTTTAAACTAATTTATACTTAATCCATCAGTGCATTGAAACTCCATGCTCCCAGAACACTCCAAAGAATTCTCAATACATATTAACTGACTAAATACATAGATAAATGATAGATAGATAGATAGATAGATAGATAGATAGATAGATAAATTAGTTTCAGACCAGCATCTTTGGGAATCAATTCAGTCACAAAATTATACAACACTACCAATTCCAGAAACAATGCCAACACAAATATCCACTTTCCTTCTTTTTTATTTTCCACTCAATTAGCATATATATTTTATTTTTGTTGTTTTCTGATTTTTATTATATAAGTTTCAAGTGTATAGATTATAATTTGGCATCTATATTCACTACAATGATCACCACCACAAATCTAGTTACCATCCACTTCCTTCTTAATCATTGAAGATTAGAAATTGCAGATTTGGCAAATCTTTGCACAAAATGTTTGCTTTTTAGTATTTGTTATATTGAAGTTTTGATTTTGAAGTTACCACATAAATGAAATTGTTATCATTTAATAGACCTATTTTAGCTTGAGATAAAAAATTCTGGTATTAAAATAGATTTTTTTCATAATCCAATGAGTCAGTAATAGAAATGAAACCAAGATTTTGCAAGTACTAACATATTAACAGTAGAAGATTTTGAGACAAAGGTTTTAAGGATATCAGAACTGATATAATCAGATTTGAGAAAAACATTTTTCAGTAGTAGATTTCTTAAAGTAATATTTCACAAGCCAACCTCAAACAAATTAAAACACGTTAAATTGCTTTTATAAAACAATTTTTATGGTTTTAGTACAAACATGAATACATATTTCTCTCTAGTTCTTTTAGATGGTTGATTAAGCTAAAGAACTTATATATTTCAGACAAGTAATGCAACATGCTGGATTTTGTAGATTTTCCTACTATTGATGAATGGCATAAAATGCTACATAAAATTAAGAATTACTGATAATCTATAAAACCTATAATATCAATCATTTTTATGAATTATTCCTCTTTCTCAGTATTAAATATAATACCTACCAATGTAATTTGAATAACAGAATTATTCCATTTCTAATTTAAATAATGCACTCAACATGATATATAACAAACTCATTTATAAATATTACTGGTTTTTAGTACTAGTATGTGACAGTGTTAAAATGTTATTTCTATATGTCTTATCTGAAAAATTGTCCAGTCCATTTTTCTGTTCCTTCAGCGGTCAAGGAGCTGTAGCTAGAAATTTTCCTCAAATTTTCCCTTTTGAAACATAATGGGTTGATTCTTTCAAAATGAATCATACCTTGATAGCTTAGGCCCTAGTATTGAAACTGGGATATCACTGGAGTTAAACTGGAATCTTACTAAACTGAAAATTCCTAGTGCCCTGCCTCATACTTCCAACTGATTTAATGGGACTGGAGTAAAGATAAGAAATCAAGCTAACAGAAATCCAAATGGTATTTGCTAGTCAAACAGATTTGGAAATCACAGACTTAAAAGACTACAGTAGTCCCCTCTATCTACGGGGGATATATTCCAAGACCTCCAGTGGATGCCTGAAACCTTGGGTAGTATTGAACCCTATATAAACTATTGTTTTTTTCCTATACATACAATGCATATGAATATAAATTAGGCACTGTAAGAGATTAATAACAATAACTAATGATAAAGCAATATATCAATACTATAATAAAAATTATGTAAATGTGGTGTCTCTCTCTCTCTCTCTCAAAATATCATATTGTGCAAGTTTAATGCCTTTTCCATCTTAACTAAGCACTTAGCACATACTGTGGCCTAGCGTTTGCAGTTTGAGGCATCACAGAAAACTAGCACAAATTTCTTTTTCCTTGTTCACAATTTCATGGATATGAGATTCGTTCATAATGTAGACCTTAGCATCCTCAGCATATTTTTTTCTTTCTTATTAAGTCAAGAACTTTCACCGTTTCATTTAAAGGAAGTATTTTACGGATTCTCTTTGGCATATCCAAATTGCCGGCATTATTACTCCTGTGCTTTGGAGCCATTTTTAAGTTAAATAAGGGTTACTTGAACACAGGCACTGCGGTACTGTGACAGTTGATCTGATAATCAAGAGGGCTACTAAGCAACTGAAGGGATACACTGGACAAAGGCACAATTCACATCTGGAGCACGACAGAGCTGAATGATGAGAGATTTCATCACGCTGTGCAGAATGGGTGTGCAATTTAGAACTTATGAATTGTTTATTTCTGGAATTTTCCAGTTACTATTTCCAGACCGCCATTGACCATGGGTAACTGAAACTGCACAAAGCAAAATCGCAGATAGGGGGAATTACTGTATATATAATAACACACGTGTGCCAAGTGTCTCTCTGTATTTTAAAAAAAGAAAAAGAAGGACCAATAAATCCTTTTGCTGATGCCCTCCACCAAATCGAGGAAAAAGGAAGTAAGTAACAAAAAGAACATTTGTCCAAAATAAAAGGTTGTTTGATATATAATTAAAATAAAGTACTAAACATAGAATATACTTCACAATGCTAACCATTTTATAGTAAATAAATGACTAAGAAAGCAAAAAAAAAAATGTACAAAATAACTTGCTCTTGAGAAGTGATTTTGATTAAATGTTAAGTATCATAATTTGGTTTGATTACATACAAAATATTGCCAATAGTCAAAACACATTTCATGAGAAATACCCTGTTAATTATAATGACTTTCCTAATGATCAGTCCCAAATTCTGGAATGTCATCCTTTGACATGAGTTCTAAGTGTAAATTAAAAGTAACTGAAGGTGACAATCATGTAACAAGGTTACTTATCAATTTTCCTAATGATAATTAATCAATTAGGGACTTTAATCAAAGCATCTTGACATTTTTAGTGTGTATTTTTAGAAAGTAATCAAAATCATGTGATACTCTTTTTATATAGTCAGAATATTCAGGAAACATTTACTAAAAAGATTACTAGGTACAAGGTGACTTTTTAAGTGTGAATGGGAAAAAGAATTGTCCTAAGGCAACTTAAAATCTAGTCGTGGAGATTATGCAACAATATACAAGTTATTAGTAACAAACATAATGTAAAAAATGGTATACAAACTAAAAACATTTTAAAGATATTGATATGAGTGGATAAATACTTCCAGTCACAAAATCAGGGAAGATTCTGAGATAGTTTATATTTTTGATGATTAAAAGGCAAAGATTTGAACAAATTAGAAAAATGTAAGATCTAATTGAAAGAAATGAGGCAGGAAGAATTGAGTACTTTCTAGAAAATGTCTATATAGATGGATATATAATGATAAAAGAAATGGCATGAAAGATACTTTGTGGTTAGACTGTGGTCTTGGGATTATCTATCTAATATTATTTAATAGAGACTGTGGGACTATAAACATGGGAGAAGAGAAATGATAGTTTTTATTTAATAAAAAATCATTTTTGTTTAATTATCCTCATATCATTAGCCTCTCTGTGACCTATACACAGAAACAAATTATTTCATGTTTACTTGCAGGGCAACTTCTGCCTACAACTTTTAAAGTCTGCTCTTTGCCAACAAATAGGCAGTGTTTCCAAGCATGATCATTTGCAGGGAATATTGAAACACATTGTTCAACAATTTACAAAACGCCATGGAGACTTTCTACTTTCTGCTTTCACATTTTCATACTAAAAAACTGCAGGTTTGAAATGAGTTAAAGTAGTTTCATCCTTTGCTATAGATTTTTTAGCCAATAAAGAGATCCAGGGGCAATTCTGGATTACATTTTTATCACTACCTCTTTAAACTCGATTACTTTAACAAGTACTTTCAAATTTTACAATACTTTTCAAAACTACCTCTAGGTTCTTACATTTCTAATCAACTTTTATTCTGAAATATTTGTAATTTCTCTTGAACTTCTGAAGCTTTCCACATTGTGCCAGGAATGATATGTTAGAGAATATATTTCCTTTTTCCTTCTAGGTTTATTCAACTTAGGCTTATGAGAAGTAACCTGAATTTTGAGGTTTTATAAGGCTTCACACAAAATGTAGTGACAGCTGTAATTTTGAGACATATTGGTTGGAAATTATATTCCTGTAATTGCACAAATGTGTGATCAACAAGTAGAATGGCATATATGAATCCCTCTACACATTTTCTATTGATCTTTTACTGTAACAATCCTCTTACCTTCCATTCCACTTCTTTATATTTCAAACAACATAACAGTTTCAAGAGAGAATTTTATTTCTCAACAACACCCTATTTATATTTAATACTTCCTCTTGATAACTACTATAAGTATCTCTATTCTTATCTTTGTAGAACAAAAATTTAGCATGATTGCTTTACTCTGTAAAGCTATGGGTATAAAATTGAAGTTTAAAAGGGAACAAATGGGGGTATAAATTTGGCATGAAAAAAGCACAGGAAAGATATTCCATGTATTTGGGAACAACTAGTGTTACTGAAATGGATAGACCTGAAATTCAAGAATCAGCTGTTCTCTTTATTCTAGGCACTCAGCAATTACCGGAAACACAAACTCTTTATACCTAGAGGCTGCGCCATGCATGCCATTCAAATATGCACGGTCCACTTGCTGTGGACTGTTGGCTCTTCATGCCTTTTAAACCTCTAGGTCAATAATAAATTCCTCTATTTTTCCAAATTGTTATTTGATGTATGGAAAAGAAGAGTCCTTCTTAATATAACTTAAATATTTACCAGATTCTCATGTAAGATTTCCATATGGTAGGTACTAACTATAAATGTTATAGATTCACAACTCTCTAAACCAGGTTATTAGTGGTTTAAAAGAAAAAGACAATAAAATTAGAAGTATGTGTATATGAAATGATAAGAAAATGCACACTTGTTTGTGGCAATGGGAGTTTAGTATTAAACCAAACAAAGTCCCAGCAATCCTCAAGGGGTTTAGATTCTAATGGAACACATTGAATTCAAGATAGATTAAGAAGAACGCTGTTCAGTCACATAGTGCTGATCTGCTTACTTCTTGAGCTAAAATGGTTATACAAGTCTATCCAGAAAATGTATTTTCTATTTTTATGGATTTTCCTAACACACAGCACTTCCAATGAATATTGTTCTGATAATTGCTTCCATTAAACCAATTTAGAAATCATATATTTTACATATGAATAAGAAAAGGAGCAAATTAGATTCAAATGCATACTGTGTTAAGTTCTGTGGCTACATATGGAAATTAAGGAGTATTGAGAAACGCTACTTTCTTTTGGATGTCATTGTCAATTGCGTGGCTCTGCTAACAAAACAACAGTGAGAAAGATCTGGCTTCATATCTTGAACAACAGCAGCACAGTGGTCTTCTACTGAACAACACTGTAGGAACAACATTGTACTGTAAATATTTTCTGAAACCACAATTCATTTTCTTTCCCTGAAAGATGTTTGCAGCTTTTCTTGTGAGTCAATTCATACTATTAAAGAGAAAATAAAGTTCAAACTTTGTAATATGACTGAACTAGGACAGTAATATATATATATATTACACTGGTTAAATTGCTTAAGTCCCTATTAAAGAACTTTGGATTTAAATTTGAAGTTCAGTAATTTTGTAGGTATTCTTTTTTCTATTATTCCTTTGCTTTGGTCTTGATGGTCTTCCTTTCTGTTACTGTTTAAACAAAAATGTGTGTTTTAGAAACCTAAACATTATCATGACCTCAATTTGAAGAAAAGGTATTGTTTCATATAAATCTGAGGTACTGTTTATAGATAATGTTCTCCCTCATTTCAAAAGAGCAAGTACAAAATAAGAGATAATCATGCTAATGTTTAGGGAAACTTACAGAACAAAGGAGAGGGTATCTCAGTGGTGTTTGAGTCTCCTCATTCAGTTTACCTCTGCCTCTCCAGTAGTTTGATCATTGACTCCTTCCTTATTCCCATGAGACAATAAATTTCTTTTGTTTGCTCAAACTAATTTGCATTTGATTTTGTCACTTGTAATCAAAATTCTTAAGGAATAGACTAACACGTTTGTATCTTATGTTAAAGGCAGGTGAAACACTTGCTAATAAGGCATTTGATTGAGGATTAACACCATAATAAACTTTTAGCTTAAAAAGGAATCTAGGGCTTCCCTGGTGGTGCAGTGGTTGAGAGTCCACCTGCCGATGCAGAGGACACGGGTTCGTGCCCCGGTCTGGGAAGATTCCACATGCCGCGGAGCGGCTGGTCCCGTGAGCCATGGCCGCTGAGCCTGTGCGTCCGGAGCCTGTGCTCCGCAACGGGAGAGGCCACAACAGTGAGAGGCCCGCGTACTGAAAAAAAAATTAAAAATCAAACAAAAAAAGGAACCTAGATGTACCATGAAGTGTGGCTCAAAGAGGACATTTAACTTGCAGTTAAATGTGATGCAATGATGTAGCTGAGACAAGCAAAGCAACAGAAGTAAGGCAATGACAGTCGGGATAGAGATGAGGAGGCAAAACCTGGAAATATTTAAGTGAGAGAGTCCACAGAAGTTGACAAGTTGACTGTGATGAGGCAGAGAATGGAAGTGACAGAGAATGGGATACCTGTGATTTTTCAGGCTTTGGTATGCAGAAGAATGACAATAGTGTACATTAAGTTTGGGGTTGGGGAAGACTATTTGGAAGATTAGATGATGATTTTTATTTTGTTTAGGATGTTATGAGATTTCCAACTACTACTACTACTTCCAACTTCTATTACTAGAAATATCTAATAGATGATTATTTGATTCAGGAAGACAAGGAAAAGAGATAACCTTGGGATTTAAATTTTGGATCAACTATCATATATAAAATAGGTGAATCATTTGAAGTATATGGAATCACCTGAATTGTTACAGAATATGAAAAGTGCAGGAGAACAAAAACAGAGCCTTGAATAATGGCTAGATTTCAGGAACAATTAGAGAAAACCGAGTGGTCAGGGATGTAGAAAAATCAGCATTTAGTGGTTTTTTTGAAATCAAAGAGTAGCTTCCTACAAAAATAAGTAATTAACTATAAAGACCTACAGATAGAAACATAATACACACATTATTGAGAAAAGGGTAGAAGAAACGTACACAGTCATGGTAAGAAGACCCAAACTACCAATAGCACAGGCACTAGACTGGGAGGTAGAAAACCTTACTTTTTGTCCTTGTTTTGACTTTAACTAATGGCATGATATCTAACCTTTTATTCTTTCTGAGAATTGGTTGGTAATAAAAGGATGACCTAGGAGACTTTAAGATTTATTCCAACTTTAAATTCCCATGGTTTCTCTATTATTTCTCCAAAATGTACCACACTAGAGAATTGCAACAATATTTGAATGTTAAATCTTTAAACACATGCTAATGTTTAGCCCCCTACTAGTTTATTCAACAATAATTTTCTTTCCTATTATGAGTTAGCTCAGTGCCAAATACTGGGAATAGAACAAGGAACAAATAAATTTTCTGGGTTTATATTCCTTAAAATCTGGTCAGAGATAATGACTATAAGCTAATAATTACGCCAATAACACTAAAGTAAAAATGGTATAAATAAAAGTTACTCAGAACGGTGTGACATGCAAAGTCATAACAGGAAAAATAACCTGTAATAGGCAATTTAATATAACAGCATTTGATCAGACAATGGGTAAGAATTAACCATGTGAAGAGGCTGGGAAGAGAGAAGGTATGGGGATAGTAAGATACATGTGGTAGTGGTGGTGTGAAGGAAGCAGAATGAACAAAAAGAATGTGGCTTGAAAAAGTTGGAGAGATATTCAGGGACAAGGACATGCAGAAATCTGTCAGTCATGTTTAAGATTCTTAATATTATCCTTAGTTTATTATAAAGCCATTGGAGGATTTTTAAAACCAAGAATAATGTGATCCAATTTGTATTTTTAGAAATTACTCTGGTTAGTTTAAGAAGGAAGGTCTGAGGAAGATAAGAGTAGATGTTGAAGGAGGTATTGTCAGGCTAGTGAAGTAGCAGAGATAAGAAGTGATGACAGCTTGGGCTAATGCGATAGCAGTAACAACGGGGAAAAGAAGACTACTTGACATACAATCAGAATTAAAGAAAATAGCACAGCTGGTGATAGGCTGGACATAGCCAGTGTGTGTGAGGGAGATGTAAATGATGACACCTAGATTTCTAGTCTCAACCACATGAGAAATGAAAATGTCATTTCCTATGATTGGGAGCATTAGGGGAGGATCACATTTAGAGAAGAAGATCATAAGTTCAGTTTTGAATATGTTAAATTTGAGAAATTAATTGGATCTTGTCAATTCTGTTGCTTGTCTAGCTTTTGTAAATATATTGCCTTGCACCAACAGCGTTGCACTTCATTCTTTTTGTACCTTTTCATTAATTTAATATCCTAAACTTTGGGAAATTAACCTTATCCAACCAGTGATTTAATAGGCATTTTCTTTAATTAAAGAAATTTTCTCTAAATTTCACAGATCAAAGAGATGATGTGTATCAAAATATAGTCTTGGGGGGCAGAGTCAAGATGGCAGTGTGGGAAGATGCTGAGTTAGCATCTCCTCACAACTAGGGCACCTGTCAGCTGCTGGCGGGGGACCATGATGCCCAAGGAGATGGGAGGAACCCCCAAGTGAACCTGTAGGACGTGGGGGGAGTGAGGGGGGAGGAGAAGTGGAGGCCAGACAGGATTGGCTCCCCAGTGGCTGGGGAGATCAGGAGAGGCAGTTGGGAGGGGCCCTCCAGGACAGGAGGAGCAGAAGAGGAGAGGAGGGCATTTGCCCCCCACACTCAAGCCCAGGAAGCCTGCTGTGCTCCCAGGTGAGGTCCCCCGCTCTCTGAGACGGGGGCGGGGGGGGGCACGCCTGGGCCCTTTCTCTTTGATTGAGCCTAAGCCCAACACCCCACAGCACCCAGGGCCTTTTCCAGCCCTGTGAGTCCTAAGCATAGGCCCCACCCACCACCCAAACCTAAAACTTGCTTAGGCCCCACCCTCCACAACCAAGTCCTATTCCATTTTATTTATTTATTTATTTTTATTTTTTTGCGGTACACAGGCCTCTCACTGTTGTGGCCTCTCCTGTTGCAGAGCACAGGCTCCGGATGCGCAGGCTCAGTGGCCATGGCTCATGCGCCCAGCCACTCCGTGGCATGTGGGATCTTCCCGGTCCGGGGCACGAACCCATGTCCCCTGCATCAGCAGGCGGACTCTCAACCACTGCGCCAACAGGGAAGCCCCTCCATTCCATTTTTTTTTACTTTTTTTTCTTTTCCCTCCTACTCATTTTCAGTACTATGGTACTGTTGTACCTTCCAGTTGTTTATTCATCTATATTTTTATTTTTATATTTTTTCTAACATATCTGTTAGTTTCCTAGTCTAATTTTATTTTTTACTTTGTTATTGTTCTCTATTTATTTATTTTTGGCTCCCCTATGTGGCTTGTGGGATCTTGATTCACAAGCCAGGGATTGGGCTGAAGCTCCAGCAGTGGGAGCTCTGAGTCCGAACAACTGGACTAACAGAGAACCTCAGACCCCAGGGAATATTCATCGCAGTGAGGTCTCACAGAGGTCCTCAACACAGCAACAAGACCCAGCTCTACCCAACAGCCTACAATCTCCAGTGTTGGAAGCCTCAGATCAAACAACCAGTAAGACAGGAATGCAATATAACTCATAAAAGAAGAAAAAAAAATGAGATGGCAAAAACATATGTCACACATGCAGGAGCAAGGTAAAACCTAAAAGAACAAATAAATGAAGATAAATAGGCAATCTACATGAAAAAGAATTCAGTGTAAAGATAGTAAAGATGATCCAGAATCTCAGAAATAGAATGGAGGTATGGATTGGGAAAATAAAAGAAATGTTTAACAAAGATCTAAAAGAACTAAAGGCAAACAAACAGAGGTGAACAACACAATAACTGAAATGAAAAATACAGTAGAAGGAATCAATAACAGAATAACTGAGGCAGAAGAATGAATAAGTGAGCTGGAAGACAAAATGGTGGAAATAACTGCCAAGGAGCAGAATAAAGAAAAAAGAATGTAAAGAATCGAAGACAATTTCAGAGACCTCTGGGATAACACTAAATGCACCAACATTCGAAATATGGGGGTCCCAGAAAAAGAAGAGAAAAAGAAAGGGTCTGAGGAAATATTTGAAGAGATTATAGTGGAAAACTTCCCTAACATGGGAAAGGAAAAAGTCACCCAAGTCCAGGAAGAGTCCCATACAGGATAAACTCTAGGAGAAACACACCAAGGCACATATTAACTAACAAAAATTAAGTTCAAAGAAAAAATATTAAAAGCAGCAGGGGAAAAGAAAAAAACAATATACAAAGGAATCCCCATAAGGTTATCAGCTGATTTTTCAGCAGAAACTCTGCAGTCTGGAAAGGAGTGGCAGGATATACTTAAAGTGATGAAAGAGAAAAACCTACCACCAAGATCACTCTACCCAGCAAGGATCTCATTCAGATTCAGTGGAGAAATCAAAAGCTTTTCAGACAAGCAAAAGCTAACAGAATTCAATACCACCAAACCAGCTTTACAACAAATGATAAAGAATTTCTCTAGGTGGGAAACACAAAAGAAAAAGACTCACAAAAACAAACCCAAACAATTAAGAAAATGGTAAGAGGAACATACATACCAGTAAAAACCTTGAATGTAAACAGATTAAATGCCCCAATCAAAAAGCACAGACTGGCTGAATGGGTACAAAAACAAGACCTCTATATATTCTGTCTACAAGAGACCCACTTCAGACCTAGGGACACATACAGACTGAAAGTGAAGGAATGGAAAAAGATATTTCATGCAAATGGAAATCTAAAGAAAGCTGGAGTAGCAATGCTCTTATCAGATAAAATAGGTTTTAAAATAAAGACAGTTACAAGAGACAAGGAAGGACACTACATAATGATCAAAGGATCAATCCAAGAAGAAGATATAACAATTACAAATGTTTATACACCAAACATAGGAGCACCTCAATACATAAGGCAAATGCTAACAACCAAGAAAGCAGAAATCAACAGTAACACAATAATAGTAGGGGACTTTAACACCCCACTTAGACCAATGGACAGATCATCGAAACAGAAAATAAATAAGGAAACATAAGCTTTAAATGATACAATAGACCAGATATATATATATTTTTAACATCTTTATTGGAGTATAATTGCTTTACAATGGTGTGTTAATTTCAACTTTATTACAAAGTGAATCAGCTATACATATACATAAAACCCCATATCTCCTCCCTCTTGCATCTCCCTTCCACTCTCCCTATCCCACCCCTCTAGGTGGGCACAAAGCGCCAAGCTGATCTCCCAGTACTATGTTACATCAGATAGATTTATCTGATATTTATAGAACATTCCACCCCAAAGTAGCAGAAAACACTTTCTTCTCATGTGCACATGGAACATTATCCAGGATAGATCATATCTTGGGTCACAAATCAAGCCTTTGAATATTTAAGAAAATTAAAATAGTATCAAGCATCTTTTCTGACCTCAACGCTATGAGATTGGAAGCCACTTATAGGATAAAACACTGTAAAAAACACAAATACATGAAGGCTAAACAGTGTGCTCCTAAATAACCAAGATATCACTGAAGAAATCAAAGAAGAAATAAAATAATACATAGAAACAAATGACAACGAAAACACGATGACCCAAAACCTATGGGATGCAGCAAAAGCACTTCTAAGAGGGAAGTTTATGGCAATTCAATCTCACCTAAAGAAACAAGAAAAATCTCAAATAAACAATCTAACCTGACACTTAAAACAATTAGAGAAAGAAGAACAAAGAAAACCCAAAGGCAGTAGAAGGAAAGAAATCATAAAGATCAGAGAAGAAATAAATGAAATAGAAACAAAGAAAACAATAGCAAAGATTAATAAGCTAAAAGCTGGTTCTCTGAGAAGATAAACAAAATTGATAAACCTTTAGCCAGACGCATCAAGAAAAAAAGGGAGAGGACGCAACTCAATAAAATTAGAAATGAAAAGGGAGAAATCACAACTTACATTGAAGAAATACAAAGGATTATAAGAGACTACTACAAACAACTCTATGCCAATAAAATGGACAACCACAAAGACATGGACAAATTCTTGGAAAGGTACAATTTTCCAAGAGTGAACCATGAAGAATTAGAAGATAAAAACAGACCTATCACAAGTAATGAAATTGAAACCATAATTTAAAATCTTCTAACAAACAAAAGTCCAGGACCAGATGGCTTCACAGGTGAATTCTATCAAACATTTAGAGAAGAGCAAACACCCATCCTTCTCAAACTCTTCCAAAAAATTGCAGAGGAGAAGCACTCCCAAATTCATTCTATGAAGCCACCATCACCCTGATACCAAAACCAGAAAAATATCACACACAAAAAAGAAAATTACAGACCAATATCCCTGATGAACATAGATGCAAAAATCCTGAACAAAATTCTAGCAAACAGAATCCAACAACACATTAAAAGGATCATACACCATGGTCAAGTGGGGTTTACCCCAGGGATGCAAAGATTCTTCAGTATATGGAAATCAATCAGTGTGATACATCACATTAACATATTAAGGAATAAAAACCATATGATCATCTCAAAAGATGCAGGAAAAGCTTTTGACAAAATTCACACCCTTTAATGATAAACACTCATCAGAAAATGGGCATAGAGGGAACCTACGTCAACATAATAAATGCCATATATGACAAACCCAAAGCAAGCATCATACTCAATGGTGAAAAACTGAAAGCATTTCCACTAAGATCAGGAACAAGACAAGGATTCTTGTTATGACAATTGTCATATCTTCTTCTTGGATTGTTCCCTTGATCAGTATGTAGTGTCCTTCTTTGCCTCTTGTAATAGTCTTTATTTTAAAGTCTATTTTGTGTGATATGAGAATTGCTACTCCAGCTTTCTTTTGATTTCCATTTGCATGGAATATCTTTTTCCATCCCCTGACTTTCAGTCTGTATGTGTCCCTAGGTCTGAAGTGGGTAGCAGCATATGTACAGGTCTTGTTTTTTTTTTTATCAATTCAGCCAGTCTATGTGTTTTGGTTGGAGCATTTAAGCCATTTACATTTAAGGTAATTATTGATATGTATATTCCTATTACCATTTTTCTAATTGTTTTGGGTTTGGTATTGTAGGTCTTTTCCTTCTCTTGCATTTCCTGCCTAGAGAAGTTCCTTTAGCATTTGTTGTAATGCTGGTTTGGTGGTGCTGTATTCTCTTAGCTTTTGCCTGTCTGTAAAGGTTTTCATTTCTGCATCGAATCTGAATGAGATCCTTGCTGGGTAGAGTAATCTTGGTTGTAGGTTTTTTCCTTTCATCACTTTAAATATGTCCTGCCACTCCCTTCTGGCTTGCAGAGTTTCTGCTGTAAGTTCAGCTGTTAACCTTATGGGGATTCCCTTGTAAATTATTTGTTATTTTTCCCTTGCTGCTTTTAATATTCTTTCTTTGTATTTAATTTTTGATAGTTTGATTAATACGTGTCTTGGCATATTTCTGCTTGGGTTTACCTTGTATGGGACTCTCTGCACTTCCTGGACTTGATTGACTATTTCCTTTCCCATGTTAGGGACGTTTTCGACTATAATCTCTTCAAATATTTTCTCAGACCTTTCTTTTTCTCTTCTTCTTCTGGGACCCCTATAATTCAAATGTTGGTGCGTTTAATGTTGTCCCAGAGGTCTCTAAAACTGTCCTCAATTCTTTTCATTCTTTTTTCTTTATTCTGCTCCTTGGCAGTTATTTCCACCATTTTATCTTCCAGCACACTTATCCATTTTTCTGCCTCAGTTATTGTTATTGATTCCTTCTAGAGTATTTTTTAATTTCAGTGATTGTGTTGTTCATCATTGTTTGTTTGCTCTTTAGTTCTTTTAGATCCTTGTTAAATGTTTCTTGTATTTTCTCCATTCCTTTTTCTGAGATTTTGGATCATCTTTACTATCGTTACTCTGAATTCTTTTTCAGGTATATTGCCTATTTCATCTTCATTTATTTGGTCTTGTAGGTTTTTACCTTGCTCCTTTGTCTGTAACAGATTTTTTTGTCATTTCTTTCTTTCTTTTTTTTTTTTTTTAGATGTGTGGTGCTGTATTCCTGTCTTACTGGTTGTTTGGCCTGAGACATCCAGCACTGGAGTTTGAAGGCAGTTGGATAGAGCTGGGTCTTGGTGCTTAGATGAGGACCTCCAAGAGGCCTCACTCTGACTGATATTCCCTGGGGTCTGAGGTTCTCTGTTAGTCCAGCAGTTTGGACTCAGAGCTCCCACCACCAGAGCTTGGGCCTGACCTCTGTCCTAGGATCCACAATCCCACAAGCTGGTAGCTGCAGGTTCCTCCCATCCCCTTTGGTGTCTGTGATCCCCCAGCAGTGCCTTGTAGGTGCCCTAGTTTTGAGGAGCCACGAATTCTGCATCCTCCCAGTACACCATCTTGACTTCACCCCAGCTAAATTAGTTTTAAAAGGCATTCTTCCAGTTCATACACTTGCACAGTAAGTCAAAATCCATACATAAATTTGAATATATTTAGGATCTACCCTCACAAACAAAAGTAGCTTAGTTTCTCTACTGGCCTGTCAGTTTAGTTTCCATTTTAATTTTGTTGTTGTTGTCATTTTCCTTTGTATACTATCAAAATTTGTAATCCAAAGTTGGACAAAATTTGTTTCAAATTTTTGCTTTATTTTCTCCATTAGGCAAGAAGCTGTTTATTCACTATAATACTGAAAGTTGCTGCTTGGTTGAGTACATTAGATACTGGCATGTACAAGCCTAGGGTTTGTTTTGATTTCAACATTTGGTCTCTTGGTTGAAAGTCAAATAAAAATAAAATTAGATCCTTTTTTTTTTTATTGTTGTCAAGCTTCCTCAATCTACTTTATCCCAGGCCCTATCCTACCTTGTCTATAATATGAATTTGTTATTAGTTGACTGCCAGAAGCTAAATTAAAAAAATGAAATAAAAATTTAATTGTTTTATTGTGTGTCTGTTTCAATTATCTTGAATCTCTACTTTGTGTTGTTAGTTGAAGGAAAGTACTATCGTTTTTTTCTGTTCTTTTTCTTACTTCTGTACCTCACATGAGTATTGAGACTGAAATAAACACCAACCAAAAAGAAACTGAAACTCATGGTGTGCCCTGCCTTATTCAAGAAAATTGCTAATGCATGACATTGCTACACTGGGGCAGAAATAGTGAAAGTGCATAGGGAACAGAAAGCACTGGAATAAAAAGACAGAAAAAAAAGAATAAAAATGAAAACTATCCAAGTAAATGAGTATAGTGCCTGATAGATTTTGTTGAAAGTAGCATGATGAAATAAATTAAGATGATGCCAGTTATAAATTGATAATATGTGGGAAGCCATATCATTTAGAAAATATATACCATTAAACTTCAAGATAAGTCACAAAGTCCTGATATTTTTCATTGCCAAACACAAGCCTTTGTGTTTTACTGATGACCTGATTTTGTGGACAAACAAAATGTGCTACTTAAGTCAAAAAAAAAAAAAAAAACTTTAGACATCCATTTTTCTCAATAATTTAATTGGTAAATAAGACTTCACTTTTATTTTTCCAGTAGATAAAGTGTCAGTAAATGTCTCCAGCTTATTTTCCTTCATAGAATGAGACAAAACGTGCTCCTTTAGAGTTTGAGAAAGATGGACTTTGAGATTTTTGTTAAATGGGAGAGATTGAGATATTTTAGAGCTAATATACTATACAAATATTTTTATTGTAAAAAATCTGTTTTCAATCTATCAACATTCAGTACTCACTTTTCTCCATGTTAGGAGAAATATCCTAGTACATGTGGATATGGCACAAACATCACAATTTGACTCCCATTGATTGATGATCTTGTATAATTTCCTCTTTTTGAGTTTTGGTTGTTCTTGTAACTTGCTTCTAACCAACCAAATATGACAAAAGTGTAGAGATATCACTGCCTTGACTATGTTAGGCTATATGGCAAAGGTGATAGTGTTAGCTTTATATATGTGTGTGTGTGTGTGTGTCTATATATGTCTATCTCCACTAGAGAATCTCTCCTACTGGCCTTGAAGAAACAAACTGTCATACAGTAAACTGCCTTAAGGAGAGAGCAATGTGTGTGGCAGGAAAATACTGCACGAGTCATCTAGAAGCTCAGGGTGGCCTCCAGCCAATAGCCAGGAGGAAGATGGGCCCTTGGTCATACAACCACAAGGAAATGCATTTTGCCAATGGAATGAACTGGAAATGGATTCTTCCTCAGTACAGCCTCCAAATGAGAACACAGTCTGACCAACACCTGGATTTCAGCCTTGTGAAGCCAAGAGCAGAAGACTTATCTAAACCTTGATTGGAATTCTGACCACAGAAACTGTGAAATAATAAATGTGTTGTTTTAAACTGCTAAATGTGTGGTAAATTTGTTACATAACAATAAAAAATTAGTTCAGAGGATATTATAAAACTAGCATGGTTCTTATAAATAATCATATACTTTAAATATTATTTATATGCCAGAGTTTTTCGTGAATATTTTTTCACTTGGAAAGCTATATATGCTCATTTTAGTGTAAGCCAACATTGATTAATAAAATCTGTTGTTTGTATCTTCCACAAAGTTCTCATTAAGTAAATTAGTTTCCTATGATGTGCTTTGCACAAGCATTGATTTTTAGTTCTAAGCCATTCTTCTTTTTTTCTCTCTCTATAGAAATCATGTTGATATTGTTTGCTAGGATTGTCCTATGATGACATTTGGCCAATTGACCTAAGAATAATGGAATCCTGATATAGAATACATGTATCACTAGCTGCAAAGTTTCAGTGAAAACAAAGATCATGTTTTATTGTTAACTTTGGCTTTGGTTGCAGAACCCTACACAGAGAATCCTGATAACTGGGCTGGGACATTTTAAGGATGGAGGTTCATTTAAAGAAAACTATGAATCATGTTTCATAACTAATATTGACTTTAAAAATACATATTGTGATTGTGACTGACCATTTCTGAATTTTAAAATTATTTCTGCTAATTTAATGGAGGATTTTCAAGATAGGTGTGTGCATGCCTCTTCCATTTAGTCTTCTGTTATGTTTTGTGGATAACTTACCACCCCTAATGCATTGAAATATAATCTATTTTTTAATGAATAACCTTTATATACATGATGCTATAGTACATTCTGTAAAGGTTAGTTCCTACCACCAATATATATGTATATATACATATACATAAATATATATAAGCATATATTTATAGATAACTACATGTAAGTATGTATATATGCATATATACATAAAACAGATACACATACATATTTATTTAGATAACAAAATGATAAAAATATGTATGACTCTGGGTAGAAGATTTCAATGAAACAAAAATGTTTTTCTTTTTTCTTAGATTTGGTATATATTTTCTAAATAAGTCTGGATATTATCAGGTCCTAATTCTATTCCATGGGGCAGTATTATGAGGAAAGGAAATCTATTCAAGTGGTTTCATCTCAATGGTTCCTTCTTATACAACACTCAGAGTCAAATATATACCAGCCACCTTGCTAGGACAGTACAATGAATAAATGAGTGAGAGAAAATGATTGCCCTCAATTAGTTCTAAAAACAAATGGTTGAACTATAAAGTGCTAAGATTATTAACTAAGGATATGTATATATATGGTCCCATGGAATTGCAGGTGGGCATTGAGGAGGCAGAAACTGATTTCTGGGAAGTATCTGCAGAGAAAATACACAGCTCAAAATGCACAACTCAAAAATCTAAAATTGAAACAAAAGCAAACAAAAACCAAAAATACCTCCTCATAAGGAAAGGAAATCCCCCCCCAAAACATAAACATAGATCACGATATGCACACTGTCTTGAATGTTCTGAAGATTCATGTAACTTCAAGCTACAATACTAACGTCATCTTGGGTAACTGAGGCAAAGCCTTGGGAACGTGACAGGAAGATAGATGAGAGACACCGGCATAGATCCATGTGCCTCAAAGGACACACTCAGGGAATGAGCATTCTATGAAAGTCAACCCCACAAAAGTGGGCAGTAAGGAAATGCATTTTTTCGTATGTTGTCTCTGAGTAAAGGAGGAAAATGTCTCCACTGAGAAACTCAACCAGCCCTCAAGTGGACTGCTAACCTGAATCTATACTAGCTGCATGGCACAAAATCCTTCAGGGGTTTTTTAAGTCTATTTCTGCACTATTTTTGGTAATATATTTAACATGGAGAATCAGTAATATGTGAGATTACTGGAATAAATATGTCTAAGAACATATTAGACATAATTAGACATAATATGTCTAATATGTTTCCAGCATATTAGAAACAGTCATCCATGCCTAAGGGAAACAGTCATCCATGTCTAAGGGGCATACAATTTCCTAACAAGTTAGGTTATTTCCTTGAAGGGGGATGGGGGTTCTTAAGAGATATCCTTTGGCTTCTACTGTGCTTTACTCACTGAGTGGAGACTGCCCTTACCATTATTTTACAGGATGGGCTGTGGACCAAGTAAATGAGAACTACCCAGGATAATTATTTTTAAATTGCATACCTCTGTGTCCTATTCCAGGCCTGAGGATATAAATTCTTAATATCAAAGTTTGAGAAACTGGACCACAGAGTGGGGCTGCTCTTCAGAAAGCTTTGGAGAAGCCAATAAATATTACTTTTAGTATGAAAAAGAGGCATTTATAAGAAGTGCAGCGCCAAAACTAAAGAAGAAAATTTAAACTGTGGTTAGAAAGTGTCCCTAATTTTAAGGTGGGAGCAAAAACAATTATTTAGAAGTTGCCTCCTAACAGAATGTCACAAGAGAAAGAGCTGCTGGCTCCTCTCAAACTTAACCCCTGGAGGTGGCAGGGAAGTGAGAGGGAGTGTGATAGACTCCAGTGGCAAATAACAACTATAAAATACACACACCGGCAAGGACCATAATGAAACCTTGGCAAACCCTCAAGAAGACAAAATGTATCAAGATCCTAGTGTGTGTGGGGTAAATGAGAGCCTAGTTAGACAAAGGACAAAGCACCATAAATGTAGGAGAGGTGGCATGCCAGATTTACAGTTCTGCTTCTCTCTCTCTCTCTCTCTCTCTCTCTCTCTCTCTCATACCCTAGGGGGTATAATGACACCTGGCACGCTGCCACCAGTAAAGGAGCTGTATGAGACACAGACTCTGAAGGCATTGCAACATTAGAGGAGTTGGGATGTGGCTTAGGTTAAGAGGCATTTTAACAAGGCAGTTCAGCTTGCCATTATTGATGCTGATATTTCCTTTGTTACCCCAGTAGGATAGATTAGCTCAATAGGAGGTAGTCCTTGGAAAAGAGCAGGACGTGGGTTAAGTAATGGGAGGCTTCCTAAGATCAGAAAAGATAAACCCAGACTGCAACATGAAAGTTTATCTAACTCTGAGGAATTCACCCTCCTTAATTCACCAGTGGGGTCCAAACCCCACTGGCACAGCGTGTCATAATTTTCAGGTGATATGAACTAACAAGAAAGCATGAGATCTTTGAGGAATGCAAGCACTACAAAAAAATAAATGAATAAAACTAAACCTCATAATAAACTAAACAACTTAGAGGAATCAGAAGAAAAACTCCCAGAACAAGAACTCAAAATAAATATCCTTAGATGGGGAAAAAAACAAGCACAAAAACATTATTGGAAGCTTAAGCAAAGGGAAGCCATTATAAAGAACCAATTGAAAACAATGTTTGGCTTGAACAACAAATGAAACACAAAGAATGAGACAGAGAACAAAAAATCGGTAAATGTTCTATTCCAAAAGCCACCTAAAATTGATAAAAATGTGGAAAACATAATGTAATATCTATGGAAGACAAAAGTAGTGTTCAATACTTACATGAGTTCCAGATGGAGAGGAAATAAACAATATATGAGGAGAAACAGTTGAATAAATAATGGCTGGCTGTCACCTAGAATTAAAGAGATACAAATTATCAGATTGATGGGTTGCAGAGAGTCAAGAGACAAATAAATAAGGAAAACAAAACCTCACAATTAGGTATGGAAACAGAAAAATAAACCATTAGCAGCAAACCCAAAAAATGTCAAATGTAGAATAAAAGAGCAGGTCAAACACAAAAGAACAAACATCAGATTGATGACAGATTTAATATAAATGCTATATTATAGAATAAAATGGACACATATTTTCAAAATGTTTAAAAATATTTTTAAATGCTTTAAACTTATGTAAAACATTATCTGGAATATGAAGCCTTTTAAAATTTACCGAAGAGTCTCTAACTGCTGTCTAAAATTCTGTCAAGAATTTTTTAAAGGTGAAGGTGGGAGATCCAAAAGGAATCAATGAAATATGGAAAGTAAAGTGAATGAATAATATAATAAAGTATATTCTCTAACATGGATGTTGGGTTGATTTAATAGAAATTCCTTTTTATTCTTTGCCTTTTCAATGTGACTTTGCAGCTTCACCCAACAAACTTTTCTTCATCTCTTGAGTTGGGCTAGCCTTGTGACTTGCTTTAGCCAAAAGAAGGGTGCAGAAATGGCAGCCTTCTTTCCTAGCCTAGGCTCAAAACACATCCCTACTTGCTCTCTTATCCTTTTAATGATGACACCAGCCTGCCAGAAAAAAGAAGACATGTGCCCTGGCCTTGAATGACCCATTGGTTGCCTGCTGACCTTATATTTTCTTTACATACTCCATCACCTTCACAAATGGATGGCTCCAATTCCTTGAAGAGTCCATGACAGGATCATCTGCCATAGTTTATTCTCAACCACTCTTTAGGCTCAAGTTTTATACAGAACATTGTAGACTCTTAGAATTGAAAGAAAACTTAAAGGTCATCCTCCTGTCTAAGCTTTCAGATGCTCCTCTTAATCTAGGGAATTTATCAGTTTGCCTGTGAAAGATCACAATGTTTCCCAGGTCAGATCTTGGTTCCTGTTCAGAACTCTTTTCTTTACTTCCACTCAATCTATTGTTCATTTAGAAACAATAGATAGAGGCTTTAAAAAAAAAAAACTTTGGTTTACCTTTTTTCCCCCCAATATGATATATATCAAATTCCTTGAGTACTTTTAAACAATATACCTACAGAAAAGACGAAATTATAGTGTTTCAATGTGCTTTAGGGAAAAACAGGTAATTAACTTGAAAATGTCCATTCTTGTCATAATTTGATGTTAATATGAATGTTAATGCACAAGAACCGAAAAGTATCAATAGCACAAATTTTCTTAGGCAACAAAAATAAGAGATAGTTGTTGACTTACAAACCCAAACTCCAGGAAGAATAAAGATAAAACCAGCTGGTTGCCACTTTTTTTTTTTAACTAATTTTTATTGGAGTATAGTTGTTTTACAGCGTTGTGTTAGCTTCTACTGTATAGCAAAATGAATCAGCTGTACATATACATATATCCCCTTTTTTTGGATTTCCTTCCCATTTAGGTCACCATAGTGCATTAAGTAGAGTTTTGGGAGTTTTCTTTGTTTTTTGTTGGTTATTTTTTTTCAGTTGCCACTTTTTAAATAAAAGACTCACTCTTTCCTTTTAGTCAAAAATTAATTTATTTACTCAGAAACACCAACCTAATAGGACTATGACTGGGCCAAAATTCCCATAAATCAGTCCTGAAGGTAGAATCTTGTAAGGAGTTGGCATGGGTGGAAAACAAGCTCTATGCTTCCCCCAGGGTTCTATTTGTGGGTAACCACAGGGCATCAGGGTATTGGTATCACTTAGCAGTAAGCTAATAGGGGTCTGTACTTTGGATATCATTTTCCAAAACACATTAAACAACCCTAATGCACTCTAGTGGGTCTTTTATTACCGTCTGTAACTATCTTAAAGTAAACAGAATCAGATCCCTGAAAATCATTGTTATTTATATATTTACCAAAAATCTATGCTGCTATAAGTAAATGGAAGTTACTGGTAAAGCAAATATGACATGTTAAGGTATGACAGCTCTGAGAAATTCCACAGGAAAAGAGTGATTTTAAATTAATAAAGATTGAAAATCTTTATAGTGTTTGCACTTTTTTTAAAGCCTGAGCACTTTTAAGTATTTCAATCTAAATTGATCTGTTAGTCTTGAGTGTTTCTTGCAGAAAATCTGGTGAAAGTTAACTATATTTTAAATATTAAATTTTACAGGAACAAATAGTACATTTGTTAACGTTACCAGCATAAAAAAAAGGAAAAAATATTAGGTAAAATGAAGCTTTTAAATTAGAACATCAGTAATATAAAAGCAGAGTGTTTATTTAACAGCAGAACCATATTGTGATATTAAAAATAAAAATCGTATTTCTAGACCATTATGTAAACTCGACATATTAGTGAAGACTTTAATTTGTCTTTGATAATTATATTATCTATCAAATTAATTTATTTGGATATATTTTAAGTAATAAGCAGATAACTAGTATAATAAAAATGTAGGTGTTATGGCTTTAGACATTTCAGTTTTGAACAAAGAGAATAAAAATGTTTAGGCTTCTCTTGACACCACAGTAACTGAATTGTACCTTTCACGTGGCCTTCATAGGTATAAAACTCTTAGAAGTAGAATTTTAAAGTTTACCAAAAAAAGTGTACAGTCATGCTTTTAATTACATGACTAACTTTTCAAGGAAAAGTCTGAATTCAATGACTAATTTATTAGGGATAGAAGGGGAAATCGTAGCATGAAAATCTTATCTGATATGATAAAAAAAAGGATGCATGTGTTCATTTATATATATATATAAATATATATATATTTGAATATATATTATTCTAGGAGAATATCCCTTAAGGAGGGAAGTAGCAAAATATGCATATGATGATGATATTGAAGTAAGCTACTCATCAACTAGCTTATCTTACTTTTTAAACAGATGCGTTTTACACACACACACACACACACACACACACACACAGAGTTTTGTTACTTTTCATTTTTCTTCGTTTACTTTGCAGAAGCTAAATATATTTCATTAATACTGTATTAAAAATTATCATATATCCCAAATCTTGGAAGGAATAAAGGTGCTTCGATTTAGGAAAAAATCTTTGCCAATATTGATTCTTGAGAATAGTCAAGACCAAATCAAAAAATCCTAAATCGATGACTGATAATCTCTGACTTTCCTCTTTACTGTATGCATTCATGAAGGCGTACAAAATTATACTGGGAATTGTATAGTCACAAACAGCTTGTGTTAGCATTTTTTAAAGATAAACAAAAAAGGAAGCATGTTTTTTCATGAGAGTATTAACTTTGAAAGCTAACCCATCACACTTCTAAACCACTGATACTGCATTTAATTGAGCTCTATTATACCCTAGGAGTGTTTATTTTCAAACATATGTTTATAAATGTTAATAAATATTTATTGTTCAAATGACTCATTACTAGCAGTGAAAATAAGGATGAATTAAAAAATAGCATTGCATTTTATACCCTTGACAGTAAGATAAGACAATGACTCTTGTCATTAAACAAGCTCTACTAACTAGGGTGAAAGTAGAAGTTGACTTTTTTTTTTTTTTGCCTACTGACCATTGAAACCTGGCTGTTTCACACCTTTAGGGAGAAATAACTAAATTTCAGTTAATTTCCCTAATTTTTTATTATGTTCAGTCCACCACTGATTATAAAACAACCAAATAAATATCTAACTGAAATCAGGATCTCAAAGAAATATCTGTACTCCTATGTTCTTTGGTGCAGCATTTTTCATAATAACTGAGATATGAAAACAACCTAAATGTCCTTTGAGTGTGAATGGATAAAGAAAACGAGGTGGATGTATACCTGTACCCCGGCCAGGATTATATGAGGATTGGGATCTGTGTGACAGGTGGTGTGAGCCAGACGCCTTATGGACTGGCAGCCTCCAACACCCTAGTGTTTCTCATCCCAGGACTCCCTTGCTGGTCCTGTAGATCCCTCGAGATCCTGCGAGATCAGACTTCCTCGGGAGAGTGGTTGCAGCTATAGCTCCTTGGGCCCGATACCGCCATCCTCTGAGCCACCCTGACATTCAGCGCATCCCAGCCCGTCCTCTCCCCATCTCCCTCCAAAAGGACCTGCACTTACTCCCTGCACGCTCCTGAAGCACGCAGCACACACTTCGGTTTCCAGTTGCGCCTTGTTGGCCTTTCCGGGAATCCCCACCCTCCATCCACCCGGAGCAGACCCCTGGCTCTGGCACGCAGGTGTCCCCCTTGGTGTTAAAACAAACAAACAAAAACAATGCGGTATTATTTGGTGGGCATCTGAGTTCAAGGGCATTGGGTAAAGGGACATAGCATCTGAACATAACACCAAAACCAAAGATCAGAACAACACAACCCAAGTTAGTAATATAGAAGGGGGCACCAAGGAGACAAGTGAGGAAATGGAGGTGAAGAATTAGTGAGGAAAAGCCTGAAAATTTGTCTGAAGAAATTTTTTTTCGTTGGTCACATTCGTTGTTCCTGTTGCTCCTGCTATATTATGGGGTAATTTGGAGTAGGGTTTTTTACTCGGATGTGATCAGCTAAGGTATTAGCTGTCTAATAAACCCAGTTTTAAAATGTATATTAAAGAAGCCATAATGGGATTTTTAAAAACATTACAAGGTTGGACTGTATGATTTTCTGTGTATTTTTTATAGTGCTAAAGGTTTCCTATGAACTAAATTTAGCATTTATTTTGAGCACTACGGACTGTTTTGATTTTTTTTTTAAAGCAGTTGTTTCAAATTACTACTATCAAACAATCTGGAGTTATAGTACTAAAACAAAAAAGATTATTAAGAGAAGACTTGGTAACTCCTTAACATATTATGGGTAAGCCACTGGCTGGCTTTCCTTCTACAAACCTGTAAAGTGAAGGTCCTTGGTTACTGATATAGATCATTCTTCACTTTACAATTTTGTAAAACATTAAAACTTCTAATGCTAATTATATTTTACTGTTACTTAGATTTCTTACTCACAGAAATCTTCCACATCTTACGTTCAAAACAAAATTTAAATAGGATGTAAATTTTATGATATATCAGTTAAATTAACATTACTTTCAATTGGTTTGCATGGTAGCATTTTTTTTTCTTTTTTTGCGGTACGCGGGCCTCACACCGTTGTGGCCCCTCCCGCTGCAGAGCACAGGCTCCAGACGCGCCGGCCCAGCAGCCACGGCTCACGGGCCCAGCCGCTCCGCGGCATGTGGGATCCTCCCGGACCAGGGCACGAACCCGCGTCCCCTGCACCGGCAGGTGGACTCTCAACCACTGCGCCATCAGGGAAGCCCTGCATGGTCGCATTTTGAAGGAGTGAAACATCATCTCAGTATCAAAAAGCACATGCATTTTACTGTTTTGATTTTCTGTTAGTAATTGTACAATCAGTTAAATTGATCACTCTGGCATTAATTCTGCCAAGGTATCCCAAAGAGTGCTCTGATAATTCTCATTCATGAAATTTTACAATGCTCTGATATAATGATAAAAACTTGTCGTAATTGCATTTTGCTGCTAAAAGACATATGTGCGTTTTGTGAGCTTTTAAAAAGCAATAGTCTGCCTCTTTATTGATACTGTAAATTGATGCACTAATTTTTCTCAGAACATTACAAGTATTTCCCCAAATAATTAGAGGATAGACTAGGTAATTATTGTCTAGCACGTTGAGATATGTATGTGTAGCTGCACCAGCAACGACAGACTTTTTCAGCAACATAGGACTAAATAAAAATGCCACCTTGGGCTTCCCTGGTGGCGCAGTGGTTGGGAGTCCGCCTGCCGATGCAGGGGACACGGGTTTGTGCCCCGGTCCAGGAGGATCCCACATGCCGCGGAGCGGCTGGGCCCGTGAGCCATGGCCGCTGAGCCTGCGCGTCCGGAGCCTGTGCTCCGCAACGGGAGAGGCCACAACAGTGAGAGGCCCGCGTACCGCAAAAAAAAAAAAAAAAGCCACCTTACTAAGCATCCCTGATTTTATTTAATTAAATTTCATTTATAGAAACTGAAAGTTACCTCGATTTATGTATAGATTAAATTTGTTGAAGTAAGAAACAAATTCTGTATGTTTGGCAGAAAAGATTTATATTACAACTTCTTTTTACACAAGCTAAAATATTAGCAATGTCTTAAAAAATTTACTTTGTAAAACAGGAATATTTAATTCAACATGTTTTAAACGTTTTCTCTTCCTAATAAATTTGATACATTTTCTCAAAACACATTTTTGGGTCAGAGGTATCACAGCTCAAGTAAAATAATCAGGTATGCAATTTTTTAGTCAAGGACAATTCTCCCATAAACTCTCTGAATCTTACTTTGATCTTTTGTAGCATATGCACTTGTTCTTAAACACACCCATAAATTATTGTTGTCACTATAATTTTTTAAATATTCCTGGATTTTTATTAAAATAGTGATAAAATTCCTACCTAAATATTTCTAGGACAACAAACATAGAAACATTGATTTCTTACAGAAACATTTAATCCTCACATATTTCATAAAGCTATTTTGAAACTAGAAAATAGAACAATGGATTTATCAGCTCAGGCTTAATTGGTGCTTCATTCAACATAGAGAAATTTTGGGGGGGCCAAAGGGTACCTGTGAAGCTTTAGCATATCACTAGGAAAATAAATAAAATGCACCTCTTTTTAATTTGGTTCCATCTTATAGCAAAATTGCAAGCTTTTCTGAATTTTGTTTATTCCACTTTCATATCACTCATGGTAACCTTGATAAGAAAAGGCACACACACACACACACACACACACACACACACACACATGAGCTGGAAGAGTCTGAATGTCTGATTAAATGGAAGCATTTATTGATGTTTAGGTAATATTTCCAGAGATTCTCTTTTACTAGGCTCACCAATGTTTATGTTGCCTAATGAATAAACTTGTCCAGAAGTGGCCCCATTTGCTCAGTCTGAATTCCCTGTGCTAAATGGGAACAGTGTCCTCTCTCCCAGCTGAAGGGGGCTGTGAGTGAACTCAGCCTCCCTTGGGTCAGGGTGGCTTCCTCACCCCTATAGGAGGGCACAGCAATTTACCAAAGACCCCAATTTCTTCAGGTACTTTAAGCACTAGGTCATTCAAATAGCATATATCTAAACTAAATGGCATGGTTCTCAAATAGTTCTTCAAGTAAAAAAGTATTTTCACACTTTAATGTAAAATGAAAGAAACAGCATGGTGCTCTCTTGTGTGGTACACAGGCCCCCTGAATGTTTGATAGGGCCTGGTCACAGCAGGTACCTTGCAAGCTGATGGAAGGATTGCAGGATCTGGTCCTTTCTTTCTTACCTGTGCCTTGTAAGCGCTCTCAATAAATACTATTTCTTAAACCATACCATTAACACTGTGGATTTTGCACCAAGTTCTATGTTATTTTATTGGACGCATGATTGTTTTTTAAAAATATAAAAAAGTTATTTTCAAAAACCTATAAATCTTTACAAAGATCAATAGTACATGATTTTAAAACAAAGATATTTTTATCTGAGTCTTAGATACTCTTTGAATAGATCAGAATAATTCATAAAAATGAAAATAATTCTAAATATGTTTGACCTTTTATCACTGTATAGGAAATAAAATATCAAATTTTCTTTGGTATAAAATTAATTAATCTTCAGAATTATGCCATCTATAAACCAAATTAACTATTTATTAGAGGTAAACTCTTTTCATTATTTTTCTATTTGTATGTGTGTGACATTCCAATTTATATATTATAGCCCTCTTTTGTACATGGAATTTTAAATAGTACATTAATAGTTTTAACCTTTCCTTTTTTGTATCAAAACTTTCTTCCAAATAAAGTCTTAACACACCATCACACACATTAAGCATTAATCCAGTTTGAAATTTATTTTATAGAAATCATTTCCAATTTATGACCATATATTTATTTTGTACTCAAGTTTCTAGCTACAGTTTCTATAATATTTTTGGAGATAAATTATAAAACTTTCCTAAATGTATTGAATACTTATTTATTCATTGTTGCAAAAAACATTTGAAGACTTCTCTTGTCAATATTGGGGCACTAAGGCAGAGCCAGTGTAAAAGGGAGTCAGCTCTAAAGCCATGTGTCCTGGGCTCCTATTTCAGCTCATTTACATGCTCACCTGCTGAATGAGGCAAGAGATTTAGTTTCTCCGAGCCTCTGATTTATAATCTGTAGTAATAATGTAATAATATAGGTTTTTTTATAAATTATACTTTTTATAGAAAAGCAATGTTACCAGTTTGAAAATAAACCACAAATATTTTTGAACTGTGATCATCTTTTTTTGTTGCTGTTTATATTAGCATTTAGACATGCTCATCAATAAAATGTCGTTTGGGGCAAAGAGAACAGTAAATTGTGAATTTGGCTAAGAGCATTAGCCCTGGAGCTGTACCACCTGGGTTTAGATAAGAGGTGAAATGTGTATTAACTGTATCATCTAGGCAGGATACTTAAGCTAACTCTGTCTCAGTATCCTTACTTGTAGAATGAAAATACCAATAGTACTTACCTTGCAGAGTTGCTGTGAGTGTAATACAGGTCTACTTATGTGACCATTAGAAGCATGCTTGTGCTTAATAAGTGTTCTCTGAGGGTGGCTATTATTAATGTAAGTATGCAATCAATGATCCAAGTCATGACACTTTTGAGATGAAAGGGTGCTCCATTAAAATTATCCCTGAACATTAAGCAAGACTCTCCCAGGCAAACCAGGATATATGATCAACTTAGCTAACAGATCCTTGCTGATCTGAAGATGTCTAAAATATCTAATAAAATAGAAATATAACATTAATCAATTATAGAGTTATTAGGAAAAATAGTTAAAATATAGGAATTTGTGATGAATTCTGATGAAATTTTTGTTACAGAAACGTTAGGATTAAAAGTAAAGTAATTGAAAATAAAGGTCTGACAGAGTTGGACAAATAGCAATGAAGAATAGAAAATCTACAAAGAAAGTTATAAAATATACAAGCATGTATGTTTCAAGAAAACATACATTCTTGTTTGTCAAAATTGATAAAGCCCTTAAACATTTCTTACAGGAATTTTTTTTGTAATTATACTGTGAAAGTAAAATGAGGTAATGAATGTCATGTTTTGTTGTATACTACTCTAAAGATTGTGCCAAATATTATTCAGTCTGGGAATTAGCATAGTGGCAATTACAACCAACCTTTCATTAAATGAAAGGCAAAATAAACATTTTCATTGGCAATTATTTTTATTTTCAAGATAAATTCCCAATAGATTTTTGACATTAAATATGAAACGTTGCTTTCAATTTAAGTGGATTTTCTTTAACTTTCCATTGTCCATTTTCCAATGCCAACTATCCTTGAAAAACACTGGCCCTTCCTGAATAAGACCACTGGGAAGATTAAGTAATATGAGACAACAGCCATACTTATCAGAGTGCTTGGTGCATGCAATAAGTCTTAATACAGTTTAAAATTTATTATTTATACTTGCTCCCATGCTAAACAGTGAGATTAGAAAAGTGAATGAAATACAGATGCTACTCTCTGAATGTCTACTTTGTATAGGTGGAAATTTTGATATCCCAAATACATATTACTAAATCATCTAGTAAGTACTATGATGGAGATTAACTCAAAATTCTAGCAGTGTGAGGGCAGAGAACTTACAGAGCAATTTAAAACCACTGAAAACCATCCAAGTGTGATTACCGAAGAGCTGGTGAGAACTGCAAATCTCTCAACTTCGTCCAGACCCCTGCACTAAAGACGTGACCAAACTCTAGCAAGATTTCTTTCATATCCTTAGAATGACCCCAGGTCTCCTTAAAATACCTGTCAGGAGGATTTACCATTCGTTCCAGCCAAAATCTGGTGATAGGCAGATAGCCTCTGAACCCCTTCTTAGAGCAGTTACTTTAGAAAGCTAGTAATTATAAATCCTTTCTCTGCCCTTTGAGATGTAAATCTACCACCACTAACTGTTTCCCCAAGGACTCGAGAACAGTTTTTTGAAATGTGAACATTCAGAGAGATAGCTCTCCCTCTCTCTCCCAGTCCCTGTGGAGGATCAAGGCCTGAATTAATGGGAGCCTTGCTCTAACTTAACAGGACTGCCTCCTGTCCTAAAGACAGGAAGTTTGTTCTCTTCTTTGGATGAGTGCCAATTAACAAACCCAGATGGTTTAGTCTATTACATGAACCAATCCCCTTAATACACCTCAGTGCCTTTCCCTTCACACATTTCAGCCTTTAAAAAGTCTCTAGCCTTTTGTTTCAGCAAAATTGATTTTTGTACATGCTGGACCCTGTTCCCTGTTGTAAATTTATTGAATAAAATCTATCCTCACTACTTTTTTTTTTATTGTAGTTGATTTACAGTGTTATGTTAGTTTCTGGTGTATAGCAAAGCGATTCAGTTATACATATATATATACACATATTCTTTTTCATATTCTTTTCCATTATGGTTTATTACAGGGTACTAAATATACTTCCCTGTGCTATACCTAGTTTTTTATCTATTTTATATATAGTAGTTTGTATCTGCTAATCCCAAACTCCTAATTTATTCCTCCCCTTGCCCTTTTGGTAACCATAGATTTATTTTCTATGTATGTGAGTCTGTTTCTGTTTCATAAATAAGTTCATTTGTGTCATATCTTAGATTCCACACATAAGTGATATCATACGGTATTTGTCTTTCTCTGTCTGACTTACTTCATTTAGTATGATAATCTCTAGGTCCATCCATGTTGCTGCAAATGGCATTATTTCGTTCTTTATGGCTTAGTAATATATCGTTGTATATATATACCAAATCTTCTTTACCCATTCATCTGTCAATGGACATTTAAGTTGCTTCCATGTCTTGGCTATTGTAAATAGCACTGCAATGAATATTGGGGTGCATGTATCTTTTTGACTTATAGTTTTCTCTGGATATGTGCCCAGGAGTGAAATTGCTGGATCATATGGTAACTCAATTTTGAGTTTTTTGAGGAACCTCCATACTGTTTTCCATAGTGGCTGCACCAATTAACGTTCCCACCATCAGTGTAGGATATCCTTGCTACTTTAACTAGTGCCCAGCTTTGTTTATCCTTTACACTGAGTTCCAAAGAGAATTTAAGAAAACTTCATATTCCTTAACTTCTCTGAATGGCTTTAAGAAAACCTATCATTTTATCTACTTATTATCTGTAGGCAACAGAACAGAAATATCTTGTGAGTATAACTAGGTCACCTGGACTTTCTTGTTGAAGTGATCTAATGATTCTGCTTAACGTTGTGTCATTAAGGAGAAAGAACATTAAGTACTCAGCTCATATACTATTATTTTTTAATTTCTTAGAAAAATTTTGTCTTCAAGGTGGAAAGAACTGTACCTCTATGTCATTCTAAATATGAGCCTTTCTTCACAGAAGAGTTAGAGCAGAATTAGAGGCGTCTGCACAGAGGGAAAGTGTAAGCGCACTGGGACATTGTGCACATCCCGGACCTTCTTGTCCTCCTTCGTCTGCTCTACCTCTCAGGGTAGCTGGTCCCTTTCTCATACACTGTCTACTTTCAACAAAGGCATTTAGTAAGATGAGAGGGTGGAACCTAGGCACAGCCAGGGTTTTTCTCCCCACTCCTCTCTTGCCCAGGCAGTGTCTCTCCAGGGTCTGGCTGTGGAGAGGAGTGCACCCTGGTTCCTTCCTCCCCACAAGACCCAGGCCCTGGCCTCCAGGAGCACTGTGTCCTCCTTGCTCTTCATCTAGGGAGAGGGCTGGCTTAATGGCTTCCTGCTCTTGCTAATGTCAAGTGTGTGCTCAGCTTTTCCAAGACTGTGTAATCAATTGCCTGTATTACATTTTCACTCTTTTAAAAACGTAAAATTGTGTCTGTTTTTCTGCCTAAACCCTGATGGATACAAAACCTGCCACAGGAAAAATGCAGTTAATAATGTGAGCAATCAGCAGGAGATAGTCAGAGGTATCTTAAACTGTAAAACAAGTCAATTCTTGTTCTAAAACAGCGATTTGTGTCTTACAGTTTCCTTATAATTATATGATAAATCTCCATTTCTGTGCCATTTTAATAAAATGAACACAGTTAATTTTAGAAGAGAAAAATATAGAGTGAATCCATGTTTCTAGGATCACAGTTCAGCTTATCATACATGTCATGTCATCTAAAATAGCAATGCTAATAATAACCATGATAAGATGCATTTAGTAGTTCTCCATCTGGGAGTTTCAGGAGTTCAAAAACAGCAACGACAACAACAACAACAATAAAACTACACATAGCTTAAACTTTCATTCCCCTACCCAGATCAGTTTCTAATTCAGCTTCTAATTAAAGCTAATTATTTTCAATTTTCCCCTCAGTACAAACACATTTATACAACCATTATTCATTCATAAATATGTATTGTCACCCAGAGCACTGTGGAAGAGCTACTTATCACTTAAAAAAACATTATAATTTGTATCTTATAAACTACCAAATATAAAATCTATTGTCTTATAGAGAATTATTTTATTTATTGGTATTATTTAACAATTAGCCAACCTTATATAATGATTTCTAAAAACAAACCAAATAAACCTACGCCTTTTTTCTTTCTGAAGCATCATTACCTAAAATCTACAGATTTCTTAAAGTATAGCCTGCTATTGACCTCATGTAACAGAATCACTTGAAGTGCTTGATAAAGTTACAGATTCCTAGGCCTGATCCTACAACTAATAAAACAGGGTATCTGGAAGTGGGCCTAAACAGATGCATGTTTAATAGGTTCCTCCAGACATTCTGATACACATTCAAGTTTGAGAACACCGATATAGAGAAATGAAATAAATGGTTTCAGTTGTAGCTCATTTCACAAAATAGGCTATAAAATATTTGGGAAAAGCCAATATGCATATATCAATGTAGAAATTTAACTTAATAATAGTGAATAGTGAAGGACTTGTGGATGTAACAAATGCTTTGCATAGAAATATAAAAACCTTTGATATGCCTGTTTGTGAAATCAGATCAGAAATTTAAAAGATGGAAAATAAATAGCAAATGCAGGACACAAGACTGACACAGAAACTTCTATTCTCAAAAGGAAGCACAGTGTGTGAATGGACATATAATAAGCTAAACTGGGCAATAATCAGAGAGAATATTCTAACATAAGTGATTATATTAGAGAGGAAGTTGGAATATTTAGTGCTGATATTATGTAGTGCCACATAAGGACTACACAAAACAAGTTTCAACAGAAATAGCTTCTGCTTTATGTCAGCTTTCAGTTTTAGACTGTTCCTGGCAATTCACCTATCCAAATGGTGCTGAAAGTTTTAGTTTGGTCATTTGGCCATGGAGCCTCCCTAAGGGATCAATATAAGGCAAAGCAAGACTTTAAAAATTGTAAATTAGATACACCACAGTTTGCAACTCAAACAAAGGTTTAGTCTATTTGTTAATGGTTTTAAAAATGAAGGTTTACTTCATAACCCTCTGTGCATGCCTCATCTTTGTCTGTCACACTCACCATTCTGTTTCCATACTAAACTCCGGTAACATGGTAGTAATTGCAATTCCTGAAAAAAGTACAATTCTTTCAAGTAACCATTCATTTCCACAGGCACTGTTCTAAGTGAAGTTCATTTCTCCCTTCCAGTTGGATTTCTCATGAATGCCACCTCTTCTATGATCACTTTACTAAGACACAAGACCACAACTAGCATTATTATATTTTATCATTTTTCTTGGGGTACTCAAAGTATCTTCTAAAAAAAAGAAGAAAATAGTATTTTAAGCATAAGTTAGCACACATTATAACTTTTTATTTGCTCTGTACTTGTTGAAGGATATGTCTTTTCACTTTCCTTTCTGCTTCATGGTACTTACAAATAAAGCATGGTGAAGAATTCACATTTGATAATGTCACCCAAAATAATGCTTCATGATCCCCAATGATATCTTCTATGCTGTAATAATTAATTTGGTTTAACACTTAAAAAAATGAAAAATAAGATACGCGCATTCGATGAAATTAAGAATAAGAAGGACATCATAGAATTTGCGTATCATGAAGTCTCAATTTTTTTGCAAGATTTCCTGGTAAAAGTGAAGTTACAATAGTGTTCTAATTTATGTAAATGGAGTACATTTGTGAAACATGACAGAGATTAATAGTTATATATTAGTTGGAGAAGTGATATATTAAATATCTGAGCTAAGTTGATTTTGTTAAACTGATACAGATACTAAAGTTAATTTTATGATGAAAGCAGAGCAAAAAGCATAATTCCATTGACTTTTTTGAAAGAGAGACAAATACGTACATATTTTTTAATGAATAGGAATGATAATCAGATAGAGTTGAGTTCACCAGTGAAACATTATTTTTTTGTCGGCCTGAAGGGTGATTCCAGTGCAATGATCCCAGTGCAACAAGTACGTAAAACTAGATAGAGAGTATCTAGTTTAGCAATGCTAATAATAACCATGATAAGATGCATTTAGTAGTTCTCCATCTGGGAGTTTCAGGAGTTCAAAAACATGAGACTGTATAGCCTCTGAATTTTATTCAGGAAATTTCTGGTCTATTTCCAGGCACGAAGTGGACCTGTGTAATTCATTTCCTTCTTAATTCCCTCAGGCAGTATTTAGATGGAGCTATTGAAATGAATCAATTTTTAAAAACAAGAATTGTCATTAAGTATAACATGCAAATTTGCAACAAAATGGTTTGCCAGCATTTGGGATATTTAATAATATATATGTGAATATATATATATATATATATATATATATATATATATATACCATTTAACTTAGAAATTATTTTAAATAAGAATGTACAAAACAGTTATGATCACTGACTTCTCAAAACACCTACCATGTATCAATTAACTGTATTTCACTTGTTTTAAGTGCAGCAGTGAAATGTATATACTTTCAGTTTACAAAGACAGGACATTCTTAGGGAGTAATGATTTCTCACCCCATTTGTACTGATTCCTAAGAGCCTGATGTCATTCAGAAGTAGTGAGCTAAAGAATGTCAAAATATGTTGGGATAATATAGATAGTTCTGTCCAAGTAGTACTTTAAATCAGTTACTTTTTCTACTTTCTTGCAGAAAATCTGTCAAATATATATTCCTTTAGGAATCAAGAAACTTAAAGTATATTAAAAAGTATCAAATTCAAGTTTTATCAATGTGACGCTTAATACTTGAATTGTCCTTCAGGAAGTGTGAAATAAAGCAATTTTATATTCAGTTAGATATTTCATAATACTATATAACTTCTAAAAGTGAAGTACCTTTAATTTTTAGCTAATTTAAGCAATTTTATTAAAAAAGAGAATAGAAAATTGTAAAGCTTTTAAAATAATGAAAAGAATCTTCAAATTCTTACACAAACCTAATGAAACTTGTATTTAATTTTTACATGTTACAGTACATGTAGATGGAAAGTTTTATTTTGTTGCATTTCCTTAATATACTGGGCTCTTTAAGAGCTTAACAAATATAAATATTTGTGTATTTCTACAATGTCTAAACTATTTTAACTACTTCATATAGAATTAGTGGATCATTTTGTTTTGTTTTGTATTTCATGCATGGAAACCCCAACAAATAAGTGAGCAAAAGATATTACTAAACAATGTACATAAAGAAAAAATACTTTTTACTGTTTTATTTAATGGACTGTGCTTAACGGATCTCAAACAGAAAATGATTTCAATTTGTGTTCATAGTATATCCTTTCCCTTTTCTTGTCACATCTTTCTACCATGAACATGGTAGACTTTTGAAACAGAGCCCATATACTTTTAGGTATGAGCAGTCTAATTTTAATTCCCAAAACTGAATGTGAAAACTTCAAATCACAGTATTAATCTGTAATCCAGTTCAATGACCACACTACCAGCAGCAGCAGCAGTTTAAGCCACCTGGAGAATTCTGAAGACCAGCAGTGAAGCAGTGAGTTGATGTCTGTTCTCTCATTCCTCTGGCTCCATACCCTCCCTTACTTACTAGGGGCTCTAGTACTCTCTCACTCCATCCTTCCTATCTTCTTCCCTTAATCAAATTTCTTCTTTTACAGAAATACTTAAGGAAGAAAGATGGGAGGAGAGGATGCAAGGCCTTTTACTTATATTATGCTGTGTGTTGATTCCTCTTAGCTTTTGAATGCCTGCTGTCATCCTATGAGATATTCTTACGGGTTCTTTAGTGGACTCCTATAGGTGTCCCAAACAAGTTTCATGCAGTACTGTTCCCACATAGGAAAGACAGCTATGCTTGCAAATGTTGAAATATGACCCTCATTAATCAAAAAATTATCATCATCAACTACACGATTGCTGGTTTACCACTGGGGCGGACTTTCTTCTATGTCTTTAGATAAGTAAACACTGACTATCTGAACGATGTGTATAGCTTTTCTTTCAGTCAATTTTTATCTATGGGGGACATTTTTTCCATACTGTGGATGTACTGGTTAATTGCAGAAGTGGAATTGAGACAAAGAACTTGTTCCCTTTATGGGTAAATCTCTCTAGCAAAGTGCTGGATATGAACAGAAGAGGTATTATTATGATGGCTCAATGGTCTTCTTATCTCTGATTTGAGTGGTCTAAATCTGCACATGTGACTGGACATAAAACTTAGATATTGAGATTGGATGTCCCTGAAAATGCAAAAGAATATATCGAGCTTGGTAGATTGGTGGTACTGCTGGATCTGTGGGAAAAGGTCCATGTCCACTTGACACTCTTGGTAAATAAGGCAAAGAGGAGTCCCTCCAATGAGTCAAGTTATTCACAGTGTGTTTTTGACTCATCTGGCCTTACTTTCTGAATCCCTTTTTCAAGCATCCTTCAAATCCAATCCCAGCTGTATGATGCATTTGTATGGCCACCACAGCAAATGCAAATTCATTTGGAAGAGACAAAGAGTCTTTCTTCACTCTAATAGAGTTTCAGTATGTACCACTGTCTATGATGCAAACTGCTATAACAGATAACCCAGCAAATGTCAGAGGCTTATTAGAATAAAAACAGATGTGATACCACAGAATAACACAATAGGAGAAAGATAAAGTTGATTCTAACCACGTGTAATGGTTCACTGCAAGGGTTTGGTGTTCGGCATTCCATGCTGTGATACTGGGTACCTGATTTCTCCCATTTTGCAGATCTGTAACATGAAAGGGCATTGGAGTTTTCTGCTTCTAGTCAGGCCATAGCAAAAGACAGTGGGAAAAGCATATCATCTTTACAACTATGGCTCTGAGGGGACAGAGGGTCTCTGCCCCTATGAGGAGGGGCTCTGCCTCCTTTCCATTAGTAATGATTAGTTACATGGCTCCTCTCACATGCTAAAAGTTCTGGAAAATGTATTTCTTGGATGGGCATCTGCTTTTTAGCAAAAAATCTGTACTATGAAAGAGAAGGGAAACATGACTTCTTGTATACCCTTAACTTTCTATGGTTCCTAATAAATGTGCACTTAAAATAGCACGAAAACATAACAAATACAAATGTAGGTATAAAGAAAAAAACAAACTCTGTATTTGAATTCTTACTATATCACACAAAGAATTTGACACGAAATTAAAGGTTGCACAAAAAATGGAGTATATATTACACATAAATATATATGCAAATGTTTTGAAAAGCAAGCTTTCTTATCTAATATTCATGAAAAGCAAAAAAATTCAGGTTATTCTGATAGATAACATTCTTAGATAACAAATTAAAATCGAATAGTATTTATAACATTATTTTATGTGCTTTACATACGATATGCTATAAAAATCTTAGAACAAATACATGAGATTCTGATAATATTTCCATTTTACCAAAATGAAAAGTGAAGCCAAAGTGGATGACTTCCTTTTAAGTGATAAAGCTAAATTTGAATTCAACCTGTCTGATACCACAATCTTCACTGTATCCACAATACTGTGTTGTCTAATTTACATATGATGTTAAGTTAAAATCAAAAATTTTAGAACCACAGTTTGGAATTTAAACAAATGATATTTTGAGCAGACCAACTATTTTCAGATAGTGGTATATTAATGTTGCATACATATTTTGTTCTTTTCAACCTAAACTACACAATAAATGCCTGAGATCAAAGTAAGATACCACAAAGGACAGAGAAATCCTGATGACAATCAGAGCCCTTACCAAGACCGCTAATAAAATCAAGAGGCAAGGAGAAGTCCAGATCCTCAGATGGGTTTCCAGGTTCTATTCTTTCACATCAGATGCATTAGGACTAGGCTCATGTTTTTAAGAGAGAGGTGTAGTCACCTCATTCACATGAATGAATCTAAATATAAATGTCATTTTATACTTAGAATTTTACATAATTTGTGTGACATTTTCCAGGGAGCCATTCATCATAAACCATAGATTCCGAATATTTTTACCATAAGTAATCCTATATGCTGTAAGTAGTCCATTGATGAGCATTTTTCTGCCAGATTTTTTTTTTTTTCTAGATGGTCAGCCATTAGCATGTCTTTAAGAAGACAGGACTGGTCTCCAGAATTCTTTCTTTCCCTGGAGCACTATTCTCACTCTTCCAGATAAAAAGAGTGAATGAATTGTATAGCTGCACTTTTAACAATTTTGCCCCACAAATTATACTGCTTACACATTCAAATTTTAGTTTTGAATACACAGTTCATTAACAAATATGTGTTGACTTATCATTAAAGTTAAAAATGTTGAGATGGCATGAAAATCATTCTAATAACATTTTGCTAATTTGGAAACACAGTTAAAAATTGTTACATTAAGCACATTTTTAGAAACCTACATTAATAACAAGACTTTTTCCCCATTATTCTGGCTTATTATATATCATAACCCAGTGTCATTACATCTGTACACTCTTCTGCAGTTGAAAAGTTCAGTATAATCAGTATGTGATTTTTAAAAAAAATTTATAGAGCATAATAAAAATATAGAGCATATGACTATTTCGACACAGAATACCTAGCAATACTGATATTTAGTATTTAGTAGTTCTTATAAAATATAGTTTGTGTAAACTAAAATGATAAATGGGCCAAACAAATAATCATATTTGTTCAATTTATTTTACACAATATTCTTAGTTGTTTTATTCCTTAGAGATTGTAATTCAAATTGTGTTTGCTACACAAGACACCCAAATTATTGTAATTGTAAATATAACACAATATACATAATATGTTAAGCATGTATTATATTAAAGTTATTTGTATAATTTCAGATGAATTTCTCTTTTTATTTCTCTTAAATGTTCTGTTTGATGCATTTTTAATATTTTTTCATTTACGAGAAACTAATAGTGATTAAAGCCTCAGTTAATTCAATGATACTTTTGCCAAATGACTTCTTTTTATTTAGTGTGTATATACTACACAGTGTACCATTTTTTTGTATATTGCCATCTTTTCTACTCTTTTCAGTGTCTGTTACTGGAATATAAATAAATGATTCAGAATAATCATTTTATATTTTCTTCTCATGATAATAATTAAAAGTCCCAAGTCATTCCCAAACAACTTCTTGTTTTCACAATACCTTTGCAAAGTGTATAAAAGATCTAAGGGTAAAGGATCAAACATAGCATCTAGCTATTTTACTTTTTTTGCATACAAAACAGAAAAAAGATACAGTGGATAGAAATCAAAAGCACATTTTCTGACCCTCATAGTTACTCTTTTATTATTGTTGGTTATGTAGGGGAGTAAAACTTGCCACCCCAAAGTATTTCTTTGGCATGAGGATTATTTTAAGCTAAAAACAATCATGACCCAAAAGACTGAGGAAGAAACTTTGACTTGACCCCAAACTGCTAAAAGAATTTAGATAGAGGCCCTGTTCCCAGAATAAAGCTATCACCAGGGATATCAGCAAAGAATAAGGGGTAGGTGTGCTGGGGGAAACTCTAGGCATGGCCTAGGGATCAGAGTCCACTCTGTGTCCCAATGTCTCTGTAGACCCAGCAAGCCTTTATTTACCAAGATTTGCTTTTCCATCTCCATGGGAATTGCCTTTTTCCCTTTGAAGTCCCAAACCACTACCCACAACCCCCCTGCCCAACATCCTCTTTTGTTTTTAGCTGAAGATGGTATTTAAGGTGAGGGTTTCAGCCCTTTTGGCAAGTTACTTAGTTTTGCTGGGTCTTCCCCATGTATACATGTTATTAAATTTTAGTTTGATTTTCTACTGTTAATCTGTCTCATATAATTTAAGTTTTAGTCCAGCCAGAAAAACCTAGAAGGGTAAAGAAAAATTTCTTTCTCCCTAACAGACATTAGGGAACATAATACAGTTAAATTTTGAAAAATTAAACTTTCATTTTATTCTATAATGGCAGATAGGTGCAACATTACTTGAATTGTTTTTGAAGGCAAGCAGAACTTCCCAACAGTTTAGTCTTTTGTCTTTTAAATTGATAAGACCTGTTATTTCATATTATACTGCAAAATTCAACTAAATTTTTTAAAAAGTGTTTTGGCATAACTTAAAAAAATTCTAACTAAAATGTAAAATCTTATGGCTTACAATGTCTTCAAATAAATTGTATATTTTTTCTTTGTACTATGTGTATAAAATGATGCATGTGATGACTCCAGGCGAATGCTCTCACGAAAGGAAGACATGTGCTGGCTTTTTATACACTGGAGCGTATTATTAACCAGGCCTGCAGCTACAGAACTGTGCTGGGGTTTAGAGATACCAAACTGAAGGACAACATGACCTTGAACTGCTCTTTGACCCATATAAAAGATATATGAATAAGTATACATGCACATACATATACAAACATAGATGCATACACACAAACCCACAGATATATATATAAACACATGTACATACATAATATTTTAGTCAATAATTTTATTGACTTGTTCTTGTAACAAGAAACATCTTCACTCCAATTCTCTGCTATACAATTCAACCATTGTTTTGCTAGGTGTACAATCCTCTTTGAACAGAAATTAACTTCTGCTCTCCAACCATCTATCTGTTTCAATTTCAAATTTTACTACTGCGTCTAGTGAGCATAACTAGATCTAAGTCTCATGGAAACTTTGGGTTGGTTCTGCACCTGTGGGTTCATCTGTCAGAAAAGCAGAAGCTACCTCAACTCCAGAGACCTACCATTTGCAGGCAATACTATCTGTTTCTGTACTAGAGGCTATAAATAGCAATTTCCTGTCCTCCATGCCCTGTGGTGCTGCCATATGTTGTTATACTCAGAGAAGGCCAAAACAACTATGACCCCTCTATTGTTTATCAACACCCAACTGGCAGAGATGAGACCATACCAGCAGTTACTGTGCAAAAATCCAATAGATTTGCAAGACACTAAACTGACCTAGGCAGCTTTTGCTACAGATGCCATTTATTGTTGTAAACTAGTTTCAGGGTTTGGATAGTATAGCAGCGCTATTAGTTGCCTATTCAACACTGACTTTCCTCTTCTTTCTTTTTAACTAAAGCACAGACTTTTACAGACTTTGAGTAACTCTATTTCCAGCTCAGAGGTTAAAGTCAATCCTGGCCATCGCATTCTCCTTGCTAATGACAGCTTTAGCAATTAGAAAGTGAAGCAATTGCAATCAATTAGATAAAAGAGGACACTTGCTGGGTGCTTTTGGAGAAGGTCCCTCATAAAAAGGGACACACACAGGAAAATAGCCTCATTTTTCTCAATGAATGCTATTGTGTCAGCAAATGATGCCTGAAGCTGCAGCAGGAATTTTAGTACTTTAAGAGGGGGTAGCCTGGGGTCAAAGCTGATAGAGGCAGGACAGAAAGATCCTGGATCCATGATAAAAGAGTTCAGTCATCAAGTTAATCACCCTGCCTCTGGACTCCTTCTTAAAGAAGATTAATAATACGTTTTTTAAAAATGATAAAAGAGGTGGTAGGAAAATTTCTGTTGTTGTTTTTTGTTGTTGTTGTTTGATTTATTTATCTCCTTATCTCTTTCTTGTCTACTGTCTAATTGGGATATAAAACAATTGATCTTGCTACCCAGATGCCCTGAAGGTTCATGAATGTTATAAGATAATACAAATTCATAAATTAAATATTTGATACTCTACCTATCGGGTCTAACACCACAATCCATTGACTATGGCAGCTATCAGTCTTGTTATATATGCCCAATATTTGTATGCAAAAGTTGAGTGGAAAGAAACATTAAAACCAGTTCTGAAAAAAATTCAGGAGGCTGCTTTTTGATAAAATGATCAAGGAACTTAATTTCCTTACACTTCTTGAACAATTAGAAATCAGACAGAAACCAGAGACACGGCTCCATAAATATCTACCCATTCCCTAACGCTCTAGTAAGACTGGAATCTGTGCTACTGCCATTGATTGATGATCCCACTTTATTTAGAAACCTCAGATTGGGTGGAGGCCAAAACTCACTTTATATTGTTCTTGTAAATTAAATGTAATAGGGTGCATATAGAATCTCTTTCCATAATTCTCACCATTCACCTCTTTAATATCCTCTCTATTTGCTCATTTACTGTGGCAAAAAGTCTCAAGTTTCTTTGTATAAAAAGTCTTTTTTTGGGTGGGTTGGGTTAGAGTACTCGGGGTGTAAGCTGATGGAGTTCAGGTCAGGCCTCCACAGTATATGCCACTTTAGCTTATGGATTATTTTCAGCAGAAGACAATCAAGGCCCAATAGACCCAGGAAGAGCTTATTATTTCCCCCCTAAACTGGCTAGAAGAAATATAGATAGGGAGCCTGTGCCAGGAAAAGAGCTATTACCAAAGATAACATTTTTTACATCAGAAAGACTTCTCCTCATGTCATGATAAACATCTGTTTACGAAATATTTGCTCGTCACCTCTTCCTGTGAAATGTCTTCCTCTCCTTTAAAGTCCCAGATCCCTACACCATTCTCCGTAACAGGATGGCATATAAACATCAATTGCCTGACTGTCCAAAAGCCTCATATCTTTGGGGTTCCTGTATGTACAAAATTAAATATGTTTTTTTTCCTCCTTTTAATCTGTCTATGTCAATTTAATTATTAGGCTAGCCAAAGAACCTAGAAGGGAAGAAGAGAATAGTCTTCCCTCTTCACAAAGCTTTAGAATTTTTTTACATCTTTCTTTGAAACTTAGTTTTTTAAAAAATAACTTATCTCCTTTAATTAATTTCTATCTAGGACTCTATCTGAAGACTCATATATTCCTTCAAGATAGTTTCTTTCTATTGGTATTTAACATTTTAAATTATCACCTCTGTTCCATTCTATCATTTGTCTGCTTCTTATATATAGATAGAAACTCCTAGAAATGTTCTTCACTTATTCAAGTTTAACTTCCTGTGTTATTTTTTTTTGAGTCCTAGCTAACATGTTCTACTTTTGTTCCTCAGTTTTCTGTACTAATCAGCCTACTGTTTACTGCTTCAATCAAGGACTGCATTTACCAATCAAGTTTTCCATTTACATATAATTACTCTTTATTTTAAATCGATTTTTCTCCATAACTGCTTTCTCTATTTTTATGGATAAAGCATCTTCTTATATCTTTTAGGGAATATAAAACAGAAATTTTCTATAACTGCCTCCTGTTTTCTTACATATGTTTGTTTGAGGGGAAAAAAGAGAGTGAAGGAGAGTAAAAGAATGAGAGATTAATTCTCTGAAATTTAAATGTTTACCTACGATCTGCAATATTATTAATATCTTTAACTGTTCTTGTGCTCTTTTGCTATTTGCTCATTTGCAAAATAGTTCAGTTTCTTGTTCTTGGAGGAAGCTAAAATGTGCTGGATTTACTTAACAATCTATTCAATGAATACTAATGGAATACTTCCTGTGTGCCTGGAACTCTTTTAGACTCTACATATGACAGTGAAATAATTGGAAATATTTCATCTCTTCAAGCTAACATGAGATAGAGCAGCACTCTCCAATAGAACTTTCTGCAATGATAGAAATAGTCTGTTCAATATGGTGCCCACTAGCCACATTTAGATATTGAGGTAGAAGAGTCTTAAATTTCCTCTTTTCTTTTTTTATTAGTTTTTATTGGAGTATAGTTGCTTTACAATGTTGTGTTAGTTTCTGCTGTACAGTAAAGTGGATCAGCTATATGTATACATATATCTCCTCTTTTTTGGATTTCCTTCCCATTTGGGTCACCACAGAGCAATGAGTAGAGTTCCCTGTGCTGTACAGTAAGTTCTCATTAGTTATCTGTTTTATACATAGTAGTGTATATATGTCAGTCCTAATCTGCCAATTAATCCCACCCCCCTTTCCTCCTCCTGGTATCCATATGTCTGTTCTCTATGTCTGTGTCTTTATTTCTGCTTTGCAAATAAGTTCATCTGTATCATTTTTCTTTAAATTTCTTCTTAATGTGGGTAATATGACAAGGAAATACACTTTAAATTTTATTTAATTTATATTGAAATTGAATAATCACAAGTAGCTACTGTCTATGTGTAAGACCATCCATATATAGAGAATGAGAGATAGATAATAAATAAGAAAAAAGAAAAAAAAGGTATTTTTAGATAAGGAAGAATTTTGAGAGCAAGATTAAGCAGTGAAAGAAGGATAAGAATGACTTGGGTGAAACACACTGTCTTTAGATTGTGTAATAAGAAAAGTTAAGAAGTGAATTGACACCTGAATAATATGAAGAGGCCACCTATGCAAAGATTTACTGTAAAGATTTTAAAGCAGAGCAAAGAGGAAGAGCAAGAGCAGAGATCCTGAGGTAAAAGCAAACAGATATGCATATATACATGTATACATGTATGCATAAGGGTGTGTATATATATATATATATATATATACCCTTCTTACACATATATTCTTACACACACACACACGCACACACACACACACACGTGCACACACACACACACACACACACACACACACACATATATATAAACTTTTTTCAAATTTTCTAATGCATGGTTGTGGGAAAACTATTCTAACAGCTAGCTTTCATTATAATCATGTCCAAGTGTGTTTATTGTAAATATACTCTGTTCCTCAACTATGGAGCCACATCTTAAACAAGTTTGCTACCTAATTATACAAGTATTTTATGAATTTCACCTCTTCATATAGGTGATCTTTCATAAGGGCAATACCCAAATATGGGTGTTATTTTTGTTAGGTACTAATGTTTATAGTTCTAGTAATAAATGACTCTTATTTTTTCCTACATGTATTATCATATTCATCCTTCTTCTCCTACATGTATTATCAATTCATCCTTCTTTCCATTAAAATCTAGATACATGGGACCATAAGATTATATAATTTGGGGAACTTTTTTAAGAGAAATAATAAGAAATTATGGACAAAATTAACTGCATGAGTGAATATTTAAAATAAAAAATAAATTAAAACCAAATTACACACTTTTTAAAAGCTGGAAAAACACCTTAAACATCAACAAAACACAAAATATATTAAACATTATTATAATTTATTACACTTGATATAACCTTAGAATATTTTTATCCTAAAATTGTTGGTTGTATGTATATTGTTTGCTTCTTCCTATGTTAACTATTTTGTAATTTCATATTCTGTTGAATAAATAGAAAATAATTCAAATGTTCTCCTCTAGCTTCGTTTATTTTTTTAGTTTTATTTATTTATTTACATTAAAGGCAGTATAGGAAAAACCAAGAGCATCATGATTTGTTTTTGGCAAAGCTACATTCTTAACTTACTCTTTCAGTTTTTACTCAGAATGTACTTCTTTTGGCCTGGCCCACAAATCTCCTTTTGAAGAAACTCTACCAGCTGGGCTAGGTCCTCACCACTCACACTACCCTTGCTACTTTTTCTCTGCCATGAGCTGGGTGTGGAAGTGAGGGTGACAGGTTAACAGGAAGCAGAGAGGTGGCTGTTGAGAGCCAGGCAAGTATGAAAGTAATTTGAACAACCTACCAGCCTCTTTCTTTGTCCAAGGCAACCACAAACCTCTGACACTTGCGTGGAGCTTCTGCCCTCTCCTGGAATCTGATGGAAGAGAACAGAACTATCCTTGCGAGTAATGTATGTCAAGTGAAGTTCCTCACAGCTAAAGTTTCATCAATTTCATGGTTTACTTTTTTCTAGTCATCAAAATCTGTTCCTTCTTGTCCTGAAAGATGATTTGGATACTTCCTTGATTTTGCATTTTCATCATTTTTTCACCATATTTTTTATTTCTCAAGAGATTAAAGGCAGGACTTCCCTGGTGACACAGTGGTTAAGAATCTGCCTGCCAATGCAGGGGACACAGGTTTGATCCCTGGTCTGGGAAGATCTCACATGCTGCGGAGCAGCTAAGCCCGTGCTCCACAACTACTGAGCCTGTGTTCTAGAGCCCTCGAGCCACAACTACTGCAGCCCACGTGCCACAACTACTGAAGCCTAGAGCCCGTGCTCCACAAGAGAAGCCCGCACACCGCAACAAAGACCCAACGCAGCCAAAAATAAATAAATAAATTTAAAAAGAAGAGAGATTAAAGGTAATATTTTTCAAAGCTGATCAAAGCTATTTTATTCTTGTAAACATAAGAAGCATGGAGTTCAATGCTGAATTTGTGGGCAGTGGTGGCATTTGCGTTTTGTTCAAAGTTTGTATAATTTTTCTTGATTTCTGGTATCAAGAGGGGTAAAATGAATGACCAAAGTAATAATTTTGTGATCAGAGGAAAGATGGGTGGATCAGTGAAGAACTAAGAAGCAAGAACAATTTCCTTGATTGATTCTATTATGGTCTGGTGTTGACTCCCTCTGAGCATAGATGGTATCAAAAGCTAATGCTTTCTCCTGTGGGGTTGCTAGAGGAGGTTATCAAGAGGACATGGCCACCACTTGACCTGCTAGGTGGACCCAGGCAATCAGAGACTCCTTACCTTCTACACTGTCCTTGGAATGTACATTCTGCCCACTGTTACCACAGCTGGAGCTGTTTCAAGGACAAAGCCTTGAAGAAAGTAAAGTTTTGTTGAGACCATCTGGACTAAATACGTGACTGAACCATTTTAAGGCCTCTATATTAACTCAGGATTCCAGCAGGTGGGTACAGAGATCTATTCATCTTGTGGCCACCCAAGACAAGCCTAGTATATAAGTTACCTTGCTTATTACACCAGCCATCTGGCAATATGGAGGGATTTGCCTTTTTTCTTTGGTCTCTCCTTGCCCTTTGTTACTCAAGCTGGTTTATATTTCACCTGGGAATTCTCCAGGTTGGAAACCAACAAGGGTGAGCTCACAATTTTCCTAAACATTTCCCCACTGGAAAGTCCCCAAGTACAGTGTACCTTGGGCTTTGTTTTTCATCTGGTTGCTTAATTCAGACCATTTCCACCTCTGATTCTATATACAGTAGTAACTTTCAGCTTCTTTCTGCTGATGTCACCTCTCACCCTTGGATGGGATTCTTTTAAAGAAAATTCAGTCTGATCCCTATTTGCAGGGTCCACTTCTAGTCCTCAGAAATGAAGCCACACACTCTTGTTCCAGGACTTTAACTCACTAATAAGGCCACTTCAGCCATGCTCTTTCCTGAATACTTTTTAGATATAAATTGGGTATATTAGGCTCCTTTGTAACCTAAATTACATGGGAACTATATCAAATTCTCTCTGGTGTTATTGTAAAGTCAAATGCCATAACATTCTCATAACTCTCATAACAGCACTCTCCCAACTTATCTAAGAAGTTAGCTGTCTGCATCTTCAGCCTTTTCTTTTTTCCAATCAAGGTGCAAGGTGTTGGTCTAAGAATCTCAAAAGTGATTTATTCATTAGTAAATTTGTTTGATAGTTATTCAGGTCTTCTATATCCTGATCGATTTTTAATCTACTTGTTCTATCAATTATTAAGCTAGAATTGTTCAATATTTGAATAAAATTACGAATTTTTCTGTTTCTTTTTTTCAGTTTTAACAAGTTTTGCTCCAGGTATTTTAAACTCTATTATTAAGTGCAAGAACAATTAGGATTGTTATCAAATGGATCAAATGTCTCCTTTATAAAAGAGAAATGAGCTTATTATCCCTGATAATATTAATATATCCCAATAGCTTTCTTTTTAAAAATAAACTTTTTTTTGGAATAATTTTAGATTTACAGAAAAGTTGCAAGGACAGTGCAGACTCTTCCTCTACACTCTTGCTTCAGCTTCCCCTAATGTTAAGATCTTATATCATTGTGGTACATTTGCCAAAACTTGAGATCAACACTAGTTCATTACTATTAAATAAACAACAAACATTTTTTGGGTTTCACCATTTTCACAAGTAATGTCATTTCTGTTTTCCAGGATCCAATCCAGTATATCATGTTGCATTTAGTCATAATTTAGTCTCCTCAGATCTGTGACAGTTTCTTGGTCTTCCCTTGTTTTCCATGATCTTGACTCTATTAAAGACAGTTCAGTCTTTTATTTTGTAAAAAATATCTGATGATTTCTTTGCATTTCTCTGATGATCTTTTTAATGTTTAGACAGGGGTTATAGGTTTGGGGGAAGATGATCACAGAGGGAAAGTGCCCTCTTCATCATATAATATAAGAGGGATACAAAAATATCAACATGGTATCACCAATGATGTTACCTTTTATCATGTAAGGTAAGGTAGTGTTAAGGTGTATCTCCTAGGTCTATTCACTTCAAAGTTATTATACTTTTCTTTTCCATACTCTACTCTTTGGAAGTGAATCACTTAGTCCCGCCAATGCTCAGGTGAGGTGGGGAGTGGGATGGGTGATTAAGCTTATCTCCTGGGAAAGAAAATTATCTAGATATATTATTTGGAAATCTACTCTAAGGAAAACTTTTCTCTCTTTTTATTCTTTATTCTCTATTTTTATTCTTTCTCTCTTTATTTTGTTCTAATATTTTTAGGCAATCATTTATTTATATCAGGATGGACTCATACATTTAAGTTGTACTTTGTGTTACAATCAATACTATGTTGTTTATTTTGTTGCTCAATTTGTTTTTCTTTAAGCTCCTTTGGTAATTGGTTTCATGCCTTTCTTCCTAATATAGGCAGTTTATATAGTTATCTTTATCTTTTAAAGCAATGCTTTAGGTGTGCTTCACAGATTTTGATATGATGGTTTTTCATAATTTTTGTTCTAATTATATCTCTAACATCTCTTGAGTTTTTTTTTAATTAAAAGGACATCTTTTACTTTTGATTATTTGGGGGATTTTCCAGATAATTATTCATTATTGATTTGTAGTTTAATTCCATTGTAATCAGACATAATGCCCTCTATGATTTATTATGTCTACTCATTTCATCGTCCTCACCATTTCTGGGTTATTTCTATTAATTGCTATTATTTTTATTCCTGATCATCAGTCATATTTTCCTGCTCCTTTGCACATTGACAGTTCTTTTATTGGATTCCAGATATTGGAATTTTACATTGTTGGCTGCAGGAGTTTGTTGTATCCCTTTAAAGAGTATTAAGTTTTATTCAAGTTCAGTTCAGTTACTTGCAGATGTATTTGATCCTTTTGAGGCCTGCTTTTAAAGTTTTTGTTTTTGTTTTAATAGTGGTTTCAGAGTAGCCTTTATTCCAAGTCTAATTTAACCTTATTCTAAAGTTATATTCCTGAGGAGTCTACCCAGTGCACCTTACATTTCAAGATCTCTACACTTTAGGAACACAGGTTATTCCTAGCCTTTTTTGATCTCTTAGAATTGTTCATCCTGCTACTTCTCATGGTTCTTTGCCCAGCTTTGAGGGTTTCCTCTTGCACATGTTCTCATCAATACTCAGCCAACATCTTCAGCAAGCCCTCTGGGAGAATTCTAGCACTTTTTCACTGTGTAGCACTGTCTTTTGTTACTTTGCCATGCAAATTCTAAGCACCCCTCAATTCTGATCTCTTTCTCGTCAACCCAGCTAACGCTCCAGGGCTGTGTTTCAGTTCTCCTTACCTGTGCTGTGGCCTGGAAACCACCTTCAGGCCATAGACGGGCAAGAGTAGTGTCCATTTTATTCACTTCTCTTTTCTCAAGTTGCATACTGCTGTAGTGTCTTCTGTCTATTTTGGCAAATCTTTACTTCATATATTTTATCTAGTTTTCTATTTGTTTATGGGGGGCACTAATTCCTATAGTAGTTAATGATTCATAGTAGAAGCAGAAGTTATATCCAGTTCATTAACTTCTAACAAGCAGTTTATTTAGAAATAAAGAATAATATTTTAAATTAAAAATTCATCTAACCAGCCAAATAGGCAAGACAACACAAAACTAAACTTCACAAAAATATTTGGATAAAATTAAATATTGTGTCATACTGTACCAAAGAGTATTTCATCACTTTTATTTATATTAAGTAAATATTTCTAGTTAATACCTTTTCACTGTAATTTGCTTAAAGCAAATTAACCATAATAAATGTATAACAGAGCCCATGTAGAGAGTTTTCTTAATACTTTAGTTAGCCTGCTTGTATTCTCTCAAAACTATTTTTGCACACAAGAACATAAGGAGAATTGCAAATATGTATATTTCTAGAAATTGCCCTCATCTTATAATATTTATCCTTATTTCTGGATGGCATACAACAAATTAATTTAGAAATGGAAGATTTTAAAAACTCAGTAGCATCCACTGATATTGAGATTTTTATTTGTGGCTTGTGTGTTAGTGACCTTCAATATGTCCAAGGTTTTGATAAGGAGTTGTTATTTTTCCACATGCTCTCTGCATATTTAAAGACATTCACTTTCTAAATGATAATTTGCCCTTGTCTTAGTCTGTTCAGCTTGCTAAAATACCATAAAATCGGAGGCTTATAAACAACAAACATTTATTTCCCAGTCTGGAGGCTGGGAAATCAAGACCATGGTGCCTGCAGATTAAGTACATAGATTCTGTGTCTCCTGAGGGACCCCCACCTAGCAGGCTGTCTTTTCATTTCTTTAACCTCACAGCAATGGAGATTTTTCTGGTCTCTTTTATAAGGGCACAGATCTCGTTCATGAAGATTCTGCCCTCATGACCTAATCACCTCCCAAAGGCTCCACCTCCTACTACCATCACCTTGTGGGCTAGAATTTCAACACATGAATTTTGGGGGGGACACAAACATTCAGATCATAGCAGTCTTTAAGAATATAACTTGAAACTAGCTCCTTTTTTTAAAATTGTTGTTGTAAGTTTAAGGTGTACAACCATTGATTTGATAAACATATATTGCAAAATGATTCCCACCACAGCATTAGCTAACCCATCTTTTTTGTGATGAGAACATTTAAGATTTACTCTCCTAAGAACTTTCAAGTATATAACACACTATTATTAGCTACAATCACCCTCCTGTACATTAGATCCCCAGAACTTGTTAATCTTATAGCTAGAAGTTTGTACCATTCAACTAATATCTCATTTCCCCCAACCTGCACCCAGCTCCTGGTAACCACCACTATATTCTCTGTTTCTCTGATAGCTCTTTTTCTAAATTAAAATAACAACAATTATTATTGAAAAAATTCCCTATTTTTTGTTTAAATAATGAATTTTTTAAATTTAAAACTATCCAATGACATGGAGATGTATAATTGAATGTAATCTATTACATTCTAGTAGTTATGAAACTTTCTGTCTCCTCATTTACAAGGAAGAAATCCTGGGACACTATATTGTTAGCCATAGTACATTTCAAAGTTCAACATGATTTCTAAAAATTTCTGGGAGACCAGGTTTCAAAAAGAGTTTCCTTAGAACTTATTTTTACCATTGTTATCTTTACCCCCAAGAAAGAGGGAAATAGGATCTTTCTGCTTCTCCAATACTAATGGAAGCGTCCCTGTGGCAGCCCACCTGGAAGATTAGAGACAACACTTAACAAGTGTGAAATTTACAACCTCTGCCAGGACAGTGTGCTCCTGGAAGGAATCCTCTCTCTGTTCCATCATCAGGGATGACTGTTTACAGTGTCACTTCTGTGACTAGTATTCTCACTCGCTCCTTCTAGTAATGAAGATACAATATATTATAGTGGCAGTTTCCAAATTATTTTCTTTGTCAGGATTAAGGAAAAAACAAATTGCCCCCATTAACCTCCTCCTCATGGCAGGCTAAAGAAACCTTTTCACAATGCCACAATGTGTGCTAATGGAATTCCACATTATCTCAAAAATGATTCCTAAGGTTTGGGGAAGGAATCATATATGCAAAATAACCCTCAGTCTGTGAAGAAAAAGGAATGAAGCCTATACAAAAACATCTCACTCACAATAATTATAAGATTAACTTTATGCAGTCTCTGCATCTTATGAATAGGTAGACATACATCTCAGCATGGTTTTCTTTAGATATTTCGGCAGACAAAGTAAAATGCTCAAAATAGGCTTCTTCTTTGGTTATCAGAAGTAAAATAGAGTGCTGACTTTGCAATCATTGATGGAAATATACATGGATCAAAACTTGATGACTATTATGTAGAGTAATAATGTCAGATAATTTTATCCTTTATTTAACCAATAATTGCCTAGGAGAAAAGTGAGTTGAGATAGCTCTGGTCCCTTTACTCTGGGCCCCATCCCAAACAGGAAGCCAATAGTAATTGTGATATGAAAATTTTTTTCTATTGCTTACAAAGCGGGGACTTGAAAAAAAAAAAACCAGAACGAAATGGTTACAACTCTGAAACAAGGAACATAGAATATGATATCATTAATTTTATTTGCTTTTCAGCTGTTGCTCATTACAAAATAGATGTTCCTACGGAAAAGAAATGCTCTCTGCAAAGTCAGTTGATGAAAATGAATTACTGCATTTCACAGATGTTTTCACTTTAAAATGGAATATTATGATGGCGCTAAAACTTTTTACCACCATTACTGTAATTTGCATACCATTACTAGGGATGTTTATATTTAAAGAAGTTGAAATGTTTTTGAGTTCATCATAACCTAGTACTAATGATTCTCTGTACATCTGTGGAAAACCAACATCTAGGCAGTTTTCTCTAGCTCAATCATCTTTGATGAATTTGTACTGTCTTCTAAAATATTCAACTAGGATTTTGTATGTGCTTAAAGATTCTGCTGTATGTATACACAATCTGCAACTTAAACGAAAGGTAACAAATCAAAATTATGTGGCAACATATGCATATACTTGGATTCTGGCATCTGCTTTAATAAAAGTATTTTAGTGGACTTATGCTATATTTTCAGAATAGCCAGATCATTTTAATTCTGGATTCATAAAGACTGATGCTTTGCTTGCAAACAATGAAGTGAATTAGCCTTAATTTAGAGTCTGAGGTTTAGAAAAAATCTCAATGCTGCAGGTGCCAATAAAAAAGGACTCAAAAGAAAATAATTTCAAATGTAAAATATTTCAGGAAAGAAATAATCAGTAAAATTGATGTAGAAATTCAACAGTGAAAACCAAAGGTAATAAACAATTAGCAGATGTATTTTTTTTTATAAATAACCATAAAGTGGAACGAGAGCTCTCAGTGCATAGTTTCATTATCCATTATCTTCAAAATAAGGATAATTTTCAAAGGCCTCTGAACCGTTCTGAGTGCAACTACATTTTCCAGTTTCATATTTTCCACATAATCATGAAAATATCTTACCATTAACCATGAAAATAATAGTAATGCTAAAATTCTCCAAGGAGTAGCTTGCATTATGCAGCATTTCCTGTATAAACAAAATTTCAATTGCATGAACCTTCTACTTCAGTTCCATATGAGGGTGTATTTGATTAGCTTCAAGCAAAATACAAACTCTAGCTTAAATAAGTTAAATGGGAATTACTTTTCATGTAAGAAAATTCAGAAGAAGGCTGTCCAGGGCTAGTATGGCAGCTGCCCAATGGCATGAAGGACCCAAGCTCACATCTGCTCTATCCTCAGTATATTAATTTTTCTTAAGGTCACCTCATGGGTGAATAAGAAGCTGGTTGCAGTAGCAACCATGCTAGATTTTCAGAAAGAAAAAAAGGAAAGAGTACATACCCTCTTCTCTTTACCAGAATTTCCTAAAGTCCAACATAGCATTTTCCCTTACATTTTACAGGTCAGAATATAATATCATCATCACGTTCAGCTGTATATGTTGTTGGAGAGAGTGCAAGAATAAAAATTGGAGTTTGCATATTAAAGATAAAGGGAAAAATGAATACGAGGATTGCAATTAATAATCTCTGTCACATATCATATTTGATTCTATTATTCTGGGTCAAAATTCTGTGGCTGGAATATTGGTATCCTGACTCTGTAGTGTCAGATCTAGGATCAAAATCTAGAGTTTTATAACAACAAAATAATTTTGACTCTAGACTTTCTAAAGTGCCAAAAGTATTTTACTGCACGATGCTATTTCTTTTATGTATGGGAAAGCCCAAAACAGAGACACAGAAGAACTTAACCTTTTGACAGCCAGTATTCTCTGGTTTAAATATGGTTACTTTCTACCTAAATAAACTCATTTACTGTAAAACTACTACATGCACTTTCTGGTGTAGTCAAACCTGACTTCTCTAATCAGTCTTTCATGACACCATTTTTTGTTATACAACATGTTTTTTCCTCTCTTTAAGAGATTTTTCTCCTCTTGCATATTTTGAGGTTTAGTTCCTGTATTATTTCAAAGTCTTCTTGGAAAATATTCTTAAACTGCGGTTAAGAATAGGGTCTTGGAAATCAGGCATTCTTGGCTCAAGTTCTAAATCTGTCCCAACCTAGCTATGTTATCTTTCATAAAAACTTCAAGCTTCAATTTCTGCATCTGTAAAATGCAATAATAATAGTACTTACAATTTAATATCATTACAAAGTTTCATCAAAATAATGCATTTAATGTATTTGGCACATTGTTAGTTACATAATAAGTTCTAAATAAATTTATGCTATTATCCTTAATGCTCCATCTTTCATTGATTTACCTCTATGATCCCCTATAGACTTTATAACTAGAATTATATAATTTTAGTGTACCTTTATTGTCTACTATGTATTTAGTACTCCCTCACATATTAATTTTATCTCCCCAGTAGTCTATGAAGTCTCTGTGAATAAATTTAAGGCATTATATCTTTTCAGCATCTGTCACAGTATCTAGCAAATCATTCAGTAGAATGAGATTTATTCTGTGAGAACATATGCTTTAGAACTTTTGATATGTATGAAATGTTTTATTTTGAGATTATATGAATGGATAGTACATGGTTTCTGATATCAATGAGCTCATAATATATGAAAGCAATGAGACACACTTAAATATAAAGAAATGTGATAGTGAATAGGTCACCCTCATGACCTAATCGTCTCTCAAAGCCCCACCTCCAAATTACAATCACATTAGGAATTGGGACTTAACATATGAATTTTGAAAGGATACAAATATTCAGTCTATAGTAACCATTTAGTAATTATAAATAACTTTGGTCTTACTCATCAGAATAATACCCTACACATTGAAACCTGTATTGTTTTATTATTTGCCATTGAGCTGATTGCTGTGAAGCTTGTCATACATTCTTTTAAAGTACCCCAATAATTTTGTAGGATGCTGCTGCATCTTCAGAGCTTATTGTTATTTTTTTACCTAAAAATGAAAAACAATCCCTTGACTCTTTGTTTTTCTAATCCTAAGATTTATGGAATTTAGGAAACCAGTTCATACATAGAATAGGAACTGTGAAATTGGCAGAGTGAGTATCATAAAATTTATTTTTGTCCTTTCTATCCTTAACTCACCACTTGTCTCATAGGAGACTCATAAACTATGCTTTTGTATTGAAATAATAAAGACAATCTTATCTCTTGTAATGGTAGTGCACAGTCTTGGATGCATGTTGCATGACAAGCAATAGAAATGGGCCACGTCTCAGGGCTAGAAGCTGAGGGAAGGATACCAAGGATATCCTTTTGGTGCTCAAAGTCGGACAGGTCCTACTTTGTAGGTCCAACTAAGAAAGGGTGAAGATATTTCACCAAAACAACCTCAGAATTTTATATATTTATTTATTGGCCGTGCCACCCAGCTTCTGAGATCTTAGTTCCCAGAGCAGGGATTGAACCTGGGCAGTTAAAGCGCCCAGTTCTACCCACTGTACTGCCAGGGAATTCCCGTCAGAATTTTAAATTAAAGCAATTTTTAAATGGGAAGACATTAAGTAAATGTTAGCAAATGCAGGCAGAAATAAAAATTCCTCAACATTTAGGGACTGCGTTTTCATGAAATTTATAACTAGCCGATGTCACATGCATTTTGTCATTATTTCAACTTTCCATTAAAAATTAAAAATACCAACATAAGTACTTTCTATGTGATTATACAACAGCTGTTACATGAACATTAGCAAGGATTGACAGCTACTGTTATTTTTTTGATAACTGGACTCATCATAAAGCAACCTGTCTGGGCTGCTTATTACATGCATCCTGACAACTTTGGCTACATTATTTGTGGGTTTTTTGAAGTAAAACTGTCTTTATTTACACAACACACAAGAATCTGTATAGAAAATCCAAAGAAATCTATAAAGAAGCCACTAGAACTAATAAGTGAGTTCAGCTAGGCTGCAAGACACAAGATTAATATACAAAAATCAAACTTATTTATCTGTTTTTAAGCTGTGAAGAAATTTCAGAAGTTGTACATAGCATGTACTGCAAGTGTCTGTGAATAATCCATTAACAACCACTGAAACCATGGTCATACCTGAATTTTATTTTCTTAAAGGGAAGTACACTTAACTGTAACATATTTTCCCCTGAACTATGTGTGCCTCATCTGTCAGTCAGACAGACATCTCACCACGGAATCTGATGAAATATATAAGGCTTTTAAAAAAAGTGTTTGGTTGACAGGAAAGTTTGTTATATGTAAATCTGACACTGCAGTTTAGTGTAACAAGGTTTTGACTGACAGGTTAACAACTAAGCTATCTACCGTTAGTCTGTGTTGCTTTATACCATTTCCAGAATTTAAAAAATAAAAAAATTTCTAGGATTCCAATTCCTATAGGAAAAAGAAAAAGCAGGCTTTTTCTTTTCTTTTTGAGGAAAGCAGTAGAATAAATCAGAAGAAAAAGGAGATAAAATTATAAAGTTGAAAAGGAACTATTTTGATCACACTAGTTTAGAAAATTTATTTTATATTGTTTAATATTTTTAGAGTCAGAAAAATCACAAGAATTATTGTATTATAAAAGCTGAAAAAACAAAACAATAACAAAAGAACTGATAAATAAATAAAAAAGAAAAATAAACAGTCCTGATACTATTTAGATATTTATATAATTATTTATTTTTATGATTTATTAGTAATCACCTCATTTTAGCTACAGTTCAGATTTTGGTTATAAAAAATTATAAAAATTTGCTGCAAAAAGTAAGTAGCAACTGCACATAGACTATTTCCACTGTTATAAATTCAGTTTTGATGCAGGTGCTTACCTTTTTAATTTAGCTTTATTACAGATAGAATATGTTTTACTTTTATATTCAATTATGTGCCAAAAGAAGAGTAAATGTTATATATATCAAAATAAATTTCATAATAATCATGCATTCTTTGTGTAAAATCTTCAGAACATAATGATTTCATTTTAATCAACAATTGTGCTTTTGTTTGGCATAACTGAACTGATTGATACAAATCAGTTATAATAATAGATGTTAGGACAAAACTTGGAAGAATGAATGGCTTAGAAAGAAAAACAACAACAAAGAAATGAAGTTACTCTTCTGAATAAGAGGAAAAGGATAAAACTGCCTTGCAGAGTATTAAAATATAATATTTAAAGTTACGTTTTAAAGAAAAATGAAAAAACATTTAATTGATTCTTTTGTTAAAGAAAAGGGAAAATTAAATTCAGCTTTTTTTCCCCCCATATGGCACTCATGTTTTCTATTGTTGCAAAAGTGGAGTTTATTGGAAAAGGATTGGGGCTTCTCAGATTCTGTGCATCACCTAACATGAAGTTCATCTGTGAGAAGTAGCAAGCCCTAAGTAACAGTGGCTTATAAAAAAAACAAAATCAAGGGTTGTCCTCTGCCCCTGAGAAACTTTTATCATTGGTTTACATAAAAACTATTTAAATACTTAAAAAAAAAAAAACAACCTAATAGTATTTACTCAAATTTTCTTAACCCTCGGCTCTAAACATGCTTACCTCCAACAATCATACTGCCATCATTCTCATTCTTTTGCTCTGATGGACACGTGTTCATAGTTGCGCTTCCTAAATTTTGGTACTAAGAACTAGTAAATATAAACAAAAATAAGAATAAACTTCACTCAATTACATCCCTGTATAAGCAGGAAAAAAAGGACCAAAAATCTGAATATTCCCAGGAATACTGCAGTATTCCAAGGTATCCACCTCAGTTCTTTGAATAGGAAGAATTATTTAGCATTAAATACTTGCTAAGTGAATGAATGAGAGTTTGTGTCTTTTTTTTGGCTGTGACGCTTGGGAGATCTTAGTTCCTCGACCAGGGATTGAACCCAGGCCCTCGGCACGGAAAGCACCCAGTTCTAACCACTGGACCACCAGGGAATTCCAAAGAGTTTGTATCTTAAGGGGATAAAACCCACAAAAAAATTGACCAGAATTCTTAAAGGTCTTTAACCCCAGCTTGACACAAATCCCAAAGACCTGGAAATCCATGCCTAAGCCTTGGGAGAGGTGTCTGTACACAAATCCAAAATGCAGAGTGAAGGGTCGTGGGGCATTGGCAACAAGATGATGATTAAAATGAAGTGTTGGTCAAGCGTTTGAGAGAATACCCAATTGTACTTTAGAGTTCATCTTTAAAAAGTGTTTTCAGGCTTCCCTGGTGGCACAGTGGTTAAGAATCCGCCTACCATTGCAGGGGACACGGGTTTGAGCCCTGGTCTGGGAAGATCCCACATGCTGCGGAGCAACTGAACCCGTGCGCCACAACTACTGAGCCTGTGCTCTAGAGCCCGTGCGCCACAACTACTGAAGCCCGCGAGCCTAGAGCCCGTGCTCCGCAACAAGAGAAGCCACCGCAATGAGAAGCCCACGCACTGCAATGAAGAGTAGCCCCCGCTAGCCACAACAAGAGAAGGGACGCACAGCAACGAAGATCCAATGCAGCCAAAAATAAATACATAAAATAAATAAACTTTTAAAAAAAGAGTTTTCTCTAGGAGTGCTAATATATTAAAAAAAACAAAACAACCCACACACACAAAACAAAAAGTTAACAACTACAACAAAAACTAGCATGTGACTGAAAAGCAGATGATGAGGGAGCAGGCACTACCAGCGAAATAAAACAATAAAGAGCATCTATCCTATTTATATACAAAGAATTTTCTCAGAAAACCCTGTCACACTACCCAGAAACAAGACAGATAAATTTTCTCTCTTGTTTTTTCCGTGATCCAAAGCTGTTCTTTCTTTTTTTCCTTAGCTTTCATTCCTTAAGAAATTCACCTAAATTTATATTTTTATCTGAATTTATGGATTAAAATATTTACACTTATCAGGAGATTAGGAAGAAATAGAGTGAGAACACATTATGACATTGTACTCCAACAACCCCAGGGATGGTCAACGTGCACTTCCAGGAACTCTGAGCAAAGAGAGGTTGAAATAGCTATTCCTTCTGCTTATTCCTCCTCTATGTTTCCATTGACAGGAAGGCATTGTGTTCTGTGGGTACAGCTGCAGGATGGAGGCTTATTCCAGGCTCTGTGGTCTCTCTGTCTCCTATAACACTGTCCCTTTCGTTCAGCTGGTGGCACCAGCTTCCCTGTGCAACTAATCTCTGGATAGTTTGTCATCCCTTGCCTGTTCTCTTTCACTCTGCCCACACCTCTGTAAATAGACCCTTAATTAAACTCTCTTCAATTAAATCCCTGGAGGCTGCCATCTACATCTCCCTAAGGCCAGTCGGAACAATTTTTGACATGTACTTTCTTCAAAGCTTAATACTGATGCCATGATTTCTCACATGTGTCTCACTTCTTTCTCTAACAACTACAAAAATAGCACTTATTTTCCTGCATGCAATGAGATAATCAAATATGTATTTTTGAAAGAAAGCTGGAACTGACAAAAAGAATAAACAACTTCCCTTGGGATTGATAGAAAATAAATTCATGCACTATTTTTCTAAGAATAATGCCATAGTTGTCAAATGAATTATTCAGTAAAATATATTTACTATGTTGTAGTAAGTTTTACATGACTTAAACTCTCTCTAATTTCAGGGAAAAAAAGGCAAGAAGGTAGATATTTAGTGTTCCTGTGTATGGGGTATGAGTGAAAATGTGTGAGTGGGTATAGAAAGATCTTAATACTAATAATTTAATGTAATATGTTAAATAATTTTATTTTCATGAAAATCCCAAATCATCTGATTCTTAACGGAGGATAAAAGTTTGATATATTGCAGAACCATTAATGATGAATTGAGCAATTTAATTATTGAGATCTATTGGAACCTGTGATGAAGTGTATATTGAATTTTAAATTAATTTATGAGAAATAATAAAATAAAATTGTGTTTTTAGTGCCCCCTCCATTGCATTTGTTTCCCAAATTTTGGTTATATGAGGGTGTCTAAGTTTCCTCTAATATTTCATAGTGTTTTGAATTTCCATAGGTAAGAGATCTTCATTTTTGAAAAGAGACAAATTATGAAATAGAAAATTATAATTTTAGTATATATGCATGTAAGTACTAATCACCAATCCTTTGAGGTTTATAGATTACATTTTCATTAATGTTATAACCTTTATAGTATTGTTCAATAAATTCTAAATCTTCTCTTTGGCACCATATATATGTACACAGATGAATTTTCCCTTAAAAGTAAACTATACCAACAGATGAAGAAATATATTTTGGGTTGATCTTGTTTATTGAGTTCCCAGTTTTTCCACATAGATATTCCTGATAAGTAGGTTTTATGTCAATGAGAAATGCATTTTTAGGAGTTTTGGGAGGGTTAAAGAGGAATTTCAAATGGCAAATTTATATTTGGCAGGGACTGTCAAACATTGATACTGCTTATTAAATAATTGCAATAACTCAATTTTTAAAATTCCACTACTGTAAAATTTCAGTTTTAAGAAATATTGAAAATTCTGTAGTAAACAGGAATATATAATTATTAGATTAAGTAAGTTAAATACACACAAAGTGATATAGTAAGAGTTTTGAGAAGCAGAAATTAACAGATCATGTCTGCTAAGAGCATACACTTCAAGAATGCTGATGTTGGACAGCAGTTCATGGTTTAGCGGCTTTACATGCTTTGCTTTGATAAATGCTTTGGAATGAGACAGAGCAGAGAGCTCTTCTAACTTAAAAGGGACAGAAATCAATGGCTGGATTTCAGAATTACTTCTGTGAAAAATCACTTCCAGCTATTCTACCCACAGTCCCTAATGCTGCACTGTGGAGCTTCTAGAATCCAGTGTTTTCTACATCTGGCTGAGCATCAAAATCACCTAAAGTGCTGCATCTCAAATATAAGTGCACAGGAGTCACCTGTGGATCTTGTTAGGAAGCAGACTCAGTAGGGCTAGAGAATCTTTATTTAATCTACTTCTGACTCAGTAAGGCTAGAGAATCTTTATTTTAAAAACAAGCACACAGGTTTTTCTATTTCAGCCATCCTGCCTTCTATTTGAAAATTAAGGCCTCAGATCCCCTGAATACAAATTGGGGGTCTAGCTCCTTTTTTAGCATCTGAATTTCAATCTCCTACTCAAAGGTCTAGTCATAGAATTGCCTCAGTGAGACCAGAACCCTTAAAAGTGTCACAAAAAGCACGACTTGCACACTTTTCCACACACAATTAATAACAGTTTCCAGGAATAAGACAGCATACATTTTAATACTGAAAAATCTCACACAGAGTTGTATGCAGTTTTAATACTCCTACATTTAGGTATATCTAAACATCAAGGTTTCCTTAGGGTTACATAAATGAAATAAATCCTCACTAGCTTTTTAGGGCTATAAATGACTATTTAAAATATTTCCATACACATACATATATATGGAAATACATACATACATACACACACACATTATATATATATATATATATATATATATATATATATATATATATATGGCTCATTCCTTAATTACTGACAAAAATAATTTCCATATCGGAAAACTGTATTTCATATAACCAATAATATGTTTTCCATCAGGTGTTATTCACATGCCCTTTTGTTCTAGAAGATGTTCTAGAAGATCACCTAGAAGACGGTTTTTTTTCCATCAAAGCTGATTTTTATTAAAATCAAAGCACCAGTTGACTCCCCCAAATTGAGAACAACAACGAAGACTACTGTCTCAGATATCCTTCACAATAAGCAAAATCTTCATGGGCAGAGAAATCTGTGATCTGATAGGCTAGCATTATTCCCACTCAAAAGCATGAGCCACCAACCTGTGAATTTTACTAAATTCACACCAAAGATGAAGGGGCAATATAAATAAAAAGACATGAACTCTTAACTTACATAAGGTGATACAATACTTAAAAAATATGTATGTGCATGGTTATTTAAAATGAGGGCCTCTATTTCAATAATTAGATGGTTGAATTCATGGTTATGTCCACAATTTTAATGGCCAATCAGATCACTCAATTTCTCTCATTCATAACAGATACAGATAAACAGAAAATAAACACATCTTCTATTTAGAACAAAAGGACACATAAAAAAAGGATTCATGGGGAAAAAAGCACAAGAAAATCTTTTAAATATTTTTTAAAATAATTAGTAACAATTGTGGTTGATAGGTGTGTTTGAATGTACAGACATCATTCATTTACCCATGCATTCAGCACAGAGTATGCGTTAACTATTTTGTGCCAGGCACTGTTTTAAGCAGTGGTGATTCATAGGCAAGTTAAGGCAAGCAAAATCTCTGCTACCATGAACATTATATTCTACTGGAAGAAGCCAACTATAAACCAAAAAATGTGACATTATATTTAATTTTATATATATAATGAGAAATATTATAAAAATAAAAGTAGTGGAAGCAATTAGCAAAAATGCAATAGTTGGTATATTTTTGAACTGGCAATAATAGAGTAGAGAGAAGAATGAAGTGAGGGAGAGGGGTATGTGAGTATCCAGGGGAAGATCATTCTAGGTAGATAGAACAGCAAGCATGGAGGCTCCAGATCAGGAATATCCTTGAGGACTTGAAATTAGAAAAGAAAAGCCAGTGCATCTGTGTGTGTGTGTGTGTGGTTGGGGGAGTGTGGAGGTGTGGGGGGATGAGGGGAGTGGATTATATAAAGTCTTCAGGTCATGAGGAATATTTGGTTTCCACTCTAAGTGAAGCTATTGCAGGATTTTGAGCCATATTTTTAAAAGACCAATTGCCTTCTTGTGTGGAAAATAAATGAGGAAGAAGAATAAGTAAAAGCAAGAAAACAAGTTAAAAGGCTGATGTATAAAAAATAAAGCAGGAGAGAGATGGTAGTGGTTTATAATAGAGTAGCAGTTGGAGGGGGATTGAGAAATATTCAGAATTAAGATATTTTGAAAAAAAATGGCAGATTTGATTTTTACCAAGAGAAATGGGAGATGACTACTCATCAGTAGTTTTTTCATAAATCTTTACCAGAAAATAACTTTTTAATAGCTGTCTGTTGCAAAAGCATGTAGTTTTAATAATTAAATATGACAGCATAGAATATGACAAGTTATACGGCCTTGCTATTTTAAAGCATTTTTGAGTAATTTAGGTATTTATTTTTCAGAAAATTGTTAAAGAAAAATGGACTTTCTACATTGTTTTAATTGATAATGTTTCTAATATCTAATTTTATCCACACAACTTCTGTAGGTAGGAAAATAATTCCCCCCCTTAAACTTCAAGGATAAATGGGCAGGGTTTTTACCTGGTTGTTTCAATGATAATAAGATGAGTCAAGTGAAAATTAGTGAGTTAAATATCCTGAGATTAACGAGTGTTTTCAAATACAATTTCCTCTGACAAATACAGTTTCAATTTTAACTGAACACAAATACTATATCAAAAACATCTTTTCAAATGTAATTTCATATGATAAACATTTTAAGAAATTGATTTATAAAAAGAGCGCTGAATATTATAAAAAGAGGACAGTCTTTTTTATTAAACAGCCTTAGAACAAAATTTGACATTATGATGACCAAGTTCAGAGCAACTATAGCTCTAACTTAAATTTTCTGGAAACAGACATCTAACTATTCACCAAGCTTGATTCTTATTTTTTCCGTAAACAAAGACAAAGGGATATCATGCTCTTGCAGTATAAAAGTCCTTCTCAACAGCTTTATTTAACTTTCTTTCTCAATATTTTTTCATTTACTACTAGTTGAAACTTATTGCCCCTGAATTCCACATCATTTTAATTAAGGCTGAAATACAGAATCTGACTCTTATAATAATTTACTTCCACATCATGAATTCATCTCTGAGCTCAAAACCATAAAAAAATAGAGAAGAGGAAGCAGATATTAATCAAATAGAGGAAAGCAATGGAAACCAGAACCATGTTCTTAGTAGTCATATTCGCCATTTTTTATAATTACTGAGAGATACTCAGGAATATGTTTCATATGAAGTCTCTCAAAAACACTTATGTTTAACATAGAAGGCATAAATCTCGACCCACAAAGAAAGAAATAGAATATCCTTTAATTTTCAACATTTCTTTTTTTACTTTTATTTCAAGCCCCCATTTCAGTGGGATGGCAGAAACTTAATTTCAGTCAATGCAAGTGTAAAGTCTTTACATTTTCCTGAGTATGTCTTTAAACTACTAGGATACCGATATCCTGTCAAAGAATTGGGTGAGAGCCTTTTTCATCCATCAACCATCTCTCCCTGTATGGGGGCATTGAGAAGACCCACATTCCAGTTTCTCTGGTTCCTTCAGAAAACTCTGTTACACACAAAATGAAATCTTAAATGATACATACAATTTTTGCATTTTCTTTCAATAATTCTTTAAATTTATGGCTCTCATTCTTTTGCTTAATCATGATTTCTTTATATTGACACCATGGAATCTTGTAACTGTGCCTAATTTTCTAATATAGTATAATGAAAAAAAAATCTCACAAAATACCTTTTCTTTCACATATCCATAACTATGGGATAAACCTATAATGTCAGTTGCTGTTATCTATTAAGGACACAACTTTAAGAAATTCCTTCTCAAATGATGACTGAAACTTTACCTGTTCATTAATTAATCAAGGACCACAAGGAGAGATTTTTCTCCATTTCTCCCACTGCTGTGTTTAGCTAGAACCTTTACTATCACAGCCATCAACTGATCTCTAAGACAGGACTTTGGCTACTCCATCACAATTTTCCTCCCCATTCTTATTCTCTAATTACTCCCTTGCCCCTGTTGATGGCCTTTACAACATCTCCAAATGAGTAGTTTTATAGCCCATTGCTCAATCTCAACACCCCTAATCAATGGGCACAATTGAATCTGGCCATTGTTCAGAGCTACTTTAACCTCCAAGATTTTAAAGTCATCCTTGCTTGTTAAGTTTTCTTCCAAGGGAACATGATCTACCTTAAAATACTTAATTATAATCTCCATATGAATGATTCTAAAACACACCTTTCTGTTCTTATCCTTTCTTCTCAATCATGACATCTCTTTTCTGGACTTATAAGGGATGGCACAAGTAATCTAAAACACAAATGATTACCTTTCTTATCAAAATTCCTTCTCTATTTCTTTCCTATATTTAAGTTTCCTTCCATCTTTTCAGTCATAGGGGTAAGAACTTTAAAAAATATGTTTAACTTTCAGCGTACCTTTCATATTTTTCTCTATTCTATGTTTCCTGTGAAATGAACCAGATTTTTTCCCTATATTTTTCTAGTTCAGACCTCATCTTCCCTAATCCAGCAGTTAGATATTTTTCTAACTTTTCACCTTATTTTCAGTCTCTTTTCGCCATACGTGATCTCGCACAGTGCTATCATGGTTGCTTTTCCAAACATAGCTACATCCCATCACACCACTCTCAAATTTAAAAAGCCAATAAATTCTTCCTCTTGCCATTAGAATAAATTCCAGTTCCTTATGAGCTTCAAAGCTGTCTCTGATTTATACCCTTCACTAGTGGGCTATAGCCTCAAACCTTTCAGAACATTTTTCTTAACATTTTATATAATTTCTAACCTTCATAAACCTTTTAGTGATCCTCACTTAGACTGCCATTCCCTTTCCTCACAGCACTGTCTGTCACAGATCATCTTACTTAGTAATTTTATCACTTTGTATTAGACATACACATGAATATGCACACACACTCACACTTGCAATTTTGTATTTTCGAAAGGAGTGTGTGGAATGGCTTCTGCAGTAGTCTAAATTGCAGACTATCACGTCCATCTGTATATGTTAAAATAATTGAAAAATTTTAGTGCAAGCTAATTAAGAAAGAGAAGTGACCTAATGATTTAGATGTTATGAAGAAAATACATTGTGTTGCATTCTTAATGTCACCACTCTCCAGCCTCTGGTCATATGGTGTGATACTTTCCAGTCATGCATCGGAACTCTAAAGATGGTTTTGGCCCCACTCTCCTTTCCAAAGATGCAGTGCTGTGGTCCCTCCCGGAACAAGACCCAGTTCTGCAGTTCCCTCAAAGTCTGCTCTTGAGGGTGAGGTCTTAGGGACAGGAAGGTAAAGTAAGATTAACCTCCAGGAAACATCCTAACAAAATGCAGGTTTTGAAAAGTTTAGTCGTCTTGGTCATGACTAAAATGCGAACCTTTCTTAGAGTCCCCTCCCTTTTTCTACTTCTTCTGCACCAGCACAAGACTATCCATAAAGCTAGTACTTCCCATTGGTTTAATCCTTCCAAAATACCTGTCAGAAAAGTGTAAGTCAATTTATTGTTTCAAATGTTATATCATACTTAGGGAGACATTTTATTAATCAAGATTTTCTTTTCTGTAGGTTTAGATGATTTATACAAGGCAAAAATAAATAAACTCTAAACATGGGCAGTTTTCAGAATGTATATTTTTGGGAGAAAATCACATCAATAGACCTTAGGACAAAAAACAACAACAACACACATTTCACTTACAGTGGCTAAAATAATAAACAAAGGAACAAACAAAAAATTAAAACTAAGAAATCTTACAAATATCAATACATTCATTGCTACTTACTTAGTGAAGCATAGATTAAATCTCAATAGATTAAAATGTTGGAATCATTAGATTATGTTGCAGTGAATTTTGAGACAGAAAATCAAAATTTTTTAAAGTTCTACATCTTATGAAATGGAGGGTTCAAACTGAAACTAGATCAATACAGATTATATTTATCATTCAATGAGAAAGTAAATTGTTACTTATCTCTGACAGTAGGAAAAGCAAGGAGACAAAAAAATTGTACGTGAATTAAAATTTAGCTGACCTTCTTGACTTTCTTCTCTCATTGAAGTAGGACTATATATGTATACCACTAGGAGAAAAATGTTGTATGGTATATAGACAGATAGAGAACAATAGATATACAGAAAGAAAGAAAATGAGAGAGAGAGCGAGCCTCTGGGGAGGATAATTGTTCTAATACATTTTTTAAATCTATAAGAATAAAAAGGTAAATTGTTTTATTTCTTAGTTATAGTAGTACTTTACTTGAAGCTGCATTTCCAGTATATCATGTGGAACTTACAATTTGTAAGTTTTCTTACAAATGCCACCAGCCACATGTTACTATTTAAATTTAAATTGAATCAATTAAGATTAATTAAATTAAAAATTCAGTTCCTTCATTACATATTTTGAATTCTCAACAGCCACATATGACTAGTGGCTACAATATTGCACAGCTGTGGACAGCATTTGTAAAGACTATTAGATACTACTACAGAATTCCTGAAAGCACATTGAACTTTTTTGCATTTGAAACAAGTCCTTGTATTTTTTTTCTTAAAAAGACTTGTAATGAGAAATTTTCTAATTTAATTCTAGTAGGAAAAAAACAAACAATTAATTCAGTTAAAAAAAAAAGCTTCATTGATTTTCAGGTCTTCTCATACATTTGGTAACTATACCTCAGAGAACAGGTTAAGGTTAAAGGGAAGAAATCCCTTGTTCAAAATTGAACATGTCATGAAAAAGCTCAAAGACAATAAAAAACAAGAAGACTGTGATGAGCACAAATATTCTTCACTAATTAAAACTTTTTAAAACGTGTTTATGATTTTAAAATACCTGAAAATCTTCCATAATTTACAAATGGAACTACTAAGCAGCTTTCGCATGTTTATAAGATGTTGGTAAAATTGGCTCCTTTTGGATTTTTCAAATGGCATAGGACTGGGCCTCTTTAAGAGGCTTTTTAAAGACTTTAAAGACTTAACTAATTGGATAAATTGCTAAATTATTATGATCTATAACCTTCATTAACATCACAAATCACTGTCACCTTCTCATTAATTCTAGTAATTGCACTTTGAGAACTAACAACTATATATTTATTGCATACTTACTATGTAGATTATCTCATTTAGACCTCATTACAACACCGTGTTTATTATCTCTATTTTCTGATGCAGAAATCAAGATTCAGCATTTAGTTACCTTGATGAAGGTATTTCTTGAAAGTAGTGCAGCTAGGTTTCTAAATCTGAAAGTTTACCACTATTACTCTACTTTAAACTTTCCATGATAATACTGATACTTTATTTATTCAACAAAGATTTTTCAGCATCTTTTGTGTACGTGTATGTATGTGTATACACACATACATACTAAGCACTGTTATTTTCTTCCCTGGGGATATAATGAAAACACACATGCACACTTTTGAAACTAAATTAAAACTTTACATTATATATTTTAGTTTATGAGGATAATCTAGATATGAATTGTAAAATTTAATATTTTTCTGATGGTACTTTTAAAATAAAATGTTTTAGAGCCTGGAGTATTTGAGTCCCAACAATTACACGGCTTGGTTATAGAGGAATTGCTTTGCTTGTATGTAATTTTGTTTTAAAAGGTAAATCAAAAATAAAATATTTCACTTTTCATAATAATAAAAATAATAAATGAAACTTTGAACAAAATTATTTTCAAAGGCAATTAATTACAAATATCTAATTTCACAAAATGCCAGCTTTGCTAAAATTCTGCACTTGAAAGTGACTCCAATCTGAAAGCCTAGTACCTAATATTTAGTATGCATGTGACATATTTGTGAACACTTAACTACCTGAATAATGTATTTAATCAAGAGACCTAAATGCAACATGTTTTCTATGTCTGCTGATTAGAAAAAACATTATCAGCCCCCTAAAAATTTAAAACTAAGTTCTAATAGTATGCATAACGGTCATTTAGAGTTTAGATTTTAAGTACTGAAATAAAAGTTAAATATAAAAACTCCAGTATGCTTTCTGGTCTAACCCATTATGCATTTCTCCAACTCCATAAACCCCAGTGAATAAGAGATATCTCTAAATTAATGAAAACAATATGTAAATTTTTATCATAGTTCTTAGGCAAATAAAATCCTTTTTTGAAAGACCTGTTTCTTCTTCTTCTTTTCATCTGAACTGTTGAAAGAAGCCCTAATAAACATGAAAACTGCATATGGAACTGTTCTACAGTATAACATGATAAAAAGTTTCCCAGAACATTATATTTGGGAAGGAAAGAGGTCACAAATGTGAATTTTATGATATGCCCCTACCAGTTAGATTATCTGAACTCCATTTCATCCTTTTCTTATCCCTAGGACATTCTCCTCCTCCAAACAGTACAAAACATAAGGGACTGAAAATGCCGAATATCTTCAAAATAATTCAGAAAGTGCAATATTGCCCCTGTTCACTGATATAATTGCCTTGGCTGTTGTCAAGATGCCTAACATTTATTTCTCTCCAAGACTGGTCATTCTTTCTGAGCGCTTCTGAATGCATCCTTCAGGAAGGAGCACTTCCTTTACAGTGTGAATGCTAGGAAATCCTAGCACAAGCTACCCCACATAAATAACTCATTTGGTAGAGGTACATATTTCCTAATCTTCACTCTAGAGCTGCAAATTTCCAAGTTTAAGATTTGAGGCCTTATTTCTTTAGAGGGATCTAGAGTGAACCTCATACAAACAAAGAGGGAACCACACTCACTTCTCATCTGAATTTTCCAGGCAGTTTCTACTTCCCTCACCAGTATGAGTAGTTAATTAATTACTAATTAGTAAAATAATTAGTAAGCTAATAAATTAACTGACTTCAGTCAAGATTTACCATATGACTACCATATTCCAGGCACTGTGTTTGGAATGATAAATATAAAGGTGAACCAAATCTGCTTTGTCCCTACCCTACTGAAGCTTAGTCCAGTGGGACAGAAACAATAATCAAATAAAGGCACAATTGACAGGGGGACTTCTTTGCTTAGAGGTTTTGCATATTCTGCTCTTCCAGGAAATCTTTGCAGCACTTGCAAAGTTCTGAACAATCTTCCTGCCATTGGATGGAAAACAGAGAACACAAAATTCCTAATGACACTTTTGACATTCATCTGAAATGTAACATACTTCCTCCTTGTCTCTTACTGCTCAAAGTGTACTGCTGTCAACATATTAAATAGTCCAGTTGAATCTTTGAGAATGTTAATCCCCTGTGAGTGGAAATGGATTGAATAAAGATTTTGGTGTGTTGGCCAACTAGAACGATCCACATAATAGCCAGTTCCCTCAATCCTTCCCATGTTTGGTGAATTCTGACTGGACATCCATATATGGAATCCTCTGCATATACAGTCATTGTGCAAAATCTTTTTCTCCCAGAGTACACAAGTAACTATTGGAACCTTATAAAATCATATATTATCATGTATGTGATAACAAGATTTCTGTTTTCTGAATTCAAAGGAAAAAATTCTTAATCACTACTCCCTAAAGAGGTAGTTCATCTAAGTGACTGCATATTCTTCGAAGTAAAAAGTACATGGATTTTATAATAATTTTCACAACAAACATATACAGTCAAGTCACCTGAACTCTCTATGCCTTCACTTTCTCATGTACAAAACAGGAATAACATTTTGTAAAATAACATAATTCACGTAAAACATTTGAAGCAGTGTCTTGCACATAATACATATGCAATTATATTGTATTATTTATATTAAGTACATATTAATTGATATGTAACAAATACTGTGTACACTAATTCCAAGTGATAGTTCCCTAATATGTTAAATAAATTAAATTCATTTTTATAGACATACACCTTTTAAAATTCCCAGAAAGTCCCCTTAAACACAGAAGATATTTAACAAGTAAGGAGTTAATATATCCTTGAAAATATCAACTGTATTATTGCAATATGCATTGTCAGGATAGCATGTAAACCATTGCCTTTTATGCACACTCACAGCCATCATTTATGGGAAATAACTCTTCTATATTGTGAGCTCTACTTCATTTATCTTTCAGAATTTCTTAGAATAACTCCTTAAACATTTAAAAAAAGGAGCCCCATTTTGGCTTACCTTGGAGTTACTATGAAAAACATGAGTCAGCAAAGTTTTCAGCATCTATACACATCCCTTCACACCAGTTTCATTTACATTTCTCTGTTGGCCACATTTTCCAGTCCTGTAATAAATATTAGAAATACAAATATGAATATATCCCCTCCCTGCCATAAGGACACATCATCCAACAGACAGATACCTATGAAAGAGCATCTAAAATAAAAAGAGGGAATTCTGGATTAGCATCACAAAATGTACACAGAATAAGCAGGATATATTTAATTAAACCCTACTGACTGAGCCAACCATAATGAACTATTGATAACATTGAAGATGTGCTCCAAAGGAGATAAGTTGAAGGGAGAGTATTTAAGGAAGAGGGAATAGCTCAGTTAAGGTAAGAAGATGTTAAAGTCTGTGCTGTGGTTGGGGGAGTAGTGAGTGCTTCCATCTGGCTCAGTGTTGAGCACCTTGGAGATGGGACAGGCAATAAAGCTGCAGTACAAATTGCAGTTGAGTGTGAATCCTATAAGAAAATGCTAATATTTATGAAAAGTATTTTATATAAATTAATGTGGAAATAGACTATAGCATAGACAGCATGAGGTGAGAATTTAAATATGGAAATTGCAAATGAAACAGTTAAAATTAGACATCGATAAACCAATAGTGGGAACAGACATTGGATTAATGGGATTAAGGAGAGAGAAAGGAAGAAAGATGTTACCAGATTTAGAGACTGATTGGACCTTGGAAGAGAAAGAAAAGGGAGAGAGAGAAACACGAGAGGATGAAAATTGTGACAGACTGAAATGATTTGGGATGGGATTTTTAGTTCTACATATCTTGTATAATATGTAATACCTAGTCACAGATCAGATAATATACACTAACACTATTTCTATAATAATCAATTTATATTATATGCTTCATTTTCATTCTGCTACAGAGATAAACTTTCATATATCTTAGTTAATTCTAAAATAATATATCCTTTAGTTCAATATTCAATTATATTCATGTATAATTATCTCAGGCAATGCCAGAATACATTCAATCTTTCTTCTTTATTCAAACATTTTTTGTCTTCTTGGTATATTAGTTACATTTCTATTTTCACCAGGGTTTATATGTGTTTGTATTCCTATGATATCAAGAAGTATAGGAAGGGTGAATTGGCATATGGTCATGTAGATTTTAGGGAGGTTTAAACACATGGTGCATTTTTCAGCACACAGGAAGCTCAGAAATTGGGCTCACATGAAAATCATCTTCAGGGGAAATCTGAAATGAACACTTTCACCCCTCATCCAGCCAGTGGGTGCAGGAGCTGCTCACACCAGCTTCTAAGGGCCAATTATATGCAACTCTTCCCATCTCCCTGTTTACTGGCTTCATATCAGTAGCTTGAAATCAGCAATGGGAAGACTTTCATGCTGAGGAAATTTTAGCAACTGCTACATGTAAGAATCCTCTTCCCTTACCACCAGAGCTGTTTGCTAAACATTTCCTAGCCTCCCCCAGCTATCCTACTTAGCCATTTCTCCATTCTTCTTCCAGGACTCAACAGCAACAAGCATGCTTGTGGAGTCTATCACTCAGAAAACCTCCAGTGATAGGTGGGTATCAGTTCTCTCAATTCATAAGCAATTCCTAAATTTCCCTGAAGTGTTTTCTTACATACTCACCCCTAATCTTTCTACTGGAAATCATTTATGGGAGGAAGCATAAACTTTTCTTCAACTCTGTCACAAAACTACTCTCTTCATGAAAACTTCATGGCAAAAGCCAGAGTGCCAGTTCTGAATCTGCCAAACTCTGTTTGACCTAATGAGTTAGAATTTAGTGATGTCCACCCCTCCCCTCACCCATGCTTAATTACATGTAGATGAGAAGAAATATATTCCATGTCCCCAGTTTCTGCCTTACATGAGATTTAAGTTTAACCTGATGATGAGAAATGCCACAGAAATACAGAATTCAGTTCAGTATAATGTATTTTATTTCTTAATCTGTCATAAATGTTATTTATTTATTTATGTGTTACAGCACTTTATTTTTTTTTAATTTTTATTTTGTATTGGAGTATATTTGATTAACAATGGTGTGTTAGTTTCAGGTGTACAGCAAAGTGATTCAGTTATACATATACATGTATCTATTCTAAATGTTTTTTAAATTTTTATAAAAGCTAGTAAGAAAATCACCCAAATGTTCAACACTTTGAACATGTAAAAAATATTTTTAATTAAATATTTTAATTTATTTAATAATATAATTGCACTCAGTGAGTACATACTCTATGTCAACTATTTGTTACATGCTATATATGATTAGTGACCTCAAATGCCTAACCATTTAGTAAAGAAGACAAAATTTAACTACCCAAAGTTTAAATAATAAAAGAAGTTAAGTAAAAAAAAAAAATCATTGAGAAGTTTAATAGATTAAGATACATATTTGGAAAATATAGGGCTTCAACTGGATCATGAATTATGTTTTATACAAGTAGAATGAGGAAGGGACTTCATAAATTAAGTCATTAGGTATACATGAAGACAATGAGGACCTTTGATGGACAAAAATAATGGGAGATTAGAGAGGAATTGGGAAATAACAGCTGTCAAAAGAATGAGTGAAAACTTTATGAAGTGTCTTTAAATGGAGAGAATTTAGGGCTTGATATGAAATGCCAAAATGGTATATTATAAATTATTAAGTGGCAGTAGCACTGTGAAAAGTGTTGTTAGGGGAATATTTCTTCTTCACTCTTGATATTATTTTCTGTGTGGAGGCAGCCTCTTCCTGCCCCTCGCTCCTTTGTTCCAGGGGTGCTGGATTTTATCTGATTGAGAAATTGAAAGAGAACATTTCACATAAGTTCACCTCTCCTCTGTTCTCTCTTGGCAGTAGGTCTAATTTATTCTCTTTTGTACTCTGGCTGAAGCTGCTACATTGGGGTCTGTGCCAATCTAGTGCTGCCTCTGTCTGGGTTGGTAAATCTGTCATGCTCTTGGGTTAAGTGTCAGGCACATTTGACTCTAATATTAACTAGATTCTCCAACATTGTCTGATTATATTGATATTTTGCTCTCTAATTTGCGTTATGCTTTTGCCAAATTTTAAAATTTGTTGAGAATTTGAGAAGGGAAGAAGGATACTCTTTTTTGGACCAGATAGCAGACCCCAACATCAGGGTGTTAGGAAGAATAGTCTCATAAATTCGTAAACTGAGCCAAGTAGGAAATGAAAGGCAAAAATGCAGCTAAGCAGCTAATTAATAAAGTATTTCAGTGTTCAGTGATAAGGAAAATTGGACATGGTAGTGGCTTTAAGAATAAAGATGAAAAAGCATATTTGGAAAAAGAAGCAGAAAAAGAAATTTTGTATGAAAGAATATGTAGAATTTGAGTAATAAGAAGGTGATTTTCCCAAATCAGATTGTTTCCTTCTAGTGTTACCTTCTGTAATGGGTGCTTAAATAAATCAGAAAGGTTTTGTCATGTTAACAGGATAACTGAGACCATAAAAACATATAACGATAATAATGATATTTAATTATAACCTACTATGTGCCAGATTTTTTCCTAGGCAATATTACTAGTTTCATTATAGCTAGTTCAAATGCTTCCAACAACGTGTATAAATTAATTACACATGTTTGTATGCACAGTAAGGGTAAGAAGCTCTTCTTCACCACTAGAATAATGCTAATAATAATTTTTTTTTTAATTTGCAGAAACCACTAACAACATAATGTCTGGGTGGAAACATGAATATAGTTATGAGAATACACTGGTGTTTAACTCTCTTCTTACCCTGGCACAGTTTTCTAATAGATTCAGAGGAGATAGAAGTTTTAGTTTCATTAAGAAATACTCAGCTTCTCAGTTTCTGACACTGGCAGAATTGTAGTGGTTAGCAAATGAGATGAGTAAATAAATGAACTCTGTGAAGATGAGGAAAGGCCAGGATGAAATGGGAGAGACCGAGTTACATATTTACAAACTGAAAGAGACTATTGGGAGGCAGAGTCAAGATGGTGGTGTGGAAAGACGTGGAGTTCACGTCTCCCCACAACTAGGGTACCTGCCGGACGCTGGTGGGGGACCTCGACATCCAAGGAGACAGGAGGAACCCCTGAGCGATAGGGTAGGATGTGGGGGGGGAGAAAGGAGGGAGGAGAAGTGGAGGCTGGACAGGACTGGCGCCTCTGAGGGGTGGCTGGGAGAGGGGAGGGGTTCCCATGACTGGAGGGACCCTCAGGGGCATGGAGAATCAGGGGGCAGCATGTGTTTCCCCTACCCAATCGGACCCCAAGAAGCTTGCTGGACTCCCGGCCTGGGTCCTCCACCCTCCGAGGACCATCTGGGCCTTGCTGACCCTAGTGGCATAGGAGGGAGGCAGGGGGAGAAGAGGAGAGGCTGTCAGGGAGGGGCCCTCTGGGATCGGAGGATCAGGGGAGGCATGGAGGGCATTCTAATTTATAGAATTATTGAAAGAAAATGCAAAAATTGTATGTGTTAAGATTTCATTTTGTGTGTAACAGAGTTTTCTGAAGGAACCAGAGAAACTGGAATGTGAGTCTTCTCAATGCCCCCATACAGGGAGAGATTGTTGATGGATGAAAAAGGCTCTCACCCGGGGCTTCCCTGGTGGTGCAGTGGTTGAGAGTCCGCCTGCGATGCAGAGGACACGGGTTCGTGCTCCGGTCTGGGAAGATCCCACATGCCGCGGAGCGGCTGGGCCTGTGAGCCATGGCCGCTGGGCCTGTGCGTCCAGAGCCTGTGCTCCGCAACGGGAGAGGCCACAACAGTGAGAGGCCACAACAGTGAGAGGCCCGCGTACAGCAAAAAAAAAAAAAAAAAGAAAAAGGCTGTCATCCAATTCTTTGGCAGGATATCAGTGTCCTAGTAGTTTAAAGACATACTTAGGAAAATGCAAAGACTTTACACTTTGCAATGGACAGAGGATTAATCTCCAGAATATATAAGTAGCTCATGCAGCTCAATATCAAAAAAGCAAACAACCCAATCCAAAAATGGGTGGGAAACCTAAATAGACATTTCACCAAAGAAGACATACAGATGGCCAAGAGGCACATGAAAAGATGCCCAATGTCACTATTAGAGAAATGCAAATCAAAACTACAGGGCTTTTCTGGTGGCGCAGTGGTTGAGAGTCCGCCTGCCGATGCAGAGGACACGGGTTCGTGTCCCGGTCCGGGAGGATCCCACATGTCGCGGAGCGGCTGGGCCCGTGAGCCATGTCCGCTGAGCCTGCACATCCAGAGCCTGTGCTCCGCAACGGGAGAGGCCACAACAGTGAGAGGCCCGCGTACCGCAAAAACAACAACAACAACAAAAAAAAACTACAGTGAGGTATCACCTCACACCAGTCAGAATGGCCATCATCAAAAAATCTACAAACAATAAATGCTGGTAGGGTGTAGAGAAAAGGGAACCCTTTTGCACTGTTGTTGGGAATGTAAATTGATACAGCCACTATGGAGAATGGTATGGAGGTTCCTTAAGAAACTAAAAATACAGCTGCCATATGACCCAGCAATCCTGGGCATATACCCTAAGGAAACCATAATTCAATAGGACACATGTACCTCAATGTTCACTGCAGCACTATTTACAATAGTCAGGACATGGAAACAACCTAAATGTCCAATGACAGATGAATGGATAAAGAAGATGTGGTACATATATACAATGGAATATTGCTCAGACATAAAAAGGAACAAAATTGGGTTATTTGTAGAGATGTGGATGGACCTAGAGTCTGTCATACAGAGTGAAGTAAGCCAGAAAGAGAAAAGCAAATATTATATATTAACGCCTATATGTGGAATCTAGAAAAATGGTACAGATGAACCTATTTGCAGGGCAGGAATAGAGACGCAGACATAGAGAATGGACATGTGGACATGAGGGGGGAAGGGGAAGGTGGGACGATTTGGGAGATTAGGTTTGACATAAATACCCTACCATATGTAAAATAGATAGCTAGTTGGAGCTATCTATATAGCACAGGGAGCTTAGCTCAGTGCTCTGTGATTACCTGAATGGGTGGGATGAGGGTTGTGGGAAGGAGGTCTCAGAGGGAGGGGATATAGTTGATTCACTTCATTGTACAGCAGAAACTAACATCATTGTAAAGCAATTATACTCCAATAAGAAAAAAAAAACTGAAAGAAAAAGCAAGTTGGAAAAGGCTTTTAGTCTGTGACTACAGATACCATTAGCACCTCCTGGACACAGTGTATTTACCCCTTTCACATCCTAGTGTTATCAAGAGAAAAACAGTTTGGCTGCAACATAAATCATCGTTTGATGGTATGTAAGCCAATTAAATATTCTGCCTTGTACCAGATTATATATCTCAGTCAAAATTGAAATCCATGTCCTGGAAATTTTTTGTTTATATTTTGTGAAATCATAAATATTAAAATATAAGTTATCTTAACCCAAAAGTCCCATAGACAAGAAAAAAAATGAATAAGATCTCGGTAAAATTAGGTTGTGAATAAAAACTGTTGCTGTATAATATTGATTAGGGGTACAGACTCTGGAGCTAGACTACCTGAGATTAAATCACAGCTCTGAACTACTCGGCTGTATAACCTTAGGCAATTTGCCTCTCTGTTCCTTCATCTCCTCATCTAAAAAAGAAGGGTACCTGCATAGTTTTCTGTTTTGGGTGATTATCAGGAGTTGATTGGCAGCGAAATTCATGCCTCAACCTGAGGCCTGCAATACAGAACTTAAATCGAACCAAAAATCTTGTTACAATATTAAATTGATACACATGAAAGTTGAAATGCTGTTGGAATCAGCTCAAAATGATGATTATTTTTTCTGATCACTCTGCTTTCCTGATTTTAGATTTGTTACTTGAGATTTCAATAGGGATTTATAGCACAAACGTTTTTTTCCTTCTTATATTTTCACTGTTTAAAGGCAATGATAAAATGAAAAAACATAGAAACTAAAATCAGTGATTATTAGTAGTACTTGGATCAATTATGGACACTAGGAAAGGAAATAAATTATAAAGGAAGCATTTGAATATGCATGCATACTGTATATATATGTACACATATGTACTTTAGTAAGCATTCTTATTCTTTTCATTGTAGGGAGTTGGGTCATTTCACTCACTGATGAGTGTACATGTCAGTACACTCATCAATGCAGAGTAGTCAGATTTAGTGTATAGATTATGCAACTCTTAAAGAATATTAGTATAATTGAAAAAGTCAAATAAAAAAATCCAAATTCTCAATTCTCCTCATGATTCAAAAAGCAGAGAGGATTTATAAATAAATTACATAAAAATTAGGAAATGTTTCTGTGCTGCATAAGCACTTTAAGAAATTTTTTAAAAAAATTTATTTCATTGCTCACTGACATGTTTGGTAAATACAAAACTGGTATTTTCTCAACCATCTTGGTCAAGACCTACGTAGGCACATATACAACTGACCAAAAATGTTAATTTTCAGATAAAAGGTATTTATACAAGCAATAGCAAAGCATTTGTCCTTAAGTTTTTCTTGTTGAAATGTATATTTATAAATATACATTCTAAAGTTAAAATATACATCAGCAAACTTTATATTAATAGTTATGGGGGAAAAAGTGACTCTTCATGTTCTGCAGAGAGAACAGATTGATATCATAAACTTCTGATTATAATACTGGCAAAAACACTCTGAAATATCATAGTAAGTGAAAAACTCATCTGCTTATTTAGTGAACATATTCTATCTCATGTAACAGCGTAAATGGATATCACATTTGCTAGAATTTAAGAATTAATTGGAGGAAAGTGACTGCTCTTTTCTATTATTCTTTAACTGTATCTTTAGTAGTAGTTTGCGCTATAATTTGGGCAATTTGCGTATGTTTTATTTTCCCTCCATCTCCTGCTTCCAGAGCACTATTTCCCTTTGATTGAGGAGTTGCCGTGACAGAAGATAATGAAGCTCATGGCATTCAGCGGGTAGCCTGTCACTGCTGACTCTGGCTGCTGCCTCTTTCTTTCTTTGCACTCCTCTGATTTTTCCAGGCACAATGAGAAACAATTATTAAAGCCATGCACCACTCTAAAATATTATACCACCAAATGGTTATTTTTTAAGAGCCTTTCAATCTTGTAAGTCTCTTTGTTTATCCTTAGAAGTGGTAAATTTTATCATTATTTTCTATTCAATCTTCAGCATAGGGATGAGAGATTGTTTTGTGCCTTGGAGGAGGCAATTTTTTTTTTTTTTTTTTTTGTGGTACGCGCGCCTCTCACCGTTGTGGCCTCTCCCGTTGCGGAGCACAGGCTCCGGACGCGCAGGCTCAGCGGCCATGGCTCACGGGCCCAGCCGCTCCGCCGCATGTGGGATCTTCCCAGACTGGGGCACGAACCCGCGTCCCCTGCATCGGCAGGCGGACTCTCAACCACTGCGCCACCAGGGAAGCCCGGAGGAGGCAACCTTATACTGTGCACAATTTATATAACTTCTTATGCTGGTCCTCATCACCTCAATCAAAAACCTTTTGCACCTTGTACCTTCTACCTGAAGTCTTCCTCTATTGACCTGGTATGTTGTGAAATCCTGTGTCAGGAACCACTAACCTTTTTGAGAGGATGATCTCGTAGACGTGATTAGTGTCTACCGGAATCCAGTTCTCATTCTCTTTCTGTCACAGGAAAGACTATACTTTTCAGGCCACTTGCTTATGAGAATGGTTCAGAAAATTACCCTGACCAATGAAATATGAGGGAATATGATATCTATCATTTCTAGACTATGAAAATGTCACAGATGATTCCCCACGTTTTCTCTCCTCCATGGCAACCAAGGAGGACAGGTGTACTGACGATGCAGCTATACATTTGATACTTCCATCAGTCTGTGTGAAGCTGAGATACATTGCCCCTCCCAGACACACACACCATTATTTACACGTGTAGGACATATAGTGTAAGTAAGCAATTATCTTTTGTTTGTTAAAGCCACTGAAATTTCAGCATAAGTGTATCTAATACAGAGTAGCTATTTTCCCTTTATCTAAAGAATTAAGGTCACTAGGCAGTATAAATCTTATGGACAACCTAGAAATACTTAGCAAGACATATAGGTATGGCAGGACTAAAACGTCCCACTATTTGTTGCCCTTCCCCTCTCTACTAAGCAAATTCCTAGAGATAACCAAAGAACGAGGGAATAAAGTGTGTGTCAAAGAGGTATAAATAAGAACTTGACCTATCAATAGATTAAGAGGCAGTGGGAGAATTTGGAAAGAGGACAGGGTTTGGATTCTAACCCTACTAACTGAAGCCTGTGTTCCATTCAACAAGTTTGACAAAAGTAACTGATCCATAGATTGCTGTAAACAATTAAGCATAATGAATGAAATGTAATCTGCAAAAGCCCCTATAAGATAGGGGTTAGACATTCAAAACATGATAGCAATTATTATTACTATTATTGTTAGGCTAATAGTCCCATTTGTATATTAAGATATACAGGCTAATTAGTATAAAATAACAACATATAAAAACTCTCATCCCTTCCCAACGGTAAGAAGTGTTCTTTTCCACTAGTTTAAGATTTTTTTTTAATGTAGAAGTTTAGAGTACTCCCAGGTTTGCTGTTTATTTTAATGCTTCCTTAAGGGTCAGCCAGCACATAGTTGAAAAAATGGTGAGTTCTCATTAACTTATTTGAACTCTCCAACAAAATTTCAACCTTGAGAAGAAACCCAGGGAGCCAAGGGACTGCTTGGAAATCAAACTGCTTGGCTTGCTTCTGGTCCTAACTTACCCTCTAATTTGTGCTGAGTGTATACTAAAATGAGAAGAGGGGAAAAAAAATTTGCCCGATAGCAACTACAAATTCAGGATACATAAAATTAGATTATGTATTCTTCGAGGATGGAGACCATATGTCATTAATCTTTGTCCCTTAACATATAACATTGCTCACACATTGTGATAAATAATAAAAATATTGTAAATAACATTGCAAGTGCAGTACATCATTTATGATATATCTTTTAAGGTTTTATAGGTTCTTTTTCAAAGTTCCTCATTTTTTCCCTTTACATACTTTTTAAATTCCATAAAGTTAAGATGAATTTTATTAATTTCTTTTAAATGCTCTTGAGTTTAGTTTTGCAATACCTACATCACATAACCATCACACATAGGTAAACATATACAAAATTAAAGCATAATCTTTACGTCTTGTTTTCCAAAAATGCAGGATTTTCATTGTGTCATTCATTGTCTCTAGACTCACACTTCATTGACCAATTTCCATCCTGAGGTCTTTGCAAGAAAAATATAACTAACTCCTATATACAGCACAAATAGACATAAGAGAAACAAAAATTAAATATAATAATATATTTCACCATATGTTTTCTATAAGCAGTATTGCTTTAGGTAAGCTTTTTGTCAAGAAACAAAATTTTTTGAAATTAAAAACAACAAAAATTTTATAAATCCCTCTGTATTCTTTGATTTTAACTTAGTAGCAAATAACAACGCTGAGAATCAATCATGCAAGAAAATACTGTATAATCAGTGATTCAAAATTATGACCCTTTAGTATCTGTTTGTCTTCTCTGGGAACTGTCAGCAAACATAATTTTACATTAAAGTGCCAAATTCACAACAACCTCACATAAAAAGTCACATTTACTGGTCCTATTTTGACAGTTTTAGCAAAAATTGATTGACTATATTGAAGTACATTTTTTTCCTCTCAACATAACTTTATTTGTATTTGAGATACTGCAGTAAAGCAATTCTTAAACCTGACAACTGCCTTGCAATAAGAGCTTGCTCCTGAGACTCTGAAAGGAACTCTTTGCAATCGTCTCAAATAGGACATGAAAGTAACGTGCTTAGTCATCTGACACAACATCCATAACTTACGAAGATGCAACTGAGACACGATAAATTCAGCTACTTCAAAATTTTTCTTACACAATTTATTTTTTGAAAGTTCACTTTGGAAGCCTAGAATTGATAATGACATTAATTTGATTGAAAAAGACTTTTTTGCCAAGAGGACCTTTGTTTCTTACTTGGAGATAGATAGATGATAGACAGATAGACAGATAGATAGATAGAAAGAAAGAAAGATATAGGGATAATATATCTCAATTTTTATCACTTGGGTTTTCTTAAGAGTGTGGACCATAAAGTCATTACATCCAAAGGGTGAAGATTCAAGAGTATTATAAGTATCCTAAGCCATTTTCTGGTCCTAGTTAATCTTATTTTCATAAAAATTGATAAGCATGCTTTTTTGAGTTCTATATTTCCAATCATAGCTTTTCTATTAAAATTCATGTGTGTGGGCTTCCCAGGTGGTGCAGTGGTTGAGAGTCCACCTGCCGATGCAGGGGACACGGGTTCGTGCCCCGGTCCGGGAAGATCCCACATGCCACGGAGTGGCTGGGCCCGTGAGCCATGGCCACTGAGCCTGTGCGTCCAGAGCCTGTGCTCCGCAACAGGAGAGGCCACAACAGTGAGAGGCCCGCATACCGCCAAAAAAAAAAAAAAAAAAAAAAATTCATTTGTGTTATTTATGTGTGTGTGTGTGTGAGTACATAGTGTGTTGAATTTAATGGTAACTGCAACACTTGATTACTGATTTTCTGAAACTTGCTTGAACACTATATGGCTCAGTATCTTCACCTATAAAATAGGGTTTGTGAAAGTCACTGATCCAAGGATTTTTCATGAAAATTAAATGAGATTATGAGCCAAAATACTTAATTCATTTCCTAGCAATTGGGAACAATGACTCTTTGCTATCACTATTACCACTATTTCATTTTCTCTAAGTTTCACAATGTATGTACTGTTTTACAATGTATGACAGATGGTTGCTTTTTTTCCAAATGCTTCCTCTACCTAGTGATTTAATTTTCTATTCTAAAATCTCCTCTGATCTTTCAGAGAGTTTCAACTTTTGTAATTTTAAAGTTCTGAACAATTTTCTGGACCCAACAAAAGTATTTATATATTTTTATAGCTACATTGTTTGTCTTTATTAGTTCTTGTTAGCTTAAATTTTACAATATTATTACAACCATTTAAAACATATCTGAGGAAATCTATTGATATAGAAATATTTTTCTTATACTGAAATATGTTATTTACTCAATCTATTTAGGTAAGTTTTATGCAATTTAAGCTGTTAAACTTATCAACCAGTTTAGGTCTAAATTTCCAGAAAGTGCACAAGGAAAAAAAAGAACTAATGACTAAGAATCTTATATTCACAAAAACTATCTTCCAAAACTGAAGGCAAAAATAAAAATTACCAGATAAACAAATAGAGAATTCACTGCTAGCAATTTACCTTACAAGAACCCCTACAGGATGTTCTTCAGGATAAAGAACTAATATCAGACAATCATCCAAATCTACAAAAATAAAGAGAGACACTAAAAGTATATATTTGGGTAATTATTAAAGCGGCAGATATAAACACAACCCTTACCAATAATAACATTAAATGTGAATATATCTCTGGCTTTTGATTTAATTGCTTAATATATTTAATGTTTTTTTTATGGGTTTATTTTTGTCTCCCATTTATTTGTTTTAGATTGTTTTGATGGTTGCACAATTTTGTTAATATACTAAAAACTAATTAAAATTGGCACTAAATAGGTGAATTATTATGGGAATTCTATCTTTATAAAGCTGTTAAGAATAAATATATGGAGAGAGAGGGGGAAGATGGCAGAAGAGTAAGACGCGGACAGAGATCACCTTCCTCCCCACAGATACACCAGAAATACATCTACACATGGAACAACTCCTACAGAACACCCACTGAACGCTGGCAAAAGACCTCAGACCTCCCAAAAGGCAAGAAACTCCCCACGTACCTGGGTAGGACAAAAGAAAAAAGAATAAACAGAGACAAAAGAATAGGGACGGGACCTGCACCAGTGGGAGGGAGCTGTGAAGGAGGAAAGTTTTCCACACACTAGAAGCCCCTTCACGGGGGGAGACTGCGGGTGGCGGAGTGGGGGTAGCTTCGGAGTCGCAGAGGAGAGCGCAGCAACAGGGGTGCAGAGGTCAAAGTGGAGAGATTCCCGCACAGAGGATCAGTGCCGACCGACACTCACCAGCACGAGAGGCTTGTCTGCTCACACACTGGGGCGGGCGGGGCTGTGAGGTGAGGCTCGGGCTTCGGCCGGAGCACAGGGAGAGGACTGGCAGCGTGAACACAGCCTGAAGGGGTTAGTGCGCCACGGCTAGACGGGAGGGAGTCCGGGGAAAAGCGTGGACCTGCCGAAGACGGAAGAGACTTTTTCTTTCCTCTTTATTTTCTGGTGCGCGAGGAGAGGGGATTAAGAACGATGCTTAAAGGAGCTCCAGGGACAGGCGCGAGCCGCGGCTAACAGCGCGGACCCCAGAGACGGGCATGAGACGCTAAGGCTGCTGCTGCCGCCACCAAGAAGCCTGTGTGCGAGCACAGTTCACTCTCCACACCTCCCTTCCGGGGAGGCTGTGCAACCCACCACTGCCAGGGTCCCGGGATCCAGGGACAACTTCCCCGGAAGAACGCACTGCGTGCTGCAGGCTGGTGCAACGTCATGCTGTCGCAATGTCATGGAGGCCTCTGCCGCCGCAGGCTCGTCCCGCACTCCGTGCCCCCCCTCCCCCCCCCCCGCCTGAGTGAGCCAGAGCCCGCGAATCAGCAGCTTCGTTAACCCCGTCCTGTCTGAACGTAGAACACACGCCCTCCGGTGACGTACACGCAGAGGCGGGGCCAAATCCAAAGCGGAAACCCAGGAGCTGTGCGAACAAAGAAGAGAAAGGGAAATCTCTCCCAGCAGCCTCAGGAGCAGCAGATTAAATTTCCACAATCAACTTGATGTACCCTGCATCTGTGGAATACCTGAATACACAACAAATCATCCCAAATTGAGGAGGTGGACTTTGGGAGCAAGATTTATTATTTTTTCCACTTTTCCTCTTTTTGTGAGTGTGTATGTGTATGCTTCTGTGTGAGATTCTGTCTGTATACTTTGCTTTCACCATTTGTCCTAGGGTTCTATCCGTCCGTTTTTGGTTTTTTTAAAAATTTTTTTCTTAATAATTATTTTTTTAATAACTTTATTTTATTTTACCTTACTTTATTTTATTTTATTTTATCCTCTTTCTTTCTTTCTTTCTTTCTCTCTTTCTCCCTCTCTTTCTTTCTTTCTTTGCTTCTTTCTTTCTACTTTTTCTCCCTTTTATTCTGAGCCATGTGAATGAAAGGCTCTTGGTGCTTCAGCCAGGAGTCAGTGCTGTGCCTCTGAGGTGGGAGAGCCAACTTCAGGACATTGGTCCACAAGAGACCTCCCAGCTCCACGTACTATCAAATGGCAAAAATCTCCCAGAGATCTCCATCTCAACACCAACACCCAGCTTCACTCAATGACCAGCAAGCTACAGTGCTGGACACCCTATGCCAAACAACTAGCAAGAAAGGAACACAGCCCCACCCATTAGCAGAGAGGCTGCCTAAAATCATAATAAGTCCACAGACACCCCAAAACACACCACCAGATGTGGGCCTGCCCACCAGAAAGACAAGATCCAGCCTCATCCACCAGAACACAGGCACTAGTACCCTCAACCAGGAAGCCTACACAACCCACTGAACCAACTTTAGCAACTGGGGACAGGCACCAAAAACAACGGGAACTACGAACCTGTGGCCTGCAAAAACGAGACCCCAAACACAGTAAGATAAGTAAAATGAGAAGACAGAAAAACACACAGCAGATGAAGGAGCAAGATAAAAACCCACCAGACCTAACAAATGAAGAGGAAATAGGCAGTCTACCTGAAAAAGAATTCAGAATAATGATAGTAAAGATGATCCAAAATATTGGAAATAGAATAGAGAAAATGCAAGAAACATTTAACAAGGACCTAGAAAAACTAAAGATGAAACAAGCAATGATGAACAACACAATAAATGAAATTAAAAATACTCTAGAAGAGATCAATAGCAGAATAACTGAGGCAGAAGAACGGATAAGTGACCTGGAAGATAAAATAGTGGAAGTAACTACTACAGAGCAGAATACAGAAAAAAGAATGAAAAGAACTAAGAACAGTCTCAGAGCCCTCTGGGACAACATTAAATGCACCAACATTCGAATTATAGGGGTTCCAGAAGAAGAAGAGAAAAAGAAAGGGACTGAGAAAATATTTGAAGAGATTAGAGTTGAAAACTTCCCTAATATGGGAAAGGAAATAGTTAATCAAGTCCAGGAAGCACAGAGAGTCCCATACAGGATAAATCCAAGGAGAAATACGCCAAGACACATATTAATCAAACTGTCAAAAATTAAATACAAAAAAAACATATTAAAAGCAGCAAGGGAAAAACAACAAATAACACACAGGGAATCCCCGTAAGGTTAACAGCTGATCTTTCAGCAGAAACTCTGAAAGCCAGAAGTGACTGGCAGGAGATATTTAAAGTGATGAAGGACAAAAACCTACAACAAAGATTACTCGACCCATCAAGGATCTCATTCAGATTTGATGGAGAAATTAAAACCTTTACAGACAAGCAAACGCTGAGAGAGTTCAGCACCACCAAACCAGCTTTACAACAAATGCTAAAGGATCTTCTCTAGGCAAGAAACACAAGAGAAGGAAAAGACCTACAATAACACACCCAAAACAACTAAGAAAATGGGAATAGGAACATACATATCAATAATTACCTTAAATGTAAATGGATTAAATGCTCGCACCAAAAGACACAGAATGGCTAAATGGATACAAAAACAAGACCCATATATATGCTGTCTACAAGAGACCCACTTCAGACCTAGAGACACATACAGACTGAAAGTGAGGGGATGGAAAAAGATATTCCATGCAAATGGAAACCAAAAGAAAGCTGGAGTAGCAATTCTCATATCAGACAAAACAGACTTTAAAATGAAGACTATTAGAAGAGACAAAGAAGGACACTACATAATGATCAAGGGATCGATCCAAGAAGAAGATACCACAATTGTAAATATTTATGCCCCCAACATAGGAGCACCTCAATACATAAGGCAAATACTAACAGCCATAAAAGGGGAAATCAACAGTAACACATTCATAGTAGGGGACTTTAACACCACACTTTCACCAATGGACGGATCATCCAAAATGAAAATAAATAAGGAAACACAACCTTTAAATGATACATTAAACAAGATGGACTTAATGGATATTTATAGGACATTCCATCCAAAAACAACAGAATACACTTTCTTCTCAAGTGCTCATGGCACATTCTCCAGGGTATATCATATCTTGATTCACAAATGAATCCTTGGTAAATTTAAGAAAATTGAAATCATATCAAGTATCTTTTCCTACAATGCTATGAGACTAGACATCAATTACAGGGAAAAAAAATCTGTAAAAAATACTAACACCTGGAGGCTAAAGAATACACTACTAAATAACCAAGAGATCACTGAAGAAATCAAAGAGGAAATCAAAAAATACCTAGAAACAACTGACAATGAAGACACGATGACCCAAAACCTATGGGATGCAGCAAAAGCAGTTCTAAGAGGGAAGTTTATAACAATACAATCCTACCTTAAGAAACAGGAAACATCTTGAATAAACAACCTAACCTTGCACCTAAAGCAATTCGAGAAAGAAGAACAAAAGAACCCCAAAGTTAGTAGAAGGAAAGAAATTATAAAGATCAGATCAGAAATAAATGAATAAGAAATGAAGGAAACGATAGCAAAGATAAATAAAACTAAAAGCTGGTGCTTTGAGAAGATAAACAAAATTGATAAACCATTAGCCAGACTCATCAAGAAAAAAAGGCAGAAGAGGGCTTCCCTGGTGGCGCACTGGTCGTGAGTCCGCCAGCTGATGCAGGGGACACGGGTTCATGCCCCGGTCCAGGAAGATCCCACATACCGTGGAGTGGCTGGGCCCGTGAGCCATGGCCGCTGAGCCTGTGCGTCTGGAGCCTGTGCTCGTCATTGGGAGAGGCCAAAACAGTGAGAGGCCCGCGTAACACAAAAAAAGAAAAAAAAAAAAATGCAGAAGACTCAAATCAACAGAATTAGAAATGAAAAAGGAGAAGTAACAACTGACACTGTAGAAATACAAAAGATCATGAGAGATTACTACAAGCAACTCTATGCCAATAAAATGGACAACCTGGAAGAAATGGACAAATTCTTAGAAATACACAACCTGCCAAGACTGAATCAGGAAGAAATAGAAAATATGAACAGACCAATCACAAGCACTGAAATTGAAACTGTGATTAAAAATCTTCCAACAAACAAAAGCCCAGGACCAGATGGCTTCACACTCGAATTCTATCAAACATTTAGAGAAGAGCTAACACCTATCCTTCTCAATCTCTTCCAAAATATAGCAGAGGGAGGAACACTCCCAAACTCATTCTACGAGGCCACCATCACCCTGATACCAAAATCAGACAAGGATGTCACAAAGAAAGAAAACTACAGGCCAGTATCACTGATGAACATAGATGCAAAAATCCTCAACAAAATACTAGCAAACAGAATCCAACAGCACATTTAAAGGATCATACACCATGATCAAGTGGGGTTTATTCCAGGAATGCAAGGATTCTTCAATACACTCAAATCAATCAATGTGATACAACATATTAACAAATTGAAGGAGAAAAACCATATGGGCATCTCAATAGATGCAGAGAACGCTTTTGACAAAATTCAACACCCATTTATGATAAAAACCCTCCAGAAAGTAGGCATAGAGGGAACTTTTCCTCAACATAATAAAGGCCATATATGACAAGCCCACAGCAAACATCATCCTCAATGGTGAAAAACTGAAAGCATTTCCACTAAGATCAGGAACAAGACAAGGTTGCCCACTCTCACCACTCTTATTCAACATAGTTTTGGAAGTTTTAGCCACAGCAATCAGAGAAGAAAAGGAAATAAAAGGAATCCAAATTGGAAAAGAAGAAGTAAAGCTGTCACTGTTTGCAGATGACATGACACTATACACAGAGAATCCTAAAGATGCTACCAGAAAACTACTAGAGCTAATCAATGAATGTGGTAAAGTAGCAGGATACAAAATTAATGCACAGAAATCTCTGGCATTCCTATACACTAATGATGAAAAATATGAAAGTGAAAGCAAGAAAATACTCCCATTTACCATTGCAACAAAAAGAATAAAATATCTAGGAATAAACCTACCTAAGGAGACAAAAGACCTGTATGCAGAAAATTATAAGACACTGATGAAAGAAATGAAAGATGATACAAACAGATGGAGAGATATACCATGTTCTTGGATTGGAAGAATCAACATTGTGAAAATGAATATACTATGCAAAGCAATCTACAGATTCAATGCAATCCCTATCAAACTACCACTGGCATTTTTCACAGAACTAGAACAAAAAATTTCACAATTTGTATGTAAACACAAAAGACCCTGAATAGCCAAAGCAATCTTGAGAACGAAAAACGGAGCTGGAGGAATCAGGCTCCCTGACTTCAGACTATGCTACAAAGCTACAGTAATCAAGACAATATGGTACTGGCACAAAAACAGAAATATAGATCAATGGATACAAAGCTCAGAGATAAACCCATGCACATATGGTGACCTTATCTTTGATAACAGAGGCAGGAATGTACAGTGGAGAAAGGACAGACTCTTCAATAAGTGGTGTTGGGAAAACTGGACAGGTACATGTAAAAGTATGAGATTAGGTCACTCCCTAACACCATACACAAAAATAAGCTCAAAATGGATTAAAGCCTAAATGTAAGGCCAGAAACTATCAAACTCTTAGAGGAAAACATAGGCAGAACACTCTATGACATAAATCACAGCAAGATCCTATTTGACCCACCTCCTAGAGAGATGGAAATAAAAGCAAAAATAAACAAATGGGACCTAATGAAACTTCAAAGCTTTTACACAGCAAAGGAAACCATAAACAAGACCAAAAGACAACCCTCAGGATGGGAGAAGGTATTTGCAAATGAAGCAACTGACAAAGGATTAATCTCCAAAATTTACAAGCAGCTCATGCAGCTCAATAACAAAAAAACAAACAACCCAATCCAAAAATGGGCAGAAGACCTAAATAGACATTTCTCCAAAGAAGATATACAGATTGCCAACAAACACATGAAAGAATGCTCAACATTTTTAATCATTAGAGAAATGCAAATCAAAACTACAATGAGATATGATCTCACAGCAGTCAGAATGGCCATCATCAAAAAATCTAGAAACAATAAATGCTGGCGAGGGTGTGGAGAAAAGGGAACACTCTTGCACTGCTGGTGGGAATGTGAATTGGTACAGCCACTATGGAGAAAAGTATGGAGGTTCCTTAAAAACTACAAATAGAACTACCATATGACCGAGCAATCCCACTACTGGGCATATACCCTGAGAAAACCATAATTCAAAGAGTCATGTACCAAAATGCTCATTGCAGCTCTATTTACAATAGCCAGGAGATGGGAGCAATCTAAGTGCCCATCATTGGATGAATGGATAAAGAAGATGTGGCACATATATACAATGGAATATTACTCAGCCATGAAAAGAAACGAAATTGAGCTATTTGTAATGAGGTGGATAGACCTAGAGTCTGTCATACAGAGTGAAGTAAGTCAGAAGGAGAAAGACAAATACCATATGCTAACACATATATATGGTATTTAAGAAAAAAAAATGTCATGAAGAACCTAGGGGTAAGACAGGAATAAAGACACAGACCTACTAGAGAATGGACTTGAGGATATGGGGAGTGGGAAGGGTAAGCTGTGACAAAGTGAGAGAGTGGCATGGACATATACACACTACCAAACGTAAAATAGATAGCTAGTGGGAAGCAGCCGCATAGCACAGGGAGATCAGCTCGGTGCTTTGTGACCACCTAGAGGGGTGATATATGGAGAGTGGGAAGGAGGGAGACGCAAGAGGGAAGAGAAATGGCGACATATGTATATGTATAACTGATTCACTTTGTTATAAAGCAGAAACTAACACACCATTGTAAAGCAATTATACTCCAATAAATATGTAAAAAAATAATTGTGGCAAAATACAAAAAAAAAGAATAAATATATGAATAAGTGGAAGGGAACATATTAGTACTGGTAGGCATTGCTATATTGTAATAATGTGGCATTATACATTATGTTTAGAAATTATAATTACTAATTTAATTTCAGGCAATGTCTCACTTTCCATATAATGCCACTAAGTGTGGAACTGTATGTAACTCTGTGGAAGATGAAATGGTTTGAGGGGGGTTTGTTGTATATAAGTCTGTTTTTTTTTATTTCCAGATTTTTGTTTTTTACCTCTTAATACTCATTTTTCTAGCTTGCTCCAGTTTCTTCAATTCACTTCCTTTTTAATTCATCTGAGAATTCTAATTAAGACTTTTTAAGTTGCATTCAAAGTTTGAATTAACTATGTGAAAGGGGGCATTTGCTCTCATACTAATCTTGAAACCCTTCTTTCTAGATCTTCTTTATATAACAGAACTTTTAGCATATTTAGACCTGTACAAAGAAATTTCTCCAATTTTTTATATAAATATTTTGTGCTATTTAACTGTTTCATGGTGCATCCTTGCCCTCAGTTTCTGCTGCTTTTATATTAGGAGGTGTCCTGGGTTCTAGCTGAACAATGAATTATTCTATTCATTTTCCAGGATTTCTTTCCCTCTTGTGCTTTTGAATTATGTCTCTTCCTCACTGTTTGTATATTTTCTTAAAATTTCTGATCAGTTAGTTGTCATCAGCAGCATTATCCTTATCATAATCTACTATAGAGATATTAATTAGTATGTTTCAGGCACTCTCCTTTATTTTATTTTTGCCTTCATAAACAATCTGAAGTCTTGGAACAGTCCAGTGAGAAAAGTACTTAAAATTCCATTTATAATTTGGGAAATCTGGGCTAGAGAAGTGAAGGATTCTGTCTAAGATGACATAGCTGTTAAGTGGTAGACATGGTATTAAAATGTCGCTCTGTCTGATTATTAAGTTCAAGCTATTTACCACCATGCTGCTCATGGCAGGGCAACAGAATTTTAAATATACAAACATTGTTCTTATTTTGTGTATTTCAATTCTTTTCATGGGTTTTTGTCTAAAAATAGAGTTTCATGAGTTCAACTCATCCTGTGGGAATCTGATATTTTCCTGTTTCTCAAGCCTTTTGGGAAATAGCTTATCCATAATTTAGTGGGGAAATTTGTATATGAAGCTCAGCATACTACTTTCCACTAGAAAGGCTTTACTTTCTGAAATGTAAATCCTTGTCCAGATTTAGTTCAATTCAAACTTCAAATTTAGATTAGCTGCACTGGCTGATTTGAGATTTGCCATACAAGAATGAATAAATGATTGAATGATTGAATGAATGAATGAATGATTCCAAGGAGGGTCAAATTATTTATTGTGCATTTATGTAGAAATGAGTATGAATCACATAAAGTCACTTGGGTTAAATTTAACATATATCCATACAGTATAGCCTTAAATTTATAGTGAAGGTACTATGTTCAAGTTGTTGCTGCATTAAAGTATGACAGACCGTTCTTGTATAATTTGGTCTGCATAAATATTTTAATTTGAGTTAAGTCTTTGAAGGCAGAATTCAGCCTTTTTAAATTTGGAGAGAATAAAAAAGACTATTCTGCCATATTGTACGCATGAGTATAGATTTTGATTTTCTTGATTTTCTAACTTATCACTCTCTAAACACTTAGCTGCCTTTGTCTGAGGGTCAGTTACTTTGGCTAATGTTGAAATTAATTTACTTTAATTCCTTCCAGTAGGTGCACTGAGTATCTGAAATTGTGACTTTTAAAAACATTTGTTATTAAAGTGCTTATGCATCTTTAAAGTAACTACTTTAATCAGCCCCTTTGCAATACAATATGAAGCTGCACATGATAATAGATATTTTCAAATCACATTTCATACTTCTGAAATTATATAAGCATATGTTCACCATAATGACAACCATCAAGTTAATATAGATATATAATTCGTTTTGGAAGTTAGTTACAGTCCTGCCTGCTCTGAACACAGAAACCCAGCTTTATGAATACATTATTCTATGTGGAGTCACAATCAGAATGGGCAGCCATTTTCACTAAATCTTAAAAAGCAAAAATAAAGACTAAAACAAGCAAGCAAAAAACAGTGTTGCAGCCTTACATGTATCTCTAATTGAAATCAGATTCTTTTGTTTACTGTTATGTTTTATTTATGCTTATTTATTAACTTATTCTTCCTATCAGCTTTAGGACATAAATAAAAGAGATATCCAGTTAGGTTTCTTAAAATAAGCCTGAGGCAAACCATTTTTGAATCTTCTAAATGATGTCTAAAGTGACCTCACAGTCACATTCCAGAAATTTTTTGAGAAAAAAACTGACATGATCAATTTTTAAAAGACTCTTTTTTGTAATTGTATATCACTGTGCAAAACATTTAATAACTGTATTTTGGATGTTAGAAAATATGAATATCTGGTGGGAAAGCCCTTAAAACAAATATAAGATGCAATATTCCTTCAAAAGAAGTCTGATTATCTTGGCAATTCTCTTATGGTTTGGTTTGATTTATTTCTATTCCTTATTTTCATTAAATTGCTATGGTTTTTGGACAAGTTTACAGCATTTGGCAGAAGAAAATCAGTGACAATGACTTAGTGGAACCTTAATCTCATGAAAGAAGTAAATGCTTGTCAATCAAGAAGTATTAACCTTTACCATTTCTTGACCTTTACATTTTCAAGGTAAGCCTAATATTTGGTAGAGAGTAACACAAAACTCCACAGGATGGTCTATGATCAATACAATCAACAGACCTTCACACTGTATGTTTAAAGGTATTAAGAAGATAAACAAACACATCAGAATTTTACCATTTGGAACAGTCCTGTGTTGGATGCTTTCCTCATTTGGGGATTTACAATGGATCACTTCTATATCCCAAACTCCACTGTGTTATAATTCTCAATGACTCCACAAAAGGAAAGGTGAGCTGTTGGCTAATTGTTGGCAAATAGTTTGGAGTTTAAAGTTTAAAGTTGAAGGTATATTTATCAATTATATCAACTGAAACATGAGGAATGCAAAATTATCATTTCTTTCAAAATCACATTTTATAATCATAATATGTTTTTCCTTTTATTCATCTTTTAAATATATTTTGAGTACCTACTATGTATAAGTGACTGTTCTATTCTCCGGCAACACCCCTTTAGAGCTTACATCCTAGTGTGAGATCAATTTTGAACACTTAAGAAAACATTAAAATGTGTAATCAAAACTGCAATAATAACCTGAAAGGAGAGGGATGTGACAAGAGCATCTGACAAGATGCCCTCATCTAGCATGTGTGAATATGAGAAAAATAATTTAAGGAAGTATCATTTGAGCTGTCTTAAAAAATGAAAGGAAACTAACCAGCATGGGAATGTGTGACTTAGGTGATCAGGTGGATTTAGAAGTAGAAGCAGAGAAGAGGAGAGATCCCAGAAAATGTATGACAAAATTCAATATCCCTGAGATGGGAAAGAATATGTCACATTTCAGAAACTAGGAGGGAAATTAAAAGAACACAGAGTGCAGGCAATGAGGGGTGTAATATTGACAAATTTTACTCTGGAATGGCATTTGCCCTGGAAAGGCTCAGCTCGCCAGGTACTTCTGTGTGAAAACTTTCTCTGCATTCTCAAAGAAGAACAAATTATAATAGCACATATTTCAATTTTATTTCCTACTTATTCCTGTTGATTTTTCCTATTTATTTTATTTTTCCATTCTTTTTAATTAATAATTTAAATAATATTTTAAAAATGGAAAGTACTTTGAATATCGATATATATCATCATATACAGTGCCATGAATATCAGTATCCCACTGTCTAGATTCAACAAACGTTAAAGTTTTTCTCTTTGTGGTTATTATAAATTGTGACATCTCATCATTAATTTCTTCATGGTGCATTTCTTATCAAAAATATTAGTTTCTTACATAACCATAATGCCATTATCACATCTGAGAAAATTAGTATTAGTTACTAATATTAACCAATATTCTGCCCATATTTATATATTCTAAATTGTTCTCAAAATATATGTTACATACTTTTGTATTTTATTGTTTGCTTGAACCAGAATCCAGTAAAAGTCACATAATGCATTTATGCTTAATTTTTGAAAGATATTTATGACGAACATAAAATTTGGGGCTATTTTTTTCCCTTTCTGTCCTTTAAAGATGTTCAACTCTCTTGTGCTTTGTTTTTTACATGTATGGTAGTTTTTGATTCGATGCTGGACATCCACCTGGATGCTAGATTCCATTATGGAGTGTTTGGATATCATTTGCTGCCTTTGATAATTTCAGGTTTATTTTATGCTTTATTAGAATAGATCTAGTGTACCCTAGTGCTAGTTTATACTTAATACTAAGGTGTAACTTTTTAGGTTTCTAAGGATCACTCAGGGGGTGTCTTCAAGGTTTCTAAGGATCACTCAGTGTTTTATCAACGTCTCTAAGGATCAGTTGATAGTTCATCAAGGTCTCTCAGTCTGGGTGGAATTTAAACATCTCTGAGCCCTGTGTATGTTCCAAGAATTGTTCAATCTATAGCTCTCTGGTATTTGATCTTTACTCATGTTATATCACCTAACTCATGTGGAAATCAATATTCAGACAAGACTGAGGGGAATGCAGCAGGCTTTTGAAGTTCCCTTTTTTGTTGTTGTTTTATTTGTTTGTTTCTGTGCAACTCCATTCTCTCTAGTACTCCACTTCAAATATTTCAGCCACCTTGCTGTCTGTCTTCTTAATTCAAAGAGACCTCCATTCTCTGCTTGAGTTCCTATCTCTTTTCCATGATCCAAAATTTTTCTATGAACCAAAAGCCAGAATGATCACTAGTGTCATCTGATTTATCTTCTTCCTTCTCCCAGAGACCACAGTTCTGCACAGCTTATTGCCCCAATGTCTAAAAACAGTTGTTTTGTATACATTGCCCAATGTTCTAGATTTTTAAGGCATGTTGCCTAATTCTATGCCACTAGCTCCTTCATCACCAGAAGGCTTACTCATCTTTCCTAAGTTGTTTTAGTGGTAGTGTATCTACAGTTATAACTTGTTAAATCCTAATGGAAAGCAGAAATGTAATCTGTTTTTTCCTTGGTTTAATATTATTTAAGCTTCCTGTCTTTAACAATGTCTCTAATAAACAACATATAACCGTAAATAACAATACTTAAAAATTATGTTATGGTCAAAACGACCAAAGATGTTAGTGAGTTTCAGTTGACTAATATACCAACTATATAAATAAATTAATCAGTAACTACCAATATACTCTTCTTAATTTTTTATAGTTATATAATTTTAAGTATTATTTTTCTTTAGAAATAGAAACTGAAACATATGTCATAACCACATTGATCTACTTAGTCTTCTCTAATATCCACAGTCTGAGAAATCTGGACTTGCAAGGAATTTAGAGCTCTAATATTATATATATAATTATATATATATGTTATATAATGTATAAATTATAGCATATACAATAAATTATATGATATATAACATTTATAATAAATTATATAATAATATATATTTTACATATGTGTAATTTTTTAAAGCATGGTGCTTCTGCTAACAACTGTGCCTTAGATCTTATATATACCAGTAAATTAGGTAAAATGATTCTCTGGGTAGAACAATGATGTTTCAATACTAGTATTCAGCTTTATTTTCAACAAGTTTCCATTGCATAAACTCATCTAAACTAGAAATTTCATAGCTTCTCTCACAAAAATATTACAGTAGTGAAATGTAAAGTAAAAATATTGAGAACAGAAACTAAGGAATAGAAAATAGAAGAAAATATTGCACAGGTTCCCTTTTTAAAACTAAGTTCTCATACAGAGTGACTATCTCTGTGGCTGAAATTGTGATTGCTTATATTCACACTGCTTATAAATGTGTCATAAAGATTTATCCAAAACTTAACACTGAGATTGAGATATGCAACCACATTAAAAGCTTTTTCTGAAGACACTTTTAAAATGAAATGAATTTTAATTATGGGTGCCAAAGCAAAGTTCTAAGCGGAAATGGAAAGTCTGCTCAAACTCTTATAATTTTCCAAAGCTTAATTTCAAAATATACCAACATACTAAGATACTAAAATGACAAAATAAGAAGGTACAAAAGGAACTACTTTAACCCTCTCCTGTGTCATTTTCTGTCTCCTTTTTTCAAATAATTCTTTTCCAATAATCTCAGCTATGTAGGTAAGACCTCAACAAATACATACACTATTTTAACACCTGTAGTGTGGTATGACTGTGTTCTCTGCTAGAAACATACCAGTGAATAATGCTAAAGCATTGCCAATCTGGTAAAGAATACATTGTCAGTGTGTTCTTATTGTTATCTGGCTTTTTAGTGTCTAATCTTCCAAATGGCATTATGTGCTTCATGGTATTTCTCCTTACTGTTGTTTTAATTAAAATGCCCATTCTCCCAGCCAGCAATTGATAGAGCATTGATTTTATTCAGTTACATAGCAATAAGGTATAAAAGACTCGGTCTGGATATAAAATATTAATACTTTAAAGAATGTTTGACGTTTTTTAAATACAAATGAATGAAGAGGAGAAGCATTTCGTTCAAAGTGTAAAGTGAACTGGAGAATTGTGGACAGACATTATTGCACTCAGATGATTCCAAACAGGAGGAAGGAGACTTTTGAGACAGGTAATGTCAGTTTATTCCTAAAAGAGGCTCGTCAAAATGATACTCAATGATCTACGCTAATTTTGCTGTTTGAAATTTGGGACTTATATTCATACATATGTGTAGCCTTGGTGATTAGAGACAATTGGGATTATAATTATCCTTTGCCACAATTTCCCAAACAGAAGGCTGCAATAAAAGCAAGGATCAGTAATAATTAGGTTAAATGTTCAATCATGTAATTACAAAATGGCACTGAAAAGAATCAAACAACAGGTGTTAGTAACTTTCTTCTCTGAAATTGATTTTGAAAGCATATATCATATGTTTAAGTAAACGAAAGTAGCTTCCAGTGAAGACAATACAGCACAAACATTTCATTAATCAACTCAACTGTTTTCTCTTTTAACATGTGCTATTGTTTTTGTTACTACATTTGTAAAAATAATCTAAACTCATTTTTATTTCTGTAACTATAATGCTTATTTCCTGGTCTTTTCTGTCACAGCTTTTCATTTCTCAATTTTTTTCACACTCATTTCACTATTATATGTCTTTATGTATTGCTTTCAAGAAAATTACTTGAATGATTTCTGAGTCCAAAAGACTCAGAAACCTGTATTTCTCTGACTTTCCAAAACAAATGACAATGTGGCTGAGTATACATTCTTGGTCCCTCTATAATCCTTTCAAAAGCTGTGTAAATAGTATGAATTGTCTTCTGGCATTTAGTGTTATTGAGAAAATATATAAGAAATTTATTTTTTGTTCTGTAGCTGGCAAACATTTTCAGCCTTTACATTTCTATTTGCTGGGAAACTTTATAATGTTATCTACATAACTGTCATTGGCCTATTTTCTTTCTTCTTTGGTAAACAGGGATCCGGTCTCATCCATATTTTCACAATAGACAGGTTTGTGGTAGTTTTTGGCTTTGTCTATTAACCCATTTCTTAAAACTATAGGTGAAAAAAGCCATTTGTAACCCAATTTATTGTGTCTAACAGGCATTCATCTCACGTGGTCTTCCTCAGCTGAAGTAGAATCTTCTTTTTTTCCACCACCACCACTATTTTAACTGATAAAGTGAAGCACATTTCTATTCTTCAGCATGTAAAGCTATTATGGACCTTAATGTCTATGTACCTTGCCTAGAATGTTTCATAAATGAAGTCAGTACACCACTTCCCCACCCCATCCACCCATTAACATTCTCCCAATTCGTATCTTCTTTGTTTTGTGATGAAGAATGGAAAAGAAAGTTTTGTACTGCATGGGACAGTGACACGAGAAATACCTCAGCATATCAGCTATCTAATGCTATGAAAAAGTTACTTCAAAACATAGTGGTTTAAACAATAATAAATGTTTATTGTCTCACAATTTCTCTGAGTCAGGAATTTGACAGAGGCTTAGTTGGTTGGTTCTGGCCCAGGTTCTCTCATGAGTTTGCAGTTAAGATGTTAACTGGGGATGCTGTCATCTAAAGGCTTAGTGAATCTGGAGGATCCAATTCCAGATTCATATATAACTGACTGGTAAATCCATGGTCCCTGTTGGCAGGAGGCCTCAGTCCCTTGACTTATGGATACATAGAGCTATTCTAGTGTTCAAATAATGGTTTTTGATGTCCTCAGTAGAGAGAGCAAGATGGATGTAGCCATGTCTTTTATGATGTAAACCTGGAAGAAATACACTATAATTTCTACTACATCCTATTGATTACATAGGTGAGTCCTATATTCAGTATGGGAGGGGACTATATGTGGATATGATTACTAGGCAAAAAGGATCATTAGGGGCCATCGTGAAGGCCAGCATCACACAGAGCTTCCTCACAAACAGACAGCACAGTAGAAATTTTAGAACTCTAATTTTGTGTTTGGAGCAGGTCTTATGTTGCTAAGCCTCAGAGCAAAGAGTGCTAAAGATTAAATCACCTTGACTGATTTTTTTTTTCAGATATGTAACAGTATCCTTTTTTTTCTGTGGGAATGCTTGTTGTATCACTACTCTTGAATTTACTGAATATTTGGACCTGATTTCCTAAATGGCTTGTGTTTATTGAATATTTGGTCCTAATTCTGATAATGCAAATTCTAAATGTCAATCTTGTGAGTTTTCAACTTTTTGTCTGTATATGTGCTTAATTTTGGAGAAATTGATCCAGTGACTGATAGCCATATGCACTTCTTTATTTTGCAAATAAAAATCTACCCTTGGTAACTTGTTTATTAACTTACATCTCGAAAAATTAATGTAAGAAGCTTAATGTTTTTAAGACTGACCAAATTGTTAACAAACCTAATGCACACAAGGAAAATCATCAGTAAACCTATTTATTCTCAGTATCTTTGACTTTTAATCATACTATACATTTTCACATCAGTTATATGAAAGAAGCACAAGCCAAGAACATCATCACAAAAATATAAACGTCTTTTCCTTTCAATTATATGAGAGAAGTAGAAACCGAGATAATCATCATAAAAGAATGTAAACTCCAGCTGAAAGGACAAAATATGTATAGTAAAAGAAAGTTACAAGATAGGATGTGCTAATTTTTCAAAGAATGGAAAGTTGAGGTAGATTCATTAAGACTATAAAACTTTTAGATAATACATTAAGGAAAAAACAGTACTCAGAAAATGTTTTTGTAATTTGTTATTAAATTGACTTACTTTAAAATATTATATTGTATTAAGAAAGAGGAGATTTAAAACGGGGGCTGCAAGTCATATTCATAAGTATTTCAAGTAAAGTACAAGGGCTAACCTTACATCTTTACTTACTGATTTTTGATGATATAATGTTTGATAACAGAAATTTTTAGTACTGATCTAGCTCAGCTCTGTGGGCCAATGTGCCTCATTCTGTACTGCTCACATTCACGTCTGGAGAATCCTGAGAAATCTGAAGCATCTCTGTCAAAACACTAGACTCACAGCTTGCCAGTCTGTTTTCTTTGGCTCAACCTTTAATTATGTCTCATTGCCTGTTATTCCGTAATTGCCAACAGCCCTCAATGTCCTGAGTTATCTGACAGCTGGGGAATACATGATAACTGAAGTATGTGGGCAGTGAAAGATCACTCAAGTAGTTTACAGAAGATAGACCAAACTGAACAAAAATAAAATGAAATGCAAAGAAACTTAATTAGACAAAAAATATGCAATTACTGATTACAGAATAGATAAAAGAAACATAAATTGTAATTTCCACAATTTAAAATTCAACAGAGAAACTGAAAAGAGGACACTGTTGAAAATTACATTCATGATTTCGAATAGTTAACAAAGAAAGTATGACATAATAAAGAACAAAACCAAAAATTACTTGTAAGTATAAAAACAATGTCATGGAGACAAGAGCTAAGGGCATCATACAAAAATAATAGGAGACACCAAGGAGAGAATGGCACAGATTGTAAAAATATATAGTCAGACAAATAATAGAAGTAATAACCTTATTTTTAAAATAATCAAATTACTAATTTTTAAAGAATGTCAGGCTCACTAAATAACTTCCCAGTTGGAACTACGGTTTTTCATGGAAGACAACATGCCAACACTAATCAGCTCTTGCAGGGTTAATTAATTAGAAGAGGGGGAATTGCTAGAGATAGAGCAAGAAAGAGAGAAAGAGGAAGAAGGAAGAAAAATAAGAAGTGAAAAATAAAGAAGGAAGGTAATATGAATATAACTAAAAAAATTGCTAAAGTTGAAGACAAAAAAAAGTTACTAGCATTTCAATTGGAATGTTGCTTCAAAATGAATGAGAACCAGAGTGACATCTTTTTATTATTTGTATAATCACATGTCTTACTGAATGAAAAACTGAATGCCAGAAAGCAGTGGAAACACCTTGGAGAGCTTTGAAAAAGGAGGCTGAGAGAGAAGAATTCTGTTTCTTGTCAAGATGTTATTTCAGATAAGGGTAAATAAAAAGAATTTTTTAGCGCAAGGTCTCAGAAAATATGTACAATTTCTGAGAATATAGCTCAAGGAGGTACTTCAACCTAACAAAAATTAAATTAAAGCAATGATTTCCAGAAAGTGAAGGAAGAAACTTATGAGAAAGATTTTTCAAATAATTTATATTTTAAGTGAAAATTAAGATTTGCTTTTTTAAAGAGGCAAAAGTTAAATCAACATAAAACTGGTTAAATTATTCATCAGCTAGAATATGGAATTTGAGAAATTTCATCAATATCAAAATTGATTTTTTAGAATTAGATTGATGATGACTTTATAAATTGCTCAAATTTTCAGCTTATAAGTTAATTGCAAGCCACACCATTAATGTGTTAGGCTCTGTCCAAGTTAGTATTTCATATGTTCAAACCCTGGAGTAAAATATAAATCGGAACGTTCAGTTGCTCTATTTTTTTGTGGGAGTATCAGCTCAAAATTATTTCATACTACAAGTATGCCCTTGACATGACCATGTTGTAAAATTTCCTAAGTATTCTTGAAATCATTTCTGTTTCTGGAACTATTTCTTTAAAACTTTCATTAAGTATTGTTTTCTTTCTTTTTCTTTTAAGTGTCCTATTTTTAATTAAGGGGAACTGAGAGCTTTCATACTTGATTCCTAGTATAGAGCCTGTTTTGTTGTTGTTGTTGTTTATTTCTTTGTTTCTTTATTTAGTTTCAGTTAGTTGACAGAGTTATTGATTTTCATTCATGATGCTACTCTAATGTATTTCCTTTTATAAAAGCACCCTAAAGAGTTACATATTTATTAGATTGATATTCCTAATGCAGCTTTGTGATTTTGAGCTGAGGGAAAAAAACTGAAGGCAGATTTAAGAACTACTTATGATTTACTGGTGCTCAGTGCTTTGAAATATTTCAGGCTCACTAAATAAACAATAGGAACTGTGGTTTTAATACAGGATATAATACTCCAATACTAATTTCATCTTGATGAAACGAAAGGAAATTTTCACAGGATAAATCAACATGATCTGAGGGGTACAAATATGACTACAACAGTAGTTTGAAGTCTTTTCTTCAACATAAAAATAATCACTATTATTTGATTATCTTCATTATCTTGTTACCTTAAAACAATAAATTTTATAATTTAAACTACATATTCTACAATAATATCACTAATAAATTAATAAAAATACTTTTCTAAATATTTTTCTATTACTTTCAAACACTATATGCATCCTAAGCTTATTGAACAATGAAACAGTATAGAAATCTTCTGTTTTATTCTGTAGATAGCACCAGTCCACAAAAAAAAATGTGCATTGTTTTTTTCTAGCTCTGATGATACTAACTGCTCTCAACTGTTTGTCAATATTCTATTTATAAAGTTGGCTTCTTTTAGTCTAAGCATGTTGAGACAGTGTAACTAAGCAAAATTCGTTTGCAACACCTGGCCTAGGATATTTATCTCATGAGAAATCTTGTTCCCAAATTATAATAATTCAGAGTTTCATCTCATGGCCATGGTGTAAAAACAAAGCCACCTGAGAGTGTCTTCATGGCAGTAGGTATACTAACTAAGATAAAGTTTAGTGATTACAAAAATATATGTAATTCTCCAGTGAGTGGTGTCATTTCTGTTTGCAAGTCCAATTCAGCAAAAGATTATTTGAAAAGTAAATTGTTGCCAAAAGCACTTGTGTTCCAGATCTGCTTTACATAGGCTAGTTTTTAAAGTACTAGCTAAAATAACATCACTAACCTGTAGAAATCAGCTGGCTAAATTACCTAAAAAAGGTTAAGAATTTAATCCACGTAATATTGGCGCTGTCTCCTTTCAAATATAAAATTAAATATTTTTTTTCTCAGAAATCAAGTCCCAAGTTGTTTTTTATAAAATTTCAATGTTTCCCTAATGGTGGTGCATGTAGTTATTTGTCAAAAGAGAAGATAATTTGAAGTTTTTGTTCCATATTTTTAACAGCTCTGAACTTCTTTTAACATTTCTGTTAGTGCAGATATGCTAGAGACAAATTCTCTTAGTTTTTATTGTCAGAAAATGATTTTATTTGACTATATTCTTGAGAGATATTTTTGCTGAATATAGAACACTGGTGGGATAGTTGTTTTTATTTTCTTTCAATGTTTTCAATATGTTTTTCATTGTTTCTAGCAACCATTGTTTCCAAAGAGTATTCAGTAGTCATTTTTTTTTTTTTTTTTTTTTTGGCGGTACGCGGGCCTCTCACCGCTGCGGCCTCTCCCGTCGCGGAGCACAGGCTCCGGATGCGCAGGCCCAGTAGCCATGGTCCACGGGCCCAGCCTCTCCGCGGCATGTGGGATCCTCCCGGACCGGGGCACGAACCCGTGTCCCCTGCATCGGCAGGCGGACTCTCAAACACTGCGCCACCAGGGAAGCCCAGTAGTCATTTTAATCATTGTTCTGAATGAGATGTGCCTTTTATTTTTCCCTGACTGCTTTAAATTTTTCTATTTATATTTGGATTTTAGCCAAATGTGTCCAGGTGTCATTGTCTTTGTAATAATCCTGCTTGGTGTTTTCTGAACAAACACACCTCAAATAACAATTGAGTTCTGTTTCTGTTAGCCATTTGACCATAAACGCCCCACATGCATGGTTCAGGGGTTAGTTTATATACAGAATTTAGGGCTTCCTTTCTCTGGCTCTCTCCCTTCATAGATACTATCCCTTATTTTCTATCATTTGTGAGTGCCATAAAAAATGTCCTATAGATCTTCAGAACATCAGGATGATGGGTTTTCTATCAGAGATTTAACTGTCCAGCATGTTAAATTGCTCCGTTTAAAAAACTGGGGCCTGTTCTCAGACTAGACACCATGAAAATGAGAAACTCACTCAGTATCTGTTCTCCTAAATGTCATCTGCTGCTCACTTTTTCACTTTGTTCACTCTCCAATGCTTTCTGGTAGTCCCACACACCCTCCAGATTTTATAGTTATTTTCCCTGGGAGGTTTAGTTCGATGGGACCAAAGTGGGGCTATCATGACTCCTATTTAAATAGGGAAACAAAAGTAAATATTTGGTGAGATGATTATTCATGCTTCTTACAGTAGAATAGCAAATAAATATTAAAATATTTTCACCCCGCTGATTAATATTCGGGAAGTTTATCTTGTGGTGACTGTGTGTATGCTGGGAAGATTTGAAGGTGAGGAGAGGAAGAAAAGAGAACTAGAGTAGAAAAATGAGAGATTTGAGGGGAAGAAAGATATCGTATGTTATATCATTAAGATCTCTATCTATGCGTGTGTTACATATTAAAATATGTATATATAATATATATAAAATATTACATCATTAAGAAAATCTAAGGTATCTAGCATTAAATAAAACTATCATAAAAGTGATTTGGCTGACTAAAGGGATGAAATTATAGTTATTAATATGGAATACTCATAATGTATGCATGATTACCAAGTAGCACTCTAAAGATTACATATATAATGTTTCAGAGTAATTTGTTATAAACCCTTATTTAAAAACACTACACAATACAGACTACATAAGAAATTAGAGTTGTTCAGACAAATGCCAACAATTCAGAAAGTAAAAAAGAAAAAAATAGAAGAATTTAATTTCCTTAACAGAAAAGTATAATCTATTCAAAATCTATATGACCTATTAGACTACATGAGTACCTGGACCTTGGTCCTAGACAATAAGTTGCAATTTACTTTATGACTGCCTTTCCTGTCTCATTATTTGTGTTCTGTGTACTTATGATTCAGTGACGCAAGCAACTAGCTGGAAAGCCAAATGCCTATTCTACTCTATCACCAGTCCTTAAAAGCTGGGTGCAAGACTTTTGATTACACAGATTCTAGAGAAAGTGTCAATTCAAGGAAGACATCAGATGCAAACACATTTAGTAAAATTATGCTAGCATCTGTCATAAACTAAATTTGCCCATCATTTTCATATAAAGTAATCTAACGCCTAGAGCAAGACCCTGTGTATGTTTAAATAATAAAAAAAGTAAAACAGGGGCTTCCCTGGTGGCGCAGTGGTTGAGAGTCCGCCTGCCGATGCAGGGGACGCAGGTTCGTGCCCCGGTCCGGGAAGATTCCACATGCCGTGGAGCGGCTGGGCCCGTGAGCCGTGGCCGCTGAGCCTGCGCGTCCAGAGCCTGTGCTCCACAACAGTGAGAGGCCCGCGTACCGCAAAAAAAAAAAGTAAAACAAAAAAAATTCTAGTAGATAGAATTGCTCATTTTAAGCATCACACTTAAAATACATGTGTTTTCAGATAATAAGCTCAAATTAGTGCCCCTTCATCTAAATGTGTGAAATAAAAAGCCATGTTGTAACTGCTTATTTTAATTGTCTTTGTGCCACCAGCTGTGGTATTTTCTAATGGCTGTATCTGCCCCACTGAGTTGGTGATAGGTGTGTGTCTGTCAGAATGAAAGCGAGAGCAAGAGCCAGAGAGGTAGTGAGAGAAAGAGGATGTAGTCATGTGCAGAGATAGCTAGGGGTGGTGCTTGCCCTTCTGTGAGCAGTGAACCTCTACCAACATCTGTATTAAGTTTTTCAGGTTTTGACCATACCCTGAAATACAAGATTTCATAGCCCTGAGTTCCTGAAAGAGTTCAAATGTTGATTTCTGAGTGAAAATAAAAGTAAAACAAAGAAGGAATTACCCCAATACTGCCAATACTTTTACTTCTAGTGATTCAATTATTGCACCAAATATTCTGGTAATTAGCTATAATATTTATTATGATCCATTTAGAATAAAAGACAATGTCAAGAAAGGAACCAAGATTAGGACTTGTGGACAGAGATGAAAACCTGGGTAAGAAAGTTGCCCTGTGATAGTTTTTTCTAATGCTCAAGCAGTTATTTTTTACTCAGAACTTAGAAAATGGCTGAAAACATCAAATTGTACATAGCAACCTACTAATAAAATCACATTGGCACTATAATGATATTTATTTGACATATCTTGGACATTGATAATAAAATAAAAGGAATGTAGTTTAACGCAACCCTACTATATTTGAAATGTTTACAGTTGAGATCATTCTGATCCATTCTGTATCTTTTAGCTTTTGCCCAATCAAGACAAGCAAAAATTAGTAAAACCACTTTGTTCTATAATATTCCAATATTACACTGAATTACAATGTTTCATTTTGCTTCAAGTACTTATGCCACAAATTTTAAAATGACAATGCATAAATAGCTGATGTTTTATGTGATCAAATTTTGCTTTCCTATCCAAAACTTACCTTGCTATAATTTAAATCTTATGAATGGTCAGTATATGGGGTGTTAGAGCATTTTAGTACCATGTATATATCAACGACATTAAAATGTATAATTCTAGCACTTTTTTCCCTCTCACATATAACTGCCTACTCAACATAGCTAGTTGAATTGTAATAACAGTCCCAACTTAATATGTCCAAAATCAAACTCTTATTTCACCTATAAAACATACTCCTCCCATAGTCATCCCTACTTCATTAAGTATCAAAATTCACACACAATATCTTAGCAAATCATTCAGATTATTTCTCTAAAATGTGTCTAATGTGTGTTGATTTTTCACCATCTTCATTGTTACTATTCTGATCCAAGCAACCATCATATTTTACCTGGACTTTTTCCATTCTAACTGATCTCCATACTTCTTTTTATCCCTCTGCAGCAGCCAGAATGATTCTTTTAAACATAAATTGGATTATGTCATTCCTCTACTCTGTACCCCAATAGGCTTTTGACTTTATTGGATTTAACTTCAAACTTCTAACGATGTCCTACAGGACTTCTGTGATCGATGCCCTGTTACTACCATGACCTCAACTCCTAGCATTCTTCTTCCTCGCTCTCAACCTGAGTAATTGATCTATCTCCTTGCTGTTCCTTGAACACACTAAACAATTGTTCACCCTCCATCCTCGAGTCATTGCACATGCTGTTTTCTCTAAGCAGTACCTTCATTGGCTAGCATATATATATAAAATATATATATATATATATATATATATAAAATACTTCTTCATACCTTCCATCATTCCCTATATCTCTGACCTTCCTTTATTTTACTGTATATAATTTACCATCACGTGATGAATTATAGATCTGCATATCGTATGCCTCTTCCCATTAGAACATAAGGTCCCAGAGAGGAGAGACCTTTTTTTTAAGTGTTTTATTCTAAGTGCATGGAAAAGTGAGAAATACCACAAACTATGTGCTCAATAAATGATAACCTGAAAATGAATCTTTCTTATCAGCATAAGAACATATTATGTATCTTCCAACTTTAAAAGTATTTATTTAACCTGATAATTCCTCTAATTACTACCTCATTTATCTTTATAAGTTGAAAATAAAAATTTTTAAATATTGGTTATATTCACTGTTTCTATTTTCTAATATCCCATACTCTTCAGTCAGTGATAAGACTTTATCATACTGACCTATAACCACTGTTTGACATCCTTGATTATGCACTCTTTTTTTTTTTCCACTTTTTCTCTAGGACAGAACTACCTCTGAATTTGCTGCCTACCATACTGGCCAGTTCTCAGTCTCTTTTGCTGGTTGTTTCTTCTCTCTTGATATGTAAATACTGAAGTAAACTAGTGGGTTTTTTTTTTTCATCCTTTCCATTCCCTCTCTCTCTCTCTCTCCTCTCTCTCTCTATATATATGTATATATATATATGGATGTATATGTATATATACCCCTTCTTAAGTCATATCATCCTATCTCTCTTTAGAAATTATTTTACTAAAACTCTAAAATTTAAACCCTAACTTCTCTTTTGAATTGCAGACTTACACACTTAACTGCCTACACTTCATCTCAACTTGTATGTCTAAGCATTAAATGGTTATTACATTTAAGTTTTAATTTTTTTCCCAAACGTGATATATAACAAGCAATTCCAATCTCAATAATGAGTATCATTGCCCTTTCAGCTACTCAGGTCATAACTTTAGTGCTATTATTATCATGTTAAATATATCCCAAACCTAACCACTTCTTTTTTTTTTTTTTTGATAAATTTATTTATTTTTGGATGTGTTTGGTCTTTGTTGCTGCATGTGGGCTTTCTCTAGTTGCGATGAGCGGGGGCTACTCTTTGTTGCGGTGTGCGGGCTTCTCATTGCAGTGGCTTCTCCTGTTGTGGAGCATGGGCTTGCAGCACACGGGCTCAGTAGTTGTGGCTCACAGGCTCTAGAGCACAGGCTCAGTAGTTGCGGCTCACGGGCTTAGTTGCTCCGTGGCATGTGGGATTTTCCAGGACCAGGGCTCGAACCCATGTCCCCTGCATTGGCAAGTGGATTCTTAACCACTGCACCACTTGGTAAGTCTCTAACCACTTCTTAACTCCATCACTAATACCAAACTAGCCAAGCCACCGTCATCTCTAATTTGTACTAGATCATTAGCACACTACCTGACCTTTCTGTTTCTTCTCTTGCCCTCTCCTAGGTAAATCTCCACATAGTCCCAGAAGAATTCTTTTAAAGCAGAAGTAAGATCATGTGACCCCCGAGCTCTTAAACATTTCAATGACTCTGACTTAACATCCTATCAGTTTCCAAGGCGTTCAATGTATTTCTGCCCCACTGAGCTTCTTTTCCTTCCTTGGGCATGGAAAGCATGTTTCCTATTTAGGATACAAGTTTTGCTTTTCCTGTTCATCCATTCTGTACTAATCCATATTTCCGTAGACTTCCCATGGCATACTCTTTCACTTCCTTTGTGCATCTGCTCATCTTTTACAGAAGTCCACCCTCTTCGAATGATTTAATAGATTTCTTTCCCTCTCTAACCCTTACTCTTGCTGCACAGATAATTATATACTTAGTAATTTCTTTTTCATTTCTGTACTGGAGTATTAGCTTCAGGACCACATAAGTTTGTGTAGCACACAGTAAACTCTCAATAAATATTTGTTAAATGAGTAAAAGAATGAAAAGATGGATGATTCAAAAGCTACAACCTTGGCCAAAAACAAAGAACAAATGGTTAAATTACTTTCAAAACATCACATATCTCCCAGAAAATATCACACCCACTTTTAATATGATATATGTATTCTTTCCCAATAGTACGTATTTCTGTGTCTCTACATATACATGACCTCATGACTTCAGAAGCCATGCCAGAATAGTTGTGGTGGTGGGAAGTGAGAGAAAGAAATAGTACTAGACTATAACCAAATATGTTTTCCCCTTATTCTAACGAGAACTTTTCTTTTTAAAATATCTTATTCTCAAGTTTCTAATTAAAGACTATTTTTCTTACAGATCACTACTATTCTTATTTAAATATGAATTATACCAGCTAGGTGAACAAACCATATTTTAATTAAGAAGATGTGACAAAGAGTGATAAGGTATAATACAGATCTAGAAAAAAATTAATCTGTATATTAGAAAATTCCTTCTCTACAGATCATATAAAGGGAGTGTTTGAAAGATGACACAATTCATTATGGTTTATTGAGTATAGTTTGCAGAGAATGTAAGGAGCAAAGTAGTACATTAAGCTGTAAGTCAGAAAATAGTGACTAATTCAAACTGAATCACTAATTAGTTTTGTGACCTGTGGCAAGTCACTTAACCTCTCTGGATCTCAGTTTTCTTATCTATAATATAAAAGTGTTAGATTCAATTATCTCTAAAATCCATTCTATGTCTGAGATTATATAAGAATTTGAAAAAAAGTCTCTGGGGACTCAAAGTGATACATGCTATCCCTGTCTATTAATAGGAAAAATACGAATTTATCAAATTGGTTCAGTTAACTTTAGACCTTAGTCAAGCTAAAAGTTTGAATAAATTGATTTGAAAAGTCTGAACAAATTGAATAGACATACTGACTAAAAACCAATTAGTCTATGTGAGTTTCAGTCCAATTTTTTATATGATGCAGTGATAATATAATAATAAAAGAAAATCCAAATTTTATCCCTACTAAACAACTTCTTTATGAAATAGTTAAGAAGTTAAGTTCTGGGCTAAATTGTCCTTGAATATAAAATATATGGATGATATTCCTATAACATTCTTTCCTCTATCTGGTATTAAATAATATTAAATAATCTTGAAAATGTGAATTGAGAATTACTTTTCTGTATTGTCCTCCAGTAACAGCCTCAACCCCACTCTTTCAAAATCTCCTACTTTCTCTCATCATATCCCCTTCCTAACAGAATAAACGTCTCATTCATTTTACTTTTAATGTCATTCTGAGGATATTTTTGTTGTATCAAGCTACTAAAACCTTAATGATAAAGAAAAGTTTTCTTTATCTTAATGATAAAGAAAAGTAAATGATAAAGCAGAATTTTAAGAAAGGAAAAATATTAGTACTGATAAAATTATTACTAAAAAAAAGTAAATAAGGGTTTTTGGTTCTGCAGACTATCTGCTAGAACTAGATGGTCTTTTATGGTAGTAGCTACAGGTGACTACTGAGCTCCAGAAATGTGACTAGTCCAAACTGTGTGATGTAAGTATACAATGTTCACTGGATATCAAGACTTAGCCACCCCCCAAATTATAAATATATCACTAATATTTAATATTGAATAAATATTAAAATGATAATATTTTAGATATTGGGTTAAAATAAAATATATTATTAAATTTCATTTACTTTTCTAATGCAGTTAGTAGAAAATCTAAATTAAAATGTGATTCATATTGTATTTCTATTGGAAAGCACTGACATAGAATGTTAAATCCTAGTATGTTCTTATTACAGTCATTTGAAGACTTAGAGATAGTACTAAAGGTCATCAAAACAGTAAATTTTGTTTTCAACCAAAATATTTATCAGTAACCTGTTATGGCACTTATGCAAAGGTTAACATAAAAAGATTTAAAAGAATACACTGTCATATACTTCGTGCTATCCATGTGTCACATGTCTAGTATTTTCACTATATAGAATGGATTAACCCAACTGAGAACGATTGTCTTTAAAATATTCCTATATATTGGGTTTTTAACTTTTAAAGTTTCAGAAAATGCTTTAATGCACCCTTCCATGTAGGTTTCTGCCACATAGAGTTTTAGTAAGTTATGGTACTCTAAAATAGGACACTATAATATTTAGAATATTATATTACTTGCATAAAATAATCCAAAACAATAAAAAGAAGCAATTGCTAAAAATGAAATACATCTTATTCCTCCAAATTATGAGCACTGATGAAAATAAAATGTTTAATTTTGTAATTCCATTCAGTACCTTTCATTACTCACAGATTTACCAGATACCCTTTAATAGTTTAAAGTTATCATAAAGTGTGACTTTTTATTAGGTATATTTTAGACTTCATTATTTTATGAAAAAACATACTTTCATCATATATATGTATCCATTCTATTTCTTCATGAAAACTAACAAGATGTTTGAAAAATATATCTTCAAATATCAAAATATTTTTGAAGAGATCTGTGACAACAAAAATGACTTTTTCCAACAATGAGTAGAGATGCTGAATGTTTCTCTGAAGAAAATAGATATTTGATCACAATCAAATGGATGTTTTAAAAGTGGAGCAATTTGGGTTTTGGATATTTACATAGATTCTTTTTTATTTGACAAGCACGATGCTTGGTCAGGTTTGCTTCAAAGTTGACATAAGTTTGCACAGTACTGCTAAGAGAAATCATTGTTGAAATAAAAAAGAAAAGAAAAGAAAAGAAAACTAGAATGAAAGCACAGTCACTATGGAAGTTTCCTGAGTTTTGCTTTACAATTAATTGAATTCTTGAGAGCTATCACCCACCTATGAATTTATAAAAATTGTTACTCTGAAGCTTAATTCTTTATTCCATTACACTGATGGTTTCACCATCTGCAGATGGGTATTAATAACCTTACCTAGTGTTTCATTGAATTTCTGTGCGTGTTAAATGAGATAATGTCTATAAAGTACTTAGCATAATCTCCAGCACACATTTTAGCTTTCACAGTTTCAGCTTGCAACCTAACTCTTACAGTACAAAATACAAGTGTCTCTCATTTTATGAAGGCATTGATAGGATAATTTTATTTTTAGAAAATATCGTATATCTACTTTTATGCAGTTTGGTTTCATCGGAGTAACTATAGAGAAGTCATCCTAAAATCATTTATATATTCATGACTTGATTTTTATAGTAAGGCATATGAACAGTTGGTATAGCATCTCATTCCAATATATCTTGAAAACAAACAATCTTTAGAATATAAAATAGAAGATTATGGATAGATTAATAAATCTGAGTATTTGGTGAGGGGGATGGATTTGACTCTCTTTTCTTGACATACTGTCTGCCACTGCTTGCTGAATGGGAGATGGCTCTCTAATTTACTGGGGAGCTCTAATTTAAATTTTTTCAAAAAAATTGTATGTCCCTGGAGAAACTAGCTTTCTGAGCACCATAAAGATGAGATAATCTCACCCCTCAGAAAACCAAACCCTGCATTTTCATTTCAAGCTGTTCACTGGTACAGCAGAGATTAAAAGCTTTTGACTCACAGGAAATGCTTCATCTTACTCAACTAATTATTTGTTATCCACTGTGGGTGTTATACAGTGTACATTAGAATATATATTTTGGCTGTGCAGACTTATTTTTCTTTCAATTATAATTTTACCTGTATTCTAGTGAGCTGAGTTTTCAATTAGCTAATGTACTGTTATTGATTTATGTGCACATTTTTCTTGGTATTTGCTTATTTGCTAATTTTTTTTCTTTTTAATAGATAGGGAAAGATAGCATTTATCACTTTGAGACATCAAAGAATTTTTTTTTAAATCATAGTATTTCAGACATGAAATGGACTTAATATATAATTGAATCCAACATTTTTATAGTATAGATGAGAAAACTAAGATCTGGAGAGGTTAACTGAATTGCCACAGGTCACAAAGTAATTAGTGGCTAAGTTTGAGCCAGTTACTATTTTCTGACCTACAGCATAAGTACAAAGTCCTACTAGTTTTGCTTCAATATATTTTTCAAACGGTTCTCCTCTTCATTGTCAATACTACTGTCACATATGAGACCATAATGTCCTCATATAAAGGTTTAATCAATTTCATCTCAAGAGGTTTTCCCACCTTCATTTGTGCTATTTCACAGCTGTTGAATATATTGAGGATATATTCCTTTCTCCTTCTTATTCCCCAAATTATAATCTTAGATTAGGCAAAAGCTTTTATTAAACAGGACCAAAGCCAGAAACAATATATGAAAGTTAATATGTCTAGTTATATATTATTTTTAAATCCACTGAGGAAATCTTTGTCATAACAAAAGCAAAAGATGAATGACATAATGGGAAAAAATGAATGCAGCACAGGTAGTATGTGACTAATATCCTTCATTTACAAATAATTCAGTGAAAGAAATAGGTGGTAGGAAAAAATGAGAAAAATATATTAAATAGATATCAAAGTGATGGGGATGTGAATGAAAGTCAATCCCTGTATTCTCTCCTTATCATGTAAAGTTTATCTGGTTGGGTTCAGTTAATGTTTATAAAACCCAGTTTACATTTCAGTAAAATGAGTCACAGAGAGGTTGAGTTGTTCAAAGTCAGCATGTTCCAGTTAGTTCATGCATGATCATCCAGGCCAGGCCAGGGTTCTGAGACATCTTTAGGTTAGAAGTGGTCAGTGAGCCTTAGATATTTTAGAGATGTTGGTGAGATATATATATTTTATGATACTAATCCTTGAAATTCATGGTCCCAAAGTGCATTATTGGAGAGGGAGGTGAAATTGGGTGGAGGAAGCACATCAATTTCTGGAAACCTCTGGGACTGCTTTTCCCTGGACTCCTGTTTCAAAGCATATGACAAAAAATTTTGCCCCTCTTTATAACCGGAAGCCACAGAAAGACTGATGATAGCTAGTTATAGATAGATTTTTTAATATGAAACAATTTATACGTTTGGTGGGGAAATTCTCCTGGCTGGGATATATTGAATTCTTTTACTATATCTTATGATTCTTTTTGATATCAAAATATCTCTTCAAATTTTAAGAAACTAGTTCCTATGCTTTGGAAATTTCTAGCAGTCAGGAATTTAATGATTTATTGAAGTCTGCCATTATGGAATCATTATATACTGTGTTTTCTCACAACGATTTAAGTTAATGTTTCCAGATGACAACCATCAAAAAAAAAAAAACGCATAAATAAGCAAGTACATAAAAATTTGTCAAGATTATTTGTTTTGGTATTGTACTCAGTCTTAATGCTGTCATAAGTGTTAACAGGTGACACTAACTTAATTTATATTATTTTAAAAAATTCTTTTGGAATTGGTTTCCATAGAGGTTATTAATCCATACAACCAAATGATTTCACTTCGTTTGCTACTAAATTTCATTCCCTTTCACATGGACACAAAAACATTTGTAACATCTATTTTAGCTCAGAATCTGATAACAAATATCAGTTCTACTCTCTAATTACAGGGGCTTCATTCAGTGTTCATCACCCATATTCTGAATGCACTCATAAAATTAGTTTGGTGTATATGAAAAGAACACAACTTCATTAAGAAAAATACGAATTTAACTCTGAAGACAAATAGAAACATTTTTTGATTTTTACAATAATAATTATTTTGAGTAAACAAAATAACCAATACAAATTATCTGACTTTTTGATGAATGGAGAGCTATAATTCTCTCAATGACATTCTTCAGTAATTTATTTTAGCATTTTATTCTTTGATTCTTCAAATAACCATTTCTCATTTTAAAAAAAGAATTTCTAAAAGGATGTAAATGATCCTTTGATATATACTTGATTTTTTTTTTACAAAGAGAATTGAAAATTTTTGGACTATATTTCCTCTAAAATTATACATATTACCTTAAAAAATTATTTCCAATCAATCCTAATTTCATTATATATAATAAAGCTAAAAACTTTAGAAACTTTTTCTAAAATTAAGTATCTTTAAGTAAGGCTTACAACTATTTGAGTCTTTAAAAAAAAAGTTCTTAGTTATTAAGCTATTATATCATATCTACTAGAGACCTGTAATTTACTCTAAAATTCCAACTAATAATCCAAAATGAAGAGAAAAATCAAAGTGTGATTTATTTTCTCTACATCAGATATTTTAAAATTTAAACACATAATGAAGTGGCAATTTCATTTTATCAAATAAAATGCACTTTCAGTTTCACTACTAGATAGACCAGCCGCTAACTTAGTATTACCACTGGCTCAGGCACGCAGAGGAAGTTTAATTTTCTCTTTGTATTCTGGTTGACTTCTTCCCCTCCTCCTTGCACACCTGGAGTATTATAATGCAAGATTGCATTACATTTCCTCTTCTGTAACTTCTTCTCAATCAAAGCAAGTACAATAGAAAGAGAGTAACCATTTCCTACGGTAACATCCCTCCAACAGTTTATCAGCTCACTGTGGTATCATACCTTCCAATAATCTCAATGCAAGATATCTTTACAAATGGGTCCTGTATATTCTTTACACCATGAAAGTCATTAGCAAGGATAATTAACTGAGACTGTGGTGATGAATAGAGCTGCATTACTGATCAATGTAATAAAGAACAGAAGCCACTAATTACAGATATAGAGCCTTGGAGCTACCGAGAAATGTAATTTAACATTGCTGCCCAGATTCCACACAGATTAATATAAGTGCACAATTAAAACAATAAGGTCTTCCCACAGATAATGCTTTTGGGATCATTCCAGGTGTAAGAAAATGTGCCCATCTGCATGAAGTGGCTTGTGATCTAGTAAGTACAATGCCTTAAGAAAAACTTCTAAAAAATTAAACATACCTAAATATTTTGCTAGGTACTCTCATCATAACCTTGGTCTTCTATCACGTAGTTTAGTAATTTCTTTGGATTTTCAAAAGGTTAAAAATAGTTTCACCTTTATATGAGTATACAAACAGCATAAATATAAAAATCTTTGCATCCATAGAATTAGTTAGAATTGTCTGTTCCTTAGATACAAAGAAGGCATTTTTCAACTGCACAGGAAGTAGTAAGTTGTAGAGCAGTGTTTCCCAAAATTACTTGATGATAAGAATTATATGAGGCCCTTGTTAAAATTCAGACTACTGGAAAGTACCCTGGGCAACGAGAATAGGATCTCGAAGGGGAAGGCTTAGGATAGTGATTTCAATGAGAGCTCTGGATGATTTTTATCATTGGGCAACTTTGGTGCAGTAGAAAGAAATTGGTTTGGGGACTTTAATACTGGTTCTTTGAATCCTGAATCTACCTTTTCATAGATGTGTACTCTAGTGAGAGCCATTTCTTCTCTCTTAGTCTCAGATTCTTTATTTGTTAAATATGGAAATATATTATCAGTACATATATTAGAAATGTATATAACTTGTCTATTAATGTGTTTGTACATTGTACACATGCAGCAAATATCAGTTCCCTCACACTTTCTTCTTACTTTTAAGGGTTCTTTTTATTCAGTAAATATATATATAGTCTCGCTAAGAGTAAGGAAACTATATACGTATGTTTCAAATCTATTATAAAGAAGAGGAAGTAAACTCAGGAAAACAGCCTTCTATTGGTCTTCCTGGCTTTTGTGTACGACAGCACCAAATGAACATATCTGCCTGGACAGTGCCCTTCTGTCATGCTTAGAATTTGGTAGCTGGTACATCCTCTAGTTTTAAGTCAAGAGAATTTTAACATAAAGCAGGGGTTTACATCCATTTATATAAAATCATTTGTGATAACATTCTACTGCTAGCAAAAAATTTTAATAACGTCAGGTAACATATATAAATTTTTAAAAATTATCATTAAAAAGTTATCATACATAATATCAGCAACTATCCAAGTATTTAGAAACAGCTTCTCATTATTATTACTTTCATGGAATGCAAGAAAAATGTTTTGGAGTAATTGAGTCTGCCTCCATAATTTGGAGGCAGACTCAAAGAGATAATAATTTAAAAATGCTTATCACTGAGTTATTTTGCTATGATTATCTTTTTGCTTCTAATAAGATTATAACTGATATGGTAGCCTCTCAAAATTGTCAATAAGAAGCCTTGCTGGAAGAGTTTCCTCTTAGAAAGGGAAAATGCAGTCTTTTTCTCCAAAAGTATAATCCTCATCCTTGACTGGTAATTATACACCTATTTACTTGACAAATATTTCTTGATGACACACATATAGGCCAATTGGATATAGAAAAATTATTTCGACACAGAAGAGGTCATAAGGATCTTCAGTTCTACAAGTTATGCACATACATTTTTACAAAATGGGTCAATGATTGACAAAGAAAGGCACAACTGTGAATTCAGAGGAGGGCTAGATTACATACAGCCTGGATGACCAGCTAGGCACTATAACACTTCATAATTTATTTAATGGTGTAAGTCAGTTCATAGCTAACTGAGCTAATAATTAATAACAATTGGGCTAAATAAGAGCCAATAATACCAAAAAAGGTGTTTCCTAGCTTTTGTTTTATATTTATGTAATTTCCTGATATATATACCCACTGGTCAAATTAAGCCATCTCCAAAATAAAGTTAAATAAAAAATTAAAAACAATATTTTGAGTTACTCATTAGCTCTTTTTTCTTTACTATTTTGCAATTTCAACACCAAACCATTTAAATTTATTTGTATTTTGACAATAATAATTTCATACATACATGGAGTTGCTTTTCACTATTCATCATACTGTCCACCTTTTATCAAACTGGCTAGTTTAAACTCTCATGCAAAAAATATCTTCTTACCATAGACTTTACTATCCACATTGTTTTTAATCTCACTCCTCGTAAAGATGCACTAACTCAATGACAATGTCAGGCTAAGCTTTTGCAATAAATTAATGAACAAAACAGCCCATGGAGTCTACTTCTTAATGGAGAGACATAATAAACAACAACAACAACAAAATATTACCTTAGAAAGTAATACGAGTGATAGAAATGATAGAGCCACATAAAGCAGATGATGGCTGAGGGAGAGTAGAGTGTTAATTAAAATAATCATGATAGGCCTCCATAGGATTGTTCGTACTTGAGTAAAATGTGGAAGAGGTGAGGGACAGAATTATCCAAGTAGAGACAAGGACTAGCGCAAGGACCCTAAGGTAAGAGCATGTACAATGTATATTCAAAGGTGATATTTAATATCAAATAAGTTACTAATAGAGATAAAACCTCTAAGTCATGATGCATGCAAGGTATGGCTACTGGGGTTCTGCATTGAATTTAGTATTTCAGAGCTTTAGGCTTCTAGTCAAACCATAGATGTTCATATCTCTTTTCAATTAACTCTATTAATCCTCTTCTACTCTGGAAAGGAATCCACAATTTTCAGCCACAGAAAAGCTATTCTGTCATGAACTCTTTTTGAAGATGGAAGGCAAACAGAGAAAAATGACAGGATAGTCAAGGCGTATCCTGAATGTTTGAAGCAACAAAAGTAACAGAGTTGGAAAACACCAGTTCCAATTTAACAATGATGATATTCTTTACCCAGAGACATTGATATTCCCCATATCATTCTTTTTATGTAAATCCTAAAAATATAAATAAATAGCAAACAAAATGCAAATTTTATAATTATTTTGCCTCCCTCTCAGACTCAATGATAGCATGGGTTCAATTTTTAAAGAGATGAAAAGAACAGAAAGAATAATAAAAGATTGGGAGTTGTAAACAATAGCAAAACTAGGTACCTAAGGCAAAATCATTGAATTAGACATAAAGGAAAGCTTTGAGTTTCCAAGAAGTCTGTAAATGGAAAGTTTTAGGCTCTATCATTCTCACAATAGAATAATAAGAGCATTCTCTGCTATTAGCTTCAGCTTTTTTCTAAAAGTACCACTTTATAGATCTTATTATTCTCCCACAGATAATTTCTATGTCTAGTATAACAGAGAACATTACAGAGGTATGACAATATTTTATTGCTCTTCAAAGGCTAAGAAAAGTATTTTTAAAAGTTCAATATTATAAATCAGTGACTGGCATAGAGTAAATATTCAATAAATGTCAGCACCTTCTCAACGCCTTTTCTTCACTTGTTCTCATTTTATATGTGCAACTAATTATACAGTTATTTAGAGATTTCTAACGAGGCTCTCCCTTGTGCATTAAAAAATGGGTTGAAATAACATTTGATAGAAATATATTCCGTAAGTGGTTCTGTGTTACTGTCAATAGTGTACTGCTTCTGCCCCTAGACACAGAGATGCAACACCTCTCAGAGGCTCACTTATTACCATATCTAATTAGTTTATTTACCTTAATTAAAATTTTGGCAGGTTTTATTCAAAACCTCACATTTTAACTACACAATAAGAAATTTATAGGTACTTATAGGAACACTGAAAAGCGTAGCTTGAGAAGAATATGAAACCACTAAGATAAAGACACCCCTTAAGGAGTAAGGAGATTAAGAAGTCTTAAAGCTAAAGGGTCTAGTCAAGGCTTCAATAGCTCACCATCAGCACCCCACCCTCCTCCACCAAGTAGTCCTTCACCCTGTCTGTGATAGGAAAAAAATGTTTAGATCAGTTATTTCAAGCAGTCATGAATTGTAGAGAAAGCACTGGAGTTTCAGTTATATGCCAAAAGATAAAACATCTTTTTAAATGCCCTTTCTTACTCACTAATTGCTTTATGTGTTTACTATTTAAAATGCCTACAATATAAAAAAAGTTTAGTAAAGAAGAAAGCAAAACATGAGAAAGGAAATAATATACTCAGGGTTAAGATTAGCAGTCAGAAATGCCCACTGTAAAGTCCTGAGTAGATGTAGAGATGTACTAAAATGTTGACTCTAAAATTCCTGGTGGTCAAAGCAATCAGCATAAAATTCAGAGATATAGCCTCTATAAGATTAGAGAGGCAGGGACAGAGGGGAGCCGGTATTTGAAAGAGATATACCTTCTACTGATAACAGAGGCCTAATAGAAATGTCTCCTTTGGGATACTGTAAAGAAGAAGCTGTTCCATATATTGACTGATGTCCTCAATAACATTCACACAAAAGGAAAGCTAACAAGTTTCTTTTGATTGTTTCTTTTAACATCCAGAACAAAAGCTGGTGGTAAATGCTTATGTGCAATTCAGAGAGCAATTCTATCAGGGGCTAAGACATTGCTATCCAAGTATATAGTTCCTTGGTTGTCTCAAACCCAGATTTAGTCCATTGGGATCTAAGAGAAAATAACCTTTTTAGGTGTAGAAAGTGCATGCATCATGATGGGAAGAATGTCTTTATTTCATTCTTTCAAAAGTTACAGGATTAAAAAAAAAATTTAAGGTAATTCCCCAAATTAGGCTCCAATAGAAGTAATATCATACTTCTGTAAAGTATGTCAAACAGTATGATGGTTTAATGATCAGTGTTCCAAAAGGGAATCACCATGAGAAATTGCTGTTTTGAATTTTTTCTTCCTGAGGCCAAAGCGGTAGTAGCATTTTTATCTGGCCATATTCTCTATCAAGGTTCACTTTGAAAACTTCAAAGGCCATATTTGGAAAAAGAAAATATCTCTCATTTTCATTCCTCTTCCCTTTGAGCCAGCATGTAAAAATGGCAATCCTTTTAATCCCAGGGAAAAATACTTTTAGACAAACTATGTAGGTGTTCTTTTTTTTCCTGGGAATATATTAAAAGTAATGTAGAAGAACTATTATAAGTAATGCATTGGCACAGTAAGGCATTAAAAACAGAACAGGTAGAAATCATCATAGTTCTCTACCAATTTAGACTTCTTACATTTAAGACATGACACATTAATGGAAGCCTTTAGGGCAACAATAAAGTTAAATAATATACTCAAAGATAAAATGATCTAATTTTTCCTTTTAATAACAATTACTCTACATATTACTAGAGACTATAAAATAGTAATAGATCGATTTAGGATGCTAGCATCTTATATGAAATATATTCCCATTGTATATGAGTGCATTTTAGTTCCAATCTTTTTTTTTTTTTTTCTTTTTCCAGCATCAAGGGACTGCTGCTTTGCGAATAAATGGGACACCTACATGAGGACCATAAAACACCGAGTTTTGGCAACCAAAATTTTCCATTCATCTTATGATTTCAGTGGTTTCATTCAACATTCTACCACCTCACTGAAAAGCAGGGCAATGGTGAGGAAACTACCAAGTGTTATCTTTGAACTAAGGAGTAACCTACTTTAAAGTGTCCTGCCATTAGTTACAGATAACCTAATATATGTTCCTGTATATTTTTATTATATTTTTCCTGTTACAAAATCTTCAGAGAAAGAATTTCTTAGAGTAAGTTTTTAATTTAAAATTCTCAAATTTGCTTTTTATTGCTACCAGTACCACCTTTCAGATAATTTTTAGTAGATTACTATGTGAAGTTTTACAAGTTTATATATTCTTATATAAGACAGAAGTTTCCCAGGATGGTATTAGTATTATTGATATATCATGGCAAAACTGATTAGACAACATAAATCTGAATAACCCTTTTATACATGAAGTAAATAGCCATGGATATAAAAATAATATTATTGGGCTTCCATAGATATTATCTTAAATATTCTTTATACTTATTAACAGATTTTTCTGAATACTTGACTCTATGTGCATTTTATATTAATATATAAACCAGATTAATCTAATTTCTCTAAATCCTAAGAAAATCTCCTAATAATATTCAAATTTTAGATTTTACAACTAGCCTGAATTTCAGATTCTGCAATTCCCAAATCACTGAAAATCAAAATGTTTTCTAACTTGTGGCAAAATCTGATATGAACAGACTCTGATGCTGTATATGCAGTCTTTATTAATCACACTTAGTTTGAATATTCATATATTTTGCTGCCAAAATATGTGCTCAACCAGATTCCTCAATGGATATAACATGTGCAATTTATTACCTTTCTTAAATGCAAAATATTCAGGCTTCTGTTCCCAGGGGATACTGGGCCTGGATAGATATATCACTGTGGGTAGACAGATACATTAAATGGACAAGTTGAATGTAAAATAAATGGAGTAATCATTTTAACCCAATGAATGAAATAATAATTTATGAAACCATACTGATATAAACAAATGCGTAAAGAGAGAGCTCTCCTTACAATAGGAAGCTAGTTCATATATGTATATATATTATAATATAGTATCATATATTGTATTGTATATATGATGTGTAGTTATAATTATATATATAAATAATATACATAATAATATGTAATGAATGTATGTATTATAAAAATATATACATATATAATTATAAAATCATCAATGGTTGATAATACTGGTGACTGAAGATTTGATGAGCATCAAGATTTTTAAATAGTTTCAAAATATCTTCTTACTATTCCTAAATTGATCACATAGGAAAATATAGTAAATTTATAGTGAAGAAACCTAGTAGACATCACCTTAACCATGTGACCAAATTTAATATCACCAATACTGAGACAAAAAAGAATCATTTTCCTCTTGATTTCATTTATTGAGAATAAAAGACAAAAAAAATCACTCAGAGTATTCTGTCACAAATGTATACAGTGAATTTGATTATGAAAAAAAATCATATCAGAGAAACTCATATTGAGGAATATTCTGCAAAATAACTGATCTTTATTTCTAAAAAAAAAAAGAAAAATTCAAGTCAGGAAAGACAAAGGCTGAAGAAATGTGCCAGGTTACAGAAGAGACATGACAAGAAAATGCCATTCCAGCTCCTATAACTTTGATAGAGATGATTGGCAATGGAATTTATTCCAATCAAAAAGAAAGAAATAGTCCTGAATATTATCAAGTATATGAAAATGGTGCTAATTTTGAAGCAAATGAAATTAACTTTTAAGGGAAATAATTTAATAAGACAAGTTAAAAAGTGCCCTTCTATGGCCACTAATGGCTGGAAACGGTAGAAGAAAAAGAAGCAAATATGTGAACATAATGGAAGAAAATGAGAGACAATAAAAGAAAATGAAATACAGGCAATTATGGTGAGGAAAATAAAAGTCATCTAGAAATATTGAGTCCTAGATATCCAGGAAACAATTAAGTGAGTTACTGTAGTAAGGTATAAACATAATTGGTTTTAGCCAATAGAAAAAACAGTTTGAAATAGTTAACATTTAAGAAAATTTAAATGACTCATTAGGAAGCAGAATATATAAAGTTTCGAAAAGTAAAGCAACTTTAAGTAAAAAGTGCATGTTTTGTGAGAAACAGATCAGATCCTTGAATAATTTAATGACTCAGAGTCCACATTTGGGTCTCAAGCACATTTTCCTGATAAGATACTTCAGTTGTGAAGGATTTTGCAACGTGCCCGTCATGTTAGTTTTATATATTTAAATAAATATAAATAAATAAATAAAGCATGAAAGAATGAAGGAGAAATTTTCTTCTGCAATGAAATATACATATATGCAATTAGCTATTACTTCTATATTTTTTGTCATTAATGATAATGACCATCCACCAAGCCAGAACTGGAGACTTAACTCTTTTGTCTCCCAGAATCTCCTCATTAAATGAACCACTTGGACATGATTTTTCTTCTTTTCATTTATTGTTAAAATAATACTTCAAAATTTTATAGTTTATCTAGTAGATTAATTCCTTATTTTCTAAATTTCTTTTCTGATTCCTACTTGATTCTTATTAATTCATCATTTCATCTTTCACATTCCAGAAAGTCTTGTTTTTTCTTTAAAAAACTGTACTGATGCCCTCCCATTGCAAAAATTTCTTTAGTGGCTTCTCATTGCACGTGGAATGAGGTTCAATTCATTATCATTGCCTATAGTTTTGAATAAAAAAAGTCAACACAGTTTTTAAAAAATTAAAATTCAGATGCTTGAAATTTTAGTTATCTTATAAGCCTTATATTTATATATGATCAGTGAACAGTTACATACTACTACAAATATAATAATAACTATTATTATTATTATAGTTATTCATCTTGGCTTCAGTAGAGGGTGCCATTTCTGTAAAAAAAATGTAATTGGATTATAGATATTAAAATCACCAGATGGGGAACTGTGGTACTAGTAATGTTCTATCTTTTCTTTTTTTTTAATGGCTTTATTGGAGTATAATTGCTTTATAATTGTGTGTTAGTTTCTGCTTTATAACAAAGTGAATCAGCTATACATATACATATATCCCCATATCTCCTCCCTCTTGTGTCTCCCTCCCACCCTCCCTATCCCACCCCTCTAGGTGGTCACAGAGCACCGAGCTGATCTCCCTGTGCTATGCAGCTGCTTCCCACTAGCTATCTATTTTACATTTGGTAGTATATATATGTCCATGCCACTCTCTCACTTCATCCCAGCTTACCCTTCCCTCTCCCCGTGTCCTCAAGTCCATTCTCTATGTCTGCATCTTTATTCCTGTCCTGTCCCTAGGTTCTTCATGTTCTATCTTTTGATCTGAGTGCTGGCTATATAGGTCAGTTCAGTTAGGGAAAAGCCATCAAGTGTAAAATTATGGTTTTTGCAATTTTTGGTATTATATAATTATAGTAAAAATGTTAACAACTGTTTGGAGATTTAGGGTAAAAGGTACAATAAAGAGGAGGGAAAAGGGATGAAAGAAAATATATATTAATATATTCTCATTTTAATTAAAAATACCATGAAAGATCTAAATTTTCCATGTATGATTGTTAATTTAAGGTTAATTTATCTTAATGATTATCATGAGGTTCTTATAGTAGCACTTAAATTACACATAAAATATATAATCCTAATATAGCTATTTATTTTCTAATCAAGAGCATAAACCTTCCAAAAATTCCCTTCTACATCTTTATAGCTGAATTTATTTCTCTGATTTTTTTGTTTTTTTTCAAATCGTGTCCTTCAATACAGAAACCGATACTGCATTTATCCGTATTTATTTAGGTCTTTCCTCAGCCCTACTGCCAACCCATGTGTCTTATTCTTAGCTCAGTGAGCTGGCACTAGTTTTGTACCTCAAGATGTTTACTCTGGCTAATTTAGCTAGTGATCTTCTAATGTCTGGTGTTTGGCAATAAAGTCCCAGTTGGAGTTTTCAACCAACAGCAGTTTGTATTTAGTTTCTGAATCTCTGTTTTATAGTCTTAGTACCTTCCCTTCTACTACATGAAGACAATTGCTCCTAGGGACACCTGAACCTGAAATGAACTGAAAATATTTTACAGCTTTCAACTTGCCAGCAGTAGAAGAAATATTCATACCAATCCCAGCACTCTGAACAGCTGTTGCTATAAGGTGATGTTGCTAAAGAATCCCAAAATAGAACAAGGCAAATACCATCACTACAAGGTTTCCACTGTTTTGGAGATATCCAGCTGGAAACTTAATTGTAATTTAAACAGAGAATGCAGAAACAGCTTTCTTGCATCTATTCACCATAGTTTTATTGAATTGGATAATTTAATCAATAAGTCACAATACTCTCTAGTGCTGTGCTATGTAAAATTCTGGGAGCAGAGAAATTTGATCTTTGCTGCCTATTTCTTCCATCTTCCTGTATTGCATTCCTCTAGGATTTAGGTAATATATCTCCCATTCTAATTAAGTCTTTATACACATGCAATCTATTTTCTGTTCTTTGTGTTAGCACCCTACCTCCAAAAACCACCAGGAACACCACTGTGTTTATTCTTGTTTGCAGCATTAGGGCATACATACAGTGAAATGTGAGGTGTCTTGGTAAGAAGGTGTATTAGAGTTCTCCAGAGAAAAGAGAACCACAAGACTATATATATATATATACACAGGTATTCCTCGCTTTTTGAATGTTTGCTTTATGCCACTTTGTTTTTATGAAAGACCTGTATTAGTACCTGTTTTCACTAACCAACAGAAATCTAAAGAGGTTTTTCACTTTTAGGAAAAAATTGCTTCTTTGCTTTAGGCCATTTCAACTTACAAACGTTTTCATAGGAACACTCTACTTTCAGAGAAAGAGAATGAGAGAGAGGGAGAGAGAAAGGGAGATATTTATTATAGAAACTGGCTCATGCAAGTTTTGAGGCCAAGACGTCCTACAACCTACCATCTGCAAGCTGGAGAACCAGCAGAGCCAGTGGTGTAATGCAGTCCAAGTCCAAAGATCTGAGAACCAGGAGGTTTGATGACTGAGGACAGGAGATGTCCCAGCTCAAGCAGAAAGAGAGCAAATTCATTCTTCCTCTGCCTTTGTGTTCTGTTCAGGGCCCTCAAAAGATTGGATAATGCCTTCCTACATTGGGGAGGGCCATCTGCTTTATTCAGTTCACCAATTCAAATGCTAATCTCTTCCAGAAACACCCTCACAGACACACCCAGAAGAATGTTTTACCAGCTAACTGGGCGTCCCTTAGCCTAGTCAAATTGACATGTAAAATTAATACCATCACAGTGGGTATTAAAAAGAAGCCTACTATACAAGTTAGGCTTTGGTTGAGTTGTTTGGAGGAGTGTTTAAGGAAGCAGTACCTTGCACTGGATTGTATCCTATCAGGAGCAGGAAGCAATTCTATGATAGGGTATCTCAAAACATCTTATCCATGACAATGATACACCAGAGTGAGGCTAATCCTGTAATTATTGAAGAAACAGCCATTGCGCATATTAACCAGGGAAGGGTTATACTTGTGAAGCTGTGGGTTGGGTAGTGCTTTGTCTATGCTCAGCCATGATTAAGGAATGGTCTTGTTTTTGTCTTTATCCATAAAGATCAAAGAATGGTCTTATCTGAATTTGAGGTTCTGTGAAAAAGTTTATTTTCAGCAGGAGACGCGGAAACCTAGCTGTGAGTGCCAGGACAGCTTGAAGCAACACCAAGGCCTGGCTGAGAGTTACGAGGCCACAGCCTGCATGTCAGGGGCTTGCTCTTTCTCACTTGTTTCTATTAAAGAATGTTAATAGAATATTCCATTGTAAAGTATAAAATGTAAAAAGAAAATCATAAGAAAATTTAAGAATTCCTCATAAAGGTATTTATTCATGGATTCATTCATCTATTTATTTTTGGAAATTAAGGCAACACATTCAATTTCCTTGCAATCATATGATCTAAAGCATGTGTGGTGGTCACTGGCCAGAATACGATTTTTTTAAGGCCTTCTATAATTAAACTTCAGTTCAGAAATACATCATATTTAGTGCAAATTGGAGAAAACTTATTTCTGGCCTGAGCTCTTAACTCATGATAAATACATCTTTACCTCATCAACCCTCGATCACACTCAATCACTGTTTCAGTGGCAGGGCATAGCCAGTTTTAGCAGCTTCTCTAAAGGTCCCCTGTTCTAATGTGGCCTGGCCAAGTAAAGTAACTGTGGGCCATGGTGGGCTCCTTTCTCTTCTCAGGCTGGGCTCTGCATGATGAGTGTCATAACTTGGCCAACTCCAATGCACGCTTATGCCCCTGCACATTTTCCACCTCCACATCTTAATTCATGAACCATGTGTGCAATAATGCTTGATCCAGATCCTCCCAATGGCTGATCCCAAGTAATGGCTCTTCCATTTAAATTGGTTATACCTGGGTCGAGATCCAAGCTCTTCTCAACTGCCAAGTACTGGGGAGGAAAAGCTCCATTTACCTCTACCAAATCCACGTCCTTAAGACTCAGTCTTCTTTTCTTTAGTGCCCCGTTGGAGGTAGGGACAAAACCAATATCTATGACAGAGAGATCACATCTAGATACAAAATAGCTCACAATGCTTGTCAGTGTAATGTTATGCTTTTTAGCAGCATCTTTACTAGCTATGACCAAAGCATCAGATACTTCTGGTACATTCCTTACACTGATGGTCCCTTCGTCCTTGAAAATTGGAGGAAGTTTATTTAACTGCTCCAGGCTCGTTGGGACCAAACTGGCTCATGACTTGCATTGTTTTCCTGTCCTTGTCTTTACCTCAACTGGTACCATCTCATTATTAAAGTAGCCAGCATCTTTAGCAGCTTTCCATCTCTGCTCTGACTACAGGGTATATTTGTTACATTTTTCTCTGCTAATTTTATGTTTTGCAGCAAGATTCTTTGCAGTAATTCCCATGGGGAGTTGGAGACGCTGCTCTGTTAATGCTGCTCGCAAAGAATCTTCCAGCTTGAGATCTGATCAAAACTTGGCTCTAAAACGCACGTTTCTGACACAGTAAGGAGCCATATTTTTGGCTGTTCCACACAAGACAACTTCAGCATCTTTAACACACATTTCCTGACATCCATTCACAATGGACTGGAAACCAGAGCCACAGAGTCTATTAACAGTGAGAGCTGAGGTCTCTTTCGGAACTCCCACATCAAACTGACGTGCCTTGCCAAGTATGCAGCATCTGAAGAGCTATTTGCCAGTTTATTATAAAGGATACAACTAAAGAACAGACAAATAGAAGAGATGCATAGCGCAAGATATGGGGAGGTGGGGTGTGGACCTTCCACACCCTCTGGGCACCCACCTGCCCCAGCACTTTCATTTGTTCACCAACTTGAAGCTCTGATGGGTTTATTCTTCATTCATAACAGAAGGATTTGCAAAAACAATGGAATTCATTTTTAATAGTAGAATTTTTGTTAATCAAATTCTGGAGAGGACAGTATCATTTGATGCAATGGGAGTTACAGGTAGAAGTTTTAATCTGCCTCTAAAAATTTGGCAAATATAAGGTTAATCTCCCCTGCCCTCCTAGTATTTGCACTTGAGATTTTCTTTATATTTAGTTTCTAAGTTAAAGGAATCCTGAATGAGAGGAATTGAAGACACATGTTTAAAATATAAAATTATAATTTTCAGTGCCATCACTATATTATATTTTAAAAGTTCTATGTCTTATGCTGCATTCATAATACTTCTATAGTATATAGTTTAAGAGCCATCTTATCTTACTCGATTGGAACAATTATTTGGTAAGTTAATTGAAAAGTAGGTTAAAGTAGGAACCATATACAAACAAAAAATGTACGCATACCTTAAAAATTTTATTTCAAGTTAAAACATATGCATACACCTTATGATGTAGGGACAAAGCCTTTCTTTGAAAGTTAGTTTACTGATTTATTTTCCACATTTTGCATAAAAGACATCCTAAGGCCTCACACAACAACTAGCAATGGTTTCATTAGGTAAAGTAAGAAGGGCAGAAGGTGTGGAGCAAAAGAGAGGCACTTATTAGCCACAGTTATTCAGTTGGTATATTTTCAAAAGGGAATTGAAACCTTCAATTAATCTCAAAGATTATATGAAGACATATTAAGAGAGTTTCTGTATGTTCTATAAATAAAGTGGATACAGTCCACTTAATGAATAAGGCTTTTATATATTATCTGCAAGGGCTTATAATTATTTTTAAGTATTTTATAGCCTTATGTCATAAATCTTAGTGTCTATTCATTAGGTGGGTTTCTGTTGTTGTTGTTTGTTTATATATATATGTGTATATATGTCCCCTTTCCTTACTTAAGGTACCACTGCAAAGTATTTTGGGAAATTTAGAATAGAAAGCAGAATTCTCAACAGCAGGTCCATTTAGTTGGTTAAAATATGTTTATAACTAATCTTTTAAAATATATACTTGTAGAAATATAATTTTCAGACAATGTTCATCTATTATATATATATATATATATATATATATATATTCCCCCATAAACACCAATTATATGTTGACATCGATCCTACTTGTTAGCTATGCTGTCAGTCAAAACAGATCTGACTGCTCTGTAGTGGCATTTGGCAGAAGTAAATGGAGATTAGGGGATAGAGAGATCAGTTCAGGCCTCCAGGACAATCTGTAGCTTTCAATTCCAGCCAATCAGTGACACCTGCATGTGGTAATCATTCTCCTTGGTTACAAGTGCTGGCAGAAACTAGAGACGTGTTTTTCAAGCTTAAGCAAAACGAGCTAAATATAAATGTGAAAATCCTCTTCATTGTAGAATTTTCATCTTCTTTTGAGGAAAAAAAAAGGACAAAAAACAGGGTTGTTTTATTCATATTTTCAATTATTTTGTAGTAAGGTCAATTAAGCTTAAACACACCAATGAAGGATAAGCATGTTGGGGATAATATTTATCTTCTTGGGCCCATGACAAGAATTCAAACTGCAGTCTAGTATCCAACATGGGACTTTAAACGGCTGTGCTGGTGCCCACTACACCAGTCTCCTTTTTAGTTACTTGTTAGAGCTGTGTGAACCTTTCATCTTGTGAAACTTGCCAACCTCAGGAATATTTTATGAGTTACCAGCTTTGCAACTTTTGTAGAATACATTCAAACATCACTTTTACGGGCAGCAGAACTGTAAAATGTCTCTCCAAAGATTAAAGAAAAGTATATAAAAAGGAAACTATGGAAAGAAAACTAGTAGCATTCTCCCATCATTTCCCAGCAAACTCTTGTTTTCTCTAACTTTAAATGAAGTCAGGCCTCGACTTAGGGGTCAGCAGACCATCCTTCTGAGGTTATCATTCTCAATTGAATCTGTCTCCAGAAAAGCAAAAACACTACAGGTAATAAGCTTCTTCCATTTTTTTTATTCAGGTATTTAACTGCCATTCTTGGGTAAAATAAGATATTACTTTATAATATAGTATTTTTCTTTTTCTTTTCTCCTCTTTTCCAACTAGTTATCCCTAATCTTTTAACAAATTCTCATATAAAATGTAATATTTATTTAATAGATGATGAAATATGCCAAAGTTTTTTTTTTAAATAAAGATCAAAGAGCTTGTAAGAAAGCCACACTGTTTTTCCAAATGTGAACAGTAGTGCATTGTTATAATGCCTGTGGAAACCCAGAAGGGCAGCTAGATGCTAGATCTGGTGAATAGGATAAGCCTGGATTTAGATCTTCAATTAAACCCTTTTGAAAATTTGACCTCAGAAAGATTAAAACTGATTTTGTAAGCAGATTTTGGGGAGCATACCTACACAGTTGGCCTTACTTATGGCAAAAAGAGGAAAACTAATAATTATAGAACACCTAGTACATTCCAGGGTCTCAGAGTCACAGATAGTTTTATTTGCTATCTTATATCCATTCTCCTTCTAGATATTATTTGAGGTCAGTTTTAGAGTCTCCATGGGAATTTGTCCTTGGGTTCTTTCAGAAGAGGAGCATGCATGAGACAAATCAAGCAAATATTGAATGGTGAAAATTCAGAACCTGTCTATTGAATGAATGTCAGAAAATTTGGAGAATTTATAAGTGGTAGTTCTTTTTTCTCCTGAACTAGAAATTTAGGAGCTACTGCCATCTTGCTACCAGAAAGAGAGTCTGAGGGTAGTTGTTCCTACTCACTGAAAACAAAGTCAAGATAAGATCAGAGAAAAACCAAGACCTAGAATATTGTTTAAGCCACTGCATCAAGCTTGATCAGAAGTCACTTCTATCCACGGACTTTTCAAAGGATCAAGCACTGGATATGAAAGCCACAGCACAGCCAACTGCACCATATTTGTAAACTACGTGGCCAGCAGAAGCAACAGCACCCAACACTTCCTACTCCCCACATAGCAGAGAAAGTTAGCTCTCCCAACTTGCCTCTGTTAGAGTACACAAGATTTTATCAGCATGTTGTTCTTGAAAGGGAAGTGTCAGTTGTTTTCTTTAGAAGAAGATGGAAAGAGAGAAATGAGTAATTGCTGCTCATCTTTCAGATATAATAACCGGTTAACATGAGGACACGATTCACTGCAATATGTCTCACACGCTATGAGTGGCTCAAACTGGATAAAACTATGGCTTAAAGCAGAAAGACAAACTGAAGGCCCACCCAATCTATCCAATTTACTTTAAAGTAATTATTAATAATCCCTTTAAAAATGATAAATCTGGAAAAAGCCTAAGCCAGACAGGATGCCAGGATAATAGGTATAAACCAGCACTGTCCTGCAAAGGAAATTATCAACAAAACAAAAAAGACAACCTACTGAATGGGAGAAAATGTTTGCTAATGATATGACCAATGAAGGGTTGATATCCAAAATATATGAACAACTCATACAAGTCAACATCAAGAAAACCCAGTCAACTCGATTAAAAAATGGGCAGAAGTCCTGAATTGACATTTTTTCAAAGAAAACATACAGATGGCCAACAGGCACATGAAAAGATGCTCCACATTGTTACTAATCAGAGAAATGAAAATTAAAACCACAATGAGATATCACCTCACACCTGTCAGAATGGCAATCATCAAAAAGACCACAAATAACAAATGTTGGAAAGGATGTGGAGAAAACACTTGTACATTGTTGGCGGGAATGTAAATTGGCATAGCCACTGTGAAAAACAGTATGGCAGTTTCTCAAAAAACTCAGAATAGAACTACCACATGACCCAGCAATTCCACTTCTGGGTATATATTTGAAAAATACAAAAACAGTAATCTGAAAACGTACATTCATCCCAGTGTTCATAGCAGCATTGTTTACAATCACCAAGGTATGGAAGCAACCTAAGTGTCAACAGATAAATGGATAAATAAGATGTGGTATATATGTATACAATGAATACTACTTAGCCATAAAAAAAGAATGAAATTTTGCCATTTGCAACAACATGAATGGACTTGGAGGATATTAGGCTAAGTGAAATAAGTCAGACAGAGAAAGCCAAATACTGTATGATATCACTTGTATGCAGATTCTAAAAAAGTAGAACTAGTGAATATAACAAAAAGGAAACATACAGATATAGAGAACAAACTAGTGATTACCAGTGGGGAGAGGGAAGGGGGTGAGGGAAAAGACAGGGGTAGGGGATTAAGGAGGTACAAACTATTATGTATAAAATAAGCCTCAAGGATGTATTGTACAACACAGGGAACATAGCCAATATTTTATAATAATACAAATGGAGTATAACCTTTAAAAATTGTGAATCACTATGTTGTACACCTGTAACTTATGTAATATTATACATCAACTATGTCTTAATTAAAAACAAAAAGCACAGGACTGTCCTGGGAAACCCAAGATGTACAAATCATCTAGCTACAGGGAATAACAAAACTCATGGGTGAGGTATGTACAATGACCTGTGACCTTTGGCTAATATGTAACGAAAACATGACTTTATTAATTCACTTAGTAAACATCGTTGTGTAGACTATCATGCAGCACTATGATACATCATAAGAATAAAAAGATAACCAGAATAAAATTTCTTACCCTAAAATAACACGTGTTTATCAATGGAGAAAGACATATTTGCAGATAGTTATGACACAAACATAAGGTATTGGCAGGGATAAAATAAGCACTCAGATTGAGTACTGAACTCTGTTTGGGGAGGTGGGAGAAAAAGTAACCAGAAAAGCTTAAAAAAAGAAGTGAAATTTGAGCTGTATAACAGTGGAATAATATATATTTGGCAAGTAACTAAGAAAAAAAAGAGTTTAGTCTTGAGTAAGGGAATGAAAGACATGGAATCATGGGGTCTAAAATGGCTTAATAACTTTAGGTTAATTTTGTCATGAAAATATTAAATCTTTCTAAGACTTATTTTCACCAAGGTGAAATGACTAAGAATAATACTGAGAGGCATTTTAGTTAATAAATATATCGCATCTTTTCAGAATCCATTCCTTGGTAGATTTTCAGCAAATTCATTGGCACTCTAGGATTTCTAAGATTGAAATAAATGTACAAAGGTCAGTTTTTATAAGTGAATTTAAGAAAATATTTCTTATTTTCTACATAAAAAACTTTGATTTAAATCCTGGAAGCCAAAAGTGTTATATTTTATTGAAACTGGAAAAAAAATAAAAGAATAGGAAAGCAATTCCCTTAGGAATTAAAGAACATTTTTATTCCCCTTTTATACAGTATGGCAGTTTCTACTTTTAGTGTTCCTCTTTAAAATATAGAAGTAACCTCACCATGAAAATTTTATGTGTAGAACCAAAGAATAAACAGCTTTCACTGATTCCCACCTGTATGCACACAGAGCCAAAAGAGTCCTTTCACTTAATTAAACCAAATTAAATTTTAGAATAACTTTAGAAACACTTACCTTCAAAATAACTGAGGTGTGCACTTCTCTCTAAACCCTTTGCTTGCCAAGTTTTTCCCATTAGACAAGCTTTTACATTATGTCATTAAAATCCTTCTTCTTTACTTAGTATAAATTGTTCAACCCAGAGGTTGTTATTTTTACCTAAGTCCAACATGTTCTGATTTCTCATAATGACCTACCGTTCTAATCTCTTATTTAGTTTATGATGTACTTTGCTTTTATTCTAATACATGGTATTAATGTTTGGTATTTTAAATGTCTGGACCATTAAGTACATAATGAATTACACAACTTTTTTTTTTAACTTTCACAAATGAGTTAAATAGGAAGAGAAAAATTTAACACTATTTATGATCTATATAGAAATATAGCATAATGTAGAAATTTAATAACATCTTACTTTTGTGATTCTATTAATTTGCCGGGCTGCCATAACAAAGCATCAAAAACTGTGTGGCTTAAACAACAGAAAGATATTGTTTCACAGTTCTGGAGAGTAGAAGTCCAAGATCAAGGTGTCTGCAGGTTTAGTTCCTACTGAGGCCTGTGAGGGAGAATCTGTTTCTGGTGATTTGCATGCACTCTTTGGTGTTTCCTGGCTTGTATGTGCATCAACCTGGCCTCTGCCTTCATCTTCATATGGAGTTGTGTGTGTGTGTGTGTGTGTGTGTGTCTGTGTGTGTGTATGTCTGTCTCCATGTCCAAATCCCCTCCTTATTTTCAGGATGCAATCATATAGGATTAGAACTCCCCCTGTTGAACTCGTCTTAACTTGATCATCTTCAAGGACCCTATTTATAAATAAGGCCACATTCACAAGCACTGGGATTTAGGACTCCAACATCTTTTTGTTATTAAACCCATAGGAGTGACTGGGTTTTGAAATGTTTTTCTTAAAGCAGACTGAGAAAATGCTTAACTGTGGGTCATCATGCCTGGGTTTAAATCCATCCCCTATCATTCATGAAGAAATCATATAATTTCTTCATGTTCTAAGCTTTTGCAAATATACCTGGGTATTTAGGCTCTGCTTTATCTTACCTGTATCAGGAATGAAGATAATATGTCAAGGAAGAAAAAATTGGAATGGAAACTTTTAAAGGGTCTTAAAGAAAAGCAGGAATATTAAGAGGAGAATAGAAATAAAGAAGTAAAAGGTGCCCAAGGAAAAGTGGTTGATATGGAAGAGTGACAAAGAAAATCCAATTTATAATTGGATTTGCTGAAGTTCATGAGATCTTACTTCTCGTTCTGTTGTCTGAGAGGTGCTAGAAGACAAGGCAATCAAGTAACAATCACAAACCCAGAGCCAGATCCTGGTTTCTAAATACTCTCTCTCCACTAATAGGAACTAGAATTATTTGGAGAAATGTCTGATTCCAGGCTGGAGCAGGAACAGTACAAGATGAACTTGGATGATCTTGTTTCTGAAAGTAAGTACTCAAAATTGAGACACACAAAAAGGACACAGAAGCCAACTTGAGGAACTCCCATGGCTAAATATGATGCAATTCAGCATCGAATTAAATAATGATAGTAAAGCATTATAGCTTCTTAAATGGATTAACTTACTATTATGCCATATTTAATAGTTTATATATCTATATTTATATGGAAAGCCCTTTCTTATAGTAGAGGCTCAAGTAATAAATAAGAAAGGAATGAAGAGATCCAAAAAATCACCATTTAACAACTATCAACATTAATTGAGGCAAGACCCATCAATGGATACTAAAAGAAGTGAGTGATATTTTGAGGTGTCACAAAATATTTATACGATCTCAATATAACTCCTTACAAGATAGTGAAAAAAATTGACAGGAACAACTTCATAAAGTGATCAAGTTAACATAATGAATCATGAAACATTTCAATAACATATGCTAACTGACATAAGACATTGAGAATAGCACGATATTGCTTCTGTGGTGTTCCTGACAAATAAAAACATCTATAACCTGGACATATCAGAAATTCCAAAGAGAGATGCATTTTATGCAAAATTACTGTTCTCTAAAAAATAAAATTAAAAACAAAAAGTTAATCTCCCAAAATAAAAGAGACTCAAGAGACGTGACAACTGAATGCAAGGCATGATCCAGGATTTTCGGCATTTTCTGTCATATAAATTGCATTATTGGGAAAATTGTCAAAACCTGAATAATGTCTTCAAATTAGAGAATAATGCTGTATCAGTGTTAATTTCCTAGTGTTGTTAAGTGTGCTATATTCAATGAAATATTTACAGAGAAAGGGACATAATATCAGTAACTTATTCTCATGAGAAACAGAGAGAGAGAGAGAGATGAGGGAAGAATCTGGGTGAAGACTATATGAGAATTTTTGTATTTATTCTTGCAACTTTCTGTATATCTGAAATGATGTTAGAATTAAAAAATAAAAAGTTAAAAGGTACTCATATAACCTCTTACATGGTAGAGAGTAAGACTTGAAGAAAGAGCAAAAGTGTTACTCTTGAATTAACAGAAGAAAGAAATAGGTTGTAGCTTGTAAGAGTGAAAAACTATGACACAAGGGGGATAAAGGAGAATTTCAGCACCACTTGGACTTACAAGATTTGCAGAAATGGGTACACCAGGAAAGGGCAGCAGCAGATGCAATTGGGAAGTATTGCCTTTATGAAATTTTTCCAGGAGCAGAGAGCAAGAAACGTGAAGAGGTGTTTGCAAAGAAGAAAGTGAACATGTTAGAAAATACATGTAACCTGAAAATGTGGGCTGAGAAAAAGAGGGTTTTTCCAGTGGGCTCAAGTCTTGAATTATGCATACAAGGGCATGAGCTAGTGACATTTTTCTTAATATTTTTAATATAAGCATGATAGAATGATAGAATTGGCAAAGGCTAGAGAAAATGGGGTTACAGAAAGTATACATGTGCCCAGAGGGTCAACATGTCCTGGACTCACAGTAGGCTCACAGTAGGCTCACACTGGTATTTCTAATGGTGGTTGTGTTATCTTAATGACAGAAGATCTTGAATTTCTGTTCCCTCATTGCTGTCACCTACTTGAGCCTTTTATTTCTTCTGACACCAAGCTTACCAGATAATTTCTAATTTTGGAAAACCGAAGTCATCTACTATCTTTCTGATGATCTAGGGTACAGAACGATTTTGCAGGACTCAATTACCAGATTATAGGTCTTCACTTTGACTCTTGGAGCTTGAGTATCTACCTAAATTACTGCGTCTGTTAATTGGATGGACTCTATATGTGACCACATTTGAAAAAATATTTACTCCAACTTAATTTCATGGCCTTCATTTCTGTTACATCTTAAAGAACTTCAGCGACTCTCTTATAGTATTTAGAGCTTCAGTTAAAATTATAGATAAAGGGCTTCCCTGGTGGTGCAGTGGTTGAGAGTCTGCCTGCCAATGCAGGGGACACAGGTTCGTGCCCCGGTCCGGGAAGATCCCACATGCCGCGGAGCGGCTAGGCCTGTGAGCCATGGCCACTGAGCCTGCGCATCCGGAGCCTGTGCTCCGCAACGGGAGAGGCCACAACAGTGGGAGGCCCGCGTACCACAGAAAAAAAAAAAAAAAAAAAATTATAGATATCTGCCTATTGTCACGATTACTTTTTTGGATATCCCTCTTTTGTTCACCCCGAACTTATCAGGCCTAACTTCTTACGTTTACTGAGTTCGATGTATAAACATTATTTTATTATCCAAGGGAGAAAACTCCTTTCACCTTATTTTTCTAAAGAATATGTCAAAATATGATCTTTTGGTTCTTATAACAGAAAATAATGGAAGTATTTCTATTTCAATATATTTTCTGTGGTTCACTTAAGCTTAAATAGGCCAGTTATAATTTACATATTGTGTGAATATTTGTAAAATGTAGAATCTATGCATTTTATTATATAGACTGTTTTAGAGCTAAGTCAATTTACATATCTAAATCAAAATTTACTAATGTTTTATTTCAATTCAATCATGCTTTAAAATGCTCAGAACCATGACAAGGGTTAGATGATCTTATACAAATTTCCCTTTGCACTAACTATTTTGCAATCTATTAATGATATCCTAATATTCTAATTGAATATTGGAAATATACATAGATTGAATCTTAAAATGGTTATTTTGAAGAGACACATTTAAATATGATCAAAAGATGACATCTGTTATAAGGAATCAATGAAAAGTTATTGAACAGGTAACAACTTGTCTAGATAATTGGTTTTCATCAAGTTTCAATACAGAATGACACAAGTGTAGGCAATGACAGACTATTTGGAGCATTGGTCATCCAAAAGAACTTGAAAATAATTTTCAAAATCCATCAGGAGTTAAATCCACAGGGATGGTAACTGTGAATGATTATGTAAACATTCATCAGGGTAACTATCTTTCAGGGTTTCACATCCCTTGAACCACTGAGAACACAATTCCTATTTCTAGTTGCATGACTATTTGCAGGGTTTTTCAATTAATATGCTTCAAAAATATGAATTTCTGATTGTGCCATAATTATGCATAACCCAAAAGCACCACATAAGGATAAAAGATTTCAACTGATTTTTTAAATAAGAATTTATTTATGTCACACATGCACCCCAATGTTCATTGCAGCACTATTCACAATAGCCAGGTCATGGAAGCAACCTAAATGCCCATCGACAGATGAAGGGATAAAGAAGATGTGGTACATATATACAATGGAATATTAGCCATAAGAAGGAATGAAATTGGGTCATTTGTAGAGACATGGATGGACCTAGAGACTGTCATACAGAGTGAAGTAAGTCAGAAAGAGAAAAACAAATATCATATATTAACGCATACATGTGGAATCTAGAAAAATGGTACAGATGAACTGGTTTGCAAGGCAGAAATAGAGACACAGATGTAGAGAACAAACGTATGGACACCAAGGGGGGAAAGTGAGGGTGGTGGTGGTGGTGGGATGAATTGAGAGATTGGGATTGACATATATACACTAATATGTATAAAATAGATAACTAATAAGAACCTGCTGTATAAAAATAAATAAAATAAAATTCAAATAAAAAAAGAATTTATTTATGTCATAGTTCTTTCTCAAAAATTGCATTATTGAATTTTACCTATTTATACATGGCATGCAGTTTAAATACCCAAAAATTCCAAAATGAAATATAGAATGTTTTGAATATTCAGATTAAAAATGTAGGTGAATAGGTAGGTTGATGAATGGATAGATGAATGAATGGATATTAGATTAATTGAAATATACATAGATAGCTAGATTGCTAGCTCCAGAGAAAAGTCATAGTGAAATGGTAATCTCAAGCGTCCTGGAGTCCAAGCATTTGCATTCAAGTACTACGTAAGTCGTTTACTACCAGCATGCACTGGGGGGATTTACTTAACATTTCTGTCTTGTTTTACTTATCTATATAATAGATAATTTTATCTGTGATTAATTTTAGTACATCCATTAATATGAATGCACTGAAGATTAAAGCAATTAATCAAGATAAATGTACCTGTAGGTATTATTGCATTAGTTTGCTAGGGCTGCCATACAAAATACCACAGACTAGGAGGTTTAAACAACAGAAATTAATTTTCTCACAGTTCTGGAGGCTGAAAGTTTAAGATCAAGATGTCAGCAGATTTGGTTTCTCCTAAGGCCTCTCTCCTTAGCTTGAAGATGCCATGTTCTCACTGAGTACTCACACAGCCTTTTCTCTATGTGTGAGCATCCCTAGTGTTTCTCCCTCTTCTTCTAAGGACATCCTATGACTTCATTTAACTGTATTGAAATTTTTAAAGGTCCTATTTACAAATACAATCACATTGAGGGTTAGGGCTCCTGCATACACATTTTGGAGGGATATAATTCAGTCCATAACAGGTATTAAATATTATTAATGATTGGTATATGATTGATTATTTGGACCACGATTAAGCAATAGTGGCCAAAATGGCAAAACTGAATTTATGTTTCAATGAATAAAAGTTCTATTTATTGTACAGCTAAAGGTCTGAGAATAAATACATAATGAATAATATGCAGTTCCTTTGCCTAGAACCTAACTCCAGCATGGAGATGGCTCCTTCAAACTATAATCAAAACTTTGAAAGGTGGCCCCCAGTATCATTCAAACTAGTGCTGGGCTCAAGAATTCATATTGTTTCAATTGTGAGAAATCAAGTAAATATTGCCTCACCCACTTTGGTCTGGCTTCAAAATATAACATTATGTTTAAAGTTACCTGTGATGGCAAAAGATTGAACACTTTTTGCTCAATCTATACTATTCAGTCAATAATACTGTTATCTAATTGCAATTGATATCCTGATGGAAATAAATGCATTAAAATATTTTTAATGGGACATTTTTTATATTTATATAGTAATTTCTTAATAGAAAGATGATTTTGATAGAGATAGAATAAGATAGTTACACAGCTAGAAACTCCACGAGGGGGAGATAGATAGAGAGGGACTTCAGGAGATGACCATAAGCTAGACACCAACCAGAAAATGCCCAGAACATCTGGCAGCTAAGCAACAATCAGAATACTCTGAAACTAAACACACTTACTTAGCCTACTACTGCAGAAAAATAGATACAAGAACTGCATTTGGCCTTGGCGGGTCTATAAGATAACAGACCCTAAGAAAAATTGCATTCTTGCATGTAGCCAAAACAGGATAATAGGTAAAAGGGGAAAGAAACTAGGTGAAAGGGTCCATTATGCTGAAACTTCAGATGAATTACCATATTTTAGTATATGCTACCACCTTTTACTAATACACATATGATTTAAATAGTGCCATAACAGTCCCTATTCGACTATATAGAGTTAAAGGAGGAACTAATGATGTAAGCCCTGACGTCTACCTAAGAGGGAGGAAGAAGGTGGTCTTCTCCCCTCCCCACTTTTTCTTTAATTATAAAAATGTAGCTCTCTTTGTTCTCAGGGCTTTGCTCCCTTGTCTGCCTGCTTGTATCTCTTACAAGCTTCCTATGCTAATAAATTCACTCTTTGCTTATCACTTTATCTCACACTGAATTCTGTTTGTGCTGAGACAAAAGAACTTGAGCTTCAGTAAGTCCTGACACCAGGTGAGCAGTTTTAATTAAAAGACAGTGGGTTCCAGTCCCTTCCTAAGTCAGGGATTGTGGGTTCAAGTCCAATCTGAGGTGTGGCTGGGTTCCAGTTCCAGCTGAGGAGGAGTGAGGTTTCCATTTTAAAAGGAATTACATTACCAAATATTTTGATATCACTGTCGATTTAAAAAATTCAATAGTTTATTAAATTGCCAGGATATATAAAGAATTCTGCTCTTTCAAGTAAAATCAACGGTTAATAAAATTTGGGCAAAGATGAATGTGTGTACACACATATACTATATATCTACACACACATACATATAATATGTATGTATATGTGTGTGTATGTGGGTGTGGGTGTATAGTCTTATGACAAAAAGAAAAGTTAATCACAGAATTCTTTATTTTTCTCAATTGAATAAAAAGTCGGTGATTATGTTCCCTGTATATCAGGTTTGTCATGTTTTAACCTTCTCAACTTTATCTTTAAATAATTCACAAGCAACCTTTTTATGCCTCACATATTAAAAGAGCACATTTATTTTTTTTGTTCTCTATGATTTTTATTGTGTTTCCCATTTAGCCTTATCAGTTTTGAATACTTGGTTCATTTTCATCTCTATCTTTTTCCATTCCAATTATTTTCAACAAAACTGCCAGGCGTTTTTTGTCTGCTTAGTTTGACCCTTAACATAGTTAAATATCATCTTTGAAAACTGATGGTAACACAGTAAAAACATAAGGCATTGGGTTATTTTGGTGGGTTGAGTGTTTCAAAGAATGGCCACTGCTCCATTGTGGAATACAGACCAGACAATGATGAGAGGGCAAATGCCAATGACTGATAGTATGTAAAAGGCAACCCTCCAGGATTTCATAGGAATCTTTGGAACCTATGTTTTGTCTTTAGTTCAGTTTTTCATAGAATGATCATGCTAAGATGCTTCTGTCTTCACAATGGTTTTCCTCATGTTTCCCTTTTAGTTTTTTAAATATTCACCTTGGGTTTCAAGGGAGGTTACAAATTGATGCTCTACTATTTTCCAATACATTTGGTTAAAAGGGAAATTTGATTTGCTATATTTTTCTGTGTGTCTGGGGGAATCTTGCTGATATTATGCATATTACACTCCAAATTAAATCTCGTCAAAATGTCACAGACACTTTACTGATTAATATACTAAAATGATTACTTTCCAAAGCATGCTCTGTTTATAGAAAGACTGTTACAAAAACTCCCAGTAGATAATTTGTTTGAAAGACATTTTACTGACTCAACACGTGTACCTTTTTTTGAATATTTTATGGAAAAATAAAACATCTGTGATTGACATCTGTATTTTTAGATGGTGTTTCTAGCAGTTTATTTGAATTAGATATAGTCAGAAATTTTTGAGGAATATTTTATTGTATAAACACAAATTGAGTATGGCAACCTGATTTGGGTTATTTAGCTAACTCCTAATACTAATTATCATATTTTAAAATATTTTGATAATGGAAAAGTGCTCCAATTTTGAGTGATATTTTAATGGTAGACATTTTGAAAAATCCATTCAAATAGAAAGTACATCACACTTATTGTTGATGTTTTCCTTCATGCTGATGAAGCTAATTAGTGTAACACTTCCAACCTCTTTCTGCCCCTTTTCTTAATTCTGTTTTAGAAAAGGTGTTATGGCTTGTCTGGCTTGCAAATTTGGCAATAGAAGAACAAGCTTGCTCACTCAGCTCTATTCTTATGCCTCGTGGAGACTATCTACTCACAGAAAACCCACATTTTGCTCTCTTCCCTCCAGGAGCAGATTTGTTTTTTGGTAGAGGGACATCTTCCCTAGCCTGACACTGCTGTTCTGTGGAGCTCTGTAAACAGTCCAATTTGGCTTTCTCACCAAGATCTACTCTTACCTTAGCGCTTCAACAGTAATAAAAGCAGTGTATTATATGTACTAGCTTCATGTGGCGTGTCACTTATTTCTCAACTGTTTCATAATATTGCAAACATGAAGATTCTAATAATTTAGAATGAGCTTAATAGAATTTGCTAAAATTAACTATAATTATATGTCTAAATTTTAATATTCTTCTTCCAAATTCGGCAGAAAAGACAACAATAAAGAAAATATAGATAAGTTAAATAATATAAACATCAAGTTTTATAGATATTATGTATAACATAACAGATAATTTCTAACAGGTAACCTTATTTCTCTTTTGCCCATGAAATAGTTTTAAAAATTAATGCACATGCGATAAAAATAGAAACAGAGAGGAATGTTGAAACCTCTGACTAAAGTTGTGAATGAGTCTATTTCTTCTTGTAGTTCTATCAGTTTTTGTTTCATGTATTGTGGATTTCTTTAATTTGGTGTAAAAACATTTAGGATTGTTACGTCACCATAAAGAATTGACATTTTATCAGCATAAAATTTCCATTTTTATCCCAGCTAATGTGTTTTGGCTTTTTGTCTAATATTAATATATTCATTTTAGCATTTTGTTTAGTGTTAGAATGCTGTATCATATTTATCCTTATGTATGTATCTTATTTGTATATTTATGTTTAAAGTGGATTATGTATAGGCAGTATATCATGGAGTCTCGCTTTTTTATGTATACTCTGAAAATCTTTGCCATTTAATTGGGGTGTTTAGATAATTTACATTTCATAGAATTATGTAATTTTATATATCTCATATATAATATATAATTAAGCTTAAATTTATCATTTATTATTTGTTTTCTCTTACTCCATCTGTTCTTTTTCTCTTTTCCATATATTTCTGTCATCTTCCTTTGTTGGTTTTTAATTATTGAAAACAATAGTTGTTTTAGAGTTGACATTTATATGACTTTAACTTATCACACTCTGTTTTCAACTAATATATTACATATGCTGTAAGAACCTTATGTTCTGTTCTTATAGGACATTTATTTTGCCCTAGTAGCTTTTTTGCTATTGTTGTCAGATGTTTTACTTCTACATATGTTATAAACCTCCCAATATATTGTTAATATTTGTTTTTTAATTGTTGACTTTGAAGATTGTTGTCTTTTTTATTTATTTTTGTTTTGGCTGCACCATGCAGCATTTGGGACCTTAGTTCCCCAACCACGGATTGAACCCACGCTCACTGCAGTGGAAGCATGGAGTCTTAACCACTAGACTGTCAGGGAAGTCCCTGAAGATAATGTTCAAAATGACAAGTCATTTATACTTGTCCACATATTTACCTTTTCTCAGTGAGTTTTACTCCTTTATGTAGATTCAGGCTTCCATCTGAGTGAGTTTTTCTTTCTACTGAGGACTTTCTTTAACATCTCTTGTAGTTCAGGTCTTCTGTTGATTAATTGTTTCACTTTATATATGTCTGAAAAAGTCTATTTTTCCATCACTTTTTAAAGGTATTTTTGCTAGCTATAGAATTTAACAGTGATAAGGCTGTCCCTCTCTGTTTGTTTTTCCTTTTGGTAATTTAAATTTGTAACTGTCTTTTGCAGTTTTTGATGAAAAGTCTTCTGTAATTGTTCTTTGCTTTTCTCTGTGAAATATTTAATTTACTTTAGCTGTTTTTTAAGATTTTCTCTAAATAATTTAAGAAATTAAATTATGATGTATTTTGTTGCAATATTCTTTTTATCACATGCTTAAAATATACACATAAAAATAATCAAAAAATAAATAAAGAACAAAAACAAGAAAAAAACCACAAAAACAACAAAAAAATAAAAGTAGAAAAATAAAAATATATATATATTTGGAATAGTGGAAAATATTTCCACTATTTTTGATGAGATTCTGCTTATTTTTTTCTTTTTACCTAGAGTGCATTTGTGTCTATTTGTGATATCTAACAAAACTCTGTTATTGAAGAACCAGTATGATATATTCAAAAAAATTATTCTAGATATGATATAGGTTTGACTTTTTATTTTTAGGTCTATGATCAATTCTTTTAATTATTTTGTCAAGGTGTAATTTACATGAAATAAAATTCACCAGTTTTGTGTGTATAATTTGTTCAGTTGTAGCTAATGTAAACAGTTGTACAACAACCAACAAAGTGACACAGAACATGTTCATCTCCCTACAAAATTCTCTTGTATCCCTATGAAGCCAATCCTCTCCCTCTCCTCTAGCTATTGGCAAACAGTGATCTGCTTTCCATATTACACATTAAAATTTCAAACCTGTGCTCCCTTTTAGGCAATGTATAAAATTAGTACTTTTTGTATATTTTGTCCATTTTTTAGTTGTTTATGGTGGAAGGGCTAATCCAGTGTTAGTTTCTCTACCAGTATGGAAGCAGAAATGTTTATATGATTCTTACTTCAAGATCAAACACTGAAACATATAATAACTCCTTTACTTGACAATTAACTAGATTAATTAACTCACAGCAAATGAAATGGTCTCAAAGCCTGAATTCAGCTTGACATTTATTTCAGTAGTTTTCACTGAGATAGAGGTATTCTCGTACTCTGAAGTTTTATGATCAGAAGGTCAAATGTGGTTATCAAAATATAATTTAAAATTTTTCCAAAATGCTTTGTAATTAATTTTTTAGATTAAAATGTTCCCTTATATTGTACCACCTATTTGCCATAACAGCAATTTTTATTGCAGATCCAAGCTCTTACATATATAGACACACAAATTAACGTTGCCATTTTAAACTTTTCATTTAAAGCTAACAACTGATTCCCACATTGTGGAGAATATAGAAAAACAACAAAAGTGCCCAAGGAAAGAGTATGTATAAGAAAGACATCTTATGGTAAGCATGCATGGATATCAGCAACGTACTTTTTAACAACAGAGAAGAATGGTATGCATTTCTTTTCATAAGAATGGATGTTACTTTCCACAGTCCTATATATTCTCCTTGATTTATTTGTTCTTTTGTGCACTTTCACTGCACTTCTGATTCTACCTCCAAGAACAATTCATACAATTCTTCATGGAAATAATAACAACAATCTACAATATTTTATCCATTTTTGCAAGCTAGTATATAGTTATCCACTCATAAGTAAAAGCACATACTGTAGGAAAAAAAACCATTAAGGAAATTTTGAATCAGTATTTCTATTGAAATTCACAGCATGATAAAAAGCAAAGCTAAAAAAAATTGTTACCACCATTATAGGATTGGACTTACTGGGAATCTAGGGTATTGCCCTGTCAATGTCAACAACAGAAATTGATTCACTTTGCATTCTTGTCCAGAAGAAAAATCAGTCTAATGTGACATTAAATTACACTTTATTTTGTGTTTTAAGAACTTAGAGAATTTTATTTTTAGGGTAGCATAAGTCGTGGACTACAAGGGCAGATGCATACACCTAACAAACTATACATGAAAGACAAAAGCACAAACAGCTCTCTGAATTCCAAAAGAAAGCATAGATAGATACAGTAAACCAGTGGCAACAATGCAATAAATTATATTAATCACAAAGTTCTAGGAAAATTGTCTAATTCTACATAAATATGTCTGTATGTTGAGAGAGCCACTGAAGGTTATTTAATTTAGAAATTTAGGATTTCTAAATTTTTGTTGTTATCATTATTGCTATATATTACTGGTCTTCAAACCTTAAATTAGGGCTACTTTCCCTCAAAGTCTCTTAGATGTTCATATATATTTATAATTTATAAATTAACCCAGAATTAAATGGTTTAATAATGATTACAGAACTACTATTCATTGTGTACATATAATATGCCATTCAGTTGTGTGCCATGAAAACTGCTTCTAGGCAGAGGGAGGTGATATGTCTTGGTGGTTTTCATGGTGTGAATACTACCACCAAGTCTGCTTTCAAGCTGTCAATGTGATGTCACTGAACAGGAGTTGAAAAAAGATGCATATGTGTGGCTTTTGCATGCCAGTGTGAGCTGGTTCCAGTACAAAATATGTTTGTTGGGAGGATATTCTGCAATGCTTTGAAGTAACGATCATCCTTTTTTAAAGATGTGGAAATTGTGGTTTTCAGTATTGTTGAATTTACCAAATGCATGCAGCTAGAATGGGAGAGAAAGGATTCAAACTCCAGGTCTCTCTCCCTGCAAAACTTAATATCTGTATACATGCATGTTCAAACTCACACAGACACACACACACACATCTTAAGATTGGAATTTTACATAGATAGAGGAAGGCTCTAGTAATATTACTACAGTTATTATATATTTATATTAGTTATTTGCCTTTCCACTCATTTAATCATGTGGACTCACTGAAAGCAAACAAGAAGTAAATAATGAAATTTCATTGATTCTTACTTATGTTTACATCAGGCTTTGAATCTTTACTATATAAGGGTAAACAGGAGTTTTTAAATGATTAAGATGTATGATGCAGTGGTATGTGGCTAGAATTAAGTTGCTTTGGTGTTTCTCAAGCATAACAGTGCTGTGCAGTGCCTTGGCATATGAAACTCTCTCCTAGTTCTGTTTCTGTCAAATACCCAATTTATGTGACAATTACTAAGCCACCATTTTGGGTATATATTTATATATCTGTTTTTTTCTATAAAGTCAATGGAACATGTAGAATTTACTTTTGAATCTATGTAAGTCTAGATTTATATATAAGGACATATGTTACTGACATTCATTTGATAAATAAATTAAGTCACAGAAAGTCATTTAATATTTGCATACAAAATAAGGCAACTTTGAAGAGTGCATCTTCTATATAACAATTCACTGCATTAACACATAATTCTGCAAATGAATACTTACTAATGCATTTTAGAGTCAGAATTAAGACTCTGAAATCTGTAGAGCAGTGGGCAAAAAGAGTGGTCTGACCAAATTGGAATTTCCATTTTCTTTTGATAATGTATTTGATATTCTTTCTAAAATCATGACTCTTGTTTTATCTCAAAGGAAGTTTTACAGACTTCATAATGCTATCTTTTATTTTGGTTTTAAAATTCTGTTGGAAGCAAAGCAATCTAATGATGTGTTTCAGATCTACTCTATCCTCTATAATCAAGTTGCTGAATGCAGTTGCTTTGATAACTTTGATTCGTTGGAGAGACTCAGACCTTATATTATTCTAGATAAATTCCATCTTTGGAAACATTATACCACAGTCATGAAAATGAATACCCTTTTAAAAAGTTGGCTTTTAGGTATGAGAGTGATTAATTTCTTCAAATTCTGAGTCTATGTTTCCTCATTAAAGAGGAAACATTTTACTGGGGAATGCATCTATGCTAAGCCCACTTAGGAAGGTTTTTTCCTATTCAAACCTGGTGCTAACAGTATTGTTCTCCTCAACAAGCCTTTTATATTTCTTATCCCTTGAAAAGGGGTTACAATATGTCTGCAATTTTTTATTGACTTGGAATTTGCCTAATTGTTTCCCTAAGTGTACTTCATGGAACTGATCTGAAGCATTAAAAGGATTTACATAAAGAAAAATCATGGTCAAATAAATTGCAGAAATGTAGAGCTGAAGAGAAGTTAAATGTTTTCTTAATCACATTTATTTACTCGCATAAAGAATTTTCAAAAACAATACAAAATAAAGCTAACCAAAAAAAGTACGTTCTCTGAAAATGATTTTAGGAAACTCTGCCATATGTGAACATGTAAAGGAAGTGAATGCAAATTTTAACTCCCAGGAACAAAGCCCAAACACACTTTGGGTCTTCTTTTTCCTAAGAGGAAATGGATCACAATCAAGCTAGATAATATTTGAAAGTAAACATAGAATCAAATTCTTATTATACATGCTTTTGTTCATAACTGCTCCAATCCTGGTAAGCAAAGCATGGCTGATATCTTTAAAATATTTCTGTACCCAGCTTATTGCTCATAATTGAATCTAAACCCTAGACTAATTTTCCAAGCTAAACTCTCACCTCTCTCTGACCTGCTCATCCTGCTCTGGCCTATTTGCTTCTCTCTGCCTCCTGAAAATACCAGCCTAGTTTCTGCATCAGTGTTTGGTATTTCTAATACATGATTAATATGTATACTAAGGTTGAACCAATTAGTAAATATATTGCAAATAATGAAAACCAGTATTTTCATGATTGGGAAAAGAAGTTACAAATAAGGAAAGATGGAATGAAACTTGGAATGTTGGATTGGAATTGTAGAACACATAATTTAAAAAAAAAAATCAGATGATAAAAATCCATTCTCCCCCCCCCCAAAAAAAAGCAACCACAAAGCAAAAATAACCTTCCAAAATGAAAATAAGACTTAGTATTTATTTTAAATACTAAAATACAAATTTAGTATTTATTAGTGTAGTATCCTACGCAAAAATTTCCAAATATGATACAAACGACTGAGTATCTTTTTTTATGTAACATTTTCTCTAGGATTATTTTTTCTTCTCTTTTTAAAATTTTTTGTTCTTTTGGTTCTCTCTCTCTCTCTCTACACACACACATGTACATGTACACACACCCCTATATACAGACAGACATTTATGTATATTTTGGCATCTGTGAGAAATAAAATAAAATAAAACAGTGGAACAGAAAAGCATGTACACTATACTCTAAGAAGACATACTAAAACTAAAAGTATACCTGAATCTGTATATTGAAAGGGCTTGTGTATCAGTGAACATTGACCTAGAAACTTCAAGACGGGTTCTATCAAAATTGTCAGGCAATAAAGATAAAAGAAGAAATGTTTAGGGCCTTCAGGCAAAAAGACCAAGTTTACTAATAAAGGACAAATAATCAGATTGGTGTCAGACTTCTTGATTTTTGACAGAACAGGGAATGTAAGTCAACAAAGAATTCAGAAAAGAAAAATGATCCAAAGATTTTTCATCTAACCAAGTTGCCGTTCAAGAATCAAGTCTATAGGAAGCTACTGAACATGCAAAAACACAAGGAGCACTTAGAATCCTCCTGAGAAATCTACTAGAAAATGAGCTTCTTCCAACCAAGAAATGATAATAAACATTTTAATAAAATGTATGCATTGAAAATATTTAATTATAGATCAAAGAGTAGAAGTTTGGAACAAAGGCTATAACCAATATAAAACTGAGAAACATATTGACAAGATATAAATAATACAACTAAAAATGTGGAAGGAGAAGAGAGGGACAGCAAAAGTTAGAATTAAGCTCATAGATTTTTATATAGTCATATGAGAATCTGTTTCTGTCAGCTTGGGCTGCCATAACAAAATACTATAGACAGGGTGGCTTAAGTAACAGAAATTCATTTTCTCACGGTTCCAGAGTCTGGAAATATGAGATCAAAGTGCCATCATAGTCAGATTCTAGTGAGAGTTCTCTTCCTAGCTTGCAGATACTTGCTTCTTGCACGTCCTCACAGGAGAGAGAGAGAGAGCTCTCTGATGTCTCTTCTTATAAGAGTACTAATCCTATCGTGAAGACCCCACCGTCATGACCTCATCCAAACCTAATTATTTCCCAAAAGCTTCATCTCCAAATACCATTACACGGCGGTTTAGGGTTTTAGTATATGAGTTTGGGGAGGATGAAATTTAGTCCATAGCAGAGTCCAAAGATTTTTGGTAGCTACAACACCCATATTAAAAGTTTAAGCAGGGGAAAAAAGGATAAGAGTACTACATATGTTATTAGTATAATCATAGCCATTAGAATAAAAACATGAGCTTCATAAATGCCAGAGCAATAATACTGGACAAAGAAAGAAAAAACGCATAGAGGAATGGAATACAGTATATATAACATAAACAAAAAATATCATGATAGAATCAAAGCCAAGCATATTTGTTATATCAAATAAATGTGAATGCAATTGACACTGATTATACAAAAAAATTTAATTGGCTCATAAAGTGAAACTAATTTTAATACTGTATTCAAGAGGCATACCCAAAGCAAAGTGACTCTAAAGACTAAAATTTAAAGGATGAGAAAACTATACCATCCAAGAGAAAGTAAACAAAGAAATCAAGTATTGCTATTCTGATACTAGAGAAGGCAGAATTCAGACACCAAATATTAGATATAATCAATAAAGAACAACTTTAAATTCTAAGAGCCACACTCATAGTAAATATATAACAGTTATGACCATGTACGCAAGAAATGAGCGCAATCAACTTTATAAATAAAATATTATATGAAAGCCAAAAAATAGAAAGAAATTTATTCACAGAAGAAGAACTTAACACACCATTATCAGCTCAAGAAGTGTTAAGTGGCAAAAGAGTAGGCAAAAATATAAAATACCTAAACAGTATTATAAAAAGATCATAGATCTTATAAAAATATATCAGCACTTAAAACCCCATATTAGAGAATATAATTTCATCTCAGGTAAACATAGGACTCACATAAATTGATCACACATTAGAACATAAAGAAAGCATCAATAAATTCAGCAAAGAAATAATGCAAACAATATTTTTATCACAAGGCAATGAAACTTAAAAAATAAAAAAAGAAATTAATAACAAAAACAACAAATTTAATTATTTAAATAAAATGGGTGAATTTCATAAAAAATGCAACTGATCAAAACTGACAGAAGAAAAAATAGAAGACAGCATATACCAAATAAAGAAATTTAATTTGTCATCAATCCCACCAAAAGAAAACCCCAGGTCCAAATGGTTTGGTGAATTCTGTCAAACCTGAAAGAACAAATAGACCCAATTTGCATAAACTATTTCAGTGTATAGAGGAAGAGAGAGCATTGCCTAACTTGTATTATGAAGCTATTATAATTAAGAAAAATCTAGTAAAGACATTACAAAAAAAATTCTAGACCAATTTCCCTTATGAATATAGATACCATAATCCTAATTATAATATTAACACATTAAATCCAATAATATTTAAAAGTGTAAGCCAAGGCCAAGGGGGATTTATCTAGTACTGCAAGATTGGATTAACATTTAAAAACAACCAATAGAATTCACTATATTAACAGGATAGAGAAGGGATTGTATTATCATTTCAGTAGGTGCAGAGAAAGGACTTGAAAACTTTTAAAAACATTTAACACCTATTAAAGATAAAAAATTGTCAGTATAATAATAATAGTAGGAAACCTCCTCAATCTGGTAAAGGGCATCTGTGAAAATCCCAGGGCTAATAATACACTATATAGTGAAGGACTGAATTATTTCCCCCTGAGTTTAGGGACAAGTGATGACACCTGGTTTCACTACTACCATTCAGTATTGTACTGAATAAATAATACATCTACCTTTTATCATTGCTTCAATTTTCTCAGTGAAGTAGAAACCCAGGTTATTATTTGAAACAGTGAAGACTGAGGATGTTTTATTTGGGGTTTGAAGAGAAAGGAGAAGAGTGAGAAAAAGTGAACTCTGCATGTGGATAAATGAATTTGCAATGGAAGTACAATATCATGTCTGGTTTCAGCAGGGCCTATTTTTGTTGTAGTCCTGGCATGATGTTCCCCATTGAGATAGGTGAGGGTTTTTCTCCAGATGCCCAGTGATGAGAAACGGTTTCCACTTCAAAGTTGTGCTTCCTTTAACACATTTTCCAAATATGCTAATCATGCTATTTTAGAAAGGACAATTATTTCTTTAAATGGTCATTAAATTTTGTAGTAAACTGCTTTAGAATCTCTCAAGTCAAAATGAATGAGAATGTAAATATTTTACAACTGATAGTTTTTTAAAAGGTAGACACCCAAATTTAGTAACACACATGGAATTAAGTATAAAGTTTAACTTTAACTGAAAGGAGACCATTAAACAGAATTGATTTTCTGTGAATTACATGGATAAATATTTTTTCATGTATTTCTCTTTAAATTATTTAACTTCAATATATTTAAACAAAAAATTGTCATCAAAGAAATTACATCTTTTTTATAGAAATAGTAGATTAACACATGACTGTTAATATTTGGCATTTTAGACCTCGGGAATGAGTCATATTTTGGTGAGTCTAAAGATATTCTTAGGAATCCTTATTATTTGAACACAAATGGAGATGCTTTCATTATTATGACAACATTGTCAGCATATTGCTTTAAAACAGATTAATGTTATAGAGAAGAAATGCATTAAAAGACCTTTTTAATTCAGGCCTGTTTCCAAGAAGTAGCAGTAATGTTATTTATGGTTTAATAATTGTAAATAAATTTATATTTAATTTTTGCATGTGAAATCATAGTTTACCAAAAAGTTAGGCAATTACAGCATGAATCACCCTCAACAAAATACACAGATTGAGATTCTATGACACAGAATATCAAGCAAGAGTAACAGTATTAGAAGACAACGTACTTTAATAAAAAAGCATCTGATAGAATATGCTTTGCTTCCTATAAACTGCTGTCTCCAATTTCTTGGCAATGTAAATTAGTTCAGAAAATGTGTTCCACAGTGTGTGGTGTGACGTAGATCATAAAATAAAGGAACAAAGAGGGAGAGTGTGCTTAAGTGGACTCATTATAATAGTTCAATAAAGTGTGCATGCTTTTCAAGTAAGTGCTGTTCAGAAAATCAGTTGTAATTTGTTAACAATTCAAGCCTTTTCTACATAAATAGTCTAGACTGATGCATTTCCTTCTTACTCTTTTTTTTTTTTTTGATAGGAAAAAAAAATCTTGTAGCAGCAGAACTCAAAATGAAAGCCAGTATGGCTAAACATAGGATACTAGGATACAATCATGGTTCTTTATGTTGCATTTAATAGAGCTTTGTGTTGAGTGGATTTTCCTCTCTGATACATTTTATTGTAACAAGTCCAAAGTTTCAGTGAGACCAAGTCAGAACAGATTTGAATAATAAAGCATGTGAGACAAGTGACAAAGATCTCTCAAAACATGGAGGCTCAGGCTTGTCAAATGTCCCGTATCTTGCCAAACAAAAGAAGAAATAAATAGTTGTATATAAGATAAAATTAGGTGAAATAGAGATAAGGAAATGGAAAGGAGGGAGTTTCCCTAGTGGCGCAGTGGTTGAGAGTCCGCCTGCCTATGCAGGGGACACGGGTTCATGCCCCGGTTTGGGAAGATCCCACATGCCGCGGAGCGGCTGGGCCTGTGAGCCATGGACGCTGAGCCTGTGCGTCCAGAGCCTGTGCTCCACAACGGGAGAGGCCACAGCAGTGAGAGGCCCGTGTACCGCAAAAAAAAAAAAAAAAAAAGAAAAAAAGAAAAGAAAAGGAAATGGAAAGGAGGAAGCCAAGACATAAGGAAGTAAAAATAAGCTGAATCCCTGGATCCTTCATAAGCAGATAAAAACAGTTTTTAAACTTTCTTATTTCATGTTATCCTTAGTGTCTGGGTAAGATTTTTTTTCCTTATGTTCCTAAAACAAAAGAAATACACAGTATCCATGTTGCATTATTAAATAGTTAAGTACAAACAACTTCATCAGGATTTATGTTCTAACAACTTAGTAGTCATTTGAGAAAAATTGAACACAGAATATAAAACAAAATTATGTCATTAAATAATCACAATTATTTACTAATAAAATGCGTGTTTTAGCAGCTGCTCAAACCTTTCCCATTTATCTGCACATAGACCCCTGAATGCCATGCTGCCTCTAATTCTTCCTTCTCCTGCTCTATTCACTCATTATTCCTTTCCAAAAGTCCCATCCTGAGATGGGGAGCTGTCAGCTCACATAACCTTGAGGACAGTGTAGTATAATGTCAGTTCTGATTATAAGTTTTGCCTGAGTCTGATGAACAGCCTTACTTGAATTCTCATGCAAAACTCTGTAAATCCTTACACAGGCATGTCAACAGTAGACTGCAATAAAAAAGTGATAAATTTTAAGGGGGAAACCACTGGAACCTACATGAATGCATAACAGAAGCACACACGCAGATTTTTGTCATGAATCGAGTAGAAATTCCCAGAGATGATATCACATAATTTGATACCTGAAAAATGAATGAGAGTATAGCAGATAAAAGAGGGCGGTGAGGAAATATAGTGTGACTCTAGTATAAAGAGTGAGGTTTGATACGTAATCTGTGTCGTATCGTGAAGCGTTTATAAATCGTATTATCGTAACACGCATGATGAGATCGGTATTAAAAGAGGGTGGCTCTGGCTGCAGTATGGATTATGGTGTTCTAGCTAGGTTTTCTTGTTTGCAAGGAATAGAAAGTCCCTTAGACTAACTCAAGCAAGGGAAGGGAGTTATCTTGGTACCTGCAAAGCTAAATATCCAGCTGTAAAGGGAGAAAGTCTCATGAGTAACCCTAAATGAGAACAGTAATGAAGGAAGGTCTTATGGAGGCTGCAGAAGATGGGTAACTCTAAAAAGCTCAGTAGAAAGAGAATACAGATCTTCCCCAGTACACTAATTTTCTTTACCCTCGTTTCCTTTTTAATTTGCTGGATGATTGTTTTAATACCCTATGTCTTTTCTATACTATCATTTCTTTTTGCACGTAGCTTCTGATTTTATGCCATTGCTTTAATCGGGATCTTTTTGTGTCTCCTAGTGTATCTTATAGCTTCCTTCTATTTATGCATATTTCAGTTTCAGGTCCCAGGATTAACTGATCTAAGTATTTCCCAGATTAGAGTCCACAGAGAGAGAGAGAGAAGGATAAACAGACGTTGAGAAAGAGAGATTGCTAAATCTAACTTGCCTTTTAATGACAACAAAAATTATAGCTTAATTGCTTTCAAATCAATGGTTATTCCTATTAGATAAACTATAACTATCTAGAGGGTAAACATTTATGGACACATATTTGCAACATGAATAAAGCCAAAGAGCGGGACAATTTCCCTTAGAAGCAGCTGTGAATAAGACAGAAGCCAGGGAGGAAATGTAATGGTCTCTAATATAGAAAAGGGATGGCAGTGATCTAGAGTTAGGGCCAACGGAAAGAAGATCATTAGGTGGATTATAGAAAGGTTTGTTGGCCAATTAAACAATCTTGCTAACTGGCTAGGTATGAGGTTGAAGAGAGATAAAGGAGTTAAGCATCAGTGAGGAGATAGTGGTAACTTTTGGTGACATACTGCATACAATAGTAATAGCATGTAGAAGCACCAGTGTTAAGCTTCTATACACACTTATCAAAAATTACTTTCTATGTTACGTGATGATGATTGATGATGATAATATATTAATTGTATTATGAACCATTGGAACTAATATTGATCTATCATTGATTTAGGACATGCATTCATAACATGAAAAAAAGCTATTTCTATAATAATTTATTGATGCTAAACTTGTATTACAGTTTTTCTAAAAGGCCCTTGCAGCGTACAGAGAATGTGATTACTCTGGGCAATTAATAGAATCCTTTCAATAGTGGGGTTAACTAGCCAAGACATCAGAATATAAATCTTTATAATCAAAAAAGAAGAAGAAGAGTACAATTCCACTTTGAACATTTAATAAATTAATTTTTTACACTAAGATAACATAAAGAAAACAGAAAAGGACTCTGAAAACATAATTTTGCCACAGCTTAGTTTTTGCCATCGTAAGAGAATGCTATTCTGGGATATCCATTTTATTATAGGCTGGAGAGAATTTGTTGATTTAGATCTATTGCCTCCCTTTTTGTTACTGCCTAAAGGAAGCCTAGTTCTTTACTGTAGTATATGTCGCTGTGAGAATTTATAAAAATCTTGAAAAAATATAGCCTTCTTCATGGTACAGTGCAGTACTAATGAGTCTTACCAAATCAAAACATTGTTTTTCTCTCCATAAAGCTTCATAACTAAGTATCAGAGATCATCTCTAACCCCATACCTTTTAAAACTTGCTCTTGAATGTAGATTCTGGTTAGCCTAGGACAGCCCAAATTTATACCTGTTGCTACAGCTCAATTATTACCAGTGCCTCCTTTCACTCAAATATTTCCTGATTTGGAGAATATAGTGCAGTCGGCCCTCAGTATATGCAGAGCATTCACGGATAAGGAAGGCTGACTCTCCTGTACCATTTCATATGAGGGACCCGAGCATCCCTAGATTTTGATACTCATGGGAGCTCCTGGAACCAATCTCTCATGGATACTAAGGGGCACTATATGATTTCCTGTTGATGACCATTACCTAGTGCTACATCAGTGCAGTTTTTAAATCTCTGGACTACAAATATATTCTTCAAAACACAAAAGGTTAATAGAACATCACAGAAATGTCAATTTAGATTTTTCTGGAAAGCTGAGGAAAAGTCAAAGAAGCTAAGATCTAAATATCTAGTACTTTTTATTTTATAAACATATATTTTCAGTAATAAAATCATTCTACTTAATTAAAAACTTCTTAAAATATATATTACACTTAAATATGCTCAACATTTGTGTAATAAGAAAAAATCATCAAAAATAAAGTGTATATAAAATGTAGTTAAAATAAGTTTGCTTTGAAAATGAGAATTCAGACATATATTTGTTTCTATGCCTTCTTTAAACTTCCAACACCTCTTCCCCCATCTTTACTGATGGTCTTATGTGTATATTGCATTGATAAAAATGGAAGTAATCAGAAGTAAACTTATACAACTAGCTTCCTCTCCCCTGTCCACACACACATCTTAACTACTTGCATCTGCGGCATGTCCTCTGCTTTGTACTTGTTCCTGTGCACAAGGTGTCCGCGGTTCTGGAGAAAGCCAGTCCCTCTATTCTGTAGTAGATCTTTTCCTCCTCTTACTTATTTAAGGATATCACTCCAGATTTCCTGCCTTTTAATGTTTGTAATTTCCCTCTTAACTGATTGGCCACTCCCTCCTATCATTCTTTAGCATTTCTTTCTGATCTCAAAGTAACCATTATTATAAGAAATAATTTGAATTATTTCTTAAAATCTTTTGAAAATAGATCACACACAATAATATGCTCTAGAAATAAAATACCTCTTTAATCTTATAATAAATTATTTTGATGTGCTCTTTTAAAAATAGATTCAACTTATATAAGTCAAAGTGAAAGAAATATCAAGTCAGGAATAAATTTGTAATGTAATGGGATTTTACATTATTGAATTCCAAAATCCTTAATGGTTGTTACATGAGGGGTCTTTCTCGAATTACTATTTTGGTATCTTTTCCTAACTTTGCTTCTCCCACTTTGCATTATCAATATTGACCAGCAAAATAAGACCTCCAATATACTTCCTCTTAGAAAGGAGAAAGCTTTATATCTATTCTCTTTTGTACATGCAATATTCTTCTTAATAGATGAATGAATATCTCAATGAATCATTGTTATTCAAATTATCTTTTAAGCCAATCCACTTAAACAAAATTATATAGCTGATATATAATAAGTGTTTACTCTATATTGCAAAACATCTTACTAAGTTAGCTCATATAATCCTTATAGCTACACATTTAATTTAACATTATCATTCTTATTTTATAGATAGTGAAAACAGAGGCTAAAGAGGAAGGTAACCACTTGAGGTCACACTGCTAAGAAGGATGGAGAAAGAATTACTCAAGTCTGTACCTTTAAGCACTGTGTCAATTACTTATACTTCTCTTTTTGTTCTTTGCCATCATACTACTCTAGACCACTGTTTTCCCTCTTTTGGACCAGATCTCTAACTAGTTTTTCCATTTCTGTCTTTTCTTCTGTATAATTTACTCTCCCTACAATAAACAAATGAGAATTTATGGCTGCCCTGCTTAAAACCCCGTAGTAACTTTCCATTGCCTGAGGATGAATTTCAAATCCTTAGTAACACTGACAAGTCACTGCATCATCTGCATCATGCTGAAATCTACACCAGCGGCCTTCAGCTTTGTTTGTATAGAACAGACGCTTTTAAAGACTATTGATGTCAGGGCCACCCCCCAGGTCACTTAAATAGGATCTCTGAGCAGGGGGGCTCTCCAGGCAATCATTGTGTTCAGTCAGAGATGAGTACTCTGCCCTTATTGCCTCCTTTGGAGCCACTCTTCACTCTGTAAGTTCTATGCGCTCTTTTGTTGTGTTAATTGATAATATGTTTATTAATTAATCTCTTGTGTTAATTGATAATATGTTTATTAATTAATCTCTTTTGTGCATTTACAACTCAATCTACACTAATGTCTAATCAATATAGCCTTTGCTAATATCCTATTTGATTGTCATTCTTAGAAGTCATAATACATAATTGGTTTTATTGTAAGAAGCCCAGTAGTTAGTCGAGTGCAGATAATTTACCATGAAGTTTCTATGCATATGATAACAAATCACCAATTACAACTGTGAATGAAAAATAAACAAAAATATTTTATCATATTATTTTTAAAATATAGATAGACCATCTTTTTATTGCAATTAAATATTTTGCATTATTCATATTTATCTAAATATATATATATCCAATAAAATTTCATGATTATGAGAATTCATAATTGAATTTATATCATTTACTGACCATATATTAGGGCACTGAACCAAGAGTTTGGGGAATGTGTAGAGTTCAATCCCATATGAATCTTGCACGATGATTATAATTTATTAAGAAGATAAACTATATATGAACCTAAATGATTGTAGCCTAATACAGGAAATCATGCGATATGAATGGTAGAGATAAAATGGTTGTAGGATGAGAACACATAGTAGCACAGCTCTAAAGCATAAAATATAGATTGTCTTAAGTCCCCAAAATATTCCAAAACAGTTGTAACAGTATTTCTCCTCTGAGGCAAAAAAAAAAAAAAAAAAAAAAGTGCTTCATACGCTTCTATATTATACGTAAATAGAAAACCTTTTACTATTTCCCAGGACAATATTTGAGTCATAATTAGTTTACAATTCTTTTGATATGTTTGGAAATAACTAGGAAAAATAATTGGCAAAATATATTTCTTTCTATAACAGTGGCATAAAATACGTATGTTAATCACCAACAGATTTAAGAAACTACTCCAGAAAAGAATTTGAAACACAGATCTCTCATACAGCTGGCAGTTATAGTGTGTTATCTCCCTAATGCAGTACCATCATAGGTAAATGAAGAAAACGTCTTTTTGTATTTTAGATTAGCCACAAGAGGGAACTCACAGAGAACTGTTAATGTAAGTGAAACATATTAACAATGATGAAAAGTGTTAGTCTGCAGAGTTCAAACACAGTTCATTCTCTCTTATTATGTTTTAGTCCTGTGATGCTTGAAAGGAAGTTTTGAAGATACCAATTACTTTTCTTACAATTCCTGAACTCATTTCACAAATTTTAAGGGTTTTTTGTGTGTCTTATTATAAGATTTGACTATTTGATTAATTTTTTTTTTAAGGCAAGTATTGGAGATCTTTAATAAACATAGTTTTGAACTGACTGAGCTACTTTCACTGCAGTGTCACTCTGGGATCTTGGAAGTCATCTAATCTCTTTGCACATGATCTTTTCACTGATACTAGGGGAATAAAAACATAAATACATTAATATTCACACCTCCTTTCAAAACGTGTTTCAATGTCTGTAATATAAATCCAGAAGTAAATAGTGTAGTAATTGTATTATAGTATTGGCATTTTAAGTTTCACACCATATTTGGCCCTGGGAAGATACTGAAAGAAATCTTATCCCCTCCAAATTTGGCTACAATAATTATGAAGACTGAATTTGAAGGTGTCTCGCTTCTTGACATTTCTTTCTTCTAGGACAAGCATCAGTTCAAATATTAATCGAGGAAGGGAGGTGGATAGTGCAAGCCTTTAGCACCCACAGTGAAATACAAGATATGCTGATCAGAGAATCTGTAGGTAAAGTGAGTTTGCTGACTTTCTTACTTATTCGGTGACATTTTTGTCTCTGTAACTCCTGGTAAATATCTAAATATGTAATCACCTGATTAGGTTAATGCTACCAAAAAACTTGTGCTAGTTCTGTAGTTTAACTTATTGCTACTCAGGATTTCTTTTTTCCTTTTGATGAAAATGTATTTGGGGTAGAAAAAACATTTTTTACATCTGTATATAATATATTTGGTCATAGGTTTTAATAACAGAAAATAGCAATTGGTGATACTGTGACAAGTTTTAAGCAAGTACATGGACACTGAATCAAAAATAAGCAAGTGAACAAACTTTCCCTTATTACTCATTTAATGCAAGAAAGCTTTAAAGTAATGAATTTCAATGTGTTGTCCTGAAATTGAATGTCCTTAGATCTAAGATATTGACACCATAATTAAGTTGAGGTATTGTTATAGCTGAGAAAAGGGGATATTTAAAGCATAGTTTAAATATCTTTACCAAAATGCCAAAAAACTTAATAAGGACAATGAAGCAGTGTCTAGTTTATAAAAGTTAGACTTAAAACTATCTCAGCATCTTTGTGGACATGTTGGAAGATCTAAATAAACACCATGGCAATCATTTTTGAAAAAAAAGTCCATGCTGTTAAATTTTGAACTTCGGTTGCTTAAAGATAGGAAAATATAATAATAAAAATTTAGCACACTTAAGTTAACAAAACACTTCCAATATAGTTGTCTCATCATATTTCCAAAGATTCTCCACATCCCAGAAAGTAAAATTTATGTTAGAGAAATCAAGGTCCTATATAGACCTCTGATGGCAGAAAACAACCTGAAACCTAGGTATCATGAGTAATGCTCAGATTATCTTTGCACACTTTTTCTTGCAACTGTTACAAGTTCTATGGAAGGATACATCACAATATATCTCAGAACAACTGAGACCTTGTTAAATTTTTTATTGCAAACTTGGCTGGAATATATATTTTTAATACCAATTTACTTGCCCTGCCCTAAAGTTACAGAATGGGAATCTCTGTGTTGGCATTTGAAAAAATTTCTACATGTGATACCATTTTGCAGAAATGCCATGAGATATTTGGTAAGTGGATTTGCTACTTTCTGTAGTCAATATACCTTCAACTATAATGTCTACCTTAAACTTAATGTGGTAGGGAGAATAATAGCCTTTCACAGATGTCCATTCCTGAAACCTGTGCATATGTTAGATTATACAGCAAAGGGGAATTAAGGTTGCAGATGAAGTTATGTTTGCTAATCAAGTGACCTTAAAATGAGGGCGTTATCCTGGATTATCTAGGTGGATCCAATGTAATCACAAAAGTCCTTAAAAGTATATGTGGGAGGTAGAAGAAGAGAATCAGAGGGAGATGTGATTGTGCAAGAATGGTCAGAGAAATACAATATTGCACACTTTGAAGATGGAGGAAGGGGGTCATGATCCAATAAATGCAGGTGGATTGTAGAAGCTTGACAAGATGAGGAAATGGATTCCCTTCCCTCACCTAACCAGAGCCTTCAAAAGGCAATGAAGTCCTGTCAGCACCTTGAATTTAATCCAGTGAGAACCAAATCAGACTTCTGACCTACAGAAATGTAAGATGATAAATTCGTGTTGGTTTAAGCCACTAAATTTTAGTAAATTGTTACAAGGCCTATAGAAAAATATTATAGATCGAAGAATTTCAAGGGTTTTGATAGAATACATCTATATTTCCTTGAATAAACTGTTAGTAGTAATATGGATGTTAACAGCTGTGCTAGGGAGGGCTCAAAACAAAGTCAGGGGCTTCCCTGGTGGTGCAGTGGTTAAGAATCCCCCTGCCAATGCAGGGGACAACGGTTCGAGCCCTGGTCCGGGAAGATACCACATGCTGCAGAGCAACTAAGCCCGTGAGTCACAACTATTGAGCCTGTACGCCTAGAGCCCGTGCTCCGCAACAAGAGAAGCCACCATGGTGAGAAGCCCTGCGCACCACAACAAAGAGTAGCCCCCACTCGCTGCAACTAGAGAAAGCCCGTGCACAGCAATGAAGACCCAACACAGCTAAAAATAAAAATTAAATTAAATTTAAAAATTAAAAAAACAAAAACAAAGTCAGGAGCATGGTAGAAAAAACATGTATTGCCTTAGAGAATACCTACTGTTCTGAATAGACTATAGAAATATGAACACTAAAGGCACTGCTGGTAAAAGTTCAGAAGGAAATGGGGAAGTGCTATTGGAAAGCTGGGAAAGAGGCTCCTTGCTGTACAATGAAAGAAAGCTTAGTGGAATGAGGTCCCACTATTATATGGAAAGCAGAACTTGTAAATGGAGAAAATGGACATTTATCTGAAAGAATTTCAAGCATAGTGTTAAAGGTATGACCTGGTTTCTTCTTACTGCTCACAGTAAAATGAGAGAGGAAAGAGACGGATTAATGGAAGAACTATTAAACAAAAATGAAAGCGGAACTTGATGATTCAGAAAATTTTCAGCCTTCCTAGATAGCAAAGGACTCTACAGTTAAGAGATTCACTCTTCCTAGAGAAAATGCTAAGGACTCAGGAGTTGAGGTAGTCAATTAGAACAACAAGCTAAACGGAAAGTAGCAAATAAGCCTTCACTTACTTACAGCAACAGTGAACTCAAGGGGCAAAAAGAAGCACTCGCTCACTTATGTTCCATTTTTCCCCATGGAAGAGCACCAGGAAAGTCAAGTGGATACAGGACAGACAAAGAGAATCACGTCACTGTCAAAGAGCCCTGATAAATATAGGCTTCTGTCTATTTATGAAACCTTGAGCTAGGAAGTAGGCAGATAGCCAAAGCCTCCAATAATGAGGTTTTAGTGTAGGAGCCTGGGAATTTTCTCAACTGAGGCCTCTGATTAAAAGGTGTCAGAATAGAGGCCCCTGGGTTAGGAATGCAGCTATGCATATGAACATGGCTGACCTATGGAAGCGAGCGGTGCTGAGCCTTTGAATGAAAGTCTAGAAAACTGCAAGGCCTTGGATGTGTACCAAATCTGGTGTGTGGGGAACAGATTATTCTCATGAAGCCTGCCCTGTAATTGTCTATAGTTGGACCCAAAAGATCCCAATAGGTTTTCGGCTTGTAGCCAAATTCCTCACAATCTTTTTCAAATTTAGCACTTCAGAAAGAACAAAAGGTCAGAGTATTTAGTTGCAGAAAAAGCAATCAGAAGATATTAAGTATGTTATGAATAGATCCCCTGAGCCATCTCAGCAGAAGACAAAAATAGATATGAGGTTATTTAAGAAAAATCTGTGGAGGGATCTCTTCCCCAATGGAGTGAATTTCTCTGACATACACAGGAGACCCACAAAATTCTTGAGAATTTTAAACTAGAAGAAACACTGCATTTTGGACCTGAAAGGACAGAGAGAGTATGTGAAATAAAAAAAAGGCTGTTGAGGACTTCCCTGGTGGCACAGTGGTTAAGAATCCACCTGCCAATGCAGGGGACACGGGTTCAATCCCTGGTCCGGGAAGATCACACATGCTGCGAGGCAACTAAGCCCGTGTGCCACAACTACTGAGCCTGCGCTCTAGAGCCTGCAAGCCACAACTACTGAGCCTGCGTGATGCAACCACTGAAGCCCATGCGCCTAGAGCCTGTGCTCCGCAACAAGAGAAGCCACCGCAACGAGAAGCCCGCGCACCACAACAAAGAGTAGCCCCCACTCACCACAACTAGATAAAGCCTATGCACAGCAATGAAGACCCAACTCAGCCAACAATAAATAAATAAATACATTTATTAAAAAAAGAAAAAAAGGCTGTTGTACTTTCAGATGTCTAAAGGCAAGTCTGATAAAACTACTCAGCTGCAAACATGTGATCTTTAATGAAAATAAAAGGATGACTCAGTGAGTGGAGTCACGGGCCTGGAGTGCAGAGTGGCACCACCTATTCACAGGCCTTAAAACCTAATGGAGTTTACCCAGCTTGATTTTGATAATGCTTGGCACTAATGTTTCATTTTTTCCTTCCATTTTCACCTTTTTAAATTATTATTATTATTTTTTTTGCGGTACGCAGGCCTCTCACTGTTGCGGTCTCTCCCCTTGCGGAGCACAGGCCCCGGATGCGCAGGCTCAGCAGCCATGGCTCACGGGCCCAGCCGCTCCACGGCATGTGGGATCCCCCTGGACCGGGGCACGAACCCACGTCCCCTGCATCGGCAGGCAGACTCTCAACCACTGAGCCACCAGGGAAGCCCCATTTTCACCTTTTTTTTGAACAGAAATATCTACCATTACTCCTATTTCTTTCTTACTATTGTATTCTAGGAATAGATAGCGTATTTTCTTGTTTCCCAGGTCCACAGATGGAAAAGAATTTTGCTCCAGAATGAATTACACACAAAGCCTCATCCAAATCTGTCTAATTCAGATGATTTAGCTGATAAAATTTGGGACTTGTTTAACTGCTGTGATTAAATTGAGATTTTGCACTTTGAGTTGATGCTCTAATGGGTTGAGACGTTTTGGAGATCTTGATGAGAGGTGAATGTATTTTTCATGTAGGATAGACATGCATTTTTGCAGCCTAGAGGGCACACTGTGATAGGTACAATAGTAACTACCTTTACAAAAAATGTTCACATACTAATCCATGGAACATATAAATATGCTAAATTACACAGTAAAGAGGAATTAAGATTGAAGATGGACATTAAGTTGCTAATCAGCTGGCTTTAAATTAGAGACATTTTCTTGGATTATCTAGGAAGGTCCAATGTAATCACAGGATACTTAAAACTATAAGAGGGAAGCAGAAAAAGAGAGTCAGAGGCAGATGTGACTATAGAAGAACAATAAGAGAGATGTAAAGTTGCTGGCTTTGAAGATGGAGTTGGGGGCACGATTTAACTAATTGGAGCAATCTCTAGAAGCTGGAAAAAGCAAGGAAATTGATTCTTTCCTAGAGCTCCCAGGAAAGAACGCAACTCCGCCAATATTTTGATTTTAGCCCAGTGAGATCTGTGTGCAACATCTAACCTTCAGAACTGTAAGATAATAAATTTCTGTTATTTCAACCCTTGTTTGTAGTGACTTGTTACTTCAGCCATAGGGAGAAAAACAAAAACAAAAACTAACACACCTGGGATGGTGAAACGCTTGATTTACTATTCTTAATCAAATAGCTTGCAATTTAGTCAAAAAAAAATTTAGTCAAAAATGCTACAACCTAACATTAACCCAACTTTTGACTTTTTTATGCATTAATTTATCCATTTTAAAAATCCCCCCAAGGAATATATATTCTTAATATAAAAATCAGCTGATGCCTATTTTTTGAATAAAAGCCTAAAATAAATTGAAATTGCCATTTGCATTTTTACAATACAAAATAATTTTAGGGATTGTATGTAGTATCATTTTGCTCTACTTAGTGTCTACAAAACTGCACAGGAGAAAAAAGTAATATAGTCTCTGAATCTCAAGACTGAATAAGTCTTTAAAGGCCAAGGTCTCTAACAATACCTTTAATGCTTTTATCCCTTTCTCAGCATCCCTTTCAATTTGTTTCTAGACTTTCCTTTGTAATGCTCTCTACTTTCTGAAGCATCTTACACCATCCCTGGATTTATCAAATCAATGCAATTTTTGTTATTGTGGTTATTCATAATTGCCATAATGTTGAAGGTGTGATTAACTGGTAATCCTAAATGCCACAAGACTTAACTGAAGTAGCAATGTTTTATTTTTAATAGCAGAATAGATGAATTTTAGAACATTTTCATTCTCTTGGCCTTCTAAGCAAGCCTTTTGTACATGATTCTGACACACTGAAAGTTGGCATTTACTGCTTTTGTCCATCTGTCAAAATGGAATTTTGCCCGTTTTAAAATGTGATGAGACAACTATACTTGAACATAAGTGCCAGCAAAACACAGACATAATTTTTAACTCTGCATAGCATTTCTAGCATTATCCTTTGGGTATTACGATGTCTGTGGCAAATTTGATTTTCAATGGGAAAAAAAAGATCTGTTTTAAACTCCATATCCTGCTGGATTACATGTTTTGTTCACGTCAAATTTTATTTTTATCTTATGCCATGTTCAGCCCTGGGAAGAAACTGAATCACTATTGTCTTTGTTAAAGAGCCATATGCCATTTAAAGATAATCACATCAAATCAGATGATAACATGTGAAAGTGTAAAGCACTGCACAGGTATGAGAGGTTATTTTATAACTAAAAGTATTATTGAGCTTCAGTTAACAATATCCTAAAATAATTTCCCTGCATAACCATTGTGAATAATTGTTTTTGAGTTATTTGGTATAGGAAGAAATAGTTTGCAGGCTAGAACACATTATTTAACATACGAAGACTAACCTGAGTACTTGGCACTTTTACCTTTCAAAAGCAATCTGATTACTACACGGATAAGCCATTTAACAGGAATAGAGCACTGGGTGTCTGCTGCTGAATAAACATGAACATGTTTAATATTTGTTTTTCTTAATTTTCTAAACTGTTAGAAAAACGTTGAATGCTGAATGAATATTTGTGCTAAAGATTAGACAAAAATAGGTTAAACACAAGACTCATTAAACATAAAGAACAAAGCAGGTAGTTACTATTTTATAAAATAAGCACATTTTATATAGTAAAAATACTTTTGCCTAGTATTTTTATGCTTTTCAGGTAGTCTAACATACATTAAAAGTGAAAAATAGGCAATTTTCAGTTGACTATGGTTTTTACTAACAATCAGTCTTAATACTTTAATCCTAAACCCAAATAAAAGGGACTAAATAGAGGAGATGAAAAAATATTTTTATAATCTAAATGATTTAACTTTATTCAATGCTTACATATTTAAAACATAATGTCTTACCTGCTAAGACATTTTACCTATGTGTCAAATTTCTTTTACTTGTGGTCTCTCTAAAGAATCAGGAAGGATAGAGAAGGGGACATTTTATTTGGCTTTCAACATCATTTATTCGTCTTTGTATTGGCTATACATTCCCATGGTTCATAACCAAAAGAGTATACAAAGGTATACAAAAAATTCTTTTTCTCATTCTTGGAAAATTCATTCAGTTCTTCTCCCCAGAGGCATCGAGCAACATCAATTTCTCATGTATTTTTCCAAAGCTAATTTTGTCATTTATTTAAACTGTCTTTTACAAAAAAAAAAAAATTGTGGTATTTTTAATATATTACCTCATATGATTTTAAATATCATTGTGGACTAATTATTCTCACTTTACACATAAGTATTTCAAGACTCATAAGTATTTTCCAAGCTCAGTCTCACATGGATAGGTCAGAAATTAAAACCCATTTCTGTCCAATTTCTATCCCATTCAACTACCATTTCAACATAACATTGTGCCTTGCCTTTGTGAATTTTCATCAATATTTCCATAGTCATTTTATACTTTCTACAATTTTACAGTAAAACTAGAGCTTGAGCCATACAGTAAAACTAAACTGGTTGAGCTACTGCAAAATTTAAAGTAAGTAGTTTTTCCTCTATTGTACACTAAACTTTATGTAGCTATGCTGGGAAGGATATGGAGAAACTAATACTCTCAAACATTGGTGTCAAGAGTGTGTGAACTATTTCAGTTGAATAAACTTAAAAACAAAAAAACCTTCACATAGTTCTTCTAACTTATGAAATACATTTGATGTTGAACTTCTCATATTACCCTCTATTATCTAAAGCTGCTTTCTCTCTTTGTCTTTACAACAACAAGGTATACTAAAATATACAACCAATTCTTTTTTAACAATATTCACTTCCCTCAAATTTCTGATGTAATAAGACAATCTCAATTAATCCAAATAAATCGTGACTAAGCAATAAATGACTGATCTTAAAATCTTCCAGAATAAATATATATTAATAGAGAAATTGTTAAAATCATATCAAACTGAAAGATAAAGTATTTCATCACTAGAACATGAAAACTACTGTAAATACAGGAATTTTAAAAGTCCATTTATTTCTTATGATTAGCATTAAGTGGTAGTTGTCTCCTTAGTTATCTGCTGAGCTCAAAACTTTCTCATCCCTGGGAATAGCAACAGTATATGAAACTGTATTATCAGTGACAGTGCCCATATTGTGTGACTGTGCCATGCTGGCTAGAGTGGTCTCATCCAGGTATAGTTACCTGATCTAAGGTTGAGCCAATCAGTTTCTCTCTAATAGGAATTTGAAATCTCAAGTAGGGAGGAAGAAGCCATCTTGTGGCCTCAGAAAGAGGAGGGCTGGAGAAAGGGGTCTGTGCATTTGCTGTCTAGTTTTTATTTCCTAAATCTGGATTATTTAACTTTTCTCTATGTATATTTCCAAATAATTATCTTCTCCCCACATTTTTGGTATTATTATTTAATCTAAACATTGCTTTATCGATTTGTTCATTTATTCAACAAATATTTAATATGAATTTTGCACTTTGATATGCTCCATCCTATTCAAGGCACTGAAGAGCCTTCAGAAAAAGTCACATAGTTCTACTCTTCTTTAACTTGTGTTCTAGCAAGAAAGACTGATAGTAATAAGAAAACAAGCATATGCTATAAGTTAACGTAGTTATAAGTCCTATGGAGAAAAAGATCAAAATAATAATACAGAAAGTGAGGAAGTTGAGCTGACATGCTAGTCCAGATAGGATGTTCAGAAAAGAGATGACATTTTCTCAGATTTAAATGAAATAAGAAATGAGAATAAGAAATTGTAAATATATATGCATCCAACATAGGAGCACCTCAATATATAAGGCAAATGTTAACAGACATAAAAAGAGAAACTGACAGTAACAAAATAATAGTGGGGGACCTTAACACCCTACTTACACTAATGTTCAGATCATCCAGACAGAAAATTAATAAAGAAATAGAGGTCTTAAATGACACATTAGAGCAGATGGACTTAACTGAAATTTTAGAGAATTCCATTTGAAAGCAGCAGAATACACATTCTTTTCTATTCTCCAGGATAGATCACATGCTGGGCCACAAAGCAAGCCTCAGTAACTTTAAGAAAATTGAAATCATATCAAGTGTGTTTTCCAACCACAACACTATGAGATTAGAATTCAACTACAAGAAAAAAACTGCAAAAACACAACACCTGGAGGCTAAACAATATGCTACTAAACAACCAATGGATCACTGAAGAAATCAAACAGGAAATAAAAAAATACCTAGAGACAAATGAAAACAAAAACATGACGACCCAAAACTTATGGGAAGCAGTAAAGAGCAGTTCTAAGAGCGAAGCTTATAGTGAGAGAAGCTTACATCAGGAAACAAGAAAAATCTCAGATAAACAACCTAACTTTACACCTAAAGCAACTAGAGAAAGAAGAACAAACAAAACTCAAAGTTAGTAAAAGGAAAGAAATCATAAAGATCAGTGCAGAAATAAATGAAATAGAGACTAAAAAAAAAAGAAATCAATGAAAGTAAAAGTTGGTACAAAATTGATGTAAATTTTGTACATCAAAAATTTACATCAATTTTGTACCAACTTTTACTTTCATTGATTTTTTTTTTCTATTCTCCAGGATAGATCACATGCTGGGCCACAAAGCAAGCCTCAGTAACCAGACTCACCAAGAAAAAAATGAGAGGGCCCAAATCAATAACAGCAGAAATGAAAAAGGAGAAGTTACAACTGACACCACAGAAATACAAAGGATTATGAGAGATTGCTATGAACAACTATATGCCAGTAAAATGGACAACTTTGAATAAATGGACAAATTCTTAGAAAAGTACAATCTCCCAAGACTGAACCAGGAAGAAATAGAGAATATGAACATACCAGTTACCAGTACTGAAATTGAATCAGTAATTTAAAAACTCCCAACAAACAAAAGTCCAGGACCAGATTGCTCCACAGGTGAATTCTACCAAACATTTAGAGAAGAGTTAACACCTATCCTTCTGAAACTATTCCAAAAAATTTCAGATGAAGGAATGCTCCCAAATTCATTCTATGAGGTCACCATCAACCTGATACCAAAACTAAACAAAAATCACAAAAAAAGAAAACAACAGGCCAACATCACTGATGAACATAGATGCAAAAATCCTCAAAAAATACTATCAAACCCAATCCAACAATACATTAAAACAATCATACACCATGATCAAGAGGGATTTATCCCAGGGATGTGAGGACTTTCCAATATCCATAAATCAATCAATGTGATACACCACATTAACAAACAGAAGAATAAAAACCACATGGTCATTTCAACAGATGCAAAAAAAGCTTTTGATAAAATTCAACATCCATTTATGATAAAAACTCTCCAGAAAGTGGGCATAGAGGGAATACACCTCAACATAATAAAGGCCATAAATGACAAACCCACAGCTAGCATCATACTCAACAGTGAAAAGCTGAAAGGATTTCCTCTAAGATCAGATACAAGACAAGGATGCCAACTCTCGCCACTTTTATTCAACATAGTTTTGGAAGTCTCTAGCCACAGCAATCAGAGAAGAAAAAAAGAAATAAAAGGAATCCAATTTGAAAAAGAAGTAGTAAAACTGTCACTTTTTGCAGATGACATGATACTATACATAGAAAATCCTAAAGATGCCACCAAAAAATGACTAGACCTCATCAATGAATTTGGTAAAGTTGCAGTATAAAAAATTAATATACAGAGATCTGTTGCATTTCTATACACTAACAATGAAATAGCAGAAAGAGAAATTAGAGAAACAATCCCATTTACCATAGCAACAAAAAGAATAAAATATTTCAGAATAAACCTACCTAAGGAGGCAAAAGACCTGTACTCTGAAAACTATAAGATGCTGACGAAAGAAATTGAAGATGACACAAACAGTTGGAAAATATACAATATTCTTGGATTGGAAGAATCAATATTGTCAAAATGACTTATACTATCCAAGACAATCTACAGATTCAATGCAATCCCCTTCAAATTACTAATTTTTCACAGAACTAGAACAAAAAATTTTTTTAATTTGTATGGAGACACAAATGACTATGAAGAGCCAAAGCAATCTTGAAAAAGAAAAATTGAGCTGGAGGAATCAGAGTCCCTGACTTCAGACTATACTACAAAACTACAATAATGAAAACAATATGGTACTGGCACAAAAACAGAAATATAGATCAATGTAACAGGATAGAAAGCCCAGAAATAAACCCACACACTGATGGTCAATTAATCTATGACAAAGGAGGCAAGAATATAAAATGGAGAAAAGACAGTCTCTTCAACAAATGGTACTGGTAAAATTGGACAGCTACATGTAAAAGAATGAAATTACAACATTCTCAACAATATACACAAAAATAAACTCAAAATGGATTAAAAACTTAAATGTAAGACGCGATACTATAAAACTCCTAGAAGAAAACTTAGGCAGAACACATTTTGACATAAATTGCAGCAATATCTTTTAGGATCCATCCCCTAGAGTAACAGAAATAAAAGCAAAACTAAACAAATGGGATCTAATTAAACTTAAAAGCTTTTGCACAGCAAAGGAAGCCATAAACAAAATGTAAAGAAAACCTACAGACTGGGAGAAAATATTTGCAAAGGATGCAACTGACAGCGGATTAATTTCCAAAATATACAAACAGCTCATACAGCTCAATGTTAAAAACACAAACAACCCAATACGAAAATGGGAAGAAGATCTAAATAGACACTTCTCCAAAGAAGACATACAGATAGCCAAGAAGTACATGAAAAGGTGCTCAACATGGCTAATTATTAGAGAAATGCAAATCAAAACTACAGTGAGGTATTATCTCACACTGGTCAGAATGGCCATCATCAAAAAGTCTACAAATAATAAATGCTTGAGAGAATGTGAAGAAAAGGGAACCCTCCTACACTGTTGGTGGGAATGTAAATTGGTGCAGCCATTATGGAGAATAGTACAGAGGTTCCTTAAAAAACTAAAATTAGAGTTACCATATGACCCAGGGATCCCACTCCTGGGCATATATCTGGAGAAAACTCTAATTCAAAAAGATACATGTAGGGCTTCTCTGGTGGCACAGTGGTTGAGAGTTCGCCTGCCAATGCAGGGGACACGGGTTCGTGCCCCGGTCCGGGAAGATCCCACGTGCCACAGAGTGGCTGGGCCCATGAGCCATGGCCGCTGAGCCTGTGCATCCGGAGCCTGTGCTCCACAACAAGAGAGACCACAACAGTGAGAGGCCTGCATACCGCAAAAAAAGAAAAAAAAAAAAAAGATACATGTACCCCAATGTTCATAGCAGCACTATTATGCCAAGGCATGGAAGCAACCTAAGTGCCCATCAACAGATGAATGGATAAAGAAGATGTGGTATATGTACACAATGGAATATTACTCAGCCATAAAAAAGAATGAAATAATGCCATTTGCAGCAACATGGATAGACCTGGAGATTATCGCACTAAGTGAAGTAAGTCAGACAGAGAAAAATAAATCTCATATGGTATGGCTTATATGTGGAATCTAGAAAAAAAATGATACAAATGAACTTATGTACAAAACAGAAATTGACTCACAGACATAGAAAACAAACTTATGGTAACCAAATGGGAAAGGTGGGGAGGGAAAAATTAGGAATTTTGGATTAAAATATATACACTACTGTATATAAAATAGATAAAAAACAAGGACCTACTATATAGCACAGAGAACTATACTCAACATCCTGTAATAACCTATAATGGAAAAGAATCTAAAAAAGAATAGATATATATGTATATGTATAACTGAATCATTCTGCTGTAAACTTGAAACCAATACAACATTGTATATCAACTATATTTTAATAAAATTTTTTAAAAAAGAAATGAGAGCATCAACCTTAGGACGATCTGGAGAAAGACTGTTCTAATCTGAAGGAACAGTATGTTCAAAAACCCTCCTGAACCACTACATTTTGGAACTTAGTGGTGGACAAACAACAGTACCTGAAATAGTAATAGTAAATTTGTGCAAATTACTTTATTTTTTGGTGGTTCAGTTTTTTTATTTAAAAATAAAAACTCTTAATTAGTGAGTTTGCTGGCATGTTTATATGAAATGACATATTAAAACACATAGCATAGTGTTCCATGTAAAACATTTTCTTTTCTTCGCTTTGTTCATTATGTTCTCATTTAAACTTTAAAGTTGGGGAAAACTACTAGACTATGATTATTATGGATTTTAGAAGAGCTCTGATGAGGCTATTCAAAACAATAGAAAGACAAAAATAATGTATAATTACATTGAAATTGTTTGAAATAGTTCTTGCTCTTCCTTGCGCATAATGTGGAAATTTAAATGAATGAATAGATGAATGAATGAAACTAACAGGCATCAACTACCTCAAATATTTCTGGCATTAGGAAGGCAAAAAGCAAATATATACTTTTTAAAAGCATGATTTAGAAAGATGTAAAATGGCAAAATGAAAGTGTAGTGCACCGAATTCTAATACGCTATATATAGTATTGCGTTCAAACATTTGGATATGTTTGTCTTGCAAAGGGGAATTATTTATAAATCTTACTGTTTTACCATCTGGTGACATCATGTAAGGCTTATTTATATGATGGCATATTAGAGGAAAGTAATTCCTCTTTATGATGTTTAGGTTTCATTACTGCATTTGAGAGATGTTATGAGTAAATGTGGGTTATTTATTTGAAAATGGGTTTATCTTATATTTTATTCCTCACTGATACACAAAAAAACAATAGAAGAATATGTGTTTATCTCCCTTTACTTTCCTGTCTTGTATAGCTTGATTAGAAAATGAATAATTTTATGCCTGGCTGAAGATCAATGCTGTGCCTTCTCTCCATGGCTTCGCTGTAATTGTGGAATATTAAGGTAATCAGAAGTAGAACATGTTCATTTACATGAGGATGAAGGAAGGCTATTTTCAGTGATGGCTTATGCATCTCTCTGAACACAACTGGATGCTGTACCTCAGCTCAGGACTCCCTTTTCTCAGAAGATGTTGTATTTTCTGAGTTGCAACTTGACATCTGGCAAGTACACAGTGGATGTATTTCCTGGTCACTACAAATCCTGTCAAGAATAATTGGGTTTGTAGTTCTCTTAGCCTTGTATCAATATAATACATGGAAGTAGTGGGAATCTTTAAACAAATGAAAAAAAATACTAAAACAGGAGAGCAGTAATATGATGTACAGTATTCCTCCAAACACATTGACAAGTAATATCCAGTTCTTTATTCTTTGGAATATGAGTTTAACAAAAACAGAAAGCAGTGCTAGGTCTACATGCCTCCACGTATTCCCTGTATGAGTGTGTGCGCGCATGTGTGTGTGTATGTGTGAGTTAGAAAATGCTAGTTAGAAATGGTAATAAGCACTATTTTAATCCTGTTTTTCAGTTGCTGAAATATGAATGATTTTCTCAGTTTTGCTCCACTGCTTCAATTAAATGCTGCTTCCCTTTGCTGTGAGAAATCATTCTAAATCTTTGTAAGTGCTTTGCAATTATAGAATTTTTCATACTTTAGAGGCCAGAGCCAACTACAATTGACAGATAGCTTTGTAAAGAAGACACTTTTTTAAAAAAGGATAAATAATACACCATGTCAATTCAGAATAGGTATCAGATCTTATAATTCTATGAGACTATCATGATAATAGATTGAATATTTCAAGTTCCCTGGAGGTTGTTCACTTTTATGCTTACTAAGTGTTTAAAGAATTTTCTTTTAAATGACTGAAATAGTGTAATGGTTGACAGAATTGGAATTGCTTGAGAAAGAATTTTATGTTATTTCTCAACCTCCCAAAATTTGTTCAATGCTTTTCTTGAGAAAAGCAATTTGGATTAATGTAAAGAGGGAAAGAGTAAAGGAGAGAATGAAAGAGGAAGGAAGAAAGGAAGTAAAGAAGACCACATCTTATAATTCTCAATTTTGGAATGGGCAGAGTCATGATCATGTCTTTGCAAATCTCAGTGGAGACTTTTCAATCCAGAATACAGATAGATCATAAAGTAATAAGTGGAAAATTGATGGGATATGTCTTACCTGCCCTTCATGCATCAGCCTAGACCAATTTGAAGTCTCTCTCTAATTACCAACCTCAGTCTCTATATTTGATTTCCAAAGCCAGATAATAAAATAATATACAGATGTTACATAAGTTGACCTATTCTTTGATATATATAATTCATTGGTGACAATGCATCCATACTTGGAAATGTCAGAAGAACAATATTTTAACAGTTGTGAAATTTAAGTGAAATAATTCACATAAACTATCATATAAAATACTTAGTAGTCATTCAATAAATGGTTTCTATCCATTTTATTTATCTGACATTCTTTGAGTTAAGTCACCAGTTTCATAATGAAGTAAAGACAGTTTTTACACCATATATATATATATATATATATATATATATATATATATGTGTATATATATATATGGAGAGAGAGTAAGAGAGAGAGATATAATCTTTACAAAGTCCCTATGAAGTGTGTTCAGTATTCTTTCATGAAATGATCAGCTAAGTGTGGCCACAAGAAGGGCCACATGAGAAGCATAGGGAAACAATGTTTATTATGCTCACAGATTCTAGAGAGACAGAGTCACCCATGACCCCCTGGGAACACCAAAGAGTGGCCTTCAGAACCTGTGGGCAAGTTCCTTAATAGAGGTCAGGTTGGAGAACACAAGCAAAAGATGTGAGGAGATTTCATTGGTGCATTTGAATGACACTAGGTCACAGTCAGATGAGGGCAAGAAGGGTAACTTGTGACAGGGGCCAGCCTTATCATTCTGGTATACCTGTCACCTGGGCGGGGTTCTCACAACTTGTTTGTGGGGATGTTGAGGTAGCAAGAAAATATGAAATTTTAAGATTTATAATATAAGGTTATATACTACTATTATCAGTATTTCACAGAGGGCAGGGGCAAGCCACCATATAGGTATTCTTTTATTACACAGCAAGCAAATGGTGAAACTGGGATTTGAACCTAAGCTATCTGATTTCAGATCCCTCAGATTTGATCACTTCCTGGCATTTCCTTGAAGCTAAATATTATATTTGGTCAGAAGAAATTCCTTATAAGCTTACATAAAGAAAAAAATAAATTTGGAGGGGACCAGAATGTGAGAGAACTACATTGTTTAATGTAATGGGAGAAGTGCCATGGCTCTTCTGGGAAAAGAAGATGAGAGAGAGGAGAGAAAGAAGCTGGACAGGGAAGTGAGCAAGTCCTCGTTATTTCTTGATCCTTCTAGGACCCCCAAATCTTCTATCAAAATATATGACTGCCATAAGTGATGAAAGAGGATTCTTGGGGAAATCACTAAAGATTAAAGATCCCTTAACACCTAGATTTCTGTTAATTAGACATTTGTCTGCCCCCTCCCCACTGTCTTCTCAAGACTAAGAGCTAGGTCATGGTCAGTACACACTAGGAGTTTTGAACAAGGAATTAGAAGCTCTGGGATCTCCCCCAGCTCTGTCACTCATGTAAGTGAGCTAAATCAACGGTCCCCAACCTATCTGGCACCAGGAACTGGTTTGCTGGAAGATAATTTCTCCACGGACAGGGGTGGTGGGGGATGGTTCAGGTGGTAATGCGAGCGACGGGGGCATGGGGAGCGGCAGATGAAACTTTGCTCGCTGCTGCTCACCTCTTGCTGTGCGGCGGTGCGGGGTGATGAGGATCACATGATTAAGTAAATTGTTCACGGACTAAACCACAAATATAAAAATAATATTCTCTTCATGTAAATATAAAGTCATTATCAATGAAAATAAATATTTTGGAATCATTTTTTCTTGCTTCTCAACTATTTTTAGCATCATTACTGTAGTCTGTACTACTGTTTAGTTTAAGAATCCTGCAATTAGGACACTTGTTTAAATGAGCATCTCTCACTACATAGTGCATAGAAATAGCCTAAATCTTATTAACTCTAGTGATTGCTCTCATAACCATTTCAATGGAAAAGGCATGTTGCTGCCAAATATTATCCAATATATTAAGTCTCTTTGGCTTCATAAAAAGATAAAGTAACCCTGGAATATAACATATTCCAAAAATCTGGTGGTTCATGAAGTGAGAAATTATGGGCTTGGATTTTTATAAAATTTGAAAGGTCAAGAGGGTAAGCAGATGGCTAGCTGTAGAATATATTACACATTAAGCAATTGTTTTGATGTGCTAGGCAAAGTCCTGGAAGCTTATGAGATTGTAAAATCCAATGACCCTGAATTAGACTGAGGGTTCAGATCATGATACACATGCAATTTTAGAGAGCACATTTATTATTGGTTTATTAGCTGTCAGAAACACACAATTCAACACGATTAATACCCTGAACTGCAGTTTTTACTACTGTTCTTTTTTTAACCTCTTTTCCCCCCCATCTTGCTATTTTATGCTTCTTTTACAATATTACTAAGTTCAGGATAATCCAGTGACAGCTCAGCAATGGTGAATGGTTTTCCAGTAACTTTTCAGTTACTCATAAGTAAAAAAATTTTATAAGGGATATAAAGAATTTAGATACTCAATCCAACATACTGTCCTCAATGTACATGAGTAGTTTCATTGTCATCAGCTGGAGTTTTGAATGCAGAGAACAGCAGTATTTTTTTTTACAACTATGTAAAATGCTCAAAACAAATTACCCTCCTAAAAAAAAGTTAATCCTAAGAAGGTGATCTGCAATATTATGGTTGCTGAACCTTTCTCATATCAAAACAAACAAAAAAGTCAAAGGCAAATAACTATCTTAGAGACTTAAGGAAATGCTTTTCTGGGGGTTGTTTTTAGTGTGATGCTAATAAAATTTATCAGTATGCTATGAAACAGCATGCCATGGTGCTCCATTTCAGGGATTTCTAATAGATGATGTCTAATGACTTAATATTTACCCAAAGCCAGCTTCAAAAAATTTACGCTCCCTCCCGAGTTTCAGGAACTACAGTACTTCTAAATTTTAAGAATGTTATATGAGCAACCTCAATTTCATTAAATGTACTATTAAAAATTCAAATGCTCAGAATTCTAAAGTACTGACCAGACTAAACCATAGTTTAACACTATGTTCATTTTATTAAAAGTTACTAATTTTAAATACATTTAATTTTGTTTAATGGCAGCTCAAACTTTTGGGCAAGCTTCACTAAGAAGTATTTACTAAAATATAGATGACTTTTAAAACAATCAAGTGATAACATTTCTGCTCCACGTTTTTTACAGAAAACAACAACAACATAAATGCCAAGATACCACACCTGAAAGAATGCTAAGATAAACCTTCATTCACTGTCCTCATTGCAGAGTTTATTTAGTGTAGAGGACTCTGTTATCAGAGGTTTTTAACTCCCCTTCAGTTCCCTGGGATATTCATTAAGGATAGCTGATATTTAATCTAGTAAGTATACCTATCTCTACTCCAAATTAAAATAATTTTAGGAGTTTTTTGTTTCAGATTGTGGGAGAAGCTACTATTGTTCAATTACAGGCTTTCTTGCTTAGTGAGTTCTTGTTTAAGAAAAGGTTTAAATACTTGCTGAACTATGTATCAAGGCAGGGACTCCCATTATGTGAATCTTTTTTAAATTTAATACTAAAAAAAACCCCAAAAAACTTACTGAGGGGGTGAAAGGGCCAATGTGATAGAAAGCAAAAAGTGTTACATGATTCCCAGAACACTGGGGTGTGCTCCTGATAGAAAATGAATCTGCACCAGACAGTTTACTTCTGTGGGACTAAGTTCAATTCTCTATTAAAAAAAAAAGAGTTGGGACTATAGATCATCTCTAAAGTGGTGCTGCAAAAGTTTGGCTCCAGTAGGGGAGCACTTTTCCTTGGAGAAAAACTTAACTCAAGTTGTTTGTTTGTTTTTTTCATGTGAATCATCCATATCATCATAACCTCCATGAAGCACTGCTATGAAAATTAAATGAGATAAATTTATTAAGAATCTAGTTTAGTGCATGCCATACAGGAGATGTTATTTAAAAATATCTATTCCTTCAACTTTCCGCTTTTCTCCTCTAGCCTTTTCTTCTCATTCTAAGTTTCCATGATTTATCTCAAGATATTTTATACAAAAGTTCTTGCAGTTAGAGAATTACTGTAGTACAAAAATTCAATTGAGGAGCACATATTTGGCATCAAATCAGTGCAACGCAGAAAAATATCCCAAAGTGTAAGTTATTGTTACAAACTTAAGAGAATGCATTTGACCTCAAAGTAAACTGTTGAAAATTGCCTAGAGATAGGCACTGCTCAAATACAAAATACAGGGACAATGTTTTCACAACAAACAATATTCTGAGATTCAATGGAAATTTAAAATTTTCTCATAATCTGTAGAAATAATGCCTCATGTGTTAGTAGCATTATCTTTATAAATTGAACCACTGTTTGACAAAGCTATGTAAGATAGCCAAAACTCAAACTGATTACTTTTTAAATATCTGTAATAGTTGTATCTAATGAACAGGAAAGAATGCAAGAGTATATAAAGTTCAAAGTCTTTATCATTGGACAGAAAATATTCTTACATTTATTAAGATACCATCCAGTTCAAATGCTTTTTGAATATGAAGGCAAAAAAGAATGTATATATCTTAGCCAGAGAATTTCAAATTCCAGTTTAATAATCAAATTTAGTAGGAGTAGCTGATTCTACAGGTAAAAAAGGATCAAGTAATGTGTATATTCTGAATATCAGGAGTTAAACTACGTGAATCTCTCTTCTGTGCTATGGATTAATTAACAAGGAACTCTATAAATAAGATTTTATTTATAAAATAAAATGATGTCACCTAACAATTCTGGTAAGCATCCCAGTCAACATCCCTGGTCTGTATTAACTTCAAGCATACTGAAAAAGTCACTCCCATAATTACTCAGGCAGGTATAACAGCTTTCTTGATTGACAGTAAGAGAAGTTGCTCTGGATGTCTGCAGGTTCAAGTTTCATGCAAGGCCCAAAATATCTAGTCTTCAGGAACCTTAGATAATAAAGATGGTAAACTAAACATTTTTTCACTGAGGAAAATTCATAATTCAGTGTAGAGTTTAGTTTTAAAAAATCAATAACATAACATTAATATTTTGCTTAAGAAGCAATTAGTGGTTTTTTATGTGTGTGCAATGAATTTTGTCTTTTGGAGTGACAACCTTATAGCTTCAGTTTAAAGAGTGTAATCAAGTAATTCATGCTTTTAATTTCAAATTGAAATACTACAAAGTTTGTACAGTATTAGAGCATTTGAGAATTTTAATTCTCTCATATTTACATATTTAAGTTATCAAACATTAAAGACTACTTAATATTCAGAAAACTTTTGTTTGATAAGTGAGACAATTGAAGTACTTACGAAGGGAATCAAATATATTCCATTTTAAAATGCAGTTAAAATATTTGGGGCTTCCCTGGTGGTGCAGTGGTTGAGAATCTGCCTGCTAATGAAGGGGACACGGGTTCGAGCCCTGGTCTGGGAGGATCCCACATGCCACGGAGCAACTAGTCCCGTGAGCCACAACTACTGAGCCTGCGCATCTGGAGCCTGTGCTCCACAACAAGAAAGGCTGCAATAGTGAGAGGCCCACGCACCGTGATGAAGAGTGGCCCCCGCTTGCCACAACTAGAGAAAGCCCTCACACAGAAACGAAGACCCAACACAGCAAAAATAAATAAATTATTAATAAACTCCTACCCCCAACATCTTCTTTAAAAAAAAAAATTGAAGATATTTAATTAAGTTTGTAAATGGGATCAGACATTGCTCAAAGCTTACAAAAAGTAATTATTAATACTTTCTAAACGTATAAACAAAATAAAATCTGTATGCTTAACTTAAAGGCTTAAAATGTTTTTGCTATAATTTTAATAATTTACAACTTAATACTAAAAAAAAGTGAATCTCTAAATAGTCTTTTTTTGTGTGATAAGAACATGAGATGTACTCTCTTAAATTTTTAAGTGTGCAGTTCATTATTGTTGACTATAGTACAATGTTGTATAAAAATTGCTAGAATTTATTCATCTTGCTTAACTGAAACTTTATACCCAGGGATTACTAGCTCCCCTCTCCTCCTCCCCGTAGCCCCTGGCAACCACCGTTCTACTTTTTGATTCTATGAATCTGACTGCTTGGGATACCTTATACAAGGAAAATGCTGCAGTATTTGTCTTTGTGACTGGCTTTTTTCACTTGGCATAATGTCCTCCAGGTTCATCCACGTTGTCACATATTGCAGAATTTCTTTCTCTTTTAGGCTGAGTAGTATTCCATGATATGTATATAGTACATTTTCTTTATCCATTCATCTAATGATGAATATTTCAGTTGTTTCCACATTTTAGTTTTAGTGAATACTGTTTCAATGAACATAGCAGTGCTAATATCTCTTTGTGATCATGATTCCAATTCTTTTTGATAAATACCCAGAAATGAGATTACTGGATTATATTGTAGTTCTATTTTTAATTTTGGGGGGGAACCTCTATACTGTTTTCCATAGTGGCTACACCATTTCAAATTCCCACAAACAGTGTGAAAAGGTTTCAATTTCTCTACATCCTCACCAACACCTGTCAGCTGTTTTTTTGATATTAGCCATCCTGACAGGTGTGAGGTATACACCTGTATATACCTCATCATGGTTCTGATGAATAGTTTTTCAAACATACAAAAATCACTGTTGAGGGAATTCCCTGGTGATCCAGTGGTTAAGGCTCAGCACCTTCACTGCCGTGGCCCGGGTTCAATCTCTGGTCGTGGAACTAAGATCCCATAAGCTGTGCAGAGTGGCCAAAATAATAAAAATAAAATAAAAAGATCACTGTTGAGAAATCCACAGTGCTTACAGAAGTGCAGAGCCCAGTTTTACCACTTTGAATCTTAAAATCTCTAGGATATTAAGAATATAATTTAATTTCACTCAGCCTTAGACATTTGACCTGTAAAATGGGCATAAAAGCTACTATTTAATACAATTGTTTTGAGGATTGACACAAACAACATATATGGAGTGATGATAAAATGCTCAGCACATTAGTGCACAATAAGTATTGTTACTATTAAACTCCTTAGGGAACTTCTAAGACAATAATTATTTTGCTCATAGTATTTAAAAATGCTATTTTTGAAATATAAATCTGGCCATCTCAATGCCAATATGTGGAACAGCATTTAATGCATTCTCTATTACTGAATACCTGCACTGTAACTGACCTGTGTAAATGTGTGGAACATTTACTAGATTAAGCATTCAGAGAATCTCCAAATATACACATTAGAAGCATAGTTTGTCATATTTATGTCATGAGTGTGCTTTGCTAAAGAAGTCTTAAAACACATATATTTGTGCCTATACATTTTTAATTCTAGTAATAAACCCTAAATAAATATATGCTAGGGTTTGCCAAAGATTTTCTCCTTAGTTTTTTAATTCACTGGATGTTTTCTCTAAGAGTAAAATGTTGTCTTTGGTTTAAACAAAACAAAACATACAAGAACTTCACCAACAATAAAAATAATAGTAAAACCTATGCTATATAAAAAATAAAAAGAATGCCATATCTCTAATATGCAGGATAAATCTATACCTCCTAAATGTAGCCATCTTTCCTACATAAAGGAATGTAAAACATTTAACTACTTCAGAAATGTGAAATTGAGAATCAATGGTTAGAGAATGTTAATGTTAGGTACATGCATTTTTAAGCTTAGGGATTTCCTACCAAATATCAAAGGTCAGCAAATTGACAGTACACATTATGAACTAAATGTCATTTAAAATTGGGCATGAATAAAATTTTTTAAGTTTCTTCTGCAATTAAAGGAAAACAATAATCTCAATATAACATTTGTTAGAATAATGCCAACTACTGAAAGAGAAATGAAAATTCATTAAATCATTGTGATGTTTCTGAATATCTAGGTAATGAGCCTATCTTAACATATAAAACATTATATTATCCACATATTTCTTTGCAATTTAGTAATTCTGGGGTAAGAAGGAGACCATGCAATTAATCTTAGGTTTAGTCCATCATGGTGAAATGCCTTCTTTGTGTGTAAATAAAACTCCATGGTTGCCTTCACTATCAGATCATTTTAAGGGTAATTATATGAAGTCTTGCTTACTTAGCAAATATTTATTGAGCAATTACTAAAACTAGGCAGATGCTTTTAACATATCAACAATAAATTTTAAAAGGTCCTAATCTATAGAATTTATATTACAGTAACAAAATTATAAGATTTTCTTTCTCTTATTTTGCTGTTTTCTATAACATCGTTATTTTGTTTTTAACGTTAATCTTAAAAATGTTAATTAGATAACTGGCAGCATTAGTTTTTTGAGGGACAAAGACCCAGTCTGAAACTAAGCCAAAGCACTGAAATCATTCTTGTTCTTTTCTTTCCTGACAATGTTAGGATACAGGCAGATTTCAGTAAACTGAAAAATAAAGGTAAAGAATGAAAAAAGTATCATGCCCTTCCTTTGTCAATTCCAATATGATCAAATAGTTGAGAAGAAAAGCTCTTTACAAAATAAGTCCAGTCAATAAGTACAAAAGGAATGATAAAGTCATCACTCTATAAGCCCTCATGAAATAATGTATCTATGCAATACTCATTAATAAATACTAAAACTGTATGTATAATTTAATAAAAGAAAACAATGATTGACATCTAATGAATGAACTGATCAATTTCAGCATTGCTGAAAATGGGATAACCATGAACCATGCCTCATGTCTTAGCACAATAGGGCATACACAGTACCATGCATGCATTATTCCCACATACTGAAATTGATTCTTTATGTAAACATCTGAATCTAAATATTAGTTTACAGGAAACACTTGGAGTAGAAGAACAAGTCTACAGCATAACAAGAAAGCAATCAGTAAAGCCCAGAATGAGCAATATTTTACAGGAAATTGGCCTGTTCTCTTTAAAAAAAAAAAGTCAGTTGTATATAAAATGGAAGGATCATTATAGAATAAAACTAACATCATAAATAACTATCAAATGCTATGTGTGTACTTTGTTAAATCTGGATTGAAAGAAACCAACTGTAAAGTGATTTTTTGAGACAAATGGGATAATTTAAATATAGAATGATTATAAGACAATTTTGTTAATCTGGTTAGATGTGAATGACCTGCTGGTAATTATTACTTACTGAAGGCATTATCAGATTCATAGATGCATTTTGAAATATATGCAAAAAACGTAAGGTTATATGATGACTGGGATTTGCTTTAAATATACACTTTCCCTCTCTAACCAACACACATACACCCTCACACACACACACACACACACACACACACACACAAGCACACACACACAGTTTTCAAAAGTGTATTTTGACTCTCCATGAATACTTCGGATTTTTTCCATACTGGAATGCCTTCAGCTATATTTTAACTGTAAAACATACTTGAGATCCTAAATAGATACATAGATTTTTATTACATTTTACTTTTCATTATGAAATGTTGCATTGTGCAGTATACTGAATAAAAGTGTCCACTTTTAAAAATTTGATGGTTTTAACCCTTCTGCCTTACGATACATAATGTATCATGTTTTGCACATGGTTTCAATAATGTTACATTAAACTAAATAATTACTAACTGAAAAATGTAAACTTCATTTTAATAAACAATTCTATAATAGTATTCATATATAATTAGTATTCATGTGTATTAGTATTCATGTGTAATTAGTGCCTAGAAGTTATTAATATGTTCACTTTCCATATATGAACCTAATACTGCTGAAAGTTTTAAGACATTACCTAGCAACTGAACAATAAAAATTACTGAATCTAATTCATAATGGTATGTCTTAAAAGACTAAGTGTCTCTGATTTAAACTGTCATCAGTATTGTAGGCAGTGATTGACAAATCTGACTACTAAATTATGAAATGTGATTAGTAAATTCATACTCTTTACTGATTAGTCTTCAAAAACAGGAGCATTGAGAGTTGGGAATAAGAAACTACTAAAGATAAGTCAGATGCTGATAAACAATGAATTTTGCATTAGATAAAGTATTCCCTCTGTTGTAGGAAAGAACTGAGCTGATGAAAGCCAAAAGTTTTCATCATTGCTTCTTGTTTGTCTCACTGACATAAGAGAAAATTGATACACTATTCATTTCATGACACCAACTGAAGTATTATTTTTGACATTTTGGTTACAAAATGATATATCAAATGAGTTTATATAAGCACTAGTCTGGTGCCTCTGTGTGTTTTAATTTGGTCAAAGTAATATTTATTTTCTCAATGTTCTGAGAAATTAGTTAGTCATATAGTAGGTATTTGTCTAATACTTATTGAATATAATTAAAGATAAGAAAATTATAATTTAAAGAATATAATGAGTGTTGAATACAGTGATATTATATATATATGAAAATTATTTAAATATGTATCTTCCCAAAGGGAAACATAGATAAATTAAATGTAAACACACATTTCAGACTTGGATTGGTACTAAACATATGCTTGAGAATACATGTGGGAAGAAAAATATGGGTAAAGATATATTGCTTGGTTTGCTTTATTTTCCTTGGTCATTTTTTCATATCCTGAAGGTATAATTTTCTTTCAGATCATATTTTACATTATTAAAAATTCATCCACATGCCTTTATTTTATTATTATTATTTAAAAGTACTGCAGCTCAGTACTTGTTTAGTCCACACGCATATGAATTGGATTTTTTAGACCACATTCTTTGAAAACCTGCTAAAAAATAATGACCTCTTGTTTTCTCTCTATATTTCCTTTCAGGGTGTGTTTACCATTAAGCTTTACCCAATTAACGCTTCATATTGATTCCTCAGGTGTTCATAAGCAGAGAATTATAAGGGCTAATTCCCTTGAAAGTCAGAGAAAAACAGTGAGTCACTGGTGATTGCAAGAACTTTTATTTGATTTTCCTCTAAATGTTAAATAGATTTTAAAGAAAGCATTGATAAGCTAATAGGTATAAAAAGTGAACCCTTTAATATGGATGATGGAGAACAAAGACTGGCAACTAAAACTTGCTGCAAATAGAACCGCCTTGAGCAACTGTATAATTTATCATCCAAACTGATCATTTTGAAAGTGCACTATTAAACATTACATCGGAGAATATGTGTGACCTGTGTCAGTGCCAGGCAAACAGGGTGTGTGATCACCCTACTACTGGCTCTTCAGGAGTTTTCAATGTATATCATTACAAAGGTAACAGGGTAATTGTTATAACTATTTCTCAAAAGGAAGTAGCACCAAGGGTATCAGGCTGTGTCGCTACCATCAAAATGCTTTTAAAAATATGAATTCATATTTTAAATAATAATTACAAAATAGATGCTTTGAAAATCACTGGACAATTTTATGGTTAACAACTTGTTACTTTTCAAATGGCCACATTCTTGTGTATACATATATTTTATTTGAAACTGAAAGGAAAAAAGTTTGAGAAACAAGTTATTATAATTTTCTTCAGAGTAAGAAATATTCTAAATATGGTCTATTTATCAAAAGGAAATAGGGCTTCCCTGGTGGCACAGTGGTTAAGGATCCGCCTGCCAGTGCAGGGGACACGGGTTTGAGCCCTGGCCCGGGAAGATCCCATATGCCGCAGAGCAACTAAGCCCGTGTACCACAACTACTGAGCCTGCACCCTAGAGCCCACAAGACACGACTACTGAAGCCTGTGCGCCTAGAGCCTGTGCTCCGCAACAAGAGAAGCCACCGCAGTGAGAAGCCCGCGCACCACAACAAAGAGTAGCCCCTGCTCGCCACAACTAGAGAAAGCCCACATGCAGCAATGAAGACCCAATGCAGCCAAAAATAAAAATAAATAAAATTTTTTTAAAAACAGGAAATAGGATAAAATTCACTAAAATATTATCTATATTGTAAAAGTTATTTCATGGTTCTTAATGCTATTAAGATAGTTTTAAAGAATAAAACATAGGAGACAAACCTTAATCATAGTTTCAGTATGTGACATAAAATAATAATGGAGTGTGTAATTTTTATCCTTGGAATTCTGCTAGAAATATCACTCTTTTTTAAGAAAAAATGTTTTAAGATTTAAATATATTCTAGCTTTAAATGGTTGTTATATGTAACCTACTTTTTCATATTATTGCTTTTTAAAGAAGCAAAACATCATATATTTATTTACCTTTGAATTCAGTTATATTGAAAATCAATTGGGATTTTGTCATGAAGTCCATGCCACACTCAAAGTAACTGATAATTTAATGAAGGGACTATTTTCAAAGGTGTGGCCAAGGGTCAACAAGAGCTGGAAAACTTACTACCCCTATAGCTGAGCAGACAAGGGGAGGAAGTAATTACAGACACTCAGAGGTAATAGGATTCTTTTTTTTTTTTTTGCGGTACACGGGCCTCTCCCTGTTGTGGCCTCTCCCGTTGCGGAGCACAGGCTCTGGACGCGCAGGCCCAGCGGCCATGGCTCACGGGCTCAGCCGCCCCGCGGCACGTGGGATCTTCCCGGACCGGGGCACGAACCTGTGTCCCCTGCATCGGCAGGCGGACTCTCAACCACTGCGCCACCAGGGAAGCCCTACCTTGGATTCTTGACATCACTTATATGTGGCATCTAATAAAACCAAACTCATAGAAACAAAGAGTAGAATGGTGATTGCCAGGGGCTGGGGTGGGGTGGGGGAGAATGGGGAGATGTTGGTCAAAATGTACAAACCTCCAGTTATAAGACAAATAAGTTCTGGGTATCTAGTGTGGTGATTATAATTAACAACATCGTATTATGTTCTTGAAAGTTGCTAAGAAAATAGATCTTAAATGTTCTCAACATACACATACAGAAAAAGATAATTATGTGAGGTGATGGAGGTGTTACCTACGGTGGTAATCATTTTGCAATATATATCAATTTGTCATGTTGTATATCTTAAACTAACACATTGTTATATGTCAATTATATCTCAATAAAGCTGGGGGGAAAACGCCATGTAGTTACTGTGCGGCAACAACTGGGATTCGCTACCTTGGCCAGTAGAGTAAACCTCTTTCCTCAGGAAAGGTCAGTGGCGTGAGGAGCATAAGATGATAAGGCAGGGTTCCACACCTAATGTTCTGCTTTTGCTTTCTTTAAATCTTAATAATTTTAACTTTGAACTTGTATATGTGAAGTCTGATGGGACATTGGAGTATGCCTGTGAGTAGAGGAAATATGTTCGAAATGCATGTTCACCACTGTTTCTTGTCTCTTTATTTGCATACAGTATTTGCAATACCCCATAAGCACAGAGTTCTTGTGGCTCTATTATGTGTGAGAGTTCAGTGAAACTCAAAGCATATTCAAGGTCATCTTGCTGTGTCTACAACTGAGCAAGTGGGAACACTGACAACTTGCCATGATCGTCATTGAACCAGAACTTGCTTCAAAAGCAGAAAGAAAGCAGTGGAGCTATAAGAAACATGAAAGACCAAGAAACCCTGTCATATTCTTTCTAATTTGTGTTATATCCATGTATTAGCCATCCATTTATGCTGGAAATGATCACATAGAGGGAGAAAGAAAAGGCAACTATAGTTCTGTTTTTTTTTTTTTTCAGTCCTTCCTTACTAGTTAGTAAGCTAAAAGTAGAGAGTTTTGATAGAATGTGCACGTATCAAGAAGTGAAATAAAACCAGTTAAATTTGTTTTGCACAGCATTTCCACACTTCTGGTTAGAACAAAATACATATGTGCAAGCTATGAAAAACAAATTGTGTACTTTTTGTAATTCTGAGTTCAATGCTCTCATGCTTTCATTTAAAACTGTCATTGCACAATATAAAGATAAAGATTAAAATCCATTTGCTAATAATTTATTTTTTAAATCTAGAGTGACAAATAGCAATGACAAGCTGAGACAGATTGTGACAGAAAAGAGAATGTTGTATATTTTAGTACTGTTAAAGGCATTCTCTTGCCTTTTGAACATTTTCATTTTGTTCTTGGGCCCACAAATAGGAAGTCCATTTTTCCAATTGAAACAGGGATAACAATTAAATTACAATATCTTCCTTGACCATCTTCAGCCTACTAAAGAGCTTTGCAAGGATTCTGATGCTCTCTCTTCTCATAATACATTTTAAACGAACTTCGTGAAAGACATGGTAAGGAAGTATCTGACTAAATGGCACATAAAAATAAGTTCCAACATTTCCCAACTCTCTAGTCTTTCTTTTATAATCTGTACTTCTTTTCTAAAATTGTTTTCACTAAATATTCAATACAAACTAAAATCCTAATCAAATATTGAGTTCTATAAATTCATAAGTATAGATATTGGTATTTGTAACAATATTTAAATAGTTTAAATACTTTATATTATCATGTTTAACATAAAATTTTTGCTTAATACAAAATACTTTTGAGTTTTTAGTTTATCTATTTTCCACTCTACAAAGCATATCTAAAAATGTTATTTACAACCATTAGCAGAAAAACACAGAGAAAACCTCAATCAAGCCCTACAAATAATTCAGTTTATATCACTCTAATTTTAATTCTTCTAAGAATGCTGTAGGATAAATGCAATCTGAGGTATAATAATACTAATATTTGCAAAGATGGTTATTACTATATCTTTCTAAAAGAGGTTTAAATACAGCTGTCTACACAATGATTAAAATCATATTTTATAGCAAAAAGTAAGTGGGTAGAAATGGTGTAATTAAAAACAGTTATGAATTAAGTAATTTTAAAAGAGAAAATGATATATAAACCTTTTGAAAATTAAGTGATTTAAGTTAATTTGAAAAGACATTGTTGATAGCTTAAGGATGTTAAAGATTTGATATAGGAAGGCTCCTTAATCAGAAGAGCAAGAAACAGAAATTTTAGAGAAAAGCATTTTTTTAAGCAATAAATAAATGATTATATTCAGTTTTACACATTTTCCAACTCTTAACTGGTTATTTATTTATTTTCATTTAAGAAACCTCTTGAAGAGTTAACCTACTGATTAAGACAGAAAGTATCATAAAAGTGAATTCTTCATTGTGTTATCATTTTAAGACTAATGGTAATTACATTATTTACATATTTATTTTTCTTTTTAGCCTTTGACTGCCTTCACTCATTTCTCCCACCCCCACAAACCCTGCCTCTGGCAACCACCAATCTACTCTCAGTATCGATGAGCTTTTTTTTCTTTTTCTTTTTCTATTTTAAGATTCCATCTATAAGGGAGATAAAGAGATCATACACTATTTGTCTTTCTCTGTCTAACTTATTTCATTTAGCATAATATCCTCAAGGTCCATCTATGTTGTTACAAATGACAAGATTTCATTTTTTATGGATGAATAATATTCCTTTATGTATACACACACACACACACACACACACACACACACACACACACACCCACCCCAGAGCTTCTTCATCCATACATTCATCAGTCAACACTTAGGTTGTTTCCATATCTTGGCTATTGTAAATAATGCTGCAATGAACATAGGAGTGTATATATCTTTTCTAGTTACTGTTTTTGTGTTTTTGTTTTCTATAGGTAAATACCCAGAATTGGAATTTCTGGATTATATGGTAGTTTTATTTTTAATTTTTTCAGGAATTTCCATACTGTTTTTAATAGTGGATGCATCATTTAAATTCCCACCAATAGTGTACTAGGGTTCCTTTTTCTCCACATTCTCACCAACACTTATTTCTTGTCCCTTTGATAATAGATATTCTAACAGTTGTGAGATGATATCTCATTGTGGTTTTGATTTACATTTCCTTGATGATTAGTGATGACCAGCATCTTTTAGTGTACTTTTGCCCATCTGTATATCTTCTTTGGAAAGACATCTATTCAGATCTGCTGCCCATTTTTAACTGGATTATTTTAGTTTTGGTTTTTGTGTTCTATTTCATAGTTGTATGAGTTTTTTACATATTTTGGATAGTCCCTTATCAGATTTATGATTTGCATATATTTCTCCCATTCAGAAGGTTGTATTTTCACTTGTTGATGGTTTCCTTTGCTGTGCAGGAGCTTTTAGTATGATGTAGTCCTTCTTCTTTCTTTTTGCTTTTGTTGTTTTTGCTTTTGGCTTTTGGTGTTGGATTAAAAAAAATCATTGCCAAGACCTATGCCAAGGAGCTTACTGTTTATGTTTTCTTCCAGGAGTTTTACAGTTTCAGATGTTACACTCAAGTCTTAATTCATTTTGAGTTAATTCTTCTGTATGGTGTAAGATGGTGGTAGAGTTACTTTTTTTTTTCCATGTGGATATCCAGTTATCCCAACACCATTTACTGCAGAGTGTTCTTCCTATGTTTTCCTCTAAGACTTTTATAGAGTCCTTTCTCCACTGTATATTCTTGGCTCCTCTGTCATAAATTAATTGACCATATAACTGTAGGTTTATTTCTGGGCTATTTATTCTGTTCCATTGATCTATGTGCCTGTCTTTATGCCTATACCATATGGTTTTAATTATGATATCTTTGTAATATAGTTTGAAATCAGGGCATGTGATGCCTCCAGGTTTCTTCTTCTTTCTCAAGATTGCTTTTGCTATTCAGGTTTGGTCCGGGTTCTATACCAATTTTAAAATTATATGTTCTGTTTCTTTTAAAAATGCCATTGTTATTTTATAAGTATTGCATTATATCTGTAGATTGCCTGAGGTAGTATGCACATTTTAACAATATTGGTTCTTACAGTTCATGGGCATAGAATATCTTTCCATTATTTGAGTTTTTTTCCATTAATGTGTTGAAGTTTTTAATATACAGGTCTTTCACCTCCCTGGTTAAATTTATTTCTAGTTATTTTATTCTTTTTGATGTAACTGTAATTGAGATTATTTCTCTTACTGATAATTTGATATTGGCATAGAGAAAGGCAACAGAATTTTGTGTATTAATTTTGTATCCTGTAACTTCACTGAATTTAATTATTAGGTCTAACAGTTTTTTAATGGAGTCCTTAGGGTTTTTAAAAAATGTATAATATGATAGCACTTGCAAATAGTGACAGTTTACTTCTTCTTCTTCAATTTGGATGTCTTTTATTTCATTTTCTTTCCTAATTGCTCTGGCTAAGATTTCCAATGCCATAATTGAATAGAAGTGGTGAGAGTGGGCAACCTTGTCTTCTTCCTGATCTTAGATAAAATACTTTCAGCTTTTCACCTTTGAGTATGATGTTAGCTGTGGGTTTGTCATATATGGCCTTTATTATGTTGAAGTATAACGACTTCCCTCTATAACGACTTTTTGAGAGTTTTATCATAAATGGATGAATATTGTCAAAAGCTTTTTTTTTCATCTTTTAAGATAATCATATGATTTTACCCTTCATTTTATTAACAAGGTATACCACATTGAGTAATTTGCCAAGGTTGAACCATTCTAGCATACCTGAAATAAATCCCACTTGATCATGGTGTTTAATTCTTTTAACGTATTGTTGAATTTAGTTTGCTAACATTTTGTTGAGGATTTTGCATCTATGTTCATCAAGGATATTGACCTGTAATTTTTTTTCTTGTTGTGTTTTTGTTTGGTTTTTGTATCAGAGTAATTCTTGCCTTATACAATGAATTTCGGAGACTTGCCTTCTTTTTTATGTTTTTCGAAGAGTTTGAGAAGGATTGGTATTCTTTTTTGAATGTTTGGTAGAATTCACCAAAGAAATCATCTGGTTCTGGGCTTTTGTTTGTTGGAAGGTTTTCAATTGCCATTTCAATTTTCTTACTAGTAATCAGTCTGTTCAGATTTTCTATTTCATCATATTTTAGTCTTGGGAGGTTGTATGTTTCTAGAATTTTATCCATCTCTTCTAGGTTGTCCAATTTGTTGTTGTATAATTGTTCATACTAGTCTCTTATGATCCTTTGTATTTCTGTGGTATCAGTTGTAAGAGCTCTTCTTTCATTTATGATTTTATTTATTTGAATTCTCATTCTGTTTTTCTTAGTGAGTCTAGCCAAAAGCTTACTGGTTTGGTTTATATTTTTAAAGAATGAACTCTTAGTTTCATTGATCTTCTGTACTGTCTTTTTAGTCTCTATTTTATTCACGTCTGTTCTATTCTTTGCTATGTCCTTCTTCCTACTAACTTTGGGCTTAATTTGTTGAGAAAAGGTTTTTTTTTTCTTAAAATACATTAGAATATATGTATTTTCCAAAGGAACTCACAGAAAACAGATAGATATTTCTTAAACATTAAATAATTTGTTTGGAATTTTTATCAATGACATTTGATTATAAATATGTTCATCAGGAAATAGAACTGTTTTCTAATGAAAATGTAAGCCACATGTAGAAAGCTATAAAGTTTGGTGAACATAAGATACAGAAATAGAACTTTATGAATTATGGTTTTCTCTGGGTATATACCCAGTAGTGGGATTTCTGGGTCATATGGTAATTCTATTTCTAGTTTTTTAAGGAACCTCCATACTGTTCTCCATAGTGGCTGTACCAATTTACATTCCCACCAACAGTGTAAGAGGGTTCCCTTTTCTTCACACTCTCTCTAGCATTTGTTGTTTGTAGATTTCTGATGATGCCCATTCTAACCGGTGTGAGGTAATAACTCATTGTAGTTTTGATTTGTATTTCTTTAATAATTAGCAATGTTGAGCAGCTTTTCATGTGCCTCTTGGCCACCTGTATGTCTTCTTTGGAGAAATGTCTATTTAGGTCTTCCACCCATTTTTTGATTGGGTTGATTCTTTTTTTAATATTGAGCCGCATGAGCTGTTTATATATTTTGGAGATTAATCCTTTGTCCATTGATTCATTTGCAAATATTTGCAAAAAAAGAAGTCCCATTTGTTTATTTTTGTTTTTATTCCCATTACTCTAGGTGGTGGGTCAAAAAAGATCTTGCTGTGATTTATGTCAAAGAGTGTTCTTCCTATGCTTTCCTCTAAGAGTTTTATATTGTCCGGTCTTACATTTAGGTCTTTAATCCATTTTGAGTTTATTTTTGTGTATGGTGTTAGGGAGTGTTCTAATTTCATTCTTTTACATGCAATTGTCCAGTTTTCCCAGCACCACTTATTGAAAAGACTGTCTTTCCTCCATTGTGTATCCTTGCCTCCTTTGTCATAGATTAGTTGACCATACGTGCATGGGTTTATCTCTGCGCTTTCTAGCCTGTTCCATTGATCTATATTTCTGCTTTTGTGCCAATACCATATTGGCTTGATTACTATAGCTTTGTAGTATAGTCTGAAGTCAGGGAGTCTGATTCCTCCAACTCTGTTTTTTTTCCCTCAGGATTGCTTTAGCTATTCAGGGTCTTTTTTGTCTCCATACAAATTTTAAGATTTTTTGTTCTAGTTCTGTAAAAAATGCCATTGGTAATTTGATAGGGATTGCATTGCACCCCAATGTTCATTGCAGCACTATTTGCAATAGCCAGGACATGGAAACAGCCTAAATGCCTGTTGACAGATGAATGGATAAAGAAGATGTGGTACATATATACAATGGAATATTACTCAGCCATAAAAAGGAATGAAATTGGGTCATTTGTAGAGATGTGGATGGACATAGAGACTGTCATACAGAGTGAAGTCAGTCAGAAAGAGAAAAACAAATATCATATTTTAATGCATATATGTGGAATACAGAAAAATGGTATAGATGAACTGGTTTGCAAGGCAGAAATAGAGACACAGATGTAGATAGAGAACAAACATATGGACAGCAAGTGAGGAAAGCGGGGGTGGGGGTGGTGGTGGTGGGATAAATTGGGAGATTGGGATTGACATATATAAACTAATATGTATAAAATAGATAACGAATAGGAACCTGTTATATAAAAAAATAATAAAATTTAAAAAAGTATCCACCTGAAAATAAAAGAAATAAACGTTTAGTTTCTTTCTTAAATTGCCTTATATATGAGATCTTATTTCTCATTACCATTTAATGTAATGCCAGAAAAATGTAGTCTAAGTAAGAAATTAATATTATGTAATAATTAAATTTCACTGAAGGTAGTCCCTATACTGATCCTTTTTTTTTTTTTTTTTTTTTTTGCAGTACGCGGGCCTCTCACTGATGTGGCCTCTCCCGTTGTGGAGCACAGGCTCCGGATGCGCAGGCCTAGCGTCCATGGCTCACGGGCCTATCCGCTCCGCGACATGTGGGATCCTCCCGGACCAGGGCACGAACCCATGTCCCCTGCATTGGCAGGCGGACTCTCAACCACTGCGCCACCAGGGAAGCCCCTGATTCTTATATTTATCTTAGGATTAGATTGCTCAAGTTATTTTACTTTGTCTTCTCTGTGCATTTGATAACTTTCTTTCACTGAGGTAAGATGTATTTACTCCACTGTGCGTTAAAACTGGAACAGAATTATATTAAAAATTTACAATAGTAGAAAACAGTAAAAGGCAAACATTAGCTCAGAGACTAATATGTTAGGTTAAACATTTCCACTTTTCCATGTCACTAAATACCCTGCAGTTTGAATTTTTAGCCTGGGTTTTAGCATAGGTGTTGTGGGGATCATGTTGAATATGTCCTCTAATGAACACTTCCCTCACACTTTCCAATCCATGGCTTCCATAATTTGTTATTTGATTGTTGAAAATCCTAGGATAGTTAAGCCTCTTCAAATGAAAAGACTGTCAATTCCATCTCTATCATCTTCCTCTCCTCCTAACTTCTCAATGTACCTGTACTAAGCGCACGTTTGTCACAATGATTGTTTTAGTCATTGTGCTAAAATATTTGGCTTAAATCACCCCATTAAATCCTTACAACATTCATATGAATTATATATGAGTTACATGCCAATTTTACAGAGAAGGAACATGAGAACATGAAAGAACTTAATAAATCTACCCAAAGTAACAGGAAATAGGAAAAGCTGTCAGATACCAATGTTCAAGATAAGATGGGTAGAGTTCATTTTCTCAGTAAGCTTTTTCTCCTTCTTTTATGAGAAAAAAATTATGATTTCACAACTTTCTGTACATCTATGGGCTTATCTGTTCAAAATTGTATTCCATTTTTTCAATGGTGTTGGTGAGAAGAAACAGGGGATGAGATCCCTGTAAGTAGAACCAGTGGGATTTTTATTTAAAGCCTGTTCTGACATTCAAAAAAGGCAAAGGTTACCAACTGTCTTTCCTAACACAATTCACACTGAGTACACTTATTATAGTCTCACCCAAGACTGAACTCCAGGGAATTTACAATGATGTAGGAAAATCTTTTCTCCTAATGATTCACATTTCAAATTGAGTAGAAAAAAAACGAAAGGAGGGAATTAATGTAAACCACGTTGTCCAGTTTTAGAAAGAAGACTTAAAAAGCACTAACACATAAAATCTGGCTTTCTCAGTAATCCGGCTGTTATAGCTTTTGTGTTAAAGTTGCTTAATAAAAAATTAACATACTAAAGCTAATAAATTCTATGAGGATTATTTATGATGGACTCCGAAAGAGTCAGCAGTTTTTGCTTATAAAGATATTTTAAAAAGAATTTAGAATTAATATAAAGCCAATAAATCATTGTGGATAATCAGTATTTTTAGTGTAAAAAAGAAAAGAAAAAATCATGCACAAACTTCATTATAGTAATTTTGAATTTGAGATATGAAATATAAAGTATCTATTATATATATATATACACATATATATACCTATACATATATATGTCTAAAGTAGAAAAGTGATTAGTTTTACTATCACTCTACCAGATATTACATACCACCTGACATCTTCCAATATGAAGTCCATAGCACCACTGCTGTAATGTGTTTGTAAAAAATATTTAACCTGAATCTATTCTATCTCTTAGATCCAACTTCCTGGTTACAGTAATTCAGATGATTAATGAATAATTAATGTAAAAACATTCAAACAAATTCAGAAGGTAGGACATTCTAGGAGCTCTTCTACAAGTCAGTACCATTGAGGAAATAAAGGGCATGTGTGTCCATGAGTGATTGTTTTTCTGGGTGTTGTCTTTCAGATTGAAGTGAATTAAAAGATAAACCAATCAATGGGAATTCCCTAGCGGTCCAGTGATTAGGGTTCAGCACTTTCACTGCCGTGGCCCTGGGTTCAGTCCTGGTCAGGGAGCTAAGATCCCGTAAGCTGCAAGGTATGGCCAAAAAGAAAAAACAGATATACAAACCAATGGAATGTATAGCTCTTGATGAATACTGATTAAATGAAAGCAGCATAAAAGATATTTGGTGAACTAGGTAAATAAATGTGACTAGAACCAGGTTTTAGATCATTAGGGGATTATTCATTTTGTTAGATCTGATGACACACTGGTAATGTTAGGAAAATTATTTTATTTTGTACAGATGCCAACTGAATTATTTATGTCTGATATGATATGTTTTATAATTATAACTTAGTTAAAATACTTCAGTGAAAGCATAACTAGATGGATCAAATGTAGTAAAATATAAACAGTTGCTAAATCTTATTGAAAGTGATGTAGGTGCTCTTTGCTTTACTGTATATTTAAAATATGCATTACAAAAAAGAAAAACATTACCAAAAAAAATTTGCACAAAATTTGTAGTCAACTTGGTAGTTACTTATGTCTCAATTTAAAATAGAACTTGAAATCTGATTGCTCATTTTATATATGTATATATATATATACACACATATATACATGTGTATATATATACATATATACATGTGTATGTATATATATATATATATGCATATATGATAGTTTGACAACAAGATTACCCTAAATTGTAGTGATAAAGCCAAATTTGTGGAAATGGGTACCTAAGGACAAACCCAGAAACTTTGCTGATTCTGCTAAGGTACCCTACCCACAGCTTAATATTAGGAAAAATCAAAGATCTTGTAAACATTCTAATTACCTGTTTCTTAGTACAAGGGTGGAATGATTACATTTTTCTGGCTTTCTAAGTTAGAATAGATTGTCCTATAAAATTTAATATTTTGTCACTTTGAAAGGTTGATATGCTAACTTTGAAGAAGTAAGCTTGTGAAATCAAAAACAATATTATGAGATACATGGAGTATAGACTTCAAGCAAAAAAGTTAGAATACCTGTTCCGTTATCAATGCCTCTCTAAGGATAGTTTTGTATCCATAAAGAGGAAAGGGTTAATAGGATGCAACAGTAAGAATGTCATATTTTGAAATTAAAACACCTGCTTTGGGTATGTGCCATGGAAGGGAGGAGAGAGAGTGCCAAATGGAAAAATAGTGTAAAAATGCATGGTATAAAGAAGATGAGTGAAAAAAAGAAACAAAAAACAAAACAAAACAAACAAAAGTCCTTCCTATGATACAGTGCCGCTACAACCAGCTCTTTATGTCATAACAATATACAGTTTAAAGTATTCCAGAACATGTGTCCTATAATATTTTATTTTTGAAAGATAACAAAATCTGAAATTCTAGAATTTCTATTGACCTTTAGTTGGCTTCCTTTAGTTATGTCTTATAGTTACCTGTGTCTGAATATATGTTGCATTTTGAAAAACCTCGTTATACATTCAGGGGTAAAAAATGAATTCTGACATGATACCAAAACCGGTGGTTCAAGACTCACAAATATTCAGCGTAATGTATTATTTTTTGTCAGGAACATTTGAAGGCTTAGAAAACACCTTCAATTTGTTTTTTTAATTCTCTAACACCATCTTCACCCTGCCTATAACCTGCAATACTGGAACTGTTCCTTAGGGAATCTGACAATCTTAACAGGTAAACATGTAATTATAACCAGTATAAAAAGCAGATTTTCTAACTTCTCAAAAACTGATTTTTTTTAATGTCAGAGCTGAGGCACTAGCAGTTCTGTAGAATTTACAGATTTAAGTGTTAAGAGTGTTGACATTTTCAAGAGCATGCCACTATTTTTATTTCATCCTGGGTAATTATAGGTTCTTATAAAAATTCATATACATTCCTTGCTTGGAGAAAAGATAAATTATCTTCTCTTGTGTATTATTGGCAATAATAATAGCTTTTTCTGATAATGTTGATTTTATAAAAGATATATTCATATATTAGAATTCATTTGTATTTGTGAAATTAATATTATTTCATAACTTAGAAATCATACTGGTTTTTAAACTAGTAAAAAAAAAACCCATATAGACAGAAAGCTACTACTTTATAGCAGCTTTTTAACCATGCATCTACTGTCTTCAGAACTGAGAGAGTCACTGTAACTGAGGCAAAGTGGTACCCTGTGAAGGATTTGGGAGCTAAGACTAACTCTGAGGGACTCTGAAGCAGAGATTTCCCCATGTTTCCCAGGTTTCAGTTCATTTCTCAGAAGGCTTGGGAGATAACATAATAAGAGTCAAGAACTTCTGCCTTCAAAATCCTGGCAATGTTAGCTAATAAGAGATATAGTCTTGTACTTCATCAAAGAGGAAGGTTCCCCAGACTCTTTTGTAAAGATTAGGCAGGTCTGTAACACTGGGTAATTATGAGTATGTGATTCTAATATAACTTCTGATCTTCAAACAATATGAATACTCCTGGTCATTGAGATAAAAAACAGTTTAGTCAATAGAAACTTAAAACCTGAAGGTCAATAAAGCCATATACAAGGTGTAAAAATATACAAGATGTAAAACTAAGAAAATAAATGTAAACCCAGGATAATGAACAGGTATTTCAACAAATTAATCTGAGAGTCTAAGTGCTACATGCATACAATGATTAAAAACAGACCCTATAATTTAAGATTTTATTGCTCAGGGGAAACATACATTTGAAAATGTAATTTCAACAGAATGTATAAAATGCAAGAGTACAGCTAACCATGGGACTATAGTAATAAAAAGAGGGGTATCTAAATATTTGGGGGAGGAAGAAGGTGGGGAATGAGTTGATTCTTAGAAGGGAAGTAAAGGTGATTCATGTTAACAAAGGAAAGAAAATTCTAGAATCATTGTCACCAAAGTTAGAGGCCTCAAATAATATGATATATCTTCTGGATACTATCTATTATCTGGTACTGAAGAACAATAAATTATAAAGGGGAAAATAATAATAAGAACGCTTAGGATAGGCTAAATTTCTGACATTGAAAAGCATGTCCTTTTAACCAACTTAAACTATCCTCTATGCAATAAAGGGATATTAAAGGACTGTAGACACTTGGTCGCTCTGCCAGAAGTTGAGGAATATAAACTTCAGGAGAACAAAACTGGATTCATGAAGAATAATGAAAGATAATTGTATTGAAAACAAGAGCTAGTAGTGCTTAAACGAGGGCACTGAGGGCAGAAGGAGTTTCTAAAGGCTTTGTGTGTGTGTGTGTGTGTGTATGGAAAAGATGTACAGATTATCTTCATAGTTACATATATATAATTACATATGTATATGTAATTCCTTATTTTTGCCTCTGGTAATCTATAATCTGCTTTCTGTTTCTATGGATTTACCTTTTCTAGATATACCATATAAAATAAATCATATAATATGTGAGCTTTTTTGTCCTTTCTTTCACTTCGCATAATACTTTCAAGGTTCATCCAAGCTGTAGTATGTATCAGTATTGTGTTTTTTATTGCTGAATAACAGTCTATTGTATGTATATATCAAAATTTGTTTATCCATTGATGGACATACAAGTTGTTTTGATGTTTTATTATTATAGATAATGCTGCTATAAACATTTGTCTACAAATTTTTAGGTGGACATATGCTTGCATTTCTCTTGGATATATATCTAGAAGTGGAATTGTTGGGTCATATGGTAATTCCATGTTTAACTCTTTCAAGAACCACTAAACTATCTTTCATGGTGTCTGTATGTTTCATATTCACACAAGCAATACTAATTAAATGTACAGGGGTTCTGAGGTCTCCACATCCTCACCAATACTTATTTTCTATTTTTTAAATTAAAGCCATCATAGTGAGTGTGAAGTGATATCTCATTGTGTTTTTGATTTGCATTTCTTTAATGACCAATGATGCTGAATATCTTTCATGTACAGATTGACCATTTTTTGAGTATATATGCAAATATATAATATTTATATGACAAAATATATATTGTATTTTTTGGAGGAAATGTCTATTTAAGACCTTTTCCATTGTTAACTGGGTTCTGTGTCTTTTTGTTGTTGGGTTGTAAGTGTTCTTTATGAATTGAGGATATTAAATTGTTATCAGATATGACTTGCATATATTTTATGAATTATTTAGGTAATCTCTTCAAATTCTTGATAATGTTCATTGATGCATGAATGTTTCCAATTTGAATGAAGTCCAATTTATCTAGTTTTTCTTTTGTAGCTCATGCCTGTAGCTCACCAAATCTAAGAATCCATTGCCAAATCTGAAGTCATGAAGAGTTACCACTATGTTTTCTTCTGAAAGTTTAATAGTTATAGCTCTTATATTTAGGTCATTGATCTATTCTGTGTTAATGTTTGTATACGAAGTAAGATTGGGTTAATTTCTGAATTTTCAATTCTATTATATTAGTCTATATGATTCTCTCTATGCCAGTAGTTCACTGTTGTATCAATAACTACTATAGCTTTGTAGTAAGTTTTAAAATTGGTAAATGTGAGTTCTACTACTGTTTTTATATTTTAATATTGTTTTGGATAATTTGAAGCTCCTTGCAATTCCATTTATTTTGAGAATGTTTTTCCATTTCTGCAAGAGATGTCATTGAAATTTTCATAAGATTGCATTGAATCTATAGAGCTCTTTGGGGTGTACTGTCAACATAATATTAAATCTTCCAATCTATGAATATAGGATATCTTTCCAAAAGGAAAATAGTAGGTCTTCTTAATTCCTTTCAGAAATACCTTGTAGTTTTCAGTGAACAAATCTTTCAACCACTTGGTTAAATTTATTCCTAGGAATTTAATTACTTTGGATATCATGGTAAGTGAAATTGTTTCCTTTTCTTCTTAATCTTATTTAAATATATTTATATTTATATAGGTAGAAATAACTTTTTTTAAACAACTTTATTGGAGTATAATTGCTTTACATTGTTGTGTTAGTTTCTGCTGTATAACAAAGTGAAACAGCTATCCGTATACTTATATACCCATATCCACTCCATCTTGCGCCTCCCTCCCAACCTCCCTATCCCACCCCTCTAGGTGGTCACAAAGCACCAAGCTGATATCCCTGTGCTATGCAGCTGTTTCCCATTAGCTATTTATTTTACATTTGGTAGTATATATATGTCAATGCCACTCTCTCACTTTGTTCCAGCTTCCCCTTCCCCCTCCCTGTGTCCTTAATCCATTCTTTATATCTACGTCTTTATTCCTGTCTTGCCCCTAGGTTCTTCAGAATCATTTTTCTTTTCTTTTTTTAGATTCCATATATATGTGTTAGCATATGGCATTTGTTTTACTCTTTCTGACTTACTTCACTCTGTATGACAGATTCTAGGTCCTTCCCCCTCACTACAAATAACTCAATTTCATTTCTTTTAATGGCTGAGTAATATTCCATTATATATATGTGCCACATCTTTATCCATTCATCTGTCAATGAACACTTGGGTTGCTTCCATGTCCTGGCTATTGTAAACAGTGCTGCAATGAACATTGTGGTACATGATTCTTTTTGAATTATGATTTTCTCAGGGTGTATGCCTAGGAGTGGGATTGCTGGGTCATATGGTAGTTCTATTTTTAGTTTTTTAAGGAACCTCCATACTGTTCTCCATAGTGGCAGTATCAATTTACTTTCCTACCAACAGTGCAGGAGGGTTACCTTTTCTCCACAGCCTCTCCAGCATTTACTGTTTGTAGATTTTTTGATGATGGCCATTCTGAATGGTGTGAAATGATACCTCATTGTAGTTTTGATTTGAATTTCTCTAATGATTAGTGATGTTGAGCATCCTTTCATGTGTTTGTTGGCAATCTGTATATCTTCTTTGCGGAAATGTCTATTTAGGTCTTCTGCCCATTTTTGGATTGGGTTGTTTGTGTTTTTGATATTGAGCTGCATGAGCTGCTTGTATACATTAGAGATTAATCCTTTGTCAGTTGCTTTGTTTGCAAATATTTTCTCCCATTCTGAGGGTCGTCTTTTTGTCTTGTTTATAGTTTCCTTTGCTGTGCAAAATCTTTTAAGTTTCATTAGGTCCCATTTGTTTATTTTTCTTTTTATTTCCATTTCTCTAGGAGGTGGGTCAAAAAGGATCTTGCTGTAATTTATGCCATAAAGTGTTCTGCCTATGTTTTCCTCTAAGAGTTTTATAGTGTCTGGCCTTACATTTAGGTCTTTAATCCATTTTGAGTTTATTATTGTGTATGGTGTTACAGAATGTTCTAATTTCTTTCTTTTACGTGTAGCTGTCCAGTTTTCCCAGCACCACTTATTGAAGAGGCTGTCTTTTCTCCATTGTATATTCTTGCCTCCCTTATCAAAGATAAGGTTACTATATGTGCATAGGTTTATCTCTGGGCTTTCTATCCTGTTCCATTGATCTATATTTCTGTTTTTGTGCCAGAACCATACTGTCTTGATTATTGTAGCTTTGTAGTATAGCCTGAAGTCAGGGAGCCTGATTCCTCCAGCTCCATTTTTTTTTTTTTTTGAGGTACGTGGGCCTCTCACTTCTGTGGCCTCTCCCGTTGTGGATCACAGGCTCTGGACGTGCAGGCTCAGCGGCCACGGCTCACGGGCCCAGCCGCTCTGCAGCATGTGGGATCCTCCCGGACTGGGGCATGAACCTGTGTCCCCTGGATCGGCAGGCAGATTCTCAACCACTGCGCCACCAGGGAAGCCCCTCCAGCTCCACTTTTCTTTCTCAAGATTGCTTTGGCTATCTGGGGTTTTTTGTTTTTCCGTACAACTTGTGAAATTTTTTGTTCTAGTTCTGTGAAAAATGCCAGTGGTAGTTTGATAGGGATTGCATTGAATCTGTAGATTGCTTTGGGTTGTATAGTCATTTTCATAATGTTGATTCTTCGAATCCAAGAACATGGTATATCTGTCCATCTGTTTGTATCATCTTTAATTTCTTTCATCAGTGTCTTATAGTTTTCTGCATACAGGTCTTTTGTCTCCTTAGGTAGGTTTATTCCTAGGTATTTTATTCTTTTTGTTGCAATGGTAAGTGGGAGTGTTTCCTTAATTTCACTTTTGGATTTTTCACCATTAGTGTATAGGAATGCAAAAGATTTCTGTGCATTAATTTTGTATCCTGCTACTTTACCAAATTCATTGATTAGCTCTAGTAGTTTTCTGGTAGCATCTTTAGGATTCTTTATGAATACTATCATGTTATTTGAAAACAGAGTTTTACTTCTCTTCTGGTTTGGATTCCTTTTATTTCTTTTTCATCTCTGATTGCTGTGGCTAAAACTTCCAGAACTATGTTGAATAACAGTGGTGAGAGTGGGCAACCTTGTCTTATTCCTGATCTTAGTGGAAATGCTTTCGGTTTTCACCACTGAGAATGATGTTGGCTGTGCGTTTGTCATATATGGCCTTTATTATGTTGAAGTAAGTTCCTCTATGCCTACTGGAGGGTTTTTATCATAAATGGGTGTTGAATTTTGCATCTATTGAGAATATCATATGGTTTTTATCCTTCAATTTGTTAATATGGTGTATCACACTGATTGATTTGCATATACTGAAGAGTCCTTGCATTCATGGGATAAACCCCACTTGATCATGGTGTATGATCCTTTTAATGTTTTGTGGGATTCTGTTTCCTAGTATTTTGTTGAAGATTTTTGCATCTATCTTCATCAGTGATATTTGCCTGTAGTTTTCTTTCTTTGTGACATCTTTGACTGGTTTTCGTATCAGGGTGCTAGTGGCCTTGTAGAATGAGTTTGGGAGTGTTCCTCCCTCTGCTATATTTTGGAAGGGTTTGAGAAGGATAGGTGTTAGCTCTTCTCCAAATGTTTTTTTAGAATCGCCTGTGAAGCCATCTGGTCTTCGGCTCCTGTTTGTTGGAAGATTTTTAGTCACAGTTTCAATTTCAGTGCTTGTGATTGGTCTGTTTATATTCTCTATTTCTTCCTGGTTCAGTCTGGGCATGTTGTGCTTTTCTAAGAATTTGTCCATTTCTTCCAGGTTGTCCATTTTATTGGCACATAGTTGCTTGTAGTAATCTCTCATGATCGTTTGTATTTCTGCAGTGTCAATTGTTACTTCTCCGTTTTCATTTCTAATTCTGTTGATTTGAGTCTTCTCCCTTTTTTTTCTTGATGAGCTGGCTAATGGTTTACCAATTCTGTTTATCTTCTCAAAGAACCAGTTTTTAGTTTTATTGATCTTTGGTATCGTTTCCTTCATTTATTTTTCATTTATTTCTGTTCTGTTCCTTATGATTTCTTTCCTTCTGCTAACTTTGGGGTTTTTTGTTCTTCTTTCTCTAATTGCTTTAGGTGTAAGGATAGTTTTTTTATTTGAGACTTTTCTTGTTTCTTGAGGTAGGATTGTATTGCTATAAACATCCCTCTTAGAACTGCTTTTGCTGCATCCCATAGGCTTTGGGTCGTCGTGTTTTCATTGTCATTTGTTTCTAGGTATTTTTTGATTTCTTCTTTGATTTCTTTGGTGATCTCTTGGTTATATAGTAGCATACTGTTTAGCCTCCATGTGTTTGCAGTTTTTACAGTTTTTTTCCTGTAATTGATATCTAGTCTCATAGCATTGTGGTTGGAAAAGATACTTGATACGATTTCTATTTTCTTAAATTTACCAAGGTTTGATTTGTGACCCAAGATATGATCTATCCTGGAGAACGTTCCATGAGCACTTGAGAAGAAAGTGTATTCTGTTGTTTTGGGATGGCATGTCCTATAAATATCAATTAAGTCCACATTGTTTAACGTGTCATTTAAAGCGTGTGCTTCCTTATTAATTTTCTTATTTATTTTTTCATTTTCGTTGATCTGTACATTGGTGAGAGTGTGGTTTTAAAGTCCTCTACTATGATTCTGTTTACTGTTGTTTTCACCTTTTATGGCTGTTAGCATTTGCCTTATGTATTGAGGTGCTCCTATGTTGGGTGCATAAATATTTACAATTGTTATATCTTCTTGGATTGATCCCTTGATCCTCATGTAGTGTCCTTCTTTGTCTCTTGTAGTAGTCTTTATTTTAATGTCTATTTTGTCTGATATGAGAATTGCTCTTCCAGATTTCTTTTAATTTCCATTTGCATGGAATATCATTCTCCATCCTCTCACTTTCATTTCGAATTTGTTGCTAGGTTTGAAGTGGGTCTCTTGTAGACATTATATATATGGGTCTTGTTTTTGTATCCATTCAGTCAGTCTATGTCTCTTGGTTGGATCATTTAATCCATTTACATTTAAGGTAATTACTGATATGTATGTTACTGTTTCATTTTCTTAATTGTTTTGGGCTTATTATTTTAGGTCTTTTCCTTCTCTTGTGTTTGTTGCCTAAAGAAGTTCCTTTAGCATTTGTGGTGCTGAATTCTCTTACCTTTTGTTTGTGTGTAAAGGTTTTAATTTCTCCATTGGATCTGAATGAGATCCTTGCTGGGTAGTGTAATCTTGGCTGTAGGTTTTCTCCTTTCTTCTCTTTAAATATGTCTTGCCACTCCCTTCTGGCTTGCAGAGTTTCTCCTGAAAGAGCAGCTGTTAACCTTATGGAGATTCCCTTGTATGTTATTTGTTGCTTTTCCCTTGCTGCTTTCAAAATTTTTTCTTTGTATTTAATTTTTGATAGCTTGATTAATATGTGTGTTGGCATGTTTCTCCTTGGATTCATCCTGTATGGGACTCTGAGCTTCCTGGACTTGATTGACTATTTCCTTTCACATATTAGGAAAGTTTTCAACTATAATCTCTTCAAATATTTTCTCAGTCCCTTTCTTTTTCTCTTCTTCTTCTGGGACCCCTATAATTCAAATGTTGGTGTGTTTAATGTCATCCCAGAGGTCTCTGAGACTGTCCTTAATTCTTTTCATTCTTTTTTCTTTATTCTGCTTGGCAGTAGTTATTTCCACTATTTTATCTTCCAGGTCAGGAATCTGTTCTTCTGCCTCAGTTATTCTGCTATTGATTCCTTCTAGAGAATTTTTAATTTCATTTATTGTGTTGTTCACCATTGTTTGTTTGCTCTTTCATTCTTCTAGTTCCTTGTTAAACGTTTCTTGTACTTTCTCAATTCTATTTCCAAGATTTTGGATCATCTTTACTATCATTATTCTGAATTCTTTTTCCAGTAGACTGCCTATTTCCTTTTCATTGTTTGGTCTGGTGAATTTTTACCTTTCTCCTTCATCTTCTATGTGTTTTTCTGTCTTCTCATTTTGCTTAACTTACTGTGTTTGGTGTCTCCTTTTCACAGGCTGCAGGTTAGTAGTTCCCATTGATTTTAGTGTCTGTCCCCAGTTGCTATGGTTGTTTCAGTTGGTTGTGTAGGCTTCCTGTTGAAGGGGACTGTTGCCTGTGTTCTGGTGGATGAGGCTGGATCTTGTCTTTCTGGTGGGCAGGACTGTGTCTGGTGGTGTGTTCTGTGAACTTATTATGATTTTAGGTAGCCTCTCTGCTAATGGGTGGGGTTGTGTTCCTGTCTTGCTAGTTGTTTGGCATTGGGTGTCCAGCACTGAAGCTTGCTGGTCATTGAGTGGAGCTGGGTCTTAGTGTTGAGATGGAGATCTCTGGGAGAGCTCTTTATGATTGATATTACATGGGTCCAGGACATCTCTGCTGGACCAATGTCCTGAACTCAGCTCTCCCATCTCAGAGCCTCAGGCATGACACCCGGCCAGAATACCAAGCCCCTGTCAGCCACATGGCCAAGTACATGGGGAGTTTTTTGCCTTTTGGGAAGTCTGAGGTCTTCTGCCAGTGTTCAGTAGGTGTTCTGTTGGAGTTGTTCCATATGTAGATGTATTTCTGATGTATTTGTGGGGAGGAAGGTGATCTCCACATCTTACTCCTCCACCATCTTGAAGGTCCTCCTGAAATTGTTTCCTTAAGTTCTTTTTTGGATTGCTTGTTGCTCGTTCATAGAAACACAACTGATCTTTATGTAAGGAGAGCTTTTTAAGATGTATATTTTAAGTACCTATTAGTTGGTAATATGGGGCTGGGTTTTAATGAACAATTTCTAGCCTTACCAGAGGGCACAAAGCTGATGGGGTTCCTCTGTATAAGCATTTGGGCCAGAGCGGCTGCCCCACCCCTGGCCAGGCTTCTGGGGCTTTGGTATTGTGTGATAGGTGGTGTGAGCCAAACTCCTTAGGGACCAGCCTGGGAAGAGAGGCCTTTGGAACCAGAACACCAGGTGTTTCTCATCCTAGGACTCCCCTGCTGGGAAGAGTAGAACTCCTGAGGTCCCTCAAGATGGGACTTCCTCTGAGAAGTATAATCCCAGGTGCAGTGCCTAGGGCCTGATTTTACCATTCTGTGAGCTGCCTTTGACTCTGAGCACATCCTAGCCTATCCTCTCCCTGCCTCTCCAACAGGACTCGCGCTTTACTCCCCCCACATACCCGAAGTCACACTGCGCACATAGGGGCTTCAACTGTGTCCTGGTTTGTTTTTTTTATTTTTTGAAGGAAAAAATAAGAGTTACTGAATAATTTATATAAATATAATTCTCACAGCAACACTGGAGGCATTACCCGAATTCTCAGATAAAGAACATCAAGGGTCAAGGTCACAGAGCTAGTAAAAGACAGGGCTTAGACACAAATTCAGATCTGCCAAATTCAAACTCTCTATTGTACCATGTGGCCTATTTGATTCTGTCATAATTAAATTGGTTTTATTCTATAAATATATGCCATTGATCTCATGTGGCTATGTGTAGATGACTCAACACAACCTAGAAGCTGGGGGCTGAAGGTTGATGTATGTGATCATGAGGAAGATAGATAGTGAGAATTAAACTGAAAGCTATATTAGGGAGGGTATATTTTATACTGTATGCAATGAAAAGGCAATGGGAAAATTTATACAGAGGAACTACATAATAGATATGAAATTTTTTAAAAAATCCAGTAACAAGTAGAAGAAACAGTATTAGATGAGGACAACACTGGTAGAAACAGACTAGTTAGGAAGCTCATGCTTTCAAGGGGAAGAAGGATGTTGGCATGAAGTAGATATCAGTGGTGTCAATGCATGCTTCTTTGCGGCTGAACTTAAAGCTATGATGAAGAATAAAGGGGAGAAGAATATGGAGGATGACATCCAAGGATTTTAGTTGGTTCATTCAGGGGAGAATATTGTTCACTCGACTGAAATATAGCAGATAGAGAATTATGTTTATGTTTTGTCTAAGACCTGGGGAAAAACATAGTTTCTTTTTTTGGATTTAGATAGAGACATTGGTTGTCGATCCTGACTTGAGAAATCTACAGAACAAGCAAAGGCCTGCCTGCTTTTCTGGCAGACAGAAAAGCACTGCAGCATCTGCTCCATTTCTTAGAGGCTGTGAGGTTAAGGGATAGTGAGTGTTGCCAGGAGGAGTTGTGGGCCACTGGGAGAAAAGAGTTATAGTGGAGGAGCCTTGGGACACCCAATAGCAAAGCCTGCAGTGTGAGGACAGAGAAGATGGAGGGCATTGAGGAATTTCCAGGATGAAGGACAAAAACTGCAGCCAAAAACCTTTCTGGTAAAGAGTGGCAATGCTGGTGAGCAGATTGAGATGAAGAGCAGGATTCTCCAATCCTACTCTCTTTCCGGTTGGAAAGCAGCCTGCAGCAGTTATAGGCTTTGAATCAGAAGCAGCCTGAGCTTAGGAAAAGGAAACCATTTAACATTAGCCTAAATCTTGTGTTTTGAAAAAAATCTTGTATGTTGTCTAGTTATTAAACTGACATATTGATTGTGACATAACAAAATCAGAGGACTATCTCTTACCTAAGAATTAACAGAGTATGGATACTGGAGTTTTCAGCAAGGAAATGAGGTTACTCTAATCAAGGAAACTCTAAAGGAAAAGAGGGAGAATGACTCAATTTGAGCTCAGATATAACCTTACTCAGCACTTGTTTAACTTGCCTGATACAACCGTGTAGCCCTTAGCTCTCCATTCTCACCTTTCAATATGCTTCAGAGATATAGGAGGCCTTCTCTGGGTTCCTAAGATATACTAAACTCTTTCTTACAATAGAATATTTACACATATTGTTTCCATGACCAGGAATGTTCTTTCCCTGGTTTCTTGCACGTTGGCCCCTTTTGAAAACTCAGTATCAGCTAAGGTTTGAATCTTTCGAATATCTTTCCCTAGCTGCTGTCACATAGTCTGATGGACAGATGAAGAAAAAGATGAACAGAGAGAAAGAGAGTCTACTTGGAAAGCCATTCATTTTTATATAGCATGTGTCACATCTTATAACTACGTAATTATGTTTCTTTGCTTATTGCTCCAGTAGACTGTAAGTCTCATGAAGGCAGATGCTTTGTTCTTTTCATACACATTGTATTGGCTTGGACAAAAAGTTCATTCGTGTTTTTCTGGAAATTAATGTTCTTTAAAAAAGATAAACCTAAATTTTTCTTATTAAGATAAGGATACTGTTAGTTTCAAGATATTTTTTCCTTCTTATAGTGATTGATCTTCTAAGTCTGATAGTATTAACACTTACTCAGCTATTTTAATTGTCTTACTTTGTCATTTCAATACCAATTTAAAAAGTCTTTAAATATCTTTAGGAAATACTGTTCAAGGTTATCTTTAATTTATTATTATTTTTAATTTCAGAAGAGTTTAGATGTAAAAGACTATTAGGAAGTTTATCATAGGAAGCATAGTGTGAATCCAAACCATTAAGAATTAGCAAATGGGGACTTCCCTGGTGGCACAGTGGTTAAGAATCCGCCTGCCAATTCAGGGGACACGGGTTTGAGCCCTGGTATGGGAAGATCCCACATGCCGTAGAGCAATTAAGCCCGTGTGCCACAACTACTGAGCCTGCACTCTAGAGTCCGCGAGCCACAACTACTGAGCCTACGTGCCACAACTACTGAAGCCTGCATGCCTAGAGCCCATGCTCTGCGACAAGAGAAGCCACTGCAATGAGAAGCCTGCACACCGCAACAAAAAGTAGCCCCCGCTCACCGCAAAACTAGAGAAAATCCCGCGCGCAGCAACGAAGACTCAATGCAGTCAAAAATAAATAAATAAATAAAAGACTTCATTAAAAAAAAGAATTAGCAAATATATGCTTTTTCACATACTTGAAATATTCACTTTAAATGTCCAAGTTTGTCATTTAAATTTATATAAATGTACCTAATATAGAATTGTAGATCGATATTAATACTAGTAAGCAGGTTTGCTTGGTGCAGTGTTTTATGTTAGCAATAGTGAGACTATTTTCTATGTATTTTAGACTTGAGCAAACGAATAAATATATTGAGGATAGCAGGAGCCATATTTCATATGTTTGGAAAGAGTTGCAAACAGAAAGAGGGAAGATTAGAACGTATCCTCTGGTGTTGGGTTGGAGTTGAAGGTATTAATATGACATCTGTCTATCTACCTCTGTCTCCATCTGTATCTCTATCTCTATCTCCACAATTGACCTTTGAACAATGCAGAGGTTAATTTGAGTATTATTTGTAGTGGGTCTTCTGTATCTGAGGTTCCTCTGCATCTGTGGATTCAACCAACCACAGATAGTGTAGTATTGTAGTATATACTATAGAAAAATATCCATGTATAAGTGGACCAGTGCATTGTTCAAGGGTCAATTGTATTTAAATATATATTATATTTATACATCTGTATCTATGTATTACCTATCTATATACATATATGGAAATTTGGAGAGAGAGAAATTTAGAGAGAAATATAAATATGAGTGTATGTATATGTGTGTGTGTATCACTCCAAATACATTATGTATGTTTTATATGATGTATATTATCAGTATAATTTTATTGTTTATATTAATATATTTTAAACTTTTATATTATATATTTATGCATTAAACATTAATATGCATATATTTTGTATATTTCATATATTTTATACTTTATAATATGGATCAATCAATTTTCATTATTCATGGATTCCATATTTGTCAATTCACCCACTTACAAAATATATTTTCAACACCAAAATCAATAGTCACAGTGCTTTTATAGTCATTTGCAGACATGTGCAGGGTGGTGAAACACTCAAGTTGCCTAGGGCACTTGTTCTCAGCTGAGGATGAACAAGGGAACTCTGCCTTCTTGTTTCAGTTCTCATGCTGTATACAAGTGTTCCTTGCATGGAGTATTTAGTGCCATATATTTTTTTTCACATTTGTATGTTCTTCATTGGTGATTTTTCTGTTTAGAATTGTTCCCATGTGTAGTGCTGTAGTGCTGTCTAGAGCACCGAAGCACAAGAAGGCTGTGATGTGCCTTATGGAGAAAATACATGTTAAATAAGTTTCATTCAGACACAGCTTATAGAGCCATTTGCTGTGGGTTCAATGTTAATGAACCAACAACAGGGTACACTCAAAAAAAAGGAAAGGAAATTTGCCCATCTGCACGTGAAGCAGCTCTGGAAAGTGCTAAAATAAAATAGGTAGTATGTCATGAACTTATGTAAAAGATAGAACAGTTAAATTTGTGGATTCATGAGATGACTGATAAAAGCACAGTGCAAGGCATTACTGTGAGGCCAAAAGCCAAAGAAACCATTACCCAGGGTTAGGAAAATGTTAACCTCTTCATGACTGGTGTTTTATTATAAACAAATACCATATAAACTTAGTTATTTGTAAGGAATATATATATATATATATATATTAACATGCACATTAGTGCATGTTATCTAAAAAGAACAACAACAACAACAAAAAACCCCTGTGCCTTTCCTTTTTAGAATCTAGTCAAAATTAGTAAAATTAAAAAAAAAAAATCTAGCACTTGCTGATGTGGATGACATTTAATTTAGAATACTTTATAAATGTTTTAAAAGGATCTAGTTCATTGCCAATGGGAATTATTGTTAGCAATGGACTATCATAAGAAAATAATCTGAAATGTCCATTTAAAATTTATTTATTCCAACTCATGTTAATAATAAATATTGCTTAATCTTTCAGCTTTGGGTATTTGTCACAGTAAAAAGTACTACATGCATTTCTCTGATTTTAGCCATGTAATATTCAAAATATAAAATATATATTTGAGGAGACAGTTGGTTATTTTAAATGTGGTAAAAAAAACTAGTTAATTATTTTAAAATGATATAGTGACAAGAAAATTATAGATGTGTACTAATTACTGTTTCTTTAAATACAGCCTGTTATTTTAGGGTTATCATGGAATATGTGTTAAGAACATTGTCTCTGAAGTCAGATTGCTAGGGAAAACTCTGGCATAGATGTTTACAAGTTGTGTGCTTTTGGGCAAACTTAGTTAACTTGTCAAGACCTTAGTTTCCTCATCCGTAAGATGTGAATAATAGTGGTGTCTGCTTCATGGGATGGCTGTGATGAATACACACACTAAAATTTGAGCTATTAGGTATGAAGCATATAAACAATGTCTATTCTATAAGTTATCATTAAGTGCTAACAATTGTTATTCTCAAAATTAAAGAAAATAATTTAACAATCAATTTAGTAGGATAAAAACAATAGCATGTAACACTGAAAATATTTCCCTGTATTCATACTAATTGCGAATAATTGAAAAGCAAAGGAGCTCCTCAAGTTAATGCAAAAATTAATGAATAATTTTCACCCATTCTTATTTTTAGTGCACAGTTTTCATTATATTTCACAAAATTGCCACTTATTCTTATTTCTAATTCACACTTTCATTATAGCTCATGTTTTTATTTCTCTTGTCTTTACTAAGTTCCTTGTCTAGCTTGTTAAATATTTTCTACTTTCATGTCCTTTGTTTACAATTCTTCGTCATTCTTGTATTTTCTTTCATGGAGTATATTTTCCATTCACTTTCCTAAAATATTTTCCCTGTCTTAGCTATCACTAGTCTAACTTCTACTGGAGTCTGGTTTCTTCTGTGCTGTGCAGATTGTCCCTCAGAGATGAGAGATCTTTGGAGGCAGATGCTGCAGTGCTAATTTCTGAGGACTTCATTTCTTAGATTTTGCTCGGTACTCAATAATTATTACTCCCCAGCAGGAGTGGAGGCAAAGGCTAGAGGGTTAAGGGCCTGAGTCCTCACATGGCCTGTTGCAGACAAGCTTTGTGGAAGTTGGATGGAAAGAATCTCTGTGCCAAACTGTCCTTCCAAGCTGCCAGTTAAGAGCTACTGTGCAAGCAACTCATCCTCCATCCATGTAGCCTGCTGCTTCTTACCAAGGTAATGATTTCTTGTGAGTGCCACATCCCTTCATAACACATCTCTTAGAAAACATATATTTGAGGAAATACATGCTTATTTACAGCTTATGTGAATAGAGATAATATTGACAGTTATGCTGAAAATCATAAAAACATTTTTCTCCTCAGAATGACTGGCTGAAAATGTTACTCAAAAACTCAGGAAAATAGTATATATCAACACATTGCTCCAGGCATGATTTTTAAAAGGAAAATGTTAAAAGGAAAAAATCAGTTTTGTAAACTTCTTTGTATGTATAATCATACCAACTCACATATCAACTAGCAATAAATTATATGCTAATTATTTTCAGTATTAGTCAAAAGTAATCCACAGACTCATGTGAACTATCTTCATTAGATTGTATGTAAATATATATTTTTAAATTAGTATAAGATGAATTGCATGAGTTTTTCAATATTAGTAGATATGACTTTAAATATCTTGAATATTCCCTTAAGAAATAAGCTACTTAAGGATAGATTTCTAAATGATATATTCACCTATCATCAATTTCATTATTATTTTTTTAATAAAGTTTGGAATGATTTGATTATAATTAACAAGGCATAAGTTATAAGGTTTATGTTATAAGTATATACAGTTATAGAGTTTTGTTATGAGATAGTTACCTAACATATTCTCTTGAAAACATCTGTGATACTTCTGTGGATTTGATTCCATGGTAATCAATTATTGCTAAAGTCATCTTATAGTTTTTTCATTTTTAAATCATGATTTGGTTTTTAGCTTGTGAAGTTTTAGCAAACAGGGATCTTACATGTTAGAAATGCCAAAATTTACTAAAGCAATAGTAGGAAAAAATTGATATCCCATACTCCAAAGCCTTTCATTTGCTATTTGTATTGATTTTCATCTATGAAGCATGAAACATGATTCTTACAAAATGGATCCGGCTAAAAAATATACTTTCCCATATTATTTCGTAAGAATTTGGACTCAAGAAAAAAAATGTTTTTCCTCCTTTCCCAGATCCACCTTTTTGTTTGTCTTTTTGGTTCAGAAAACAAAATGGAAATAGGAAGACAGGTTTTGGTTATGACAGGCATTTAAAACTTTGGATTTCAAATAAAACAAAATAAATAATAATGAAGGACATTGAAATTGCAAGAAGGAAATGCACAAATGTTGTTTATCAAGGAAATTCTATGGTCAAGCAGTTGAAAACCCTGTCTATAATTTGAAGTTAATTCTTGCCTCAGTTACCCTTTCATGTTGCTATAATTTCTTTCCTTTCAGTTAGATTTTTCAGTTGTCTCTGTAGTACTGAAAATCTTCTCATTTTTTTTTACTTATTTTCTTCTTAAATTTAATTTCTCCACAGAAGCATTTGTGGTGCCAGTAGTGAAAGAAGATACTTACATTAATTAAATTACTTCTATATTGCAGAATATTAATCTTCATTGGTCAGTCTATATCAATCTAATCAGATATTCCCTTTCAGGTATTTTAACTTTGGTTTGAATAGACTTATTTGCACCACTGTAACATACTCCTGTGTTGTCAGACATAGAAGAGTCTTTTTTAGAACTCACAATAATTGGTCGTTAAGTTTCAGTGTGTGGGAGACTGCTGTGAAGAATTGTGAACGTGAATGTGAATTGTGAATTGTGAATGGAATGTCTAGAATGTCTATTCCAGAACCCTGTATTAATTGATAATGAAATATATTGCAATTTAATTATTCAAGTAGAAAAATTATTTTTAAACTCTAGTCATACACAAACTAGTTATGCCATACTGAATTTGTTACAAATTGACTTACAAGAAAAGTAAATTTGAAAACACAAAAAAGCTAATCAGGTAGAGAAGGATCAATCCTGCATTTCCCTATTTGAGCATGAGCTGAACAAGTACAAGAGGATAAGGTGACATCTTTCTTGCTAGCTGGATACATAGAACTATTTCTTTACATAACTTGTTTAAGAAGCTGTTAAGAAAAAAACTGAGTAGAAAAATAATTGAAGCTTGAGACAGTAAAGTACTGAAGAGGAAAGTAATGTGTGTTTCTTAGTTATTTATTTATTTAATACAGCAGGTTCTTATTAGTCATCTATTTTATACATATTAGTGTATATATGTGTGTAATGTGTGTTTCTTTGACAAAAGAGATAAATGTCTGTCATCCCTAATAAAGGGGTGTTCTGAAAGAAAGAAAAATAACTGAATTATAATTGAAGTCATTCACCCTCAGAAGTTGTGAAAAGGTAATTCCTGTCTGTACCTATAGCAGCAGGTAGCAACACTCCAGACACCGAGGTTTCACAGTACAGGGAATATAAATCAATTATTAGTATATTTCTGTTGTTATTGTTATCAACATTATTTGAATTTCAGGGGACTGTGGGTGTTGGCAGAGATAACATTTGGATTTCCTGAGTTCTCTCTGACTGAATCAAATTTAACTTCATCAGAAGGTACCCACTAGTGCTAAGGTGCTCTGGCACCTTATCTTTTCCCAGTTTATTCCATTCTTAGACAAATTAATTAATATTTGTATGAAAGCAAAATATTCCTGAGTATCTCCCAGCATGTGGATTAAAGAGACGTTGATTTATTGGTTACAACTGAAGTGCAAGTCTGAGGCTGACATGGCTTCTTAAAAATTTTTACTTCGTTTAATATTTCTGTGGGAGTCCCATCCCCAAGAGCTATCCCTAAATACTTGCAGGTCAGATGTGCATGCCTCTACACCAGCTCCACCCTTGGAGCCTCTCTGTTTCTGTCCTTGTGTTTGTTCTGCTTTAATCCATGCTTAACCCATCAATGTCAGCCCCAGCCACTTGCACTGTCATCATGTAGACATTTTGCTGTTAAAAGAAAATAGGTTAAAACAGAGAGTTTCATAAAGGACTATGAATGTTTTTATTTTTCAATTATGCTTGTATTTTCTAAATTTTATGTAATAAGTGTATATTATTTTATAATCAGAAAAAATGTTTAAGTATATGCTAATTGAGAAGTTGATTTGTGTCCTGTGTATAAAGGAGTTTTAAATTGGGGGTATTTATTTTAAAATGATAAATGCCAGAGCTTCTCTCGTGGCGCAGTGGTTGAGAGTCCGCCTGCCGATGCAGGGGACACGGGTTCGTAACCCGGTCCGGGAAGATCCCACATGCCGCGGAGCGGCTTCGCCCGTGAGCCATGGCCGCTGAGCCTGTGCGTCCGAAGCCTGTGCTCCGCAACGGGAGAGGCCACAACAGGGAGAGGCCCGCGTACCGCAAAAAAAAAAAAAAAAAAAAAAAAAAAATTATAAATGCCAGAATAACAATTACTTTAAACTTTTACTGTGATGTTAAAAAATCAAAAACAGAAACTTCGTAAATATTTTAGAGTTTACCAATTCTATAGAAAACTCTGCTATTACTTTAAACTTTTGATTTAGTTAAATATTTAAAGAATATTTACCAAGAAACATCCATCCTTGGAGACTAATCCAGAACAAAAATAGAAATTAATGGGAATACAGAAGAAATATAGCTCAAAGTAAAATTTATAACCTTAAATGAAACCTGGAAAAAATATTTTGAGGGATGGCCTCTCCCGTTGTGGAGCACAGGCTCCGGACGCGCAGGCTCAGCGGCCATGGCTCACGGGCGAAGCCGCTCCGCGGCATGTGGGATCTTCCCGGACCGGGGCACGAACCCGTGTCCCCTGCATCGGCAGGCAGACTCTCAACCACTGCGCCACCAGGGAAGCCCCGGGAATTTGTATTTGGGAAATTTAGAGATTTAGAACTCAAATTACAAAGATACATGTGTAAAGATAATTTCAGAACTCTCCACAGACTTTTAAAATGGAACTCTTTTAGAAAGTTTTAAATGTATCGTTTAGTTATAAGGCTTTGCATAATTTTTAAGTAGAAGCATGCTTAACTAGAAGAGAATTCTGAGCTCTAGCTACTGGTCCCTGGGCCCATTTAAGAGAACTGAAATTGGATTTGTAAAGGAAACAGGTTTGATGCTGCTGAAGAGGCAGTCTCTGCTGAGATTAGAGTAGCAATAACCATGCATATCCCTGAGATAACTTTCGTTCTCTGTGCTCTGCCAATGCCTGGGCAGCCACTTGAGAAGACTGTTAATAGATATTAGGTACAAAGAAATTAAATACGAAGTATGGTAACAATTTCTACCACCTAAATATTTCTCCAGCTCAACTTCTCTTCCATTTCCCAAATCCTATATTTTATTTCTGTCCTTTATCCTTTCTATTCTCAATTATGAGATTTCCAAGTGTTCTCCTAATTTCTTCTCTTTCTGATCCTCCATCATTCATCTTTATATTAGTTCCAAATTATTTTTCTAAAATATAAAATGTGATAAATCTCCTCTTTAAGATATTTTGATAAATCAGCAAAATATAGTTAAATAAGCAGCAGAAAAAAAATCCACCTTTATATGTTTCTACTACCATATACCAACAATAAAATATCTAGAGAGGAAACTCTTGCCAATCAAGTAGATAGCTTTTATTTCCCATTGATTTTGAGACTGAAAAATGAAAACACTTTCCTTGACTATATTTTTTAACAAAGTAGACCCTATATTCTATAGCAAACTATCCTATTTTATTTTCTTTGTTACAGTCAAAAGTATTTGGAAATATATGTATATCTACATATAATTTAGATCTTTTATCTATCATCTATCTTTTGATATCTATCTATCTATCTATCTACCTATCTCCTCTCTATATCTACCTACATTATCCATAGTATGTTTAAATAGATTAAATAGATAGATAAAAAAGAAAGAGAGAAAGAAAGGTAGAAAGAAAGAAAGAAAGAAAGAAAGAAAGAAAGAAAATCTATCAGTTATTATGTGCCCTGTTTATTATCGGTTTCCCTCCACTGTATTCACACCCCTTAAGAGCAGAAAATACACTCTTTACCTCTGTCCAAAACATTATTTAGCAAACAAATAATTCTTATTGAATAAGTTGATGATTACTGAATGCTGTCTGCTTGTGGTGTAGGGAAATGGCTAGACCCACTGATACACCACTAAAGGGAATGACAGTACTTTTCTCCTAAAAATCATTTTGCCCATACGTCTACAGTTGATTAGAAATATCCAGTAACTACTACTTTGAGAGTCTATGCAAATAACTACTCCTACTATTTCACAGAGAAAATGAAGTCACATTTGTTTTTAAACTGATGAACTTATCACATTGACACCCATATTTTCTTTTCTCTTTCTTTTTATGACAACAAAGATACCTCCGCTCATTTCTCAGGTTAATTATTTAACATGTATAAAATTACCTTCTTCAATACACTCAATGAAGTTGTTCTATTATTCCATTGATTTATTGATTTTCCACAGTCTCTCTAAACTCTCCTTCATTTAAACTCATCTGTCTTTAAAGAAATGAAACACCAAAAAGCAAACAACAAAATAACAACAGAAACCCTTTCAAGATGCACAACAACCAATGACAGTCCTTTCTACGATCTTTCTAAGTCATTTTGTATAAAAGGTTCTATAAAATAATTGCTTTCACTTCCCTCACTAGCTACTCTCACTCAATCTATTGTCTAGAAAAATCGATGACGCCCCCAATGTATTACTTAGAAATCTTCATTGTCCTGCATGTTACCAAAACACTAATAACAACAAAAACAGTAATAGTAGTAATAACTAGTGCTTGTACTCGTACAGTTTAGGCAATGTGATATGTACTGTATGCGCACATTCTCATTTAATCTTTATAGCAGTCCTAGGAAATAGGTAATTACTGGTGACCCCCTACCTTGCACAGTTGATAAAACTATGTATTAAAGAAGCTAAATGGTTAGTTTAGATTTGCACAGCAAGCTATTGGCCAAGCTGGGACTTCAACTAGATCACATCTGACACCATTGCTCATGGTCCTCACAATTCTGTTACACTATTTCCACAATTCTTTAGAATATTTAACAGTTATCTATATTTTTAGGGATTTTTGTGTGCTATAATCTAAATTTTATGTTTTACTGGTGAGAAAGTGCCTATTAGCCACAAGAAATGTTAAATTCAATATCAGCTTTTCTATTGTTTAGTTTTTATCAGCCGAGTATTCAAGGAAATGCTAAACAAAGGCACTATTTACTTAGGACAGAGGTCTTAGTATACAGTCAACTTCCAAATTGATAATGCATATAGTGGTATAACTTCTAAGGTAATTTTGGTGGTTTATATTTAACTTTTAAATTTTACCCGTCTGGATAGTCAAAAAAAATTACCTTTTATTATAATACTCTACAAGTGGATGAGGGAAGGGACTGTATACTGAATGTAAAGATAAGTATAAAAGGGTTAAAATGATAGTAATTACCCATTACTCCATTCCCCTCTTTCCAACCATTTGATAGAAGATTCTTGAGGTTCTGAGACTCCTTTCCCTTTTAATATATGACTGGCTAACTTGCTAGATATTTTTATGACTTTTGATCTTGGCTCTGTTACTTAGCTTTATTTCTCCAATTTCAGAGAAAGAAAAAGAAACAGAGAGAGAAGTTATCATTTTATTGAATGTAAATTAGGCCAGTCACAACACACATGGTTTATGGGACATTTAAAGCACAATTCTCTGGACACCCTGCCTATGGTACTGCCCTTCAGAGGGGTAAGAGAGAAAAAGCTCTGTCTCTCATTACCTAGCAATGTGGACAGCCGAACGATGAATGGTTCAGCTGCTGTATCGGCTGTCAAATTTAATAAGTCTGTGCATTCCTCTAGCTGGTAGACGGATGTTTGTTCTCCCCACCTTGTTTTGCTTGCAGATTCAAGCCCCTTCTCATTTTGTGGGAAACCACAATTGTCAGGTGAGCAGTTTCAAAGGTAAGACACTGCTTTCAAACTTGAAGCCAAAGGTTTACACATTAGAATTGCATGAAGTTGTTAATTTAGATGAGCAAAAATTTGAGAGGTATGTGTGGCAATAGATTCTGAAAGAGCTTAATCTAGAAGAGGAACATAGTTTTTAATCAGTGTTGCCTTCATATACATGCACTTGCCAGAAATGCTGGATTCAGTATTTGAGCAATTCTAATAATTTCTCCTACTAGTTGACTAAAAGTATTCAAAGAAATTCCACGATAGAAGGAATTGAAGTGCCAGACACATCACTCAGGATTTTGGTAGAGATTGGATGGGTATTGAGGAGGTTTTAATAGAGTTATTATTTACTAAGCTGAAGGCTAGATGCAGGCAAACCACAAGGGATGATCCGATACTATCCCCTTTCATGAAGCTTAAATTATGAAGAAGAGAGACAGATACTATAAGAATATGCTAATGAGTCCTATGAAGAAAAATAACATGTGAAAACAGGATAGGATTTTATAGAATAAGAAGTGATAGTTTATATAAGATGGTGAAGGAGTACCTCTCTGAAAACGGAGTAAACGACATATATATTTGAAGGAAATGCCTTATTGCCAGAGGTATTTACAAGTGCAAAGGCTCTGAGGTGCCAGTATTCTTGGTATGTTTCAGAAATCGCCAGAAGACAAGTGTGGCTTGTCTTCAAGAATAAATGAAAGAGAGAATAATACTATCCTGAATATCTAAAATGTTTACATAAGCCAACTGCTTTTCTCTGAATCTCAACCCCAAATCCTTTTTGTCAAGAAAATCTAATTTGTCCAACCTTAGTTATTTGACCACTGCAGTACAATCCATTCTGCTGTTATTTGTGAAAAGTCTGCCAAGATTGTCTCCTATAGATGTAAGAAGACTGAGTCTCTAGGGTGAAATCCTTAGAATATTGGATAGGGGCTTGGACCAAGATTATGTGACACCATGTAGAAGAGGCTGAGTATAAAGAAAATCTCATAGATTTACATAATACTCAGGTTGGAAAGGAATTAAACATTTTTATGTCCAGTCACTGTATTACAAATGAAGCCAGAAAGTTTCAGAGAGGTTTAATGACTTTTCTTCCCCCCCAAGTTTGAAATCACACAGCTAATTAGTGACAGTCCAGGGATCAGAATATATATCTTCTGATTCCTTATAATTGATGACCTAGAAAATAATGTGACTTAGTTCTAAGGAAGCACACTTTTCTAGAGAGTCCCTGAGAATACTTCCAAGCACAATTAATTAAAATGGAACTGGTGGCAATGTTAAAAGAAATCAGAAAACAGCACTAAAAACAGAATAAATTTAATGTACATCAAAGTGTGTCATCATGGGAATGGCTCTTGAACCAAACCCTGAAGGAGAATAATGTGGCCTCAGATCATTTCAGAGCCTAAAGCATAAATCTTCCATGAAAAATGCTGTTTGTCTGAAATCTTATAGTAAAAATATGGGCATTCATTAACGCAAAATCTCAAAAGGAGAAAGAGAAACCCACCAAAAATTTCTCAAAAGGGGAAAGAGAAACCCACGCAAAATTTCCTCACTGTGGTAATGCAGCTGTGAAAAATAGCAAGAAGTGTGAGTTTAAGCTTTCAAGTGTGAGTTATCTTTATTTGAATCTTTTCCTGGTCACATATTAAATATACAAAAGAGGGCAAGTTATTCAATCTCTCTGAATTGCAGTTTCCTTATTCATTTAAAAAATAATAAAACAAAGCAAAATGAAAAACTTGGATTCCACTTAATATCACCAGCAATATTTTGAGACTTACTTATATACGGCATGCAAAATATCTTACGCATTTGTTGACATATTTTATATGTGTGTAAACTGATTTTCAGAATAGCTAGATACAGATTCAACACAGAGGATTTCCAAAGAGATAACTTTGTGTTATTGATGTAGAGTATTTTTCTTCTATCTTGTTCGTTATTCTGCTTCCTAACTAATATAGTATTTCAGATGTAGTTACTGGGAGTGAAATTTAGTGAAAACAGTTGTTGTTTCTAGTAATGAGCAATACTAGACTTCTTGAGGCACCCAAAGACTGACACCCTAATAAAGGCCATAGTAAGTAACTGACAAAGAAAAGTTAAATTGGAGAAGCAGAAATTTTGTGCTCTAGGGAGAGGGTTCAAAAATTCAATGACCTAATTAAGAAATCAAAGGAAAAGATAAACAACTGATCGGTCTTGATGTTTTAAATAAAATAATAAGAGACACAGTTGTCATGGAGGTAACAGAAAGCCCTAAATGGTTTTCTAAGAAAGAATGAATTAGGGCACACAATGACAATGGCCTCAAGAAATGGAATGTACTGGAAAGACATCTGAAATACTGAGAATGATAAGAACTTTAGATCTTCCATTTTATTCCACGTAATCATAAATTATCTATTTCAGTTCCTTTGTTCTCAAATGAAGCTAGTAAACCTTAAAACTGGTAACGGAATATTCCCAAATCCATTCAATAAGAGTCAAATAAATATTTGTCAAAGAAAAAGTTTTACACTGCAGTTCAAATGAAGAAAATTGGTGGAGTGTTGAGTCATCACAAAGTGTGCCCTAGTGAAGAATTCGTGCTTAACTCTAATGACCTGGGCAGTGACTGTCTTAGTGATGATGGACAGTTCCATCCGGTCACAGTCCTGGTTACAGCTGTCAGGCAAGTTCCTATTTACTTACTTATTTATTTATTTAGTACTTCTTATTTTCACCTTTCTGTTGAGATATTATCAAGGAACACATGCATGTGTAACTTTTCAACATAAACATCAAAGCTTCTTTTTACTGCTGCCTCTTGTCTCTTAGATGAGAGAAGCCGTAAACCAAAGGGAACAGACCATAGCCTCACTCACTGGAGGAATGTAGAGGACATTAATGGAGGGAAAGGACACCAAGAATTCACCTTGGAAGGCTATCAGTGCCCTGGGTGCTAGAGTAGTATTTCTAATTTCTTAAGTTGTGACATATGAAGGATTGAACTATTACAATCAATATTTTTCTGTCAATGCAAAAGGAGTCATAAAAAGAGTTCACTGAACTTAAAAGAATTTCCCTTGGCATTTCCTTAAACTATGTAACCAAATTTGTGTTAGAGCAGCAGTTCAAAAAACCTATAAAGATATTTATATATATTCAGTTATTACATATTAATATTTACTTGTCTTTACCTTTTGAAAACCTTACTTCTACCCCATCTGCTAATTTATTGACACCTTATATAATAATCGTGCACCATTCTGCATTTAGTCTCCTGTATGTATCATACCTTGCCTCATACTATTCCCTCAACTTGAAACATCTTGCCCAACCTCTTTCTAATTGATGAAATATTCTTACTCATCCTTAAACACAGTATAGTATTGTCCCTTCCAATAATTCTTCCCTACACACTCAGACTGAGCGATATTCCTTCTCTCTGGTCCCATCATGATCCTGTCTTGCCAGCACTCACCACATTATCATACTTTTTTATATACTGTCTACTCCACTCTCAGATTTTTGTAGTTAGAGTGCAGCAACGGCATCATATTCATTGCTATACTTGCAGGGTCCACACAGTGCTTGTTATTAGAAGATGCTTAATAAGTGCTCATTAAACAAAAGGAAAATATCAATAAATACAGTGTATAGCTTCCAGAGATGCCCACATATAAGCATATTCTGGGAATACTTATTTGAGGCATCACAATCTTTTTTGACATATACTTCAATCAGATTTTTAAGAAAATAGACAAAATTATAATTCCTCATCAGAGAACAGCTCATGGGAGAAGTGGGAAGAATCAATCATCAATCTTTCTCTCTCTCTCTCTCCTACAAACTAAAGCATTATTGTTAATGATATTTTGTGTATGTGAAAGGTACCTTGGGAAGAAACAGTTCTTACTGATGTTGAATATAAATTAATTGTAAAACCTGATCTGATTCTTTTCTTTCCAAGTGGATACAATATATTCATGATTTGAAGCTGTAAAAGCCTATTCTGAAACTATCTGCAGACAAGGTTGCTATGGAAACCACTTTTTTTTAATTGTACAATAAATAGTCATCTAAAAGAACACTGATCACAGTGCACCTTGCTCTAGTAATTATAGGTGGTCTAGAATCGAAATATCTATGACATGTTTTGCTTTCAGGTGTGCCACTAGAGTATATTTATTACCACAGTAGAATAGTTTTGTAAAGAAGCAGGATGCAAAATGTTTACTTTCAGCAATAACTTGAGATATGGAATAAAAAGGACAAAGATTTTTGCTTCATAGTCCCCAGGGTTCCCTCCACTCCCACCTTACCCACACATACACTCCACCTGTAAACCAATGAGAACAGACTCGAGACAACAAGCTGCAAGATTAACTAGAGATCTAGCAATGTAGAAAACACAAGTATTTAAAGAGATGTGCAAACCACGGGTAGTTCTACATCCTCTTTCCTTATACCATCCAACTTCCTGTTGAGAGACTAGATAGCAAAATGGACAAGAGGAATGAGAGAGTAGAATTTGAAAACGTGTTAAAGAAAGAATAAAAGTGCATCTTCTTCCTAGAGGATTAGCGTGTGAAAGGCTGCCAAGAAGTTAGGGGATGGCTTCTGAACACAGAGACTAGTCTTGACTCTCAGGAGAAATTTTCTACCTGCAACATCTACCGAAGTACTTAGTGCTTCCAGAGTTGAGAGAGGACAGCCCTGAGTACTGGCACAGCTCAAAGTGAGCTTGCCTGTTGATGGGACTTAGTTTATCTAGGTAAGTCCTAGGCTGACGATGGGCTCAAGTAGCCACCCAGGGGCATAAACAGTGTAGAATATTTGCTAGCGTTAAGGATTAGGGGAAGAGGCCTTGCTTCTATACCTCACCAATGCACAGAAGCAGACGAGGTACATGATCATACCACACAGCAGATTCAACATTTGTCACTGTCCCTGGTGAGAGAGAAGAGGAGAGATTTCAAAAAATAAGCTTTGAGCTAGACAGGGGCTAAATCTAAATGATTCTGGATTTGGCCAATATATTTCCTAGAGGCAGCAAGATTATGCTTTTTATTTTTGAGCTGATGGGAAGTTCTAAGGAAATTTAGGTTTTTTTTTGTTTGTTTTTTTTTTTGGTATGCGGGCCTCTCACTGTTGTGGCCTCTCCCGTTGCGGAGCACAGGCTCCGGACGCGCAGGCTCAGCGGCCATGGCTCACGGGCCCAGCCGCTCCGCGGCATGTGGGATCTTCCCGGACCGGGGCACGAACCCGCGTCCCCTGCATCGGCAGGCGGACTCTCAACCACTGCGCCACCAGGGAAGCCCGGAAATTTAGTTTTGAGGTCAAAAAGAGTTTTTATTTTTATATGTATTATGTATACATATTATTACATTTCTGTCTATATACATATCAAGTTCTATATAGATAAGGTATGAATAGTGAATAGTTTGGTCCAGGATCCCAGAGAGATTGTACAAGGAAAAAATAAAATGGAGTATTAAATCCCAAGTAGTCTGAATTAAGAGCTTTTTCTGTTTTCACTCTTCTACTCATTGTTCTCATTGTAGTGAGCTCTCTTAATCCCTTCCTGATGGTAGGCGAGGGAGAGTAAAGAATGAGGATAGGAACATCAGTATTCTATGAGAAATAGATTTTGTCTTCCTCATTTTAACACGAAAAAATTAAAGTGCCCTGTGGAAAATAATCTTCCTATAAATGTCTCACAGTGTCAATGCAAGAAAATACAACTTTTTTAATGTGCTATGAAAACTGATTATGATAGTTACTTAGTATAAAAAAGAAATTACTTGAAAAGAATTGCACTCTATTATAAAGGGAGGGAGAAATGGAGGGGAGAGAGAGAGAGAGACTAGTCATGCTCATCAAGTCTTTTTCAAACGGATCTATATTTGTACTTCATTACTTTACTAAGAAACTCTTGTTACCCTTATTTACCATATCAGTTAGAAGGTTGCCTTTAGGGGTTACCTGAAAGTCCTTATATATGTAGTTAGAAAAGATGCAAAACTAGGCATGTTATTTAATTTTCATAATGAAATAACAAGGCTAGCTAACATAACACACCACAATAATCCAACATAAAATACAGAAGCTAACAAAGAGAAGCAGAACCATTTTAACTAAGATTCTTTCCTCAAAATGTATGAAATAAATAAATACATCCAAATTTCATTCAGCTGTGTTAGGTGTTTAACTTGAAACATCAGAAATTTCCTTTTCTTTGCAAAACTTTAATCTGTTGCAAATTCTATTCAATTTTCAAACATACCACAAGCGTACCACAATTGTCAGTTGCCATCAACAGATATGAGCCTGTATACAGTTAAAATAAAGAAAAAAATTCTCTATCAGCAGTCTAATCATTTTAAGAAATTTTTTCTATACAGCCACTATGGAGAACAGTATGGAGATTCCTTAAAAAACTAAAAATAGAACTACCATATAACCCAGCAATCTCACTCCTGGGTATATACCTGGAGCAAACCAGAATTCAAAAAGATACATGCTCCCCACTATTTACAATAACCAGGACATGGAAGCAACCTAAATGTCCAACAACAGAGGAATGGATAAAGAAGCTGTGATACATGTATACAATGGAATATTACTCAGCCATAAAAAGGAACAAAATTGTTCCATTTGCAGACACGTGGATGGACCTAGAGACTGTCATATAGAGTGAAGTAAGTCAGAAAGAGAAAAAAATATATCATATAACATTGCTTGTATGTGGAATCTAGAAAAATGATACAGATAAACTTATTTGCAAAGCAGAAATAGAGACACAGATGTAGAGAACAAACGTATGGACACCAAGGGGGGAAGGGGAGGGATGGGATGAATTGGGATATTGGGATTGACATATATACACTACTATGTATAAAACAGAGAACTTACTGTATATCACAGGGAACTCTACTCAGTGCTCTCTGGTGACCTAAATGGGAAAGAAATTCAAAAAGAGGGGATATGTGTATAGCTGATTCATTTTGTTGTACAGCAGAAACTAACACAACATTATAAAGCAACTATATGCCAATAAAAATTAATTATAAAAGGAATTTTTCTAGCTTTTAATCATTTTCTTTTAAAAATATATGTTAAATAAGATAAATGATGTGAGGTGTGTGTGTGTGTGTGTGTGCACGTGTGTGTGTGTGTGCATGTGTATAAACACAGAGACAGAGAGAGAAAAAAAGAGAAGGAGCTCTAAAAAGTGGATCATCACTACCTTAGAAAACAGAAAATTTTCTGTTTGAAAAGTGCCCTTGTTATTTTTGTTGTGGTTGTTGTTGTTTTACTCTTACAACAATTAAAATAAAATCATTTCTTTTTCTTTTTTAAACATCTTTATTGGAGTATTATTGCTTTACAATGGACTGTTAGTTTCTGCTTTATAACAAAGTGAATCATTTATACATATCCATATGTCCCCCTATCTCTTCCCTCTTGTGTCTCCCTCCCTCCCACCCTCCCTATCCCACCCCTCTAGGTGGTCACAAAGCACCTAGATGACCTCCCTGTGCTATGTGGCGGCTTCCCACTAGATATCTATTTTACGTTTGGTAGTGTATATATGTCCATGCCACTCTCTCACTTTGTCCCAGCTTACCCTTCCCCCGCCCCGTATCTTCAAGTCCATTCTCTAGTAGGTCTGTATCTTTATTCCCATCTTGCCCCTAGGTTATTCATGACGATTATTTTTTTTTTGATTCCATGTATATGTGTTAGCATACGGTATTTGTTTTTCTTTTTCTGACTTACTTCACTCTGTATGACAGACTCTAGGTCCATCCACCTCACTATAAATAACTGAATTTCATTTTTTATGGCTGAGTAATATTCCACTTTAAATATGTGCCACATCTTCTTTATCCATTCATTTGCAGATGGACACAATTTGCTTCCATGTCCTGTCTATTGTAAATAGAGCTGCAATGAACATTTTGGTACATGACTCTTCTTGAATTATGGTTTTCTCAGGGTATATGCCCAGTAGTGGGACTGCTGGGTCATATGGTAGTTCTATTTTTATTTTTTTAAGGAACCTTCAAACTATTCTCCATAGTGGCTGTATCAATTTACATTCCCACCAACATTGCAAGAGGCTTCCCTTTTCTCCACACCCTCTCCAGCATTTATTGATTGTAGATTTTTTGATGATGGCCATTCTGACTGGCGTGAGATGACATCTCATTGTACTTTTGATTTTCATTTCTCTAATGATTAGTGATATTGAGCATCCTTTCATGTGTTTGTTGGCAATCTGTATATCTTCTTGGAAGAAATGTACTGAGGTCTTCTGCCCATTTTTGGATTGGGTTGTTTGTGTTTTTGATATTGAGCTGCATGAGCTGCTTGTATATTTTGAAGATTAATCCTTTGTCAGTTGCTTCATTTGCAAATATTTTCTCCCATTCTGAGGGTTGTCTTTTGGTCTTGTTTATGGTTTCCTTTGCTGTGCAAAAGCTTTTAAGTTTCATCAGGTCCCATTTTTGTTTTTATTTCCATTTCTCGAGGAGGTGGGTCAAAAAGGATCTTGCTGTGATGTATGTCATAGAGTGTTATGCCTATGTTTTCCTCTAAGAGTTTTATAGTGTCTGGTCTTACATTTAGGTCTTTAATCCATTTTGAGTCTATTTTTTTGTGTGGTGTTAGGAACTGTTCTAATTTCATTCTTTTATATGTAGCTATCCAGTTTTCCCAGCTCCACTTATGGAAGAGGCTCTCTTTTCTCCATTGTGTATACTTGCCTCCTTTATCAAAGATAAGGTGACCATATGTGCGTGGGTTTATCCCTGAGCTTTCTCTCCTGTTCCATTGATCTATATTTCTGTTTCTGTGGCTGTACCATACTGTCTTGACTACTGTAGTTTTGTATTATAGTCTGAAGTCAGGGACCCTGATGCCTCCAGCTCCCTATTTTGTTCTCAAGATTGCTTTGGCTATTTGGAGTCTTTTGTGTTTCCATACAAATTGTGAAATTTTTTGTTCTAGTTCTGTGAAAAGTGCCAGTGGTAGTTTGATAGGGATTGCACTGAATCTGTAGATTGCTTTGGGTAGTAGAGTCATTTTCACAATGTTGATTCTTCCAATCCAAGAACATGGTATATCTCTCCATCTATTTGTATCACCTTTAATTTCTTTCATCAGTATCTTATAGTTTTCTGCATACAGGTCTTTTGTCTCCTTAGGTAGGTTTATTCCTAGATATTTTATTCTTTTTGTTGCAATGGTAAATGGGAGTGTTTCCTTGATTTCTCTTTCAGATTTTTCATTGTTAGTGTATAGGAATGCAAGAGATTTCTGTGCATTAATTTTGTATCCTGCTACTTTACCAAATTCATTGATTAGCTCTAGTAGTTTTCTGGTAGCATCTTTAGGATTCTCTATGTATAGTATCATGTCATCTGCAAACAGTGACAGCTTTACTTCTTCCTTTCCAATTTGGATCCTTTTTATTTCTTTTTCTTCTCTGATTGCGGTGGCTAAAACCTCCAAAACTATGTTGACTAATAGTGGTGAGAGTGGCAACCTTACTTGTTCCTGATCTTAGTGGAAATGGTTTCAGTTTTTCACCATAGAGGATGATGTTGTTTATGGGTTTGTCATATATGGCCTTTATTATGTTCAGGAAAGCTCCCACTATGCCTACTTTCTGGAGGGTTTTTATCATAAATGGGTGTTGAATTTTGTTGAAAGCTTTCTCTGCATCTATTGAGATGATCATATGGTTTTCCTCCTTCAATTTGTTAATATGGTGTATCACATTGACTGATTTGCATATACTGAAGAATCCTTGCATTCCTGGGATAAAGCCCACTTGATCATGGTGTATGATCCTTTTAATGTGCTGTTGGATTCTGTTTGCTAGTATTTTGTTGAGGATTTTTGCATATATGTTCATCAGTGATATTGGCCTGTAGTTTTCTTTCTTTGTGACATCTTTGTCTGGTTTTGGTATCAGGGTGATGGTGGCCTCGTAGAATGAGTTTGGGAGTGTTCCTCCCTCTGTTATATTTTGGAAGAGTTTGAGAAGGATAGGTGTTAGCTCTTCTCTAAATGTTTGATAGAATTCGCCTGTGAAGCCATCTGGTCCTGGGCTTTTGTTTGTTGGAAGATTTTTAATCACAGTTTCAATTTCAGTGCTTGTGATTGGTCTGTTCATTTTTTCTTCCTGGTTCAGTGTTGTAAGGTTGTGCTTTTCTAAGAATTTGTCCATTTCTTCCAGGTTGCCCATTTTATTGGCATATAGTTGCTTGTAGTAATCTCTCATGATCCTTTGTATTTCTGCAGTGTCATTTGTTACTTCTCCTTTTTCATTTCTAATTCTATTGATTTGAGTCTTCTCCCTTTTTTTCTTGATGAGCCTGGCTAATAGTTTATCAATTTTCTTTACCTTCTCATAGAACCAGCTTTTAGTGTTATTCATTTTTGCTATTGTTTCCTTCATTTCTTTTCCATTTATTTCTGATCTGATCTTTATGATTTCTTTCCTTCTGGTAACTTTGGGGTTTTTTTTGTTCTTATTTTTCTAATTGCTTTAGGTGTAAGGTTGGGTTGTTTACTTGAGATGTTTCTTGTTTCTTGAGGTAGGATTGTATTGCTATAAACTTCCCTCTTAGAACTGCTTTTGCTGCATCTCATAGGTTTTGGGTCATCGTGTTTTCATTGTCATTTCTTTCTAGGTATTTTTCGATTTCCTCAGTGATCTCTTGGGTATTAAGTAGTGTATTATTTTGCCTCCATGTGTTTGTATTTTTTCCAGATTTTTTCCTGTAACTGATATCTAGTCTCATAGCATTGTGGTCAGAAAAGATACTTGATACAATTTCAATTTTCTTAAATTGACCAAGGCTTGATTTGTGACCCAAGATATGATCTATCCTGGAGAATGTTCCATGAGCACTTGAGAAGAAAGTGTATTCTGTTGTTTTTGGATGGAATGTCCTATAAATATCAATTAAGTCCATCTTGTTTAATGTATCATTTAAAGCTTGTGTTTCCATATTTATTTTCATTTTGGATGATCTGTCCATTGGTGAAAGTGGGGTGTTTAAGTCCCCTACTATGATTGTGTTACTGTCCATTTCCCCTTTTATGGCTGTTAGTATTTGCCTTATTTATTGAGGTGCTCCTATGTTGGGTGCATAAATATGTACAATTGTTATATCTTCATCTTGGATTGATCCCTTGATCATTATGTAGTGTTCTTCTTTGTCTCTTGTAATAGTCTTTATTTTAAAGTCTATTTTGTCTGATATGAGAATTGCTACTCCAGCTTTCTTTTGATTTCCATTTGCTTAGAATATCTTTTCCATCCCCTCACTTTCAGTGTGTATGTGTCCCGAGGTCTGAAATGGGTCTATTGTAGACAGCATATATATGGGTCTTGTTTTTGTATCCATTCAGCCAGTCTATGTCTTTTGGTTGGAGCATTTAATCCATTTACATTTAAGGTAATTATCGATACGTATGTTCCTATTACCATATTCTTAATTGTTTTGGGTTTGTTATTGTAGGTCTTTTCCTTCTCTTGTGTTTCCTGCCTAGAGAACTTCCTTTAGCATTTGCTGTAAAGCTGGTTTGGTGGTGGTGAATTCTCTTAGCCTTTGCTTTTCTGTAAAGCTTTTAATTTCTCCATCAAATCTGAATGAGATCCTTGCTGGATAGAGTGATCTTGGTTGTAGGTTTTTCTTCTTCATCACTTTAAATATGTCTTGCCACTCCCTTCTGGCTTGCAGAGTTTCTGCTGAAAGATCAGCTGTTAACCTTATGCGGATTCCCTTGAGTGTTATTTGTTGTTTTTCCCTTGCTGCTTTTAATATTTTTTCTTTGTATTTAATTTTTGATAGTTTGATTAATATGTGTCTTGGCATGTTTCTCCTTGGATTTATCCTGTATGGGACTCTGTGTGCTTCTTGGACCTGATTAACTATTTCCTTTCCCATATTAGGAAAGTTTTCAACTATAATCTCTTCAAATATTTTCTCAGTCCCTTTCTTTTTCTCTTCTTTTTCTGGGACCCCCATCATTCGAATGTTGGTGCGTTTAATGTTGTCCCAGAGGTCTCTGAGACTGTCCTCAATTCTTTTCATTCTTTTTTCTTTATTCTGCTCTGCAGTAGTTATTTCCACTCTTTTATCTTCCAGGTCACTTATCCGTTCTTCTGCCTCTGTTATTCTGCTATTGATCCCTTCTAGAGAATTTTAAATTTCATTTATTGTGTTGTTCATCACTGTTTGTTTGTTCTTTAGTTCTTCTAGGTCCTTGTTAAATATTTCTTGCATTTTCTCAATTCTATTTCCAAGATTTTGGATCATCTTTACTGTCATTATTCTGAATTCTTTTTCCGGTAGACTGCCTATTTTCTCTTCATTTGTTAGATCTGGTGTGTTTTTATCTTGCTCCTTCAACTGCTGTGTGTTTCTCTGTCTTCTCATTTTGCTTAACTTGCTGTGTTTGGGGTCTCCTTTTTGCAGGCTGCAGGTTCGTAGTTCCCGTTGTTTTTGGTGTCTGTCCCCAGTGGCTAAGGTTGGTTCAGTGGGTTATGTAGGCTTCCTGGTGGAGGGGACTAGTGCCTGTGTTCTGCTGGATCTTGTCTTTCTTGTGGGCAGGTCCACGTCTGGTGGTATGTTTTGGGGTGTCTGTGGCCTTATTATGATTTTTGGCAGCCTCTCTGCTAATGGATGGGGTTGTGTTCCTGTCTTGCTAGTTGTTTGGCATTGGGTGTCCAGCACTGTCACTTGCTGGTCGTTGAATGGAGCTGGGTATTGGCGTTGAGAATGGTGGTCTCTGAGAGATTTTCGCCATTTAATATTACATGGAGCTTGGCGGTCTCTTGTAGACCATTGTGCTGAACTTGGTTCTCGTACATCAGAGGCACAGCCCTGATCCCTGGCTGTAGCACCAAGAGCCTCTCATCAACATGGCTTAGAATAAACGGGAGAAAAGAAAGAAAGAAAGAAAGAAGAAGATAAAATAAAATAAAGTAAAATAAAATAAAATAAAGTTATTAAAATAAAAAATAATTTTAAAATATTTTTTAAGTAATTAAAAAAAAAGAAAGAAGAGAGAAAACAAACCAAAAAACAAATCTACCCATGATAACAAGTGCTAAAAACTATACTAAAAAAAAAAACAAAAACAGACAGACAGAACCCTAGGACAAATGGTAAAAGCAAACCTATACAGACAAAATCACACACAGAAGCATAGAGATACACACTCACAAAAAGAGAAAAAGGGAAAAAAATATATATATCATTGCTCCCAAAGTCCACCTCCTCAATTTGGGATGATTCATTGTCTATTCAGGTATTCTACAGATGCCGCGTACATCAAGTTGATTGTGGAGATTTAATCCACTGCTCCTGAGGCTGATGGGAGAGATTTCCCTTTCTCTTCTTTGTTTGTACAGCTCCTGGGGTTCAGCTTTGGATTTGGCCCCACCTCTGCCTGTAGGTCGCCTGAGGGCGTGTGTTCTTTGCTCAGACAGACGGGGTTAAAGGAGCAGCTGATTCGGGGGCTCTGGCTCACTCAGGCTGGGGGGAGGGAGGGGTACACCGTGCGAGGTGAGTCTGCGGTGGCAGAGACCAGTGTGACGTTGCAGCAGCCTGAGGCATGCCATGCGTTCTCCTGGGGGAGCTGTCCCTAGATCCCGGGACCCTGGCAGTGGCGGGCTGCATAGGCTCCCGGGAGGGGAGGTGTGGAGAGTGACCTGTGCTTGCACACAGGCTTCTTGGTGGCTGCAGCAGCAGCCTTAGCGTCCCATGCCGGTCTCTGGTGTCTGCGCTGATCGCCGCCAATGCCTTTGTTATTACAAAATGTCTCTGGGCAGTCCATGGACTCCAATTATACATTTAAAATTCTCAAAGCTACATTTGATACAAATAATGTTCTTCCTATTTCTGGGTGTTACTGTCTCCTGAAATTCATGCTCTATTTTAGGGAAAAGAGCACTTCATCAGGGACGTCCCTTGGCTGTTATCAGGAGGACCCAGGGCAACCAACAAATGAACTGTGTGAACCTCCTATAGACATAGTGTGGGTCAGACTAATTGATCAGCATAGAAGTTGACACTCTTTGAGCAGAAACCCATTCACCATAAGTTTCCACATCCAGTAAGTGCCTAGGTTTTGGCAACATGTGAGAGACAGCAAAATACACAGACAACTTCCTGGTTAGATATTCCTAACCTGTCCCTCAAATGATTTGAAATGGATAGGAAACCAAAACAGAACTTCTTGGCACAGTTAAATTCATGATTTATCTGCTGAAGAGAATAGTTTAACAAATGCTTTATTCCTGAAAAATTTGTTGGCCATTATTTCAATGAATTTAAGTTCAACACAAAAATAAATCACCTTACTACTGCTATCATTTTAATATAATTTTGATTATTGATTTGTGCTTATTGTCTGCTGCAAAAACAACAACAAAAAATTGTTTGATGCCCTAGTTATCTGTTGTTTCGTAATAAATAACCCTAACTTAGGGCCTTAAAGCAACAATACATTATTATCTCTGATGACACTGTGGATTGACTGGGTTCAACTGGGCAGGTCTTGCTTTAGGTCAGCTCGGCAGTGAGATGTTGGCTGAGACTTCAGTCAGTGGAAGTCTCGACTGGACTGACTGTTGATCATGATTCTCAAATTCATCTCCAGTGTTGGTTTCGATCACAAATGTACACAGATTTTTGATTATAGTTAAAACTGAATACTCATTGCAATTTGAACATTTCCTAGGCAAACTTATATTTTATCTTTATTATGACATCTCTGGAACATTGTTTTCATACCTCTGCCACTTAGAATAGTGATTTACACATAGCAAGGTCTCAATAACTATGTGTTACATTAGATTGAGTAAGTTACTTAGATTATTAACATACTTATGCATTTGATTATCACTTTTACACAGAAGCATTTGCATAGTGTATGAGTTACATGAGATTAAACAATCCTGAAGTTAAGGATTCACAACTTATCTTGAGATTTCTGCCTAGCAGGATTTCTTACGCTTTTATATTGTTTATTTTAGAAGATAGGAAGTGGTTTTTGAGGTTTTAGAAACAATTAATAATAATAATAAATAGTATGGAGTTTCCCCAAAAAATTTAAAAAAGAACTACCATATGATTCAGCAATGCCACCTCTGGATATATATCCAAAGGGACTGAAAAACAGGATATCAAAGATAGATCTGCACTTCCATGTTCATTGCAGTATTATTCCCAATAGTCAAGAAATGGAAACAACGTGTCTGTCTACAGATGAATGGATAAAGAAGATGTGGTATGTATATATATATATATATATATATATATATATATATATATATACAATGGAATATTATTTAGCCTTGAGAAAGAAGGAAATCTTGCCATTTGTAACAACATGGATGGAACTTGAGGGCATTATGTAAAGTGAAATGTCAGACAGAAAAAGACAAACACTGCATGGTATAATTCTTATGTGGAAACTTCAAAAAGATTAAGTCAAACCCATAAAAACAGTAGAAAAGTGGTTGCCAGAGGCTGGGAGGTGGGGGAAATGGGGAGAGTTTGGAAAAATGGTACAAACTTTCACCTATAAATTGAATAAAGTCTGAGGATCTAATGTATAACACAGTGATTATAGTCCATAACACTGTATTGTATAATTGTAACTTGCTGAGAGTAGAAAAGTATTCTCACAGAAAGATAAATATAAAAATAGTTATATATTAAGTCTTAACATTACCTAATACAATTTAAGTAATTACATGAATTATCTCACTTGATACTCATAATTATCCCATGAGGTTCATATTGTTACTGTCCTAATTTAAGGTCACACATATTAAATTGTGCAGCAAGGACTTGACAGTTCTTACTCCAGATTCAATGTTCTTAAGTACAGTGTTATATGCTTGAAAGTGTAAAGCAGTCCTCAAAGAAACTGGCTAGAAGCAACTAATTATACATTTATGCATTAAGAAGCACAATGCAATACACTGGAGTACTCAACAATGCCATCCTTCTAAATACAATGTCAGTTTGGAATTATCAAACTAAATTATATGAAATTGCCATTTTGTAGGTCATAAAATTTGAATATTGACAATTTCATTTGAATCAAACTAATATTAAGAGCACAAATTAAGCATTATATATAACATTGGCAGAATTCCAATTACCATTTCCCTATCTTTTAATACCACTGCACAAGAAAAGCAAATAAACTAGTTTTAGGTCAAAAAGTTGCCAATATTACAATAAATATTACAGTGTCAGAAATAATTAGTGCAATATTCAGAAGGAGTGTCCTGTGAGTAATATCAAAACATCATAAAGTAGGAAACTTAGGCCAGTTTGATTATGTTTTTATAACAAGTGATAATAAATGATCTAGAGGAAGTTGAACATATTCCTTTATTGATGTAAACTAAATCTATTTTCACAAAATTGTCATAAAATATTTTTCTGAAATTTAATTTCTGCAATAAAGAATAAATCTTTAAAGTAAGTGTTTTTTTTAATGTATTTCTATGTCTGTGTGTGCACAGGAGAATGTATGTCTATTCTGTATAATCACATTGATAAAAATGAGCTAGGAAAAAGTGACTGGTAAACATGTGAAAGAAAGTCAGTCAGCTAGGGAAGGCCAGCTTGCTAACTGGCTGTCAAGAGTTCTTTCCAATTGGCATTTGTCTTCATAAATTTGTCTCATTGCAATATCTGGCACTTAATTTTGCAGGCTCAGAGACTTGAATTTATGAGCTTCTCAAAGTTGACAGGGCATGGTAATATCAATGCAAAACAACAAGCATTATAAGAAACAGTTTTATAAAAAGTATATCTATTAATTTATAAATTGACATATATACTTAGTAAACCAGACCAGCATATCACTTTTCTATATATTTTCTTCCAGTAGATAAGCTACATGGGGACACACATTACAATCAGAAGTTTGGAGGGAAAGCATGGAGTATAAATGAGAAGAATCAGTTTTAAGATTCACAAGCTTGATGGATGAGATTAAAGAAGACTGAGTCAGACTTCCAATATATATGAATTGTTCTTGCCTTCCAATCAGACAGACATGATTTTATTTTATTTTTTTTGGCTAGTGAACACTCTTCCCTGGACAAGGCTTTAATGGAAACTGAAGTGGAAAGGTTGATCTTTGTCTACCAGGCCCTTGTTAAGTCTTAAGGATATGTGTCTTGACCACATCTCCTGTTGCAAAGTGGTTATGTCTCTGGATTCACCACTGGCCTCAGCTATTTTGGACCAAAAGTATCTGATCCCAAACCACTGATCTCCATGCTGGCCAACCATCTCTGACCATGGTGTGTCTTGGTTCAAAATGATGAATTAGTCAGTTTTCTTTCTCAGGATTTTAAATGGGAGTGGGAATAAAGTCATTACTTTGGAATTATAAGGAATTATAATTATAAGGAATTATAAGGAAATTATAAAGAAACTGAAACAGTATACCTGCCAATGTTAGCAGAAAGGATAAAGACTAGAGGGTGTGTTGCTTAGTACAGTAAGCACAAAGAAGTCATTCTACAAGGAGAAGCAAGGTAAGAGAGTTTGTACTCATCACTAAGTACTTTAAACAAAATTATTTCCTCCATGCTATTTAAGTGACTTTGTTTCTTATAACTTATATCCCAGTCAAAGAAGCACTGTCAAAATGTCCTCTATGAATTTTGTTTTTTCTGTTGTTTATGCTTATGAAGGCACATTTTTGATCAACATATTACTTGTATATGTTAATATCAGGTTTTTTTCCACGTCAGTTACTCTTTCTTTTCCAAGAAGACAGGATGATTTTATCACAGATTATTTCACGAGTTAACTCAAAAGGCAACCCAATTTTTCTTATTTTCAACTTCTTCAGTGACTGCATCTCATGGTCTCATAATGATTATGCAATTTCATAATCATTCATAATGATTATGAATTTCATTCACAATGAAAATGCAATTTCAATACAGCAATATTTAGACTTTGTAACTTGACATTTACTTTAAGTCTAGCTTGTTATAATAATTAACGTTAGTAATGCATTTCCTTAAAAATAAAACTCATCAGGCACGAGAAATGTACCACCTGGATGTTTGAGGAACCAAAATGTAGTAGAGTTTAAATAATATTAATACATTATTTTAAATAATTTTATCTATATCATACCTTTCACAAATTACAAAGAAGTAATTTACTCTTTTGTTTTCTTTAGAAGTAATTTACTCTTAAATAATTTTTAAGTATTTTATATTTATATGAACTTTGAAACTTTAACAAACATTCCAATATTCAATATGTTATGAAAACTGAAGTTTAAAAAAATCAGTGTATCCATGGCAGCTTATCAAATGTAAATATAGGTACTTGAAAGTGTCGTTAATGCTTCCTCTATTATAATCTATTTTGTTTTTGCCAGAAAATTTTTTATTTTATCAAATTTAAGACTCGTGAAAGCATAACAACATAGATTTGACACAAAGTGGTTTTAGTTATTTTTACAGTGAATGGTATGAATTCAAGAATGGATTTCACTAATCTTAAAAAATAAGTCTACTTTTTTCCATTAACTTGAGTCATACGTCATCTTTATCAGTCTTTTTTCCCTTTGAATTGGTGCTTTTATTTTCCCTAAGAACATACTGATGTATTTTCATTGCTTGAATTTGTTTCAAGGATGCTGGATGTGTAAAGATAAGCTACCATCTCAAATTCTCAAGCCAACATTGAAATTTCAATGACTTTTATTATTGTTGGTTGTTGTGCTCAATCTGAATTATACACCAAATCTGAAGTGGCAATCCAACCTATCAAAAGATATATATAGTAGCTTAGTACATGGTCTTAGTGAAGTGAAGATTAACAGGGAAATCTCAGATCTTATTTTCTAGATGTCAAACTATTTAGTTAAAGACTTTATTTTGATGTAATTAATAACTAAGGTTTAATTTCCAGAATACCACTAAGACTCCTAACAAAGTAATGTGTATATAATTTTGAAACTGTCATTAATTTATGTATTTCTTCTCCACTTCTGAAGGTGAGAAGAGATATTATTTATAAATGTGCACAAGTAGTTATCTATTTAAAATCTACTTAGGCTAATGATACATTTACCTTTCTGTCTACCACACCTACTGTTCAACACAATAATTAGATTTTGATCCAAAATAATGACTGAGTCTCATTGTCACCATATATTTAAATATAAGCTATCATGCTTTATTTCTTAAAATGATAATAAAAAGAAAAGTTTATACACAATATACATTTGTTTCTCATCACCTTTTTCCCTAGACAGGTTTTCTTAATTCTCTGCTAGTTTCAATTGATCACTTAGACTCAGTTAACGTTTTTCTTCTTGGTCTCTAAAATAATACTTTTGTGTAGCCTAGTCATGATTCATAACATTGGTCAGTGAAAATTTCAATACCAAAAGACATTCCTTCTTGCCTACTCAATTTTATTGATGATTTTCACTTTAATAGTTGCTCATGAAATAATTGTAATTTTGAAATTCTTTTTAACTGGGCTTCCCTAAATTAAAATAATATATTAATATTATTTAAACTCTACTTACATTTTGGTTCCTCAAACATCCAGGTGGTACATTTCTCGTACCTGATGAATTTTTTTTAAGGAAATGCATTACTAATGTTAATTATTATAACAAGCTAGACTTAAAGTAAATGCCAAGTTTGGTCCTCCTAATTATTTCAATATAACTTTATCTCTCAGCAGGTAAATTATGAGGTGCTGTTAGGTTAGAGCAAGTATTATTTGATGTCCATCCCCATGCTTCTAAGTAATCACTTCCTGCAACTAGCAACAACAAAAGCAAGCATCAAAAATACCTTTGAGGGGCTTCCCTGGTGGCGCAGTGGTTGGGAGTCAGCCTGCCGATGCGGGGGACGCAAGTTTGTGCCGCAGTCCGGGGGGATTCCACATGCCGCGGGGCGGCTGGGCCCATGGGCCATGGCCGCTGGGCCTGCGCGTATGGTGCCTGTGCTCCGCAGCGGGAGAGGCCACAGCAGTGGGAGGCCCGCGTACTGCAAAAAAAAAAAAAAAAAAAAATATATATATATATATATATATACCTTTGAGGGGTGCAAGTTAGAGTTCACAAATAAGGTCCAAAGGGCATCTGGTTCTAATAAATGATAATAAGTACTCTATGAAAAAAGATACCTTGGTTAGAAAGCTGAAGTTTCTGGATTATTTTCCCAGAAAAATAAGTATTGAAATTCCCCCCAAAATACACTTAATTTAGGAGGCTTATAGATGTTAAAAACTGTGCTCAAGACATCAAGTGTTAGTAAGAGAATTAGGGGCTAGTCTCTTAAAACATCAGGAATTGGAAATTGTTTCTGCATTGTTAGAAGCTGCTGCCTGAGTATATATACAACACTATATTATAATATATGTTTGTATATAATACATAATAGAGATACAACATGTATTGTGTATGTTATACATAATATATAAAATTAAAGGCTATGAAAAAAGATATCTATTTCATTTTGTTTATCCTAGCTTTCTCAAACTTTGTTTACCTTGGAATATTATTTTTTCATGAGACATTTTAGATTTTGTTGTAAGAAGTCCAAGAACACAGTTGAAAGATTACTATATATTCTAACTTATCACCCTGATAAACCCAAAATATTCCATACCTGGAAAACATATTTTTCAAAAATTAAGATACATTTCAAGCATAATCCATACAGGCATTTTGAACAACTTTGTATTTATTATAAATATATAACATTTTGAGCAAAAAGTAAATACTAACTTTGATATGACCTTATGAGTCAGACTAAATAGGACATGGTTTTATGACTCAAGCATCCTTAAAAGCATGTCCTGACTCTTCTATTGCTAAAATGAAAGTAAATACTATGGGTAATAAAGCATCTCATTAGGATCTACCAAACAAACTTCTATAACTCTAAACTCTAAAGTGGAATGTGCACTTTTAAAACAACTTGCAGAATTTTCAAAGACTAAACAAAACATTTTCTTAAGTAAATGCATTTATCTCTTACACCATTTCAGCGACCCTCTTAAACATTTCAGTAAGACTATTCACATTCTGTGGTTTATTGTCCATAAGAACACTATTTAAGTCATGGGAAATAAACAGTTTCCAATGAACAAACTGATTCTTCAGAAAATTCAATTTAAGTTAGTTATTTCATACTTGGAATTGTAGTTTCCTTTGGAAGCAATGCTGGCACTAGCTAGGGGATACAATACATCAAATAGTTAACCAGGCTACCTCATCACCTTTTATAAAATGGTTTCCTATTGTAAAAGTCAAGAAACAATAACAATAAAGGTAGCTTTCTTACTTTCTATTATGAATTGTTGTGTAATCAAGTTAAAATGTTTTAAGCAGGCATTCTACTTGTTGTGGTAAAAAGTCCTATCTCCTGAGTTAATGTGAAATAAATTCCTGTTGATTGAACCCTAAGCTATGTGCAGTAAACTAGACAATAAAAAATATGCTGGCTTGAGTATGAAAATTTTACCAATAGACCTTAAATTAGTTTTTCATGTAGTTATGAACATCATCTTAGTGTTTCTTAATTTTTTCTGGTCCATTTACCCTTTGAAAATCTGTTGAATTCTGTAGATCATTTTCCCAGAAAAATAAAAATTGAAATTCCCAAAAAAATTACATTTAGGCAGTTCATACGTGTTGAAAACTATGCTCAAGTTCTCTAGTGTTAGTGTGATTTTCACCAAAATTAGGAGCTACTCTCTTAAAACATAGGAATTGGAAATTGTTTCTGCACAGTTAGAAGTTCAGGCCCGAATACCATTTTCTAATAGATGCTTATAACTACAACTATGTTTCCATGTAAAAAATCAAATAACATATAAATATAATTGTGTAAATAATTTGAAAATCTATTAATCCTTAACACAGAGGGATGAAATACTTGCTGAGATATCTAATAAAATTTGGTAGAGTTTATAGGTTAGTTGCTATAAGACACAAAGGATATCAAGGAAGTTACAGGAAGGAACTTACCTGGAAAAATGATATATGTTTAAATGCAGAGATCTGTCAAGATTTGTCCTGTCATTTCCTATTATTCCTTCCCCAGAAGTTCCATCCACAGCACATAATGTCGATAGTCTGAATTCAGATGAGACTGAAAGCAGATGAAGATTGAATTGTAGGGTATAGAGGAAAGTAATTTCTTATGGCCTATATGAATCTTCATTGGAAAAAGACACCCTTGTGTAAGGATTGAAGAGTTACTTTGCTGGTTTTCCATCTGATATTTTGACCTAATAGGAAAAATAGAGGCTCCCAGTTTATTGATCCTTGTCTTCTTTTCAAATAAAAATGCAAAGTCCTTAAATACTGTGCTAAAAAGAGTGCCAAGACCCTGACAACAATGAAGTTAAATTTTCTTATTAAGAAAGCATGTTAGCTTTTGAGCAATGTTCATTACCTCACACAGAGATCCCATTAGTGAATTGGGCACCATCATCAACACCTTCTACCCAAATGAGCTGGTAATATATTATGCTGTCAATTTATGTGGGAACAGAGAGCACAGGAATGATGATTCACACTTCTTTGCACATAAATGCTATTCCCACAAAATTCCATCCCTTTGAACCTCCATTTAATTTTATGTAATGTTTAATTTTATGTATAAAAGGAAACAAAAACCAAGACATTTAGCTTTTCTAATCTTTTTCACAGATGCAAGCAATAATCTCTTAACTTATGGAGACAAATTTTTAAGTATCGATTTCTGTTCAGTTAACCAAGTTTAACTATTAGATTCAGATATTTAAAAATAATTTGATTATGTAATCTTCATGATAAAAATGTTCAGCATTCTTTTTTGAATTAATATGCTATCCATATCATACATATAGATAAATTTATTTATAGAGCACCTGACATGACTAAATTGTTCTCCTTTGCAGGTCTTTGCCTATTTATTTATAATATATGTAAAAATAAATGCAACTTTAGCACATAAATATTCATAGTTCCTATGTATCTGAATATTTATATAGCACCTGCCAACTACTTTGACAGGCATGATAGGTTAGAATGCATATTACAAGGAGGGGAAAGGATGTTTATTTGGCATTAAGTTTCAGATCACTTCTAAAACAAATGTGGTGTAAGTTTATACAGCACAAGCAAGCAAAAGACAACATTGCTGAGAAATGGACAAACCATGGTAGGTTTAATTGCTATAATACTTATAAATATTGGATTAAAATAAGCTCTATATGGCGAAATTTGGGGGTCTATTTTAATCTTTGTAGTTTTGCAGATGAAAAGTCTTTTCCTGAAAAAAATTCTGATTTGGGCCTTAAATATCCTGGCATCCCACCTACATGTAGAGATGAGATGCCCCTTTCAATAAGTATGTAGGGTAAGAGACTTAGTTTTCATAACAAAATTTCAATGTAACTACCCTGTTGTTTAGTTTCTAAAACTCTTAGAACTGCCTTAATGAGCAGGCTTACAATCCTACTGATTCCTGCTATATAATGCAATCTTACTGTTTTATTCACAACTCCCATGAAAAACTTGGCAAAGAGAAAAATGTAGAGAAGTTAACCCAAGAAAGATGCTATTTATACAATACTTAAACCTAAGAATTTAATCATGAGATCCTTGTTAAATTAGATTATCGGAAGACTATGTATTTTGAGCACATAATACTTGCCCTTTGCATTTGCAAGAATTGATTTTAGTGCTATGTTTTCAACATATATCAAAAGTCACTACATGTCCTTTCCATATCCAATCATTTCCATTTCCATTAGTGTTCTGCAGACTTCTGGTAAGGGTCCCTCTCTAGAATTTGAAGTAGGACTATATTCTCCAGTGCCAGATTGGTTTAAATTGACTTTCAGGTCTGACATTTTGTAAGCAATGTGAACTTGCAAAACTTACTAAATTTCTTTGTAAAGTAACGTAATGGTAAGTACCCATCTCATAGGATTGTTGTGAGTATCCAAGAATTAAAGTGAAACGTTTAGACCTATGCCTCCAACAGTAAACTACCCCCAGATTTTGGATTCACTGTGTAAACTCCACTCTTCTCACTGGAAACATTTCCCTGAGCAATCACATCCACTCATTTGGCTGAAATTGGTATCTGTTGGTCAATGATCAGACAACTGTTAACCATTTAGTTCTATTGACCTAATTAGGGATTGTTACCGAATTGCTCTTTGAGAAAGAAATTTTTGTCCAGCTTTAAGAGAATTAGAATCCTGATTCCCTCCAGTGTAGTCAATGCATTCTACTCTCTGATATTTTGTTTCATTTTATGTGTTAGGTGGAGACACTAATTCTGATCTAACAACAACCAAACACTTCATCTTTTTCTATCATTATCTCTAAGAACATAGCCCTGGCTGCATAACCATTTCCTTTTTACCCTCATCTACCATGCCCTCAAGATCTTGTTTTTTCTTTCATAGCTCTCTACTTTGTTTAAGATCTAAATCTCTCTGAGAAGGAAAATTCTCACTTTCTCTAATGACTATTTCTGATATTTAACACTGAAGTATTTTTTTTTTCCCAAGAAGCTTTAGTTCCTCTTTGATTTTCTGAATAAATATAATCCCCAGAGACAGACTATTCAAGACATAGGATTATATAATGTCCTTCTCTGCCTGTAATTTAGGAATTTAATTATTTTGTTCCTGTAACAAAATTCATGAAAATGGAATACACTTTAAAGAATAATATAAGCCTTTATTTCTTTTTAAAAATTAACCACCTTTCTGTATATGAAGCTCTGACATGAAAACTCATAATCATGGCTTCTAAAGTTAACAAATCCAGAGCCAACTTTTCACCATATGGTTAAGGCTATCCTAATCAACCTGCAAGAAATCTGAAACATTAATAGGAATGGAATTTTACTGCTAATCTAGTACAACTTACTTATATGTTGAACTAACATTTTAATGCCAGAATATCATTGTTCTTCCATAGATCATGTGTAACTCGGCTGTTTTTGAACTTTAGAGATGTAGCTTGCAAAGCTGGCTGAGCATCACAGTGAAAACAGGAAATAGTGTTATTAAAATACCTTCCATTTCAATAGTGTAGTTTCACTGGATCCAAAAGTTTCTCTTAAGGTTATCCCACCCCTGTTTCTCTCTCATCTGAAATTTTAGGAAAAAGCACATGGTTTGAAGTCTTCTGTTGCAGCCTACACAGTGAGGCTCCTGAGACTGTGTTTACCAAGGTTTCCATGGCATGTATTTACCTGTTCCCCCAAGCCTGTTATTTGCTAATTTCTCTGTAGCCAGTGATTGCTAAAGCTAATATAAGGCATAATGACCTGCCAAAGTAAAAAATCCATAATGGCTGTATTTACTCAAGTTTAAGGCCTAAAATCACTGATGGCCTTTAAATGGGTAGCATCAGTTTAAAGACAAACACAGAGGTGTGAGACCGCTAACATTCTTGGCACATCCTCTGTCTCATATTAAGTTATTTTTAGTTCCTAGGGCACAGCAAGAACCTGACTCTATAGCTGTGCTTGGCCAATATTTTCTCATCCTCAGGGCTCACCACTTCCTCCTGGATATTTTTCTTGACCCTCCTCTCTAAATTAGTTGCCTGTGTTTATGTGTATTATATTTATCCTAGCAGGCCACTTAACATATTTTTATGGTTTGTTGGTTTGTCTTTGTCTCTTTCATCTTATTAAAATTATATAAGTTTTTGAAAGCGAGACAAAGGAGATCCATGTGGACAATCAGATGTAGTGAATGAGTCCTGACCGACAATGGGGATTAGGTAAGCAAAATGCTCTACCAGATGAGAACATTGTTCTGCTCATCTCTGTATTCCTGTTACATGGCAGAATTCCTGACTTATAGTAGAAATGCACTGAATAATTTTAAATGACTAGAGTACAGAACAATGCCCTATAAGCATCCTCTTCCATTTCACTTTGAAACTGTTAAGTATGCTGCCTAAGAGTTTTCTGCTTTATCTCCAACACCTAAAAAATGCCTTCTACAAAACGAAAATGCAGTATTTGTAATTAATCAATTAATTAATCTTGCCAATTTTACTCATTCTTATATATGGAATATTTGCTTCTTTCATCTAACTAAAATCCTCCCCCCACTCTCTTGCTTCTCACTTGACTAATTCTGTTGCAGCTGTCAGATTTGTTGTTACCCAGCATATTCATTATATTAAACAGAGTAAAATAAATGGATGCATGGAGTCACTGCAAGAATGCATGAAACCCTATTCTAATACACAAAATTGATAACTATTCCTAGTGAGATTCAGCCATAACACTTAATTAGAAAAACAGAACCCCTGACTTTTTCTCAACTTTTTCTTTAAGAAGCTAATAAACATAAGAGCCTTACACAGTATAGGCAGTTGATTGTTTTCAATAAATCTCTTCCTGTTATTAATGATTTCATCATCTCCAAAAAATGGAGGAATAGATTGGTGTTTCTAGTAAGGCAAGAATGGTTACTTCTACCCTATATCCCATTCCCTAAAATTAAGCAAGCACACAGATTTAGGAAAGGCATATGTGGTTTGTTGATGGACATAAAACTAGCCGTATGGTGAAACTAACTCTAAAAATCAATTGATGGTATGTTTTAAGTAGATTACTTTCACATTGTACTACACATGCTACTTAAGATGAAAGAATTTTAAATTAACATCTAAAATAAATTGGATGTATAACAACCTAAAAAAATCACTCAATACGAAAAACATTATTAAATGAGAAAGTCTTAATCCCCACAAAACACACTTATAGAGTTGAAAAGATAAAAGATGTCATCAAAATTTTGGTTGTGTTACTTTTATTATTTTATATAGATTTTATTCTAATATTAAAAGGACATTTCAAAATGAAAATATTCTTAAATCTTTTTCTCAAAAGTTAAACATGAAAATTCTGTTTAACAATGTTAGAAGACTTGTAAAAAACTGAGAATATCTCAGATTTCATGATAGTAAAGCAAAGTGTAATTTTTCAAGTCACAGTAATTATGCTGGCTATCACCCCATTACTGATATAATGTGAAGCTAATAAGCCAAGTAATTAGTATGCTCTAGGTTAGAATTTTCACCTCAGTGACTGGAGGATAAATGAAGACAAAGCGATGTAATATTAAATATACAAGCAACAGAGCAGTAACATAGTGAAAATCTGAAAGCTAAGTTAAGAAATAGTATATTTTTGTTTGTTCACTGAAGAAAATATAAGCAACTGATTTAGTTTTTATGCTTAGTGAAAGTTAAGAAATCAATTGTGTTGCTAATGGATGTTATTAAATACATAAATGCTTAAATGGAATACATGTATATATGTATACATCCTGCACTAGATAAATATGTTCATCTTACTTAGCTACTGTAGGGTCTTAACTGTAATTAAAGTAAATTTTTTTGCTGTCTTGAAGAAGAAAAACAGATAAAACTTAAACTTGCATCTTAGAGCTGGTGCCCTCATAAGAAGAGAAGAAAGTCAAATGTAACCAGATGTTGGGAGGAGTTTTCCTATTGTCTAGTAATTGGGTCTAACTGCAATCTGAGGCCAAAAAACACATTACTCCCCAATTCTATGTTCAGTGTAATACTAGAGATGAGAAACAACCTCCACTCTGTAAAACTTCTTAAGAGATATATAACTGGTACTGAATTCACTAGTCCCTACTCCTCCCCCATCCCAGAGAGAAGCTTATTTCTTTTAGGGGAGAACTGTGCTCCAAAAAGAAGATATTCCCTTCCCTCAAGAGTGGAGGGGTCCTTGCCATCTTCCTCAGGTCAAGTTTTGAAGGTAGAAGGACACTTATTAGGGAGCACCCTTGAGACCAACACCTGTGGAAGTGAGGGCAAAGAATTAAGAATGGGAAGAGGAAGGAATGAGTTGAGTTGTGGTATAATAATGCAGTTACCAGTTACGATACTCAGTCAACTCTATAGAGAGCTCTGGAGTTGATGGCTCTTCACAGTTTACCTGAATTAAGTTGAAGGGCTAGGCTTTCATACCCTCATATTGTGAGGTTACTGAATGTAGGCTGCACCTAAAGGAGGCATTTAACCTGAAAATTCCTGAGAAGACTGAGAACTGGGGGTCATTTTCTATTAATACTCTCAGCAGCTGCAGGAATAGCCCTTCATTCTTGAGGGTAATCTGGGGAGTATAACAGCATTCATTCTGCTAAACTTCTAAATTTTGGCAAGAGATACAATTGAGAACTTCCACATAGAAGAGGGGGAGAATTACCACTACTGATCCCAGTACTGCTCAAGGTCCAAGTGATAAAAATGATGGGTCCTAGAGTTCAAGAACTTACTGAAGAGAGGAGATGAGATCAGGACTTCTATGTTGTTCAAACAACATTAGTATGGTTGTGTGGAGTTGTACAAAGCTGTTGTGAGGGTTGTCAGCTGAAAGTGGTTGCCAGATATCACCAATTTCTAGGGGGTTTGCACAAGAATGAGCCATTTTGTGTCCACATTTAGCCGTAGACATGGGTCAACCACGGAGGAGATTGTAACCTTACTTAATTAAATGGGTAGACATGACTTTCTCTTATTCTTTTCCCTGTCCCATGACCAGAAAGGAAGGCTAAAAAAGAAGGAGAGAGGGAAGAGTGAAGAAAACATCATACTTAACTCACTACTCCGAACTACTAGAGCCACAGACAAATCTAGATTAACCTAAAAGAGAGGATGTATGCACAATCCAGAAGTATTGAAGGTATAAGGTCCTTGAGGTCACAGTTGACTTTTGAGGGACTGAAGCTAATGGATAAAAGCCTCTATATTTTGCCCTTCAGAGAATAACATTCTGAGATGTACTATAAAACTCCTCATAATCACCTAAAGGAAATCAGCACCAGTTGCCTTTAGTGTAACCAACTTAATAAAACTTTCTTGTATTTTCCTTCTTTTCTTTCTTGTTTCATTCTCCTCCTCTCCTTTAATTCTGTGTCCAGCTATCATATTTATAAGCCTTGTCTCAGGCTGTGCTTTCTAAGGGGAACCCAAGCGAATATACACAAAAGTGCACTTCTCTTTATTACCATGTTTAATAGAAATCATTTTATTCCTAGCTTTACAGAAACCAAACACTCTACTAACAATACAAATTATAGAAGTAACATATGACAGTCAAAAGATAGTTTTGTCTTCAGTGCTTTTAGCACTTTTATTGAGGAAATCGGGATATTTCCTTTCAGGGGTCTTTGTATTGGAAGTATAATTTCGTTCCTCCCTGAATTTGATCAAGGAGACCTGATTGTATATGTTTTCTCCCCATATCATAGATTTTTGTAAGCTTTATATTACGGTTTTAGAAATTTGATAGACCTAGAAATATTTCTACTTATATTCTCAAGCATCAGAAAACTATAAAGATAATGTATTGTAACCTTGGGTTGGACTTGTATTTAAATAACCACAGAGACTATTCTAGGCTCTCTTTTTTGAGAAACTACAGTTGTAGGACTATCAAAGTCACTCTGAAATATTCATGTTATAACATATATAATATCAGACCTTCCAATAACACACACTTTTCCTTGCACTTTATGGTTTCTGTAATTTTTTTTTCTCTCAGTAAAATGAATACACCTTGGACATTTATATAAATCATCAGTAGAGAAATGTTTGTACCTGTCAAGGTGAACAAATGTTCTACACCCCTTTCATTGCCATGAATCTACCAACTGACTGCTTATTCATTCATTGTGTTTACATGTTTGATTTATAAAGGAACAAAACTACATGAATGGATACATTAACTATTACATCATTGTTTATAGTGAATAAATGAGTAGCATTGGTAGGTTTGAGGGAATTTTCAATTAGAATAAATGCTGAGGATTTTAACTTTAAATTAAAAGAAATTTGACCTAAAATAAATATATATTGAAACATGATTTGTAAAAAGTCAAGATAAACATTTGAAGCATATCTTCTGGAAACTGAAAGTGAGGGAGACGCCTTATATAAAACAGCTGCCAAACATGACACAGGAGAGGGGCGGAAGTCATGTATAACCACTACGCTTACTCAAAACTCTTTCGAAAATACGGATGCTATGGTGTGATTTATATGTTAACATAATATGTTATGATTCATTTGGAATCCATTATTTGTTATAGTCAAAAAATCCTTTTGCTTTTTTATAAGAAATTTCCTTTATCAGAAATAACGGTTGCATTTGGTTAGTGGTTACTATATAATACTGCCTTTTTCAAAGAATATACCTTAATAACAAGAGTAAAAGTTTGGCTATTCTCTTCTTCCTCTCCACATTACCCTAGTACTGACTAATCTTCTCTTTTTCCTTCATCTCGATCTTAGTTGTATATGAGAGCTAAAAAAGCAATGCTATTGTAAACTCTAGTTTCTTGATAATTCTTCTGATAGAATTTAATGGGAGAAGTAGATGAAAGGCTTGAGACCTAAGATGTTTGATAGTACTTATCAAAAGCAGACCCATTTCAGAGTTTTCCATTTAAATTTCTCAACCAGCTCTACAAGGAAAAAGTTAAGGCTACTCCTTAATATTCAGCTCAACTGTTTTGGCCATGAGTGAAGAAAAGATCATTTTACCAAATGGCATTTCAAAATGGAGAACCTCCTACCCACATTTCAGAAATTGGTTCCAGCTGCTGAGATTGTCAGGAACAGAAACAACGTCAAAGGAGACACCAGTACAAAATCCAAGCAATTAACAATTTGGTCTAAAAAAATGTGAGCCAAAAATGAAGCCACTTCCTAAAGAAAAGGCCTCTTCATTATGAAGCACAAAGAAACAAGTAGTTGAAATATAGACTGGTAGGTAGTATTTCGGGAACAGCCTTTTGACTGTTCTGTAAGCGTTTACGTGAGAAGAGGTATGTGATAAGCCATTCATGTCAGGCCAGTAGGTAGGAAAAAAACAAATAATCAGAAATAAATCTTTAAAGGTCTCTAACTTCAGAGCTAGTTGCCTGCTTCCCTCTCTATTGCTCATTTATTGTTCCAACAACCTTTTATTGAATGCCTGCTCCATGCCAGACACTATTTTACTTATGAAATTCTTAGAACAAATCTATGAACTAAAACACATTATTTAACTTTTATGAAGGAAGGAACTGAGGTTTGAAAATATTATGAATATTGTACAAAATCTACAGTTGGTAAATATCTAAGTCAGGATTCTATCCTTGGTCTTTTTGTTGCAGGAGTCCAGTGTGCTACTGCAACATACCTAAGGCACTCCAAGCCAATCAACAACAAGCCTTTAAATCTGTATCTGTGAAATGTTTCCATCCAGAACCACTAACAGTTCAGTTCACATCATCTGCCACTAGATTATTTTAACATATCTCCTTCCTTCCAATTTCTCCCCACTCCAATTCAATATCTAAATTGCTGCCAAAATTATCTTTATAAAATGCAAATCTGTCCCTGTCTCTCCCTCATATAACACCTCCAAATTATGACTTAGATCATGACTCCTAATTTTCACAGTTAGGCTACAGAGTAATATGGAGCATCCTTTATAATCACTTGTGCACATTTACCTTCCCTCCAGACTCAGAGAATAAATTGAAGAACTTTGAATCCAATATTGACTTTCAGGCTGATGTGCCATTATTTAGTCTAGGACAAACAACTCAGTGTATACTTATGTGCAGGCTGTGTTCTAATGATAATTTGTGCCTGCAGTCCTGTACTGATGAGAAAAGTGAGGAAACGTCTACCAGAGGGAACTAAGAGGAGAACGGTGGTGCCATGAAATCAGTGGACTTGCCATCCTATAACTTCTCTATTTGCCTGCAAAGTCTTTGCCCACACACTAAATCAAGCATTGCCTCCTCTTTGAAATCGATTCTTCTTTAAGGCACAGTTAAGCAGTTTTCTATGGTTTTACATGACAATCCTTATAGCTCTCTACCTAGCTCTGATTACATTGGATTAGGCAAACGTTTATGTGTCTGTCTCTTCAATTTCAGAAGTCCTTAAGGGTAGGGACCATGCTTTTCTCAATTTTGTATTCTCAGTGCATAATACAGTGTCTGGCTTTTTATAGGTAGTCACCATATATGTAATTAATTAGATTCTAATGATCAACCAAATGCTCTTATGATATTCCTAAAGTTTTCAATCTTGCATGATTTTTTTCTTGAGATAACTTAAGTAAATATTTCATATGAGAAAAGGACCACTTCCAAACAAAACAAATATTTATAACTTGAATTTAACATGTCTTAAAATACTAGGGGTTTTTCTATAGTAGTGATGTGTAGAAATTTTAAAAAACCTTGGTGCAACATAATATAAAAACAAAATAAACCAACCAAAAATTGCTTAGTATATTAATAATAAGTTCACAATATAACTGTATAAAATTATTATTTATTTGTATCATTGATGAAGAAGAAAAGCATTTTTCTTGAATTGTTACACATTAGCAGTAACATAATATTGCAAATTATATTCTAAAGTTATATTTTCAACTATGATTTTGGATAAAAATATTATTCATTATTTACTTAAAAATTTAGGCAGTCTATAAATTTCATCTTTTAGATCTCTTTCTTGAATCTCATGACTTCCTATAACTTTCCATAGCAGTTTCATGAAAAATAATATATAAGAAATAACACCTTTAGAGTTTGTATGTGAGAAAATATTTGCATTTGGCCCTACCATTTAACTGATACCTTAGTTCAGGATTGAATTAAAGACTGGAAATTATTTTCCCCAAGGACTTTCCAGTCATGGCACCAGTATCTTCTAGACTTTCAGGAAGCTCTAATAACTGATGCTGTTCCAGTTCTTGATACTTTGATGGAAACATTTTTGTTTGAGTTTGGTTTAGGTTTTACCCTCTACAAACTTATCATTTACTACTGTTCCCATTGCTGTGACATTACAAAGTGATGTGTGTTTTGGTTTGTGCTCTCCCAGAATCAGAAAATAAGACAAGAATTTAAGTGCAAACACCTTGGATGGTTAACACAGGAAACACAAGACAGCATTTTGGGTGAGGCAAGAGAAAGGAGGAAGTCAGTAAAGGGTTTATCATCAATCCAGTTACCACTGAGGGTAACTGGAGCTAATTTACTGGTGAGTTCTGGAGAAAATTATGGGAAATATCTCAGAGTTATCTTAACCAAGAAGTAAAATGCTGTGTATTTATCCATTAACTGCACATTAGTCATGGTTAAGGGCTGCTTCTGAAAGGTACTGACGCTTCCACCTTGCCCTGTGCACAGACAGATGTCAGGCTTCCATTGCCAATGATAAAATCCCTCAGTGAGATAGCCACATGTGTTTGCAGTAAGCATTCTTTCATCTGACTCCCTAAAATTTATATCCTTTAGTAATTTTGGAATTTTCCCGATTTTTAAAATAAGGTAATTTTCCCATTTTCTGTTTTGTAACTTTACCATTTGAAGAGCAAGTTTTTTAGATTGTGGAAGTTCATTCTTTCACAGTTTATGCATTTTGCTGAATTAAAAAGTCTTTGTCCAACTTAATGTCACAAAATTTTTCCTAATGTTTATTCTAAAAATTTTGTAGTTGTATTTTTTCAATTTAAGTCTATAATCTATTTTTAGCTCATTTTAATGTTATATACAAAATTAATTATATATAAATTATATGTATAACATACATAATTTTTGTATTTGGTTATAACTGGTAGGGGCTGAGGGTTTTTTTTTTTTCTGTACATATACTCAGTTATTCTATCATCCAGTTGAAAAGATTATATTTTATTTATTTAGTTCACTTGGTGTCTTTAAAGAAAATCAATTGACCATATATTGCAGATCTATTCCACTCTCTATTCCATTCTGTTTATGTGTCTATCCATACGCCAAAACCATACTGATTTGATTGTTGTAGTATTTCCAGTTTTATTGAGATATAATTGACCTAGAACATTGTATAATTTAAAGGTATACAATACATTGATTTGATATATGAATATATTGCAAAATGATTACCACAATAAGTTTAGATAACATTCATCAACTCACATAGTTACAGTTTTTTCTTATAATGAGAACTTTTAAGCTCTACTCTTAGCAACTTTCAAATACACGATACAGTATTGTAAATTATAGTTGCCATGCAATACATCACATTCTCAGAAATTTTTAATCTTATAACTAGAAGTTTGTGCATTTTGATCACCTTCATCCAATTCTTCCACCTCCCACCCCTCACGTCTGTCAACCACCAATCTGTTCTCTGTTTTTATGAGTTTGGTTGTTTTAGAGTCCACATATAAGAGAGATCATACAGTATTTGTCTTTCTTTGTTAAACTTACCTCACTTAACATAATGACCTCATGGTCTATCCATGTTGTCACAAATGGTAGGATTTCTTCCTTATGATTGAATAATATTCCATTCTACATATATACAACATTTTCTTTAACCATCCATCATTGAACACTTAGGTTTAAGACTTAGGATGGAACACTTCTATTCTTGAAGCATATTTTCACTAGATGTAGAACTGTGGTTTGATAGATTTTTTTCATCACTTTAAAGATGTTGAATAGTACAGTTTGCTATTACTAAAGGAAAATCAGTGAGTCAGAGTGCATCCTAGAGTATTTGTTTTAGTTCTAGTTTGGCCTTCTCTGCAGATTAACAAGGGGTCTCTTTAGAGTTCAAATCCTATATTGAGCTACTATAATTTTTTTTCATTGATAGGGTGATATCCTTTTATCCTTTATTGGGGGATATGTCCATAAAAATGATTTATACTTATTCATAGATTCTCAAAGCATTCCACAATTAATGAGAAAAAATAAAATTATTCGGGGTCCATTTCTTTTCTATACTCATAGCCTCAGAATTTTCTGCGTGATGAAGAAATCTCTGTAAATTTCTTTCAGGTGAGCAGGAAATTTAATCCAGACAGACCTAAGGATAGATATATAGACATGACTGCTTGAAAAACGTCAGACCCCTTTTTCCTATGTTCTAGTCATCCTAATGGATTTCTTTTTGAAACATTTCTGCTGACTAGTGTGTCAGTAGCAGCTTTTTGGTAAACTAGTTTGTCTATGACATACCATGTCATACCACGTTATGTATATCTCCAGTATATATGGTATGTCCATGATATGTATGGTATATACATGGCATGTATGACGTTATGTCACAGAAAAACTAATTTATCAAAAAACTGAGGGAAAAATGTCATAAATAAAATTGTTAAAGCACAGAAATTGCTTACTAAAATTATATTGCCTTTAAAGCAAATGAGTTGTGATTTATATTTGTGAAATATAGCAAAATCATGTTTTACTTCATGATGATATACAATTTAAAATTATTGTTACTTCTGACTTCCTAATCCTTGGTTAAATAGTTACTTATGTCTCTGTGTTTTGAAAGTGTAAAGCTAAGTCAAAGCACAGACCTAAAAGTATGGTAAACAAAAAGGTAATGGAGAAGTAATGTAGAGATTTCTCTTAATAGCTGTTATATTTATTACATTTTTAAAAAATGAAAACAGGGAAGTAATTAGGCAGGAACATCAAGTGTGCATTTTTTTCCATAGCTTTTTCTGGAAAAAAAATTCACTTTAAAAGATAAATTTTATAAATAGTTTGCAGAAAAAAATAGGAAGACCATGAAACATTTAAATACTCAACTATTATTAATTAATGAATTTCAAAATAGAAGCAATAACTAAGTTATATTTTTTATTGGCCATATAGTCAAAAATTTAAAAGCTTGGTAATGCTTAGTGCTTGTGAGAATTTGGAGACAGGCATCCTCATATTGCTCTAGAACTTGACGAAACATTTTATAGGATAACTTGGCAATTCCACTGCTATTAATTTAATCAATGTATATAATGCAATTCATATTTATAAACATAATCACAATGTATTTTATTTCTGTTTCAATAGTAACAAAAATGTCAAAATAATGGGTAGAGGAAAGAATTTGTTATGGTGCTACCTACAATGGAAAACAATGCAGCTTAAAAAAATAGAGCCATATCTATATATGCTGATGTGGAAAAATCTTCAATATTAATTTTTAGTAAAAAACAAACATGAGAGAAAAGTAAACAGTATAATAAGCATCTGTGTGTGTGTGTGAGAGAGAGAGAGAGAGAGAGAGAGAGACAGAGAGAGAGAGATGGAGAGAGAGAATGTTAGCACATTAAGTTGCAAAAGGGCTCTTTTTCAACTCTGAAAAATGCACACTTAAAAAAATTTTCAACAATTTTCATGGTAAGAAGAATGTAATCTGATAAGAGAATAACAGTATGGGAATATATCTCATTTAAGTCATTGAAAATGTTAACATCAGAGAATAGAAGAAATTTAACAAATAGCAAGATAAATTTTAAGAGCAACAAGCAAATGGGAAATCAAAAGAAATATACAATCTTGAAATTATTTACTAAAATACTGTAAACAATGTAAAAATTTTTAAATAATTTAAAACAGATTTTCAACTGTAGAAACTATTATAAAAATTTACTCACCTCCCTCAAAAAAGCTCAATGAAAGGAAAAAACAGAGTTAAGAGCCAAAAACACCCAAATCTGGCATCTGAAAAACATAGTTTAATAAATACGATAGTCTTCTTGTAAGGCCAATGTGCGTGTGTGTGTGTGTGTGTGTGTGTGTGTGTGTGCGCGCGTAAGAGAGAGGAGAGAGGGAGGGAGAGAGGGAGGGATGGAAGAAGAGATAATATTAGGAATACACACCAAAATGTCACATAAAGAAATTAATAGTCAAAAGAATATCAAAAATAATTGAATATCACTTGATGGCAATACAAGATTTATGCCCAAACTCGGCCTTTTGAAATTGCACCAACAGTGCCAGTCTCATATATTTCCTTTTGTTACAGATAGTTCCATAGCCCACAAGATTTTAGCCCATCAAGTATGGCTTAAAGTGATGCAGTCATCTTGTTACTTGCCAAAATGTCTGAATAACAGCTTACTCATTAGTAAGTTTTCATTAAGTATTAGGTGATGAATTAATGAATATATTAATGGCATTATATTGAATTTAAAGAAACAAAAGCCAAATGTATCTAACTTGTAGGCATAAGAATATTAGGACAAACTTTGATGCAAATATTTGGTCCAGAAATATAGATTTTGAATTCATCAATACAGTGTGAAAGAGTCTTGTGGATAAAACCTGAGCTAAATGCAATTTCTACTTTTGAACAGTATTAAATGCTATTTATATTATATGCATAAGATCAAAATAATTTGAGATGACCATTTAGAGGTTATTTGCTTCTTAAAATCATATTTATCAAAATTGGTTATGATCAAATACCCACAATACTGATAAAATGTATAGTGCTTCTCACCCAGCATGAAACTATCAAGGAAATGATTATATGAAACAGTACATTTCTTTGAATAGCTTTATTCACATCTGATTATGAGAAGATTTTCTACAGATCCTTTGAGAAATGTCTGAAAGCATTTCACTTGCTTTACCACTCTTCCCTACAGCCTTAGTCCAACCTTAAAATAAAACTGGAGAACATATATCCTGTAATAACATCATGAAAAATCATTCTCTAAAGCTCTTATATATGTTTTTTAAAATTTTTATTGGGGTATAGTTGATATACAATGTTGTGTTAGTTTCAGGTGTACAGCAAACTGAATCTGTTATACAAATACATATATCCACTCTTTTTTATATACTCTTCCCATATAGGCTATTAGAGTATTGAGTAGAGTCCCCTGTGCTATACAGTAGGTCCTTATTACTTATCTATTTTATATATAGTAGTGGGTATGTGTCAATCCCAATCTTCCAATTTATCTCTGCTCTCCCCTTTACCCCCCGGTAACCATCGGTTATTTTCTACATCTGTAACTCTATTTCATATTGTAGATAAGTTCATTTGTAACCTTTTTTTTTAGATTCCACATATAAGTGATATCATATGATATTTGTCTTTCTCTGTCTGACTTACTTTAAAACTCTTATACTTGTTAAATGAATGTGCAGCTCTTGAGCCTGCCTGCAAGAAAAACACTGTAAAAATGCATCTGTGGACAAGATGGAAGGGTAAGATAAAGAAAGAACACTTCTCTGTCTACCAATAGATTGTAGTGGAAAACAAGTGAGAAGAGGAAAAAGTGATTTTATCTGGAAAAGTGATACAGGTACTATTTTGAACAATGTGAATCACATATTAGTCAAGTACCAAAGAATAAGTTTATTTTTACTATGTTATGATAAAGCAGCATAGAGCTTGATAATATACGATACAGACATATAATAATATATGATAATAATGTATAATAGTATGTATTACCACAATTATATTTCCCTTAATCTACACTTTTAGTGTAGTACATTTTAGTACATTTTTATATTATAGAAAGGTATAAAATGTAGGATCGCTGAATATGAATACTTTCTAGTGATTATATTTAAGTCATCCAAATATAGTCATTTTCTTTGGCAAAAACTACTTTTTACATGAAGGGAAAATTGGATGTGCCTGTGTTCCTGTTAAGAATTAGCCACTCATTTGAAAAAACACTATGGTTCATCTCTGTTTTATATTTTTGTTTGTGTAAGGTTGTCTATTTTCTCAAGTGTAGGGATATATATTTGCTTAAATGCAGGAATTTTTTATGGCACTAAAAGCAATGAATGAAAGCACTTTCATTCATTTTTCCTATGATTACAAAAATGCTGTGACATAAAAGAAACACAAACACTCAGTATGTATCCTTTTAAATTGAAATATATACCAAAGAAATAAGAATATTACACAAAATTTATTTCACCACAAAGGTTAACATCCTTATTTGTTTAAAAAAATGAAAAGAGATGGAAGGAGGGACGAGGAGACAGAGAGAGAGAGAGACAGAGACAGACAGAGACACAGAGGATGAGAAAGAAAGAGAGAAAGAAAGTGTTTGGCATTAAATTGAAAACATAGACCAGAAAGAAAGATAAGACTCCAATAATACTAAAAAGACACAGAGAATTGAATCTGCTATAAATGATTTATGCTCCAGGATCATGAGGTTAAAAGGCAAAAGCTTTAATGCTCACCCATGCGAGAATGTCGTCACTGGCCTAGATAAAGAATTTGACAGTAATAAGATTTTAAAAGTGGATATTTTCTGGTAGCACTGTCTGCCATAATAAATAGAGGTCATAAAGCTTTGGTCTAAACATATTCAGGGGGGATTAATACTGCAAGCAGATCATTCATCTGAGCTTTGAAAATGTACTTATAAGCCAATTTAATAAATGGATAATGACATAAAGACTATTTGTGAGTCTTAGGGAAACGCATGTCTCTTCTGAGATTTTTTTTATTTCACTATAATTCTTGTAGTGGATAATTTTTTAATTGCAAATTTGAACAAAGCTATGCCTCTTTTAGACTCAAAAATATATAAATCACTTATATTAACCACAAAAACAGAAATGTCACCACCACCACCATTAATTCATACACATCCAAAAAAGTGCTGAGAAAAGTGAACCAAATAATAGAATTGGATTTATTTTTTAAAAGATAATTTGAATTTTAATGAATTGCTCATTTAAAAAATTGATTCATCTAGGGGCTTCCCTGGTGGCGCAGTGGTTGAGAGTCCGCCTGCCGATGCAGGGGACACGGGGTCGTGCCCCGGTCCGGGAAAATCCCACATGCTGCGCAGCGGCTGAGCCTGTGAGCCATGCCGCTGAGCCTGCGCGTCCGGAGCCTGTGCTCCACAACGGGAGAGGCCACGGCAGTGAGCGGCTCGCGTATCGGAAAAGAAAAAGAAAAAAAATAGATTCATCTTCTATGAGTTCACCTTTACAGAGATTGTTTATCTATGATATTTGACAAATAATCCCACTCATTTAAGCAACATATCAACTTTAAAGACAAGTCAATTTGTTTCAAGGGATGTGAGTTAATGATTAAGAAAAATGAATTGAGTTTATCTGGACCACAATGCAAATATCTGACATTCATTTAGTACAGAAACAAAATTAAAGTTTCCCTTTGAGTTCTTTTTTTTTTAATTTGAATTCTATTTAAATTTTTTATACAGCAGGTTCTTAATTAGTTATCTATTTTATACATATTAGTATATATATATGTCAATCCCAATCTCCCAATTCATCCCACCACCACCCCACCTCCTCCACTTTCCCCACTTGGTGTCCATATGTTTTTTCTCTACATCTGTGTCTCTATTTCTGCCTTGCAAACTGGTCCATCTGTACCATTTTTCTAGATCCCACATATATGCGTTAATATACAATATTTGTTCTAGTATTAATGTTCAACTAACAAACTAGCTGTATGTTTATAACTATGCTTTGTTCTCAATTAATTCACAGCATTTAGATGATTTTAATAATTTCCTTGCCTATAAAGATACAGTTGTCCAATACATTAACATATAACATTCTTTAAAAAGATTGTACAGGAAAATTTAAATGCTTTAGAAGCATGTCCTTGTCATTGATTCACAGATGAGCCTATTATTTTATTTCCTTTAGACATTGGTAGGTAGGAGAGATATAGTTCTTAGAACGGATATGTATGTGTGTCTGTGTTTGTGTGTGCTTGCTCATGAAATTATAAGGAATTTGGAATTTGTATGATACAAGAAGAAAATAGTATCACCACTAACAAGATACAAAAAAAAGTATATTACAGTTTTAACACATATGCCATATTCCAAAGAATTCCATATACACAATTTCCCTTTTTAAAATAAAATCATAAATCATCAATATTTTACCTTTTTGGTGGCTGCAACATGTTATTTATCATTTCACTGTACCCGTATTTAATTAAATACTCTACTATTCTTTCCTCCATTGGATGGTTTTGGGAATTCAACTTGAATAGAGAACATATCTTTGTAACAGGAAGATTTGACATAGTTTTTTAATCTCTCAAATATAGGTGATATATATATATATATATATATATATATATATATATTTTTTTTTTTTTTTTTTTTTTTTTGTGGTACGCAGGCCTCTCACTGTTGTGGCCTCTCCCATTGCAGAGCACAGGCTCCAGACGCACAGGCCCAGTGGCCATGGCCCACGGGCCCAGCCACTCTGCGGCATGTGGGATCTTCCCAGACTGGGGCATGAACCCGTGTCCCCTGCATCAGCAGGCGGACTCTCAACCACTGTGCCACCAGGGAAGCCCTAGGTGATATTTTTTGAGAGTCAGATGAAACACTGATATCCTCCTCTGTAAGACAGATCTGTCTATGAGACTTTATATACTAAAATAAACTAAATCTTTACCACAAGTAATCATTAGGAACCACAACAGTTATTCTATTCACTTCATGTTTACACATTCATTAAGTACTCACAAGAATCATATGGAGTGACTACAATTATTTACCCAGTTTTATAGACAAGAAAACCGAGGCAACGTTGTTGGTAACTACCAAAGCTAAGCTTAGTAAGCAGTTGAGACAGGATTTCAACCCATCCCACCTAACTCTGGACCCAAACTCTTAATTGCTACCTAATTATAGTGTAATTTCATTTAAAAGCCATGGTATGAAGACATTTTAGTCTTAGAGTGTTCTTGGATATTATTAAAACTGATATCGGTGAGCATACTGCTCCTTAAGAGAGCTTTGAAAATGTTGCTTCCTTTCTGCAGTCCCTGGTGTCCAACAATCATTTGAATTTTGTTTCTCTTTGCAGATTATATCCTTCCCTCTCTCTTTAAAATGTTTTAATATTTGTCTTTATTACTGATATTTTGAAATTTTATTAATATAACTGTAGATGTGAGCCCTTTACTCATTTCTGCTCACCATTTGGCAGGTCATTTCCTTAGTTTGGGGGAATTTTCTGTTAGTGATTATTCCACTATCATCTCTCTTGGCTCTCATCCTCTCTGCTCTCCCCTAATGGAACTCCTATCCAAGTTGGAACTTCCCAATCCCCCTCCTTAATACTTAATTTTTTCACAGTATTAGACTTTTACATTCACTTTTCCTTGTGCTAAGTTCCTAGAGAAATGATTTATTTGAGAAGTCCTTGTAACAACTTTAAGCCTATACACATGTTTGTCATTTGCATAGTTCTTTGTATGTTCATTCAGTTGTTTCAAATAATGATCTTCTGAATTCCCAAGGTCTTAAATTAGTTGATATCCATAAAGAAATGTGTCAACTATGTTTTGCCATAAGTATGTGATATCCTCTTTTAAAATTCTGAAGTTAAGCATTATATTTATTTTAAAGAATTAGGACGATTACTCTATTACTTCTAATTAATCAAGTGTCAATGTTTTTAATGATTGTTTGATGACCTTTTTCCATTATGTTGTTTCCCTAATATATTCAATATTTTTTTTCCTGTTTGAACTTTAGGGTTTTGCTTTTTAAAAAAATTGTTTATTTATTTATTTATCTATTTATTTAATGGAAGTATAGTTTATTTACAATGCTGTGCCAATCTCTGCTGTGCAGCAAAGTGACTCAGTTCTACACATACATTCTTTTTTTAATATTCTTTTCCATTATGGTTTATCATATATTCAATATTTTTGATTGTGCAGTCAGTCACTTTTCAGTTGCAATTTCTTGTTAGACATTGTTGTTTCTTTTTTTAGGGAAGCCTGCTTCTGAGAAGAGGTGCAGAAATATCTGTATTGTAATTTTATGCTTCACTATTTATAAAGGTGGGAATGGAGCAGAACCTGCCTTTTTATGTGTTATTATACTGGCTGGTTTTCTGAGGGTAGTGCTCTGTTTATCTTCTGGTTTTTTTCTTTTTCTTTAATTTCACTGACATTTGTGTGTTACTAGTAGAGGTAATTTTTATTGTCGGGAGATTATTCTCCAGAAATCTCTAACTTTCTACAATCTAGGCATCAACAGCCCATTTGCTTTATGACTATCTTTTTAAGAATGTTTGTATAAACAGACATCTCTGGGAAAATGGAGAAGTGACTCCTTCTGGAGGAGGTTTCTTTACAGTCTCAAGTATTGGAGATGGAGACATCCTCCTTACCTGTCATATACTAGGGTAATAAGAAAACTTCTCTCCCTTCCTTAGAGAGATTTGCTTACGACTCAGGGCCTTTCTTTCTCCAGAAAGACAGATGCCCAAATTTGCCAGTAACACTTGTATAAGATAAGGGTCTTATGACTCCTGGGCCCCTCTTCTGTAACATATTTCCACTATATGAGCAGGCAACACTGGTCTCTCTGGGAATTGGGGCTCAGGAAACCAGCACCAATATGTTACTACTTCTGTGAGAAATGAACTATCTAAATTCATTTGAATCAGTTTCTTACCAGCTGAATCTTTGGAAGTGTGGCAAGCCAAAGTAATAGCTGCCAACATGTTAATGCCTGAGAGCTGCTTAACCCCTTTATTTTGTAAAATCTCCATCCCCACTTGGGTATTTCTGATGTTTCCTCATGACTGGATTCAGGTTATACATTTTTGGTAGGAATGTGGTATAAGTAATATTGTGTCATTCTCAGCACCAAAACAAGAAGCATGTGAAGTTAGTTGGTACTATCATTGGTGATGTTAATTTTGATCACTTAAGATGGTATTTGACAGGTTTACCACTCTGAGGTTATTGTTTTTTTAAATTGTAATTAATATGTGGGGAGAAGTTTTGATTGTATGTAAATATTCTGTTCCTTACTAGTTTTAGTATCCATCAATGATTCTTTACTGAATTAATTATTACTATGATGACAGGAAAATGGTGATTTTCTATTCTTGTAATTCTTTTTATATGAATGAGTGGGCATCCTACTGTAAGGAAGAGCTTTTATTTTTTATATATGTATGTGCTATCAATAGGGCCTTATGGATCCTCATTTTATTCAGTGATGTATAGACTGTTGCTGTCATTATTTTAATATCCTAAATTTGGCCAGTGGTGGTCTCTTGGGCTCTTTTTGCTTGTTCTTTTCTTACTATTTTGTTTTTGTTTTGTTTTAGCACTTAATTTATGGAAAATGAATTTTTAAGCTTTGTCTCAGCCCTACAATTACTTCCCCAAGGTGTTCTAGATCCTTTAAATGGAAAATAATACTTAGAAATCAATATATGGGTGCTGGGTTTGCTCATTGCTACTGACATATTATTGCCTATAGGCATTTCAGAAGGCAGAGACACTGCATAAATTTGAGATAAATTACAGGATATTCTGAGATTTGTTTCAAAACAATGCAACTGAAAAGAGGGAGAACAAAATGAGTCATAATCATTGAAGGTAGTTGATGAATAACTGGGGTTCATTACACTATTTTATTTTTGTAAATGAAAAATTCCTTAATAGCACAAATCAACAAAAACCCAAACTCAAAAAACAAAAACAAAATTTCTAGTACTAATGGTCTTTCCATTTGAAAAGCTATTCAAATGGATATGTAATTATTTGGCATTCAGTCACAATACCTAAAGTAAAAATAATTAATAAAAAAATAGCAAATTCCACAATAACTGTAAACAATTTCATTTCATGTAATTAATTTACTTTATTTCCAAATTTTATTTCTAACTCCTGAAATTCCTCTAAGTGAGTCACCACTAATTACATTAAATTGTATATATTTAATGCTTTGGATTTTTCTTTTGTGTACAGTTTAAATAGGTGTTTAAATTCTGGATCTTATATAAAACTTTGTAAACTAATCACATAGCTATATTCTTCTCCATCTGCATTTGGGACCTGTCTCCCACCACCAAGTAACTACTTTTCTTCATCATTACATGCTTTTTTACTTCTGTGATATCTAGGATACAAACATGGCCCCTATTCTCAAGTGTCTCAGGTGCCCTCAAGGCATTATTCTCTGTTTCGTCTCAATGTCTCCCTGTCTTATGGATTATATAATGGCTCACATCTAACAAACATTTCCTACAGGGAAAAAAAGACCCTATTCTCTTAACTCTTTCTATATTTTTAATACCAGGAAAGCACTCTAATTAGCTCAGTCTTTGTCAAATGTCCAAATTTGTTGTTGGATGTCAGGAAACTATGCTTGGCCATCCGCTCTAGAATCAAATGATTCTAAGTGAGTTATTTGGGGCTAAGAAAAAAAAAATTGTATGTCCTAGGAAAAGATGATAGAAAAAATTACTGGGGATATAAGAAAAAAATTGATGCCTGCTGTCTTATTCTTTTCAATCAGCAATATGTTGTGGATCAATTTATATGCTTAACTTATCTCTATAAAACCTCTGTTTTATAAAAAGAATTATGAATTCATTATATTTTATTTAATTCTATTCCCCTTTAATGGACATTTTGTTCCTAAATTCTATAATCATTTTCAGTAAAAATATCACTGGGAATTTAAAATTAAGAATTATAAATTCTAGAATTTTTCAGTTAATTTAAGATAGAGTTTTCAGTCATTTTCATCATCATATTAAATGACGATTACTGGAAAATGATTACAATTATATAATAGATTAGTTAATAAACACATATTAATGTAGTTTTTCTTAATGCAGTCATATAAAAAGAAAATAAACATTTATCGAACAAAGAGTCCCTTTGTTGAATACCTTTTCCTTATAAATAATATACTAATAAATCTATAAAAGAAAAGATTATTGGGTTATGACTGAGATACATTTGCAAAGCAATAGCAGAAGCCTACTTGCAGTTAGCTGGAGTGTGCTCCAATACATAGCTTCTTCCTGAAACACAGTACACAAACATTACCTTTGTTGTCTAATGGAGAAAAATGTAAAAATCACTGAGAAAAAGAACACCATACGAACTGATGAGGATGGAAAATTAGTAATGCTACAACTACAGAAAATGTTGGTTTTAGGGTCTTTTAGGCTTTAGAGAATATGGTAATTTCTATCATAATTCTGATATCTGTCCTGTTTATACTGTCGTTTTAAATATATTTTTTCCATTGGTTTGTTGGAGGGCAAGACTCCCCTGCATCTGATTTCTTATTTTTCCCCCAAATTAAATTAAACACAAATATTATGTAGTATTTTAACTAACATCAAAATGCAGTTAGTACCTGTGTACATATATCATAAGCTCAGTTCTGATTTAAATAAGATTTCTTTTCCTTTTTTCCATTTTTTTCTTTTTAAAATAATGTTTCTGTGTATGTATTGTTTTAAGTACTGAAAATGTAAAACATGTTAGAAGATATCTTCTCATTTTATCAAAAATGTTTCTTCTTTGGCTATCTTTTTTTGTGTATTACCACATGGCTGTCCATTACTTTATGCCTCAGTTCATAAAGAATCATTCTGCCTTTGAAACCACATCCTGATAAGAAAGAATCATCTAGCCACGGCATATTCCTAAGCATCTGGTTTGGGAAAATAGAACACATAGTCTAAGCATCTCTACACATCTGTATGAAACACAGTGGAGCTAGTTTCATTTGTTTGTTTCCTTTATACAGTTTAGAAAATGAAAGCTGATGCATTTGAGGCTTACAATAATGATAGCAAATATTCCAAAGGCTTTCATATGCAAAATATTTTAATTGCCAAAGACTTGGAATAAATCTTGGCTCACTTGCATTGAAATTTCTCTTCTTGGGACTTTTGCTTCATTTTTCACAATTTGTATTATTAGTACTTTGTCAAATTTTGCATAAGATTTCTTTCTCTTGATCCCCTGAACAGAAGACAAAAAAAACTCTGGCTCACACTGAAACTGAATTTCATAATTAAGGTTCAGGCTATAGTAATGTTTTTAGAAATTTTACATACTAACTGATAAATCAGCAAATCAACTCTATTCCATTTTGAAGCATTAGGCTTCTGAAACTCTTAAGAAATTGTGATGGTGATATAAAACCTCAAGAGATGTAAGATTTAATTGAAACATTTCTCTCAGAAAAAATATTATTATGATAGCATCAACTGCTATGAACTCAAATGCTGGTGATTTCTAGTATTTGTGTTCTCCTTCTACTTAAGAGAGTTGAAATAGATCAGCTTTTTCAGTCTCATTTACAATTCAGTGAGGTCATGAGACCTATTTCTGGCCAGTATAAGGTAATCAGAAATAATGTCTATAATAAAAAGGCCCAGCTCATTAAAAAAATCATATCTGATTCTGTCTCTATCTTTTCCCATCTCCCAGCAGTTGAGGTAGAGGCACCAGCAGGGGATTCTCAGGCTCCATGGGATGACAATGCCACAAGAGGAAAGGCACCATAGTCCCTGAGATTCCTTGCATATTACTAAGTAAAAAATAAATATATATGTTAAATTTCACTTTGATTTTGGGGTTTGATAGCAATTATCCTATTCTGACTGCCTCTTCAGGACTACCTTGACTATTTTTGGTCCTTTAAATCTCCATAAAATTTTTTTGGAATCAGCTAGTGAATTGTCATATACACATGCACACGTGTATACACACACACAAAACACCTTCTAGGATTGGAATTGCAATTGTCTTGAATCTATTTATAGGTTAATTTTAGGACAATTTACAGCCCCACAATATTAGTACTTCTCACCCAAGGCCATCACATATCCCTTTATTAAGTTCTAGTTATTTTTTCAATATTGCAGTATAGTTTTCTATGTAGATGTACTTTTTTTGTTTGATATATTCCTAGGTATTTGATCATTTTGGTATTTCTAAATTATGTTTTTTTTGAAATTTCTCTGTTTTATTGTTCATTGCTAGTGTATAGAAAAAACAATATTATTTTTAATGTTTTGAGGCATAACATACAGAAAAGTTCACTGATCTTAAATGTACAGCTTGTTGAAATGTTGCATATGTATACAGTAATGTAACCAACATAGAGATCAAGATAAAGAACTTTTCCAGAAGCCAGTAAGCTCTTTTATGTACCTTCCCAGTAAGGAACCATGAGATAACCCCTATTCTAACTTCTACCACCTTAGATTATGTACGTATATTTTAAATTTCAATAAAGGGAATCATATACTATGTACTCTTTCTGTTTCTGGCTTCTTGTGCTCAATATAAAGTTTGTGGTTTATCCATATTGTCGCATATAAAAATAGTTTATCCAATTTCGTTGCTGTATATGATTACGTGAATATACTTCAATTTACTTATATATTCTCATGTTAATGAACATTTGGATCATTTCCAATTTTTGTCAAATAGGGGAAAAAACACTATTAACATATCTGTATGAATTCTGGTTCAAGATGGCGACATAGGGTGAACCCGAACTAACCTCTTCCCACGGACACACCAAATCTACAGTTACATATGGAAAAGTTCCTCTGAAAAAAATCTAAAAACTGGTGAAGTAACCTCTTTACATCTGGCAAATGAGAGAGAAACCACACAGAAGCCATAGAAATAACTGAGACACGATCTCATTGTAAACTCCACCCCCAGTGCAGCAACCCATAATCGGGAGGAAACTCACAAACCCAGAACTTTCTCCTAAGGAGTTAAGGGTTTATACCCCACACTGGGGACCCCAACTTTTAAGAGCAGCACCTGAGAGATGAGCCCAGAGCATCTGGCTTTGAAGATCAATGAGATTCACATCCATGAGAATTGCAGGGCTGTGGTGAACTGAGAAATGACTCTTAAAAGGCTCGTGCTCTTGGACTCCACAGCCCAAAGGCCCACTGCAGAAACAGCCCTTTGAAAAGCATCCAGACTTTATGTGAAAAAAAATTCACTTGCTAATTTTAACGTGTTGGTCTGAGGGGAAAGGGCCTGCTGGGATACTCTCCAGGGACAAAGGCTCAGAAGCCATCTTCCTGATCTCTCTCCCCCGTTGTTAAAGCTGGCAGATGCCATCTTTTTTTCTCCTTCTTTCCTAGTAGGTGCCATGTTTATGCTCTAGCCACAGGCACCATCTTTTACACTTGCCCTCTGTCTTGCTAAAGCCTGCAGATGCCATCTTTTTAAAAATTGTTTTCCTTTTCTCTTTTCCCTATTTTCTTTACTTTTTCTTTTCTTTTTTCAGGCAGTGCCATCTTTGCACTCCCCCTTTGCTATACTTGAGAGTGAGAGTTTTTCCCAGAGGGGAGCTTGTACACATATCTCGTACCACAGTGTTTACATCTGGTGACCCAGTTTTTGAGGCTTCCACCCAGGGGATGCTTCTTGATTGCTCATTTATAATGTCCCTCAGCATCTCTTCATAGGTCTCTGATACCTAAAAACCTACATGCCTCTCATTGGGCCCTGCCTCCCAAGTCTGACACTTGAACCTAAATATAAAGGAGGTATTGCTATGGTCAATGAAACATAGAGCGCTACGTTCTTCTCAGTTGGGTCAACACTCTGTGAAAAACCTCTTATTTGGACACATCTTAAATTAAGCACTATAAAAATAGCTACAATTTATTGAGAGTTTGCTGTATACCTGACATTTAGCTAAGCCTTGTAATACATTATCTTATTTAATACCCACAATAATTGTATTAGGTACAATTATGTGATATGCTATATATGATGAAATTATGGCCCCAAAATAGTTCTATAACATGCTCAAAGTCATGCAAAACAGAAATGGGGGAGACAAGTCTAAATTCCCTTTTGATTCAGAACCTGCACTCTCAGTCATGATGTTGCTTCTCTCACAGAACTGACTGTATATCAACATTTGAGCTATTCTTCCCTAATATGCCTGCTCAGTTTCTCATCCTAATAGTCTTGTTAGGATACCCAACCATTCTCTTAGACATCCTAAGATATATAAGAATCCCAGTAGTTAGCAGAATGTAAGCTCAAAAAATGTAAATTATAATTTTCACAAAATTTAGAGATGCCCCTAAAGAATTGGAAATATTCCATGTTGTCAGCAAACTGGGGCTCATGGTTGAAGGATATTTCAAAAGAGCCAATTACATTCAGTGAATTTTGGTGATAAATGATTTAACACATCAGGTTTGGCAGGTTAAAAATATTATTTTTTCTAGAATTTTAGATACTCCAAAAACTCCATGTGAGCAGAACACATTTAATTAAAACAAAACATTTCACACTCAATAGCTAGACATAATGAAGAATTACAAACCATGTTATTTCTTTCCTCTTGAATCAATTTTTTAAATGGTAATATTACATGACTAAAACCTAATTTTATGATCTATATATTTTCTAAAATAAAGAAAAACAAAAATATGGAGAAATGCCATATATAACACAATGTAGAAATGCCAAGTAATATATGTACAGTCACATTTATATTATTTAGATAATGGGATTGAATCCAACCACAATATTTTGTACCATGCTCTTTAAAAGCATTTTTATTGTGAAATATGACAGAGAAAATTGCATAAAATATAAATCATTGTGAGGTAAGTTCCCTGTAATTCTCAAATAATTAAAAAAAAAATGTATTTCAGAAGCCTTCATATGACTTCCTGATCATAACTTCCTCTAACCTTTGTAGTCACTAACCTTTGAGGAATTTACTTCCTTATTTTTCCTGTTTTATTAGTATCCAAACAAAGTTTGGATTTTGTTTAAATGTAATCACATTTAAATGTAATCAGTGCATATACTCTGTTGTGTCTTTCAACAGTATGTCCTTTAGATTCTTATCAGCTTTTTGCTTACTTATACAATTCTTTCATTTTCATGACTGTACAGTTTTCCATAACATCAATATATCATGATTTGTTCATATACTCTATAATTATTTGTGTTGTTTCCAGCTTTGATGTGTTACAAACAGTGTTATCATAATCCTTGTGCGTGTTTATGGATAAGCTTCCATTCTTATGGAATATATACCCAAGCATGGGACTGTTGAGTTACAGGTTACGTTTGTTTTTTGCTTTACTAGATACTGCCCATCCTTTTCCCAATGTATTCAATAGTTCCTACAATTACATATTGGCATTACACAAGAATTCCAGTTGCTCCATATTCTCCCAACATTTGTTCAGATTTTATAATTTCTTCAAATGTGCTGGATGTGTGATGCTATCTAACTGTGGTTTTAATTAGCATTTGCCTGATTCCTAACAAGATTGAACATATGTTCATCTTTATCAGGCATTTGGGTTTTTTTGTTGTTGTTGTGAAGTCACGTTTTATATTATTTATCAATATCTCTATCTTTTATTATTTACTGGTGAGTATTTTTTGTATATTCTAGATACAAAGTATTTGCCTGGTATGTTCATTTTAAAATCTTTTCCCACTCTGTGACTTGTCTTTATACTTTGTGTAGTCTCAGGAGGAAAGGAAACTAGGAGTTGCGTTACAAATAAGTCACTTTTGTGAAGTAATGATTATTTCTTTTAAAAAAACCTAAAATATAAAGAAAAGTATTAAAAGAATCAACTACATAAAAGTAAGAACTTCTGTCCATATAAAATTTGAAAGATGAAAGAAGGAAGGAAGCGAAAAGAAAGAAAGGAAGAAGGAAAGAAAGGAGGGAAAGAAGGAGGAAGGGGTAGAGGAAAGGAGGGGAAGGGAAGGGAAGGGAAGGGGAGGAAGGAAAGAAAGAAAAAAGAACAAAGCCATAAGTAGGGAGAAGGTATTATAAAGCATATACCTGATAAAATAAAATAAATACAGATAGATGATAGACAGTGTTAAAAGTCAATAATAGAAAATAAAAACAAAGATAGACAAAACACATGACTAAGAATATTTAGAGAAGAAGAGACACAAATGATTTATAAATGTGAATTGAACTTTTAGCCTTCATATATATGTTATAAGAAATACTGAAAAGAGCACAATGTCACTGGCTTCTTTTCCTTGCCTATTACACCCTTTTGTCCCAATACCCAGCCATATGAAGATAAGATGAGCCAAACATTAATTAATCAATTAATATAAAAACAGAAAGAAAAGGAAGTGAAAAGTCTCCAAAATACTAGAAGATAGGTTTTATCACTTTGTGTTTTCTCTATCAAAATACTGCAAAGGGGAGGTGAAACTTTCCTATATCATAACAGAAGTCCAAAAAGCCAGAATTCATCCAGAGGAAGTCAACAGATTCTTGGTGAGTTAGTAGTACCATAGTTATCCATAGAGTGAGATAGTAGGTTCCCAGTTGGTATGATTTAGTGACTCCTGAAAGTAAGATTACAAAACGCTGGTAATTGCAGCAATACTCTGCAGATCTCAACAGACTAGTATTAGAAACCAGGGAGCTGCAGACTCAATTGTGACAACATGTAAGATAAGCCATGAGCTTTCAAGAATTACTTGGAGGGTACCCTGTAGGGTGTTTTGAGTTTCAGCATCACTAAATAGGTACCAAGACCAGAATAATTAGGAGCCTCATCTTTATTGCCAAGCTGATGAAGCCTAGTGGACCAGCACTTTGGTATCCCACCAAGGATTGTTGAGAGGAGGGCGCATCTGCACTATAGACCAATCACAACTGGGAAATAACCAGGAATGCATCCTCATTCAGATAATTAGATTAGCTGAATTGTGCTGTATCATACAGATGGACACTCACACAGGTTGTGCCAATCTTCATAATATAAACCAAAGAAAAAGGAAAGATGGTAACACTACTGTATTTTCTTACTGGTATTGGGGTTTCTAATGGTAGGATATAGACAAGGGAAAATAATTCTAAATGATGTATGATAGATAGATGATAGATAAATAGATACATAGATAGATAATCCCTTCTCCAGAATGTAGAGTATAATTCTTTCCCTTTGACTATGGGGTTGACTTAGTGACTCATTTCCAAAAAATACTGCATGGTAAATGAAAATTAGTAACTTTAGAGTTAAGAAACTTAGCAGACAACAACTTAACCGAGTTAGTTAATCAGGTTAATATCATCAGTGATAGGTGATGTTGATATCATATGCTCCATGATATAATGCCATTAGAAAGGCACTTCATCTCTGTAATATTCTTTCCAAAAACTCATGACCTTAGTCAAATCATGATAAAACATCAGAGAAACCTAAATTTAAGGACATTCTTTAAAATACCTGACCAGTATATGTCAAAGCTGTCAAGGTCATCAAAAACAAGGAAACCCTGAGAAACTATCTCAGATTAGAGTATGGAGATATGCTGAGCAAATGCAATGTGGTAACCTGGACTGGATGTTGGAACAGAAAAAGAACATTAGTAGAAAAACTGGTGGAATCTGAATAGAATCTGTAGTTTGATTAGTAGTATTGTACCAATGCTAATTTCTTAATTTTGGCAAATATACTATGGTTATGAAAGATATTAACATTGGGGAAGTTGAGTGAAGGTATACAGCAACTCTCTGTACTATCTTTGCAAGTGTTCTATAAATCTAAAATTATCTCACAGGTAGCATTTTATTTAAATTTTCTTTTTAAAACTAACTAATATAATGAAACAGGTGATGAAGTAAGTTCTATAGACCATAACTGAAGTCACCACAGACAAAAATCTGTTGGAGTTTTCAGAACGCATTATATTAGCACTTGGGAGAGAAAGTTTTTGAGTTTTGGTTAATATATGGCTCAGAGGAGATAGAAAATGATATTAAATTCTCTAAGGCCCTATATTAAGATCATCTATGATTACAACGTAGCTTATCCTCAGTGCCTGTGTCTGAAAACATAACATCACTTAAATAGGTTCTGTTCAACCTGATAGCTTTTGAATACATGTCATAGTTAAGAAAGAAAAAATCTTCCATGTTAGTGAAGTTATTGTATAAGATTGAACAGAAAAGGATAAATAACTAAATCTTCTGCAATGGGTTCAACTGTAGCAAGGGACAGCAAGGGCTACATAGATTGCAATGGTACCAAAGAAGTTCAGAGTTCATGTGTTACCATGGAGATATCCCCAATTCTCATCTTAGCAAGGTTAACTATAGAGGAAAAGTAGATGGATGGTCAGCCAAGAGTTGGAACCCAGTTAGAAGTCTTTTAATTGTTTGCTTTGACCCTGGTTCAGGAATTCAAGGACAGAATTATACCACTTGAAGTCTTCTGAAATAGGGATTGTCCTGGGGCCTCCCCAGGATGAAGATCTCATAGGAAAGAATAAAAACATAGACATGTTTTAGGAATCAGCATGTACAATTTTGCTTCCAGCATAAGTGAAGTGAGCATAAGCCAGTCAGATATAACCACCTGGTATTTTGAGGAAAACCATGGCATCAGTCAAGAAACACTGTCAAGATGACCAGAGCAACATTGCAGCCATGACATCGAAGAGTAATAAACACAAAGTAATCACTGACCTGCCAAACCCAGATGTGCTCCTGAAGCAAAGTTCAACACATCATGAAGCCGGAACACTCACAATAGTTACTAGTTGCAAAAGGTAACAGCAAGAAAAACAGCCTCTAGTGATTTGATGCTAAGAATTGCCTCAGAGGACACCAGAAAGTAACAGAGTTGTGAGCTGCATGGTGGTTTTTTTGTTTTTTTGCGGTAAGCAGGCCTCTCACTGTTGTGGCCTCTCTCGTTGCGGAGCACAGGCCCCAGATGCGCAGGCTCAGCAGCCATGGCTCACGGGCCCAGCTGCTCAGCAGCACGTGGGACCTTCCCGGACCGGGGCACGAACCCGTGTCCCCTGCATCGGCAGGCGGACTCTCAACGACTGTGCCACCAGGGAAGCCCCTGATTAGACTTTTTAATACTCTTTTGATACAGAGATTCTTACTCTTGCCAGCTGCATCTGCTTGTGGGAATAGAACTTACTCTCCATACTGAAACTTGATAAAATAATGTTCTGTTCAACATCATATGGAACATTAGGCAATATCAATTTCCATTGCCTGACTCAGTATCACCAATTTCCACAGAAGCTTGCTGCCTTTCTCACCCCTAAATTAGAACAATGCCAAATTAAAATAACCTTGTTTCTTCACACTTGTGATTGGTATTGCTGACCCCTTGTTCAGAAGTTCAGTTCTGCAGTGCTAAAACCTAACTCTAGTCATTCTAGATTTCTCTTCATGTGCCTCACTAGCAAACCCATTTAGGTTGAACAGGAAATCACTGCACGGTTTATACTTTCTGATACGGATATCATCAAAGAACTTCAAATGTTTTCTTTATTTGATTGCGTATTTTTTTTTCTTCTTCATGTTTTTCTTTGTTGGATCTATTGTATATGTGCCACCTAAAATACTTTTCAGAAGTAGGTGATGTATAAAAAATGAGATAAATAAAATAGAGATAAAATTTGTTAAAGAGAGCAAATTTATAATAGCAGAATCTGGACTAGAATACATTTTGTTCTCGTCAGTCTCAGTTCTCTTTTCATTGTACTACATTGGTTCTTAAACCTTTAAGAAGAATTTTTATCATTAAAATAGTATCTTGTGATAGTCATTCTATGGAAGAAATACCATTTTAATTATTTTTAAACATATCCAGAGGCGCAGAATTCTAAGATGGTCCCTAGGATTCTGCACCTGGTGTGCACTTCCTGTAGCATTCCCTCTCTTTGAGTGCAAGTATGACCTGTGAATATGACAGATGGTTTCTCCTGTGATTAAGTTATCCTATATGACAAAGATGAGGGATTTTAAAGATGTAATTAACATCCCAAATCATTTGATTTTGTGTTAATCAAAAGGAAGATTACTCTGTGTGGGCCTGACTTAATCTGGTGAAAGTCCTTAAAATAGGACTTTCCAAAGTCCTATTCCAAAGACAGAGATTCTCCTGCTGGCTTTGATATAAGTGTGATGTTGTGAGAGTGACAGTAAAAGGCCTGGTGCTAAGAAATTGTGGGGTCCTCTAGGATCAGAAAGCATCCTGCAGTCATCCAGAAAGCAGAGACTTTATTGCCACAGTGACGAAAAACTGATTTCTGCCAACAACCTGAATAAACTTGGAAGACTTCTTCCAGCCTAAACCCTAATTGATATCCTAAGCAAGAAACTGAGATAATATGCACCTGGACTCACTCATGACCCACAGTAACTGTGAGATAATAAATATATAATGTTTTAAGCTACCAAGTCTGCAATAATTTGTTATATAATATTATGAAACTAATACAGTACCTCTTTGAAAATATCCTACACATATTTCACTTATATCATAGAACCCATTGAAGATTCTTTGCAGAGCTAGAAGTATATCATCCTTAAACACTTTTTTAACATTTTAAAAGCTTCTGTAATTGTCACTGATTTTATAATATTTACATTTCTCCCTATCTCAAATTGGTTTTATTATGTCATATCTCTTATAGTTTGTTGGTAATTCAGATTTGAATAATACTTCCTACCAGTCTATTCATTATTGGTCTTGTGCTATTCTCAAAAACAGTGAAGGATCTGGAATTTTAGCTTACTTGTAAGCTAAGTTGCTAGCCTGCCATGATTTCATAGATTCTGGCAGAAAGCAGAGACTCTGGGGCAAGAGACAATGGATTTTATTATTTATAGCACAGCAGCAAGCAAGAGTTTCATGTTTGCATCACTTACCCTCAACTCTCAAGTGTCCTATGTATGTTGCTCACAGAATGAGTCTGTGTCATAGCTGAGGAACTCTGATCTTTAGTTGGGCTGCTAGAAACCTGCCAGTCTTTTCCCAGTGAAAGACGTTACATTTGTTATTTTTGAAAACATATCTGTTTTTTGCTTCTGAAGTAGACATTTTCTCTGTCTTCCAAAGCTTTTTGTTCTACAAACATTCTTGGAAGGACATTCCTGAACAAAACCTGAAATACCTCTTCTCAGAAGACATACAGAAATGTGAGAGATATGGAGAATTTTCTCTCATCAGCTACTAAGTTCTGTACTTGCCTTCTTAAAAAATTTTACTTTACAATGAAAATTTAGATTTTTAGTTACTTTAGTGAAGCATTTACAATTTTTGCCTATATTCTGCTGCTTTTTGAAATGCAACTCAATAATTTTAATATACTAAATTGACATTAAGATGCATCCATTTATATTTTCAGGTAATATTCTCTTTACATTCCAACCCTGGCTCACAGAGAATAGCATGTTCCCTCACTATTCCTTCTCTCCTTTTCATCTGTTTAACCTGAAGATCAGCTGAGTAAGTGGATAAAAAATCTGCTCTACAGGGCTGGCCAAACCCAGAAGCTAAATCTGAGTAACAAGTTCTAGATTCAAGCTATGGAGAGAATGTACCTCAATGTAATAAAGGCCATATATGACAAGCCCACAGCTAACATCATACTCAATGGTAAAAAGCTAAAAGCATTTTCTCTAAGATCAGAAACAAGACAAAGATGCCCACTCTCACCACTTTTACTTAACATAGTATTGGAAGTCCTAGCCACAGGAATCAGACAAGCAAAAGAAATTTAAAAATCCAAATTGGAAAGGAAGAAGTAAAACTGCCACTGTTTGCAAATGACATGATACTATACATAGAAAATCCTAAAGACACCACTGAAAAACTACTAGAACTCATCAATGAATTCAGTAAAGTTTCAGGATACAAAATTAATATACAGAAAGCTGTTGCATTTCTATACACTAACAACAAATCAGAAAGAGAAATTAAGAAAGCAATCCAATTTACAGTTGCATCAAAAAGAATAAAATACATAGGAATAAATCTAACCAAGGAAGTAAAACACCTGTACTTAAAAAATTATAAGACACTGATGAAAGAAATTGAAGAAGACACCAACAAATGGAAAGATATACCATGTTCATGGATTGGAAAAATTAGTATTGTTGAAATAAACATATTTAACAAGGCAATCTACAGATTCAATGCAATAGCTATAAAAAAACCAATGACATTTTTGAACTAGAACAAATAATTCTAAATTTTGTATATAAACACACACACACACACACACACACACACACACACACAAAATCCAAAGCAATCTTGAGAAAGAAGAGCAAAACCATAGGTATCATGTGCCCTGATTTCAAACTATGCTACAGAGCTACAGTAATCAAAACAGTATGGTACTGGCACAAAAACAGACATATAGATCAATGGAACATAATAGACAGCCCAGAAATGAACCTATGCTTATATGGTCAATTAGTCTACAACAAAGAAGGCAAGAATATACAATGGGGAAAAGACAGCTCTTCAATAAATTGTGTTGGGAAAGCTGGACAAATACATGCAAAAGAATCAAACTGGACTACTTTTTAACATCATATACAAAAATAAACTCAAAGGGGATTAAAAACTTAAATGTAAGACCTGAAACCATAAAACTCCTATAAGAAAACATAGCAGTATGTTCTTTGATATTGGTCTCAGCAATATTTTTTTTGGACATGTCTTCTAAGGCAAGGGAAACAAAAACAAAAATAAACAAATGGGATTATATCAAAGTAAAAAGATTTGCACAGCAAAGGAAACTATCAAAAAAAAAGAAAAGGTCTCATACTGAATTCAGAGAAGATATTTGAAAAGCATATATTGGATAAGGTGTTAATATCAAAAATATACAAAGAACTCAGCCTATCCACCAGAGGGTAGAGAGCAGAAGCAAGAAGAACTACAATCCTGCAGCCTGTGGAATGAAAACCACATTCACAGAAAGAAAGACAAGATGAAAAAGGCAGAGGACTATGTATCAGATGAAGAAACAACATAAAACCAGAGAAAAACAACTAAATGAAGTAGAGATAGGCAATCTTCGAGAAAAAGAATTCAGAATAATGATAGTGAAGATGATCCAGGACCTTGGAAAAAGAATGGAGGCAAAGATCGAGAAGATGCAAGAATGTTTAACAAAGAACTAAAAGAATCAAAGGACAAACAAACAGAGATGAATGATACAATAACTGAAATGAAAAATACACTAGAACGGGGGCTTCTCTGGTGGCGCAGTGGTTGAGAATCTGCCTGCTAATGCAGGGGACACGGGTTCGAGCCCTGGTCTGGGAGGATCTCATATGCCGGGGAGCAACTAGGCCCATAAGCCACAACTACTGAGTCTGCGTGTCTGGAGCCTATGCTCCGCCTCAAGAGGTGCTGCGATAGTGAGAGGCCTGCGCGCCGCAATGAAGAGTGGCCCCCACTCACCACAACTAGAGAAAGCCCTCACACAGAAATGAAGACCCAACACAACAAAAATAAATAAATTAATTAATAAACTCCAACCCTCAACATCTTAAAAACAAACAAAAACACTAGAAGGAATCAATAGCAGAATAACTGAGGCAGAAGAATGGATAAGTGACCTGGAAGACAGAATGGTAGACTTCACTGACATGAAACAGAATAAACAAAAAAGAATGAAAAGAAATCAAAACAGGGGCTTCCTTGGTGACTAAGTGGTTAAGAATCCGCCTGCCAATGCAGGGGACACAGGTTCGAATGTTGGTCTGGGAAGATTCCACACGTGCGGAGCAACTAGGCCCATGTGCCACAACTACTGAGCCTATGTGCCACAAATACTGAAACCCGTGTGCCTAGAGCCTGTGCTCCGCAACAAGAGGAGCCATCACAAAGAGAAGCCTGCACACCGCAACAAAGAGCAGCCTCCACTCGCCACAACTAGAGAAAGCCCACGTGCAGTGATGAAGATCCAATGCAACCAAAAATAAATAAATTTATATTTTAAAAAAAGAAATGAAGACAGCCTACGAGAACTCTGGGACAAATTAAATTCACCAACATTTGCATTATAGGGGTCCCAGAAGAAGAGAGAGAGAAAGGACCCAAGAAGATATTTGAAGAGACTATAGTTGAAAACTTCCCTCACGTGGGATAGGAAATAGCTACCCAAATTCAGGAAGTGCAGAGAGTCCCAGGCAGGATAAACCCAAGGAGAAACACACCAAGACACACAGTAATCAAACTGACAAGAATTAAAGACAAAGAAAAATTATTAAAAGAAACAAGGGAAAATAACATACAAGGGAACTCCCATAAGGTTAACAGCTGATTTCTCAACAGAAACTCCACAAGCCAGAACGGAGTGGCACGATATATTTAAAGTGATAAAAGGGAAGAACCTGCAACTTAGATTACTCTACCCAGCAAGGAGCTCATTCAGATTCAATGGAGAAATCAAAAACTTTACAGAGAAGCAAAAGCTAACAGAATTCAACACTACCAAGCCAGCTCTACAACAAATGCTAAAGGAACTTCTCTAAGCAGGAAACACAAGAGATGAAAAGGACCTACAAAAACATCACCAAAACAATTCAGAAAATGGTAATAGGAACATACATATTGATAATTACCTTAAATATGAATGAATTAAATGCTCCAACCAGAAGACAAAGGCTCACTGAATAGATACAAAAGCAAGACCCATATATATGCTGTCTACAAGAGACCCACTTCAGACCTAGGGACACATACAGACTGAAAGTGAGGGGATGGAAAAAGATATTCCATGCAAATGGAAATCACAAGAAAGATGGAGTAATCAAGAATAGGGCTTCCCTGGTGGCGCAGTGGTTGAGAGTCCGCTTGCCAGTGCAGGGGATGTGGGTTTGTGCCCCGGTCCGGGAAGATCCCACGTGCCGTGGAGCGGCTGGGCCCATGGGCCACGGCCACTGGGCCTGCACATCTGGAGCCTCTGCTCCACAGCGGGAGAGGCCACAGCAGTGAGAGGCCGCATACAGCAAAAAAAATATCAAGAATGTTACAAGAGACAAGGAAGGACACCAAATAATGACCAAGGGATGAATCCAAGAAGAAGATATAACAATTATAAATATTTATGCACCCAACATAGGAGCACCTCAATACATAAGGCAACTACTAACAGCTCTAAAAGAGGATATCGACAGTAACACAATGATAATGGGGGACATTAACACCTCACTTACAACAACGGACAGATCATCCAGACAGAAAATTAATAAGGAAACACAAGTTTTAAATGACACAATAGACCAGATAGATTTAATTGATATTTATAGGACATTCCATCTGAAAACCGCAGATTACACTTTCTTCTCAAGTACACATGGAACATTCTCCAGGATAGATCACATCTTGGGTCACAAATCAAGTCTTGGTAATTTTAAGAAAACTGAAATCATATCAAGCATCTTTTCTGACCACAACACTATGAGATTAGAAATCAGTTACAGGGGATAAAAAGTAAAAAATACAAACACATGGAGGCTAAACCATACGTTACTAAATAAGCAAGAGATCACTGAAGAAATCAAAGAGGAAATCAAAAAATACCTACAGACAAATGACAATGCAAACACAAGATCCAAAACCTATGGGATGCAGTAAAAGCAGTTCTAAGAGGGACATTTATAGCAATACAATCCTACCTCAAGAAACAAGAAAAATCTCAAGTAAACAATCTAATCTTACACCTAAAGGAACTAGAGAAAGAAGAAGAATCAAAACTCAATGTTAGTAGAAGGAAAGAAATCATAAAGATCAGATCAGAAATAAATGATATAGAAACAAAGAAAACAATAGCAAAGATCAATAAAACTAAAAGCTTGTTCTTTGAGAAGATAAACAAAATTGATAAATCTTTAGCCAGACTCACCATGTAAAGGAGGGAGAGGACTCAAATCAATAAAATTAGAAACGAAAAGGGAGAAGTTACAATGGACACTGCAGAAAAACAAAGCATCCTAAGAGACTACTACAAGCAACCCTATGCCAATAAAGTGGACAACCTAGAAGAAATGAATAAATTCTTAGAAAGGTATAACCTTCCAAGACTGAACCAGGCAGGAAGCAATAGAAAATATGACCAGACCAATCACAAGTAATGAAATTGAAACTGGATTAAAAATCTTCCAACAAACAAAAGTCCAGGACCACATGGCTACACAGGTGAATTCTATCAAACATTTAGAGACAAGCTAACACCCATCCTTCTCAAACTCTTCCCAAAAACTGCAGAAGGAGGAACACTCCCAAACTCATTCTATGAGGCCACCATCACCCTGATACCAAAACCAGACAAAGATAGTACAAAAAAAGAAAATTACAGGCCAATATCATTGATGAATATAGATGTAAAAATCCTCAACAAAATACTAGCATCAGAATCCAACAACACATTAAAAGGATCATACAACATGATCTAGTGGGATTTATCCCTGGGATGCAAGGCTTCTTCAATAAAAAATAATAATAATAAAAAAAATAAAATATACAAAGAACTCATACAATACAACATCATAAAAATAAATATCTCGATTGAAAAAGGGGCAGAATACCTGAATAGACATTTTTCCAAAGAAAACATACAGATGGCCAAAGGGCACAGGAAAAGATGGTCAACATCACTAATCATGAGGAAAATGCAAACCCAAACCACAAGGAAATATCACCTCACACCCTTCAGAATGGGGGTGAACTAGAATAACAAATGTTATTTTGTTATTTAAAAGAACTAGAATTTCTTTAAATTCTAATAAATAAATATTATTTATTTGTTATTTAAAAGAACTAGAATAACAAATGTTGGTGAGTATTTGGAGAAAAGGGAAACACTGTGCACAGTTGGTAGAAATGTAAACTGATGCAGCCACTATGAAAAACAATATGAAGATTCCTCAAAAAAATTAAAAATAGAACTACCATATCATCCAGCAATTTCACTTCTGGGTATTTTTCCAGTATTTTTTCAAAGAAAACAAAAAGTCTAATTAGAAAAGATATATGCACATATTTTCAATCTTTAAAAAGTTTTCATGTAAAACTTTTGTTTCAGAAGCAATCTGTATTTGTCATTCTGTAAATATTGTTATTTAAAAACAAAACTGCATTTTTTACAACAGCCAAGACATGGAAAAAACCTAAGTATCTATCAATAGATAAATGGATAAAGAAAATGTGATACACACACACACACACACACACACACACACACACACACACACAATGGGATATTAACCAGTGATAAAAAAGGAGATCCTTCTGTTTGCAACAACGTGGATATAACTTGAAAGCATTATGCTAAGTGAAATAAGTCAGTGAGAGGACAAATACTGTATGATCTCACTTACATGTGGAGTCCAACAAAACAAAACAACAACAAAGCTAAACTCATAGGTAGAACAGATTGGTAGTTGCCAGAGGCAGGGGATTGGGGGTGGGTGAAATGGGTGAAGGGGGTCAAACCTCCAGTTTTTTTAAAGGAAAAGAAACAATATGAGCCAATAACAAACAATAATTTGACTTTCATTAAAATTTAGTTTCAAGAAACCTTCCACTTTCATTTCTGCTTTAAATAATGAGTGTTATGCCAAATTCAATTAAATCATGACATTAATTTGTGGAGTTGGACAAATTCAACTAGAAAATTTTACAATTCCTCAAACACATAATAAATAAACCTCTCAACATTGTAGAGAAAGTTGTCATATATTTACTATATCTGTTACTGTCTGAAATAAACTAACTTTTTATATCTTACAAAGTAATTATCTAGACAGAAAAATATACAATAGTGATTTTTCTTTCTAAAATTTTCAATAACTTGAGAAGGACCAGAATTCATGACACAAAAATACTAAATTAATCATACATTAATATTAATGCAGTCCTCTGGGAAGGGATGAAGTTAATAAAAGGCTTGCAAAACTTTTCTCCTAGCTTAATTTCAAATAAAAAAGTATTTAGAAGACTGTTTCTGTAATGCATACAAAATAGAAATGAAAAGATGAATTTTGTATTTTGTCTTTTTTCTCACAAGTCAGGTGTTCATTTTTGCTGAAATAAACAATCACTTGAAAATTAATTTTATCGTTTTAATTCAGTGAATTGTGAATTCTACACTTCCTTGATTTCATCCAATAAGAAATTAGAAAGATGACCTGCACCACAAATTTTATTGAACTTAAGAAAAAGATAAGATTTGAACTAATTCAGAGATCATATCTACCCATATCCCACTGGATTAAGAAGGAATTGAAATGTGGATTCATGGTCTTTTAAATCACGAATATGAAACATTAGCAGAACTAACTTTAAATCCATAACCAGGATTGTGTTAAATGGGTGATATATTTCCATCCCAAAACATTCATCCAATAGCATATTAACCAAATCAAATTTGTTTAAAATGCATATTTTATATCTAGGATTTAGAATACTTATGCAGAACCAGCCAGATGAAAGGTGGTAACCAGAAAAAGAAAAGGAGATTAAGTGAAGACAAGACAATCATCTAATCCAGCAAATTATTTTTATAGAGGAGCAAAGCAAGACCTGGAGATTAAATGGTTCATACTTATCTTCATTAGACCCAATCTAGGACTCTGAATTCTCAATAAAGTCTTGAATTTTAAAAAAAAATTCTAATACACGAAATAAGAATTTAACACAAATATCTGAGATATAAGTGCTTAAAACTATATTATCTCTTCCCAGTGGTGTGCAGAAGCCCCCTTGTCCTGCCTTACAGGAGGTGATTTTAAAATTTTCAGAAATCTTGCAAGAGTTTTTAAATATAGCCATTGTTTAAAATTAAATTATATAAATTTACAATTAAGTGGTATTAAAATAAAAATAATAATTACTTAAAACTCATTACTCCCTAATTATTTTATTACATTTTTGCTATCATCTATGGTCTTGACATTATTATATCTTTTAAATCTTGTGGTGGAACGATTGTATAATGGTGTGCTATGGCGCATCTCTTTCAACTCTGTAATAATTGGCATCACGTTGGTAGCTGAAAATTGGCCATGATGAGAGGATTTTTTCATGGAAATAAAAAGACACTCTAAATCAGGGCTTGATTTATTATTTTATTGATTGTCTAGACTTAAAAAAAATGATTGAGAAAATGTTAATATTATAGGTTAAACTTAAAAGTGTGCCATCTCTATGGTTGTATTATGAATTATATAAAAAAATTGAGGAAATATCCTTCCATATTTCAAGAATTCTTGACAGATTCAGCAAATAAATCGCTCGTTTCATTAACAAACAAGGAAAGTTCTGACATGCATCTTCATCATCTCACTTTCATCTATCTATCACCCTCCTTAAAATGAGAATCAAGCAACGAATCTTTATACAAAACAAACTTCAAAGACCCTAAAATCATTTTAATTTTATAAGACATATTATTTTTGTTTTGTTTTGTTTCATTTCCTTCAGTAAAGACACACACAAAAAAGAGCCTGTATCTCTGTTACTCTGTGTCCTCTAGGTTACAGCCCTTCATTGATCTTCTGGGTGTTTGCCTTATTTCCCCTATCATCTTCCTTTCACTTCTCTTTCCACTGCTTCAGATTTTTTCCTCATTATCACCATAATTTACTGTCAAAACCATGGATATAATTGTGTAAATCCTCCCATCTCCCCTTGAGAGATGTCCCTTATTAAGATGTCCTTACTGACTTAATAAAGATGTCCCTTATTAAGTCAAAAAAAGGAAATAAAACTAACAAAAAGCAACTCTAACAATTTAACATGACATACTACACTGGGGTTGGCAAACTTTTCCTGTAAGAACATTGTAGGTTCTACAAGCCATACACTTTAATGTCACAACGACTCTACTCTGCTGATGTAATATGAAAGCAGTCATAGACAATACATAGAAGTATGAGTGTGGCTGTGTTAAAATCCAATTTTATTTATGAAAACAAGCCGTGGGCCAGATTTGCCCTAGAGTCAAAATCCGTTGTCCCCAGTACTAGACCTTTGTAACCTGGTCCCAACATATTAACCAGATTTATCTCCTATCAATTCTATCTGAGCATCCTAAGTACAAGAAATAATCAAATGCCAGTTAGCTCCTAAATCTATCACATACTTTTCCATTTTATTGCTCTATGCTATTTCCTTTGTTTTATTCATCTCTGCACCTGCACCATCCTTCTCAAGGATAAGAGAAGGAAAACTGCATGAAAGTGCTGTATATGTTTCTGTCTTGAAATCTTACTTAACAGCTGAATCATTTTTTAGGGAAAGTAATTAAGGAAGAGAAATAAGTAGGAGTCGAGGGAAAATAATAACATATGTTTGGAATATGTTAATTCTTTTAGAAATCTTTTAATCAGGTTTAGATGTCAGAAGAAGTCAGATGACTCAGAAATCAAAGGAACTATCTTCAGTATTATCATAATGTAAATGCTAAAAAGCCATAGGATACTCCAACATGTAAAGAACTTAGAAGTTATCAGTTCTATTTTTACTACAAGAAAAGCTGGACAAACTGAAAATTAACTACTATTCTTGGACACATCAGGTTTCTGAGGTCACAAGGCTAACAACCACCCCAATATCTGGAGACACAGGTTTTCAATGGGCTGAATTGTGTTCCCCACCCCCACAAAATATGTGTTGAAGTCTTAACTCCCAGTACCTCATAATGTGGCCTTATTTGAAAATAGCACCTTTACAGAGTTAATCAAGTTAAAATAAAATCATTAGAGTGGACCCTAATCCAAGAAAGTAATGTAGAGTGATAAAGTGAGACATTGAAAGCTAGAATAATATTTAAAAGAATCTGAAAAATGAATTATTGGTTAAAATCATGACTGACAAAACACACCATCTAAATAAAATTGATTCCTATTCTAAGAAAGCAAGTCAATCCTAAAAATCTAGAGAAACCTCTGAACAATATAAAGTGTTTCACCTAGTTTTTGAGTTGCAGTTTAAAGTAATTTTTAAAAGATTTATAGAAAATATGTGGTTATTACTGAGTAAGAAGTCAGAATTTCAAGTCCTTGTGTATTATACCAATTGCTTCAGATTTCTCACTGAAACTAATCTTTGTGTTATGTTCTAAAGTCATACTGCCATCTTGGTCCTGGAGGATAATGTATTTGTGAGAGTGACAGCTTACAGAAGTGGTACACTAAAGCAAGGTTGAATTTTTGGAAATTTGAGTTGTAGATGATTTTATATAAATTATTGCTTAGTTGGAGAGTTGCAGTTTACTCATATCCCAGAATATTGACAACTGTATAGAGGCATTATCAAATGTTATCCAACTGAAGAACATCATATGTAGACTCATTTATTTGTCTTTGGAAAATAAAGAATTGTCATATGATCTATAACGGTTAGAAAAATATAAATATTTTAACAATCAATTTGACTTTAATCCAGCTAATAACAGGGATTTTAAGGAAAACAACTAAATAAAAATTAGATGTTCCCTTGAGAAATGAATCAAAGGAGGGAAAAGAGGTAACAGAATTTATCACACAGTAGGGACTCAATAAATTTTTCTGACTGGTGTGAAAATATGATAAAAGGACTTACTTGATATATACTATTGATAGAACTGAAATGAAGTAATAAATAATTTAAACCAGGTATTTTTATGTAGTGTGGATTATGAGCCAAATAGACTGGGATCAGTTCAAGAAAACCTAACATTTTTGTGCCAGGTGAAATGCACTGGGCCTTGAAGCATTCTGGCAAATATCAGATTGAAAATGAATCATCCATTTTCAGGTGCAGTGGGTCTAGATTTGGTCAACCTATCATAATAAAGGACCTTCAGCCAGAGGAACTCTCAAAGAGTGGTTCAAGATCTTCAAGGTTTATGAATGGTTCCACAGATGCATCATAATTTTGTGACGTGATACATTATGTGTATCATACTAGGAAAAAAAAAAAAGAAGATACATCTTGAACATTGGGTTACAAGAGGGAAGATGGGGGGTGGGAGGGATAGACTGGCAGTTTGGGATTGACATGTACACTCTGCTATATTTAAAATAGATAACTAACAAGGACATACTGTACAGCACAGGGAACTCTGCTCAATACTCTGTAATAGTCTAAATCAGAAAAGAATTTGAAAAAGAATAGATTCATGTATATGTATAACTGAATCACTTTGCTGCATACCTGAAACTAACACAACATTGTAAATCAACTACATCTCAATATCAAATAAAACAAACAACCAACAACATCAAAAAACTTAGTATAGGGCTTCCCTGGTGGCACAGTAGTTGAGAATCTGCCTGCCAATGCAGGTGACACGGGTTCGAGCCCTGGTCTGGGAAGATCCCACATGCCGCGGAGCAACTAGGCCCGTGAGCCACAGCTACTGAGCCTGCGCGTCTAGAGCCTGTGCTCTGCAACAGGAGAGGCCGTGATAGTGAGAGGCCCGCGCACCGCGATAAACAGGGGCCCCCGCTTGCCGCAACTAGAGAAAGCCCTCGCACAGAAACAAAGACCCAACACAGCCAAAAAAATAAAATAAATAAATAATAATAAAAAAACAAAAACAAAAACAGTATAAAAAAATAAGGTACATCTCATTAAAAGTAACTAGACACTTGGAACCTTCTTAAATACTTTGAGAGTTTTAAGTAAAAGAGACCACCACTGCTCTAGGACATTTCTGGACTTTTGGGCATCATTGTCTGAACATCTTTTTCTAGCAGAAAACAAAAGGAGTAAACATTATATTGTTTTTTTTAATCACATGAGTGAAATCCAAGCAAAAAGGAAAATCTATCTGTAAGGAGCTATGAATATGTAAGTGGCAATGAATAATACTGAATTCTTACACTTCAGGGCTATAAACCCATAAGAGGTAGCTTAGATCTCAAGATTACAGTGGGTGCTATGTTCATATGGTAAGATGTTAGAATAAGTTGATTTAATCACATCTGTTTAATGTAATTTGAAAACCTTTTTGAAACAATTTCAAAAATAAGTACTAATGTCAGGGTTTGAAGTTGAATTGGGACGACCTTGCACAGCTGTACTGATAAGATTAGTGCTAACACCAGCCTGCTCAAAATTTATACACATACCCAGGTTTTTATGAAAATTAATTTCTGAAGTTGCTGTGTTTATCAACTTTCTGGCCCAAGGTCAACTGAGGACCCAACTTAGTTCTTAAAGCATGAAGTGCTAATTATGCTTTTTCCCCAACTTTAATAAAGGTGAAAAATATTGGCAGTTACTAACAGTTTTACAAAATTTGATCTGTCTTTATGAAGATTTACATATTTTGGAGTATTCGGCTAAAACTTTACACTGTTAAATTTTTATACTCCTATTGTGAGTTTGAAGGCATGATACTTAGGGAAAACTTTTGAATAAAATTATGTATTACTATAAATGATGCTAGGGTAAATAAGCTGCATGATTTTAACAACTGTTTATAATTATCTCCTACTTTAATGAATGCAATTCTAATAGTGTCATTAATTATAAAATAAGTAAAAATATTGATGCTACCATAAAAACGCAGTTTCAGATTTTTATGTTTTAACTACTTGCAGACCAATAGTTGGAGGTGACACAGAGAAAGCATTTCTACTCTGCTCTCTATATTAGTTTCCTAGGGCTGCCATAACAAAGTACCACAAACTGGGTGGCTGAACAACAGAACTGTATCTCCCGGTTCTGGAGGCTAGCAGTCTGAAGTCAAGATGTCAGCAGGACCATGTTCTCTCTGAAACCTGTAGGACAATCCTGCCTTGCTTCTTTCTAGCTTCTGGTGGTTTACCAGCAGTCTTTAGCATTTCTTGGATTACTGAAGCATCACTCCAGTTCACTCTTTTCTCATGGTTTGTTCCCTGTTTCTCTGTTTTCACATGCTACTCTGTTGAGAATAGCAATAGTCATGTCAAATTAAGGTCCCACCCCACTCCATCCCACCTATAACTTCATCTTAACTACACCTGCAACAATCCTATTTCCAAATAAGGTTACATTCTGAGGTGCTGGGGGCTAGTGCTTCAATATAAATTTTGGGGGGGTACACAATTCAACCCGTAACATCCTCCCCTTGTAACAAGAGGAAAGAAATAAAAAGAGATACAGACAGAAAGAGTGAGAAAGGGAAGGAGAAAGGGAGGGAGAAGAAAGGAAAAGAGACCTTCACAATTCAAACCACAAGTGACAAATTTTTCATCATATAGAGTGATATCTGGTCTGAGTCCAGGGAGGATAGATGGATGGATGGATAGGTAAGTAGATAGATAGATAGATAGATAGATAGGCAGATAGAGAGACCTACATTGGGAAAACCAGAATTCCCTTATTTTGAAAGATACTCCTTGGGTAAATGAGAAGGACACAATCTGAGTATCACTAAGCCCATCTTTATACTAAAGATGAGCTGATCAACTGAATAAAAATCATTGTAAATATGCTGTCTGGCAGCAACCAGTCAAGAGAAATGCAAGGCAAGGTAAAAGAAATGAAAAGAATAATCACCAAACAACCATGGAAATATTTCACCACACATTGGATTTTACTGCTAGTTGGGCCGACCTCCTGCTCATATTTAAGAGGAGAAAACAGATCAGTGAAAGAAGACATGACTCCAGCCCAAAAGGCACTGTGTATATAATAATAATGTTTTCTGAAACACTGTATGAAAAAAGCAATAAAGGTTCCTCCCCTGAGCCACACTCTGACCCCACAGAAATTTTTATAACTGGACTGATTTAAGACAACTTCTGTAAAAAAAATCAGTACTTATAAAAAGATGATTTTGTGTGATAGTACAAAATTAGTTGAAGAAAACTTAATATCATCAATCATTGCTTCATGACAATAAAAAGGACCATGTGCTTCTTTATGGGTCCAATGAAATTAAAGAAACCTGATCTTTTTAAATAAAATATTGAAGATGAGGTAGGGTAGATATTGAGATAACAAAAGCACAGTATGATAGATACTCTACGTGCCAAGCAATAATCTAAATTTATTGTTCAACCCTATGATGTAGTTAAATCCGAATCCACAGATGAGAAAACCAATAAACAGAGAATGTAAATAACTTGTCCAGGTCAAACATCCAGCAAGTCAGAGATCTAGGATTTAAACTTGGGCAGTCTAAATAAGGTGGATGTGAAATGTTAACGTAATTTGCATTTCCTGATTCCTCATGAGGTTGAGGATCTTCATTAAGTTTATTGGCCTGACAGGTTTCCTTTTCTGTAAAATGCCTGTTCATGTACTTTGTCCATTGTTTTGATTGGGTTGCTTGCTTTTTATCAATTAATTTTTCTAACTATGTTCTAAGTACTCACTGTTTTGTTAGTTAAATATGTTGCACACATCTCCCAGTCTGTAGTTTGCCTTTCCATTTTGGTTGAAGAGAGGATTTGTTTGTCTTTGTGTTAATGTAGTAAAATGTATTTGTCTTTTCCAAAACAAAAAACAAACAAAAAAAAACTTGGGCAATCTAGCTCCACAGTCCATCGTCTGTACCACCATGTCATACTGTCTTTATTGATACCCAAATCAACTTCACCTCATTCAAGAAAGAAATGGAATGCAAAAAATAAAGTTAATAAAGAACTAAACATTACTTTAAAAGCAGAATTATTTTCTTCATCTAATTAATCAAAATTGGCCTCTCCATACCTTCCTGAACCAATCACTGGTGAGAAGGATAAATTAAACATCTTGGGTGGAAAGAATATTTTAAGAGTGTAGGCCACAATATTTCCTAGTAATTCATTTTTTAATATATACTCCATTTCAAATTGGAGCAGTAAATAGTTAACATTAAAGGAGCTTAAATTTGTAGAGCAACATATACAGCAGCCTAAGAGGGAACACGAAGGCAGAATACAGAGAATCACCAAGAGAGCTATAACATTAGAAAAAGGTCAAGGAGAGCCACAGCTCCACAGCAGGATTCTTCTATGTATATATTCCTAATTCGACAGTGACCAAATATCTCTCCATTAATTATTTTTATCATCTTTTAAAAATCCAAATTTGAAGGAGCAAATTGAGATACAAATAGATAATAGAGTGGGTGGAATGTAACCTGACTTCCACAAGTAATAATTTATCAGTGGTCAGAGCGGGGAGAAAATAAATTTGGGGCACTCTGGACAGCATGTTGTCTTAACTGAGTTCTATGTCTGTCTGTGTTACAGATGTTAAAATGATACTAAAATATAGAGAATAAAATGTAGCATTTGTGGAGAAATATTTCTAAAACAATGTAGAATCATTACTCCTTATTTTGGAAAATACAAACATTTCAATGTTTCCTTCTACTGTTCCCTTTACTTACTCTTTTTTTTAATTAAAGTATAATTGATTTACAATATTACATTAGTTTCAGGTTACAGCACAGTGATTCGATATTTCTATACAATACGAAATGATGATTACAATAAATTTATTTACCATCTGTCACCACACAGTTATTACTATATTATTGGCTATATTCCCCATGCTGTACGTTACATCCTGTGACATTTATTTTATAACTGGAAGTTTGTACCTCTTAATCCCGTTCACCTATTTCACCGATTTCACCCACCCCCTCCCCTAGGAACCACCAGTTTCTTCTCTGTATCTACGAGTCTAATTCTGTTATGTTTGTTTGTTTTGTTTTTTTAGATTCCACATATAAGTGAAATCATATGGTATTTGTCTATCTCTGATTTATTTCACATAGCATAATGGCCTCAAGGTCCACCCATGTTGTTGCAAAGGGAAAGATTTCATTCTTTTTTGGCTGAGTTATATTCAATTGTGTGTGTGTGTGTGTGTGTGTGTGTGTGTGTATACCATATCTTCTTTATCCATTCATCTATCAATCTACACTTAGGTTGCTTCTGTATCTTGGCTATTGTAAATAATGAGGAAATGAACATAAGAGTACAAATATCTTTTTGAATTACAGTTTTCATTTGCTTTGAATAAATAACCAGAAGTGGAATTGCTGGATCTCATGGTAGTTCTATTTTTAATTTTTTGAGAAACCTTTTTACTGCTTTCCATAGTGGCTGCACCAATTTACATTCCTACCAACAGTGCATGAGGGTTCCCTTTTCTCCACATCCCTGCCAACACTTGTTATTTCTTGTCCTTTTGATGATAGCCATTCTGACAGATGTGAGGTGATATCTCAGTGTGGTTTTGATTTGCATTTTCCTGATGATTAGTGTTGCTGAGCATGTTTTAATGTGCCTGTTGGCCATCTATATCTTCCTTGGAAAAATATCTGTGCAGGTCTTTGGCATACTTTTATTCAGATTGTTTGTGTTTTTTGATATTGAACTGTGTGGGTTCTTTATATAACTCAGATATTAACCCTTTATTGGATATATCATTTGCAAATAACTTCTCCCATTCAGTAGACTGCCTTTTTGTTTTGTTGAGAGTTTATTTCACTGTGCAAAAGCTTTTAAGTTTGATGTTGTCCTATTTGTTTATTTTTGCTTTTGTTGCCCTTTCCTTAGGAGACACATCCAAAAAAAAATATCGCTAAGATGGATGTCAAAGAGCATATTGCCTACGTCTTCTTCTAGTAATTTTATGGTTTCAGGTCTTACAAATGTAAGACCTTACAAATGTAAGTCTTTCATCCATTTTGAGTTTATTTTTGTATATAATATGAGAAAGTGGTCCAGTTTCCCTCTTACGTATTCTTATCTAAGCTTCTGAATATGAACCAAACTGCATTGATACAGATTTTCTTGTTATAAAATTATTTGATAAAGCATAACTAGAATGAACTAATTTACATTAGTATTTATCATATGTCAATTATCAACCTATTTTTAACGTATTATCTACACATGAATATGCTGCTAAGACCTTTATAAAAGAGTTATATTATTTTGTACCCAATTACTTCTCTCAGACACTGGGCTCTGTGTGTGTTCCCAGACTCTTTACAGACAGTGAATCTGTCCAAATGCACACAGGAAGATGTCTATAGCATGTAAAACATAAAAGTATATTGACTATAATTCTATAAAAATGACAAGTAATACATTCAAAGGTACATAATTTTCCATAGAGGACAGTCCATAAATATATACATTTATTGAATGGGCAATTACTCAAAAGAAGTAAGGAAATCCTGTTACCAATCAGTTCAGGAGACAGAATTAACATTAGTAACAGAAGAGAAAATCTCACTTAGAGAACAGTTAACTAGGTAAAAAGTTGTTAACAAGGCAGCATAAAAAGCAAGAAGGACACATTAAAATACCACAGAGATAGAGATTTATGAACACAGTTACCAGGAATGTAGCTACCAAACCTAGGAATATGTATTTGCTTTCCATCACTGTATAACAAACTACCACTAATTTAGTGGTTTAAAAACACACACACACTTTCATTATTTCATGATTTCTGTCAGTCAGGAGTTAAGACATGACTTGTAAGTCCTCTGCTCAGGTCTCACAAAATTGCAATCAAGGTGTTGGGAGGATGGCCTTCCCAATTGGAACTCTTCAAGTACATTCAGATGGTTGACAGAGTTAGTTTCTCGCAGCTGTATGACTGAGGGCCTTGGGTCATAGAGGCCACCCCTCTCTATAGGAATTTTGCTACATGGTTGTTTGCTTGTTCTAGACTAGCAGGAGAGCAACTTTTAAGCACGTTCACCTGAATAAGAGCTACCCAGGAGATTTTCCTTTTGATTCACTGAAAATAAACTGATTTTGGACCTTAGAAACTTAGAAGCTTGGAGGAGTGGCTCCATGGAGATGAAACTCAGACCCTAAAGTGGGAATGCCAGCTGCCTGGTTCTGGTATCTCAGAAAGAAACATGATGAGGCTTTTCTGCAAGTTTCGGAAAATCTGTTAACAAAATTCAGCTGCTGCTTGGGGAAGCAGCTAACTCTGGTGCGGGTGAAGAAAAATTTTGAGGTAACACATAAAGGAGAAATAGGTAGCCCGAAGGAAGCAAAGAGAAAGGAATACATGCCTTCTTCTTCCTCCAGCCTTGCCAGACCCTGTGGAGCCAGCTGGTATAGTATAGAGTGCCTCACATGACAAAGTCTAGAAGGATGGGATTGGAGCTGAGACATGACAGCTTATTAACTGACAGTCTACTCTTCTTGGCTTCTCTGCACCCTTCTACACATATTTGAACTTCCATAAAACACCAAAAACAACTCTTGTTTCTACTTAGCAAGATGCAGCTGATCCTCTTCATGCAAATAAGGACATTCATAGTCTCTCCTTAAAATAAGGGTTTCTGGTAACTATATTCAAATCTTTCAATAAACCATAATGGAAAAGAATATGAAAAAGAATATATACATATATATATAAATGAATCACTTTGCTGTACACCAGAAACACAACAATGTAAATCAACTATAGTTCAATTTAAAAAAATTAGGGATGCAAACTTCCAACACTTACTGGATCCATCTCTGGAAGACAGTCATATTGTTCACTTCTAGTTTATATTAACTACTCCTCACATTCAGTTGCAGTCCAAAGAGAATATCCTGTTACCTGAAGACTAAATTGTATTGTTAACCTTCAACAAAATATATTTAAGGGGAAAATGGAAAAAGAAGAAAGAAAACTAATATACACAATATACATATATGCATACATACACACGAAGCAAGAAATAAATTATATATAGCTATAGCAGTCCTCAATTCTGTAGCTGGTTGTGCAGCCATAGTTAATAACTTCCTTTTCCATTGTCCATTCTATATTTTCTTTGTCTTCAGGCAGGACTTCAGTTTTTCAAAATTCTTTATTTGATGAACTGGGAATAATTAATGTATTACCTCTCAGATAATCCATTCATCCATCTTTGCCCTGATTTGTTATACTGGAGCTGGACCCTGTAAACATTTCTTCCTTGTCAGTTGGCACAGTGTTAAGCTCATAAGCTTAATCTGTAGTGGGTGCAAGAGGAACACTGCAGGGTGAAGGGCTTTCTCTTCCTAGTTCCAGACACTCTCTCTTGCTTGCTCCTGTGACTCATGGCATCCAGGGTCTTTTGAAACATCCTATGATTCTCTCCTCCCAGCAAGTGTCTGTGGAGACTCTGAAAGTGGTTCCTCAGTGAGTCCTGCTGGTATTCTCGATGGCTTCCTGTTGAGTTGCACAGGCACAATAATGGGATACTTTTCTCTGGAGTTTTGGCAGGACCTCTGAGGCAGCTTCCCAACAAAGTCTCAGGAAAATTCTAGTGGCTAGTTTCTAGTAAATTCTCTCTCCGCCCCAACAGGAAGTTTCCCCTTTGCCAAGCTCAGCGTACATCATCTCAATGAATTTATCCATCGTCCACTAGATCACAGCCACACTTTTTCTAATGAGGTCTGAATCTTAGACTTAGCAGGGCTCTCCTGCAAATTTGTTTCTTCCTTTGGTACTCTGCCTGTCTTTGAGGTAGTGGCTGCTCACTATACCTGCAATTTCTGCGTTCTTTGGCGTTCTGTTAGCCCCTTAGCAGTTAATCCCTATTGGGGATTACTAGTTAATATATTCTTTATGTTAGTTTTTTCCTATTCAAATTCCTGTGTTATTCCTGTTTACTGACTATGACTAATACAGAACTGGCATCAGGAATCGTCTAAGAAAACGTGCACAGAGGTGAGATTCTGAGATTGGTTTGGTTGTGTCATTAGCCTTGAGTGCAATGCTGAGCTCTTTGTAAATGGAAAATGAGATGAGAATAATCCTTGGCATGCCATGGCATCACAATTAATCAATCTATTACCTGTGTTTGATTTTGATGAATTGCCTACTGAAGCAACTACCTTGGGATCCAAAGCAACAGCTGCACTTGACTGCTATGGCAGGAAGGTGACAACAGCTCTGGGGTGTGAATGGAATCTCCTGAGTGAACTGGGCTCTTAGGAAAAAAAAAAAATGACAAGCTCAGGTAATTTAATGCTCAGCTCTAGATGTGATCTGAGAACCAGGGAGTTTCTGTGACTACCTTAAAAGAATCTCTTATTTATTTATTTTTGTAGTCACAGGGCTGATGTTAAAATGAAATGCAAAATTAAATTGAGTGGGTTGAAGTCAGAGATTCATCATGTTTCTTATGTGAAAGATAGGGCAATAAGTGGAAAAAAAAGAGATTCAGAAACTTTAAAGTGTTTTTTTTTTAGTTTTTTTAGGGTTTTTTTTAGATTTTTAGTATGAAACTAAAAATCTTGAACCCCAAGTCACTCTGAGCTTTCATTGTTAATGAAAATGTGTTGTCCTCCTAAGTCTACAAATATTAACCTACCTTTCTTGAAACCCTTGTGGTATCATAACTTAGGGTAGATGCCTTGCAAGAGTAAGTCATTCTCCTCTAGAACCAAAACAACTAATGCTTGTTGCCACTAGACCCTTAACTAAAGTCTCAGGCTGTTCCTGAGGGTCAGGCATATACCATGACCTGGAAGGAAATAGCTTACACATTAAAAAGAATTATAAAATATGTATACATGCATGTGTGTATATGTATGTATTTATATACACATATATGTGTGTATATTTATATTCATTACCCAATTAAAGAATATAAGATGTACATATCAACAGAAACATTGGGAATGTATAGGAGAGTGGATTCTGAGAGTGTCAGTGCAAAGAGATAGGGTATATAATACTAGATGAACCCAAATGTATTAATTAGGGTGCATTTACTAAAGACTACTGGTTTAATGTGTTAGTTTGGACATTTGGAATTGCCTTTAACAAGTCACTTGGTTTGATGACTGAAACTTGAACTCAATAGAGACCAATGTTTAATGAAGTTATGTCAGAACTTCCCCAGCATGATATGGAGGAAGGAATCCAAATGCATCAAAAGTACGGACAGTTGGAATGGATTCATCACATACAATCTACACATCTATTCACAAACTACATCCTCCTAGAAGATCAACAGACATTCCCTGCATTAAGGTGTTGAGAAATACATTGTTGAGGGAATTCCTGCATCCTTGAAACAGTCTATGGTTTCTCTCCTTTATAGGCTAGACATAACTGTAGGGGATGCTATTCTTGAGATGGGTTCTTTGATGTCAGTGAGGATGATGGAATCCTGCTATGAACATTCGGGTACATGTATCTTTTTGAATTAAAGTTTTCTCTGAATACATGCCCAGGAGTGGGACTGTAGGATCATATGGTAACTCTACTTTTAGTTTTTTAAGGAACCTCCGTACTGTTCTCCATAGTGGTGAACCAATTTACATGGACCAACAGTGTAGCAGGGTTCCTTTTTCTCCACACCCTCTCCAGCATTTATTATTTGTAGACTTTCTAATGATGGTCATTCTGACTGGTGTGAGTTGATACTTCATTGTAGTTTTGATTTGCATTTCTCTAATAATTAGCGATATTGAGCACCTTTTCATGTGCCTGTTGTCCATATGTGTTCCTGATTTTTGTTGATATAAATTAGAAAAATCTTACAATTCTTTTGATGTATAAGTGATTTTTTACCAAATCAGACTCTGTAATTATCGTCCCTAGAGCATGGGGAATTCTCACCATAGTTTCTGGTCTATTGCAAACAAAAGGTGACTGGATGTGTCTGGAAGATAATGGACATCTCCTTTCAAGTCAGCTTTCTCAGGTGAGGTAATTACAAGCACAGAAGGGTTAGTCTTCTCAAAAACAGGATGACAGACTGCTTGGATTTCATGATTAATAGTGTGTCTGAGTCCAACCAGATATCCCCAAGCCTTGTTTCAGGCTTCCTTCCACTCCTTCTACTCAATGCTTTAACCTTCTCACATGAGAGACTCGGTGAGGCTATGAAAACTTACATTATAATTATGTAACCTGTAAAATTTAATTCTGTATTTGATTTTCAGCGGTATTGACCTTACAGATACAAGAAATAAACAATTTTTAATGGCTGCCTTAGACATTTTCTTATTATTTGACTACCACAGAGATAAGAATTTAAAGACGTGAGCTTGTCATCTTCTTCCTATAAGCACTACACTGTACTCAGAAGAATCCATTCAACACAAGAGTACTGTATTTGTAACTAATTAGCATCATAATAGTAAACTGTAGCAGCGACTTGGCTCCTAAAACATTTACTTCAGTAGACATTTTTTCAGAATCAACCACAGGTAATAATATGATTAATTATGATGGCAATAAATAACATGGATTGCTAGCACCCCATTTTCCACTGTTGAAGACGTCAGTACATTCAGGTTCAAGGACATGGGAAAATTAATAATATCAAAATCCCATCTTTGAGAGTCTATTTCCTAGAACTCCTTCTAATATCAATTTCAGTGTCATTCAAGGACCGATCAGGAGACATAAGACACTCCTCTTGAGCAGAGCAGATTTTATATGAGAAATTGTTAACTACGTATAAAATTGTTAACTAAATAACTGTAAAGTCCATAAGTGAACATTAAGGTTCAGAGATGTAGTAATCATTTCTATCAAGCAGCTATCATTTCTAGGACTAGAACAAATATGAGAGAATGGAATCACTGAAAATTAGAAACATGCAAGGAAGGGAGGCTCTTCAGACCTGAAATTTAACCTTTGAGGAGGATGTTCTGGTTGACTGTTACTGATGTGTCTTGGATCACAGAGCAAGGGGATTATCGTGCTGGAACCCAGGCCATTCTCTGTGATGGGGATGGGGAGTGATGGCCAGCTTGTTCTGGAATCTCAGGAGGGGACAGGTGTTGCAGAGAGATGATCTGAAAGTGATGGAATAACTGAAAGTTGAATTCCACTGCTTTTCCAGGAAGAAACTGCCTCTGCTGGGCTGAAGAAGTACTAGTGAGGTGACACCCACAGGAACATCAAGTACATAGGCAGACCGCAAGAAGCAAATGGAAAGTCCCTTCTTCTTCCCTCAGTTTAGCAGTCTCTCCCTAAGGCCCTGTTGGCAAAAACTGATAGGGAGACCCCTGGCAAAGCAGAAATGTGCTTTCTGGATTCCCAGACAAAGCATTACAAAGCAGAGTATGGTTTGGTGAATTTGGAGCTGAAAGGCAATCATGGAATACCCAAACAGAAGCCTTACACAGAATCTGTTGCAGCTCTGTTTCAGATCCGGTATCTCATTCTTGTGGATCTCATAGGAAGTAAGATTTCTGTGCTTGCGGTCTGGGCGTTAGAGTTGTGTCCATGTGTGTGGTCTTAATTAGAATGCATAAGAAAGAGTATATTTATGTTTTAATTACAGATCTTCGCTTGCAGGCAAACAAAAATGATTCTGGACAACTCAAGCAAAAAGAATGATTAGATAGATGTGGAATAGCACACATAACTTGAGAAACTTAACAATCAAGAATTGAGAGGCAGAAACCCAAAACTTTTTGCCAAAATCAGAGATGAAATGTAACAGATAAAAATGGTAAACCGTGATCATTGTTTTGTAAGTCTCACAATTATTTTTTAAAGGCTAGCAAAATTAACAATCAGAAGTTCACACTTCTGTACTGCAAAAACATTTAGGTAAAATTGCCATTTTCTTGGTACACATAATTTGGAAGAATTCATACTAGTTTTGCAGAAATATGTGTATTATATATTTCATTTACTATAGGATTTAGTGTTGGTAAGTTTACATTGTTGTTGACTAATATAGGTAGAGTTAGTACAGAGTAATTTTTACCACACTTAAGGACTATTGTTAGTTTGCTAATGTCTTGGCTCTCATTATTACCCAATATAATATAATTTAAAGTAGTACCTAGTATTAATCTCTTAGTATCAATTACATGTTTTTCAAGCAGAGTTTAAAGGAAATAATAAAAAATAATCTAGCATATTTTGGATGCTTGACCACAAATACTATTAACTTAATTTTATTCTAAAAGACATACAATGAATTTGATGTAAAAACATGTAGGTAATTGAAAATGATATACACAATTTTAATTTCAAAAGGAGAATCAGACACACGTTAAATTATATTTTTGGCCAGTGAGAAATAAACTTAAATGAGGTGCTTTGGCACAGCACACCAAAGTTGTTAAGGGATTTAAAAGCTTGTTTACTGATCTCCAAATAAAATATAAGGGAATGATACAGCACAAGACAAACAGATGAACAATATAATATTGTCCTCATAAAAATATTAAATATTTAACTCAAAGGCCTAATTATTAATGAGAAAATTTAAATTCACTCTTTTTCAAAAGGAAGGATGTATAAGGCAGTATTAAAATCAGATCAATACGAACAACTACTACAGTTTTGCCTTACTTTCATTTCGTGCCTTCAATTGTGTTTTACATTATCAATTTAATTGCAAAAAGATAGAAAAGCACACTGAAACGTTAAGGTACATTTTGAAGCCATGGAGGATGTTTCCAAAGTAGAATATCCCTTTTCATCAAAGCTGTAAAGAATATATTGGCAATAAAATCATTGCTGCAAAGTTCAAAATTTTCCGTGACAGTTTCAGAAGATGGTGACTCTATTTTTTTGTATTTAATTCACAATACTGATAAGAAGCTTGCTTTAATATATTTTGCAAGTTTAGGAAGGGACGTAATGGTTTTAATCTTATGAAATTCACTTTAGGAAGCTACGTATTTTTATCACATTATTGAAATCATTAATCATGTATCTCTAGAGGAAGAAGATAGGGAGGTATATAACATGGACAATCACCTCAGTAGCAAATTTCTAAGTTGAGCCACCAGCCTAGATTTAATTTCCCTTACTGTAACTTCTATTTCCCAACAATAAATGTGCAGATGAGAGTAGGGTTAAAGAAGAATTGAGAAAGCAAATAAGATATTTTAAATTCGAATAAAGATATTTTTCCATTTTGAAATTTATAATTGTGTAGTTATTTCTTCATTTTTTAAAAAATATTTTATTGAATATAAAGAGGGGGATATTTATATCAAGTCGTATGTCTTATCATGTGTTTTCAGAGTAGACTTATCAAAAACAAGGTTGGAAGGAATTTTCTAGTAGCTAAATTGTGTTTTATCTTTAAGGACTATAATTGTAGACTTTAGGTATGTAAGGATAGCTTCTGGTCCAAATTACTCTATCATTTTTAATAAATTATGGCTTAGAGGGGTAATGGCATAACTGAAGACACATGACTAGTTATTAAAACAATAAACAATAAAAACTGCTACATTTCCATTCCAACATATTTAAGAATTATCCTGTGTCAAATACTGTGTGAGTAAGAGATACAAAAACAAAAAAAAAAGTAGAAATTACTTCAGATCTTACTTTCTTATGGATAGTAAAATAAATACATATATTCATAATAAAAGAAAAATAAGATAAAGTAAAATAAATTAAAATAAAAAGCAACCAACCTGATAAGTGCTATAAGAAGTGGTATTAAGTTAGCACATAGAATGGGTACCTGTCTGAAACTATAGAATTGGGAAAGAGGGGAGGATACAAGGAAAGCTTTCCTGAAGCAGATTACAACCAGTACTGGAGTATGAATGAGTAGCTGCATTATCTTAGAAAATAAAGAAAAATAATTTCAAGTAGAAAACACTTTCTTCAAAGTTCTAAAGGTAAAAAGATACTGTATTTGGATATTAGCCATATAATATAACAGCAGGAGTCTTTTGTCTGTTTTATTCATTGATGTATCTAAAGGACTCGAAATAGTCTCTGGAATATAATGGGCACACTAATATTAGTTGACTGAATAAATAATTTATGAAGGAGGAAATGTAAGTAGAAGCCAAACAACGAAGGGGTGTCTATGCAATAATAACACTTTTGTAATTTATTGTAAAAACAATAGAAAGTCAATGAAGGAATTGAAAAAGAGAAATGGTAATCTTAGGATGGGTATTTTAAGAAAATTAACAACTAGGTGAAATATGGAATCAACAGTTAAACAAAATGAAATGAAATGAAAATAAATAATAAAAATATAAAGGAGAAATATCAATTAGGATTCTGTTGAAGTACTGGAGCATGGGATTGATAGTGGCAGTAGAATTGGAGATTAGTGAAAAAAATCACCATATACCTATGAAATAGAAACTAAAGTTTTTGTAATTGTTTGTATGTGGTGATCTGGGGGAGAGGTAGAAGGTTGGCTTGTGGCTTGAGAAAGTAGTTGACTAGCGCTGTCATTTGATGAAATGGTTATAATAGGAGGAATAACAGTTTTGGTAGAAAGATGGTATATTATATCTTGGACACACTAAGTATGAGAGCCTCTTTGGACACCTACATGAGAATGTCCTTATGGATAACTGCATATAGTGATCTTTATCTCAGGAGAAATACAGGATTGGGCATTTAGATTTTGATGATGTTAGTATATCAATGCTTGCTGAAATGGATGATATAGGGATGCTGCAACTTTCATCCCACTCTCCCAACATTTCTGTTTCTTCCCATTCATAGGGGACACTCCTGCCAACAATTCCAACTGTCAGCTCTGCTCCTCCCTAGCTTCTCAATTTTCAGAACCCCAGACTTCCATTGGTTTACGTTCAGCGTTAGGTGAGGTTACAGTGCTTACAGATTAGAATACAGAGATGTTCTGTTTTGTTCTTCACATTTCTGCTGCTGGCCAAGACATTCAGGTAGGCCTAAGCCACACAGTTCAGTATAAAAACTCCTACTTGAATAGCTATCAGGAGCTTCCCAAGATGTTAATAAAGCAGCATTCCATTTATCATGACACCATCTAATGTCTATACCTCCCATAGGTAGAGTCACCTTTAAAAATCATGAAGGGGAAGTAAGAACAACAACAACAAAAACTTACCCTAAGTTCCTAACAGATGAAAGTCACCAATGAGAAAATATAGAAGTATTGCATAGTGGATCCAAATTCTGAGTTTTAAGTCAAAGAGACAGAAACAGAGGGGGCCATGGATTTTGGAATGCTCAGGGCAAAGGCTGATCAACACTTTATCACCAGGACACACACAACCTCACTAACACTATTTGCCTTGAGGCCATCAAACTTAAACTCATTATGATGTTTATCCTTCTTTTAATGACAGGCCCTATCTTTGTTTATGCCCATAGGCAGATTTTCTAGACCATTTTTCATCTCCTAAAATCTAAAATGGCTCATATCCATGATCTTTTTTGATTTTTAACTCACACCCTTATCTGTTGCTCCTAAAGTATGTCCACTGTCTGTCATCAGCAAAATCATCTATATTTTCAATCTCTTATCAGAATACATTGCTCTTGTTCTGTCTTAAATCTGGCTTTCCCTTGGAGCTTAGACAAGTTAAGTAACTTACTTATGTGCACATGGCTAATAAAGCCTGAATCTGGCTTTCAGACTTAAGCTTGCTGCTTCCAGAGTGAGCCTGGAGCCATGCCTTACTGCCTCTTTCCTCAGAGATCACTACTCAACTTCCCAACACCATTTAGACTATACCATAACTCAATGCCCTTTAGAAAAAATATAATACAATATAAATTCTTCTTTCTTAAATTTCATTTCAAAATACCACTCCACCTTTGTCCTTATTCTCCCACTATAAACACCACAAGAATCTCAAACACATTATGTTTAAAATGTGGTATTTCATATTCTCCACCATCTTGGTCTCAGTAATTCATGCCATGGGGCTTCCCTGGTGGTGCAGTGGTTGGGAGTCCGCCTGCTGATGCAAGGGACACGGGTTCGCGCCCCAGTCCGGGAGGATCCCACATGCCGCGGAGCGGCTGGGCCCGTGAGCCGTGGCCACTGGGCCTGTGCATCTGGAGCCTGTGCTCCACAGCGGGAGAGGCCACAGCAGTGAGAGGCCCGCGTACCGCAAAAAAAAAAAAAAAAAGTAATTCATGCCATGTAGTCGTTCAAGCAAAGGAATTAGTCAATTTGCTTTCCCTTCTCACTCATCTCTCCACATTAATTAAGTGGAGTCGACCTACAAAATATATATGCCCAAAGTCATTTCCTAAATTTTGGCTCTCTGTCTTTCACACCAGTTTCTTGCAACACTCTTCCCATTCACCCTTCCACATTACCAAAGTTGAACCCAATATATACACTTCCTTAGATTCACTTGGCCAAAGAGTTCTAATTTTTGCTACCGATATCCCCTGATATAAACCACATTCTTATAGGTGATAGACAGAAGATTCTATTTCTTTGAAGAAACAGTTTGAGTTTCAACATCACTTTCATGAAAGGTCACATTGCTGTAGCGCTCATCTTGCTTGCAGAACCCAGTATGACAGCTGCTCCCATAATCATGGAATAACTCAATGGTGCTTGACCTCATGCTTTATATCACCCACCTCTTAACTGAATTCCAGACTTTCTGGTCACTTGTGAAGAAAAGAATGAAATTCCATGAGATATTCTTGGTGCCCACATGCATGCACTGCTAGACTGAGCAGGTTACACAATTGTGAGTTATACCTTCTCACTGACTGCTCTGTGCTCATGACTTGTGTTGTAGAGGCCACTACGGTTGTCAAATGGGATCTAGCTTCCCTAGAAGCTACCAGAAAGGGCTGAATGATGACAGCAAAGAATTGGCTGATGAAATTCATTTCTTTTTCCTCTCTGAGAACCTGTTTTAAGACTCAATATTTTAATAAAGATTTTTTTTTTTGCAGTACGCAGGCCTCTCATTGTTGTGGCTTCTCCCGTTGCGGAGCACAGGCTCCAGACGCACAGGCTCAGCGGCCATGGCTCACGGGCCCAGCCGCTCCGCGGCATGTGGGATCTTCCTGGACTGGGGCACGAACCCGTGTCCCCTGCATCGGCAGGCGGACTCTCAACCACTGCGCCACCAGGGAAGCCCTTAATATAGATTTTGACATGAGATTTAATTTACGATTCTCTTTTTTTCTTAGATGGAAATGTGATCATAAGTTGACCAAGTCATGCTCAGGGGCAGCCTCTAGGAGAGCGTCCCTCAGGAGTTCTTGCCGGAACCAAAGGCAAATTCTGACAACTCATGCTCAGGAAGAGTAAATAAGTTACATATTACAGTTTCCTCTAGTTATACTCCAAGCAATGAATATAATCACAAAAACTAATGCCTGGACACAGTAGTCATAAAGCAGCATCACACAATGGTATATATATCTCTCCATCCATAACATCACTCCAGAAAAGTGTCTCAAAAGACATCATTTCATAGACAAGACACAAATCTATTTCACAGAGTTGCAGTGTACTGCATCTTCAGATTCCCTATGTTTATACCATGGAGAAAGCCCTGAGCGTCATGGGTTTTATTTTTTATTTTTTTAAACCGGAAAACAATTATTTACAGGATGGTATACATCAAGTTCTATTTCAAAATACAGATGCCTGAATAAATCAGTTAAGGAGAAAATCATTACAGATGACCGAGGTTATATGCTTTGTTTGAGACATCAAAAGTTATCCTTGAGATGTTTCTATGAAAATATGTTTCACTTGATTTTATCTTTTCTCTGTTCTTAAATGATACCACGCTAACTTGCAATTTTGCTGTTGGTGGGGTACATAGCCAGAATAATTACATTTCATAGATAACTGAGTATAAAATAGTAACCTTTTCACATTAAATGAATTTATTAAAATTGAATACTGTATGATGAAATGTGCGCCAACTCTACATTAGAGAAAAATTTGAACTCACAAAGAAATAAAAGATGGGATGAGAAAACTTAACCCAAGATCTGCTTTTAGTGGAAGGGTGCCAGATGCATGGCAGTTCTTTATAACTCAAAGGATAGAAATGGCAGTTATCCAGTGATTTGGGGGGAAAATATACAATGACTTATGTAACTATGTTCCGGTAGAAGTCAGAGATGAAATTACCTGCTTTGAAGAAAATTTTCTTTTCAAAAAAGGCATTAAAGCTTCATGAGATGTAAGGAGGACAAAGTGCCAGCCAAAAGGAAAAAAACTAGCTATATTAGTAGGCGAGGGAGGATATCAGATGACTGGAAGTTAAGTTTTATTAAGTTCTAATATCTTCCTCTAACTGTAGATTCTCCAGCAGCATGAAAACACAGCATATTATTATACTTCTATTATTCCTCTGTGTACTCTTTATCAGATAGCTCATCAAATAGCATAGCCTTAACTTATAGAGAAAATTCACAAATAAGCTGGACTGTATCTTCAATTGAAGGGCCATCTGTTGTGACCTAGAGATCCATTGTCACTCTAAACTCAATATAAGTGAAAACAAACGCAATTTTATTTTCTCACAACTTCTCTTCCAGACTTTACTACTTTTGTTCTATTTACCTATTTTGGAAAATTTTTAAATATTCATGGACATATCATCTAATGCTCCCTCCAATCCAATTAATAACGGATGTTGATTAGTCCATTTTTATGCCACTTGCATTCATTCTTTTCTTCTTTTCCATGCTTGCTGCTGCAGTCCTATTATAAGCACAGCTTCATATCCAGGCTATTGAATCACATCCGGAAAGATAGTATGACATTGTGGTTATGTAAGTTCTGCAATTAAATAGACCTAGTACAAAAACAGTTGCAGAATTTAATAATTTTGTAGTCTTGAGAACGTTCCTTAGCACTTCAAATCACAGTATGCTCACCTGTAAAATAAATTTAAGATAAAACAACGAACTCTCCAATTTATTGAATTTAAATACCACCTTCAAGAAAAGTTACATTACTTTGGTGCTCTGCCTGCTTGTCCAGCAGCATAATAAGTTTGGATGTTTTTAAATTATCCTCTGAAAATTTTTTTTCCTTTCCATTATGTTTTATTATAGGATATTAAATATAGTTCCCTGTGCTATACAGTAGGACCTTGTTGTTTATCCATTCTAAGTATACCAGTTTGTATCTGCTAATCCCAAACTCCCAATCCACCCATCTCCCAGCCCCCTCCCCACTGGCAACCACAAGTCTATTCTCTATGTCACTGATTCTGTTTCTGTATCATAGATGGGTTCATTTGTGTCATATTTTAGATTCCACATATAAGTGATAGAATATGGTATTTCTCTTGTTCTTACTGACTTCCTTCACTTAGTATGATAATCTCTAGTTGCATCCATGTTGCTGCAAATGACATTATTTCATTTGTTCTTTTTTATGGCTGAGTAGTATTCCATTTCATGAGACGAGGTGAGCTCAAGTCCCTCTACTTCACTGTCTTTTCCAGAATTGAGGGGTTGCTTTTAGTTTGGATGTTTGCTTTCTCTTTCCTCAGTGTGTGCTGGCTGTTATCCCCTTGATATGAGGTGTGCAGGTACAGTGGCCATTGTGTGCTCCCAGGATGGTGGGGACAGGGGCTACTGCCTCCTCTCGGGTCTCCTAATGGCAGCCTGTGCCTGACTCTGAAGCCCCCATTGCGGGCAGCAACTTGCGCTGCCCCCAGAGCTCATGCAAGCAGTGTCCTGTTGCCTGGGAGCATTCACAGAGAAAGAAGCTCTTATGGTGGTCCTGCCCCTCTCCTCGTGCGCCCCCCAATAATGGTGCATGCCACTCAGGTAGACCCAGGCTTCTTCCGAGCACACCCTCAGCTGCCGCAGCCCAGCCTCCTTAGGTTGTTTCTGCGCAGCCAACCCCACTCCTCTCCCTGGGTCTGACCTCTGACGTCTGAGTTTCAGCGCCAGCCGCCACCCACACCAACAGATGAGTGTTTCAGGCTGAGGAGTGCAGGGCAACAGTGCCCACCTACTGTGCAGGTTACCGTCCATTTTTCCTTCCACAAACCGGTTGCTACACTCTCCTCCTAGGCTACATACCTCCTCCTCCAACCAGGTTGATCTCCCCGCCAGTAAGGAGTCTTTCCAGGATGCAGGAACTTTTCCTCCTTCACATCTTGCTCCTTGGGACACAGACCCTATTCTGATTCCTTCTTTTTCCTTTTCCTTTTATCCTACCCGGTTACGTGGAGGTTTCCTTGACCTGTCGGATGTCTGAGGTCTCCTGTTGGGGTTCAGTAGATGGTCTGTGTGAATCGTTCGACGGGTAGATGTATTTTTAATGTTTTTGTGGGAGAAGGGGAGCTCCATGTCCTAGTCCTCTGCCATCTTGCCCCCTCGCCATTATTATTCCTTTTTAAAAAAATTTTTAAATTTAATTTTATTTATTTTTTATGCAGCAGGTTCTTATTAGTCATCAATTTTATACACATCGGTGTATACATGTCAATACCAATTGCCAATTCATCACACCACCACCCCCAGCCCCCCGCGGATTTCCCCCCTTGGTGTCCATACATTTGTTCTCTACATCTGTGTCTCAATTTCTGCCCTGCAAACCAGTTCATCTGTACCACTTTTCTAGGTCCCACATATACGCGTTAATATATGATGTTTGTTTTTCTCTTTCTGACTTATTTCACTCTGTATAACAGTCTCTAGATCCATCCACGTCTCAACAAATGACCCAAGTTCGTTGCTTTTTATGGCTGAGTAATATTCCATTGTGTATACGTACCATGTCTTCTTTATCCATTCGTCTCTCGATGAGCATTTAGGTTGCTTCCATGACCTGGCTATTGTAAATAGTGCTGCAATGAACATTTTGGTACATGACTCTTCTTGAATTATGGTTTTCTCAGGGCATATGCCCACTAGTGGGATTGCTGGATCATATGGTAATTGTATTTTTAGATTTTTCAGTAACCTCCATGCTGTTCTCCATAGTGGCTGAATCAATTTACATTTCCACCAACAGTGCAAGAGGGTTCCGTTTTCTCCACACTCTCTCCAGCATTAGTTGCTTGTAGATTTTCTGATGATGCCCATTCTAACTGGTGTGAGGTGATACCTCACTGTAGTTTTGATTTGCATTTCTCTAATAATTAGTGATGTTGAGCAGCTTTTCATGTGCTCCTTGGCCATCTGTGTCTTCTTTGTAGAAATGTCTATTTAGGTCTTCTGCCCATTTTTGGATTGGGTTGTTTGTTTTTTTAATATTGAGCTGCATGAGCTGTTTATATATTTTGGAGATTAATCCTTTGTCCGTTGATTACTTGGCAAATATTTTCTCCTATTCTGAGGGTTGTCTTTTGGTCTTGTTTATGGTTTCCTTTGCTGTGCAAAAGCTTTGAAGTTTCATTACGCCCCATTTGTTTATTTTTGTTTTTATTTCCATTACTCTAGGAGGTGGATCAAAAACGATCTTGCTGTGATTTATGTCAAAGACTGTTCTTCCTCTGTTCTCCTCTAAGAGTTTTATAGTGTCCAGTCTTACATTTATGTCATTAATCCATTTTGAGCTTGTTTTTGTGTCTGGTGTTATGGAATGTTCTAATTTCCTTCTTTTACATGTAGCTGTCCAGTTTTCCCAGCACCACTTATTGAAGAGACTGTCTTTTCTCCATTGTATATCCTTGCCTCCTATGTCATAGATTAGTTGATCATAGGTGTGTGGCTTTATCTCTGGGCTTTCTATCCAGTTCTATTGATCTATACTTCTGTTTTTGTGCCAGTACCATATTGTTTTGATTACTGTAGTTCTGAAGAATAGTCTGAAGTCAGGGAGTCTGACTCCTCCGGCTCCGTGTTTTTTTTCCCTCAAGATTGCTTTGGCTATTCGGAGTCTTTTGTGTTTCCATACAAATTTAAAGATTTTTTGTTCTATTTCTGTAAAAAACTCCATTGGTAATTTGACAGGGATTGCACTGATTCTGTAGATTGCTTTGGGTAGTATAGTCATTTTCAAAATATTGACTCTTCCAATCCAAGAACATGGTATCTCTCTCCATCTGTTTGTGTCATCTTTGATTTCTTTCATCAGTGTCCTATAGTTTTCTGAGTACATCTTTTACCTCTTTAGGTAGGTTTATCCCTAGGTATTTTTTTCTTTTTGTTGCAATGGTGAATGTGATAGTTTCCTTAATTTCTCTTTCTGATCTTTCATTGTTAGTGTATAGGAATGCAAGGAATTTCTGTACATTAATTTTGTATCCTGCAACCTTACCAAATTCATTGATTAGCTCTAGTAGCTTTATGGTGGCATCTATGTATAGTATTATGGAGTACCTATGTATATTACCATGTCATCTGCAAACAGTGACAGTTTTACTTCTTCTTTTCCAATTTGTGTTCCTTTTCTTTCTCTTCACTGATTGCTGTGGCTAGGACTGCCAAAACTAACCTTAAATAACAGTGGCGAGAATGGACATCATTGTTTTGTTCCGAATGTTAGAGGAAATGCTTTCAGTTCATCACCATTGAGAATGATGTTTGCCGTAGATGTGTTGTATATGGCCTTTATTATGTTGAGGTGGGTTCCCTCTATGCCCACTTTCTGGAGAGTGTTTACCATAAAAGGGTATTGAATTTTTTCAAAGGCTTTTTCTGCATCTTTTGAGAGGGTCATATGGATTTTATTACTTAATTTGTTAATATGGTGTATGACATTGATTGATTTGCGTATACCGAAGAATCCTTGCATCCCTAGGATAAATCTCACTTGATCATGGTGTATGATCCTTTTAATATGTTGTTGGATTGTTTGCTAGTATCTTGTTGAGGATTTTTGCCTCTATATTCATCAGTGATATTGGTCTATAATTTTTTTTTTTTTGTAGTATCTTTCTCTAGTTTTGGTATCAGGGTGATGGCAGCATTGTGGAATGAGTTTGGGAGTGTTCTTTCTTCTGCAATTTTTTGGAAGAGTTTGAGAAGGATGGGTGTTAGTGCTTCTCTAAATGTTTTATAGAATTCACCTGTGAAGCCATCTGGTCCTGGACTTTGTTTGTTGGAAGATTTTTAATCCAGTTTCAATTTTATTACTTGTGATTGGTCTTTTCATATATTCACTTTCTTCCTGGTTCATTCTTGGAAGTTTACACCTTTCAAAGAATTTGCCCATTTCTTCCAGGTTGTCCATTTTATTGGCACAGAGTTGCCTGTAGTAGTCTCTTATGATGCTTGTTTTTTCTGTGGTGTCCATTGTAACTTCTCCTTTTTCATTTCTAATTTTATTAATTTGAGTCCTCTCCCTCTTTTTCTTAATGAGTCTGGCTAAAGGTCTGTCAATTTTGTTTATCTTCTCAAAGAACCAGCTTTTAGTTTTCTTGATCTTTCCTATTGTTTACTTCATTTCTTTTTCATTTATTTGTGATCTGATCTTTATGATTTCCTTCCTTCTGCTAACTTTGGGTTTTGTTTCTTCTTCTTTCTCTAGTTTCTTTAGGTGTAAGGTTGGATAGTTTATTTGTGATTTTTCTTGTGTCTTGAGGTAGGATTGTATTGCTATAAATGTCTCTCTTAGATCTGCTTTTACTGCATCTGATAGGTTTTGGATCGTCATTTTTTCATTGTCATTTGTCTCTAGGTATTTTTTTATTTCCTCTTTGATTTCTTCAATGATCTCTTGCTTATTTAGTAATGCATTGTTTAGACTGCATGTGTTTGGTTTTTTTACTTTTTTTCCCTGTAACTGATTTCTAATCTCATAGCATTTTGGTCAGAAAAGATGGTTGATATGATTCCAATTTTCTTAAATTTATCAAGGCTTGATTTGCAACCCAAGATGTGATCTCTCCTGGAGAATGTTCTGGGTGCACTTGAGAAGAAACTGTAACCTGCTGTTTTCAAATGCAATGTCTTATAAATATGAATTAAATCTATCTGGTCTATTATGTCATTTAAAGCTTGTGTTTCCTTACTAATTTTCTGTCTGGATGATCTGTCCATTGGTGTAAGTGAGGTGTTAAAGTCCCCCACTATTACTGTGTTAATGTTGATTTCCTCTTTTATAGCAGTTAACAGTTGCCTTATGTATTGAGGTGTTCCTATGTTGGGTGCATATGTATTTATAATTGTTATATCATCTTCTTGGAGTGATCCATGATCATTATATAGTGTCCTTCCTTGTCTCTTGTAACATTCTTTATTTTAAAGTCTATTTTATCTGATATGAGTATTGTTACTCCAGCTTTCTTTTGATTTCCATGTACATGGAATATCTTTTTCCATCCCCTCACTTTCAGTCTGTATGTGTCCCTAGGTCTGAAGTGGGTCTCTTGTAGATAGCATATATATGGGTCTTGTTTTTGTATCCATTCAGCGAGCCTGTGTCTTTTGGTTGGAGCATTTAATCCATTCACATTTAAGGTAATTATCGATAGTATGTTCCTACTACCATTTTCTTAATTGTTTTGGGTATGTTTTTGTAGGTCTTTTTCTTCTCTTGTGTTTCCCACTTAGAAAAGTTCCTTCAGCATTTGTTGTAGAGCTGATTTGGTGGTGCTGAATTCTCATAGCTTTTGTTAACCTGTAAAGCGTTTGATTTCTCCGTCGAATCTGAACGAGATCCTTGCTGGGTAGAGTAATCTTGGTTGTAGGTTCTTCCCTTTCATCACTTTAAATATATCATGCCACTCCCTTCTGGCTTGTAGAGTTTCTGCTGAGAAATCAGCTGTTAACCTTATGGGAATTCCCTTGTATGTTATTTGTCATTTTTCCCTTGCTGCTTTTAATAATTTTTCTTTGTCTTAATCTTTGTCAATTTGATTACTATGTGTCTCAGCATGTTTCTCCTTGGGTTTATCCTGCCTGGGACTCTCCTTGCTTCCTTGAATTGGGTGGCCATTTCCTTTCCCAGGTGAGGGAAATTTTCAACTATAATCTCTTCAAATATTTTCTTGGGTCCATTCTCTCTCTCTCTTCTCCTTCTGGGAGCCCTATAATGCGAAAGCTGGTGTGTTTAATGTTGTCCCAGAGGTTTCTTAGGCTGTCCTCATTTCTTTTCATTCTTTTTTCTTTATTCTGTTCTGCGACAGTAAAATCCACCATCTGTCTTCCAGGTCTCTTATTTGTTCTTCAGCCTCATTTATTCTGCTATTGATTCCTTATAATGTATTTTTCATTTCAGTTATTGTATTGCTCATCTCTGTTTGTTTGTTCTTTAATTCTTCTAGGTGCTCGTTCTTTAATTCTTATAGGTCTTTGTTAAACATTTCTTGCATCTTCTCGACCTTTGCCTCCATTCTTTTTCTGAGGTCCTGGATCATCTTCACTATCGTTTTTCTGAATTCTTTTTCTGGAAGGTTGCCTATCTCCACTTTGCTTAGTTGTTTTTCTGGGGTTTTATATTGTTCCTTCATCTGGTCCTTTGCCTCTTCATTTTGCATATCTTTCTGTGAATGTGGTTTCGTTCCACAGGCTGCAGTATTGTAGTTCTTCTTGCTTCTGCTCTCTGCCCTCTACCAGCAAAAATGCTAAGCAAAATATATTTTTCTTATTTATTCTTAAAATATTTTAAAATTATATATATACATACATATGTATATATATCATATATAAACATATATACATAAATTGAAATTTCAGAAGAATGAAACACAATGTAAATATAAGTAAAATCTAATATTTTAGTCTCACATTATTAGTGCCTCCTGGGGTGCCCTTCCCACCTTTAACTGTGGAAGGCACTGAGCTATGGTAAAAATTGTGCAAGCAAACTGTTGGCCAAGGAAAAGTTTCTAATAGAATAACATGTGAAGGAAAGGTTCCCCAGAGATAAGCTTTCTTATCTTCTTTAAGCATGTAGGGTTAATTACGGGTAGAATACACATCACATAGACTGACTGGCTTCATGATTTAGGCAACTATTATGGTAGGGAACCAATCAGGGTAGGAAGGTGGATGGGTGGGCCAAACTGGGATTGAGAGGTCATGTGATCTATATGCTTCTCACCTGTGGGCAGTTTGACCTCTACATTAAATGTCATCTATTCTCCTTACTAATTATATATATCATTGGTAAAATGCACAGAAACATAGAGTAAAATGGCAGGGGGGAATTCCTGATTTAAAGAAAAAAAAGAAATACCTTGTTTGAAAAATTATTTTGTAGTTTTAGAGATACAAATATTTATTATACACTCATCAAAATTATCAATTGATGAAAAATGTGGGAGGGTCTTTTTAACGAGCTTTGCACAAATATCAGAATTAAATATCATATAATAAAATTATTCACTATATAAAAATGGAAAACAAAATTATAGAGGGTAGATGATACTAGTAATTTAAGAAAGACAGCACATATACTAATTTTAGCTTTTTGTGATTATAAACTACATATCTATATATCTGTAAACTATATGTTTATATACCTACATCTATATATGAATACAGATTTATATTGACAGGTATACACTTTCCATATTTTCTTTAAATCTCAATCTGTTACATGACTTTTAGTTTATATCATAAATCCCCATGGTTTGCACACTGCATGAAAATGATTTAAAGATTAATATCTGTAATGCTTCCCTAGTATTAAAATAAGGTTTTTAAAAAGTTGCTACTTCAGAGGGCAGACAGCAGAAGCAAGAAGAACTACAATCCTGCAGCCTGTGGAACAAAAACCTCTTTCACAGAAAGATAGACAAGATGAAAAGGCAGAGAGCTATGTACCAGATGAAGGAACAAGATAAAACCCCAGAAAATAACTAAATGAAGTGGACAGAGGCAACCTTCCAGACGAAGAATTCAGAATAATGATAGTGAAGATGATCCAGGACCTCGGAAAAACAATGGAGGCAAAGATCGAGAAGATGCAAGAAATGTTTAACAAAGACCTAGAAGAATTAAAGAACAAACAAACAGAGATGAACAGTATAATAACTGAAATGAAAAATACACTAGAAGTAATCAATAGCAGAATAACTGAGGAAGAAGAACGGATAAGTGACCTGGAAGACAGAATGGTGGAATTCACTGCTGCAGAACAGAATAAAGAAAAAAGAATGAAAAGAAATGAAGACAGCCTAAGAGACTTCTGGGACAACTTTAAACACAACAACATTTGCATTATAGGGGTCCCAGAGGAGAAGAGAGAGAGAAAGGACCAGAGAAAATATTTGTAGAGATTATAGTGGAAAGCTTCGTTAATATGGAAAAGGAAATAGCCACCGAAGTCCAGGAAGCACAGTGAGTCCCATGGAGGATAAACCCAAGGAAAAACACACTGAGACACATAGTAATTAAATTGGCAAAAATTAAAGACAAAGAAAAATTATTGAAAGCAACAAAGGAAAAATGACAAATAACATATAAGGGAACTCCCATAAGCTTAACAGCTGATTTCTCAGCAGAAACTCTACAAGCCAGAAGGGAGTGGCATGATATACTTAAAGTGATGAGAGGGAAGAACCTACAACCAAGATTACTCTAGCCGGCAAGGATCTCATTCAGATTCGATGGAGAAATCAAAAGCATTACAGACAAGAAAAAGCTAAGAGAATTCAGCACCACCAAACCAGCTCTACAACAAATGCTAAAGGAAATTCTCTAAGTGGCAAACATAAGAGAAGAAAAGGACCTAGAAAAACCAAACCAACACAATTAAGAGAATGGTCATAGGAGCATACATATCAATAATTACGCTAAACGTGAATGGATTAAATGCTTCAACCAAAAGACACAGGCTCGCTGAATGGATACAAAAACAAGACCCATATATATGCTGTCTACAAGAGACCCACTTCAGACCTAGGGACACATTCAGACTTAAAGTGAGGGGATGGAAAAAGATATTGCATGCAAATGGAAATCAAAAGAAAGCTGGAGTAGCAATACTCATATCATATAAAATAGACTTTAAAATAAAGAATGTTACAAGAGACAAGGAAGTACATAATGATCACGGATCAATCTAAGAAGACAATATAACAATTATATATGCACCTAACATAGGAGAACCTCAATACATAAGTCAACTGCTAACAGCTGTAAAAGAGGAAATCGACAGTAACACAGTAATAGTGGAGGACTTTAACACCTCATTTACACCAATGGACACATCATCCAAAATGAAAATAAATAAGGAAACAGAAGCTTTAAATGACACAACAGACCAGATAGATTTAATTGATATTTATAGGACATTCCATCCCAAAACAGCAGATTACACTTTCTTCTCAAGTGCACACAGACATTTTCCAGGATAGATGATATCTTGGGTCACAAATCAAGCCTCAGTAAATTTAAGAAAATTGAAATCATATCAAGCATTTTTCTGACCATAACGCTATGAGATTAGAAATGAATTACAGGGGAAAAAACGTAAAAAACACAAACATATGGAAACTAAACACTACGGTACTAAATAACCAAGATCACTGAAGAAATCAAAGAAGAAATCAAAAAATACATAGAGACAGAGGACAATGAAAACACGACAATCCAAAACCTATGGGATGCAGCAAAAACAGTTCTAAGAGGGAAGGTTATAGCTATACAAGCCTACCTCAAGAAAGAAGAAAAATCTCAAATAAATAATCTAACTTCACACCTAAAGGAACTAGAGAAAGAAGAAAAAACAACACCCAAAGTTAGTAGAAGGAAAGAGATCATAAAGATCACAGCAGAAATAAATGAAAAAGAAACAAAGCAAACAATAGCAAAGATCCATAAAACTAAAAGCTGGTTCTTTAAGAAGATAAACAAAACTGATAAACCATTAGCCAGACTCATCAAGAAAAAGAGGGAGAAGCCTCAAATCAATAAAATTAGAAATTGAAAAGGAGAAGTTACAACAGACACCGCCGAAATACAAAGCATCATAAGAGACTACTACAAGCAACTCTATGCCAATAAAATGGACAACCTGGAAGAAATGGAGAAATTTTTAGAAAGGTATAAGCTTCCAAGACTGAATCAGGAAGAAATAGAAAATATGAACAGACCAATCACAACTAATGAAATTGAAACTGTGATTAAAAATCTTCCAACAAACAAAAGTCAAGGACCAGATGGCTTCACAGGTGAATTCTATCAAACATTTAGAGAAGAGCTAACACCCATCCTTCTCAAACTCTTTCAAAATATTGCAGAGGAAGGAACACTCCAAAACTCATTCTATGGGGCCCCCATCACCCTGATACCAAAACCAGACAAAGGTACTACAAGAAAAGAAAATTACAGACCAATATCACTGATGAATATAGATGCAAAAATCCTCAACAAAATACTAGCAAACAGAATCCAGCAACACATTAAAAGGATCATACACCATGATCAAATGGGATTTATCCCAGGGATGCAAGGATTCTTCAATATATGCTAATCAATCAATGTGATACACCATATTAACAAACTGAAGAATAAAAACCATATGATCATCTCAGTAGATGCAGAAAAAGCTTTTGACAAAGTTCAACACCCATTTATGATAAAAACTCTCCAGAAAGTTGGCATAGAGGGAACCTACCTCAACATAATAAAGACCCTATACAACAAACCCACAGGAAACATCATTCTCAATGGTGAAAAACTGAAAGCATTTCCTCTATGATTAGTAACAAGACAAGGATGTCCACTCTCACCGCTATTATTCAACATAGTTGTGGAAGTCCTAGACTCGGCAATCAGAGAAGAAAAAGAAATAAAAGGCATACAAATTGGAAAAGAAGAAGTAAAACTGTCAGGTTGCAGATGACATGATGCTATACATAGAGACTCCTAACACTGCCACCAGAAAACTACTAGAGCTAATCAACAAATTTGGTAAAGTTGTAGGATACAAAACTACCGCACAGAAATCTCTTGCATTCCTATACACTAATGATGAAAAATCTGAAAGAAAAATTAAGGAAACACTCCTCTTTACCACTGCAACACAAAGAATCAAATACCTTGGAGTAAACCTACCTAGGGAGAGAAAAGACCTGTATCCAGAAAACTATAAGAGACTGATGAAAGAAATTAATGATGATACCAACAGATGGAGAGATATTCCATGTTCTTGGATTGGAAGAATCAATATTTTGAAAATGACTATACTACCCAAAGCAATCTACAGATTCAATGCAGTCCCTATCAAATTACCAATGGCATTTTTAATGGAACTAGAACAAAAAATCTTTAAATTTGTATGGAGACACAAAAGACCCCGAATAGCCAAAGCAGTCTTGAGGGAAAAAAATGGAGTAGGAGGAATCAGACTCCCTGACTTCAGACTATACTACAAAGCTACAGTAATCAAGACAATATGGTACTGGCACAAAAACAGAAACATAGATCAATGGAACAAGGTAGAAAGCCCAGAGGTAAACCCATGTACCTACGGTCAACTAATCTATGACAAAGAAGGCAAGGATATACAATGGAGAAAAGAAAGTCTCTTCAATAAGTGGTGCTGGGAAAACTGGACAGCTACATGTAAAATAAGGAAATTAGAACACTCCCTAACACCATACACAAAAATAAACTCAAAATGGATTTGAGATCTAAATGTAAGACTGGACACTATAAAACTCTTAGAGGAAAACATAGGAAGAACACTCTTTGACATAAATCACAGCAAGATCTTTTTTGATCCACCTCCTAGAGTAATGGAAATAAAAACAAAACTAAACAAATGGGACCTAATGAAATTTCAAAGCTTTTGCATAGCAAAGGAAACCATAAACAAGACGAAAAGACAACCCTCAGAATGGGAGAAATGTCTGTCAACGAATCAATGGACCAAGGATTAGTCTCCAAAATATATAAACAGCTCATGCAGCTCAATATTAAAAAAACATCAACCCAATCTAAAAATGGGCAGAAGACCTAAATAGACATTTCTCCAAAGAAAACATACAGATGACCAAGAAGCACATGAAAAGCTGCTCAACATCACTAATTATTAGAGAAATGCAAATCAAAACTACAATGAGGTATCACCTCACACCAGTTAGAATGGGCATCATCAGAAAATCTACAAGCAACTAATGCTGGAGAGGCTGTGGAGAAAAGGGAACCCTCTTGCACTGTTGGTGGGAATGTAAACCTATACAGCCACTATGGAGTTTCCTTAAAAAACTGAAAATACAATTACCATATGATCCAGCAATCCCACTACTGGGCATATACCCAGAGAAAACCACAATTCAAAGAGACACATGCACCCCAATGTTCATTGCAACACTATTTACCGTAGCCAGGTCACGGAAGCAACCTAAATGTCCATCAACAGACGAATGGATAAACATGTGGTACATATACACAATGGAATATTACTCAGCCATAAAAAGGAATGAAACTGGTTCATTTGTTGAGACGTGAATGGATCTATAGACTGTCACACAGAGTGAAGTAAGTCAGAAAGAGAAAAACAAATATCGTACATTAACGCATATATGTGGAACCTAGAAAAATGGTACAGATGAACAGGTTTGCAGGGCAGAAACTGAGACAAAGATGTAGAGAACAAACGTATGGACACCAAGGGGGGAAAGCTGTGGGGGCATGAGGGTGGTGGTGTGATGAATTGGGCGACTGGTGCTGACATGCATACACATCAGTGTATGAAATTGATGTCTACCTGATGAATGAAAAAAAAAAAAAGTTGCTACTCCAATGTTGTGAAAAACTGTCCTTAATGATTTTAAACAGTTGGTATTTTTGCATATATTATACTTTCCATATGCCTATTTCAGATTAATAGGGTCAATGGCAGTTACCTTTGGATAATGTATTTTATCCACATGCATTTAAGTCACTGATTAAAAAAAAGTAGGTCCAATCATAATCTTCAATTCATCTCTGTCTTGACAGTGTTTTACTCATTGACTTCATTTCTACAACTAAGATTTGAGTGACATTTATGAAACGCTCCAGAAAATAACTTATTGTCTCCAACAGCTTCTCACGAATATGATTTTATTCACAACCACTAACTCAAAATGTAGAGAAACTAAAGACTTGGACAAAAGTGATATTTTTCCATGCTATCAAAGTTTCTGTAAACAAAAGCAAGAACGTTGGCAATCTTTTTCCCTGAATTCTATGTATCTGCTCTAGAGCCAAAGTTGGAATCCACATTGAGCCTGATATTGCCATAGTTTGAGTGAAAATTATGATCCCACAATTATAATATGCAGTTTTCAATCTCCTGAGAAATTTTCCATTTAAAAGAGATCAGTCTCCAAAGGGGCATTTGTATTAGATCAGGACTGTATAGGCGGAATCTTCTCATAGGAAAATTTAATAGTGTGCATGACATGTTAAATATGGTAGTTTGGGGAGTTTTCATTATCAGTGTTAATGAGTATTTTTGTTGAACACATAAATATTTGATTTTCCAAAACACAGTAAGAAAAATATATTAGTTTGTGAAAACTAGTATAGCTTCATACAACATTTTTTTCTCTCTCTTAAAAAATTTGTCAGAATAGTGCAAAAGGTTTAAAAGATCCTATAAAGTCTGTCCTGATTTTAAAAATGAGATTTCTGCTGGAAATATGATATCTTATATTAGTTTTCTATTGCTGCTGTAACAAATGACCACAAACTTAGTGACTTAAAACAACACAACTATATGTTACAGTTCTAGATGTCATTAGTCTGACAAAGGTCTCACTGGGCTAAAATTAAGGGGTTAATAGGCTCTGGGGAAGAATCCATTTCCTTGCCTTTTTCAGTTTCTAGAGGCTGCCAGCATTCCTTGGTTCGTACCTCCCTTCCTCCATCTTTAAGGCCAGTAAAGTTGAATCTCTGACTTTTCTTTCTACGGTCATATCTCTTTCTGACTACATCCAAGAAAGGTTCCCTGCTTTAAAGGACTCACATGATTAGAGTGGTCCCACTGGAAAATCCAAGATAATCTTTCCATCTCAGTTCCTTAACATTGGTCGCATATGCAAAGTCTCTTTTACCATGTAAAGTAACATATTCAATTTCTAGTTCCAGGGATTAGAATACTCACATCTTGGGAGGGGTGGGTGTGAATCATTCTTTTCATTTATGTTTAAAGCACTGTAGTTTATATGCATGCTTGGAAAATATTACTTATCAATGGCAGTATATAGCAGAAAAATAAAGTCTTGGTAGATCTACAGGTTTTAACTGGCGTGTGTGTGTGCGTGCGCACTCACCATGGAGGGTGACATAGAATTTAACAAAGACACATGACTAATATGAATTAAATGAAAAAAAACTAATTTCCTATGATATTTTTAAGCTCATTCTCTCACTGCTTCCAACTTTAGATTATAATTGTAGGGTAACTATATCATCTAACTTAATTTTTTACCTCAAATTATTTTCATTTTTACTGCAACCCATTCATTTAGTACAATTTCTTTTCAATAACATTGATGACTGTAAACATGAAAGCCTTATTTGGTTTTATAAATGAAGCAAAACAAATATAAATAACCTATCTTACTTGAAAGGATTTTCTCTTCTTAATTGAAAACAAATGGAACCTAAGCAAATGAATGTTTAATCTTTCATTCCAATACAAAGGTTATTAGTTAGTGCAAGTGTGTACATGGTTATAAAGAGAAGAAACAAGCAGTTGATTAACTTTGGAAAAGTCTAAGCTTGACAATTTGAAATATCAATAAGAAGAAATAAAGAATTGCATTTTAAGCAGTTCAGAATGTTTTTAAATGAATTTCTCAGTATCTGCTTATGGCTGTGTGGGTTTAGTAAAGAATGAGTATATCTACTTGTGAAGGGCTCTTTATCTGATGTTTTTCTAAGGGTTTTTCTAAGAACATAAAGTGACTTCCTATTTAAATGAAACAAAGTAATGAAAAGGATTTAGCAAACCCTTGTCAAGGACAATATGTTCATGCTGTAATTCTTTTAAGAACTACCTTATTATTTGCTGTGACAAATTTCAGAAGCTATTGAACTGTTTTTCACAGTTCTAACTTTATTTTTCTCTAACTGGATACATTTATATCTTGAACCCCAATATTGCCAGATGGTTAAAACTTAACCCAAATCAAGCTATTCACCTATATTAAAATTTAAAATGTATTAGTGAAGACTGCATATGAGTCTTCCTGCACCGTATGAGTGTATATACATTTCAGGGTCTTATGAGCATCAGGGAGAGGTGAATGATCTTTGGTTGCCTGATGCATACTAAGATCTGAGGCATCTTTCACAGTCACAATTTGGACTCAACCAGACAGCTCAAAGGATATGCTTTGAATTTGTCTCAGGTCCATCTCCTTAGGAACTCTGTGCAGCTGACTATTGCTACACTACTTTCTACAATGTGCTGGGAGTTTTCCACCTCCCAGAGCTCCAGGTGTGAAGGAAAGCCTATGTTTCCTCTCTTCTCAAATCCCCTACCCATCTGTGTATTTTTCACCCCGGGGATTTGTGTTCTCTTTTTAGCCTGTTTGTTTTTGAATTTATTTTTTATTGAGGTACACTGGCTTACAACATTATATTTTTACTTCTGTATATGCTACAACATGCTCACCACCAAAAAGTCTGTTTCCATGTTTCACCATACAGTCGATCTGCTTTACCCATTGCTCCCTACCTGCCCGCCCCTTCCCCTCTGGTAATACTACTTTGTACTCTGTATCTACATGCTTGCCTTTGCTTGGTTTGTTCACTTATTTTGTTTATTTGTTTGTTTGTTTGTTTTTTCTTTTGTGGTATGTGGACATGTCAGTATTGTGGCCTCTCCTGCTGAGGAGCACAGGCTCTGGACGCGCAGGCTCAGTGGCCATGGCTCAAGGGCCCAGCCACTCTGCGGCATGTGGGATCTTCCAGGACTGGGGCACGAACCCGTGTCCCCTGCATCGGCAGGTGGACTCTCAACCACTGCGCCACCAGGGAAGCCCTGTATGTTTGTTTTTTATATTCCACATATGAGTGACATCATATGGTAATCGTCTTTCCCCATCTGGCTTATTTCACTTAGCACAATGCCCTCGAGGTCCATCCAAGTTGTCACAAATGGCAAGATTTCATTCTTTTTATGGCTGAGTAATATTCCATTGTATGCATGTATGTTTATACACACACACACACACACACACACACACACACATCCCGCATCTTCATTCATTCATCTATCGATAGACACTAGGATTGCTTCCGTATCTCGGCTATTGTAAATAATGCTGCTAAGAACTCTTGGGTGTATATATCTTTTAAGGTGTATTGTCAAAAAGAATCAGTAAAATAATATGATTAATAAACTGTGATCAAAGCCAATACCTCAAAATGTTACAAACAACAGTCTGGGTTTATGACACAGACAAGTTGCAGAGTTGCTCTGAGAAAAGCTTTCTCTTAAGTGTGATTTTATTTTGTTAGTCTCATTTGCTGAATAATCTATCCAATTCCAGTGAAGAAGTGAGATTTTTTTCCAGTCTTAGACGCACTTTGCCTTGATCTGACTCCAGCTGGAGTACTGGGTTCAGAGTTGTTCCATACAGCGCCACAAGACAAGTTGTAAATTTCAGGAAGGCAGTTGCTAGCTAAAATAAGGTGGAGTTTTTCTACTATTGGAGCTGATTTAAGTGGAGGGAACTACGTTACAAAATATTAAATGCTCTAAGAAAATGCCCCAAATCATCTATTAAAACATTAAAGAGGGAATATTTGCACTGATTAAAAACTGGAGTAGATGAGCTCAGGCCACTCTGAATTCTAAGATTCTACTTAGTCATTCTATAAAACTTCTCATAAGAATATTTAAATGGTCTTGTGTTGATATTGATTTATCTCATCAAAGTTGGCCCAGGTACTCTTCACTTGATGGAAGGAGAGAATGGAGAATGAAAAAGAAATTTTATTTCCTGTACATCTCTAGACACCCTCACTACACAAATTCTTTATACAGTGTAATAAAATCTTCAAATGTGTGGTTTAAAGAAAACAAGTATACACAAGTCAGGGATTTAGGAAGCTTATGCTTATAATTTGAATTCGATTCTTCTGCAAATTTGTAGAATAAGCAATTAATTTTTGAGAAAGAAGAACAAAGTTAGAAAACTTGCACTACCTAATTACAAGTATTACTATAAAGTTACAACAATCAACACAGTTTTCAATTAAAACAAGAGTAGATATATAGGTCAAGAGAATAAATCTAGAAATTAGCACACATACATATATATATCAAATTTATTTTTGATGAAATTGCCAAAGTAATTCAGTGAAGAAGATAGTCTAAATGGTGCCTGAACAATTGGGCATTTACACAGAAAAAAAAAAAAAAAACACTTTATCATTTACTTCACATAATAAACAGAAATTAACTTGAAATGGAACATAAACCTAAATTTATGAGCTACAACTATAAAGCTGCTAGAAGAAAGTATGGGATAAAATTTTGTGGCCTATAGTTAAGCAAAGATTTCCTAGATAGGACACAAAAAGCACAAACTATAAAAGAAAAAATTGATAAATTGAATTTCATTAAAACTAAAATCTGCTCTTTATAAAACACTACTAAGAAAATGAAAAGACAAACCATAGACTGGAAGAAATATTTGCATAACACTTATGTAATAAAAAATTTGCATTTAGAATAGATAAAGCACTTTTACAACTCAACAATAAAAGACAAACAACCCAATTGAATAATGGATGAAAGATCTAAACAGACTTTTTATAACAGAAACTGCACTATTAGCAAATAAGCCCATGAAAAGGTGCTCAAAATCGTTAATATTTAGGAAAAATGCAAACTGAAATCACAATAGGTCAGCACTCCATACCTACTGAATGGCAACAAACACACACAGACACACACACAGACATACACACGTGCATACATAATCCCTGACTCAATTAAGTTCTAGAAAGGATTCAAAGAAAGCAGAGCTCTCGTACATTGATATGGGGGTGCAAAATGATAAAGCCCCTTGAAAAATGTTTTGAAGTATCTTATCTAGTTAAACATACAGTTATCATACAATCCACTTTCAGTATTTACCCAAGAAATATAAAAACATATCTACACACAGACTCTTAGGTGAATAATGTTTATAGTAAGTTTATTCATATTTGTCATTGTTTAAAACAATTCAAATGTCCATTACCCAGGGGATGGATAAACATACAGTGGTTTATCCATGCAATTGGAATACTACTAATAAAAAAATAAATGATACTGAGCTCCATGAACTGTTTGTATATTTTGGAGATTAACCCTTTGTCTGTTGCTTCATTTGCAAATATTTTCTCCCATTCTAAGGTTGTCTTTTCATCTTGTTTATGGTCTCCTTTGCTGTGCAAAAGCTTTTAAGTTTCAATAGGTCCCATTTGTTTATTTCTGTTTTTATTTCCATTTCTCTAGGAGATGGGTCAAAAAAGATCTTGCTGTGGTTTATGTCAAAGAGTATTTTTCCTATGTTTTCCTCCAAGAGTTTTATAGTGTCCAGTCTTACATTTAGGTCTTGAATCCATTTTGAGTTTATTTTTGTGTATGGTGTTAGGGAGTGTTCTAATTTCATTCTTTTACATGTAGCTGTCCAGTTTTCCCAGCACCACCAATTGAAGAGGCTGTCTTTCTCACTGTATGTTCGTGCCTCCTTTGTCATAAATTAGGTGACCATATGTGTGTGGGTTTATCTCTGAGCTTTCTATCCTGTACCATTGATCTGTATTTCTGTTTTTGTGCCAGTACCATACTGTCTTGATTACTGTAACTCTGTAGTATAGTTTGAAGTTGAGGAGCCTGATTCCTCCAGCTCCGTTTTTCTTTCTCAAGTTTTCTTTGGCTATTTGGAGTCCTTTGTGTTTCCAACAAGTTGTAAAATTTTTTGTTCTAATTCTGTGAAGAATGCCATTGGTGGTTTGATAGGGATTGCACTGAATCTGTAGATTGCTTTGGGTAGTATAGTCATTTTCACAATATTGATTCTTCCAATTCAAGAACATGGTATATTTCTCCATCTGTTTATGTCATCTTTGATTTCTTTCATCAGTGTTTTATAGGTTTCTGAGTAGAGGACTTTTTTTTTTTTTTGCGGTACGCGGGCCTCTCACTGTTGTGGCCTCTCCCGTTGCGGAGCACAGGCTCTGGACACGCAGGCTCCGAGGCCATGGCTCACGGGCCCAGACACTCCACGGCATGTGGGATCTTCCCGGACCGGGGCACGAACCTGTGTCCCCTGCACTGGCAGGCAGACTCTCAACCACTGCGCCACCAGGGAAGCCCTGAGTAGAGGACTTTTGCCTCCTTAGGTAGGTTTATTCCTAGGTATTTTATTCTTTTAGTTGTAGTGGTAAATGGGGGGTGTTTCCTGAATTTCTCTTTCGGATCTTTTGTTGTTAGTGTATAGGAACGCAAGAGATTTATGGGCATTAATTTTGTATCCTGCATCTTACCAAATTCATTGCTTAGTTCTAGTAGCTTTCTGGTGGCATCTTTAGGATTTTCTATGTATTGTGTCATGTCATCTGCCAACAGTGACAGTTTTATTTATTCTTTTCCAATTGTATTCCTTTTATTTCTTTTTCTTCTCTGATTGCCGTGGCTAGGACTTCCAAAAGTATGTGGAATAAGAGTGGTGAGAGTGGACATCTTTGTCTTATTGCTGATCTTACTGGAAATGGTTTCAGGTTTTCACCATTGAGAATGATGTTTGCTGTGGATTTGTCATATATGGCCTTTATTATGTTGAGGTAGGTTCCCTCTATGCCCATTTTCTGGAGAGTTTTTTATCATAAATGGGTGTTGTATTTTGTCAAAAGGTTTAAGGGTGGAAGACCTAAATAGACATCTCTCCAAGGAGGACATACAGATGGCCAAGGGGCACATGAAAGGATTCTCAACATCACTAATTATTAGAGAAATGCAAATCAAAACTACAATTAGGTATCACCTCACACCAGTCAGAATGGCCAAAAACAAAAAATCTACAAACAATAAATGCTGGAGAGGGTGTGGAGAAAAGGGAACCCTCTTGCACTGTTAGGGGAATGTAAACTGATACAGCCACTGTGTAGAACAGTATGGAGGTTCCTTAAAAAACTAAAACTAGAATTACAACATGACCCAGCAATCCCACTACTGGACATATACCCTGAGAAAACAATAATTCAAAAGGACACATGTACCCCAATGTTCATTGTAGCACTATTTACAATAGCCAGGACATGGAAACAACATAAATGTCCAACGACAGATGAATAGGTAAAGAAGATGTGGAACATATATACAATGGAATATTACTCAGCCATTAAAACGTACAAAATTGGATCATTTGTAGCCATGTGGGTGGACCTAGAGTCTGTCATACAGAGTGAAGTAAGCCAAAAAGAGAAAAACTAATATTGTATATTAACGCATATATGTGGAATCTAGAAAAATGGTACAGATGAACCTATTTGCAGGGCAGGAATAGAGATGCAGAACTAGAGAACAGACATGTGGACACAGGTGGGGAAGGAAAGGGTGGGACAAATTGGGAGATTAGGATTGGCATACATACACTACCATGTATAAAATAGATAGCTAGTGGGAACATGCTATAAAGCACAGGAAGCTCAGCTCGGTGCTCTGTGATGACCTAGGTGGGTGGGATGGGGGGGTGGGAGGGAGCTCCAAGAGGAAGGGGATATACGTATACATATAGCTGACTTACTTCATTATACAGCAGAAACTAACACAACATTGTAAAGCAATTATACACCAATAAATAAATAAATGAACTACTGATACTTGCAACAGCATGAACAAATTTCAGAAATTTCTGCTAAGTGAAAGAAGCCACACAAATAAGCTGTATAGTGATGATTTCGTTTATATGACATACTAGAAAAGGCAAAATAGAGGAACAAAAATATCAAATAATGCTTGGGGTAGGGGAAGGAAAGGGAAGAAGGAAATTGACCACACTGGACATGAAAAAACTTTTTGGATTAATAGACATATTCTCCATTTTGATTGTGTTGGTGTTTCCATAATTTTATATGGTTCAAAGCTCATCAACCTAAGCTCCAAAAAATAAAAATTAGAAAAAAAATAATTTTACTGTATGAAAATTATACCTCAATAAACTTGTCTTCAAAAAAGCAAGCACACAGAAGATTTATGCTATCTATACAAAAACAATAATTGATAGAAATCTTATTTTGAGTAATGATAGGCTAGAAGCAATAGACTAATATTTTAAGTACGGAGGGGAAATACGTATCAACCTATAATTTTAATAACCGCCTAAGCTATCATTTAAGAATGGGGTAAAATATGAACATTATTAGATAAATAAAAATGATTACAAATAAAACCCCAAGAGCTAATAAAGAACACGTCTTAATAAGAAGAAAATTAAATGGAAGAGAAAGGTGTCTATTGCAAGATATACATAAACAGAACACAGAAGGTGATAACAGAATGCAGGAAATGATATTAATATTATAAAGAGTAGAATTTTGAAATAAAAATTTAAATAAAGAAATATATCAATATTATAAATTGACGTGACATAATTTCTGATGAAAAACTGTCAAAATTGCTATACGTGCCAAACACATGCAGCAGAAAAAAATGAGAGTGTATTATCTCTTGCTGCATAACGATACTACCACAAATTTAGCACCTTGAAACGACACTTTTTATCTCACAGCTTCTGTGGGTCAGGAGGCTGGGCACAGATTAACTGAGTCATCTGTTTCCCAGTTTCAAAAAGCCATAATCAAGATGCTGACCAGGGATGGGTTCTCATCTGTAAGCTCAACTGAGATGAGATCACTTTCCAAGTTCATGTGGTTGTTGACAGCACTCAGTTTCCTATAGGTTGTCAGAATGAGGGCCTCACATTCTTGCCAGCTGTTGCTCTGAAGCCACCTCAGTCTCTGGCCATAGGAGCCTTTCCAACATGGTTACTTTCTTCTTCAAAGCCAGCAATGAAGTGTACCGCATTGAAAGATGGGCATTACAGTTTTATATAACATAACCAATTACCAATAATCATACACATCCTATCATCTTTGACATATTCCATAGGTTAGAAGCAAGCCACAGATCCCACCCACACTTAAGAGGAGGGGATAACACAAAAACTTGGACAACTGAAGAGAAGGATCACGTGGACTACCTTAGTGTCTGTTTGCCACAAAGAGTGAGTAGACATATTATAAACAAGTTGATGCATCTAAATAAACATTGACTAATTTGGGCGGGTTAAGTACAAAAGATAACACAACATTAAAATGGTAGATCTATGATATATGCAAATGATTAGATTATGAATGATAAAAAGGAGATAGCAGAGGGTTGAACATGTTAAGATTCCCATTTTTTTTAGGAGTCAAAGGATATGCTGATTTATACGAGGATAACAACAAAATAGAGCAGAAAATAATATACAACTTCAAAATCATTAGAGAAAAAAATAAAGTAATTTATTTCTGACCCATGAGCAGAATTAAAATTAAAATCAGATGCTATTTTATTGTAGTAGATTAATAGTAAAGTGAGTAAAAGTGGGATTTTGAGAAAAATATTAAAAATGCTTCTAGTGGGCTTCCCTGGTGGCGCAGTGGTTGAGAGTCCGCCTGCCGATGCAGGGGACACGGGTTCGTGCCTTGGTCTGGGAGGATCCCACATGCCGCAGAGCGGCTGGGCCTGTGGGCCATGGCCGCTGAGCCTGCGCGTCCGGAGCCTGTGCTCTGCGGCGGGAGAGGCCACAGCAGTGAGAGGCCCGCGTACCGCAAAAAGAAAAAAAAAAAAATGCTTCTAGTGACTTTTAAAAATTATAGAATTTTAAACCTGGAAAAATTTACTACCCATAAAATTGGTCTCCTTTATCTTGCACAAAAAGAATGTCAGAGACTACAGAAGTATGATTTGCCTGAGGTCAATATAACTTTTGTAATAATTCCATTTTTTCAAATAATTTATACCATATGTTTGCTTAAAAAGAACAGTGTTTTATAACATCATATATTTCTTACTTAAAAATGTTTTTCATTTTCCACAAATTATTTTTCATTGCCAATTTGGTTTACCATTTAAATTATAAATTAAAATTTTAATTTAGCTAAAAATAGTCCTATTTTGTTTACCTGTGATTGTTGTCACAAACTATATTATCATTAAAACTGTGGAAATATACTTGATAGGCAAATGATATGTTCTCAATGCTTTCAACGTGGATAGCATTTGAAGTAGACCTCATTCTCAAAGAGGATAAAGTAGAATTTTTAAAAATCTGATTTGTGAGGTGTACAGTGTATAGACTACTGAAAGCAATGATTTGGAAAATACCCATATCAATATTCTGAGTGCAAATTTAAGAGTTATTAGAAAACCATCATATATTACGCAGTATTACCATGCTTCCAAAGATAATGAAAGGTTGCCTGAAAATTTTGACATTAGCTAGTAAAACACACAACAACAACAACAACAAAACTTCCAGGAACAATTAGTCCAATAAAATCCCTTTTTGTGCTTCAACTATTCAGTAATGAGATGTTCAAGTTTTAATCTTTTAAGCACAATGTTTGCTGATTCCACCTCACCCCCTTGTGAATAGGTACTGCTATTTATTCCCCATTACCAAAATAGAAAAGAAAAGCTGCCTGTAAAATTTATGTTCTCCTCAAAGACCTAAGTGTCGTGTAAGAAGGAAAACTTCAAAAATCTGGATTTGATAAGCATCTATCTGAAATAAGGAATTAAATATAAAGTACATGTATTTAAGAAAAGGCTATTTCTGATATGAGTAGTACATAGGGAGGAATCAGAAGCAATTCAATTTTTATGACAAATCTGCATGATGCTTACGTATTATGGGCAATATTTAATGTCATTCCAGTTTCAAGAAAATGACATCAAAACTATCGTTGAAATGGTTGGACCTTAGAGGAGTTTCTTTAACTTTTGTGTCAATACACAACTTAATTTTTTTATTATCTTGTTTCTGTATAGATGGGTTTTATAATATCTAAATACATTAATATTTTAATAAACCATTAGAAATACATTTATAGCAAAATTGGTAAACATCTATTATCATTAATATTATATTTATATATATATATATATATATATATATATATATAAAATTGGCTAATGCTTTAATGGGCTTTCGCTCCAGAAAACTTCTGATAGCACTGCTTTACTCATTAGTCGGTAAATAGCAGGAGGCAAATTATTCGTAACACATGGACCCTATTTCCAGGGCCATATCATACTTAGAAAGATACTATAACATTAATAAAAGCAATACCTTACATTTTATGGGAATTTACTGTGAAAAAAAATACTTACACACATACTTTATTTCTAATCGTCTATGTTTTTAAGAACACAATACATGTTTGCTATTTTGTCAGAGGGATTTTTAGAAGACTCTAGTGGCAATGGATTCCTTGGGGATGATTACTTATTTCACTTTCTTTTCTGATTTTCCTCATCTAATTAGAAATGAAGTTACCTATATTAAAATATGTATGTGCAAACAAATTACCCTCCTTACTTTATACGTTATTTGTGTAAATCAGACTGCTTGTGGACACAGCGTGACTACAAGCTGACTAGGAATGGGGAGGAAATAGCATCCTGAGGGTGAGGAATGCCTGGTGCCATAGTCAGTTAGACAAAGCTTTGGAGTCATGCTCTTCTCTCTCCTTCAGCATGTCCAGACTGGATCATTGCCTCTTCAATTGCATCTGCAGGACAATATGACAGCAAAGCCATCCCAGCATGTATAGTGATTGGCGTCTTAACATCAGGAATTCACCAGAGCCAGTACTGGGATAAATTTTGGATTACAACAGGTCCAGAGTCATCATCCCACCCCCATCTTCCTTCATACCTTGAATGCAAGGCAAATATAAAAGGAGGGAGGAAAGAACTCAAAGAGAATGTATAGAAGAATACATTAGAATAGAAGGCAATAGAAGGCAGAGAAACAGAATTGTTGCTGACAAGGCAATAAAGAATGGTGGTCAAGCACAATTATAGCGCTCTACGCTCTTTCACCTGCAGTGACAGCATCTGCTAGGCCCTAGGCTTTGTTCCCAGCATGCAATACACACTACCAGCCAACTGAATTGATTCCATTAGAGGAATACATCCTCGAAGGCGAAACTAACATAGATCTGAGGTGTTCTCTAGTGATTAAGGAAAGATAACAAGGAGAGAGGAAGGAAAGGAGGAGAATTGAGACTGAGGAAAGAAGGGTTGGGAAAAGATAAAACAAAAGAGAAGAAAGGGAGAGAAATGCATAGATGGTGGGAAGATGAATGAACGTGGGGACAGACTGAGAGAAGGGTAGATTAATGGAGGCATAAAAAGGGAGAGACATTGAGGAGGAACAGAGAAAGTAAAGATGGAGAAAGGTCGTGATTGCATCTAAGGTGAGAATATTACTACAATTAATGTTCTCTAATAATATATTTCTGTTCACTAAGACATTGGGCATAAGCATATACTGTCCTCAGTTATCAGTACATGTTAAAGTATTAATTTGCTCTTCAGTAATTTTAAAAAGATAATTTCTACTCAGAGAATTATATTATATACTCATATCTAAAATGTACCATTTAATTTTAGGTAAAACTTCACTTTCTGTTGAAATTCTAAAAAGTTTACATTGATGTATGATTGACTAAGTATATGTTTTTAAAAATAAATGATTTTAAATGTGAAATTAACTTTTTAAACTTCACTATTTCTGTCATTTACAAACATAGACTAAAAGTGCTTTTGACATTTGAAAGTTGTCAGATTGTCTTATCCTGTTTTTTAGATAAATGCTACTTAGTTCATAACTATTGGAGTCTACATTTAAAGTAAGTATTTATAGCATTGCACTAAACACTTTTTCTTTCTCAAACAAAAACAAGTTTTAAGTTCTAATAGGTTTCAAAGTCTAATAATATTCAATAAGAATATTGTGGCAGATTGCTTTAGAATTCCTCACATTTTTCTGTATCCAAGCCTTCTGCTTTGTCATTACTGTACAAAGTTCCTCCAACTACAAGCAGAATATGTCTCCTGTCCTTGTTAATGTTGAGTTTGACCATGTCACTTACTCTAGCCAATGGGATATGAGCAGAAGTGCCCATTTCAAGCCTATGTCTTGGAGCTATCATATGTCTCTGCCGATCACTCCTGCACATCTGTCATGGCTAGTGCACTGGTTCAAGGAAGATGAGAATCATGTGAAGTGAATCTGAAATAACCTGAAGCTTAGAATCAAATCTACCTAAACACAAACCCAACCCCAGCTGACTAGGAATTCAAAGAATTTTGTTAACTGTGATGAAGATGATCCATAAAATTTCTCCTTAATCATAAGTTGTTAAACCCATTTCCTTTAAGGTAAAGAGCAAGGGGAAGGTGGTCACTATCGTAACTTCTGTTCAAAAGGTATTTAATGCACTAGTTATAACTAGAAATAGTAGTTTATATACAATATTTTCTTAGAATTAAAAAAAAATCTCTATATTCATGATCACTGATTTTTTTTCTTATTTCTAATTTTTTAATCTGTTTCTCTCTTTCTCTTTCTCACCTTTGCACCTTCATTGTATTTCCCATAATTTTGTCTATTTTATTGGAATTTTCTAAGAAATAAATTTCAAGTTATTTATTAATTTATTTTACAACTTTCCTGTATTATATTTCTTAATATTTGCTTATTTTTTACTTCTGTGTTTATAAAACTTATATGCTTAACATATAAAACAATTTTGTCAGGATAGTCCATGATCATTAATTTTGTCTGCTTACTTCTAAGTATCAAGTTTTACATTTACATAATAAATAGCATGCAGTGGTGTTGTTTTATTTCTTGTTCTGAGGACTTATCAACATAGAATAGCATATAATGACATGTTTTCATGTAATAATTAATTGTTCAACACAATGCAGTATGTTCAGTTGTAAAAATATAGTACATATGGAACTAACACACCATTGTAAAGCAATTATACTCCAATAAAGATGTTAAAAATATATATAGGACACAATACTAAATATATATATATGATAGAAACATTTAAACAAACTGTGGCAATTATATCCAATTATCTTTCATTATTAATTCTGGTGAACTTAATATTTTAATTGGCTCATATTACATAGATAAATATAATCACATAGAAAAACTATATTTCTTAAAGAGAATCTGAATCAAATATGACCTCTGCAAAGCACTAAAAAAGTTACATCTAGTTATAATTCTCATTTATTAGTCTAAAGTCTTAAGGGGCTGAAGATATGTTATATGATGGTGTTATAACTCGTTTCCCACTTGTGAAACACAGTGTTTGAACTGGAATAATATCTAAGATCCCTTATAACTCTAATTCTAGGTACTTATTGGAGGTAGTTAAAAATATGTCTCTAAAAAAATGCGAAAGAATTTGGTTGATCTCAAGTGGATTTTCTTAGTGTGAGCCTTTCAATCACAAAGATAGTGGATAGGGTAAGAGAGAGGAAGCAGTCTGAAGAATGAAGGTGTAAGCCGTTTAGTGAGAGTTCAGCAATTCACACCAGTTTATTTTAAGAGTATGAGATGTAAGACTCAATCTTTTGTCTTCACCAAGATAAAATGACTTCATTAAAATGCCTAGTATAATTCACATAAGACAAAATCAACAGTTTTGCATTGTTTTACTTAACTATGAGGATGCAGAAAAAGCCAGAAATTCTGTTTGATTTGTCCCAGTTCTGCACCAACCTATAATTTATTGATGGAATAGTAGGCATACAGAAAGTTCATGTCCAAGGTTGATGTCTTCAATGGCTCATATATTACAAGAGAATACAGTGATGATTTCAAGCTATAACAGACGAAAGGGATATGACTAAAATAAAGAGCTTCTCTAAAGAAGTTTTTCAACTAAAATCTTTCACGTAAGATAGAATACTTCCAGAATCCAATGCCTTTGCGAGTACTATCATTTTCACTGTACAGGAATACAAATAAATTATATATTTTTTCAAGCTCTTACTACCTGTTCTGCTCAAGCAGAAAGAAAGTTTTCCAGCCTCTGAACATGACAACTATTGCCCACTGAAGCCAAACCCATTGGTTGGTGACTCTCAATTCTTATGTTTTCAAAGTGTCTTTTCTCTGAAAGTTAGAGATGGAAGCCAAGGGCAAGAGGGGAGAAAAGAATGTGGAATTGGGCTTTATAGAGATCAACATTCCTAGGGCAGGTGGCCACCTGTGGGTATGTAGGTAGGATTCTAAAAACCTTTCAATGAAATTGATAGAAAATAGAGATGCACATGATTTCATAAACTCTTTGATGCTGAGTCTATCAGAAGAAATAAAATGAAAATCTTCCACTGTGATATTTTATGCTTTCAGTGGCCTAACTTTATGACAAAATTAAAGTCATAGGAAAATATATCAAGTTAAATATAAATGGAACACCTGGATGGAAAAATGTTTATAAATGGCTTACTGCCTTAACTCTAATAACATGAGCAGAACTAGTATAATCATGTTCAGTGGTAATATGGAACCATATGTGGTCAAGTAAAATACAGGACAAATACACAAATACATCTGCTGCTACAGATTTTTGGCCTTTTAACAATCGTAGATGGCTATTCAAATAATTCTGGAATTATCATATGCTCTCAGAATGATATGTTATCTAACTAATAGAATTCATACTGAAAATATACATATTTAAACTTTTTTCCACTTGTTATACTTAAAACAAGCTGTTTTTTCTTATTTCAAATCCTCTGATCAAATCATCCTTTTGCATAATGCATTTCTTTTCTACCTTCAGTTTAACATCAATTTTAATGCTTAATAACAAATAAGGCAAACAATACTCTCTAGCTCTACTAGAATCTTCACGGTATTTTGTGATAATTTGTGTGCTGCTGCAAAATCAAACAAAACATTCAGCAAAAATTAACGTTTAAACAAACTGTATAAAAATAATGGAAAACAAAGCAATTTTGGAATAAAACTTATTTCAGGATATTAGTCTAAACAATTTACTTAAAATTTGAAGAATAGTAATAACAAATCTCTTCAAATAAAAGACTCTAGAATTCAGAATTATACTGCTGTTTTAATTCACAGGCAACATCAAAATAAATTAATTATTCAAACAATTTATTTCAATAAAAACAAAAATGTAAATGTTTGTGGCTTTTAGGTGGTTTTTGTTAACTGTGTTTGATGTTCTAACTTTGATTAAAGTTGCCAAGTATTTGAAGTAGTCACTAAAATCCCAAGACTTATAAAACATATTTTTGAAGAAAACTGTTGGGTTGGTAGAAACCAAAAAACTACTTTAATTACTTTAGTCATGCATGGCAATGTTCTCTGATATACACACATAAAACATAATACAAAAATTAAAAGTGGATTGACTAGTAAAAGCTGTAGGTTCTAAAATGATCTTGGACACTACACAAAAATGAATTCAACTTAATTTGCATCATTTATTTTATGGTGACCATTATATTTCCTCATTCTATCCCAGATGGCAGCAGCAGCTTGGGAGATTACAAACCTACAACTTCTCATCTTAAATACCTGTGTTTGGGACTTCCCTGGTGGTGCAGTGGTTGGGAATCTGCCTACCAATGCAGGGGACACAGGTTCGAGCCCTGGTCCGGGAAGATCCCACATGCCACGGAACAACTAAGCCTGTGCATCACAACTACTGAGCCTGCGTGCCACAACTACTAAAGTCCGCATGCCTAGAGCCCGTGCTCCGCAACAAGAGAAGCCACCTTGGTGAGAAGCCTGCGCATCACTATGAAGAGTAGCCCCCGCTCACCACAACTGGAGAAGGCCCATGCGCAGCAATGAAGACCCGATATGATGCAGCCAAAAAAAAAAAAAAAAAAAAACACCTGTGTTTCTCTGGCCATAGAAGCTAGCTCAAGTGGAGCTCAGAACAAGCCAAAATAGTGAGTTTATGTTCTCAGGAATAACTCTGAGAAAGTAAAGACACAGGAGTTAATGGATCAATACCTCAGCCCCTTTGTCCCTTGGTAGAATAATTCTGAGGTGTGTCCTACACACAGACTCAGAGGTTTCTCATAAAGGTTTATCCCAGTTGCATATCCTGATCAGGAATGCAAACTTCCATTGTCTTCCCTCCCCCCCGGCCTTGACTCACCTCCCCACTTCCTATTCACCTCCTTGACATAATCTCTAGAATACATTCCTTGCACCCATCAGTATCTCTCATCCTAACACTCTCATCAGTGGTGCTTTGGGATGAGATACAAGGGAAAGGAGAAGCACTGGCATGTACCAGCTCAACCACCTGGAAGACAGAGTAATTAAAATGTTTGTATATTCCATTTTCCTTTTCAACTGCTTTTGTAAAACAAAACAATGTTCAACGTTCAGCTTCAGCAAACAGTTAACTCAAGACACACTATGAAGCCAGGAAACCTCCATGGTAGCATTTAAACATATTTATTTCTTGCAGCTAGAGCACAGATTGTACTGGCAATAAAGCTGAAAGTTTAGTTGTAAGAGTGATGAAATTACATAGGAGACATTCACAACCTAACGACTGTTTATGCTAAATTCAGGGCCTTAAAAGTGAAGTGAACGACTTATGTCCTGAGGACTAGGATAGGGATTGAATGGATTCACTTGAGCAGCTTAAACCCCTCAGATTTCCCTAATACCTCCAGGCTGGCAATAGCATCCCCTTCCCTTGCCAATGGAGACTACCTACCACCACCACCATTGCCTGGAGATAGAGGAAATGCCTCATCTGATATGAAGGCCTCGAAAGATAATGCTTGCATCAAGAGTGTCCCTTCTTCCTCTCATTATTTCCAGACCAATAACTACTGTCAGCGTTTAGCATAGCCTAAGTGGGGATCCTAGTTCAAAGAGAAATGGATTCTTAACCAAAAAGAGCTGCTGAGCCTGGCATATATCTACCAGCAGGAACCAAGAGAAGATATATAGGCATGAATGTTGAGGGCGCTGAACCAACAAAGGTAAAATTCAAGGCTGGTGAGCAGAGAGTTTATTGATAAGGAATCACTCTTTGAGTCTGAGTCTAACATCTTGGCAGGACTGGTGCAATGGTTCCTTTAAGTTTAGAGATGATGACATACTGTAGAGAATGAGGTAGAGTTGGGACTGCCTTGGCAGAGTATTAAGAATGAGATCAGAGGGCTTGATAAGTGAGAATACTAGAGGGGTGTTAATTATATGAGACTAGGGAATCATTTGGGTCCCTACGTTTCCAGATGGCCCAGAATACCTTTTCTTTACTAAAGTGATATCATATGCACTAGTAAGGACAGCGTCAGCAGTTCTGAGAATCTCAGTAGGACTTTCTTCCATAGACCAGGTAGAACATGCTTCCTTGGAACCATTCATTTCTTTCAATGGGGTAATAGGATTCTGGAGTAGCATAGGCCAGATAGTGGTGCTTAACTATCAGAGGCAAGGCTGACATTCTTTGAATAAAAAACTGCAAGGTAAGAAAAGGCAATGTGTTTCATGACCTACAGGCAACTGTGGCAATGGCTAATATATGGTTGTTTCCCAGGGGCAGAATGCATGGGCAGCCAATGAGGTATTTCCTGGCTTATAAAACTAGTGTGATCAACAGTGGGTAAGCTGAACAACGATGTCAGCTTTTACGATGGAAAACTATTATTCCTATCCTTATTTTTATATTTAAGCCTATCAATTGAAGCAGAAACCAGATGTCCTTGTGCAGGGATCCTATAATGCCACGGATAGGCTTAGCAAGAAAAACTCCAACAAGGAAATATTAGGAACTTTAAAAACTGGACAAATTTTAGATATAATAATAATTATTGTATAATAAAAGAAAACTCTGGATCAATCTATATCAATAAAAAACAGGAAAGAAAAGAAGTTAGAATATTAAAAGAACCTAGAGAATACCTGTATGGCTGAGGAAAGCCTGGAATAAGATGAAAAAGGTAGGGTTGAAATCATGCAGACCTTTCCATGGGATGACAAAGCGGTTTGTTGGTATTTTAAGAACAACTGGAAGGTAATCAGCAAATAAACAAATGACCCGAATTACATATTAAAATATTACTCACGGTGCTGAGAATATTTTGTACTTTTGGAACAAGGGAAGATCTTCCTAAGGATAATAAAAAAACAATAAGCCCTAAATAAAGACAAAAAATGTTTGTCTTGTTATTTTTTAAATTTCTATGTTCTACAAGCTAGAGAAAATTTTAAAAATGATTGATGGAAATCAGGGAGCTCTAGAAAACTAACTAAAGAGCAAGATTTATTTATCCTTCTTAGTGCACAATAGCTGTAATGAATGAGGTTCTACTATTCTTTACAAAACTTTACTCACAAAAGTTTTGATTTTGTATTTCGGTGCCCCATTTTGGGAAGATGTTTTGGCATTAACTGTCAAAATAAAAACTAAGCTTTTCACTCATTCAGTTGGTTTCAATGAATAGTCTCTAGAATTTTATTTCAGTTTTGGATATACCAATAAGGATTCAATTAGAGAAGCATAACTGCTATGAGTGATACAGAACTTCATGTAGATACAAAGGAATAATTATAGGATTAGACTTTAAACAATTATGGGAGCTGATGGAGTAGTCTGTGAGGCTGTTGGCTCTGGATCTAGTATGAAGCCTGAAGTGGTTACTGAACAGTTAGACTAGTAAACAGCAAGTATGGTTGGGAGAAGCGCTAAGAACCATAGTGTCCACTGGAATTTACTAGGAGTGGGATCCATGAGGACAGCAAGAACCTAAAATGAAAAACTGGAATCTGTGTTCCTTACAATCTCCAGACTTCATGCCATAATTAACCTGAAGAAGCAGCTGGCACTCTTTGCCACAGAGCTGCAGCACACTTAGCCCAGGTTTGTAGAAATTAAATTAGGAGAGCTGGTGGTAGTTCTAGAATCTTTCCCAGAGCCATTAGGTAAGCTGGCAGATCAGCGATAACATAAGCAAGATGCTAGTCATCAGATGCATAGCTCCTTGATTCATTCTTGTCTTCCAAATCTTGCACAAGAAAAGGGATCCTGGAAACACCATTCCAGATTAGCTAAGCAGACACAGCACAAAGCCGCTACAATGATCATTTGTTTTTATTGTTTCTGATTTTGTGTGTTGTTTTTTTTTTGCTGGGGCGGGGCGGGGGTGGTGTTGGAGAAGGAAATTGCTGACCATTTTCCAATTCCCCTGACAGCATTGTATTGCCTTCCCTTGGCATAGAGTCTCTATCCAAGCTAAGCCAATCAAATGCTCCCTTAAATGAATCTTTAGCACAGGGGGAAAAAAAGTGTTGGGGATTTATTTAGTTTTGTTAAAATTTCTTTCTAATACATTCTTGTTCTAGTTCCTGCTCTGGAATTGCACTGATTACTGCTTTTCCTCCAAGCAGCTGATTGGCTTTATGGGCCTTCAGTAAACTTCTAATAAATTCCCTTTTACTTACTGGAGCCATAGTAGTTTCTATTGATTGAAAATAAAAAGTCTTTAATAAATACAAGCTCACATGTGCACAACTATGAAAGCACAAGAATATGTATTAATTTCAGTACAGTTTGTAATAGTAGACAACATATATACCTAATAATAGAATGATTAAATATACTACACATATATTTAAGAGTATATATTAGTTTTTTATATATATATATATATATATGTATTAGCAAACACACTGTCTATGTGAAATACAAAAACATGCATTTATTTCTCCTTCACAGGAATGAGTTTGCCTGTATGAGGAAAATCTCCGTTTTAGTCCGAGGATCTGTGGGTTGTTGAGATTCACTTCAGCTGTGGATCTGTTCCGTGTGAGTCATACTGGGATAAGTCAAAAGAGGAAGTGGCTCCCTAGGGTTTGCTCTCGTCATCACATTGGCAATAATTTACTGGAGTGAGCCCTACCACAAAAACACTTTTCAAGACTCTGCTCTTATGCATTAACATCCCAATGGCCAAAGCGAATTACATGGTCAAGAGACAAGAAAGTACATTTCATTCACCAGGAGGCCAGAGCAAGGTTTGCAAGCCTAAAATACTATTAGAGGAGAGTTAAGAATTAAGAATAATAGGGCTTCCCTGGTGGCGCAGTGGTTGAGAGTCCACCTGCCGATGCAGGGGATACGGGTTCGTGCCCCGGTCCGGGAGGATCCCACATGCCGCGGAGCGGCTGGGCCCGTGAGCCATGGCCGCTGAGCCTGCGCGTCCGGAGCCTGTGCTCCGCAATGGTAGAGGCCACAACAGTGAGAGGCCCGTGTACCGCAAAAAAAGAAGAAGAAAAAAAAAAAGAATAATAATTCATCTAGAGAACACACTTGAGGATACGGGGAGGGGGAAGGGTAAGCTGGGACAAAGTGAGAGAGTGGCATGGACATATATACACTACCAAACGTAAAATAGCTAGCTAGTGGGAAGCAGCTGCATAGTACAGGGAGATCAGCTCGGTGCTTTGTGACCATCTAGAGGGGTGGGATAGGGCGGGTGGGAGGGAGGGAAACGCAAGAGGGAAGAGATATGGTGACATATGTATATGTATAACTGATTCACTTTGTTATAAAGCAGAAACTGACACACCATTGTAAAGCAATTATACTCCAATAAAAATGTTAAAAAAAAAGGAAAAAAAATTCAAAAAAAAAAAAAGAATAATAATTCAGTCTAGCAGAGACTACAATGAAATTTTTAAAAGTATAAAGTGTATTTACATATGCTGTCAGAGAAAGATCTCAAGGGTATGTAAAATGAAAGAAACAAGGTTCAGAAATACATGAATAAATTTATGTAATATGTGTATATATTTCCTTTCAGAATTATATAGAAATATATACAAAATATGCATAGTTCTGTAAGTATGCCCCCTGACTGTAATTAGCTGTTACCTCTGCTGAGGACACAGGAGGGATTAGTGCTGCTTTGAAGGGGAGTTTAATTACATCCTTTGGTATTTGATTTGTACAAGTACAATTTTATAAGTGACTCTAAAAATTTTTAAATACAATGTCTCAAAAGGTACCCTTCAAATAGACTCTCTCTACTCTACTCTTATTTAACTAAGTCACAATGTCAATCAAGTGAGAATTGAGAGAAAATGATTACTCCGAAATCCTCAAGCTATCTCGGTCCAAAATCACATTTATTAACTTGTGGCTCCCAAGAAACATTCTCTTGGTGGCCATATTCCTAGGCCCTAGAACAAACAAGCTCAGTCATCTTACTCATTGAGACTTTTCATATATTCCCTATTTTCTCCTTATATAATATTTCTCATTTTACTCTTAATCCAGTTCCTAATTGTCATTCATCTGGATTTAAAAGGAAAAAAGAAAAATCCTTAACTGGATAGTTCATCCGCCTCTGCTCAGGCAAATGCTTTTTTTTTTTTTTTTTTTTTTTTTTGCGGTACGCAGGCCTCTCAGTGTTGTGGCCTCTCCCGTTCGGAGCACAGGCTCCAGACGCGCAGGTTCAGCGGCCATGGCTCACGGGCCCAGCCACTCTGCAGCATGCGGGATCCTCCCGGACCGGGGCACGAACCCGTGTCCCCTGCATCGGCAGGCGGACTCTCAACCACTGCGCCACCAGGGAAGCCCCTGGCAAATGCTTTAAGAACAATCATTTAATAATGTCAGATCATGACTGGAAGAAAAACACAATATGGCAAACTTTCATTTCTTCTATGTTATGCCTTTTTAAAATCAAATCTAATGGCTTAGTATTCAAACTGGTTAAAATTTGGTAGCTACATCTCTTTTCTACAAATTCGGTAATTATGCCTATTTTGTGCAAATCTGTTAAATAACCCCTCTGCTCTTCTGCTCCTTAGCATACTCTCCTTTTTAACCAGGTTTTTTTTTTTTTTTTTTTTCTTATTGATGCATGAATATATCATGTGCCTTGCTTTAGGTTAGGGTCCTTTTTGCAAATTTGCTCTTTTTCCTTCCATGTAACCCAAACCATCTTTTAAGGCTCAAATTACGTTTTATTTGTTCCAAGAGACACTCCCGAATTCCAATGGTGGTGTGCTCTGTGGAGTGCAATTTGAGATTTGCCCTGCAATAACATGCTAGTCTTTGCTCTCAAATAAATTATAAACTCACTGCAAGTAAGAATCATGATTAAACCTCATCTATATTCCTCATGACGGTTTGAACAATGCTAATACTTAGTATATGCTTGATAAGATGTTATGGATCATCAATGGTCATACTAATCATTTACCCTCTATTAAACAAGGGTTCAAGTTGTAAATTGCCCCTTTGATGTTTTCTTGGGAAAACATATTTATACTCATGCAATGGACCAAACATCTGTAAATCATTCTCTTATCGTAAATCAACGTTGCTGCCATTCATTCAATATAAGTTAAGCTACAATAAAAAGAATTCCTAATGAAAAAAACAAATAAGTTGTTTTATATTCCTGACAAAAGAACAATTCCCTAGATTTCCAATAGCAAACAACTATTAAAGAAAGAAAAGATTTAGTGTAAAAGAAATCAATGCAATTTGTAAAATTTATGCAAGTCCTAATTATATGTTTCCTCTCTGAGAACTCTTCAACAAAGGGAATAAACTCAGAAATATTTCTAGATTTATTGTGTTTATGTGAGTTATATGTCAAATTATTCAACTGTATTCTTCCTTGGAAGAATCAATTAATATTTTTAAAGATTCTCTTCTTTAGAAATGTTAAACATATTAGATAATCCAGGTTATTTTCAAATATGCCTGTTTCTGAAGAATTGTTTTCCCTTTTCTCACTTGCAGAGCACTCTCTGTGGAAACATTTCACTTAAATTTCTAAACCTTTTCTACCTGACTCTGCTTATTTCCTTTCACTGACTTTGCACTGTTGTTATTATTGAAGTTATCCTTTGCAGGATTGTTTTGTCTCTCTTACTTCATTCTCCTTGAATCAAATTCACATTTTCTTCCCAGATATTTATCTGTCATTCTAGTTAAATTCCTTGACAGTGAACTAATCTATTTTGGTTTTAGTTTATATGATCTTTCCAGCAAATTGCAGTACTATTTATAGAAAAACAAGATAGTTGCAAACACCTTGCATTTTTTCCACAGGAACATACTCTGAGTATTGCTTTAGAGATAACTGCAAATGTGACCCAGCTGTTACCCATGTTTTCACTCCATCTCACATGTCATGAAATAATGAACAATTTATTAGACATGCCTTTTTCTCCCAGTGATAGCATTAGTGAGAATGTCCCAAAATGTATAAAACAATACTGTCTTCACATTTAGCAACAATGACATGAAAATCATAAAGGAAAGATTAATCATGCACCTAAAAATGTATACCTAGCCAGAAAGTCATATGTACTTTTCTAATGGAGTATTCTGGAAAAAAGGAGAATACTATTTGATAATAATTCTGGGTTACCTTGGAAATGAAAAGACCGTTTTATTAATGATTATCAGTCTATGGCAACTGTTGTATAAAGGTGAAAAGCAACCTGACAGATTCAGGCTGCCTCACAGCGTGTGGGCCCATTGGTGTAGCCTAACTTAACAAACCTGGATCAGGTCCTCAACTTTGTCAGCCTGGAAAGTCAATTTCACTTTTTCATCCAGGGGTATCTAGATACTATGAAACAAAACTATGCTAACAAAAACTGGTTTCTCTTGTCTTTTCTCCATTCTTCATGATCCAGTTACATTAACTTTCTCGTTGTTTACAAATGCCTAAGCACTCGTGATCCTGTGCCTTTTCTCATGCTGTTCCTTCTGTCTAAAATATCTCTCCCCATTTTTTCTGCTGAACAGACGCTTACTCGTACTTAAAAACCCAGCCCAAAATGTGAACCACTCTGAAATATTTTTCTTCTTCAGAAAGAGATATCCTCCCTATACTTGATTCTTCCCCAAAATGGTATCCATTACTTATTTACCATGTTGGATCATAATAGAGACTTGCTTCTGATACATAGCCTGGATATGTTCATTTATAAATAGAGTCTTATTATATTTACATTTTAACAATTAGAACAATAATTTTTCAATGACTTGAATTCTTCTCTCCTGTACTTAGCACACCAGTCTTTCTGGTATCAAGGTTCTGGCATATCAAATTAATTATCACGAGCATGCTTGGGCATTATGATCTATTGGGACCGGCACTAAATATGGGTAAGGCCCATAAAGGTCTACACAGAGTACCTAAAATGATTAATGATCAACCTGTAGAAATATTTACTGTATATTATTTGTAATGCAAAGGCGACAATCTGCTATTTGTCCATATGTCCCCAATACAGTAAATAACACAATCTATTGCTCTTCAGTGGAAATTTCTGCAATGACAGAAATGTTCTATCAGTGCTATCATAGCCACTAACTATATGTAGCTATTGAATACTTGATATGTGTCTAGTGCAACTAAACCAAATTTTTAATTTCATTTAATTTTAATTGATTTAAATCAAAATTTAAAAAGTCACATGTGGTTAGTAGCTAAAAAAGTGGACAGCAAAGATCTACAGATTCCACCTAATGTAGGTAATAACACAGGATAATACTAATTTGATACAAAATATCATCTCTTCTCAAAAATATATTTTGTAAAACGAGGCATCATCAGTAGATGTGTAAAAGCAGGGATCCAAGTAAAATGATAAACCCTGATATTTAGAGAAGTGAGAGTGCAAATCATTTAGCAACTACTGAATGTGAGTTATGTGTTAATCATCATATTGGGTAAGATATATGAAATACAGTATTTAAAAATACATATGAATAGCAATAGGGTCTTTTAGTTTGAGGCGTTCTCAATCTAAAAGAGAATAACTCTTTAGAAACAAATGCTGATTTTGAGGTTTTCTATATACTTATACACTATCCCCAATTTCTGTCAGAGCTCTTTGTTAATTTCTGTCCTGAATTTTTCCATTAGGAGATTCTTTTCATTATATGGTTATTAAAGAAAATTATTTGGAGAAAAAAACCCTCAGATTGTACACACTAGTAAAGTAACAAAATTATTATTAGGAAGGAAGTCCTGAATTGTATCATAAATGCTAACAGAAGAAGAAAGTGTTTGTTCCCTTGCTAGTGTTAGTACATCTGAACACTTTAGATTGTATGATCTTTTTGAGATACCAGAGAAGATCACGTAGAATAACTTAATGGTTAATTCTCTGACAGTGGATCTAAATGTTTACAATTTTTAAAAATTTTCTCTGGAACATAACATATGGATATATCTGAGTAATTATGTTCTAAATTATGTAAAAATTGTTTAAAGAACAAAATACATATTGTTAATGTTTTAATTTATGTATAACAGAAACAGGCATAACAATTTCAATAAATACTGTTTATTTAACTTTAAAAATCCAGAGTAAATACTTTTCTATATAATTACACATTTATAAGCTTCCTTTGATGAAAGTATATGCATTTGCGTATTTGGATCTTTCTTCTAATTCTATTTTATAGTCTGCTAGATAAATCCTCTTATTCATTTGTTTCGGTAGAGCTTAAATAAAGGTCATTTAACCTGGCTCACCTTTCTTATCCTCCTGTGCTTTCCCATAATCCCTACTTCCATTGTAAAAGGATCATAGCTTCCTTCTCAATATTACCTTTTCAGTATGAGAAGAAATGTTAACATTTCATTAAACAAACCCGAGCCTATTAGACTTTAATTCACACTCTCTTGTGTTTTATTTCGTTTTTGTGTGTGTGAAAATTATTGAGTTTTCTTGTAAGCTTCAAACAATGTTACTGAACTTTCTGGCTATCAATTATTTGGTAATTTTGATATACAACTAATACAGAGCATAAATGTTAAAGTTTGATATTATGGTGGAAAGTTCTTCCAAAGGCAATGTTTTTAATATAATAAACTGAGATCTTTAAGTCATGCCTTCATCCCCTGTTGAATGCTCTGACTTCCTTTACAAGGCTAATTCTTGGTTAAATTGTTTTGCCAATATATAAAAGTTGTGTTGTTAACTTTTAAATATAATGTCCACAGGACACAATAAATAATTAAGTCAATTTTTTTTCATTTTCATATAAGAAAGCAACATAATGCATTTTATTTGTGATACCTATAATGAGTTTCTTACTTGCTATTGTTGTAAGAACAAATATATGCTCTTACTCGTTGTTATAGAGACCAATATATGTGCAACTTCATTCGTTGAGATAATTTATTCACCATCCACAGTGTGAGCAATACTGCAATGAACTCTAATGAGGAATTTAAGCAGGACCAGAAAAAGTCACTATACTCCATCTCCTCACTCTTTACATTCAATTTCTGACTCTGGCCTACCGGTTCTAGGCTGTTCTCACCATGAGAAAAAATTCTTTTAGTTGAACTGTATAACAAATTCCCATGGGGTCAGAACTTTACTCAAATAAAAACTATCAGTGTCTGCTCACTCTATTGTTATCTCTCAGTCCTTGAATGCTGTCTAGTTCCAACTTTCCTGAATGCCAAATCTTGCCCAGATGTCTTGTTATTTAGCTAAGGAGGTTGACATCAGACAATCCACTCTCATCTACCCAATAGTCATCCATTCCTCATCTTTGCTAACAGACCCCTGATTTGTTCACTCTCCTCTAAATAGCCATGTCCTTCAGGGATAAATAATATCCCCAGAGAATGAAATATGAATCGTCTAAGCAAAACATAGTTGGAACTTTTATCAAGCTCAGCATACAGGATAGCTGTGGTCAATGATACACACAGAGAAGACTTTTAGGCTGCTTCCTTTTTAAATGCTTTTGCTAATTATTGGATGAAAGTGTGATCCTTGGAGCTGCTAAAGGCATCTTTTGATTCTAAGTAGCTAAAGTTAACATGCTGAGCATGAAAGAACAGAAAGTTGGGGAAAACCTGTCATTTATGATTTTGTTAAGCTTATGAATTATGTGAATTAATACATTTTCCTTTATGGTTAATGAATATTTAATTGGCTTTAGTTTTATGGAGCCAACAACACTCTGATTTATACAAGTACCCACTTGTTGTACATTCATTCTTATTTTTAGCGGATGTGTGCCCTGAATATCCTGTCTAGGAATTCATCCACTTGCCAACATAGAATGTAGACAATCTGAACCAAATACCTCTGAATTCGCTTTGTGTTTCATAAACAGTACCTCTACTAGAAATTGCCTATCAGAGTATTAAAATACTGACTAAGGAACTGTCCACATTTAAAGACATTTTAAAGTATTTCCAAATAAAATAAGGCAAGTTACCAATAGCTCTAAAGCTAGCACTGTCTTGAGTATCTCAGAACAATGCATAACCACCTTTAAATTCAGATAAGTTTCTCTTTACCTACATCCTACATACTCTAACATTGCGTACATTTTCTTTCAATCTTAACACGAATGGCTACTCTTTAATCCCACATACATTAGCTGTTATAGACCTACTATATTATAATGAAAGATCTAAAATAAATCCTATTTGTTTATGACTATATCAATTTATATATTCTAGGAAGAAAATTAAGAAAGTCAGTGAGTCTAAAAATGATTTACTAAGTATATTCAAAAGCACAAAAAATGTCTTAGGCTTGAAACATTTAACAGCTAAAATTTCCCAATATGTGCAACATCTGGCACAGTGATTGCCCTTCATGACTCTGTATTCAAGCGTTGGTTAAAGATTTTACTGTTGTATTTACTACACGTGTGTGAGCTCACAACTGGAAATTCCAATTCAGAAGATGGAGCTTCGGTATCTGGATTCTAAAAATGCTTCTTAGGTAATTCTGATGTGCACTTCATTTGAAGACCACCTAGTAAGCCCATATGAACACTGAGGAATACTCTATGAGCCAGCAGTACTGAGTATCAAAAATAACTATTCAGAATTAACAGAAAGGGGAACAATGATATTCTCTAACTAGGTTCCTGAAACTGAATTCAGGGAAACTAGTTGTGGCATTTTCTTGCTTAATTGTTCTGGTTTGTTTCTTTTATAAATGATATGTACATTTCCATTTGTTAGGTATAATACATCTCATTGTTCTTTGTTCTTTGTTTCTTGGGAAAGAAATGATTGAAAATATCCACTAATAAAAGCCATAGTGTCCTAGGACCAAATATATATGCATTTATTTATATTTATATTTATACATTTTTTCTGCTAGCCCTATTGGCTGCAGGTTTGTTCTTGTTTTTTTTGTTGTTGTTGCTCAGTTTTTGGTCAGGGTAACAATTAAACAAATAATTAGAGTATAATAGGTAACATATTTTGGGTTTAATTCAAATGACAGAGAGGTGGAAGTGTCTATGTTATATCCACATCTTTAGAAAACAAAACATTATCTCAGAAATAGACCTTCCAGAGGATCCAGCCAACACCCTGTCTTATAACAATCTATGCTGCTAGGTGGAGAAGTGGCCCCATGCGGTGTCCAGGTCGCCGGTAATGCTTGCCAAAAGAACAGTGTTGTTCAGTCATTTTTAAAATATACCAAATGTTTCTTTAATAAATTAACTCTAGGAATATTTCCTCAAAATAGTGAGAAAAACAGAAAAGTAAGTTCAATACCTAAGCTTATAATTACAAACAATGCTAAATACAATGAAGAAAAAACACAAAATGATGAGCTTACTACAGAAAACTTAATCTAGTCAGAAGAAGGCATTGTCTGGGAAAGCTTTCTATCTGGAACTGATATTTCAGCTGTGATCTGACGGATGAATAAGAGATAAGTAGGTGAAGATAGGGGGTGGAGAGTAGATTAAGAGCATCTAAAGGCAACAGATGAACCAGTTTGTAGGGCAGAAATTGAGACACAGATGTAGAGAACAAACGTATGGACACCAAGGGGGGAAAGTGGTGGGAGTGGTGGTGTGATGAATTGGGAGATTGGGATTGACATATATACACTAATATGTATAAAATGGATAACTAATAAGAAACTGCTGTATAAAAAAATAAATAAAATTCAAAAATTCAAAAAAAAAGAATGGGAAAGACATCTTTAAAATGTAACATTCATATTCAATATCAGAGAAATAAATATGCTGTATGTACAGATTTAATAAAAAAAATAAAGGCAACAGAAAGTGCAAAGGTTCTGAGGTAGCAAGGAGTGTTATATATTTGAGAATATGAAGTATTGAGGGGAAAACAAAACTATTAGAGATAGAGAAATGGAGATGAATTTTGAAAACTGTTTATTCCAACAGTTTTTGGAACTCATATTGGCTGAGAGAAGCATTTGGACAGGGAGAGGAGTGGATTTGAGGAGACCAGATTGTAAGCTATTGTAGCATGAACTATGGTATTAACAAAGGAGAGACAACATACAACTTAAAATTGACAGTTTATTCAGACTTGATGTGAGGTAAAGGAGAAGGTTTCTTCCTTCTGTAATTAGATCAATGTGTGTGCCATTCAGTGAGTTAGTGAACACAGGAAAAGGACCGTATTTGGAAGAAAACCTTTTTTGAACACATTTGTTTTTGAGAGACCTTTGAAATATCCAAGTGGAAATGTCAGGCCAACTTTTGGATACACACGTTTATGATTCAGAAAAGCCAAAGATCTGGCCAGGACTGGTATATCAAGAGTAAGTGAGGAAATGGTATGAGTGACATTGATAGAGTGCCTCGAAGAGGTCTTAGGATCAAGACTTGATGCAAAATCAAAACTTAGTAAAAGAAAGTTTGTAAAGGAAAAAAGTTATTATTTAAGGAGACTTAAATATTCTACATGCTGAATCCAAAACAGAATATTATATGGTTAACCTAAGCAAAATTACCAACAGATTGTCAAAATATTTATTCATAAATAAAAGGTGGATGTGGTATCAAATACCAGTATTTCTTTACTGCATTATTGGTAACTATGAGTAAGAAGTTGGCTACAATCTATTTCCATTATTCTTGTCAGTTCCACTAATACTTTTCCCAAATTGAAATACCTAATCTGTTTCTTTGCCCTGTACATGTCCATGTCTGCCTATGTCAGATGGTAACTTCTTTTTACCAGAGATGATATATTGATAGAAGAAAAATATCATTCTACATGTCTTCAAATGCTCTAAATTCAATCTTCAAAGTAAGATTTTCCCTTTACTACAGAAGTTTTTCCAATGATACTTTTATTGCTTTAGCTATTTCTATTCCAATGTGCAAATTCACAAATTTATGAAATACTGTAAATTCTGGAGGTGTGATTCTCCATCTATGTCTTCTACTTGAAAGAGACTATGAATATCACTCTAAAAATATCTTGCACCCAATGCCTACTAAAGTTTCGTTGATTTTAGGTGGGTACAAGTTTATTGTCTAGATTAAACATTATTGAAAGAGACTTCCTCATTATTCAGAACCTTCTCTCTCTGCACAAATATTGAATAATTACGTTGTACACCTGAAACTAATATAATATAATACGTCAATTATATGTCAATTAAAAAAAATCAGCATTCTGATTGCTTTTTTCTCATAGTACCAAATGACTCTTAAGTTCAGGAACTGGAGTTTAATCTCCTATTTGCTGTTCCACAGACTGTGAGATGTTTTTCTATGTGAGTAGAACAATATGTGGCATATAGTCAGTGCTGAATAACTGTTTGAGAAGTGAATGAATAAACATTTTTCAGGCATTTGAGAGTTAGCTGTTGCATTACTGCCACCATCATGAGTTGTGGGTAAAAGTACAGAAACTGCAGTGTACCATGAGAACAGGATTTATCTGAATACATGTCAATTAGCACAAGGACTTTTTAGACTGCACCCACTATAAAGTGTGTGCAAAATGAAATCATACAACTTTGTGAGTCTGTTTTTGGTTATTGTGAGTCCTAAGAGAGGCTATTAGAGATTTTATAACAAAGAAAAACTACTCCTCCCACTGTTTCTTCACAAAAGATAAACCTTTATCCATTACCCCAGTAAATCTAGATGTTAAACTTTCTTTTTCTTCTAGTACAGTTGATTTTCATTATTCACAATAGTTATGTTCTGTAAAATTGCCATAAACACTGAATTAGCTAATCTGAACCATTGTTCCTAGGATAAATATAGGGTTAGTTTTGCAACCTACTGGTTACAATATTTTTTCAACCAAGCAACACACAACCTGGTTTCACGTGTATTTCTGTTTAAAGCACCTTATCTAACATATATTGTTGATTCACTAACAATGAACTCACAGTCAGTAACACTAATAACACATGTCTGAATGAAGCCTACCTAACACATGAATTTTCTCTGAAGGCATATCACAGCCTTCTTACACTTAGGAACACTAGTCTGAACCTCAACAATACTGTTGAGGACCATCTTAAACAGCGAATTATCAACAAAAAGCACAAAAATGCCCCAAACATTAAAGGTCACACTAAAAAGATCAACACAAAAAGGACATGTGTTTATAATACGAGGGACGAAACAAGAAGTCAGTGTCACTTGGTGCTTTGTTCCACCTCAGCTGGGAACATGTACATCAGCCAACTCAACTTTTCTGCTGCTCTACACATCTGCCCGTGCCCGCAAGTGACCTCAAAGGAGCCATGAGTATTGATTTTAAGGTTACAAATAAATGTCAACAAGCAAGCCAATTTGCAAATACAGAACTCACAAATAATGGGATCCACTGTATTTCAGTGGATCATAAAAGATGTACCTCCTTTAAAACATTTATTGGTGGTCATATTCAATGATAGGAAGACAGTGACTAATGATTTACTTCTCTTGTAGTAATGAAAGAAAATATTTATTAAAAATGGCAGAGTAAAACCCCAAGTAGAACTTAATTGTATGTTGACTCTCAGTAGCTTTATATCAAATTGAGTAAAAATCAATTACGACTTTATGGTTTTCCTGAAATAGTAAATGTAAGGCAAAGAAAAATTGCTGATTCTCTCCCAATCGGTTACTACCAACTAAATAACTTCTGGTTTCTGCCTTTTATCTGGCCTTATTTCCCAATATTTAAGTATTAAATTACAATGTTTCTAATTTTTTAAGAAATATGTTTGTTCGATATGTTACTAGAAAACATATTGTCCCTTTTGCATGTATTTAAATATCAAGCACAATATTGAATCCTATTGAATCTGGAAGGATGTTTTACAGTCAGCTGATCCTAGGTTACATATTACACATATGGAAACTGGGGTCAGGAAAAGTTAAGTGATGAACATTTCCACATAGAACTTTTAAAATTAATGGCTAAATTGTACAATTCGTATAGAAACACAAAAGACCCCAAATAACCAAAGCAAACTTGGGAAAGAAAAATGGAGTTGGAGGAATCAGGCTCCCCGACTTCAAACTGTACTACAAAGCTACAGTAATCAAGACAGTATGGTACTGGCACAAAAACAGAAATACAGATCAATGGTACAGGATAGAATGCCCAGAGATAAACCCAAGCACACATGGGTACCTAATTTATGACAAAGGAGGCAAGAACGTACAATGACAAAAAGACAGCCTCTTCAATAAGTGGTGCTGGGAAAACTGGACAGCTACATGTAAAACAATGAGATTAGAACATTACCTAACACCATACACAAAAATAAACTCCGAATGGATTAAAGATTTAAATGTAAGACCAGACACTATAAAACTCTTAGAGGAAAACATATGAAAAACACTCTTTGACATAAAAAGCAGCAAGATCTTTTTTGACCCACCTCCTAGAGTAACGGAAATAAAAACAAAATATTAAAAAATGGGACTTAATTAAACTTAACAGCTTTTACACAGCAAAGGAAACCATAAACAAGAAAAAAAGACAACCCTCAGAATGGGAGAAAATATTTTCAAATAAAATAACAGACAAAGGATTAATCTCCAAAATATATAAGCAGGTCATGCAGCTCAATATCAAAAAAACAAACAATGCAGGTAAAAAGTGGCAGAAGACCTAAATAGACATTTCACCAAGGAAGGCATACAGATGGCCAAGAGACACATGAAAAGATGCTCAACATCACTAATTATTAGAGAAATGCAAATCAGAACTACAATGAGCTATCACCTCACACCGGTCAGAATGGCCATCATCAAATAATCTACAAACAATAAATGCTGGAAAGGGTGTGGTGAAAAGGGAACCCTCCTGCACTGTTGGTTAGAATGTAAATTGATATGACAACTATGGAAAACAGTATGGAGTTTCCTTAAAAAGCTAAAAATAGAACTATCATATGACTGAGCAATCCCACTACTGGGCATATACCCTGAGAAAACCATAATTCAAAAAGAGACATGTACCACAATGTTCACTGCAGCACTATTTACAATAACCAGGACATGGAACCAACCTAAATGTCCATCGACAGATGAATGGATAAAGAAGATGTGGCACATATATACAATGGATTATTACTCAGCCATAAAAAGAAATGAAATTGAGTTATTTGTAGTGAGGTGGATGAACCTAGAGTCTGTCATACAGAGTGAAGTAAATCAGAAAGAGAAAAACAAATACCGTATGCTAACACATATATATGGAATCTAAAAAAAAAAAAATGGTACTGATGAACCTAGTTGCAGGGCAGGAATAAAGATGTAGACATAGAGAATAGATTTGAGGACACGGGGTTGGCGGGAAAGCTGGGGCAAAGTGAGAATAGCATCGACATATATACACCACCTTATGTAAAATAGTTAGCTAGCGGGAGGCAGCAGCACAGCAGCACAGGGAGATCAGCTCGGTGCTTTGTGGTGACCTAGAGGGGTGGGATAGGGAGGGTGGGAGGGAGGCTCAAGAGAGAGGGGATATGGGGACATATGCATGCATATGGATGATTCACTTTATTGTACAACAGAAACCAACACAGTATTGTGAAGCAATTATATTCCAATAAAGGTCTATTAAAAATAAATAAAATTGGAGCTTCCCTGGTGGCGCAGTGGTTGGGGGACCGCCTGCCGATGCAGGGAACACGGGTTCGTGCCCCGGTCTGGGAGGATCCCATGTGCCGCGGAGCAGCTGGGCCTGCGAGCCATGGCCGCTGAGCCTGTGTGTCCGGAGCCTGTGCTCCGTAACGGGAGAGGCCACAGCAGTGAGAGGCCCACATACCGCAAAAAAATAAATAAATAAACAAACAAATAAATAAAATCAATGGCTAGATTAAATTTGTGGTTAGCATGAGAATATCTTATTTACACTGATTATTTTTCAATTTTTTTATAGAATACAGTAAATTACCCTTGGTTTAGAAACAGTGTCCAGATAATTAAGAAGCCAGAAGCAGCTCTAAACCTATCACTCAGCTTTTAGAGGTACACTATGACTCAAATAATCCCTGTGATATTCTTTCTTGTTCCCAGGTTCTCCACCTGACATTTCTGCTTTTTTTCTTTTCAATGCACATTTTTCTCAGTCTTGTATTTTTTTTTTTTTTTTTTTTGCGGTACGCAGGCCTCTTAATGTTTTGGCTTCTCCCATTGCAGAGCACAGGCTCCGGACGCGCAGGCTCAGTGGCCATGGCTCACGGGCCTAGCCGCTCCGTGGCACGTGGGATCTTCCTGGACTGGGGCACGAACCCGTGTTCCCTGCATCGGCAGGCGGACTCTCAACCACTGCGCCACCAGGGAAGCCCTCAGTCTTGTATTTTTAATGCAGAGCTTTTGCTTTGAAAAAGCACAGACTGGAACAAAGCAAGTTGATACTCCCTAAAAGATTGGATGTGAAAAATAATCATGGGTGACTGCTTGGTTTACCTTGAAAATACGCTGAGAATAGAGTTCTACTTTCTGTTCATTATTAGTTGCAAGGTGACTCTGAAATAAATACAGGTCTGTTACTTTCTCATACCGTCTGGTGGTGTTGCAAAGAAGTTTTTTGAACTTCTGATGCACAACACTAAGTAAGTTGCAGGCACATAGGAGTTATATAAAATATTTGTTAAATGATTGTTAAATGGCTGAATGGTGGCACTGATTTAAAGAACTTGAAGTACTTTTATAGGCACATCTGGTTTTTCCTTCTCCATCAGCTTCTTAATTCAAATTAACTACTTGAGCCACAACCTACCCAAATTAGCAGAACATCCAGTTTCCCATTTGGTGGGGGTGGGGGGGTGGGGGGTGCTAAAACTAAATAATGTTGGAGTTTTAATCAGCCTATATCCAAATGTGTTTCCAAACACTACCAAAAAATTTGCTTAGAGTGCCTTAATAACCTAAATGTGGACACCAATTTTAAGCTGTCCTTGCATTTTTCACTGGCACAGAGATCACATTTAAAACTAGTGTTACTCTTTTTGATATGTACCTATTCCTCAATAAAGGAATTATTTCCTCAGAGAGTAGTTAGTGAGGAATGTGATGCCACTCCCTTGTTTGGCTAGGAGTTTTGTTTGATTGGAATCTCAAGTGAGAGCTCTCTAGTTTATATATTCACGCCCAGCCATCACTCCTAAATATACCCTTGAGTGGGGATGTCTGAACTAGCCCAGAGGAAGACTCTGGTGTCAGCCATATGCTGGGACAAAACCAGCCCTCCAGTGATGCTCGTCAGACCTTGATACTAAGTTGACAACAGCAGTCAGACTCTCCTTTCCTTCATGATGAGTTTCCTATTGAAGACTTGGGCACATTTACAGCCAGACAATTTATGATCATCTCTAGTTATCAGAGAGATCATAAAAACACTGAGCCTCAAAAGGTAAAGAAGTAAATTCTATTTTCTTTCCTTCTAAGAAAAGTCCTTTGTATCAATAAAAAAAAATAATTTAAAAGACCATCACAAATCATAAAAGATCTATCACAAAAGATCCCTAGGGCAATGGGATGGATTGCTTTTAGATTTAGATAACAACTAGGAACATTCAAAATTACTCTTTAAATAAAAGGGATCTGTCCTCTGGATGACTTGCTGTGTCCATCTGACAGAAAAACTGTAGGAAACATTTAAGTGGCAATCTCTTGAAGTCCTGCCTACCTCGATGTCCTGCTTCATAAATATTATTTAAAAGTCAACTACTGGGCTTCCCTGGTGGTGCAGTGGTTGAGAGTCTGCCTGCCGATGCAGGGAACACGGGTTCGTGCCCCAGTCCAGGAAGATCCCACATGCCGCAGAGCGGCTGGGCCCGTGAGCCATGGCCGCTGAGCCTGCGCTCTGCAATGGGAGAGGCCACAACAGTGAGAGGCCTGCGTACCGCAAAAAAAAAAAAAAAAAAGTCAACTACTATACATGCAATGACACAGGTCCTAAATTATTCCAAATCTGATTTTTCTTCACAATATTCCCTCCTATTCTTCTCTTCTGTATTTTTCCTATCTTCACCCTAGACTGAGTCCTCATCAGCCTGTATCAAAATTTGTTGCTAATATTTCCATTGTTTCATGGTTAAAAAAACATTTTCACATATGTTACCTCACCATAATCTTCACCACTAAATTGAGAAAACAAAAACAATGACACTGAAAATGTTTCTACTCCTACACAAAATCTGCACACCTAACTATATGTGCAGCAACATACTCTAATCTTATTTATAAAATTTCTAAAACCAAATATTTAATAAAGCTTGCCTAGAAATTGAAAAGTGTAGTGAATTATAAATTAATTATAATCTAGAATGGAAAATGACACAGATTACTTCAATGATGAAGGAAAAAGTTGGATTATAATTTTTAAATGAATAATATTTTGAATTTTTATAGTGTACCTTGCACTACTACATTATTGTCTCTTTTGAAACACACAAGAAATCCTAAAAGGTATATGTCATTATATCTATATACAGATCAGAAGACACAGATTTGAGAGTCAGGCCATTAGAGGCCTTCTTTGAGGTCAGAGAGATTCCCCTGCTGGCCTTGAAGAAGCAAGCACCCATGAGTTCTAGAGCAGAAAATAAATGATTCTGTCAACAACCGTGTGAGCTTCGAATAAGACCCTGAGCCTGGAATGAAACCCCCCAACCCTGCAGTCCACTTGAGATCCTGAACAGGGGACAAGGTTAGGTTATGCCTTAACTCCTGACCCACAAAAACTGTGTGATAATAAATGTGTACTGTTTTAAACCATCAAGTTTGTGGCAGTTTGTTACGCAGCAATAGATTTAATATTATCTGCCAGAGTTCACACAGCTGGCAGGTGTTAGAATCAGAATTGAAGCCATGGCTGTCAGATCCCAAAGACCAACTAGTCTTTCTAATGAATAATTGCTATAATGCATATGTAGTCGAAGGATGAAATGATGGATACACAGTTACATAGATGACAGGTAGATAGATAGATAAATAGGTAGATAGACAGATAGATAAATAGATAGATAGGGATGACTGGTATACAGAGGCATTTTTATTAAACTTTGCCACCGGAAAACTACTAGAGTTAATCAATGAATTTGGTAAAGTTGTAGGATACAAAAGTAATGCACAGAAATCTCTTGCATACACTAACAACGAAAGATCAGAATGAGAAATTAAGGAAAAAATCCATTTACCATTGCAACAAAAAGAATAAAATACCTAGGAATAAACCTACCAAAGGAGGCAAAAGAACTCTACTCACAAAACTATAAGATATTGATGAAAGAAATCAAGGATGACACAAACAGATGGAGAAATATACCATGTTGTTGGATTGGAAGAATCAATATTGTGAAAATGACTATACTATGCAAAGCAATTTACATATTCAGTGCAATTCCTATCAAATTACCAACGGCATTTTTCACAGAATTAGAACAGAAAATTTTACAATTTGTATGGAAACACAGAAGGCCCTGAAGAGCCAAAGTAATCCTGAGAAAGAAAAATGGAGCTGGAGGAATCAGGCTCCCTGACTTCAGACTATACTACAAAGCTACAGTAATCAAAACAGTGTAGTACTGGCACAAAAACAGACACATTGATCAATGGAACAGGTTATGAAGCCCAGAGATAAGCTCATGCACCCATGGTCACCTAATCTATGACAAAGGAGGCAAGAATATACAATGGAGAGAAGACAGCTGCTTCAATAGGTGGCCCTGGGAAAACTGGACAGCTCATGTAAAAGAATGAAATTAGAACATTCCCTAACACCATACACAAACATATACTCAAAATGGATTAAAGACCTAAATGTAAGTCTGGACACTATAAAACTCTTAGAGGAAAACACAGGAAGAACACTCTTTGACATAAATCACAGCAAGATCCTTTTTGACCCACCTCCCAGAGTAATGAAAATAAAAACAAAAATAAACAAATGGGACCTAACTAAATTTAAAAGTTTTTGCATAGCAAAAGAAACCATAAACAAGACAAAAAAAATCCTCAGAATGGGCGAAAATATTTGCAAATGAAGCAACTGACAAGGGATTAATCTCCAAAGTTTACAAATAGCTCATGCAGCCCAATATCAAAAAAACAAACAACCCAATCAAAAAATGGGCAGAAGACCTAAATAGACATTTCTCCAAGGAAGACATACAGATGGCCAAGAGGCACATGAAAAGATGCTCAACATCAGTAATTATTAGAGAAATGCAAATCAAAACTACAGTGAGGTATCACCTCACACCGGTCAGAATGGCCATCACCAAATAATCTACAAACAATAAATGCTGGAGAGGGTGTGAAGAAAAGGAACCCTCTTGCACTGTTGGTGGGAATGTAAATTGATACAGCCACTATGGAGAACAGTATGGAGGTTCCTTAAAAAACTACAAATAGAACTACCATATGACCCAGCAATCCCACTACTGGGCATATACACTGAGAAAACTATTATTCAAAAAGACACATGCACCCCAATGTTCATTGCAGCACTATTACAATAGCCAGGATATGGAAGCAACCTAAATGTCCATCGACAGATGAATGGATAAAGAAAATGTGGTACATATACACAATGGAATATTACTTAGCCATTAAAAGGAACGAAATTGGATCATTTGTAGAGACATGGATGGACCTAGAGACTGTCATACAGAATGAAGTAAGTCAGAAAGAGAAAAACAAATATTGTATGTTAATGCATACATGTGGAATCTAGAAAAACGGTACAGATGAACCTATTTGCAGAGCAGAAATAGAGGCACAGACATAGAGAACAAACATATGGACGCCAAAGGGCAAAAGGGGGTGTGGGATAAATTGGGAGATTGAGATTGACATGTTTACACTGCTATGTATGGAATAGATAACTAGTGAGAGCCTGCTGTACAGCACAGGGAACTCTATTCGATGCTCTGTGGTGACCTAGATGGGAGGGAAATCCAGGAGGGAGTGGGTATGTGTAAACATCTAGCTGATTCACTTCACTGTACAGCAGAAACTACCACAACACTGTAAAGCAACTATACCCCAATAAATAAAAAAATTTATTTTAATTTTTAAAAACTAGCTTTTTCTTTGTTTGTTTCTGTTGTTTGCATACAGTGAATGGCAAGCCCTAAAATAAAATTAAGACTTCTTGTTAGCATCATTCCCAAAGCAGTGCTTCTCAAACTTGCAACACAAGCAAAGAACTTGAAGCTATTGCCAGGGTGCTGCGAAAAACGTGTTAGATCACTATTTTTCTGGCAAAGCTGAGTTACTTCTGTTCAGCACTCAGTTCATAGATACGAAGCTCTAGAAATTCCTAAATCAGGGCTAGGTTCTCAGGCCTTTAGGCCTATCCCACACTAGTGGTTTTGGACAATGTACAAAGTAGCCAAAAAGATGGCCTGTACAGTGATATCTAAATATGGTGACTTGAGATACAGATTGACACCAGTAATTGATATATAATACCTCACCCATCAAGCAGGAATGGAAAATTGAAAGTTACGTTCATGTCATTTGTAGGCAGAATGGCTAAATTTATACTACCTGTATGTCCATAAATGCTCAGATAGACAATGGTCCAGGACTAATGGAATAATTGGAACCAGTGAATAATAGTTGAATGAATGAATGTGAAATCATTTTAGAAACATAATTGAACCCATCTGTGTTATCATGGAGAGACAGAGAATGATGCAAGAAAAATGCTTACACTTGAGTATACCATGTACCATACCTTAGCAATACTGTGCTTCATATAATTCTGAGATTGATGTGACTCATGCAATGCGGCCTATGACATATATACATGCAACACTACATGCTAGACTATCCAAGACTTATATAACAGCTATAGTTATTCCAAAATGTCTGATATGACACTCACTCAGAACTTACTATTTGGAACTGTGTTCCCACTGCTGCGATTTGGGGGCTAGAAATCTTTTGCCACCCTTAAAAAGTGTTCATTCTTTCTTTACATCTTGGCTATAATAGCATACCTTTTAATTGTTTAGATGAGTAAATCTTGTTTGATTTATTCAAATGTTGTCTGTCTGCTCTTTCAACCCACATACTATTATTTGTCAAGAGAATCTTCATTCAGACATGTTGTCTGTAAAGTGGTTAATATTCTAATATCTGATGTTAATTTACAAGGGAGAATCACTGCATATTTTTCTCATATTTTTTAAATACTTAAATACAGACACAAATTGATTTTTCATTAACTATCTTAAGGAGCATGCATTTTGGAGAAGAAATTTACAATTTTGGCTTAACCTAATGATGTTCAAACTTTAGCTTTGGGTCTCCATTCTGTTCAGTCTCATTTACAATTCACTTCTTAATGTGGATTTTCTGTTATACTACAGTTGTCCCTTGGTATCCTTGGGGGTTTGGTTCCAAAAGCCCTCAGGTATAACCAAAATCCGTGTATACTCAACTAATTTATATAAAATGGCTTAGTACAGTCTTCCCTCTGTACCTGCGTAGTTGCAGAGTCAACCATTTCAATCCCACATAGGTTGAATCTGTAGATGGGAAACCCCCAAATATAGAGGGCAGGCTTTATCTCTATTGAAAAAAAAATCTTCCTATAAGTGGATCTGTGCAGTTCAAACCCCTTTTGTCCAAGGGTCAGCTGTATGTTGTGGGACTTACACTGTAGTTATCCTTGAAAAATATGGCATGCTTAATTTTTTTTTAAATGCTAACATTTAATTGAATAGGGTAGATGTAACTTGCTTTTGAAGTTTACATCTTTTAAAAAAGTACTTAAAATCTTAATTTCCACTGAGTATTTTAAATGTTTCTTTGGATCTTTATTTAATATTTTCTATTCAATAAATAGATTTTCAATCATGAGGGGTTGAATACTACTACTTAACAAAATTGGGGACTACTCTAATGATGTTACAATGAATGAATATGCATCATCTGTTGTGTAAAACAGAAAAATTTAAGAGTTAATATGCAAAACCTTTCAGAGTTGCAGTCCTCGATATAGCAAATATGTAATAATTTTGCTCCTTTCTCAGACTGAAAATTAGGTAAACTCTAGGGTCTTGAAATTATTGTCATGACTATTTCTTAGTTTCCTATAAAATACCTAATTGATTTTCTAACATAATAAATGTTTTTATCTTTAGAAAAAAGTGATGACAAACCTTTAAACACTAGGTATAAAAATAAAAAAGCAATTTAAGCATGACAAAACCATTATCAATAAAAGAAGAAAAATGTGTTCAGCTTTATTGTTGAGGTTTATGGAATTTGAATTCATTTTTGAATTAGAGCACATTTAGTACTATACTAAGTGGATCATTTTCAATACAGTCATAATGAACATTACCATGTACTGCATAGCAAGGGAATAGAGCTGAGTTTGCCAAAATTTCATTCTTGGAAGAGCTGCCAATGCAAAAATAGTTTCCTCCCCTGGGTACAATATTTAAGAGGCTTTAAAATTCTACAAAGAATTATTGGAAATTGCTTTATAAAAGAAACAATCAGTTATGAGTTTGAAACTGCATCGCATTGCTTGTTCCCATCTAAAAATTCTTTCTGCTCCCCCTGGCTGTCCTTCACTTTGCTTGGCCATTCTATATTATAAAGGAACTATTTTGTAACCATCTGCCACTTATATCTTTGGCCCCAATCTCCTCTGCTCTGATCACTATTGATTTTCCAAATGGACCAAACCATAAACTAAATGTAGAAATCATTATATTTAGGTTAGAAAGAGACTTTGGTATCTGGATTACTAAAGCATCAGTCCAAAACAACCAACAAAATGAAAGCACTTCCCAGAGGCATGGGTTTTTTAATTGCTACAATTAAATCTACCATTAAGTCTATATTATCATCATTAGCTCATATTTCCTGTTTTTTAAAAAATAAATTAGCCACACCAATTCATACATTTAAGTCCTAAGCAAATGTTTAACACAGCTGGTTCTCCTCATATAATTTTTTTAACTTTGTGCCATTTCTATTTAAAATTGAAATATCCTTCAGGAAAAAGAACCATTTAACATAAAGAGATACCTGAATTAAAATCCTTTTTCTCCCAAGGTAAAGCTATTGAGACAATAAAAAGATGAGCAGTTGGCAGGAGCTGGGAGGCTGGGGGAAAGTGGAACACAGCTGATTTTTAGTGCAGTGAAACTCTTCTGTATAATACCATAATGGTGGGTACATGACATTATACACTTGGCAAAACCCCTAGATACATACACCACAAAGTAATGTAATGTAAACTATGGACTTTAGTTAATAATATATCAATAATGGTTCATCAACTGTAACAAATGTACCACACCAACGCAAGATGCTAATAACAGAGGAAACTGGAGTGGGGTTGGTGAATGTGGCAGTGGCTGGGCGAGGAGAGGGAATAAACAGAAACTCTATGTACTTTGCACTCAATTTTTCTCTAAACCTAAAAGTGCTCTAAGAAATGAAACTTATTTATTTAAAAAACAATGACAAAAAATCCTCCCTCCCACTTCACTCTATATTTCACTCTGATTTTGTGTATCCTTCCCTAAAATTAATGTCAAGATACATGGGGAAGAAAATTTTGAAAGTTGGCTATGGAGTGAAATGGCCCAAACTAAAATGCCATGAGAAATTCAAGTAGAATTTCTATCAGTACAGATTATAACATACAATACATTGGCTTGCCCATTTAATTTCATTGTGGAACGGGGATGGTGAAGTTGAAATGTCCATTTATCCTTCCCTGAAGCAAACCAATCAATTGATGATCAGATAGATATTTAATAGCTGTCTTATATGGCTTTAAACAGTTGATATATGCAGACTACCAGTCCCCCCTTCATGCTCCCAGACTGTGCTTGTTTCCAGGCTGTGTATGACCAGGAACCCATTATGAGTTGTATTGGGTTTTCTGTTTTGTTTTTTTAGTCTTTTTATATTGTCTTCTCATTTCAAAGAAGGAAAGAGACATAATTTAAATTTCAGTATATATATATATTATGGTGTTGGCCCTGTCTTTTGGGATTATTAGAAAGAAGAGGATAAGTATCTATTGATGGATGAATGGATAAAGAAAATACACACACACACATACAATCAAATACTTTTCAGCCACACACACACACACACACACACACACACACACACACACACACACACACACACACACGGATATCTTGCCATTTGCAAAACATGGATGGACCTAGAGAGCATCATGCTAAGTGAAATAAGTCAGAACAAGGCAAACACCATACGATCTAACTTATATGTGGAATTTAAAACCAAAACCAAACCAAACAAAAAGCTTGTAGATACAGAGAAGAGATTGGCGGTTGCTAGAGGCAGAGGGTGGGGGGTGAGTAAAATGATTGAAGGGGGTCAAAAGGTACAAACTTCTAGTTATAAAATAAATGTCATGGGAATATAATATACAAAATGGTGACTGTAGTTAATAATAATGTATTGCCTTTTTGAAGTTGCTAAGAGAATAATTTTTAAAAGTCCTCTCCACAAAATAAAGGAAAGAAAGGAAGATGAAGAGGTATGTAAGGATATAAAAAGTAGGAAGGAGAGAAGTAGAAAAGACAGTTGGGGCTCATAAATTAACTCTTCCTAATGCTACTTAAGTTATATAGCTGTTATAGCTTCTGTATGAGCCCTAATGTAATATACTTGTAGATTCAAATATCCACTAATAGTACTTTTTACCATATTGAAATCTAAGAGTTGGTATGATTTAATTGACATCATATAATAGAAACAATGCATATTTAGTTATATAATTAAATACTATATTTACTGTGTGCTTTCTTTCACTTTTAAATACTCAGATAAATGAATGAAAGTGCTAAGAATTTCATTCGCTGGGCTTTAATTGATGGGGGCAACAGTAGGAGATAAGTAAGGAAAAAGATTTAAAAAATTAAGCCATATCTATTGACACATCTAGTCGCACACGTAATAAGCTGAGATTTGAAAGGAACTTACTTATGACATATTCATGAAGGATGCTACTGAACACTGGGAATCCCAGAAATGTGTGCCAAATGCGTTCCTAACTCACACCTGAATTCCCCATACTTGGAATAGCTATTGCTTTAACCAGGGGTCACACTATTTGTCTCCTTTTCCAAACATTACTGTTTTTTTCTGATAAAGCATGCCTTAACTAAATGATAAAGAATAACTTGTTTCCTTAACCACTTCATTTTTTTGAATGGAAGAAAAATAATACTTTTAGTTTAATTAGGGACATCATGTGCAAATGGGAATGAACAAATCCATTATCTCTAACCCAAGAACATTAAAAAAAAGTTCTGCTATAGAGTCTCCCACATATTCATCATTCTCAAGCTGAATTGTGAAACTTGTTAAAGTATAGATATAAAAAGCGTTGCCAATGTCAACCACCTTAATACCATCCAAACTTCCTGCAATCACTGCATTTTCTTCTGTAAGAAATGTCAAGATTTCATCAAAAAGTCTTTTAATTTGGATATTCTCCATACAGTTGTCTGGCTATTTTCACTCTCCAGTTCTCAACTTCTTTTATACCAGTTGTTATTTCTGTAACCTTTCCAACAGCAACTGTGCAGTCTTGGGACCACGATGCAGAATATCTCACTCAACAATCCTCCCACAAGCCATCTGTTCCTAGAGACATCAACAACTGTTGGCATTGGGAATCTCTATGCAAAATGGGGAAAAAAACTGTTCAAAATGATAAAGTGAAACTTTATCTCAGAGATCTTAAATCCCTAGCATAATAGGCAAATAAATGACATATAAAGACCAGTATTATTTGAGTAAAACACTTCAAGTCTGAAAAAATAAAAGAAACAAATAAAGCCAAAAAGATAAAAACTTCTTCACTTACTCTTCCATCACATTCACACAAAGTTGTGCATCAAAAAAATTAAATTATGATACTGAATCTTTATAAATTCATGCAATATGCAAAACAAAACATCTACCAGAAAATGATATAGTGAAAACACTATATATATTTTATATATGTATGTATATATATACACAAATATAAACCTACATATACATAAGATATATATATATGTATACATATATACGTATATTTGTTTCTGAACTCTTCACTCCCAAACCCATCAACTTTATTCACTGCCACAACTTTCTGTAAGTAATTATAGTTAAAACAAATAAAAAACCAAAAATTTCTTCCTCATTATAATAGTAATGGCAAAAATGGATTTTGTTTTCTGTCCTTTCTGGCATTAAAGGAAAAAAGATTAGTTTCCAGGACAAGTAGTTGTAGAAAAACTGTGCGCCAGTCCCAAATGTGTACTACTGCTCCCTGGAAATATTTCTGGTCTTTCATTATAAAATGACCCACATCAACCCTTGTGTAAAAGCATGAATGGAAATTTACTATCTTCCTGAATCTTGATTTGGAAATCCTATTGCCCTTGAGTTGTGAATGATCACTAATAATTCATGGTTAATTCCACATACTTTCATGGGGCAACTGAATCATTTTGGACAGATTCTGAAAGAAGTAAATGCCCTAAAAAGACTGATTAGTTTTATTGTTGACAGTGTGATTTCTTATACTTTTAATATGATTTCCAAAATAACCTTGTGAAATATGTAGGCCAACTCTTATTATCACCAATTTACATAAAACTATTTGGTGAGTCAAAGTCATATACCTTAGAGGTAACAGAGACAGAGCAGAAACCATGTTTTACAATTGCAAAAACGTTCAAATTCTATTCAAAAATTGTTTGATTTGATTTTTTAAAATAAAATGTGCTTTTCTTCCTTAATTTTCTAAGCTTACTCATCATCACATCATCTGGGTGCATAGAAAATAAATTGCTTGAATATAATATATAATTAAAAACAAAGATTTTTAAATGTCTAATAAAAATGCCAAGATCTTAAAACAACAGGATTTTAAAGGTCAGGAACCACATCTGGTTAGTCTTACATAGGATATAATAGTAAAATGACATTATGAAATGTAAGTCTTATTTTAAAGACTGTTTCTAAAGATCTAAGTTGCCATGCAATATAAATTAATTCTGGAAAATTACTCATAGCCAAAATACCTTTCACATTAACTTCCTTCTTTTTTAATGAATTCTTTTCTTACTTTGTGTTGCCTCTCAGCCTGCTAAATTGCATTTCATTAATGCCTAATAGTTATGTTTTGGTCTATTTAAGGCCTAAAGCTTAAATGATTTGGGTTTGATGATTAGCAAGTATGTAATAGTACTGTGCCTCTCTTTGGATCTCAGGTCTGTGAACCAGTCAGAGCGTGTTTTATCTCGTATGTATTATTCATCACTCTCATACTCAGAGGGAATTTTCACATGACATGTGACATGAAAGTACTTCAATTTTTTTTTTCTGACGAAACATTCATGTCCAATTGGACTAACTGCCACAGCCAGTTAACTCTCAATTATGTAAGCAAAACAAATTGTGTCATTTAAAAAGTTGTGATTGTCACTACAAGTGATCTTGTTGTAAATGGGTGAATGTGTCAGACCTACAGAGTTTTTGTCAGAGGACTGAGTATAAATATCCCACATGTTAGCAGACTTTGCCAAAGTGATGCCACTGAGCAGTCCACTCCAGTGTTTTAGACCATTGGTTCTCAGCCACAGGCAATTTTGCCTTCTAGGTAATACTTGGCAAAATCTGAAGACATTTTTGGATGTCACACTGGGGAGGGGTACTACTGACATCTAGAGGATAAAGACCCAGGATGTTGCTAAACATACTCCATTGCGAAAGACAGCCCCTCGCACAAAAAATTATTTGGCTCAAAATGTCAATTATGCTCAGGTTGAAAAACCCTGGCTTACACGGAATCATACCTACAATGACTATTAAAAAAAAAATCTGTCTAATCATAATCTTCATGGAGTTTTTTTTTTAAGTTTGAAAACTGAATGATCAAGTTAATATCTCTTTTCCTATAATATCTGTCAGTTTTTAATTTTATTTTTCCCTCCATGTTACATATGGTTCTAAACTTGAAGTCAATTTCCTCTTCTGCAATCTTCAGTGCATAATAAGTTAGAGAAAGAGTCATTATAATTTCTTTTTTCAGCTTGGGAGAGGAGATCAGTAAAGGCTTAGTTTTAGATTCAGGTTATGTGAATTTCAGCGAACTCTACCACTCCTCTCCACTTACTTTGGTTTATATATATATACACACACATATACATATACATATATATATATATATATATATATACACACATATACATATACATACATATACACACACATACAGAGAGACAGAGAGAGAAAGAAATGGAGTAGATAAAAACAGAGTTTGGACCCTACAGCCAAACTCCCTAAGTGTGCATCCTGGCTTCACTACTTACTAGTTGTGTGTCACTTGACAAATAACATCTTAGGACCCTATGATTTTAACTGTATAAAATTGGTACAATATAATATTACTCACTTCATTAAGTGTTGTCCTTAGAATGAAACACACAAAGCTCCTAGAACAGTTCCTCTCATATAATAAATGTTCAAAAATATCAACCCTCTGTATATTTATTTATACATTCATTTTTACCTCCAATAATAGTGCTTTAAAATAATAAATAAAAAATTTTATCACTTAAAACTATTTTATCTTTTCTGAAACAGTGAAAGCTCTGAAAATATATGATTGTTTTGAATAGCTTCAAAGGATCAACAGATATATACAATCCTGTTCCTTTATAAAATCAATCCAATTCTCAATGTATTTCTGGTCATCATTGGAAAGAAGGAATAAAAAGGAAATGAGTCAGAAAATAACTAGATACAAATCCTAGTTTTTCATTTATATTTATTAAGGTATTTTTTGATCACCATTTGAAATGTAGAGTGAAAATAAGATGTCTGCATCATCAGAAAATACGTGGACTGTCTGATGCTGCATTTTCATTTATATCTATTAGGGTTTTTATGCCTCTGATCCGAATTGCCCAGGCTTTAGTAATTTATTTTTCCAAGCATATAAAGTGCTTTGGGTGGTTTTGATTGAAGATCCTCACTTTTTCATCACTGTCATTGATCAAAGTCTCCCTACACTTTTTCTACTACTCCACAGTGACTTAAAAATGTATCCTTGTCTTCAACTTCCTGCTTTAATCTTTCTTATCTTAAAATGTCTTATCTTCCCATGTTTGTGCTGGCTTGTTTCAATTGACTCTCACCTGAGAATTACTCTCTGCTATTCACTTCTAAGTGAATTTAGTAGGTACAGGGATATCTATACATATGCATAGCTATTTTATTTTTATATATTTATATTCAAAGATATAAATATAAATATGTATTAATATATGTATATATAGTTGTATTTTAAATATATAGTTGTATAAATAATAGAAGAAATGGCTCAGTAAATCTTTAGGTTTTCCTTATATTAATTTTTATGTTTAACACAAGGGATACGAGGATTATGTAGTGGAGATTTACACAAAGGGAGGTTTGAAGTTTTCCCCTATTTAAACAAGATATCTTCCAAATCATGTTGGTAAAATTAGTTCAAGTGTAAAATCCTCAATTATCTGGAGAACTACCTTCTAATATTCTCAGTCCCTAAAATGGGATTGACTTTAAAGGGGAAGGTTGTAGGAGAAGGAATCCTTGGTGCCCAAAGAGGACATTTCAATAGTGAGAAATGGTAGCTCTTATGTGAATGACAATAACACAATTAGTTTTGCTGGGAGGCATTAAGTCAGTTTTCAACATGAAATCTATAAGAAAATAGAACGGTATTTTTTAAACTCTCAAATTTACAGGAAAATAACCAGACACAAGAGAGATAACAAAGCCAATAAGCAAGGGAATGTTAGGCAAGCTGCTATTTTAATATATCAACACCAAAACAGAAAGCTTTCTAATACAGAATTTTTTATGCCATATGATGGGGAGAGAAGTTTCACAAACCTTTCTTGAAATACCAGATGCAGTATTTTATGAAATAAGCAGGTTGAGCTTGACAATGTCTAGTAATATACCTACTTCTAAAGTGGCATGCTTTATCTTAATACGGATATAAACTGAGAACACAAAAGACGCAACACATTTGACTTATTATTATGAACTCTTCTTTTCTTTTCTATTACTTTTTTAATCACCATGAAATAAAAATGTATTATTAGCCTTTATTTTTCCTGGCTACTATCACTCTGGTACCTGTCACATAATCTCAAAAAATGGCTACTCCTAGGATCCTAGATTAACCTTAAATGGTTTAACTACATGTCTAAAAATGCTTAGCATAACGTCTCTGCAAAGTGTCTTTGGAGCTTGAAATGAAAACTCACCTTTCTTTTCTCCATTTTCCTGTCCTGCCATTTCCATATAATCAGCTCAAGTGAACCCAGTACAGGAAACAAATCAAGATGCTGTTTCCTTCTTCAACATTAAGGCATGAGTTGGCCTTAAGTAAGTAAATCACTTATCTGGGTGTTTGTTCTTCCCCTCTCAAAATCGTATATTTCTTGGAAAGTAACACTACTCTTTCCGAGACCTATGTTATTGAGAATCTGTTAAATACTTTGTGTTTTTGTAAGAGAGTAAATAAACCACAGCATTATGAAATAGAATTCAGTGTGACTCAGCCCATGTTTGATTCGTGAAGTTTTGCAGTGGAGCACTTAATGCATTTTGGTAATGCTTTGATTTGCGTATCTTTTACGCAGAACAGACACTCAAATTCATGACAGTTTCTTTGGGGTTTATCTTGGTCAAGAATTCCTAGAAGATATAGCAGAGGCTCATGAAATAATCTTTGGGAATTCCAGAAAGATCAGGTAAAGCTTTGGACATCTTTTTGGAAATACAAGTTTGTTATTACTCATTATTTTTAGTCACTTGTAAGGTCAAACAAAACGTGTAGATGGGAAGAATCTTGTATACTTGAAGGCACAAACAAAATTATGACTGTAATAGGCAAATTAAGGATTGCTTGGTTTGTTTCCACATCTTCAGCAGCAACAACAGTAACAATTGTCTGGTGATGATTTCTATAAATTATTGAACTAATAATATCAATGTTATGAGAAGAGTGTCAATATTAAAATAAATAGCAAAGTATTCTAAGGTTAAAAAAACATGGGTTGATGCTCATTTGACTTATCTTATGAAAGGGTCGTGGTAGGTTATGAGATTTGTGAGCCCAGCACAAAGCAAAGAACTGTATCACTGTCCTTAAGAAGTTCCCATTTTTTCTCTGTTTGCTGATTGAACTCTAATATGCTTTTGGTACCACATGAACAAACATTCTCTTAAATATTAAAATAGTTAATGTATATAACAATTCAAATTTTATATAGAGAAAATGTTTTATTTTATTTATAGAGAAAATAGTTTTTATTTACAGAGAAAATGCATTTTTTAAACAAATTAGCATTGGAAGCTATTGTATTACAGGTTTTTTAGTTTGTGATTTTACCTTAAAGTGAGTACAACTGATTCTTCCATGTATAACTCTTAAATCTTACCAAAATTCCAGGAACCTTATTTTTCACACACTAGACTAAACGCTCCAGCTTGCCCATTCCTGTCTCTAATTTTTTCTCCATCTAGTTTTCTTCAGCTTATTTCATACAATTTTCATCTCTACTTTTAAATTACATTTTGGGAGACCCTAAAAGTGATCCATCTCTTCTCTGCCCTATTGAGAGACAGATGTAAACATCTCAGAGAGGGATTTCAGCATCTGACAATGATAAAGAACCTTTTTGCAAGTTATCCTGTTTACAAACAAACAAGCAACAATAAAATCTGGGCAAAATACTGACAAACGAATATGCAAATTTCTGTCTGAAGCCAGGACTTGAGGAGTAAGTACCCTGAAGAGAAAGAAGCTCTTTGAGGTCAGTCCAACATTACTTTTCCCTCATGGGAATAATTCATAAATGGCAAGGGTTCAGAAGCTGAGAAGATGGAGCAAAGAATGGCAGAGAACGGAAGCTGAGATGAAGGTACACTGAGTTTAGTTTTAGGCAGACTTATGGGGCTTAATCTCAAGAATTATGACTCTAAATCATCCCTTGCATATAAATATTGATGACCTACAAAACTTTAGTTTAGCTTTAGATCTTTGCCTTTATGCTAGATGCTTCTAGGGCCATCCATAAACGAATTCGCTTGACTTCTACCTTCTTACCCAAATACATTTGGACACTCCGAATGAGACCCCAAAGTAGTCATCAAATCGGGTAAATATCAAAACTTTAAATGTATTTATTTCACTGACCTTTCTGATTTATAGCATGTATAAAAGAGGTGTTTTGCCACACTGGTGTGTGATTACATACCACCTTGGTTCAGACTACAATAAACTGAAAGTAAAAATAAAATTCTGTACAGGTAGTTTTAGTCTATTAATATATTTAATCCAAAACAATTTACTTTTATGTAAATATAAACCTTCTTCTTATATGCAAACAATTTAAGTGTAAACATGCTTCTGATATGCTAAAAGTCTTCCACATATCTTCCAAGCCATCTCTTTCAAGTCTTATCACTTCTAACTATAGAATTCAGGTCAGTTTAGTATTTATTTACAGTGACTAATTTGTCCACTTATACAGATCCTGTCAGTCAAAATTGCTGAAAAAAGGCAAAACTAAGTTCCTGCAGCCAGAAACAGTTTATTAAAAAGTTAAAGTTTCTTACAGGCACATCCATACATGTTATGGTCTTAGCATATTTTCTTGTATTGACCAATTTAATAGTAAATATAAATTTTGTAATGAAAACTTTTGGGTACAATTATTCTTAGAGTTTTATTTTATGCAAAAATATAATTATCTCCTATTTTGTAAGTCATTTCTATCTATCATAGGATTCTCGAACCCTTGTTACTATACTACTAGAGGGACAATTGAAATGAAATGAAGTATTAAAACTGGTGTTTACATTTACTTTATCAAAAAATGAAAAAAGAAATTTAGCTTTGCTAATATTTAATATATAAATACCAGGGTCCTTAGTCATATATTATATGCCAAATCGAGTACAGTCAAAATATTTGAAAAGTCAAAACTGCTAAGGATTCATATGGCCACAGACAGTAAATATATTTGGAGTTAATCAAAATTTGAAAGAGACCAAGCATTCAAAATAAAGCCAGTAGTAATTTTCAAAAGTATGAGTTTTTTTTTTTTTTTTCACTTGATCAGCCTTTGCAAAGATTAGGTTCCTAGTTTCTGTATACATTCATAAAAATCTGCATTACAGTTTCTGTTTCTGGAAATAGGATGGAAACCAGAGAAATCTGCAGAGCATCTGATTAATGCTGAAGCACAATTAATTGGACGGCTAGTAGATTGGAATTTAGTCATTTCAGAAATTAAATCCTATGGGGCACAGCTGACAAAAGCATCCTATATTTCACGGATTAGACAATGTTTAATTAATAGATTAAAGATTAAACTGAGCAAATCATACCCAGCTTTATATTTTGACTAGTCAGATATAATGTACAGCAGGAAACTTATTATATTTATTTAATGGGGATTCACTCAATATCAAGCTAAAAAGCACTTGTTAGTTTTGGTCATAAATCATTCCCATTGAGTCATTATCAATTTGGGTTTACATCCACTGTTTATTCATCTCATTATATAATACTATTCATGATACATAATAGAGGCTGTTATTACATGCAAAAGTGTTCTGCCAAGGTATTTTTGGAAGATTTATTCAAAAATATTTGCTAAAGGAAAATAGAGGGTGTATTTATGGTTTTGACAAGGGGCGTGTACAATATTATGCTCCTTTTCTGTCTTAACCAATAGATGATTCCTTTTTAAACAGTGGATTCTACAGTTCCATATGCTTGCATCCTATTTATTGGAGGGTATTGAGAAGTCCTGAAGATGAGAATTACATTGCAGAAGGAAGCATATATATATAACACCAGTCTAAAAACTGATAAATGTGTCGACTCTTCATACTAGTCAGAGCTTGCTGTGGCCCACCATGTAAGCTCTGTTACTGACAGATAAGGGTGGTAACCAAGCACAATCTCCAAAAAGCCTTAAAATGGAAGAATTAGTGTTAAAAGCCACAGCCTCAAAATCACAGTTAATACTCATCATCTTTCTTTTCCACCAGCCTTTCTAGATTCCCCTCACAATCAGCCAACACTTCCAGAGGTCTATACTTCTTTCTGGGAGATGTCATCAAACCTTCATCAGTGAGATGTGAGTCCCTACCTACCTTGCTCTTACTAGAATTGGACTGAGGCAATAGCCTATGTATCTCTATTATCACATATGGAAGCACCAAGAGGCTCCTCAGTGAATCTCCTGAAAAAAGGGAAAACTAGCAAATTAAAGTAAGATGATAAAGAACTTATAGAAGGTTGTGAAAAAAAAAAAAATAAGAGCAAGCATATGAGCAATAGCTGGCCCATTGTAAAGACAAATACAATTCATAAAACACTAGCTACGCTAACCAAGACAAAAAAAGAAGACAGGTAAGAAGTGACACTGCAGAAATACAAAAGATCATGAGAGATTACTACAAGCAACTCTATGCCAATAAAATGGACAACCTGGAAGAAATGGACAAATTCTTAGAAATGCACAAACTGCCAACACTGAATCAGGAAGAAATAGAAAATACGAACAGACCAATCACAAGCACTGAAAATGAAACTGTGATTAAAAATCTTCCTACAAACAAAAGCCCAGGGCCAGATGGCTTCACAGGCAATTCCATCAAACATTTAGAGAAGAGCTAACACCAATCCTTCTCAAACTCTTCCAAAATATAGCAGAGGGAGGAACACTCCCAAACTCATTCTATGAGGCCACCATCACCCTGATACCAAAACCAGACAAGGATGTCACAAAGAAAGAAAACTACAGGCCAATATCACTGATGAACAGAGACGCAAAAATCCTCAACAAAATACTAGCAAACAGAATCCAACAGTACATTAAAAGGATCATACATCATGATCAAGTGGGCTTTATTCCAGGAATGCAAGGATTCTTCAATGTACGCAAATCAATCAATGTGATACACCATATTAACAAATTGAAGGAGAAAAACCATATGGTCAACTCAATAGATGCAGAGAAAGCTTTCGACAAAATTCAACACCCATTTATGATAAAAACCCTCCAGAAAGTAGGCATAGAGGGAACTTTCCTCAACATAATAAAGGCCATATATGAAAAGCCCACAGCCAACATCATCCTCAATGGTGAAATACTGAAAACATTTCCACTAATATCAGGAACAAGACAAGTTTGCTTTCCACTAATATCAGGAACAAGACAAGTTTGCCCACTTTCACCACTCTTATTCAACATAGTTTTGGAAGTTTTAGCCACAGCAATCAGAGAAGAAAAGGAAATAAAAGGAATCTAAATCAGAAAAGAAGAAGTAAAGCTGTCACTGTTTGCAGATGACATGATACTATACATAGAGAATCCTAAAGATGTTACCAGAAAACTACTAGAGCTAATCAATGAATTTGGTAAAGTAGCAGGATACAAAATTAATGCACAGAAATCTCTGGCATTCCTATACACTAATGATGAAAAATCTGAAAGTGAAATCAAGAAAACACTCCCATTTACCATTGCAACAAAAAGAATAAAATATCTAGGAGTAAACCTACCTAAGGAGACAAAAGACCTGTATGCAGAAAATTACAAGACACTGATGAAAGAAATTAAGGATGACAAAAATAGATGGAGAGATATACCATGTTCTTGGATTGGAAGAATCAACATTGTGAAAATTACTCTACTACCCAAAGCAATCTATAGATTCAGTGCAATCCCTATCAAACTACCACTGGCATTTTTCACAGAACTAGAACAAAAAATTTTACAATTTGTAAGGAAATACAAAAGACCCTGAATAGCCAAAGCAATCTTGAGAACGAAAAATGGAGCTGGAAGAATCAGGCTCCCTGACTTCAGACTATGCTACAAAGCTACAGTAATCAAGACAGTATGGTACTGGCACAAAAACAGAAATACAGATAAATGGAACAGGATAGAAAGCTCAGAGATAAACCCACACACACATGGTCACCTTATCTTTGATAAAGGAGGCAGGAATGTAAGGTGGAGAAAGGACAGCCTCTTCAATAAGTGGAGCTGGGAAAACTGGACAGGTACATGTAAAAGTATGAGATTAGGTCACTCCCTAACACCATACACAAAAATAAGCTCAAAATGGATTAAAGACCTAAATGCAAGGCCAGAAACTATCAAACTCTTAGAGTAAAACATAGGCAGAACACTCTACGACATAAATCACAGCAAGATTCTTTTTGACCCACCTCCTAGAGAAAGGAGAATAAAAACAAATAAACAAATGGGATCTAATGAAACTTCAATGCTTTTGCACAGCAAAGGAAACCATAAACAAGACCAAAAGACAACCCTCAGAATGGGAGAAAATATTTGCAAATGAAGCAAATGACAAAGGATTAATCTCCAAAATTTACAAGCAGCTCATGCAGTTCAATAACAAAAAAACAAACAACCCAATCCAAAAATGGGCAGAAGACCTAAATAGACATTTCTCCAAAGATATACAGACTGCCAACAAACACATGAAAGAATGCTCAACATCATCAATCATTAGAGAAATGCAAATCAAAACTACAATAAGATATCATCTGACACCAGTTAGAATGGTCATCATCAAAAAATCTAGAAACAATAAATGCTGGAGAGGGTGTGGAGAAAAGGGAACACTCTTGCACTGTTGGTGGGAATGTGGATTGGTACAGCCAATTCACAGTATGGCTGTGGAGGTATGAACAGTATTGAGGTTCCTTAAAGAACTACAAATAGAACTACCATACGACCCAGCAGTCCCACTACTGGGCATATATCCTGAGAAAACCATAATTCAAAAAGAGTCACGTACCAAAATGTTCATTGCAGCTCTATTTACTATAGCCTGGAGATGGAAACAACCTAAGTGTCCATCATCGGATGAATGGATAAAGAGGATGTGGCACATATATACAATGGAATATTACTCAGCCATAAAAAGAAACAAAATTGAGCTATTTGTAATGAGGTGGATGGACCTAGAGTCTGTCATGCAGAGTGAAGTAAGTCAGAAAGAGAAAGACAAATACTGTATGCTAACACATATATATGGAATTTAAGAAAAGAAAAATGTCATGAAGAACCTAGGGGAAAGACAGGAATAAAGACACAGACCTACTAGAGAATGGACTTGATGATGTGGGGAGGGGGAAGGGTAAGCTGTGACAAAGTGAGAGAGTGGCATGGACATATATACACTACCAAACGTAAAATAGCTAGCTAGTGGGAAGCAGCCGCATAGCACAGGGAGATCAGCTCGGTGCTTTGTGACCACCTAGAGGGGTGGGATAGGGAGGGTGGGAGGGAGGGAGATGCAAGAGGGAAGAGATATGGGAACATATGTATATGTATAACTGATTCACTTTTTTAGCAGAAACTAACATGGTGTGTTAGCAGAAACTAACACACCATTGTAAAGCAATTATACTCCAATAAAGATGTAAAAAAAAAAAGAAGACAAAATTGCTAATATCATAAATGAAAGAGAAATCATCACCACTTAGCCTATGGACTTTAAAAGGATAATTAAAGGAATACTATGACTAACTCTATGACTACAAATTTGATCATTTAGATGAAAAAGACCAATTCCTTGAAAGACACAAATTAACAAAACTTCTTATACAAGGAGAAATAGGTAACTGATAGCCCTATACATATTAAAGAAGTTGAATCAATAATTAATAACCTTCAAAACAATAAAATACTAGGCCCAGATGTTTTCAGTGGTAAATTCTACCAAACATCTCAGGTAAAAATAATACCAATTGCCTCAGTCTCTTCCAGAAAATAGAAAAAAAGGCAACATTTCACAACTCATTCTGTGAGGCCAGCATTACCCTAACACAGATCAGAATGTCTCTTAAACATAGATACAAAAGTCCTCAACAAAATATTAGTAAATTGAATCTAACAATGTATAAGAAGAATTATATACCAAGACCAAATAAGATTTATTCAGGTAAGCAAGTCAGGGTCAACATTCAGAAATCATCCAATGCAACCCATCATATTAACCAGTTAAGGATGTAATAATCATATCGATCTATGCACAAAAAGCATTGATGTACTCCAATACCCATTCATGATAAAACTCTTGGAAAACCAGAAATAGAGGAATTCCCTCAACTTGATAAAGAACACTTACAAAAAACAAGTAGCTAACATCATACTTAATGGTCAGAGATTGGATGCTTCCCACTAAGATACTTGGAAACAAGACAGTGATGTCTTCCTTCACCACTTCTATCCAACACTGTACTGGAAGTCAAAGCTAGTGCAATAATATAGTTTGACATTTTCATACAAAGCTAAACATACTCTTTCCATAGACTCTAGCAATCATGCTCTTAGATGTTTATCTAACTTATTAAAAAAATTATGTCTACATAAAAACCTGCACATGGATGTCTATAAGAAGCTTTATTTATAATTGTCAAAAACTGGAAGCAAGAAGACCTTCAAGATGGCGGAAGAGTAAGACGTGGAGAACACCTTCCTTCCCACAAATACATCTACATGTGGAACAACCCCTACGGAACACCTACTGAATGCTGGCAGAAGACCTCAGATTTCCCAAAAGGCAAGAAAATCCCCAAGTACCTGGGTAGGGCAAAAGAAAAAAGAAAAAACAGAGACAAAACAATAGGGATGGGACCTGCACCTCTAGGAGGGAGCTGTGAAGGAGGAAAAGTTTCTACAGACTAGGAAGCCCCTTCACTGGTGGAGACAGGGGGGTGGGTGGCGGGGGAGGCTTCAGAGCCATGGAGGAGAGCGCAGCAACAGGGGTGCAGAGGGCAAAGCAGAGAGATTCCCACACAGAGGATCGGTGCCAACCAGCACTCACCAACGTGAGAGGCTTGTTTGCTCACCCGCCGGGGCAGGTGTAGGCTGGGAGCTGAGGCTTGGGCTCCAGAGATCAGACCCCAGGGAGGGTACTTGGGTTGGCTGAGTGAAGACAGCCTGAAGGGGGCTACCATGCCACAGCTAGCCAGGAGAGAGTCCGGGAAAAAGTCTGGACCTGCCAGAGAGGCAAGAGACCTTTGTTTCGGGGTGTGCAAGGAGAGGGGATTCCTTCCCAGTGTGTCCACAGAAGGCAGAGCACTGCCTAAATGAGCTCCAGAGAAGGGTGCAAGCCACAGCTATCAGCTCAGACCACAGAGAGGTGGATGAACCGCTAAGGCTGCTGCCACTGCCACCAAGAATCCTGTGTGAAAGTACAGGTCACTATCCACACCATCCCCAGGAGCCTGTGCAGCATGCCACTGCCAGGGTCCCGTGATCCAGGGACAACTTCCCTGGGAGAGCACATGGCATGTCTCAGGCTGTTACAACATCAAGCTGGCCTCAGCTGCCTCAGGCGCACCCCACATTCCAGTTATGACTACCATACCCATCCCTCCCCCTGGCCTGCATGAGCAAGAGAGCCCTAATCAGCTGCTGCTTTAATGCCCTCCTGTCTGGGCTGGTAACAGACTCCTGAAGGTGGCCTACACACAGAGGCAGGGCCAAAACCAAAGCTGAACCCCAGGAGCTGTGCGAGAAGAGAAAGGGAAATTTCTCAATGCAGCCTCAGGAGCAGCAGATTAAATCCCCACAATCAACTTGAAAAACCCTGCATCTGAAGAATACCTGTATACACAGCGAATGATCCCAAAATTGAGGCAGTAGACTTTGGGAGCAACTGTAGACTTAGGGTTTGCTTTATGCATCTAACTTGTTTCTGGTTTTATGTTTATCTCAGTTTAGTATTTAGTGCTTACTATCATTGGTGGATTTGTTTATTGGTTTGGTTACACTCTTCCTATATTTTATATATGTATATATTTTTTTCTCTCCTTTTTCTCTTTTTGTGAGTGTGTATGTGTATGCTTCTCTGTGTAATTTTGTCTGTATAGGTTTGCTTTTACCATTTGTCCTAGGGTTCCGTCCTTTTTTTGGTTTTGTTTTTCTTGGGTTTTTTGGGTTTTTTTTTTTTTTTTCTTTCTTCCTTTTCTTCTAAGCCATGTGGCTGGCAGGGTCTTGGTGCTCAAGCTGGGTGTTGGGCCTGAGCTTCCGAGATAGGAGGGCTGAGTCCAGGACATTGGACCACCAGAACCTCCCAGGCCCACGTAAAATCAATCAGCGAGAGCTCTCCCAGACATTTCCGTCTCAACACTAAGATCCAGCTCCACCCAACGGCCAGCAAGCTCCATTGCTGGATGCCCCACACCAAACAACTAGCAAGAAAGGAACACAAACCCACCCATCAGCAGAGAGGCTGCCTAAAGTCATATTAAGTACACAGACACTCCAAAACACACCACTGGACATGGCCCTGCCCACCAGAAGGACAAGCTACAGCCCCACCCACCAGCACACAGGAACAACTCCCCTCCACCAGGAAGCCTACACAAGCCACTGAACCAACTACACCCACTGGGGATAGAAACCAAAAATAACGGGAACTACGAACATGCAGCCTGTGAAAAGGAAACCACAAACACAGTAAATTAAACAAAAGGAGAAAACAGAGAAGTATGCAGCAGCTGAAAGAGCAAGGTAAAAACCCACCAGAAAAAATAAAGAGGAAATAGGTAGTCTACCTGAAAAAGAATTCAGAGTAACGATAGTAAAGATGATCCAAAATCTTGGAAATAGAATGGAGAAAATACAAGAAATGTTTAACAAGGACCCAGAATAACAAAAGAGCAAACAAAAAATAGTAAACAACACAATAAAGGACATTAAGAATACTTTAGTATGAATTAACAGCAGAATAACTGAGGCAGAAGAACGGATAAGTGACCTAAGATAAAGTAGTGGAAATAACTACCACAGAGCAGAATAAAGAAAAAGGAATGAAAAGAATTGAGGACAGTCTGGGAGAACTTCGGGACATTAAACACACCAACATTCGAATTAAAGGGGTCCCAGAAGAAGAACAGAAAAAGAAAGGGTCTGAGAAAATATTTGAAAAGATTATAGTTGAAAACTTCCCTAACTTGGGAAGGAAAATAGTCAATCAAGTCCAGGAAGCACAGAAAGTCCCATACAGGATAAATCCAAGGAGAGACATGCCAAGACACACATTATTCAAACTACCAAAAATTAAATTCAAAGAAAAAATATTGAAAGCAGCAAGGGTAAAGCAACAAATAACATACAAGGAAACCCCATAAGGTTAACAGCTGATCTTTCAGCGGAAACTCTGCAAGTCAGAAGGGAGTGGCAGGACATATTTAAGGTGATGAAAGGGAAAAACCTACAACCAAGATTACTCTACCCATCAAGGATCTCATGCAGATTTGACAGAGAAATTAAAACCTTTAGAGACAAGCAAAACTTAAGAGAATTCAGTACCACCAAACCAGCTTTACAACAAATGCTAAAGGAACTTCTCTAGGCAGGAAACACAGGAGAAGAAAAGGCCTACAAAAGCAAACCCAAAACAATTAAGAAAATGGTAATAGGAACATACATATCGATAATTACCTTAAATGCATATGGATTAAATGCTCTAACCAAAACACACAGACTGGCTGAATGGAAACAAAAACAAGACCCATATATATGGTGTCTACAAGAGACCCATTTCAGACCTAGAGACACATACAGACTGATAGTGAGTGGATGGAAAAAGATATTCCATGCAAATGGAACTCAAAACAAAGCTGGAGTAACAATACTCATAAAGACAAAAGAGACTTTAAAATAAAGACCGTTATAAGAGACAAAGAAGGACACTACATAATGATCATGAGATCAATCTAAGACGAAGATATAACAGTTGTAAATATTTATGCACCCAACATAGGAGACCCTCAATACATAAGGCAAATGCTAACAGCCATAAAAGGGGAAATCGACAGTAACAAAATAATAGTAGGAGACTTTAACACACACTTTCACCAATGGACAGATCATCCAAAATGAAAATAAATAAGGAAACACAAGCTTTAAAAGACACTTTAGACTAGATAGACTTAATTGATATTTATAGGACATTCCATCCAAAAACAACAGAATACACTTTCTTCTCAAGTGCCCATGGAACATTCTCCAGGATAGATCATATCTTGGGTCACAAATCAAGCCTCAGTAAATTTAAGAAAATTGAAATGGTATCAAGTATCTTTTATGACCACAATGCTATGAGACTAGATATCAATGACAGGAATAAATATCTTTAAAAAATACAAACACACGGATGCTAAACAATACACTACTAAATAACCAAGAGATCACTGAAGAATCAAAGAGGAAATCAAAAAATATCTAGGAACACATGACAATGAAAACACAACAATCCAAAACCTATGAGATGCAGCAAAAGCAGTTCTAAGAAGGAAGTTTATAGCAATACAATCCTAACTCAAGAAAGAAGAAAAATCTCAAATAAACAACTGAATCTTACACCGAAAGCAATTGGAGAAAGAAGAACAGAAAAAACCCAAAGTTATTAGAAGGGAAGAAATCATAAAGATCAGCTCAGAAGTAAATGAAAAATAAATGAAGGAAACAATAGCAAAGTTCAATAAAACTAAAAGCTGGTTCTTTGAGAAGATAAACAAAATTGATAAAGCATTAGCCAGACTCATCAAGAAAAAAAAGCAGACTCAAATCAACAGAATTAGAAATGAAAAAGAAGTAACAACTGACACTGCAGAAATACAAAGAATTATGAGAGATTACTGCAAGCAAATATATGCCAATAAAATGGACAACCTGGAAGAAATGGACAAATTCGTAGAAAAGCACAACCCTCCCAGACTGAACCAGGAGGAAATAGAAAATATAAACAGACAATCACTGAAACTGAAACCATGGTTAAAACTCTTGCAACAAACAAAAGCCTAGGACCAGATAGCTTCACAGGCAAATTCTATCAAACATTTAGAGAAGAGCTAACACCTATCATTCTCAAACTCTTCCAAAATATAGCAGAGGGAGGAACCCTCCCCAACTCATTCTACAAGGCTACCATCACCCTGATACCAAAACCAGACAAAGATATCACTAAAAAAGACAACTACAGGCCAATATCACTGATGAATATAGATGCAAAAATCCTCAACAAAATAGCAGCAACCAGAATCCAACAGCACATTAAAAGGATCATACACCATGATCAAGTGGGGTTTATCCTAGAAATGCAAGGATTCTTCAATACAGGCAAATCAATCAATGTGATACACCATGTTAACAAAATGAAGGATAAATCCATATGATCTCAATAGATGCAGAAAAAGCTTTCGACAGAATTCAACGCCCATTAATGATAAAAATTCTCCAGAAAGTGGGCATAGAGGGAACCTACCTCAACATAATAAAGGCCATATATGACAAACCCACAGCCAACATCATTCTCAGTGGTGAAAACTGAAACCATTTCTTCTAAGATCAGGGACAAGAAAAGGTTGCCCACTCTCACTGTTATTATTCAACATAGTTTTGGAAGTTTTAGCCACAGCAATCAGAGAAGAAAAAGAAATAAAAGGAATCCAAACTGGAAAAGAAGATGTAAAACTTTCACTGTTTGCAGATGACATGATACTATATATAGAGAATCCTAAAGATGCTACCAGAAAACTACTAGAGCTAATCAATGAATCTGGTAAAGTAGCAGGATACAAAATTAATGCACAGAAATCTCTTGCATTCCTATACACTAAAAATGAAAAATCTGAAAGAGAAATTAAGGACACAATCCCATTTACCACTGCAACAAAAAGAATAAAATACTTAGGAGTAAAGCTACCTAAGGAGACAAAAGACCTGTATGCAGAAAACTATACAACACTGATGAAAGATATTAAAGGCAATACAAACAGATGGAAAGATATACCATGTTCTTGGATTGGAAGGATCAACATTGTGAAAATGACTATACTACCCAAAGCAATCTACAGATTCAATGGAATCCCTATCAAGTTACCAATGGCATTTTTTCACAGAACAAGAACAAAAAATTTTACAATTTGTATGGAAACACAAAAGACCCCGAATAACCAAAACAATCTTGAGAAAGAGAAACGGAACTGAAGGAATCAGGCTCCCTGACTTCAGACTATACTACAAAACTACAGTAATCAATACAGTATGGTACTGGCACAAAAACAGAAAGATAGATCAATGGAACAGGATAGAAAGCCCAGAGATAAACCCATGCACAAATGGTCACCTTATCTTTGACAAAGAGGCAAGAATATACAGTGGAGAAAAGACAGCCTCTTCAATAAGTGGTGCTGGTAAAACTGGAAAGCTACATGTAAAAGAATGAAATTAGAACACTTCCTTACCTCATACACAAAAATAAACTCCAAATGGATTAGAGACCTAAATGTAAGACCAGACACTATAAAATTCTTAGAGGAAAACATAGGCAGAACACTGTATGCCATAAATCACAGCAAGATCATTTTTGATCCACCTCCTAGAGAAATGGAAATAAAAGCAAAAATAAACAAATGGGACCTAATGAAAGTTAAAAGCTTTTGCAGAGCAAAGGAAACTATAAACAAGATGAAAAGACAACCATCAGAATGGTAGAAAATGTTTGGAAAAAAAGGATTAATCTCCAAATATACAAGCAGCTCATGCAGCTCAATATCAAAGAAACAAACAACCCAATCCAAAAAGGGGCAGAAGACCTAAATAGACATTTTTCCAAAGAAGATATACAGATTGCCACAAACACAAGAAAGGACGTTCAACATCACTAATCATTAGAGAAATGCAAATCAAAACCAAAATGAGGTATCACCTCACAGTGGTCAGAATGGCCACCATGATAATACCTACAAACAATAAATGCTGGAGAGAGTGTGGAGAAAAGGGAACACTCTTGCGCTATTGGTGAGAATATAAACTGTTCACTATGGAGAACAGTATGGAGGTTCCTTAAAAAATCAAAAATAGAATTACCATATGACCCAGCAATCCCAATACTTGGTATACACCCTGAGAAAACCATAATTCAAAGAGAGACATGTAGCACAGTGTTCATTCCTGCAATATTTACAATAGTCAGGACATGGAAGCAGCCTGTTTCCATCAAGAGATGAGTGGACAAAGAGGATGTGGCACATATATACAATGGAATATTACTCAGCCATGAAAGAAATGAAATGAAATTGAGTTATCTGTAGTGAGGTGGATGCACCTAGAGTCTGTCATACAGAGTGAAGTAAGTCAGAAAGAGAAAAACAAATACCATATGCTAACACATATATATGGAATCTAAAAAAAAGGAAAAAATTGTTCTGAAGAACCTAGGGGCAGGACAGGAATAAAAACGCAGACATAGAGAATGGACTTGACGACATGGGGAGGGGGAAGGGTAAATGGGATGAAATGAAAGGGTAAAATTGACATATATATACTACCAAATGTAAAATAGAAAGCCCCTGGGAAGCAGCTGAATAGCACAGGGAGATCAGATTGGTGCTTTGTCACCACCCATAGGGGTGGGATAAGGAGGGTGGGAGGGAGATGCAAGAGGAAGGAGATATGGGGTATATGTATACATATAACTGATTCACTTTGTTATACAGCAGAAACTAACACAACATTGTAAAGCAATTATACTCCAATAAAGATGTTAACAAAAAAAAGACCTTCACTCAGATGGACTATTAAACTATTGGTATTAAAATTTACATAAATGTTGAATTAAATCTGGCCAAACCAAAAAAAAAAAAAAAAAAAAAAACCCAACTGGAAGCAAACAATATTTCTTTAAGAGATGAATGGTTAAAGAAAATATGGTACGTCTATGTAGTGGAATACTATTTAGTGAAAAAAAGCAATGAACCATCAAGCCATGTGAATACATGCATGAATCATAAGTGCATATCCATATTTTAAGTGAAAAGGCCAGTCTGAAACAGCTATACATTGTATGATTTCAATTATATGACATTCTGGAAAAAACAAAACTTTAGAGACTATAGTTAAACTATAAAAACTATAGTTTTAAAAATCAGTGATTTACAAAAGTTCAGAGGTGATGAGAGGGCTGAAAAGGTAAATAGATGAATCATACAGGATTTTTTAGTGCGGTGGAAACTATTCTGCATGAAACTGTAATAATGGAAACGTGAAACCACGAATTTGTCAAAACCAATAAGACTTTGAAGCACAAAGAGCAAACTTTAATTTATGAAATTTTTTTTTTTAATTTAGGAAGTTGGGGGATCCCAGGTTGAAATGAAGAATGGGACAAAATATTCTAACCCTATAACAAATGGATGAAACAACGGGGACTCTAAGATAAATGTAAAAGGAACTGTACATAAGAACTTTGCCCTAGTTGATAAAGATTATCCACATATAGATACGGACTAACAGTTCTGAAACCACTAAATATGTATATGGGGAATAAACAATTAAACAAATGGGTAATAAATGGGAATCAGTCTTCTCACTTTTGGTGTGGGAAGTTACAGACTAGCAAGAGAACTCTAGAACCATCAATGTGGTAATAATTTACAGTTTGGGTCATCACTATGAACTCATGTGTAGCTTAATACAGATATAGATGGCTATAAATAGAGATATTTATAGATATGTGTGTATGTATATTATACACACACACACATTTTCTCAACTGAGAGGACCCAGAAATAATGACAGATCAGTGGCAACAACCACACATAGTACTAAGATCTTAGTTCCTAATATTTTCAGGAAAAGGAGCCAGTGGTCCTTGGAGAAATGCATCCTTGTGGGCAGTGGCAGGAAACACACAAGATGAGTCTGGAGCATCTTATAGTGCCAAAAAGTAAAGAGGTACTAAAACAAACAATCAAACAAAGACACCAAAAGAACAAAACCCAATATTGGAAGTATGTCAAAGAGACACAGGAGCCTACTGAAAGACCTACTAATGCCCACACCTGGAACAATTTGAGCAATGGAATAAATAAAGTGGCATCGGATTATAACCCAAAGTACAAAATAAGTATCCAAATTTAAAATTAAAATCCAGTAAATACCCATGTTTATAAAAATTATTGAACAAAAAATAAGTGGAGGATAAAAGGTAAACCTCCTATGTACATGAATTTCAAATAATTTAGGTAGATATGCCTGAACAGGGAACAAAATTCCCCATGTCTTAGGTGTGGGCTGGCATAGTGATTCCCTTCCAAGGTGTACAGTACAGTAAGAGGGGGGAAAGAGTAACTTTACAGTGGAGAAACTTAAAAATCACTAATTCAGCCAGGTGATCAAGGTCAACATCAACAATGCTAAGTCCTGTCGGTGATATGTGTCCCTGATGTGATGTGATGAGACTGTGTTGTCTTCCTCCCCTAAAACCTTAACCACAGTCTAATAATAAGAAAAACATCAGATAAATCCCAATTGAAGGATATTCTACAAACTATCTCACCAGTAATATTCAAAATTGTTAAGTCATAAAAAACAAGCCAGGTCTTAGAAACTGTCTCAGTCAAGAGGAGCTTAACAAGATGTAACAACTAAACATAATGTATTATCCTGAAAGGTCTCTTGGGACAGAAAAAAAGGATATTAGGTGAAAACTAAGGAAATATGAATAAAGAGTGGATTTTAGTTAATAATGATGTGTGTGTCTATATTAGTTTTTTAATTATGACAAATGTTGTCATACAAATATAAGTTGTCAATAATAGGGAAAACTAGCTGTGAAATATATGTAAATTTTTGGTACTATTTTCACAATTATTCTCTAAATCTAAAACTATTCTAAAATAAAAATGTTATTAAAATTAAGCATATTAGTTCAAAGATTAAAAGGCACACTACTAGAATGCATTTTACAAACAAGATAATTATAAATTCATTAAAGATAAGCTAATATTTCAGTATAATGAGATAGGAGATTAAGAAGAATAGAAATAAATAATTGACTTTATGCAAAATGTAAAAAAAAAGCTCAAAAATGAAAAGTTGTTAAGATAAAAATTAGAACATAATAGAAACTCTAGAGAGACAAGATAGTCGTGGGAAGCTGAGAAGTTGAGAAGCTAAAAGCTTAATGTGGTGAAGGATATACTTAAGTAGAAAGAGAAAACAAATGAGAAGAGGCATAGATGAATGGATAGGGGAAAAAAAACATGTAGAGAGAAACCACATTTTCCAGTGACATCAGTTGTATGTAACAAGATTGCTGTGGATTGTGGTCCTGGATATGAAATTCATCCTGGCTGAGAACCTTGAAACAAAGAACTGGTTTTACATTTTTCTCTCTGCCTTCACTTTATGTCTGTTTCTCAAGTCCCTAGAGATGAGCTAAGCTTTCCAAAGTCCCTTGCTTCTGTACCTCAGATAAAGTTGAACAGTGACAAGGGCTTGTGAGTGATAGTGTCCAAAGAAGTTATGCATTTCCTTATACTGTTAAAATAAAAAGTAAACTTTAAAAAGAAAAGCAAAAGAACTATAATGTGTGACTATGTGCTTAAACGTTTAGACGTGGCATTTCTTGAAAATAAGATTGCATAAAAAAATTAGGTGACTATATATAATTTTCAATCACAGATGCTGGTATGCCATCTTGAAGATAATCAATTAGAAACATTAAAGACATACATGTTTTTAGTTGAAAGATATAATTATTCGAAATGAATATCAGTACGTACATATTCTTTATGGTCTTTTTATAATTGAAAATATTCAGAGAGATATATTTATCATGCTGAGTAACCTGATTCACTTTTCAGAAGTGCTTTTTTAGGTTTTACATCTGAACTATCTTCAACAGGTCTTAATAAACTTGTAGAAAGACCTAAAGTTTTTATAAAACAAGAACTTTTTTTTTCTGAGCTTCACCATCAATACAACTCCTTTCCTCAGAAATCCTTTCAAGTCATAATACCCCCAGAGGCAAAGCTCTAAAAAAGGCAAATGGGAAATCAGGGTATCTGTTATGCATCTAAATACTTTAATAATTCATTAACTTAGAATTATTTTATCCTTTCCTTCACCATGTAATACAGCATTCATTTTGGGAAGAGAGAATAAGAACTAAACATTATATGCAAATATGAAAATAATATTTTAAAATAAATGTTTTAAATGTTGTTATATAGGAGTTCAGTTTTATAGTGAATAATCAAAAATTTTGAAAGCTGTTTTCAAAGGCAGATCAAGATGGTGGAATAGGAGGATGTCAAGCTCACGAACACATCACATGAGCTCTCCCCATGAACACATCAAAAATACATCTATGCATGGAGCAACTCTCACTGAACACCAACTGGAGACTGGCAGAAAGACTCTTCTAGAACCGAGGCTGTAAAGAAAGATCCACACAGAATTGGGTAGGAAGTGAAGAGAAGCTATCAGGTTGTGATCTGTACCCCTAGCAGAGGACACAGAGGAGGAGGGGATATCATGGGCTTGGAGATGCTCCCTGGGGAGTACGGGGTTCAAGTAACATATTGGGTACCCCACCCCTGGAATCCAAAAGTGGGAGGGCAAGCCCCCTTAGCTGGTTTGAAAATCAGTGGTACTTACTGGATGGCTGTAAGAAACAGACTCCACTCATGAAGAGCACACATACATGCTTGCTTACTTCCAGGAAAAAGTCAGAGGAAACACTGAAAATTCCCCAAGGCTCTGGCTAAGTTTCTCATGACAACCCCAGCACATGCCCTAGACTGCACCGGGAGTCTGCTCCAGCTCTTTCTCCAGTGCAACCCTACTAGGCCAAGTGCTGCCACTGCTGACGAGAGTGCACACTTGCAGGGGATGAAGCCAGCTTGGACCCGGCTCTGAATCTGAACAGGGTGAAGGTGACCAGTGCCAGCATGCATGGAGGTGGCAACTTGGGAGCATCCTGGGGCTGTGACTGGTATATCAAGACCATCCCAACATGTGCCCTGGCTCATGTCAGGCAGCTACTGCAGCTCCTCTTGCTCTGGCATTCTTCCCCACTGGGGCAAAGGTGTCATTGATAGGAGAGGTGCACACACTTGGAGGAAGCAGAGAGCTCAGACCTGATCCTACCTCTAAAGGGGGTGAGGGTGGCAATTGCCAGTGAGGATGTGGAGGCAGCAGATGGGAAATGGCATGGGACTCTGACTGGCTTGTCTCAGGATACATCCCAGCTTGCATTGGATCCCCAATCCAGCCCATCTTGCTTTAGCACTGCCCTCCACTAGGGAGGACGTGCCACTGCCAGGAAGAGAGCACACACTTAGAGAGAACAGAACCAGCTGGGACACAAACCTCAGGGTTTCTGCTCCAGCATCAGTGAGCCCACAAAAAGCCCTGGCTCATACCTGGCTCTGGCTCTAGATATGGAAGCAAGCTAAGTGCCTATCAAGAGATGAATGGATGAAGATGTGGTATATATATACACAAGGGAATATCAGTCATAAAAAATAAAATTTTGCCATTTGTGACAACAGGGATGGACCTGGAGGGTATTATGCTTAGTGAAATAAGTCAGACAGAGAAAGACAAATACTGTATATTATCACTTACATGACGAACCTAAAAAATAAAACAAATGAATGAACATAACAAAATAGTAACAGACTCACAGACACAGAGAACAAGCTAGTGGTTACCGATGGGGAGAGAGACAAAACATGAGTAGGGGATTAAGAGGTACAAACTACCATGTATAAAATAAATAAGACATAAGGATATATTGTATAGCACAGGGAATGTAGCCAGTATTTTATAATAACTTTACATGGAGTATAATCTATAAAAATATTGAATAACTATGTTGTATACTTGAAACTAATATATTATTATAAATCAAATGTAATAAAAAAGTTGCTTTCCATAAGGAAGCAAATTATTCATTTGTGCATATTTCAAAATGCATATTAGTACTGTCATTTGACTGATTAAATTGTCCAAGTCTTTTCTCATATATTCTACTTTTTGTTAATATTGACTACTTTCAGTGTTTGGAGTAGAAATTATGACTGAAAATTGTTTGATAAACAAAGTAAATTAAGATTTGGAAAGAGATATGCTAGACATTTTTACACATGAGAGGTTTCCTCATTAGAGTTACATGTAAAATTTGCAACAATTGACTAACAGAAATAACATGTAAAAATTTGTTTTGGAAGTGAATGTCTCTTGTTATTGAACACACTGAGCAGAACTGTAGTTTTCTGCAAGCATCTTACAGTTTCTTTTACTATCTCCGGTGCAGTGAATTTTATTTCACTTTGAACTAGGTTCTATTTCAGTCTTATAACATATTAAAGAATGTGTTAAGTCACAAAATTGTATTTTTTTGAAACTGTAAGAAACATTCCGGTGTTCAAATAAATAAATTCCTATTTTTACAAAAAAAAAGTCCAGTTCCACAAAGATAGCTAATAGCAAAATCAGAATCAAATATCTACATTGTTTTCTTTTAATTACATCAACAGAGATATACATTTGTACATCATATGATGGATGAGTATTTCCAGTTTACAAAAGTGCATTCTCCACTAGAATTTTTAAATAATTACAAAGAAATTCTATTCATGATCAATATGAAGAAAAATATAACTATATATTTATGGTCTTCTAATACAGCACATAAAAATGATAGATGACAGGGCTTCCCTGGTGGTGCAGTGGTTGAGAGTCTGCCTGCTGGTGCGGGGGACACGGGTTCGTGCCCCGGTCCGGGGGGATCCCGCGTGCCGCAGGGCGGCTGGGCCCGTGGGCCATGGCCACTGAGCCTGCGCGTCCGGAGCCTGTGCTCCGCAACGGGAGAGGCCACAACGGTGAGAGGCCCGCGTACCACACACACACACACAAAAGATAGATGACTATTGCGTGTTTATCTCACCAGCTGGCAACATATCTTAGGTCCCTCAAGCAGGAAGAGTAAGAATTCCACTGACCACATTTTTTTATACAAAAATTAAAAACATAAAGCACACACACAGACAGACATACACAAGTACAAATAATGTGTGTAAACTACAGTAAAATTTTAAGGTACAATTTTTACATAGATATTAAAGATGTATAGAAAATAGAAATATGTGGATAAAAATGATCAAATATTGATGAAGAGTTTAATGTGTGGTTTTAAGTTCCTTTCTCTTTTTTTTATCTTAAACTCCTCTATATTTTCTAATTTTTCTAGGATAAACACGTTACCTAGTGAAATGTTTAAAAAATAAAAATTATTTTAAAATTCTAAGCATATTTAAACATTTCTTAATGAAAGTAAATTTAAATCATATGTTCTTCAAAAGCAAAGTAACTAATGGTATAAAGATTTGCTCAGAATAATACAAAAAATAGTAAAGAATTATTGACAAAATATCTAGGTTTCAACTTACTAGTGTTTAGTTTGTTAAACCCTGAAACATATCAAAGCACAGCAGTCCATTCCAAAATGCTTTTTTAAAAATCTTTTTCTACAATTCTTCACTAGCAGATAGATATTTGAAAGTTGGAGGTTAAAACAAAACTAAACAAAACTTATCTCCTAAATGAAAACAACTCATCACATGATTATAATTTTAATTTATTTAGGGCTTTTCCAGATGTTTTTAAAATCAGTTTATAAAATTCCTTGAACAAGAAAATATTTTAGTCATGGGGAAATAAATGATAAGTTACTTTTTTCTTTCTCAGATTCTGTACTTCCTTTAGTTTTATTTCAAAAGAATCATTGTCTATTAATGAAGTGACCTGAATTGGGAGTTAGAAAAAAAAATAAACAGAATTAAAATGGCAGATAATGTCCAAAAGGAAAAAGAGAAGGAGAGAATGAAGGAATGAAGGAGAGGGGGAAAAAATGCAGGAAAGGACCTCATAAGAAGGTTAAAGAGTACAGCAAAATAGTATCTACACAAAGCACATGAGGAGAGGGTAAATTAATCTCTGTATGATTAATCACATAGAAATGACCAATCACGATTTTTCTTTCTCAAGTGCCTTGCAAGTGAGATTCTCACTTCTTATAGTGCTAAAATTAAAAAAAAAAAGTTCAATCATAATTTTATGTTTTATTCCATTTGACTTCGGGTAGTTATTGAGCAACTCTGAGCCATACTTTCCTTAAGTGTAGAATGAGGTATTAAAATAGTAAGTCTATTCTGAAAGGCTTGACACGAATGTAAAGGCTTTTAGCTTACTACTTGAGCCCACTTAGGGAAGGTAGTCCGTCCTATTTGCCTGTCTGTTTCCAGCACCTAGCCCAGAGTCTGGTGTATGGTAAATGATTGATAAATTGATAAATAATTGATAAACCAATAAAGGAATGAAATTCTTTTTCATTCCTTTCTATATAAATAAAGTTTTTCTGAGCAGACCCTTTTTTGATTTTGAGACATACTGGGGTCAAAAAATTTTAGAATCCTATAGGCAGGAGTTTGAATTCCAGCTACACACTTCCTAGTTATAAAACATTAAGCGTGTATTTAATCCTTATTTTCAGATGGAAATTTAAAAGGAAAAAATAACGAACAGAAACAAAAGATCTTTCTATCTTACAGCATTGTTGAAAATATGAAAAATAATATTTACTGTATGCCTAGCTCTTACTTTTTACTTGATCAAGTCAGATTTTGCTATTCATACCTTTGAATCTGATTACCATGCTGATTCAGTTTCCAGAGAAAAAGCAGCCCATTCCCTCCCCTGGCAGACCACAGAAGGTATTTTGGTTAAATAAGTGAATAGAGCTTTGTAGGTAATACACACCTTTGTAATAGGTGTGAATTACACCTTTGTAATAGGTGTGAATTACACAATTCATACCTCTCCAAGCTTGTGAAACAGGCTATACATTCAAAGTCAAAAAAAAGCAAAACCTGTTGTTTAAAAAAAAAGAAAACAACAACAAAACTGTCCATTTTCTCCTACAGGACCTATATTAATTGGCTGTTGCTGTGCTCTCCATTTTGTCAACCCTATATAATATTAGTCCTGGTGTAGTTTTGCACCTTTAGACAAATGGGCCTCAAAAAATGGCTTTCTTCCCTCTTCTCCCTAAATTCCGTGATGTCAGATAGGACTATAAATTTCATTTCTTGGTTCTGGTTTCTCCATTGCTCATGACAAATCTACATCGGTCTTTCAAACAGCACTGCCATAATGTACTGGAAAACAGAGACTCATTGAGAATTACTTGACAATTATTAGTTTAACTAAATCCAAGTCTCCTAGCACCTTCCTTCTCATTCGAGCAAATCTGTTCTGCTAGGAACAAAGGGAACCAGGTGCTTAGGTTCATGAGAAAAACACATTTGGAAACCTTTGAACTGGTGGCTGGATATTTTAAGAGAATGAAAGATGCATCTACAAGTGGGATTTTCTTTTCCTTTTAATTTATAGCTTTTCTACTTTTGCATATTTGATCCAAAGGGAGAGGTACATGTATCCTCCCAATGCCCCTGCCTTGGGAATGAAGTGGAGTGGGGAGGATGGACGCTGAGTGGTTCTGCCATCTAGTCTAGTGTAGAGAGGAAACAGAGACAATGTGATAAAGAAAAGACGCTGTGCACTGAATAGCCTCAACTGAACTCTCTGTAGTCCTTTTATCTATCATCTGCATGCAAAGGATCAAACATAAGACATTTAGAGATGCATTTCAAAGAAAGGAGAAAATAAAGCTATAAAACAAAGCAAATTAATGTGGGACAAATGTTATGTTAAATGCATTCTCAGAGTAGGAAAGGAAAACTAATAAATGGGTAAAATAAAAATACATATAAGAAAATGTGATTTTATAAAATTTCAGAATAAGCATATTAGCAAAAGTATATTGGTAGGCACGATACTTCTACTCTTATTATCATGACCATGTTATGGCCATACAGTGAAACATAATAGGACTTATTATTATCACCAAGTCCTTCTAGCAATGATATTTACATTATTACCTTTTTTAGTGGCAATCTTTCTAATTACCTGGATGGGATGAATATTTATGTTTATTTGCCATGTTCCAAGCAGAAAGAAATGATAGCACATTTTCTACTGTCAATGTTATTTTTTTGACCTCAAACTGTATAGAACATCCTGATGTAGAAAACAAAACAGTCTTTTATAAGGAACACAGAGCTTTCTTAGGTAAAAAAGTAATTAAGATTAATGAGACAATAATGGGTGGTTTAGAAAATAGCATTGTATGTCATTTAAATTTTGTAGTTTAAATATGGCCTTATTTTGAGCAAAATGTTATTTACCACAGAATCATTTTCCACACAACATGTTTTCGTCACCTATAGATCACTGGCAGTCTATCATCATGTGTTTCTTTTCTACTCAGATGAATGAACCTAATATGTACTTGATTCTGCTTTCTTCTTCTGGCCTAGTCTTTTTTTTTTTTTTTTTTTTTTTTGGCCTAGTCTTAAATCAAGAGAAGTAAATACATATTTAGTCAAATAAAAAACATGCTACATACATGGGCTTTTAAAATTCTACCCCATCCTAAACTTAAAATGTTATTTGGAACAGTCAGAATTGTAGATGAGACTATGGAAAAATAATCACATTTAAGAAACAATGGTTTTCCTAGAATATAGCAATATAATCATGACTTGGTCTTTCTGAGACGTGTTGTTGAAATTATTTATTTTTTTTATTGAAGTATAGTTGATTTACAATGCTGTGCCAATCTCTGCTGTACAGCAAAGTGACTCAGTTCTACACACATAGACATTCTTTTTAATATTCTTTTCCATTATGGTTTATCCCAGGAGATTAGATATAGTTCCCTGTGCTATAAAGTAGGACCTTGTTGTTTATCCATTCTAAAATGTAATAGTTTCTATCTACCAATCCCAAATTCCCAGTCCATCTCTCTCCCTCTCCGCCTCCCTCTTGGCAACCACAAGTCTGATCTCTATGTCTGTGAGTCTGTTTCTGTCTTGAAGATAGGTTTATTTATGCCATATTTTAGATTCCACGTATAAATGATATCATATGGTGTTTGTCTTTCTCTTTCTGACTTACTTCACTTAGTATGATAATCTCTAGTTGCATCCATGTTGCTGCAAATGGCATTATTTTATGGCTGAGGAGTATTCCATTGTATACATGTACCACATCTTCTTTATCCATTCATCTGTTGATGAACATTTAGGTTATTTTCATGTTTGGGCTATTGTGAATAGTGTCGCTATGAACATAGATGTGCATGTGTATTTTTGAATCTTTTTAACAAATATAAATTAGTGGGCTAAAGAGATATTAAATATTTGTGTGATGGAGGAGGAAAGAGAGTGGAGGAGCTAGTGATTCTCAACAAAAATGTCAAAATGGAGAATATGTGCAAGTTGGAGATTTTGATCAAAAATTAATCAGTTTGATTTCTATATGTTGTTCATGCTTACTAAATTAATTAATTCTCAAAGTTTCAGGGCAATTATATCATGGTTTCATAAGCTGGCTAAAATTACAGATATATATATATATGTAAATCAGATGCCAGTTTCAGGCATTTTTTCTTAAAACTTTAGATGTCTGCTGTAGATGTGAATCAGTCACTTCAAAACTAATTAATATTATATTTAAAAAAGTATTATGAGTACAGGATTAAAATGATGATTCTTCTTACCCTAAGGAACTGAAGAAGAGAGTCCTTGAGTTTACAGAGTTGTAGGATGATATTGCTGCCCTTGTGACAGCACACTGAAAAACTGAAAATACGTTTTTACAGTTTGCTTCTATTACTGTACAATGGTAGTAGTATGTTTGGAAAGCAAGAAGACACCACAAACGACCACCATCTCCTTCCTCAGCCCCTCAAACTTCTTTTTCATAACTGTCTTGTTGATTTTTACCATACTATTGTGGGTGAACAAACTTGCCACCCCAAAATGTCTCTTTGGCATGCAGATTATTTCAAGCTGAAAACAATCAAGGCCCAAAAGACTCAGGAAGAAACTTTGACTTGCCCCCAAACTGTCTAAAAATAATTTAGATAGAGTGCCTGTTCTTAGAATGGAAAAAAGCTATCACTAGGGATATCTGCAAAGAATATGGGCTAGGTGTGGGCCTAAAGATCAGAGTCCACTCTATGTCCCCAAATTTCTGCAAGATCTAGCAAGCCTTTGTTTACCAAACTTTTGCTTTTCCATCTCCATGTGAACTGCCTTCCTCCCCTTTGAATCCCCAAACTACTATCCCCAACATCCTTTTTTGTCTTTAGCTGAAGATGGTATTTAAGGTGAAATTTTCAGCCACTGTGGTGAATTACTCAGTTTTCCTGGGTCTCTCCTATGTATACACGTCATTGAACTTTTGTTAGATTAATCGCTTTGTATCAGCTAAGTCGCAAACCAGCCAGAAGAACATAGTAGGGAAGAGGCAAATTTCTTCCTCCCTGACAACACCCCTTCCATTCTCTCTTACAGGTATAAAGGGTAATGAATAACGTACATGTGTAAATAGGTTCTCTTTTTTCTCATTTTGGGAAAATCATCTAGCTCTTGTGTGTGTGTGGGGGGGGGTTGTTTGTGGGTGTGTGTGGTGTGTGTTTGTTTTTCTTAGATTATCTTTAGATACTAGAGAAATTATCAAGCATGTGTCTTCTACAGAAATATTATTATTCCATTCACGTTGTTTTCTCTCAGTTCAAAATTCAAATGGATACTAAAGTTCAAGAACAATCTAATTACTATCAAACATCTATGCTATGGTCTGTGTATCCCATCATTTTTCCCTTTACTCCCCAAAGAAACTTCATCCCTTTCCAAGCTAATGTCTTTCCTCAAAGTTTCACGAGTGGTGCAGTGGTTAAGAAGCCACCTGCCAATGCAGGGGACACGGGTTCGAGCCCTGGTCTGGGAAGATCTCACATGCTGTGGAGCAACTAAGCCTCTGTGCCTCAACTACCGAGCCTGCACTCTAGAGCTTGCGAACCGCAACTACTGAGCCCACATGCCACAACTAGTGAAGCCCACGCGCCTAGAGCCTGTGCTAAGCAACAAAGAGAAGCCACCGCAACCAAGAGTAGCCCCCGCTCGCTGCAACTAGAGAGAAAGCCCATGCGCAGCAATGAAGACCCAGCGCTACCAAAAATTTAAAAACAAATAAAGTTTCATGAAAACTCCATGCACAGTTTTTTATGCATTTTCACATTCTATTTGCTGAGGGCTCTATCACTTGCATCCTACTCTGATCACTATTTAATTCATAATATCTTTTCTTTCCATTAAGATCTCAAGCCTACACATCACACTAATACCACAATCACCATGGTACACACATTTTTAAAATTATTATTTCCTTGTCAGTTTCCTACTCTGCAATTAGATCCAGCAGAGCCGTGCATTTTTTCACTTTTTAAAATTTCAGTATCAAGTAAAGAGTTTGCTAACAGGTATGTGTCCAATAACTGCTATTTTCACTGTTTTGAAAATGATGAATCACGCTGTTGATTATAAAGTAATGAGGTTCATTTTAATGTATGATTAGTAAACTTTCCCTAAAGAAATTGAAAAATATACATCAAAAGATTTTCAGAAATAAGTATTAGTATCACTGAAAATAAACTAGTAGTCAAGAGGGCTACTTCGAAATAAAATGCTCACTTGGAGGTGTGAGCTTTCATTTCCTTTAAGTTTTCAATATGTAGTCGTCTCCTAACTCAAAAATCTTGGTGATTCCTTGACTCCAACTTCATATCTAATGGTAGTCCCATTTTATGTGTCCTCACCTGCCTCCTACAATGGGTCACCTTCAATCGCTGTATTATTGGGCCTAGGTCTGGTCAGCACATACATTTTGATTAGTTCACTGAGAATTTAAAAATGTTTGGATTAGTTGCTGGGATTTGAACATGGAGACATTTTTCATAATCTGGATGTCATGCCTCTCTTGAACTTTGAGAAGATTTGGCTACAGTGAATCTACTTTTCTGCAGGTCATCAATTAGCTGAACCTCCCATATTTAAATAGGTACATTTCTTTGGTTTGCTACAGTCCCTACCTGATTCCTTTCCCTTCATTTCTGCTTCTGCCTGACCCTCATAAATATTGGGATTTCTAATCCTTGGACCACAACCTCTATTCTCTTATTCTCTACCTCCCCAAATAATACCATCTCTCAAATACAACACATCACGCAAACTCCAGCATATTTCTACTCCTGGCTTCCTCATCAATCTGTAGCTAAATCTAAGCAAAATTATACCTTTTAAATTATTTCTTTTGTTATCTTATTAAATGATGTTTTAAGCTGAATATTTTGTGTTCTGAATTGCAGCAACTTAAACGTTGCTTTAAATCTTTTGATAACATGAGATACCAATTACATAAAGAATAAGTACACAAGAAAGTTAAATTTCAAATTCAAGGTCAATGTGCCTTATATAACATCAGACTTCAAGTTGAAATTGTTAGTTCTGAGGAAGTGACAGTTGAAAAAAGCAGAAGGGGTCATCTTTTTCATAGATGGTAAAATGGCCATCACCTTGAACTTTAAAATGTATAAATGGTTTCACAAAAAATTCACAGCAGTGAAACAGAAGTCACTGGAATAGATTCAAGAGATATATTTCTCAGAAAGTCTCAAAAGCTGAAAAATAGGCAATGCCCTTAAATCTTCCAAAATGACTATTTGAAAATGTTGGTAACAATTGCCTCTGAAAAGTTCTTATAGTTTCAGACCTCTGAAGTTATTACTTTACTTTCTGACTTGTTATAATAAAGATAAGTGAACTATTAAATTGAGAACTTTGTACTGAATGTTATGATGCTCTAGCATATTAAAATTGACTCTGTGAGGCAGATTATCCAGTTGGACTACTAAAATGAACCACTCTAGAAAACTAAGACTATCAAAATTTCCTTCCACAGTTAAATTGGTCAAAAAGGAATTTAAAAATACCACTGGTTGTAAACTGATATTTCAGACAAGTAACTTGCCTAGGTGGACCCAAAAGTCTAAACAATTTCTTCTGAAAGGAGTTACTTTAACTTAGTAAATATGCTATTCTTACATTAAAAAGCTGAGTATTAGAAGTATAGCCGTGATCACATTTTTACTATAAGTTAGATTTACTTATTTGATTTTGATTTTTAGCATATTTAAAAGGACCAAAATATTAACAAATAAGCATGAAATTATTTCAGAGTAACTAAAGTTCTATCTGCCTGAAGAGAAGTGAAAAGATTTTTTTTTTCTTCAGAGAAAGATTTTTTTTTTCTTCAGTTTCATCCATAAAATGGAGATAAAAATAGTGCCAAACTTCTTGGACATAGGATTAGGTGAATAATAAATGCAAATTATTGAGATTAATGCAAGCAAGTACTAAATAATAGTTAGCTGGCATTATTTTTTTCAAAAGGATTTAATAAATTTAGACTGAGTCCAAATAGTATAGTAGCTATAGATGATAGTCATAAAATCTCTGTGCAGTTTGAATTTTTAATAACTTTACTTCTGTATAATATGTAACAGTCTGAAAAATGCAACAGAGAAATCTACTCAAATGTAAATAAAATTGCTTATGATTTATTTGTCCTAATTACATTTATTTCTCCAGACAACACATTCACTATATAATAGTTACATTAAAACATATCCAAAAGCATAATGAATATTTTAAGTCTAAATTTCTGCATTGAAATGTTGAGTAAAAGCTCCTACTCATCTCACCCAGACATGGGAGGCTGTCAGTGGCTTCATTTCAGATAGTAGAATTGGGGAGGAGGAAAGTGGATGAAATTGTATTATGCAGATTATTCCCTCCTGATATATTTAGAAATAAATTGTACAAGGATGCTATGGACACACTATATAACAAATAAACTATGTAATATAATAAATATCAATGTGTTAACAATAAAATAGTGCTTGGCACCCTAAGCATCGTGAGTGAAAAGAAGAGGGAATGGACGGGTAATGATATTGATGATATTTGAGTATTAATGAAAATGATATTGATTTGTACTTAGGTGTTATGTTTCTTTAAATCTTGCTATATAAATTGTGTATTGCCTCTTTCTAAATAGAGATTAAATCATTATTAACAACAGCAAAAATAAAATAAAATAAAATAGTGTTTGGTAAGAATGAGAGTAAGAGCATTTGATAAACTTTTTTTATTATTTGATTTACTTGTCTCATATAAAGTTATATTACAGTTTACATATGTTAGCATGATTTCAAGGCCTTGAAGGTAAATGTAATGGGCAGATAATTAATTTTGTTGCTATTATTTCTCTCTGTAATGTTTTTGTTTATATCTTGATATCATATGAATGTTTAAATTTCATAATAGTAATTATATTTACAGGTAATTGCAGCCCAGATATTTTTAATAAAATAAAGATATTTGCATGGACACTCTTTTAGCGAGCAAAATGATTGTTCATTGGTTATTTCTGCACTGAAGATGACCCCAAGTTAATTCTAAATAGCCATTACTGAGCCAGCAGGATAGAAGAGACCAAAAAAGCCACATTATAATTTGCAGGAAAAGATGGGACAATTATTCATCATCAAGTATGGTTTTCTAGAGAGTGAGCTCATCTCAGTAATACAGAAAAGCAATCCATTCCACTATAACACAATAAATAGACTAAACCTTATTAAAATCTTAGAATCTGTTATTCTCTTTGGAAAATGACAGATACATTTTAGAGAAAGTTGGGAATTTAAAATAAGTAATCAAAGATTTCTTCCTAAAATATGATTTAATTATTGCATTTGTTCAAAAAGGTGTGTGTGTGTGTGTGTGTGTGTGTGTGTGTGCGCGCGCCTACAATAAGCTAGACACAGTTCTAGATGTTGGAGATACAGCAGTGAGTTGGGTACAACTCCTGCTCCCAAGGAGTATACATTGGTTGAAGCAGGTAAATATGCTGTCAAACTCAGGCTCATGTGATAAAATGCTGGGTGAACGATTTGGGAAAGTCACTGTGGCATGCCATGGAAGGAAACTAGTCTGGTCTCAGATGTCAGGAAACAGGCCCCAGAGTTAGGCAGATGTTGAAAAAAATCAAAAGAGCTCTGGACATAGGGAACAGTATATGGAATGGTCCCTATGTGAGGAGAAGGATGGTGATGGTAACAGCACAAGTAATAGAGTTAGGGAGAAAAAAATGTAGATAGATTTGAGAGATATGTAGCATAGTGTGAAGGAAGATGCTCAGGCTTCTGGTAAGAATGAGGGTAATAATGACAGAGATAAAAAACACCAGTGTTGGGCTTCCCTGGTGGCACAGTGGTTGAGAGTCTGCGTGCCCCGGTCCGGGAAGATTCCACATGCTGCAGAGCGGCTGGGCCCGTGCGCCATGGCCGCTGAGCCTGCGCGCCCGGAGCCTGTGCTCCGCAACGGGAGAGGCCACAACAGTGAGAGGCCCACGTACCACAAAACAACAAAAACAAAAAAAAACCCACCAGTGTTAGAGCATGTTCACGAAGGTTATGTCTGATGTAGCTGAGGAATAGTAAAGGTCAGTAGGCATTAATCAAATAAAGAGGCTCTCAACCCTAATGATACTTATTTCTGTACTTCATATATTACACCTGCCCCAGGTTTCTGTTTATGCTGTTGAATAACAAACATCTCTGGCATAAGGCATTTTTTCAACTCTAAGAAATTAAGATACTCTGAGATAGAAAGTATAAGTCTAAGAGCATGGCAGAGTACTAGAAGGAACTCTGAAATATTTGTCTAAAAAACCTCAATTCTAATCAGGACTTGAATATGATTAATTGTATGAGTTAAAGCAATTAATTAGTTAATTGCTACATGCCTCAATTTACTCATCTGCAAAATGTAGGAATTGGGTTTGATGGCACTTAGTATCTCATCCGAGTCTAGCATTCTTTGACAACATGTACATATTTGATGAACTCATTAAAGTGATCATTCTTCCTGTTGGAAATGTTTCTAAGTTATCATTCAAATATTAAACTGTTTTTTATACTTTATATTCAATTTGGACCAACAGATGTTTGATAGAATTCAAAGGAACAAGGACTGAACCACATGTGAATTTTAATATCACCTTCTTCTACAGCTCTTTCATTTGTGTTCAATGAGTTTTACTTAGAGTTATTATGAGGAAATTATAAAATATAGATTAATGGTTGCATTCTTATGCTTTTGATGTGTTGTTTAATGAGATATGTACTGTTTTATATCTTACATCAAAGAGACATCTGCTAGAAACCTTCTTATCATACACATCAAGTGATTTTTGCACTAATAAGCATAATCATCTGAATAATAGAATATGGTATGTCTTTTTTATACCAATGAACTTACCTTATAAATTTAGTTCCCATTTGAAACATAATTTTTAATTTTGAACTTTAAATTACATTTATTATTGGATATGGCTTTCCTGAAATAAACTTTAATGGTGTGCAAGATTAGAGAAACAAGCAAAAGATACAAACATTTAACACTCCCTCAAGGCCACAGAACATAATTCAGGAAATTGCCATAAAGGTGTGAACTGCATCATTAATATTTTTTATAGAAGCTATCGATCACTTTGGACTTAACGTGCATTTTCAGTCACTGAAAATCATTAATTTGCTGAAAGAGTCATCATATTCCAAACTTTGAGACATCAATTCAAATCAAATAATAGCTTAAATACAAACACCATACAGATGATCACATTCCCTGAAGTCTACCTGCTCTGCCATTATCATAGCATCTTCCAATGTACACCTGCATGGTTTAAAGTCAAGTTGTCCTTTCAGTAAAATATTATGAAATGTGAACATTGTGAATTTCACACATTGTGAAATGTGTGAACATTTTCTACATCTGTAAAATAAATCAGTGAGTCATAGGCAGAGTATTTGGCACTGCATTCTAGGTATCATTTATAGAGAATAAAGAAGGTGATTATTTGTAGATTTAAGACCACAGAATAAACTAATATAGAAGAAATTGGACCAACACGATACAATTTACCATTCTGCTTTTTTATGTATGCATAAAGTTTTTATATAAACTAATCAAAAGAGACCAGGAACATAGTGTACAAATTCATAATATCCCTTAGTAAGCAAGGGAGGATGTAGTTACCAACAAATTTATTAGAAAATATTAAGGTTGGAGTACCAAATATTAAATAATTTCTCAAGGCAGATGAATGAACTATTCACTAGCATGTCAATTATTGCATTATACCTGTTATTCCCAAGGATAGAAATCCAAATAAAAGTATTTAGTGAGTTTTTAACCTAAAATTGACAGTAAACATCATTTGGGTTTAGTGTGTGAAATAAAGGGCTCTGTTCAGAGAATGAAAAGTACAAAAAAACTGCCCTTTAAAAATAGTTTGGCTTTATATATTTTAGAAAATTGATATGTTAACTGGTGTTCATAAAACTAGATTATATACTAAATGAATGGAAGTATTATATTAGATAAGAGAAGCTTTTCCAGAAAATGAAAATCAAATCAGTAACTGAGGTGGCATAAGAAAATAAGAACACGATAATGATGCTCCTTGAGACCTAGGTTCAAGCTTCAGTCTTTCCTTTAACTCATTTTCTGACACTGCTCAAACATAGCCTCTTTGGGCTTCATTTCCCTTGTCTTTAAAAATGAAAGAAATTGAGTGAAAGGATCCTGAGTTCTCTTTAAAACAACAAAGATTTTATTTTTTAATAATATGTTTCACTGTTAACTCATAGGCACGGCAATTTTAAAGATGTATCTTCAACAATATAGTAATGTACAATAGCTCGTATTTTCCTGCTTTGTTAAGATTTACAAAGTCTGTTCAGTACTGGTCACACCTTCAGATAAAACTGCATGTTGTAAATGATATTTAGCTTCTAATTCTAACTAAGCAAATATATACCTCACTGTTAATCCACATGTGCTCTTTTAGTTATGAGATAGTTCCATCAATTGCCTATAGCATGTTGCATTACTTTGTTGATTTTTTTTTTTTCATCTGGGCATTTCAGGTAAATTACTAAGTCTCAGTTGACATTTGAATTAAAGTTTCTCCATATATATTTTTGGAAAAGGTTTGGAGAATAGAGGGAATAACAGTTTAATCTTACTTCTGTTTGACCTTGGTTACCTCAGCTCAGAAGAATATATAACGTGTCATCGATCTCAATTCCTAAATTCAATGCCCTTTATCTCATTTCTTATGTAATAAATTGCTTTTTATACTTTTATATCTGAAAAATGACTTGAGGAGAAGAGAAAGATTAGGTTTTAGGACTAAGGATGGGAGCAAAATCTACTTTCAAACAAAAATTAAATGTTCTCCTAAATGTAAGGGAGTAACTTGAGAATTTCTTATATTGAAGAGGTTTTTGCTGAAGCAGAATGTAGAAAGACAATAAAATAAAAATTTTAAAACCTTTTTTTTGAAATGGAGAATTATAATTGGGATAGGTCAAATAATATCTGTCTATAGCTTCATTGAGGAAGATGATTCCCCAAATATGTATGTTTACATGTGTGTGTATATTCTCACATTTTAAAGGCATTTCACTTTCAAATGCTGAATAAAACATTCATTTTAAAAATCATGTATACTCTTGTAATCCCCATGAAATATTCTTTACAAAAATTATCAGATTCAAATCAGAACAAGCCTCTAGACTTAATTACAGAAAATATATGGAGTGGAGGAACAATTTTTAAAAGGTATTACAGGTATACAATCAAAACAATTGATAATGTGGAAAACACAATATACAAAAAAAAAAAAAAAAAAAAAAGAAACCAACCCAGTTCATCAATTTAAACATTGTAAGGAGGGAAATGCAATCAATAGATTATGATAGAATTAAAGGACAGGTCAACCGCGTTCAATTCAATGTGTGAACATTTGTATTCTCATTCAAATAAATCAACTGCAAAAAAATCATACATCAATCAAGGAAAACTGAAAATTCACTGTTTAATAATACTAAGGATTATTGTCATTTTCTTAAGGAAAAAAAATATCAGTAAGCCTGATCTATTTCATTGGTCACTAAGGACCAGTCTTCTATATATTGGTACATTGCCTAAAGAAGTAGATACACAATAAACTTTTGTTGAATGTTTTTTTTTAATTCATTAGTATTTTAATATATGGAATAGGAGTAAACAGTTTAAAGCCATAAATTGCAAGTACATAAAATTTTTAAAAATCATATGCAGTCTAAGATTCATGACAAAGAGTTCAGATGCATTAATTTATTCAAATTTGTATGCTACATCAAAATGGTTTAATTTCTCTCTTAGACCTTGTTCTTTATGGTGAAGGTCAAAGGTTGAAATTTATATGCTCATATCTCTTTTTGGATTCCAACATAGTCCTAATTGAAATTTGACGTATAAGCCTATTAGTTGAAATTATTCCTTTTCCATGCTTCATTAACAATGCACTTTACTATACTACAACAATTATGCTTATAATAAAAGTCTCCTTTGCAATGTGGATTACATTGAAACATGATTGATTATCTTAAATGTAACACAGAACTCATATTATAAAATTTCACATGCTGAAATTGAGTCTGTGGCTAGAATTTAAATGTATACTGAAAGAAGCAAAATAAGTTTCATTGCATGAAAATTAACAAAATTTTGAGAAACAATTACCTTTTATTTGGCTGTATACCAATTAGGGATAGATATGACATTCAGGACTTTTAGTGAAAACATTTTATTTTTAAGAATTATTTATTAATTATCAATTATAAATAGTTTCTGTTTGTAAATTTTTTCTAGAGTACACACATTTCTATGTTATTATGACTTTAAATTGAGTCCAAAATACTGTATTTTGCAAAGATACTGCTATTTACAAGGTATAACTCTTCAAAGTACATTTAACAAAACAACTATAAAATGAATATCTGCTGATTTCCTCTCCAGCAAAGATTTCATTTCTCTTTTGCCAAGGGTACCCTGGGTCTCCTTTGGTAGAGTTTGCCTTTTCCCTATGCTCTAGCAGTCCTGATGTCCTCAATAGGCTTAAGCCAATCGGCAAAGGACTTGGTCACAGTGGGTAAAAACAAACATGAAGGATATATTTGCTGAAACTTTCTGGGAAAGAAGTTTCTTTACCCTTCAAAAAAAATTCTAAAAAGTGCTGTCTTTTCCTCTAGTCAGTGTAAAATAAAAATATGAATGATCCCTGTGAAAGTTAAAGGCATTTATCTACCCAAGGATGAATGTGATGCTGGAAGAGGCACAGGTGGAAGAATCTTCGAAAAACTGACGCTCAACCTTAACTGAACATGCCTAAAACCTTTCCTAGTTACCCAGATTATTTTTCTTCCATATATAAGAAAAACTGCATTTCTTTTAGTTAATTATTTGAAAGGTCAGATCCGTGCTGCACGCCATGTGGGATCTCAGTTCCCTGGCCAGGGATCAAACACGTGATCCCTGCAATGGAAGTGCTGAGTCTTAACCACTGGATTGCCAGGGAAGTGGTTAAGAAAGGCCAGATTTTTTACAACAGCTTTAACAAGATTGTAGTTTAATTGTGGACTGTGAGGTAATACATTGGGAATTTTCAAACAACTACCCTATTTTTAAAGAATACAAATCTCTGGAGAAAGAACCAGGAATGTGCATTTTCACAGGCATCCCTACATGATTCTGATGTCATCCACCAAATAATTTAAGCTTCTCACTGCATCAAAGTCATCTGGGAGCTTGCTAGAAATGCACAGGCTTAGTCCATCCTCTACCACCCAGATCTCCCCCTACCCAAATGTTCCATTTCAGTGGGATGGGATTCAGGTAAGAGTATTTAGAGCAACACAAGCATGTTGATATGCATCATGGTAGAGAACCATTGCTCCAACGCAGGGTTTCTCAACTTTTAACGTGCAAATTACGCAGACATCTTACAAAACTGCAGATTCTGATGCAGTAGGTCTGGCCTAGGGTCTGAGATCCTGCATTTCTAAGAAGTTTTCTGGTGATGTCCAGTTTCCTGGTCCACAGACTACACATTGAGTAGCAATGAACTGTATTATTTTTAATGGTGAGTCAGACTTGACATAGCCAGGTATGTTACAAATGAAATAGATAAGAAACTGACACTAGAAACTATCTACTATATTAGGGCAGGTGTTAAGAAAACACTGTTAGATGTTCTAGGCAAAGTCCAGTCTACCTGCCAAAGATGATGTTTGAGGTTTATGACATATATGAGTTACGGTCAGTAACATAATCATCACTAGGGACCAAGGAAAAGGTAAATGCACTGTAGTGAGAGAAAATGATGATATTAATTCTGTAGCTAGTATGTTTGCAATAATAGCAATATTTGAAATTATTTTATAAGGTGTATACAATGGAACCTGAACAATTTAATACCTTTTTTGTATCACTAATTTTTTTAAGAATAGGAAAGTCCATTTTAATGTTATGCATTTAAAAGAGAAGCCAGATATTAGAGAAATTAACATTTAGCAGTTGGAAAATATTGACTTGGCAGTAGGGAGTCTGTTATCCTTGCTGTTACCCTGAACATTTCAATTTCAGAAAGTTGCATGACTTTTGAATCTCCTCTATGTAAGACATGCTGCTTGACATAAGGATTTATTTCTGACTTTCCATCAATTTCTAATTAATAGCACCACTGTGTGCTACATGATGTGAGAATTGAAAAATCTCTAAACAGTACCACAGGAACACCATGTTGCACTTCTACTTGAAAAAAACACCTGATCTTTTATCCAGCTGTTTCCTCCAGATGTTGTCTATAAACTCAAAGGTCATTGTTTCACTAAAACTGAGATTAATTTGACTTAAAGTGTCTTACTATTAAAAAAATACAACTATTAAAATCAAGTTTTTAAATAGTGACAAGTGTATGCTTTAATAGCAGCAAGCATAAGAACTTATAAAATGTTTCTTAAAGCACTTTCTTCCCAGTTACAAATCTAAATGCAAAAATATATAGTTTGTATGATTTATAAGAAAGTGTAGTGATACATTTTTTTCAGTTTTTTAAAAAAATATTTACTTATTTATTTGGTTGCACCGGGTCTTTGTTGCGGCAGGCAGGCTCCTTAGTTGCGGCTTGCCAGCTCCTTAGTTGCAGCACTTGGGCTCCTCAGTTGTGGCATGAACTCCCAGCTGCTGCATGCATGTGGGATCTAGTTCCCTGACTAGGGATCAAACCCGGACCCCCTGCATTGGGAGCGTGGAGTCTTAACCACTGTGCCACCAGGGAAGTCTCTTTTTTTCAGTTTTTAAGAAAAGGTACTGTCTTATCTCTGAGTGAGGTCTCATAAAGTAAAGGAATATATCATTATTAGTGCAGAATAATGACAGAGTTCAGTTTAAGATGAAAAACTCACCAAACGGTGACTGCTTTTAAAATGGGAAATAAAATAGAATATCAATATTAGTAGAATCTCTTCCTAATGCTAATCTGAAAAGCACAATATTAAAATTCAACCTAAAGGTAGAGTTTATAGCTGTATGTGTGCGTGTTTTAGTTTATAGAGTATTTTTATAACAACACAATTTTACTGCATTGCATGAGATTGTGTAATAACAGGATACTATTACAGTCATAGGCACCAAAATTTGTCCTTCATAAAGGGTGTTAGGGCATTTAATTATATGTGTACTTTTTATAATAAAATCAGAATGCAAACATCAATCCTGCAAGAACTGTGCAATTGAATAGCTAAAAGCAAACCAAATATGCCTGTCATGTTATAATTTTTGTGTGGTTTTTAAAGACTCAAGATTTAAACTTGTATTACTGCTGTCTTTCTATCTCTGGGAATATATTTTTCCAGTAATTACATGTTTCATCTCTTTGCTCACCAAATTAAAAAAAATAAAAATCTCAGGGAAGACTATAGCAATAACATTTATTAAATGAGTATTTACAAGTCCACTGTGTATATGGCATTTGGTGTGTACTATTCTCTAAACCAACCGTGGCCCTCCATGTAATATTAACTGTGTGACATGTATACACCAATATTTATTTCTATGATGTATGTTCCCTATGACTAAAGCATAATTCGGTTTATGCATAAATATCCCTTGTCTTAAAAAATTATTGTGTATTAAATGATTAGTCCTTCTTCCTTAAAAAGAAAATACTTTGAAATATAGAGTTTTGAATATATTCATCTCATAACCAGATTAATATTACCAAACTAATAAACAAAAAATACAAGAAAAAACCAGCAGGTGGGGAACTGAAGACACAACTGCCAAAAAACAAAAAGATGGAATGAAGGCATTTTGGTCTCAGCCTGAGAATAACAACAGCAACAGCAGTAGAAGTGGTACCGAACACCGTGTATCCAGTGTTTGCTATGTGCCAGGCACTGTGTTAAGTACTATACGCTTGCTATTTAACTCTCTGAATCCTATAAGATAGATAATTTTGTCATTCCCACTTTACACATGAGGAAACTGAGGCTTGAAAAAGGTCTAATTAACTTGTCAAATAACAGATCGCTAATACGTGGTACCACCAGGACTAAAAACCAGAACTGACTTCAAAGCCTATTGTCTTAACCAAGCTAACACTTCGCAGCTGGAAAGCTGTGCAGCTAACAACATAGAAAGTAGATATATTTAACTGAATAAAATTACTCTGAGATCATTCTCCAGTCAAAAGAAATGGTCTTATGATAAAAAAGATTTGCTAAAACTAAATCACGGTAATAATTTCACAACGTATACATATATCAAAACATCACATTGTACGTCTTAAATATATACAATTTTTGTCAAGTATGTCTAAATAAAGCTGGGGGAAGAAAGAGGGCTGCTAAAATCATGCTGACTGTAATCTAGGAAACAACACGGCTGATGAAAAATGCTTATTAATACGGCATGCAGTTTGTAATCACTTTTATCTGCTCCAAAGAAAAAGAATTTAAAAATAAAATATTTTAAAATATATTAAGACTATATGGCTACATTCTAACACAAAGAAAAAATTCCCTCTGGATCAGAAATAAAATAGGGAACTCACATTGTTGAGCAGTGACTTAGGAGATAAGGCTGTAACAGAAGGGTCCAGAGCCCAAAAGCAAGCAGTGTAGACACAAAATTTTACTCCTATGTGAAAATGAAACTGATTACACTTCATGTGAAATGAAGAAGTATACCAACTTTCCTATTTGAAGACTGAAATTAGGATCCTGTTCACCCTCTCATTAATGAATATAGAAAATAACTACCAACTACTGACGTAGGGTTTTCTTGGAATGGAGCATTAACTGGAAAGTATGTTGTTGTTTATGTGAGGTGGAGGGGATTAGAAGGCAATATCATCATGGAGTGAAAGTCTGAGCTGCTGATATAATACTGTCTCTGAAATCTGGACGTCTCTGGATGAGATAATCATGGAACCACAAAACAGAAAAGGGAGAAAAGGGATGAAAGAAAATGAAAACTCCTTCAAATCCCATTTACACACGTATAAAGAAAACTAATGGTAATAAACTCATTAAATAAACCTGAAAGATGGAAGAATTTATGCCCAAAGAAATAGAAATTATACAGCAAACTGAAAGTGCTTTAAAATCATAGTTTAAAATCCTCAAATGCATAGAGTAGATAAGAGTATCTATGAAATTAAAACCTAAATCTAGTAAACAGATAAGGAATCTCTGCACACGAGAATTAAGTACAAGTGAATATGACAGAACCAATTCACAATTTTAAAAACATGAAAGCTATAATTATTAAAATAAACACATGAAACACTAAATAAATTGAGATAAACAGTAGATTTGACAAATCCAAAGAATGAATTAAAGATGCAGGTATCAGCACATACGTACAGTTTGAAATAAAAGGTTAATAAATGGAGGTTTACAAAAAGAGGAAGCATGTTCCTTGATGCTGAATTGAAGAGTAAGTCCGTCAAACTGAAGAAGAAGCAGAGTGAGAATGCAGAAGCCTCATCACTACCTTAAAGAGATTTTATGTTCACTTTGTAAAACTGCTCTAAAGTGGTCCTCTGATATCCCACTGTGGAAATAAATGAAGGCCAACCAAATGAGAACAAGCACAGGCTATTTATTAAGAGCATGCTATAGCAAGGATGTCAGCCACTACCATTTGCATTTTGGCAGAGACTCAAAGGCAGGCAGAGTAGTGGGAAAGCTTTATAGTGGAGAAAAAGGAAGGCTTCCTGTCTGCCCTGATAGGAGACAGCTGATAGGGAGAAACTGTAAGCATGCAAATTAGAGGTGGGGCATCTTGTGTGATTGGTTAGGCGGGCATCTTTGGCTTTCTCTAGTTGGTCCAAAGTTAGAAGCAGGGACAAAAATAAGGAGGCTGTCAGTTATTAATTAATTTCTGGCAATTTGGGGCCAGTTGTTGCTGAGGACAGTGCTTGGTTTCCAGTATTGTTAAGGTAGAGATAGTAGCATGACTTCCTACAACTCTGGTTTTATAGCAGGCTGGCTTCCTGGGTTGGTTACTGTAGAAAAGAGATTGATTTCCTGAGCTGGTTGCAGGTTAGAGTTCTATTTGCATATATGCTCTGGCCATTGGCCATTTGTGTATTCAGTCTCTGAGTATTTTTGCAGCAGAATGTGCAAAAGCCTTCTTTACATTTTGACAAGATATTAATGCTGATCTCTCAATAAACTTAAATACGTAAGCTGCCAATTACATATGCCCACAGTATACATCAGAATCTAGGAAAAATGTAGAGTTCAGAAATTGTCAAAATTATTTGCAAAAGATCTCCAATTATAGCATTTATATCTTCCTTCATACTTTCTCCAATGCAGAATCAACCACCCAAGCCATCATTTCCTGCCCAGGTGTCAGTTAAGTGATGGGATAATTAGTGACAACCACCCAATTTTTATATGAGAAAATATTTGTAAATTAGCACTTTATAAAATAGTTACCTAAGAAGTGGTTTAGGCAGCCAAGCCTAAAAGAGCCTTGGATTGCTCTCTGGTGGGTATGATCATCTTTCTGGCATGAAAATCTAAGCACCCTTATTGTTAAGATCTCTTAACAATACTGCAAGTGAAGGTGAATAGCCCCATGAACTTTCTGCCTCAAAGTAAAAGAATATTTCCCCATTTCCTTTACAGCGTGTGAAAGAGGTGAAAGAGAAATTCATCTGCTCCCCAGGATCAGAAACTCCTAATTCCATCCCTTACTTTATACAGCCTTTATCTCAGGATTTGGCTTCTAACTGCTTGACCAAATGCAGCTGCCAGCTCACTCAGTAAGTGCCTTTATAAACACATTCGGCTGCTTATCTTTAGAACATCCTTAATCCCAGCAGGAAGGCTTTTAAATTTATTCCCAGAGCAGTTGCCCTCTACTTCTCTTCTCTTGACTGCTGCCATCCCCATTTCCCACCCTCTCTGCCTCATCAGCTCATCACAGAAACTGAAGGCACAAGCAGCTTGCCCTGGGCTACAAGTCCTAGCTGGAGTTCCCTCTGCAGTGAGGACACCATTATCCACCAAATGACATGGGTTACACTCAAACTGTGGACTAGAATGTAATGGATTCAAAGAAGACTTAACATGAACGTACACAACCAAATGTAAACATAACTCAAACGTGAGTTATCTGGGTGAAAGAACTATGGAGTCACCTAAGCATAACTGTTCAAAATTGACGCAAAGTCCTACCCTAAATCTGGCAGTGATGCAGATGACTAAACTATTGCCTGTTATTTCTCAGACTTTGTGTTTTTTGAGTTTGCGGTTTGGGAGGACTTGGAAGAAAACTGCTCAACTTTTGGAATATTTTTAGATTCTTCTTGCAGCCTTCAGTGAGTTATTTCAAATGAGTTAAGATTCTATCAAAGCTAGTCTGTTAGAAAGGAAATAGCAAGATGAATATTCTACCCATGGCAAATAACTCAAGACCACACAAATCAATCAGGCATCTGCCAAAATGCAAATGCTCCAATTTCAAATCTACATGAAAGTTATGGAATGGAAATAGACAGTGACTGAGGAGCTAGAGGAAAGGTGGAAGCTGATTCCTCTGATCCTTCCTGAGGAGGATAATTATTCCTGCTGTTTGAAATTGTTAGTAGTGGAGACCAGGTGCAATGGGATTGATCATCTATGGTTATCAGAATAGCCTACTTTGTCTCAATGCAAAAGTCTAGAGAAATGCTATTAACATGCGCTCTAAGGAGAGAGACAGACTCTTCAACACTCAAGTTTGAATTCAAAGTTACAATCTGATTTTGTTTCGCACTTTTTTTTTTTACTTCCCAATGGTCATTTAGGATGAAATAAACAGTAAAATAACTGGTTTTTAAAAAGATTGTCTACTTTCCAAATACTGAATATTTTTCATGACCAGTTATTTTTTATTACATTCTGTTTTGGTAAGAGAATATATTCTATATGAACTCAGAGAATATATTCTACATGGTTCAGAATATATATGTATTTGTGCACTGAGTTTAATTTAAAAAGAATAGTATTCCACAGTTATTGGCTGAAAGTATTTTGTTGGTTGTTTGCTTAGCAAAAATAATTTTGAAGAAGCAGAAGAAGATTGGAGTACTTAATACTCCTTGCTTTTAAGACTTATAAAGACTTTTAAGACTTATAAGAAGATTCCCCCTCACACACACACATAGAAAATTTGTGACAAACAAAAATAACTCCAGACATTACCAATTGTCTCATGGGGTGCAAAATTGACTCTGGTTTTGAACTACTAATCCAGCTACACCAGCTTTTTGTTTTCTTTTTTAGAACCTACAGGCTGCATCTTTTACCATAATTTTATTTTTCAACTTTCACTAATTTTATTTTTTAAACTTTCAGTACCCTTATGTTTTAGACAGGTACCATTTTTTAAAATTTAATTTTATTTGTTTTAATACAGTGGGTTCTTATTTAGTTATCTATTTTATACATATTAGTATATACATGTCAATCCCAATCTCCCAATTCATCCCACCACTCCCCGGCCCACTTTCTCCCCCTTGGTGTCCATACGTTTGTTCTCTACTTCTGTGTCTCTATTTCTGCCCTGCAAACCAGGTAATCTGTACCATTTTTCTAGATTCCACATATATGCATTAATATACGGTATTTGTTTTTCTCTTTCTGACTTACTTCACTCTGTATGACAATCTCTAGGTCCATCCACGTCTCTACAAATGACCCAATTTTGTTCCTTTTTATGGCTGAGTAATATTCCATTGTATATATGTACCACATCTTTAACCATTTGTCTGTCGATAAGCATTTATAGACATGTACCATTTTATTTTTAACTTTATCTAAATATATCTGTCCAAATACTGATTTTGTCTTTTACTAATGACATTTTTCAAACTTATCATCTTTTTCTACATTAATTTCTTTAGTATTCTTTCTTTCCTTTTTGAATTGGCTTAATCAATTTTTAAAATCCCTTTATTCCTTCCACTGGTTTTTATGATATACATTGCATTTTAACATGCATACTTCTTAATAAACTTGATTTACCAATGTTTAAAATTAATTCATATCTCTATTCTCTTCTCAAGGAATATAAGCAAAGATTTCAAGACATTTTAGCTCATTTTGCTCTCTCCCATTTTACTTTTGTTGTTTGGATTTTAATATTTACTGCAGTAAGTAGAATAATGCCTCTCCCCGCAATGTCCAAATATGTTCACACAGTAATTCCTAGAACCTATGAATATGTTACCTTACACGGCAAAAAGGACCTTGCAGATGTGATTAAAAATGTATCACAAGGGTCCTTATGAGTGAAAGAGCAAGGTAGGAGAGTGAGACAAGTAGGTGTCGATTGAACAAGAGGTCAGAGTGATGAGATTTTGGGAGGGAAGGCAGGAACCAAGAAGCATAGGCAGTCTCTTTAAGAATCTTCTTCTGGAACCTCCAGAAGAAATGCAGCCCTACTGATACCTGGAGTTTAGCCCAATGATACCTAATTCATATTTTTGAACTCCAGAACTATAATGAATTTGTGTTCTTTTAAGCTACTGAGTTTGTAGTAATTTGTTACAGCACAAATAGGAAATAAATAAACCACATTTCGTTATACCAATTCCATTCCCATCCCAGCACTCATTATTATTATTTCAGTTAATTTTCATTTAGTGTTCTTGCTTACTGACTTATTCGCCATTGCTTCTTTCATCACACTACAGTCTTTTGGGTCCAACTTCATTTGTCATAAAGAATATCTTCATCTAGCTCTTTGACGGAAGGTCTTTGTGTGGTGCATTCTGTATATCATTTTGTGAAACTATATTTATCATGCCTTAATCTTCAAAGGAGCAATTATTTGGGTAGAGAATTCTATTTCTCAGGGCACTACCAAGATATTATTCCACTGTCTTCTTGCCTTTAATGTGGCTTTGGAGAGACAATTAGCCATAGCATAGCTTTTACTTTTGTTCTCCCTAAATTGCTTCCTTTTACCTTTTTAGTTAATTACCTATTAATTCATCTATTTTCTTTTATAGTTAATTAGCTACTAAGGAAGCTAATTAACTATAAAAATCACTTTCTTACATACTTTTTTTTTTTTAAAGCAGGTTACTTTTGGGGTAGAATCACTTGTACTCATTTTTAAATTCTACTGTCTTCAGGGCCTCAGGCACAAGCATTTTTTTTTTTTTTTTCTTTTTGGGCATTTCCCTCTAATTCTTTATTCTTAGCTGTACTACATTTGCTGTCGATCTACGTTCAGGTCCTGTGCCTCAAAAACTAACAGTGCCTCCTCAAATAAAGAAAATCCCCTTGAGGCTTCCCTGGTGGTGCAGTGGTTGAGAGTCAGCCTGCTGATGCAGGGGACACGGGTTCGTGCCCTGGTGCCGCGAAGATCCCACATCCCGCAGAGCGGCTGGGCCCGTGAGCCATGGCCGCTGAGCCTGCGCATCGCAACGGGAGAGGCCACAACAGTGAGAGGCCCGCGTACCTCTTTGGTTCTTCAGTGACTTCTTCTTCCCCTTATCTCTCTTTGTCCTTTCTTGGTGCTTGGTGCTTCTTAGCAGTTCCAGCTACCTGACCACTGCTTTTACGCTTGCTTCCCGACATCCTGGGCTTGAAATAAAGATACTGTACTACTGTACTCTATACAGTACTGTGTAGTAAAGTACACAAAAGCACAACCACTTGTAGAAGATGCACACACGTGACAATGTACGCCAGAACTAACACGTGAACTAACTTACGTGATTGGACGTGCAAACGCACGTTCTCATCTTTGAAAGTTCTCAACTTGAAGGTTAGTATGTAGGGGACTTACTGTAATACTCTAGACAAAATATACTATGTATTTTGATTCTTCACGTTTATTTATAGAAACAAATAGGGAATAAACGAAGTTTCACCAGACTAGATGACCTGCAGTAAGTAAGTTAAGAACCTCCCTGGAAATAAACAATTGCACAGACATGAATTTTAGCTTCTTTGGTGCAGGGTATTTATGTTTTTCTATAAATATACTTGAGATATTTTTTCTGGCATGCAGATGGAAACAATTTGGTGGCAAGGGTGGAAGGGAGCGTCCTTGTTTTTAAGATTTGTTCGATAGAACTGGAACAGTACTCAGTCTAAAGCTCATTTTTCTCTAAGACTGAGACTTTTTTTTCTGAGACTCTGCACTCTGAAAAATGGCCCATTTCCAGTCTGTCTGTGGAAACAAACTTTATTCTCAGCCCTCAGTGAACACTAGGAATGTTACCTCTAAACCTTTGAGATTGATCTTTCCCCATCCTTGAGTAGTTTTCTCACATGCACATGCTGATCAGTACTCAACTGAATTGTCCAGGGGAACCTTCTGCACATCTCCAGAATTATAGTTTTGAGCAACACTCTCCTTTCCAGTACTCTGTCTTGTGAACTGTAGCTGCTTTAGTCTCCCTAGACTCTCAACTCTGTCTCCTCAATTCAGTGAGTCCACCAGGCTCTGTCTGCTTTCTCCCTTCTTGTGTCACTGGCTAAAATTTTCTCGAAGCTATAAGCTATAGTATCATAGGAATCACTTCATTAGTTTTATTGTTGTTGTTGTTCTACTCATTTGTTTTAGGTAGAAGGTTAAATTCAGTCCCTATTATCGATACTTCATTTTAGCTGGGATGTCCACTTTTAATAAATATCAAAATGCTTTACTTGAATCTAAAGTTTTATCTTTATATGTAAAATATGTTTGTAAAATAATCTTTGTACTTTTATCTATAATGTATAAATCTAATAATATGTGTTGCTTTACTCCTTTCTTGTATTTTAAATACTTTCTTTGAATGTTAAAGTTTTGAGCAAAATTTTTTGCCATTTAAAATGACTGAGAAAAGTATACGAGGAAAATATTATTTAATAACTGCAATTATATTTTATGCATGATCTCCTCTGTATAAATAGTCATACACTATAATTTACTGACAAAAATGTAGAGATAATAGGAGGAGAAAAAATAAAAAAAATAATTCAACAAAACTGTATTCTATAAGGTAATAGCATTAACTCATAAGACTATCAACCTGACACTCTAATGGTTAAATATAGTTGTCGTTGGCATAAATAAAAATTATCTTTCTTTAACAAAACACAAATGCAGAGCCAGAGCCTACAGGATTTCTTATCTCCTTCCTGTTTTTTAGGATCTAAATTCCAGCATGATCAATTCTTAGAACCATAATATTTTGGCTTTCAAAATGGCTCTTAAGCATGTAAACTCCAATTTAAAGATTACATTTTAAGTCTTTGTCAGTTAACATTTAACAGTGATTATAAGGCTTTACAGCAATGGAACACCAGTTACCAAAGGGTCAGGAATTAGCTGTAAACCAAAGCCACTAAAGGGAGTGTAGGGCAATGGTAAATTTAATTCCTACCACAGTAACTTATAAAATTAGTCTCGTCTATCTCCTAATTAACTAGTGTGCTATAGAACTATTTTAACTTTTATCACATAAGCATTATTCACCTTGACACTTTAAAGTTCAAGGCTATTTTAGCCTCAGTACCTCTGTACAAAGGACATTTATCATCAAACTTTACTATAAGAAGAAAATGATCTGCTAATTTTCTGCCACCTGCCTTTAAGAGGTTTCAGCTATCAGAGAGATATTTGTTTTAGATAGGTTCTAACAAGCAGTATATTATCCACTGCAATACATTTGCTGTCCCCACCCAAACATCTCTTCTGCAGACAGTAACAGTGAAAGTCCTTATCTCAATAGAAGCGTGTCCTTCTAACATAGGTAGAAATTAAAGTTAAATTAAATGAGGGGAAAAAAGTATATAATTACAAACAATATAATTCGAAGCATAAATTTAGAGTAGAAAGTTAGCTTCTTTCCAATTCTGCCTAGGTTAGCTTTCCAATTCTCCAGTAGAGCATATAATTTCTGGACACATTTTATCAGTTGATTAAAACAAGAATTCTATTCTTTCTTGCAGTATATGATCAAGTGAGATCTCCACTAAAATTACGTTTCTGTGATATCAATCAGAACAATGTTATTTTGTTTTGGATTCAGGTATTATTTATTTCCTCCACTTTAATATTGCTTTTATGCTTAGTAGTGCTAAAATATCACATTTTATCAAATAAGAAAACTTTTAGGTGCCTTAAAAATGTGCTTTTTAATTTTTTAAGTTAACATGTCCTATTTTATTTTCTGCATGATGTGTTTTTCCCTACTCAGAATCTCTGAAGAATTATCTTAATGTGATGGGTGAAATGAGAAATCATCAATGCATACAAAACATAGTTATAATTTAAAACTTCAAAAGAACCTCAATATTTCTTTTAATTTAAGGATCCATGAATTGATATCATAACATGTTAACACTGAACTCTAATTAACATTACTTGAAATAAAAGAGGGCTGGAGAGTGGATTAAATAAGTAGGGTATGTTTTGGAAAAAAAAAAGCTTGCGATAACTGCTCTCTTTCCCCTGATCCTCCACCCCAGGCAACTCCACCACTACAATCAAAACTTTTTAGGCATGGATCTCAAAGTGCAGCCCATAACCAAGGATCCGGCACTATTTTTTGCTCCTTTCTCAGTAACCTCCACTACACTCCATGTTCACTAAGGGTACAAATATGCAGCAAGAGTCTTTTAGTGAATATTAACGTAAAAATGCACTTAATGAGTATGATTTTCTAAATTATAAATTATAAGCAATAATAAAAGCATGTGTGATAGCTAGCTAGCTAGATATACATATTTTAGAGTCAATTTGTTATTCTTATGTAGCAAATAGGTTATATTCTATAAGCTATTATGACATAGAACTCCTAGCTGCAGGTGACAGAAGGACTAGTAAGATAATATTGATAAAGTCTAAGTACTGCCTTCATATCTCATGGAGGATCTCCTCAATAGTAAGATGTTAAATTATTCATTTCACAGAAAAATTTTCCTCTAAACAACCATTTATTATCTAATCCTTTCTAAAATAAACATTTTACAAATTTGGAAAGTCTAAATAGCGATCTAAAAATACCACCATTGGGCTTCCCTGGTGGCGCAGTGATTAAGAATCCGCCTGCCAATGCATGGGACATGGGTTCCAGCCCTGGTCCAGGAAGATCCCACATGCCGAGGAGCAACTAAGCCCGTGCACCACAACTACTGAGCCTGCGCTCTAGAGCCCGTGTGCCACAATTACTGAAGCCCACGTGCCTAGAGCCCATGCTCTGCAACAAGAGAAGTCACTGCAATGAGAAGCCTGCACACCTCAACGAAGAGTAGCCCCCGCTCGCTGCAACTAGAGAAAGCCTGTGCACAGCAACGAAGACCCAACAGAGCCAAAAATAAATAAATTAAATAAATAAATTTAAAAAAAAAATAAAAATAAAAAAATAAAGATACCATCATTACTTTAAGGTGCATTGAAAATTAACTGAAGAGATTGGCATCACTTCAATCTGATATTCACACTCTGCCTAAATAGTATTGTCTTCTGGATAGCATTATGTATTTACATAATCCAAATATCATATGTATACTAATTTCACCCATATTGCACCATGAGCTCTGAGACTGCTAATGAGCCCTGATGTACACCTGATTCACATATCCTACTTGGATATTACTTTGATTTGAAATTAGCTTGGTCATTTAAAATTCTTTCAAATGAGAATTTATTGAATGAAGTGATGATGAATATAGGCTCTGGAGTCAGACTGCCTGGATTCAAAGCCACAGTGTATCCCTTCCATGTGACCTCTACCAAGCTTCTTAACCTCTCTAACTCAGTTTCCTCATCTATAAAATAGTTCTAATAATAACAATAACATCTTTATTCTTAGTTTCTGTGAAGATTAATTGGGATGATGTTGATAAAGCTCTTTGAATTGTATCTGCCTAAGTTTTAGCTACTTATTTTATTTACTGATAGCACATTCCCAATATAAATGTCATGGTCATTCATCTCTACAACCAATGAATCACGAAGTCTTGTCAATTATGCCTCTATCATCCTTCTTCAATATATTCTACTCTTTTTATTTCCTTTGGGAGTGCTTTAGTTCAGTTTTTTTATGATCTCTTCTCTAGAGATCTGCAATAAATTGTCAACAGAGCTGCCAGTTTTCTAACAGCTAATTTCTCAATGTATCATTAACACTTTCATCAGATTTATCCACTGGCTCCCCATTGCTAACAAAAAAGAATAGCATTCAACACCACCATTACATGATTCTAAATTATTTTATATAACAATTTACTCTTTTGTATATTTAAAGGTTTAGTGCTTTTCCTGAGCCTCCCACAAGTTTTTGCACATTTTCTTCTTATATTCTTTCTTCAGAATAACCTCTCCAACTTTTTAAACTTGAAAAAAAAAATTTAGGGTCCAGTATATCTGCCATTAACTCAGTAGAGACTTTCCTGCTCCCTACATTAGGCATTACACATTGCCACATTCTAAGTCACACAATTATGTCACTTACTATAGTGCTGTTTTTATCATTGGCTACATATAGCTTGCTCTGGATAGAGCATAAAATACCTCAAAAGCAATGTCTTTGTCTTTATCTTTGCTTCCACCACAGCTTTTTGCACATGATGGATATGGAATTTTCCCTATCTTTAGCTCTGATTTGTGATTCATTACAAGAGAAGTCAAGATACATACTGAAGTGACATTTTAAGAGTCATATAAAAGTATATTTTCTGAGTCTTTGAATAATAAAGTATCCTTTTATTAATATTTGGATAAAACTTTTCCTCTTCATTTTTCTTTTGCGTCATTCTTTTTTTTTTTTTTTTTTTTTGCGGTACACGGGCCTCTCACTGTTGTGGCCTCTCCCGTTGCAGAGCACAGGCTCCGGACGCGCAAGCTCAGCGGCCATGACCCACGGGCCCAGCCGCTCCGAGGCATGTGGGATCTTCCCGGACCGGGGCACGAACCCATGTCCCCTGCATCGGCAGGTGGACTCTCAACCACTGCGCCACCAGGGAAGCCCTTGCTTCATTCTTATCTGAGTGTTAGTGATGCTGAGAATCTGGACGCCAGCTTAATATTTTTACTTCTTAAGTGAGTTCTTTTTTTTCTAATTTTTGTTTTCTGTTTTAGTTTTAAAATGTCATCCAAAAATTGTATAATACTTTTTCCATCCATTTAATAATCAGATAAGGAACGACAGAATTTGAATTGTTATGAATCTCTTTTAATCTTCCTTGCACCCCAGAGAAGCCCTTTCACTTTTCATACTCAAATTCGTTTCTTTTCTGCAGAAAGTTTTCTTTAAGTACTTTTGAATTAATGTTTTTATCCACATTCCTGTTTCTTTCTCATGAATAACTAAGGTTTACTCTTCATTATCATTTCTCCACATTCCTCAGATAACGTACCATCATTACTTGCTCCCCTCTGATCAGCATTCTGGGAATATTATTCAGATTTTTACTCCATAACACTGAATCAGTTTTTATCAATGTCACTTTTGCTCTTAACCTCTCCTGTAGAGACTTCAGTTTATGGGGTTCAGGACATGCTATGCCAAAATACAGCACCTTCATATACTGAATATTTTAAGCTGAAGGAGTTTGGGGAAATGGCAGAAGCAGGAAGATCACTCTGACCTCCTACGCCCTAGCCCTTCTTCTCTGAAGCAGGGCATAAAATCCTCATGTGAGAGGTGCCCTCCAACTACCCAAAGGACAAAAGCATCCTTATCTCCTAAAACAAAGGGACACCAAGAAGAATCCCAACAAACAGGCCTTGCTAAGTTCCCTCAGCTCATTACAATTATCTCACACTCCTTAACTTATCATATTTCTCCACAACTGCCCACCCTTGATCAACTCTGGCATGAAAATATATAAGTCTCTTTCTTTGGGTCTTTATTTCTTTATGAAGCCTCCAATGGCATGTAAAACTGACATTAAATACATTTGAATACTTTTCTCTTGTTAATCTGTCTTTGTCAGTTTAATTTTCAAACCCAACCAGGGACCCTAAGAGGGTTGGGAACTTTTCTCTCCCCTACACTACAGTTACCACTAAAGATTCTTTGCAATTCTTTTCTATCTCACTCCATCCTTTTAGAAAATCTTAGCTTCTTATTTTTACTACTTATTCTTCTTTTCTTATTCCATCATCTTGTCTGTTTGTGTTACATACATACACATTTTCTTACATTCTATTGTTAGCGTGACCATACGTATCGGTTTGCCCAGTACAGTTTTGGTTTCTGGATGTTGTCCTGGTGTAATTACTGATAAGGCCCCTTTTGCTTCTCAAATGTGTCACTTGATGTAATAAATTATATGGTTGTGCTAGGAATGTCAGACATGCCTCTAAAAGGTTTTCTTTTTTCATCTTTTGACTACTGTGTCAACAATTTTCTGTTTTTCTGAATATTAATTGAGTTGGTGTTTTCTTTCCCACTGTTCCTTTTTTTGTTCTTCAGTATTGTTTGAAGGATCAACCTGTCCTAATGTTTACTCATTCATGAGTGACAAAAGATCTATAGAGAGTATCTGTGCACAGAATGTGTATTTGACCTTAGCTTCATTCATAGAATTCATTATCTCCCTGTTATTTTAACTATTTCTATCCCCGTTTGACATAAATTGTTACAATGACTGTCGTAAGTTCCAGAAGTGTAAGTACATTCTCTAATGGTTTTTGTCAAAATATGCTTCTACCTTTGTGCAACTGTGAAATGAATTCTTTCTGGAAAATACCAAGAATGATTTCTGTTTCATTGGGAGGGATTCTATCAACTCACCTTAGACAAATTTTATAGAGAAATATGTTACACACACACACACACACACACACACACACACACACACACACACACACTCATGCTCCCATATTTAGAATCAGATCCTCCTTCTTGCTGGCTATTCCTGTGGATTATGGATATGAGTTGTCTTCAACTGATCTCATGACTTAACTACACATTTTAAGGATTTAAGAAAATGATCAAAATAATAAAATAACCATTGGTAAAGGCAGGAAAGATGCCTCCAAGACTTTTCTAATGCCTGACAGCCTCAAACATTTTTTTATTATCTGCTTCAATGTAATAAAATGCTCAATAATTTTTAAATCTCTCTGAGACTTTTCTTTTGCAATAATAAAGAGGAAGCATTCAAAGATAACAAAGAGAAAGGAGGGGCACAATAAAATGTACCTAAAGTACACGTATGGACTAAGAATCTTCCTCAACAAAGGAAAACTTCGTCTATGTCATTATATTCTTCAGGGTTTTCCTCCCAAATCATCTCTGGTATCTAGTCCATAGCTGTTCAGTATTTCTAAGTTGATTGCTCACATCTATCAATCGGTCTTTAAGCACCCATGTCTCCTTCCTCTTCCTTATATCTCAGGAAACAAATGATCAGCATCAGTCCCAGACACCCCAGGTGTCCACATCCAGTCATGCCAGGACCCAGCACCACAAAAAGGCAGGCTAAAAGCCACTGCACAAGGCAGGGCCTCACAGCCAACCAGGCCAGAGGCCAGCCCTACCTACTAGCATACTCACAGTAGTCAGCCCTGCCACACAGGAAAGGCCCACTGAGCCCACAAAAGGGGCACACCTAAAGCATAAAGCTCTGGGAACAGGGGGTGGGGTGTATTGCTGGGCCTCTCACGGCATCCCTTACATAAGGTTATTTCTCCAAGATCAGGAAACGTAACCAAACTACCTAATATATAGAAATAAACACACAGAACTAGGCAAAGTGAGGAGATGAAGGGGCAAGACAAAAGCCCAGAAGAAAAACTAAGCGAGGAGGAGATAAGCAGTCTACCCAATAGAGTTCAAGGTAATGACTCTAAGGATGTTCAACAAACTCAGCAAAGGAATGGATGAACATGGTGAGAAGTTTAACAAAGAGTTAGAAATGTAAAGAAGCAGCAAACAGAGCTGAAGAATACAATAACTGAAATGAAAAATTAACTCAAAGGAAGGAAGAGATCAATGAACTGGAAGACAGAGTAGTGGAAATCACCTAAGCTAAACAAAAAAGAGACAAAAAAAAACTTAAAAAATGTGGATACTTTAAGATATCTCTGAAACAACATCAGGTGTACCAACATTCACATTATAGGAGTCCCAGAAGGAGAAGACAGAGAGAAATGGGCAGAGAATTTATTTGAAGAAATAATAGCTGAAAACTTTCCTAACCTGGAAAGGGGAACAGATATCCAGATCCAGGAAGCATGGAAAGTTCCAAACAAAATGAACCGAAAGAGGTTCACACCAAGATATTGTAATTAAAATGGCAAAAATTAAAGATAAAGAGAGAATCTTAGAAGAAGCAAGTGAAAACAACTACTAATGTATAAAGGAACTCGCAAATGATTACAAGCTGACTCTTCAGCTGAAACTTTGCAGGCTAAAAGGGAGTGGTACAATATATTCAAAATGATTAAAAACAACAACAACAACAACAACAAAAAATAACCCATATAACCAAGAGTATGTTACTCAGCAAGGCCATGATTCAGATTTGAAGAACGGATATAGAGTTTTACAGAGAAGTAAAAGACAAAAGAGCTCAGTACCACTAAACCAGCTTTACAAATAATGTTAAACGGACTTCTCTAAGCAGAAAACAAAAGACTACAACAAGAAATATGAAAATTATGAAAGGAAAAATTTCATTGGTAAAGGCAAACATACAGTAAAGGTAGTTGATCAACCATTTATAAAGAGAGCAAGAAGGTTAAAAGACAAAAGTAGTAAAATCATCTATGTCTGCAATAAGTAGTTAAAGGACACACAAAACAAAAAGATTTAAAATATGATGTCAAAAACATTAAACATGGGGAAGGGGTAGTAAAAATACAGGTTTGTTAGAATGTGTCTGAACTTGAGACCAACTTACAATAGTCATAAATATATGTAGCTACACATGCTTATGTATAAACATCAGGGTAACCACAAACCAAAAACCGTGAGATATATACACAAAAAAGAGAAAGGAATCCAAACATAAAGCTAAAGATGGTCATCAAATCACAAAGGAACAGAGCAAAAAAGAAGAAACAAACAAAAAAGAACTACAAAAACAATCCCAAAACAATTAACAAAATGGCAATAAGTACATACATATGAATAATTACTTTAAATATAAACAGACTAAATGCTTCAATTAAAAGACATAGTGTTGCTGAGCGGATACAAAAAGACTCACACATATGCTGCCTACAAGAAGTTCACTTCAAATATAAAGACACACACAGACTTAAAGTGAGATGATAGAAAAAGTTATTCCACCCACGCATCTATAGTCACCTAATCTAAGACAAAGGAGGCAAGAATATACAATGGGAAAAAGACAGTCCCTTCAATAAGTGGTGCTGGCAAAACTGGACAGCTACATGTAAAAGAAGGAAATTAGAATAGTCCCTAACACCATACACACAAATAAATTCAAAATGCATTAAAGACCTAAATGTAAGGCCAGACACTATAAAACTCTTAGAGGAAAACCTAGGCAGAACGCTCTTTGACATAAATCACAGCAAGATCTTTTTTGACCCACCTCCTAGAGTAATGAAAATAAAAACAAAAATAAGCAAATGGGACCTAATTAAACTTAAAAGCTTTTTCACAGCAAAGGAAACCATAAACAAGGTAAAAAGACAACCCTCAGAATGGGAGAAAATATTTGCAAATGAAGCAACTGACAAACAATTACTCTCCAAAATATGCAATAGGTCCAGTTTATTTATTTTGGCTTTTATTTCCTTTACTTAGGAGACGGATCCAAAAAATATTGCTGTGATGTATGTCAGAGTGTTCTGACACAACCTTATAGACTAGAAATCAACTTTAAGAAAAAAGAAACTGCAAAAAAACACAAACACATGGAGATTAAACAATATCATACAATGCTACTATACAGTGCAATATTAGCAATACAAAAGAATGAAATCTTGCCATTTGAGACAACATGGATGGACCTGGAGGATATTTTGCTAGATGAAATAAGTCAGACAAAGACAAATACCATAAGATTTCACTTATATGTGGAATCTAAAAACAAGTCAAAACAATGAACAAACAAAACAGAAACAGACTCAGATACATAGAACAAACTGGCAGTTGCCAGAGGGAAGAGAGGTGGGGGAATGAGTGAAACAGGTGAAGGAGATTAAGGATATAAACTTCCAGTTATAAAATAAATAAGTCATGGAGATATAATATACAGCATAGAGAATATAGTCAATAATATTGTAATAACTTTGGTGACAGACGGTTACTGGACTTATCGTGGTGATCATTTTGTAATGTATAAAATATCAAATCACCTGAAACTAATATAACATTGCAAGTCAATTATACTTTAATTTAAAAAAAACTAATATATTATTGAATATCATCATTATGCAGACTTGTCCACCTACCCTCAGGAAATGCTAGAGGAAGGCAAGATTCTAAAGAGTGAACAAGCCCATTGAGGAAAGAGCACCCTGCATTCAGGCAGCTGCAAAGGAATGGCAAAGAGGCAAAGAGAGAGCACAGAAGGTCTTGTTTTTCTCCCCAATTTTACCTACTGATAAGTGATTATACTTTCAGGTGGAGGAGAAACCCCAGGGTTCTGGGAAAATTTTATCCTAAGAAAAAAACATCAGGAGTGGAGAACAAGTTTTCTCCATTCAAATGTAATTTAATTTACATTTAAGTATGTATTTTGAGATTAAAAATTACTAATTGAATAATTTTATCAATATACATAGATTATAAATTTATTTATCTGAAAAGTAAAGCTTGAATTTCCTATTATCATTTATGCAGTATATTTAATAAAACATAATACTAAGAAAAAACAGAAAAATTTAAAACTAAGAGAAATTATATCATTACATATGTAATGGGAATGTTATTCTTCCCAGACTGTCAATTTGAAATTTTAGAACTTGATATTTATATTTATTGAAATATTATGGAAAGAAGCTTTATTAAACATTTGCTACACTTACCACCATTCAAAATTTCAAATTTTATGTCAATTCTAAACGAGTGTATATTATTCACATCAAAGTTACAAATGGATCTAATTAATTTTACAATTAACCTTAATAACACGAAGAAAAATCTGTGACCATCATTAAATTTGTTTATTATTTAGTTTCACATTAGAATTTCTTTTAGTTAATAAGGCTTTCAGTCCCAAATGTTGATGATATAAAATAGTAATTAATTAGTACATGCAAATGAAATGCATTGACATAAAGCCACAACTCATAACTTATGCTTTCTCTACAAGGTTCTATTTTATGTCCAATACATAAAGAAGTATTTTATTATTATTTTCAAATAAACATGATATATACTATAATTAAATATTAAACAATTTGTTCTAAATATCTTTCTTCAGAAAAAAATCATAAAAATTATTTATTTTTCTTGTTTGTTTTGTTTTTTTGAAAAGTGAGAGGTAAGATTAGGGGAAACCCAGACATAGTAGTATAAGTTCATTTACAACTTTAAATAAAATGTTAACAGTTATTTTTTAGTGAACACCACTACCAATGCCATGTAAGAAAAATATGAGAGAATGATGTATTTAAAATAAGAGTGATTTTATCACTATCATTGATCATTTATTGAGAATATTACATGTAAAAGATCAGTATAGGTATGTGTTGTTCAATATGGCAGCCATTAGCCCATGTGGATATTTAAATTTGAATTAATAATAATTAAGTAAGATTTAAAAATCAGTTTGTAATTTGTACTAGTCACAATTCAAATACTCAATGGCCACCTGTGGTTACTAGCTACCATATTTGGTATAGAATATTTCCATCATTGCTGAAAATTCTATTGAACTAAAAGCTGAAGATTCACAACATGTAAGACAAAGTACTTGCACTCAAGGATCTTGAAACAGAGTTTCAAATAAATGCTGTAGATAATATAAGGTAATCTGCCATGTCATTATGAACTGAAATAATAGCATGGAAGCATCAGCAATATGTGGGATTAAAGAGTGATAAAATCTTATCCTTCTTTTACCTATCTGGGAGAAATCTTCCCCATCTCTTTTTCTGGCCCACAGTTATTCCTCTCCTCTCTTTGGTTCTCAGGATCCTTAACATAATAACTTCAGTTATTGAAGGATTAAAAGAAGGAAGGAAGAGGGAAGAAATAAGAAAGAGAGAAAGGGAGGAAGGGCTGAAGGGCTGAGAAAGAACTTCATGCAAATTTAGCTTTTGTGTTAGCCTCTATAGACCTTCTACAAAACAGAGCAGCGCTGACATTAACTACCTGCTGAAATAAGAAGAGAGAAAAGTGCAGGAGATCAAGCAAATAAATATCTCAATAAAGACTTATTCTACAAGGAAAAACAAAAGATCCTTCTTTATTGTACTTATTCCCCTCCCTTGGTTTCCAATGCCTTCTTAGAGTGAAGAAATTTTCCTAGAAATATTGACGATGGTAACATTTGTGTTATTCTTAGTCATCTCTTCATGGAAATAATGAAAAAGTCATAGGAACATCAACAATGAATTAATGTAAATGCAAATCACCATAAACTAGGCAGGCATGCAAGTGGAAGATCTTCCAACATTTTCCTCTTAATGTTATGGAGGAAATAGCAATTGCAAACACATCTCTAGTGTCTAGTCTAAATTTTAACACGATTAAGAGATTTCATGCATTGTGACTCAAAGAGAAGGCAATCAGGAAAATAATTTTGCATGCTGTATATAAATGAATACCACCACATTAATACTAGTAAAGATACAAACTGCAATTACTTTTGCTTTTTCCAACTCTCAGGCATTTAGCGTTTCTATCTTAATAAAATAGACAAACAATTTCTGAAGAAAACAAAGTGACATAATGCTTCTGAAAATTCTCCTTTAGTATAAAAAACTTGTCCTCATTTATACTCTTAAAAGGTAAAATTTACATGATCATTTGAGAAGAAAATGTTAAGAATCTATTTGGAGTTGGTAAAATGATATGCAAACAAAGAAATATATTAGTACCATTGTGGTGAGGTCCATAATGGAGAATAGGGAGCAATTCAATAACACATAAGGATCTCAAGTGTGAATGTCCTAAAATCAATGCAGAAAATAGATAAATGCTTGGAATAAAGACTAAAGGATATAAAATCAAACCCTGATAGATTTAGTCAAATAATAAATGAAAGCAAGCACAATAACTTGCTTCAATGGTGAAAAATTACAGAATATATTCTTCAGCAAAAATAGACACTAATGGCAATAACAGTTTATTTTATTTCTTTTTTTAAACATCTTTATGGAGTATAATTGCTTTACAATGGTGTATTAGTTTCTGCTTTATAACAAAGTGAATCACCTATATATATACATGTATCTCCATATCCCCTCCCTCTTGTGCCTCCCTCCCACCCTCCCTATCCCACCCCTCTAGGTGGTCACAAAGCACCGAGCTGATCTCCCTGCGCTATGCAGCTGCTTCCCACTAGCTATCTATTTTACGTTTGGTAGTGTATATATGTCCATGCCACTCTCTCACTTTGTCACAGCTTACCCTTCCCCCTCCCCGTGTTTTCACATGCCTATGCATTTGTGTTTTTCTCAGCCACTTAAGACAGAGGAATAAGTAATTGTATTTTGTGGCATAATGGACATAAAATGATAAGGTTTAGTGTGGTAGAATTGACTTTAGAAAAATGAAAATGCATTGTTTGTTGAAGGAAAAAATGATTAAATTCATTTAGGAGATAAAGAGAACATGTCATAACTATTTTATACCTCCTAGAAAACTTTTGAAAAAGACTTTAATTTCACTCTTGAAATAGCTGAACAAGATAAAAGAAAGACATAGTGGGAAGGGATGACCTTGCATCTTCTTAAATAACTATGACATATGAAAAGACTTTTCGGATTGTTTGGCTCATTCCAGTTACAAAGAACAAAAATATGTGGCAGCTTTCTAAGCCAACTGTGGGTTATTATGAGGACAAACAAAAACGTAAGGAAGAATAGCAAAGTATTCTGGAAGAGGATCAGCCTGAACTCCCAGTGAAGTGGATAGTTTTTCAAGACACATAACAAGTGATCTTATTGTCCTCTCTTCACAAAAGCAACAGCAACAGGCATATTTTGTTCTTTATCCAAACTTTGTTATGATGGCAACTCAGATATCTTTTCCTTTATTGATTTCTTCTGTTGTCATTACTAATAAACTCTAAGTAAGATTTTTCTGCAAATTTCACAAGAGAATATATCTGATTGGTTGAAAATTCTTCATCCAGTATACAGTGATCTGTTTCTTAATCTGTGCACATCATTGGCCTCTGGCTAAGCCATAGATGACCTCCTTTTGATGGGTCATTGACTCAAACCTAAACAACTATAGTCAGGATAGTGAGTTCAATTTAGGGCTTAGGAATGAAGACAGCCTGAAGAAGCTTTTCTTAAAAGGAGGTAGTATCAAAAGGCATTAAGGAACTCAGTTTCTGCTGTATGACAAAAATGAGGACTGAGACAACCATAGGTATGAAAACTCAGGTAACTAATGTATTATGAGTCTAAATTTCCTCATCTGTTAAATGCGGATTCATCAAAATATTTTCTGAATCTCTACTGTGTACTAGGTACTCTTCTGGGCACTCGAAAAATAATTTTGTTCTCCAGTGAAAAATAGAGCCCTCATGGAACTTATATTTTGGTGTGGGAAATTATGGATGAAATAAATAAACAACACAGGAGGTTCAAAAGTGATTAAATGCTATGGGGAAAAATGACATATACATAGAGAGAGAACACGATAAGTAGGATTAGGGGTGCTTAGTGGGGGTGTTGCAAAGATTAATAGGATGATCATTTCAGTGAGAACGTGTACAGTTGAGCAAAGACTTTTGAAGGAAGTGAGGTATTGTGATTTTTTAAAATATTGATTATTTCAAAAGTTAATGATGATTTTGGAAAGATGCTTCTACTGCACTGGTATTCTAAACATCAAACAATCTAGATTACTACTTATTCTCTGAATACCCTTAGAGGATACAGCCTCCATTCATTCACACATTCTTTTCTCTCTACTATGAGTAATTCCTACTCAGCAATGGTAAAGTATCAAAAATATTATTTTCTTGACTAGGTCCACATCAAGTGCTATCTGCTTTCATGAAGTCTTTCCTGACACCCAAGGTACACATCCCTTTTTAAATTATTGACCCAACTGTCTAATCATTACTTCCACCTACAACATCGATGAAATTCTTGCTATGTGCCTAGTGAGTGTTACTTCTCGGAGTCACAAACATGAGTAAAAAGAATACTTAAGCTCAAGTAGTCTAAAGTCTAGTTACTATCTCCTTTCACGCTGTCTTACAGTATTTCCAATATTTCATTTCACACTTTCATTATTTGTGTTATTCATATTTAGTTGTTAGATCATGGGCTTTCATGAGACCAACCTGAACTTGCGTCCTGGTTCCCAACTTTTTCTTTAGTTCAAGTGCAAAGTTTTTATTATTGTTTTTAATTTTAAAAGTAAAATCCATAACTTCCTTAATCTACTAAGAAAGCATTACAGTAATATATAAACTTTAAAATGATATATAAAAAAGAGAAGGTTATGTATTTTCTCATTTGTGAATATTGATGTAAAAAACCTTAAAAATACTAGTAAATCAGTTCAAATTACAATAATAGTTAATTAATTCCTAGGGCATATTACCCCAAGAACATGTGGATTATTGAGTTTTAAGGTATCATCTAATGTACTGCATTACACTAATGAATTAAAGAAACAAAAACAACTTGTAATTTTATTGGTAGATGAAGGAAAATACTTGATAAACAAATGACTAACATATATTAACGGGGAAGAAGAGGAGAAGGGCGCAGGGGTGGGAGCTGTTGATGAAGCTACCTCAGCAAAAGTTCTCCCCCCTCCCCCCTTCCCCTCCTCTTAAGGCCCCTAGAAAGGTTGAAGCTGCCACCTCCTGCAGTCGGTGACCTCGGCACCCACCAGCAGATAGAGGGAGGAATCAACAGCTTGGAAATTCGGCCAAGTGATCTGGCAGGATGGGCATTTGCCTGACCTATTTTGTAGAAGAACTGGATGGCATATGTGACTGAGGTGGTATGGAGGGTCTCTGAAGCCTATGAAAGGTAGAAACTCAACCATGATTTCTTTTTCAACTCTACAGCATTCCCTTCCTTGAAGTCTTCATTTTTACATTAGTCTCAGGCAGTTATACTTAAGCATGAACATTGACGACAAACTGGAAGGATTATTTAAATGTGGCAGCATAGTTGAAATGCAGTCTTCCAGGGCAATGGTTGTAATGGGTGGAGTGTCTGGCCAGTCTACCATGTCTGGAGAGCTGCAGGAGTCAGTGCTTCAAGATTGGAGTATGCCTCAACAGGAGATGCTTGCTGCAGATGAAGTGTTAACAAGAAAGTGAAATGAGACAACAGGATATGATATCACATGATGAACTCATGGTCCATGAGGAGACAGTGAAAAATGATGAAGAGCAGATCGAAACACATGAAAGACTTCCTCAAGGTGTACAGTATACACTTAATGTCCCTATAAGTGTAAAGCAGGAAATTACTTTTACTGATGTATCTGAGCAACTGATGAGAGACAAAAAACAAATCAGAGAGCCAGGACTTACAGAAAAAGAAGAAATGGAAACAATGTTCTCCTGCAAAAATCCTTACAATAAATGAAGATGGATCACTTGGTTGGAAACCCCCTAAATCTCATGTTTGTGAGCACTGCAATGCTGCCTTTAGAATCAACTATCACTTACAGAGATATGTCTTCATTCATATAGGTGAAAAACCATTTCAATGTGATGAATGTGGGATGAGATTCATTCAAAAATATTATATGGAAAGGCATGAGAGAACTCATAGTGGAGAAAAACCTTACCAGTGTGAATACTGTTTACAGGTGATGAGACAAACCATGCTTCTGCCACATCAACACAGGACTTTTTGGATCAAGTGACTTCTCAGAAGAAAGCTGAGGCTCAGCCTGTCCACCAAGCTTACCAAATGAGCTCTTTTCCGTGCTCCATATCATGGATCCAGAGCTGGAATGCTCCTCAGTTTAGCACTGCCAATGGACAGGTGAACCTTCGGGGACCAGGGACAAGTGCTGAACTTCCAGAATATTCCTTGGTAAATGTGGATGACATCCTCACCTGATGCCACAACTGGCCAGACTTTTGGCTTAAAAAAATGTGTAAATAATACTGGCACTTTAGAACAGATTAATCAAGAGTGGGGTTACTCTGTAAAATGAAGTGCTGTATGGATTTAAGAGCAATGTGTTAAAACAAGGTAAGCTGATATGAATAGCAAGATAATCCAATAACTGCATTTTGTTTGGTTAGTCAGCATTCTTTGAACTGCCTTACATGTTGTCACCTTTATAGAAGCAATGCATTATTTGTTTTAGATCAGAAACTTGTTATTCCACCTACACCAAACTTAAAAGGAAAAAAAAAAAGACTTTCGCTCAATTGTTTCCTAACTGATAACACTGTACATTCTTAGGAGATTAGTAATTGTGTGAAATTTACTCATACTGTTGCTAAGTTTTTCAGCATAGTCATGGCATGTCAGCAGGGAATCTGAGTATACTTTATAGACAGAGTGAACTTAAAAGTTAAAATGTCAAGAGATTATGGCTTCAATAAATTAGTGTGTCTTATGGGGGAAAAAAGGAAACCACCTTTTAAAAAGAATGATATGCCATAGACCATTGATTTTCATTTTGCATTATATTGACATGTTTTTTTTTTGAGAAAAAAGTAATAAAAATCTGATAGTCTAAGAAAAAAAAAATATATTGAGTACTGTGAAGCAGGTAATGTTCTAACTTTACATTTATTGATTCAATTAATCTCACCACAATCTGGTGTAATAAATACAATTGCTATTCCATCTACAGAAGAGGAAATTGAGGCACAAGAAATTTAGATAACTTGCCCAAAGTCTCATACACATAAGTAGCTGAGTATGGTGTGAACTTAGAGACTTTAGTTCTAGCCAAGAAAAAAAAACTTCTTTAACATGATAAAATGTATCTACCAGAAATCCACAGGATTCATTTTAACGTACTGGAAGAACTTCCTTTGAAGTCAGGAATGAGGAAGGATATATGCAATAATCATTATTTTTTAACATTATGTTAAGGATTGTAGCCAATGGATTAAAGGAAAAAAATATACATATATTTTGGGAAAAAAGAAACACATTGATTATTTAAAGAGAGTATGTTATCTAATTAGAAAATCTTTATGAATCAACTGACAATTTCTAGAATAAGCACACAGAAATAAAATTATTATACAATAATAGTAACCTTACCAAAAGGTCAAAAATATTTACTAAAAATAACTACAAAATTTAGCAGTAATGTATAAATATCCATAAAATGATTTTGTACGTCATTTTTATATGAATATACTGAATACTGTGAATATACTGACTGATATAAAATTACTTGATAAATTCAAGATAGTGCAACTTTGGGCAGAAATTAACTAACTAATTATAACCAGAAATATAAATGTACAAAAATAGCTAAATTTTTTTTAATAAGAAAAAAATGGGAAGTGGCTATCCATACCTATTATGCATATACAGACATATATATGTCTGAATATATGTACACACACACACACACACACAAGGCTATGGATATAAGGATTATATATAGTTATGGTACAAAAATAAATACATCTGTGGAACATAGAATTCTGAAAAGGACTTCATTTTGGGGTATCTGAAAGATGACAGGTATCTTCTTTAAAAGTCATTTAAATAAAGTAAGAATGGAGACGACTTTTAAGTATAACAGAAAAACCAAAAAGTCAAAATAGAACACAATGATGGATTTGTGTATGGCAGAGATGTCTGTATTGCAAAATATACTGTGATCAAAGTTAACTGACAAATGATACACTATAAAGATATTAATAATCTCTTTTATAAAGAATAGTTCACTATTCAACATATAAAGAAAAAAGTGTTTTTTCACACATGCATCTTAACTAAATAAGAAAATGACCATTTCAAAAAAAAAGTAGGCAAAGATTATGAACAATATACAAAGAAAAAATGAAAACATGTGAAAGAATGTTACTATCATTAATAATTAAATAAAATCAAATTAATATAACAACAAAAACATTAACCTATAAAACTACAATGCTTAGAGACAGCAATCAATACCATGAGAATTTGACAAAAATATTGGTGAGAAAGTAATCTAGCCCAATTGCTTTGTAAGTTAATTTTGCACTATCTATAAATATTTAAGTATGCTGCCTTTTGTTTCAACAATTCCAATGCTAGAGATTTATCTTATGTAAAAGGTAAGCAACCATCATGTTCGTTATAGCATTATTTACAATAGTTCCCCTACCCTAGAAAAGTTGTAAAAAATATGTAAAGATATTTAAAAATTATTGTTTAATTAATGGAATACTCTCCAATACAATTATGTAGTTTCACATGTTAGCACAGAATGCACTTTTAAGTCTTAAATAGCAATTCACATAACAGTCTGTAAAGACTGATACTATTTTTGCCAACACAAAGTCTGATTTTCTGCTTATGTGTATACGTACACATGTTTGTATGTATTTAATGTTTGTTCATTAAAGTATACACACCAAATACTTATTGTGGTTAGTGCTGGGGAGTGGGATTTGCGGCAATGATGGATAAATACTTTTATTTACCTTTATAACATTTTCCACTGTGAATTATTTTATTTACAATTAGCATGAATCATTTTTTAATGAACAATTCCAATCTGCAAAAATATAAATAAAAAATAAAAAACAGTACAAATGATAAGCTGTTTGAATTTATCATTGAAAAAATCTATGTAAATTGTCCTGATTATCCTCCCATTTAGTAAAACATAAATGAAAAACACTATTCATAGATCAAAAACGTGTCAACCTATTAAAGTTTAAAGTTGGTGTATTACTATTAGATTATCTTTTTAATTGAAAAGTTCTTCTCTACTTCAGGGTGAAATTCCAACATGGCTATTCTTTTCCCTTCACCTGTTTCCTTTTTCTATATTTATAAAGTTCAAGCAAGGTAGAAATGTTGAAAAGGAAGACGTTAAGACATTTCATTTTCAGATTTGACTATCAATCATCAGAGCAGCAGATTTCATAGGAACTATAATTCCCTACAGCATTTGGTTCAAGCTAAAGGGCCCTTTCTATTTCTGGTAATATTAAAATGCAGACTACCTGCCTAGTTTAAACCAGACTTACCTATGTGAAGTTATACCTTGACAGCCTGCTTTCAATATTTCCCCCCTCACCATCGGCTAAAAATCAAACTGCCAAGGAGTACTTCTCATTCTACTCTGACACACAACATGTTGATTTTTCTGCTTCACTACCAAATGAAAATGAAATGATCCACAGGGTTTCCCAGTCCAAACAGCATTCTGTCATTCCTGACACTAGAAATTCTGTCTTCCTGTTGCAAAGTACTGTAGGGATATTCTGTGTGAGCTCTTGAAGCATACGAAATGGTCTGAAATCCTTGTTTTAAGATTTGGTTGGCTCAAAAACTCATTTATAAGCTAAGGAACTTTAATTCCATATTTTCAAATTTTAAACATCTGGGAAAGGAGAAGCGATAGTATTCCAGTTATCCAGTTATCTGTAGTTATTCCATGTAATTTAAGGAAAAATGTTCAAGGCAATAAAAATTCCAGCTGACAATTTACCTTCTTCTCTTACTGAAAGATTAATTGGATCCCTTGGCAAAGGATTGTAAGAGTTTATATTTTTCCATTTCACCTACTCAGAAAATATTTGAATACTACATTTTTATGCTTTGAGATACTTCACCTTTTGAAATCACTTATTTGGTATCCAGTTAAGATATTAGAAAACGTTGTCTTTAAGTAAGAAGAATGAACATACAACTAGAAAATGACTATCATTTATGAAGTCCTTCCGGTATGGCAGACAGCACTTTAATTTCTTTAAAAATGTTATCTGGGGGCTTCCCTGGTGGTGCAGTGGTTGAGAGTCCGCCTGCCGATGCAGGGGACACGGGTTCGTGCCCCGGTCCAGGAAGATCCCACATGCTGTGGAGCGGCTGGGCGGGTGAGCCATGGCCGGTAAGCCTGCGCATCCGGAGCCTGTGCTCCGCAACGGAGAGAGGCCACAACAGTGAGAGGCCCGCGTACCGCAAAAAAAGAAAATGTTATCTGAGGCTTTCCTAATTTAAGTCTCAAAACATCTCTCTATGTCTTAGGAGCTTTTCCAAATTTGAGGTACAGAGAGATTCAGTGACGTACCCCGAATCATACATCTTAAGTAGTGAAAGCAGAATGTGAACTCAAGCATTATGAGAGCCCAAAACTCTATTTTTATTTATTTATTATTTTTTTTTTTGCGGTACGCGGGTCTCTCACTGTTGTGGCCTCTCCCGTTGCGGAGCACAGTCTCCAGACGCACAGGCTCAGCGGCCATGGCTCACGGGCCCAGCCGCTCCACGGCATGTGGGATCTTCCCGGACCGGGGCACGAACCCGTGTCCCCTACATCGGCAGGCGGACTCTCAACCACTGCGCCAACAGGGAAGCCCAAGCCCAACACTCTTAATGTGAAAGTACACATACAAACGGCTGTCACTGGAATTCTGGAAGGGAAGTCTCTGGTGGGAAGGAACACAAAAAAGCTTCCTCCGAAGTGAAGACACCTGGAGACACCTGCAAAAGTGTGGGATTTCACTGGGGTCCTGAAAGGATCTTCAGATAGCGGTACAGTGGCCCAAGTGACTTCTACCCCAACATAATGTCCCATAAGTATTGGGGTTTATAAGAATAATATGTTGAAGTTATAGCAACAGAGGTTTGAACAAACTCACTATTTACTACATAAGTGAAATATGTAGTAAGATATCAGTCAGGACTTCCTTGTATCATCTTTTACATGCTGAATTATCATTACAATAACCAACTGCACAATTCACATTGCTTTCTTTAATTCACTGACAAAATACACCACAAAGAAAAACTGCATGGCAGTTAGTAATTCTACATCTGAAAGACCTGTAATTTTCTTGGATAAAATACTTGGGGAATTCTCATGGTCTGAAGTACAAAAGCTTAGCATTATCCCTTATATTTTTTAACTACTTTAAAATGATCTACCTACAACCAACAGCTGGTTCCCAATGTGCCTGCCAGTTTCAATGAAAACTCTCATCAACAGCCTGCCGTGCCTTGTAAGCCTATTGCTTTTATATTCAAATCTACTGCAAAAAAAAAAAAAAAAAAAAAAAAAAAGTCATTTTAAAGCTCATGGCTATAATGGGTATGTTTCGTAAATATTCTGGGAGATTTATGATCATCCTAGCCCCCAATCCTTTCTCTGCTTTCTGTAAGGAATTCCTCTCTTATATCTTTAAATCAGTTAAATTATCTTATTATCTTCTCTCCTACCATTGTACTCCCATTCTTTCCAATTTCCTGCTTCCACCTCTAACAAATATACGTCCTGCTCTTTTTCTCTTTTTGCTTATTTCCAAAGACGGGCATGAGATGCTAAGGCTGCTGCTGCTGCTGCAAAGACGGGCATGAGATGCTAAGGCTGCTGCTGCTGCCACCAAGAAGCCTGTGTGCGAGCACAGGTCACTATCCACACCTCCCTTCAGGAGAGACTGTGCAGCCCGCCACTGCCAGGGTCCCGTGATACAGGGATAACTTCCCCGGTAGAACACACGGTGCGCCTCAGGCTGGCGCAACGTCAGGCCGGCCTCTGCCCCCGCAGGCTCGCCCCGCACTCCGTACCCCTCCCTCACCCCGGCCTGAGTGAGCCAGAGCCCCCGAATCAGTGGCTCCTTTAACCCCATCCTGTCCGGGCGAAGAACAGATGCCCTCAGGAGACCTACACGCAGAGGCTGTGCCAAATCCAAAGCTGGACCCCTGGAACTGTGCGAACAAAGAAGAGAAAGTGAAATCTCTCCCAGCAGCCTCAGGAGCAGAGGATAAAATCTCCACAATCACCGTGATGTACCTGCATCTGTGGAATGCCAGAATAGACAACGAATCATCCCAAATTGAGGAGGTGGACTTTGGGAGCAAGAGATATTATTTTTTCCCCTTTTCCTCTTTTTGTGAGTGTGTATGTGTATGCTTCTGTGTGAGATTTTGTCCGTATAGCTTTGCTTTCACCATTTGTCCTAGGGTTCTGTCCATCCGTTTTCTTTCTTTCTTTTTTTACTTCTAAAAAGTTTTTTCTTAATAATTATTTTTTATTTCTTATTTTAATAACTTTATTTTATTTTATTTTATCCTCTTCCTTTCTCTTTCTTTTTTTCTTTTCTTTCTTTCTATTTTCTCTCCCTTTTATTCTGAGCCATGTGGAGGACAGTCTCTTGGTGCTCCAGCCAGGTGGCAGGGCTGTGCCTCTGAGGTGGGCGAGCCAAGATCAGGACACTGGTCCAAAAGAGACCTGCAAGCTTCACGTAATATCAAATGGCGAAAATCTCCCAGAGATCTCCATCTCAACACCAAGACCCAGCTCCACTCAACGACCAGCAAGATACAGTGCTAGACACCCTATACCAAACAACTAGCAAGAAAGGAACACAGCCCCATCCATTAGAACAGAGGCTGCGTAAAATCATAGTAAGGCCACAAACACCCCAAAACACACCACCAGATGTGGACCTGCCGACCACAAACACAAGATCCAGTCTCATCCACCAGAATACAGGCACTAGTCTCCTCCACCAGGAAACCTACACAACCCACTGAACCAACCTCAGCCACTGGGAACAGACACCAAAACAATGGGAACTACGAACCTGCACCGGCGAAAAGGAGACCCCAAACACAGTAAGATAAGCAAAATGAAAAGACAGAAAAACACACAGCAGATGAAGGAGCAAGATAAAAACCCACCAGACCTAACAAATGAAGAGGAAATAGGCAGTCTACCTGAAAAAGAATTCAGAATAATGAATGTAAAGATGATCCAAAATCTTGGAAATAGAATAGAGAAAATGCAAGAAACAATTAACAAGGACGTAGAAGAATGAAAGATGAAACAAGCAATGATGAACAACACAATAAATGAAATTAAGAATACTCTAGAAGGGGTCAATAGCAGAATAACTGAGGCAGAAAAATGGATAAGTGACCTGGAAGATAAAAGAGTGGAAATAACTACTGCAGAGCAGAATAAAGAAAAAAGAATGAAAACAACTGGGGACAGTCTAAGAGACCTCTGGGACAACATTAAATGCACCAACATTCAAATTATAGGGGTCCCAGAAGAAGAAGAGAAAAAGAAAGGGACTAAGAAAATATTTGAAGAGATTATAGTTGAAAACTTCCACAATATGGGAAAGGAAATAGTTAATCAAGTCCGGGAAGCACAGAGAGTCCCATACAGGATAAATCCAAGGAGAAACACGCCAAGACACATATTAATCGAACTGTCAAAAATTAAATACAAAGAAAACATATTAAAAGCAGCAAGGGAAAAACAATAAATAACACACAAGGGAATCCCCATAAGGTTAACAGCTGATCTTTCAGCAGAAACTCTGCAAGCTGGAAGGGGGTGGCAGGACATATTTAAAGTCATGAAGGAGAAAAACCTACAACCAAGATTACTCTACCCAGCAAGGATCTCATTCAGATTTGATGGAGAAATTAAAACCCTTACAGACGAGCAAAAGCTGAGAGAGTTCAGCACCACCAAACCAGCTTTACAACAAATGCTAAAGGAACTTCTCTAGGCAATAAACACAAGTGAAGGAAAAGACCTACAATAAAAAACCCAAAACAATTAAGAAAATGGGAATAGGAACATACATAACATTACATTTAAATGTAAATGGATTAAATGCTCCCACCGAAAGACACAGATTGGCTGAATGGATACAAAAACAAAATAAATAGGCTGTCTACAAAAGACCCACTTCAGACCTAGAGACATATACAGACTGAAAGTAAGGGGATCGAAAAAGATATTCCATGCAAATGGAAATCAGAAGAGAGCTGGAGTAGCAATCTCATATCAGACAAAATAGACTTTAAAATAAAGACTATTAGAAGAGACAAAGAAGGGCACTACATAATGATCAAGGGATAAATCCAGGAATAAGATATAACAATTGTAAATATTTATACACCCAAGACAGGAGCACCTCAATACATAAGGCAAATACTAACAGCCATAAAACGGGAAATTGACAGTAACACAATCATAGTAGGGGACTTTAACACCCCACTTTCACCAATGGACAGATCATCCAAAATGAAAATAAATAAGGAAACACAAGATTTAAATGATACATTAAACAAGATGGACTTAATGGATATTTATAGGACATTCCATCCAAAAACAACAGAATACACAGTTTTCTCAAGTGCTCATGGAACATTCTCCAGGATAGATCATATCTTCGGTCACAAATCTAGCCTTGGTGAATTAAAGAAAACTGAAATCGTATCAAGTATCTTTTCCCACCACAACGCTGTGAGAATAGATATCAATTACAAGAAAAGATCTGTAAAAAATACAAACACATGGAAGCTAAAGAATACACTACTTTATAATAAAGAAGTGATCACTGAAGAAATCAAAGAGGAAATCAAAAAATACCTAGAAACAAAAGACAATGGAGACACGACGACCCAAAACCTATGGGATGCAGCAAAAGCAATTCTAAGAGGGAAGTTTATAGCAATACAATCCTACCTTAAGAAACAGGAAACATCTCAAATAAATAACCTAACCTTGTACCTAAAGCAATTAGAGAAAGAAGAACAAAAAAAAAAACAAAACCAAAGTTACCAGAAGGAAAGAAATCATAAAGATTAGATCAGAAATAAATGAAAAAGAAATGAAGGAGCAAAGATCAATAAAACTAAAAGCTGGTTCTTTGAGAAGATAAATAAAATTGATAAACCATTAGCCAGACTCATCAAGAAAAAAAGGGAGAAGACTCAAATCAATAGAATTATAAATGAAAAAGGAGAAGTAACAACTGACACTGAAGAAATACAAAGGATCATGAGAGATTATTACAAACAAATCTATGCCAATAAAATGGACAACCTGGAAGAAATGGACAAATTCCTAGAAATGCACAAATTGCCTAGAATGAACCAGGAAGAAATAGAAAATATGAACAGACCAATCACAAGCACTGAAATTGAAACTGTGATTAAAAATCTTCCAACAAACAAAAGCCCAGGACCAGATGCCTTCACAAGTGAATTCTATCAACCATTTAGAGAACAGCTAACACCTATCCTTCTCAAACTCTTGCAAAATATAGCAGAGGGAGGAACACTCCCAAACTCATTCTACGAGGCCACCATCAACCTAATACCTAAACCAGACAAAGATGTCACAAAGAAAGAAAATTACAGGCCAATATCACTGATGAACATAGATGCAAAAATCCTCAACAAAATACTAGCAAACAGAATCCAACAGCACATTAAAAGGATCATACACCATGATCAAGTGGGCTTTATTCCAGGAATGCAAGGATTCTTCAATATACGCAAATCAGTCAACGTGATACACCATATTAACAAATTGAAGGAGAAAAAACATATGATCATCTCAATAGATGCAGAGAAAGCTTTCGACAAAATTCAACACCATTTATGATAAAAACCCTGCAGAAAGCAGTCATAGAGGGAACTCTCCTCAACATAATAAATGCCATATATGACAAACCCACAGCCAACATCGTCCTCAAAGTGAAAAACTGAGGGCATTTCCACTAAGATCAGGAACAAGACAAGGTTGCCCACTCTCACCACCCTTATTCAAGAAGAGTTTTGGAAGTTTTAGCCACTGCTATCAGAGAAGAAAAGAAATAAAAGGAATCCAAATTGGAAAAGAAGTAAAGCTGTCACTGTTTGCAGATGACATGATACTATGCATAGAGAATCCTAAAGATGCTACCAGAAAACTACTAGAGCTAATCAATGAATCTGGTAAAGTACCAGGATACAAAATTAATGCACAGAAATCTCTTGCATTCCTCTACACTAAGACTGAAAAATCTGAAAGTGAAATTAAGAAAACACTCCCATTTACCATAGCAACAAAAGGAAAATATCTAGGAATAAACCTACCTAAGGAGACAAAAGACCTGTATGCAGAAAATTATAAGACACTGATGAAAGAAATTAAAGATGATACAAAGAGATGGAGAGATATACCATGTTCTTGGATTGGAAGAATCAGCATTGTGAAAATGACTCTACTACCCAAAGCAATCTACAGAGTCAATGTAATCCCTATCAAACTACCACTGGCATTTTTCACAGAACTAGAACAAAAAATTTCACAATTTGTATGGAAACACAAAAGACCCCGAATAGCCAAAGCAATCTTGAGAACGAAAAATGGAGCTAGTGGAATCAGGCTCCCTGACTTCAGACTATACTACAAAGCTACAGTAATCAAGACAGTACGGTACTGGCACAAAAACAGAAATATAGATCAATGGAACAGGATAGAAAGCCCAGAGATAAACCCACGCACATATGGTCACCTTATCTTTGATAAAGGCGGTAAGAATATACAGTGGAGAAAAGACAGCCTCTTCAATAAGTGGTGTGGGAAAACTGTACAGGTACATGTAAAAGTATGAAATTAGAACACTCCCTAACACCATACACAAATATAAGCTCAAAATGGATTAAAGACCTAAATGTAAGGCCAGACACTATTAAAGTCTTAGAGGAAAACATAGGCAGAACACTCTATGACATAAATCACAGCAAGCTCCTTTTGACCCACCTCCTAGAGAAATGGAAATAAAAACAAAAATAAACAAATGGCCCTAACGAAACTTTAAAGCTTTTGCACAGCAAAGGAAACCATAAACAAGACCAAAAGACAACCCTCAGAATGGGAGAAAATATTTGCAAATGAAGCAACTGAGAAAATTAATCTCCAAAATTTACAAGCAGCTCATGCAGCTCAATAACAAAAAACAAACAACCCATTCCAAAAATAGGCAGAAGACCTAAATAGACATTTCTCCAAAGATACACAGATTGCCAACAAACACATGAAAGAATGCTCAACATTCATTAGTCATTAGAGAAATGCAAATCAAAACTACAATGAGGGGGCTTCCCTGGTGGCGCAGTGGTTGGGAGTCCGCCTGCCAATGCAGGGGACACGGGTTCGTGCCCCCATCCGAGAAGATCCCACATGCCGCGGAGCGGCTGGGCCCGTGAGCCATGGCCGCTGAGCCTGCTCGTCCGGAGCCTGTGCTCCGCAACGGGAGAGGGCACAACAGTGAGAGGCCCACGTACGGCAAAAAAAAAAAAAAAAAAAAAAAAAAACTACAATGAGATATCATCTCACACCCGTTAGAATGGCCATCATCAAAAAATCTAGAAACAATAAATGCTGGAGAGGGTATGGAGAAAATGGAACACTCTTGCACTGTTGGTGGGAATGTAAATCAATACAGCCACTATGGAGAACAGTATGGAGGTTCCTTAAAAAACTACAAATAGAACTATGATACAACCCAGCAATCCCACTACTGGGCATATACCCTGAAAAAACCGTAATTCAAAAGGAGTCATGTACCAAAATGTTCATTGCAGCTGTATTTACAATAGCCAGGAGATGGAAGCAACCTAAGTGTCCATCAACAGATGAATGGATAAAGAAGATGTGGCACATATATACAATGGAATATTACTCAGCCATAAAGAGAAACGAAACTGAGTTATTTGTAGTGAGGTGGATGGACCTAGAGTCTGTTATACAGAGTGAAGTAAGTCAGAAAGAGAAAAATACATACCATGTGCTAACACATATATATGGAATCTGAGCAAAAGAAAAGGTCATGAAGAACCTAGGGGTAAGATGGGAATAAAGATACAGACCTACTAGAGCATGGTCTTGATGATATAGGGAGGGGTAAGGGTAAGCTGTGACAAATAGATAGCTAGTTGGAAGTAGCCGCATCGCACAGGGAGATCAGCGTGGTGCTTTGTGACCACCTGGCAGGGTGGGATAGGGAGGGTGGGAGGGAGGGAGACGCAAGAGGGAAGAGATATGGAACATATGTATATGTATAACTGATTCACTTTGTTATAAAGCAGAAACTGGCACACCATTGTAAAGCAATTATACTCCAATAAAGATGTTAAAAACATAATAATTTCCTAAAATTTACCACATTATTCCTGTATAGCATTACTACAGAAAAAAGTAATACATTTCCAAATTATATATATTCCATATTTAGAATATTTTGATGATTCCTCCTCACCTATAAAACAAGTCCAAAGTCTAGACATCTTCAGGTACTGCATTAAAATGGTTCATAATCTGGCTCTGTCTGCCTTTCCAGTTTTATCTACTGTAATTCTCTACCTTATGTTTTTTTTTTTTTTTTTTTTTTTTTTGTGATACGCAGGCCTCTCACTGCTGTGGCCTCTCCCGTCGCGGAGCACAGGCTCCGGACGCACAGGCTCAGCGGTCATGGCTCACGGGCCCAGCCGCTCCGCAGCATGTGGGATCCTCCCGGACCGGGGCACGAACCCATGTGCCCTGCATCGGCAGGCGGACTCTCAACCACTGCGCCACCAGGGAAGCCCTACCTTATGTTTTTTAATGAAAGTTTTTATTTTGAGATGCCTGCAAGTTCACATGCAGCTATAAGAAACAGTACAAAGAGGTCACCTCTACTCTTTGTCCAGTTTTCCACAATGGTAGCATCTTTCAAAAAAATATCACAACTAAGATGTTGAGAGTGATAGAGTCGAGATACAGAATATTTCCACTGACACAAGCATCTCTCATGTTGCCTTTTTACAGCCCAGCATTGTCCCTCCTATTCCCATTACCTCCTTAACCCTTGGAACCACTGTTCTGTTATCTACTCCTATAATGCTGTCATTCCAAAAATGTTGTATAAATGGAATCGTACAATATGTGACCTTTTGAAATTTACTTTTTGCACTTAGCGTAATTCTTGGGAGATTCATCTGTGTTGTTGCATGTGTAAAGTGCTCCCTTTTATTGATGAGCAGGATTCCATGGTAGGGATGTATTACAATTGATTTAACATTCACCCATTGAAAGGCATCCAGATTATTTTAAATTTTTGGCTACTGCAAATAAAGTTGCTATAAACATTCATGTACAGGTCCTTGTGTGAACACGAGTCTTCATCTCTCTGAGATAAATGCCTAGGAGCACGGTGGCAGGGTTGTATGTTAATTGTATGCGTAATTTGTTTAAGAAACTGCCAGCATAACTTCCAGAGTGGCTCTACCAGTTTATATTCCCACTAACGATGTATGAGTCATCCAGTTCCTCTGCAATATCACCACAATTTGGTGTGTGTCACTGTTTTCTACTTTAGTCATTTGGATAGGTGTATAGTAATATACCATTGCATTTTAAATTTTAGTTTTCCTAATGGCTAATGATGTTGAACATCTTTTCTTTTGCTTATTTGGCATTTATATACCTTCTTCAGTGAAGTCTCTCCTTATGTCACTTGCCCATGTTTTAACTGGATTTTTTACTTTTTTTTACTGTTGCATTTCGAGACTTTTAAAATATTTTCTAGATACCAGTTCTTTGTCACACATAAGGATTGTAAGTATCTTCTCCCAGTCTATAACTTGCCTTTTCATATTCTTAATGGGGTCTTTCACAGAGCAAAAGTTTTTAATCTTGGTGAAGTCAACTCATCATTTTTCTCCTTTTATGGATCTTGGTCTTTAGTTTTAAGTTTAGCCCTAGATCCTGAAGTTTTCTCCTATAATATTTTTTTCTAAAATTTTTACGATTTTACATTTAAGTCTATGTTCCATTTTGAGTTAATTTTTGTGTAGAGTGTGGGACTTAGATTGAGATTTATTTTTCTGTCTATTGATGCCTAATTGCTTCAGCATCATTTATTGAAAAGGCTATTTTTCCTCCTTCGAATTGACTTTGACCTTTGTCAATAGTCAGTTGGGTATATTTGTATGAGACTAATTCTAGATTTTCTATTCTGTTCCACTGATCTTTGTATCTATCTCTTTTACAGTACAACACAGTTTTGATTACTGTAGCTATATAATATGTCTTGAAAACAGAAGATTTATTCCTCCCACTTTATTCTTCCTTTTTGAAATTATTTTTACTATTGTAGTTTTTTATTTTTCATATAAATTTTAGAATATTATTGTCTATAGTTTGATATGTGTTCTCCAGAAAAACTGAACAACTGTGTGTGTGTGTGTGTGTGTGTGTGTGTGTGTGTGTGTGTGTGTTGTAGGGGATTGGTTCATGCGATTGTAGAGCCAAGAAGTCACAAGATCTGCAGTTAGCAAGCTGAAAACCCAGAAAAGCTGATGGTGTAAGTTCCAGTCCAAGTTCAAGTCCAAAGGCAGGAGAAAACCAGTGTTCCAGCTCAAAGACAGACAAAGAAAGAAAGAGAGAGAAAGCATATTCTTTCTTACCAGCCTCCTTGTTCTATTCAGGCCTTCAATGGATTTGATGAAGGCCACCCACATTGGGAAGAAAAATGTCCTTTGCTCAGTCTCCTAATCCAATCTTAATCTCATCCAGAAACACACCTAGAATAATGTTTGACCAAGTATTCGGGCACTCCACAGTCAGTCAAGTTGACACATAAAATTAGTTATTACAAAAGGAATTGGTTGAACCTATATGTCAATTTGGGGAGAGTTGCCATCTTTATTATTATCTTTCAATCCATAAACACAGTATATCTCTAGTCATTTCTTTAGAACTTCTTTGATTTCTTTCATCACCTTGTGTAGTTTTCAACATACAAATCTCATACATGTTTTGTTAAATTTAATCCTATTTCATTTTTCTGCAATTTTAAATGATACTTTATTTTTAATGACTGTGTCCATGAGCTCATTGCTAGTATAAAAAAATAATTAATTTTTGTATGTTTATATTATATCCAGTGATCCTGCTGTACTTGCTTATTAGCTCAAGAAAGATTTTTTTTTGGCAGATTCTTTGGAATTTTTTTATGAAGACAATCACATCATCTCCAAATAAGGATAATTTTCTTCATTTCTGATCTTGTATGCCCTTTATTTCCTTTTCTTGGCTTGCTGTACTATCTAGAACTTCCAGTAAAATACTGAATAAGATTAGTGAGAACAGAAATACATGGCTTGTTCTTCAATAAAAAGAAAGAAAGAGGGCTTCCCTGGTGGCGCAGTGGTTGAGAGTCTGCCTGCCGATGCAGGGGACACGAGTTCGTGCCCTGGTCCGGGAAGATCCCACATGCCACAGAGCGGCTGGGCCCGTGAGCCATGGCTGCTGAGCCTGCGCGTCCTGAGCCTGTGCTCCGCAACGGGAGAGGCCACAACAGTGACAGGCCCGCGTACAGAAAAAAAAAAAAAAACAGAAAGAAATATGTGGCTTCCTTGATATTAGGGTGAAAATATTAACGGTTTTAACCATTAAGTATAATGTTTGCTGTAGGGTTTTTTATTTGTAGATACTCTTTATAAACTGAGGAAGTTCCCTTATATTTCTCTTTTATGAGGGTTTCATCAAGAACTGATTTTGAATTTTGTCACTTTTTTGCATCAATTGATGTGAACATGTGATTTTTTTTCTTCTTTTTCCTTTTAACACATTGGGTTACATCTCTGTTATCTTGTGTTAACATCCACTGATTTACTTTTTTCATTCAGTTTGAGATCTTCCTAGTTCTTGGTATGACAAATGATGTTCAACTGAAATGAAGACATGCTCATATTATGTTTGGAGATTCTGGATAATATTTAAATGCTCAGCTGGCTTTATCTAAAAATGCTCCAGCAGAAGGAGGGGTGACACTGCCTTGTTACAGCCAGACGTGTAGAAGTTCAGATTCTTCACTCAGCCTCTGACACTTTGGGAGTAGGAATATTCATTATTGCTGGGTGGAAGTTGGAGTTTGGGTTCCCTATGTGGTCTCAGTGGGGTAGCCTCATTTCCACTAGTGATGATGAAAGTTCTGACTCTGTACGAGGTCTCCTCTGATATCAGCCTAGCAGGGAAGAAGTACTGCTGGGTCAGAGTGGAAGTTCAGGCACCCTCATTGGTCTCTTTAAGACCAACCCAGTAGTGGTGCTGGAGATCTTTATTACAGACTTTAGAGGGTAGAAATCTAAGTTGCCCACTTGGTCTTTGCCAGCATGGGTGGGAGTGTGGCCATATTTTTTTCTGTAGTGTTTGGCTGGAGTAGGACAGTTAGTGTCTAAGAGATTTATCTGACTTTTTGGTCAGAACTTTTGGCTGAAAAAGCAGTCATAGTTGGGGTTCTCATTACTATTTCTGGATTGCCGGCTTCCTCAGCTCTAAATCAGAGACATATGAGGCAAAAGAAAAGAAAAGAAAAGAAAAAATACTCAAGGAACTTGCCAGTATAACATTTTTTGGGTCCTTATGTTCCTAGCCAGTCTTCTCTACACCTTTCAATGTTTCCTGAAGTATGACTTATATATAATATCCAGGGGTTTTAGTTGTACTTAGTGGAAAGAATGCGCTTTTATATGTTTTATCCTTTATCCATATAGAGCAATTTAAACTTCCCCAAACACTGTAGGTTCTTTTATACATCTTTCCTTTCATCTAGTTCCAGGAACATTAATCGACTTGCTTCTTCCAGTTAAGCCCATTTTATAGATTATAAGAACAAGATTCAAAGAAATTAGGTGAATTGTGCAATTAGGAATAGGCAAACTATAAATTTGAACACAAAACTGGATGACTATAAACTGATTTCCCCTTACAAAATGCTGCCTCATACCCCATGTTTTAATAGAGACCCTTTGTCACGTATCATGCTTTGCATAAGCCTCAGAGGTATACAGGTACAATTGAAACCTCCCTATCTGAGAGCTTTGAGGTTTTAAGTAAGTCATCAGTCACTTAACTTTTCTGAGTCTCTGTATACTCTTCTGTAAAATAATAATAATGATACCTATTTTGCAGGTTTGTTTTATAAGTAGTAATAATAAACATAAATCACTTATTATAACTCCTGCCCCAGTGTACTTTATTCAACACAGGCTGGATATGTTACCATTGCTACATCTATAAAGTATAAAGAATAAAATGTGTATAACAGCAAAGCTTAAAAAAATGGGAGACTTAAACACTGAATATGAGCTTGAGCCAACTCTAGACATTGAAAATTCTTCCTAGTTTCAACATATTCAGCAGAGAGCATGAGCCTGAGCAGATTATTTATATGTCTATTACTGAGGCATTATGGTTATTTATGTGTTTGCCTCCCTCATTATGTTACATACTTTTCAGGGATGGGGACATTCCTTGACTACCTGTGAATCTCCCTCAGGGTCTTACAGATGAAGGGTGTTTAATTAATAATTATCATATTAAATTGAATTGATATTTTGACCGTCTACTCTTCATCTTCACACTTTATAGAATTATGACTTGACACTACACTGACTAGGATATTAATACACTTGGGTTCAAGAGCAAGTGTTGAAAAGATATACTTTACCCCACACAAAAGTTCCTGATTAAAGCTCTGAGTACAGGTTAACTAACAGTTAACTTAATGTAAATGAGGAGTCAGAATGAGTTTTAAGCTCTGTCCTCTTTTAAAATCAGTTGAGTTAATAAATTAACTAATTAGTGATTAAAAGCAAAGTGGGAATCTGCTGTATAGCACAGGGAGCTCAGCTCAGTGCTCTGTGATGACCTAGATGGGTGGGATGGGGGCATGGGAGGGAGGTCCAAGAGGGAGAGGATATATGCATACATATAGCTGATTCACTTTGCTGTACAACAGAAACTAACACAACATTGTAAAGCAACTATACTCTAATAAAAAAAGTAAATGACTAAGCAATTAAATATTATAAAACATTTAAAAATAGTTATAAATTATTTGTCTTTAGAATTTCCTCTTCATGTCAATATAGATAAGCTACTTAAGTCAGAGTTTATGAAACATTTATGCTGTATTCAATATGGCATTCTCTAACTCAAGCTTAATATTTTAATAAAATATAATGACAACATCAAGGATACTAACTATTGTCCTATTCAGAGAGAATGAGTCATAGGTCAGTAGGTAGAAGATCTGGGAGATGAATCAAGGTAACCACTCTATTCTCTAACTGGCCATGGTACAACTTATGAAAATTCATACTTCTAATGAAACCGACAAATCACAAGACAAAGTCCAATAAATATGTGCAAGACACATGGAGGTAATTATTCAATGGCCTTATTAAATCATATGCATAAGTACTAATGAAATGCTTAAGTGAATGAATTGACTGAAGATGAATAGGGTTGATCAGGAAAAACTTCACAAAGAAGGTGAGATCTAAGTAGTGCTTAAAGGCAGGCAAGGTAGAGGGATAGCTACCAAATATGTAAAGAGGTAGCTACTAAAGACTGAAAAATAAACACGCATGGAGTGAAAAAAGAGAGTTGTTAAAACCCTTGCTGGAACTGAGAGTTTCATTAGGATTTTTTTTTTAATAAGTACAATTAGAGTCTATATCTATTGGGGTACGGTATTTAGTCCTTGACCTTGAAATGCATTTCAAGTAGGTTAAACATAGTCTCCATAATCATCATCACCCTCCAAGAACTTCCAAGAATATGGAACAAATGATACCAAAATCAAGCTATATGTATTATAGATGATATTTTAATATATAAAAGTTCTTGAGAAAGAACCATAAATAAAATACAAGTATCAACTAAACATGACCAGTAAAGTTTAATTAAATCTCTTTTCATAAAAGAGAAATTATTTTTATAAGGAATGGTATTTACTAGAAGTTAGTGCTTAAATAAATAACTTCAAATACAATTTATTCAAGCATCATATGGGGTAGGAATGGGGAGAAGCCAAATACTTATTTTCCTCAAAATCAAAAAAAATGCCCAGGACTGAACAGATATCAGAAGGAGATTTTATAAACATAGCAGCAGCAGTAAGAGCAGATGCTGCTACAGCATCAGATATAAACACAGAATTTTTCTCTTTTTTCCTACTCATGTCATAAAAAATAATAGTCATGTAAATATGCAACTTGCTGATATACTTATTTTAAACTTATTTTTGTTAAACTTATTTTAAACAAGTTTTTAAAATTTGATTTAATAAGACCATTAAATAATTACCTCCATGTGCCCTGCACATATTTAAAATTTGTTTAAAATAAGTTTAACAAAATTTGTTTAATTGTATATAAATCAAGTTTTTTACTCTACCAGCACAAATGGTAGGGTTTTTATTACTCCTCCCTGGCAATGAACTGGTGATGTATAAGAAGGCATGCCAATCAAATACTGTTAGTATTTTTTCTTTTTCTTTTCAAGTTGTCATTTTGTTAGCAGTCTTGATTTAATGAGGAAGAGTATCACTGATACTACAAGCCTTAATCAGTATGTAAGTAAAAATAAATGTTTAACATGTTAATTTTTATGCCATTACCCAGAATGCTTTTCAGCTCTCAACTACTCCTTGTTATGGTTAGCATCTATGTTATTGCTAAGTAACAGAGTGTCTTTTAGTTTGTAAAGAACACTTTAGAAATTAAGAAGTCAGAGGCACAAAGAACATTTTGAGGATTTAGACATCTTTATACATAAAAAAGCTTTTCTCCTCTGAGGTATAGAGGGAAGAAATATGATCACGATTAAAAGAGAATTTTGCTTTTTTCAATAATACTGTAAGTTATACAGTTCAAGAAAAGTTATGTGGAGTGTGACATTAAAACTAGAAGGAAAATATTTTACTTGAAATAAAGATTGAGAATGTCTTCTACGAAATTCTCTCATCATATCTTATACAATATAATAGCCTTCAATTTAATTAAGTTCCTCAAAGCATAGTGTGTTTACATATTCTTCCAGATTCACAGTTCAAGCAGAACTCTATAACTTTTAAGGATACAGACCTTATCTATTGTTTACTCTCATTCCTTCAGTTCTTTTTTATATTGAAGGATAGTTGATTTACAATGTTGTGTCAATTTCGGCTGTACAGCAAAGTGACTCAGTTATACATATATATATTCTTTTTTATATTCTTTTCCATTATAGTTTATCCCAGGACATTGACTATAGTTCCCTGTGTTATACAGTAGGAGTTTCAGTTTTTATATAGCTTTTGTACTTCAGTCTACAAAGGCTTTGTGTTTTCATAAAAAACAAAACCCAAACCAACAAAAAACAGTGACTTTTTTACACTTATTTTTTCTTTCCACAAATATTTAAGAGCCAACAAAGAAAGTACATAAGTGTACAGTTTGTTGTTTAGCTTCAAGAAATTTAAAAACTGAACAGGATAGCAACACATATAAATTATTATTTGAATGAATGTTTTCAATGGGAAGGAAGTAGTGAAACCCCATGTCTAACACGTTTTGTTTGTTTGGTTAGCTGGATTGGTAGTTTGGTTGTAGGAGAAGGAAAATCAGTTGCTGAAGGAACTTAAATAGAAGACTCAGTGGGGGAATCCTTATACTATGGCTGTCCATTTTCAGGGGTGGGGTGGGGTAGGGGGGCGGTGAGAGAGGAAGTGGATCATCAGCTCAATTTTGTTGAGAGTCTAAAAGAAGAAACCATAAAATCCCTGGGAGAGGAAGAAGCAGAAAAAATCTAGGGATTGGGAAAACTCTAAAGTCTAATATCTGTACAGGTTGGAAGGGAGGACTGTCCATGCCAGAGCACTCAGCTCCTGAGCTGTAGGGAAAAGAAACTATACATGTCTTGTAAGTACTGCAGAGGTTTGAAAAGGGGCTTTCATGCGGGTGAGAGCATTCAACCCAAGACTCACATGGGAGAAGGGATTTAAAATTTGTTCTTGATATAGAAGATTTAAATGGACAGAGTGACAGTTTACATCCTAGCAAAAGCCCCTCCAACTTTAAATGCTCCATAGTCACCAAACTTCCTGAGGGAATTACATCGACAAGTTTCCTCAGATCTTTTCTCTCTATGACCCTTTTAGGTATGTTAACCTTTACGGAAAATGGTAATGGAGGTGATTCTCAAAAGTTCTTCCATATATGTCCCTTAACTGTAACCAGTATAACTTTTTAAGCAGTTTGTTTTCTAATATAACAACCACAAGAGACTCCGATACCATTCCTTTCATTGTGTTCTGATAATGTGATCTCAGTTCTTGAATGTGATATGCTGAAAATCTACCTCTTACATCACACAATCCTGGTTTTATCCCAGAGATACATCAAAATAACTACTTACTTCCATAATGCAAAAATATGTCATAAATTTAGCTAAACTGTTGAATTGCATTGAGATTTTTGGTGTACTCATTGATAAAATTGGAAGAACAAGAACATTTAATTGATATATAAACATAATGTTGAATTTGCATGCAGTCGAAACTTGTTAAATTTAGCAAAAGTCCCCAAAACTGCCTTGTTAAGATAGGATACAGAGAAAGAATAAGCATCTTACAATCCTGGACTAGAATATTTACCAAAAAATTACTCAAATCTTTCTGCAACAAAGTTAGCAATGCTAAACTCAAGCCAAGAGGTAGAAAATGTAACTATTGATTATTGAAAGTGAATTTTTTTTGTTAAATGTGATTTTTAAAAATTTATTATTTATTTATTTATTTTTTGGCTGCGTTGGGTCTTCGTTGCTGTGCGCAGGCTTTCTCTAGTTGCAGTGAGCGGGGGCTACTCTTTGCTGCAGTGCGCGGGCTTCTCATTGCAGTGGCTTCTCTTGTTGCTGACCACGGGCTCTAGGTGTACAAGCTTCAGTAGTTGTGGCACGCAAGCTCAGAAGTTGTGGCACATGGGCTTAGTTGCTCCACAGCACGTGGGACCTTCCCAGACCAGGGCTCAAACCCATGCCCCCTGCATTGGCAGGCAGATTCTTAACCACTGTGCCACCAGGGAAGTCCTTAAACGTGATTTTTTAAACTAATTAATCATATTTATTCTTCAACATAGTCAATGAAAATTGCCTTTTCATAATCAGAATATATATCAATCGGAACTTTTTGTAGATTTTAAAGGAAATTTGGAATATTTGCAAAAAGCACATTGTAATAAAATATGTAATAAAATGAAATAAATGATATGAAACAAATCCATAAATTAGCACAAAGCAATTTTTAAGTGCTCTTCTTAAAATATATTTTTTAAAATATCATTGGGCTTCCCTGGTGGCGCAGTGGTTAAGAATCCGCCTGCCAAAAAAAAAAAAAAAATCTGCCTGCCCAGGAAAAAAAAAAAAAAAAAAAGAATCCACCTGCCAATGCAGGGGACATAGGTTCGATCCCTGGTCCGGGAAGATCCCACATGCCACGGAGCAACTAAGCCCGTGTGCCGCAACTACTGAGCCTGCGCTCTAGAGCCCATGAGCCACAACTACTGAGCCCATGTGCCACAGCTACTGAAGCCCTTGTGCCTAGAGCCCATGCTCTGCAACAAGAGAAGCCAGCTCAATGAGAGGCCTCCGCACTGCAATGAAGAGTAGCCCCCGCTCACCACAACTAAAAAGAAAGCCCACGCTCAGCAACGAAGACCCAATGCAGCCAAAAATAAATAAATTAATAAAATATACATCATTAAACAAATATAGCAAATGCATCTGTACAACTATCATTCATTTATAATATGTCAAGAACTTATCTGTGATACAAGGTGCTATTTTAGTAGCTCTGAGTAATACCTAACATTTATTACATTGTTATTGTGCCATTAAAATGCCCCTGGTTAAGCATTTTACATGTGTTATTTCATTTCATCTTCACAGCAATCCCACAAGCTAGGTACAAAACCCATTTTAAAGTAATTAAATTAAGGTTTTCATAGATTAAGAAACTGTTTAAAAATACTTAGCTGTAAAGTGTCAGAGCCTTGATTGAAATTTAGTTCTCTCTGAACCTAAATCTCATTTTCCTTAACACTAAGTATAAACAGACCTTAACTTCACTAGTTTAAGTTAAATGTCAATGAAGAAGAAATACTCTAAAAATTTTGCCAATCAATTTTAAACAATAATATATAAGTGTCAAATTTATGTGTGTAACTTTTAATATTATATATAATATATACATTATTTAATTTTTCTCTAGCTTATTTGGCATTAATTTAATTGTCTTGAGGAAATTTTCACTTACCTTTCAGTTATTTGTCTCCCAAATTCCAAATATAATTTTTACAACTTTTAAGAAATAATAATTTTGATCATAATGAAACTTTTAAAACTCTGAAATCTGAATTTATATGCAGTGCTGTAGATATGTTTCATCTTGTCCAAATAATATATGTTCAATGATAATATAATAAAAGCAACCTATTTTAATCATATCAACATATAAGTTCATCTGTATAACTCTGATGTCCACAAACGTTTAAATTCTCTAAAACATAAATTGTCTTATTTCTTTTGTACTTATAACAAAATATTTCCACTACAATTTCTTACACTGTAAATTCTTATCTTAGAAATGTATAAAATATAGTGAAAATCACAGAAATGGTTGGCCTTCTTAACGAAAGGCAGATTCCTCAACCATAAAACGGATATCACCTCCCTCTTTCATAAGTCAGTTAATTTACTTGGGTTCTTATTTCTTTGCTTACATTCCTTTCTTTTAGAGTGCTACAGTGATAATTAAACTCATACTATTAATTGCTCACTTTGCAACATATACACATATGTGAGAATGATAAATGTTGAAATCTAAAGATATTGTTTTTAGACTTTGTTAATACAAGCTTTGTTTGGGCTACAGTCACCCAAGAAATACTATGGAAATAAGCAAATTTATTCTTCTAACCTGAGACTGGTAAGACACTCGCAGTGTAAGACCACTAAATACCTTATGATGGGGAAAAAAACCCACAAAAACACAAAAAACATTATTTTTCTTATTGGAGGGCTTCTAATACAAGATAACTGTAACCCAAATATGACATTAAGAACATCAAGAAAATTAAAAGCAAGGCATTAGGAAATTAGAGATAACTCAAATGCAACTTTTTAAATCCAGTGGGTTACTGTGAAATTCATGTTTAACTTGACATCAGTCAGCCACACTATTTCCATCCACCTGACTCTACCTTTCCCTCAACTTTTTTTTTTAATAAATTAATTTATTTTATTTATTTATATTGGCTGTGTTGGGTCTTCGTTGCTGTGCGTGGGCTTTCTGTGGTTGCGGCAAGCGGGGGTTACTCTTCGTTGCGGTGCGCGAGCTTCTCATTGTGGTGGCTTCTCTTGTTACAGAGCACGGGCTCTAGGCATGCGGCCTTCAGTAGTTGTGGCTCGCGGGCTCTAGAGCGCAGGCTCAGTAGTTGTGGCGCACGGGCTTAGTTGCTCTGCGGCACGTGGGATCGTCCCCGACCAGGGCTCGAACCCGTGTCCCCTGCACTGGCACGCGGATTCTTAACTACCACACCACCAGGGATGCCCATACCCTTCCCTCAACTCTTAATTCTCCATGATTAAGGGCTCTGCTCTCCCTTTAGCATTTCACCATAAGCAATCAACATTTTAGAAAGCATACAGCATAAACTCAGAAAAAAGATAATTTTGGATATGAGAATGAAAAGAGGAGTTAGAAAACACCTTAAAAAAACTAACATTTTTCTGTCTCCTTTTTCTATAATTTGTATTTGCAATCAATATATCAGTTCAAATGATAATTGGAACAATGTACTTTCTTCCTTTCCCTCTCTCTAGACCGGGAAAGAGAAGAGCCTTATACTAAGAATCTGAGTACTTGCAAATGGAAATAAGAAACTTTGGTCAGTACTGTACTTCCAGTACAGTCAAGGAAGTGGTTTTTAACAGCATATAGATCAGCATGGACCAAATCTTATCTTTTTGTCGGCCTAAGAAGCACAGTTTGAAAGTGGGATTGATGTTCTGACTAATAAGGAAGTACTAATGCCATGGAAGCCAGGTATCCTCAAAAGCTAGGGGGCAATTAGAAGTATAGTCCTCTTGTTCTTAGAAAGTTTAGATGGTACCTGGAAGGTAGGGGGGTGTGTGTGTGTGTGCGTATCTTAAGGTATGAACTAAAGAAATAGAAAACTACAAAGGCATGCCTGTACTCTCTGATGAAATAACCAAGAAAGAGCATGTAACTGGAAGTGTCTAGCCCACTGATGAGCGCTCTGTGGGCTACCTACAGAATTTTGTACTGAAGCCCCAGATATGGTTTATTGGTTGGACATGGCAAAGTTAGTGAAATGCCCTTCTGGGGAAGTGAGGATGAATTTGAGTCCCGTATTAACCACCACTGTTAGATTTTCTCAAAAGTTGGATGGAAGAAGACATTTTCATAGATAGCTAAAATATTAAAATTAAATTAAATTAAATTAAATTTAAATTTAGAAACTAAGGATATATAAGTAAGAATTCCTCTAGAGGAACACTTAGGGAAAGATTCAACACATTTGGTATTTTTCCTTTGTATTATGTGAAAAATCTTACTTAGAATGTAGTTCTAAATTTTAGGCCCTGTATTCATTAATTACCCTAACATCTATTTAAGTCTGATATCCTGTTTAGAATTGAGTAGCTATGTAGAAAAGAACAAAAAGATGAAGAAACTGACAGAATCATGGCATATTGACCGCTTCACTGCTCTCTGTTCAACAGAAACATCCTCCAATACCATGTCCAATACCTTCAGGTTCTAAACATCACCAAAGTCAGTGTCAATCACATTGGAGCCAGGGAGACCTGAGAAAACCCACGACATTAAGGCAAGCACAGCCCAGGAAGACCGTAAAACATCTCCTTTTACCATATATACTATAGGGCATGAAGGGGCCTATGAAAACTGCTTAACTTTCCTGAACTTATTTTTGACATCTGTCAAGGGGGAATAAAATGGGTGTTCTGCCTTGTTTGTAGATTTATAAATAATGTGAAGTAATATTTGAGAAAAAGTTCTGTAAGTTAAAAATAGCCCCTATAAATATAAGGCATAATTATGAAAAATAAATGCAAAACTAATGACAGAATTCTTTATTCACGAACCTAATGTAAAACTCTTTAATCTTAAATAACTTACTGCTGGAATTACAGTGCCACCTAAAGACTCCATACCAGAATTATAGAACAGCAATCATCATGTTTTTGGGGTGCTGTCTATATTCTGTCAACGTATATGGATATTTTGTTGGCAATATTCCATTACAAAGTGCTCTCTGTGATGGTCCACAATTCAATTCAGTTTAGAATGTAAATCTTTCATCAAAGAGTTCAAGGAATTTTTAGGCCTAAAAGCAAATGTGACCAGGAAGCGGAATAGACATAGCATTTATATAATAACTTTACATTATATTGCTCTCTAAAAGTAACAAGAATGACATTTCCAGGAACCTTAGATAATTGGATCCTTATTAATTGAATCCATATATTCTATACTAAGAAAAACCTACAGTAACATAAATATATACATACACACAGTAAAGAAATAGAGGAGACTGATATGATGCATTGTTAAGAAATGGCTTTGTGTCTTTATATTGACCAAGGACCAACACGGTTCCTTTCCTCAAAGAGTAAGAGTGATTAAAAAAAAAAAAAACTAATAAAATCAGTCTTACTGTAAACACAGGTGGTCTAAGATAACAAATGAAACACATATGTTATGGCTAAAGAGAAAACCAACCAGAAAAATACAATTAGCAAAGTCATTCCTTGCAATTCTGCTTAATTCCTTAAGTAAGGGTTCCTACCTTTGTTAGGCCCTTCAGTGATATATTTTTTACTTGTGGTCCCACATGCCTTCCATCACTTTACCCTATAAAAGCAGAAATGACATATATGTTATTAGACTAAAGGTTATAGGTAAGTAGAGGTCCTTAACAAAAATTATAAAAAACACTTAATACAAGAAAAAATAAGTGCCTATCCTTCCCTAGAAAGGAGTCTCCCTGGCACATACATTCGTCTATGTAAGCTTATGAGAAACAGAAGTTCTACGTAAAGTTAGGATTTGGGGGCAAAATCCTTATTCAATAATCAGTGTGGGGAGACAAGGGGAATATGGCGGAAGAGTAAGACGCGGAGATCACCTTCCTCCCCACAGATATACCAGAAATACATCTACACGTGGAACAACTCCTACAGAACACCTACTGAACGCTGACAGAAGACCTCAGACCTCCCAAAAGGCAAGAAACTCCCCACGTACCTGGGTAGGGCAAAAGAAAAAAGAAAAAACAGAGACAAAAGGATAGGAACGGGACCTGCACCAGTGGGAGGGAGCTGTGAAGGAGGAAAGGTTTTCAAACACTAGGAAGCCCCTTCGCGGCCGGAGACTGCAGGTAGCGGAGGGGGAAAGCTTCGGAGCCGCAGGCGCCGAGCACAGCAACAGGGGTGCGGAGGGCAAAGCGGAGAGATTCCCGCACAGAGGATCAGGGCCGACCGGCACTCACCAGCCCGAGAGGCTTGTCTGCTCACCCGCTGGGGCGGGCGGGGCTGGGAGCTGAGGCTCGGCTTCGGTCGGAGCACCAGGAGAGGACTGGGGTAGGTGGCGTGAACACAGCCTGCAGGGGATTAGTGCGCCACGGCTGGCCGAGAGGGAGTCCAGGGAAAAGTCTGGAGCTGCCGAAGAGGCAAGAGACTTTTTCTTCCCTCTTTGTTTCCTGGTGCGCCAGGAGAGAGAATTAAGAGCGCTGCTTAAAGGAGCTCCAGAGACGGGCGCAAGCCGCGGCTAAAAGCGCGGACCCCAGAGACGTGCATGAGACGCTAAGGCTGCTGCTGCCGCCACGAAGAAGCCTGTGTGTGAGCACAGGTTACTATCCACACATCCCCTCCTGGGAGCCTGTGCAGCCCGCCACTGCCAGGGTCCTGGGATCCAGGAACAACTTCCCCGGAAGAACGCACGGCACGCCTCAGGCTGCTGCAACGTCACGCTGGCCTCTTCCGCCCGCCGCAGGCCCGCCCCGCACTCCATGCCCCTCCCTCCCCCACCCCCACCCCCGCACCCTGCCTGAGTGAGCCAAAGCCCCCGAAGCAGCGGCTCCTTTAACCCCGTCCTGTCTGAGCGAAGAACAGATACCCTCTGGTGACCTACATGCAGAGGCGGGGCCAAATCCAAAGCTGAGCCCCTGGGAGCTGTGAGAACAAAGAAAACAAAGGGAAATCTCTCCCAGCAGCATCAGAAGCAGTGTATTAAAGCTCCACAATCAACTTGATATACCCTGCATCTGTGGAATACATGAATAGACAACCAATCATCCCAAATTAAGGAGGTGGACTTTGAGAGCAAAATTTATGATTTTTTCCCCTTTTCCTCTTTTTCTGAGTGTGTATGTGTATGCTTCTGTGTGAGATTTTGTCTGTATAGCTTTGCTTCCACCATATGTCCTAGGGTTCAATCCGTCTGTTTTTTTTCTTAATAATTATTTTTTATTTTAATAACTATTATATTTGATCTTACTTTATTTTATTTTACTTTATCTTTTTTCTTTCTTTTTTCCTTCCTTCCCTCCTTCCTTCCTTCCTCCCTCTCTCCCTGCTTTCTTTCTTTCTTTCTTCCTTTCTTGCTTGCTTGCTAGCTAGCTAGCTAGCTTGCTTGCTTGCTTGTTTCTACTTCTACCAATTCTTTCTTTCTACTGTTTCTCCCTTTTATTCTGAGCCATGTGGATGAAATGCTCTTGGTACTGCCGCCAGGAGTCAGTGCCGTGCCTCTGAGGTGGGAGAGCCAACTTAAGGACACTGGTCCACAAGAGACCTCCCAGCTCCACATAATATCAAATGGCAAAAATTTCCCAGAAATCTCCACCTCAACACCAGCACCCAGCTTCACTCAATGGCCAGCAAGCTACAGTGCTGGACACCCTATGCCAAACAACTAGCAAGACAGGAACACAACCCCAGCCATTAGCAGAGAAGCTGCCTAAGATCATAATAAGTCCACAGAAACCCCCAAACACACCACCAGACGTGGACCTGCCCACCAGAAAGACAAGATCCAGCCTCATCCACCAGAACACAGGCATTAGTCCCCTCCACCAGGAAGTCTACACAACCCGCTGAACCAACCTTAGCCACTGGGGACAGATACCAAAAACAAAGGGAACTACGAACTTGCAGCCTGCAAAAAGGAGACCCCAAACACAGTAAGATAAGCAAAATGAGAAGACAGAAAAACACAGCAGATGAAGGAGCAAGATAAAAACCCACCAGACTAACAAATGACGAGGAAATAGGCAGTCTACCTGAAAAAGAATTCAGAATAATGATAGTAAAGATGATCCAAAATCTTGGAAATAGAATAGAGAAAATTCAAGAAACATTTAACAAGGACCTAGAAGAACTAAAGATGAAACAAACAATGATGAACAACACAATAAATGAAATTAAAAATACTCTAGATGGGATCAATAGCAGAATAACTGAGGCAGAAGAACGGATAAGTGACCTGGAAGATAAAATAGTGGAAATAACTACTGCAGAGCAGAATAAAGAAAAAAGAATGAAAACAACTGGGGACAGTCTAAGAGACCTCTGGGACAACATTAAATGCACCAACATTCGAATTATACGGGTTCCAGAAGAAGAGAAAAAGAAAGGGACTGAGAAAATATTTAAAGAGATTATAGTTGAAAACTTCCCTAATATGGGAAAGGAAACAGTTAATCAAGTCCAGGAAGCACAGAGAGTCCCATACAGGATAAATCCAAGGAGAAATATGCCAAGACACATATTAATCAAACTGTCAAAAATTAAATACAAAGAAAACATATTAAAAGCAGCAAGGGAAAAACAACAAATAACACACAAGGGAATCCCCATAAGGCTAACAGCTGATCTTTCAGCAGAAACTCTGCAAGCTAGAGGGGACTGGCAGGACATATTTAAAGTGATGAAGGAGAAAAACCTGCAACCAAGATTACTCTACCCAGCAAGGATCTCATTCAGATTTGATGGAGAAATTAAAACCTTTACAGACAAGCAAAAGCTGAGAGCGTTCAGCACCACCAAACCAGCTTTACAACAAATGCTAAAGGAACTTCTCTAGGCAAGAAACACAAAAGAAGGAAAAGACCTACAATAATGAACCCAAAACAATTAAGAAAATGGGGATAGGAACATACATATCGATAATTACCTTAAATGTAAATGAACTAAATGCTCCCATCAAAAGACACAGATTGGCTGAATGGATACAAAAATAAGACCCATATATATGCTGTCTACAAGAGACCCACTTCAGACCTAGAGACATATACAGACTGAAAGTGAGGGGATGGAAAAAAGTATTCCATGCAAATAGAAACCAAAAGAAAGCTGGAGTAGCAATTCTCATATCAGACAAAATAGACTTTAAAATAAAGACTATTAAAAGAGACAAAGAAGGATAATACATAATGATCAATGGATCGATCCGAAAAGAAGATATAACAATTGTAAATATTTATGCACCCAACATAGGAGACCCTGAATACATAAGGCAAATACTAACAGCCATAAAAGGGGAAATCTACAGTAACACATTCATAGTAGGGGACTTTAACACCCCACTTTCACCAATGGACAGATCATCCAAACTGAAAATAAATAAGGAAACACAAGCTTTAAATGATACATTAAGCAAAATGGACTTAATTGATATTTATAGGACATTCCATGCAAAAACAACAGAATACACATTTTTCTCAAGTGCCCATGGAACATTCTCCAGGATAGATGTCTTGGGTCACAAATCAAGCCTTGGTAAATTTTAACAAAATTGAAATTGTATCAAGTATCTTTTCCCACCACAACACTATGAGACTACATATCAATTACAGGAAAAGATCTGTAAAAAATACAAACACATGGAGGCTAAACAATACACTACTTAATAACGAAGTGATCACTGAAGAAATCAAAGAGGAAATCAAAAAATACCTAGAAACAAATGACAATGGAGACATGACCCGAAACCTATGGGATGCAGCAAAAGCAGTTCAAGAGGGAAGTTTATAGCAATACAACCCTCCCTTAAGAAACAGAAAACATATCGAATAAACAACCTAACCTTGCACCTAAAGCAATTAGAGAAGAAAAAATAAAAAAAAAACAAAGTTAGCAGACGGAAAGAAATCATAAAAAACAGATCAGAAATAAAAGAAAAAGAAATGAAGGAAATGATAGCAAAGATCAATAAAAGTAAAAGCTGGTTCTTTGAGAAGATAAACAAAATTGATAAACCATTAGCCAGACTCATCAAGAAAAAAGGGAGAAGACTCAAATCAATAGAATTAGAAATGAAATAGGAGAAGTAACAACTGACACTGCAGAAATACAAAAGATCATGAGAGATTACTACAAGAAACTCTATGCCAATAAAATGGACAACCTGGAAGAAATGGACACATTCTTAGAAATCCACAACCTGCCAAAACTGAATCAGGAAGAAATAGAAAATATGAACAGACCAATCACAAGCACTGAAATTGAAACTGTGTTTAAAAATCTTCCAACAAACAAAAGACCAGGACCAGATGCCTTCACAGGCGAATTCTATCAAACATTTAGAGAAAAGCTAATACCTATCCTTCTCAAACTCTTCCAAAATATAGCAGAGGGAGGAACACTCCCAAACTCATTCTACGAGGCCACCATCACCTTGATACCAAAACCAGAAAAGGATGTTACAAAGAAAGAAAACTACAGGCCAATATCACTGATGCACATAGATGCAAAAATTCTCAACAAAATACTAGCAAACACAATCCAACAGCACATTAAAAGGATCATACACCATGATAAAGTGGGGTTTATTCCAGGTATGCAAGGATTTTTCAATACGCAAATCAATCAATTTGATAAACCATATTAATAAATTGAAGGAGAAAAACCATATGGGCATCTCAATAGATGCAGAGAAAGCTTTCGACAAAATTCAACACCCATTTATGATAAAAACTCTGCAGAAAGCAGGCATAGAGCAAACTTTCCTCAACATAATAAAGGCCATATATGACAAACCCACAGCCAACATCATCCTCAATGGTGAAAAACTGAAAGCATTTCCACTAAGATCAGGAACAAGACAAGGTTGCCCACTCTCACCACTCTTATTCAACATAGTTTTGGAAGTTATAGCCACAGCAATCAGAGAAGAAAAGAAATAAAAGGAATCCAAATCAGAATAGAAGAAGTAAAGCTGTCACTGTTTGCAGATGACATGAGAGTATACATAGAGAATCCTAAAGATGCTACCAGAAAACTACTAGAGCTAATCAATCAATCTGGTAAAGTAGCAGGATACAAAATTAATGCACAGAAATCTCTGGCATTCCTATACACTAAGGATGAAAAACCTGACAGTGAAATCAAGAAAACACTCCCATTCACCACTGCAACAAAAAGAATAAAATATCTAGGAATAAACCTACCTAAGGAGACAAAAGACCTGTATGCAGCAAATTATAAGACACTGATGAAAGAAATTAAAGATGATACAAATAGATGGAGAGATTATACCATGTTCTTGGATTAGAAGAATCAACATTGTGAAAATGACTCTACTACCCAAAGCAATCTACAGATTCAATGCAATCCCTATCAAACTACCACTGGCGTTTTTCACAGAACTAGAACAAAGAATTTCACAATTTGTGTGGAAACACAAAAGACCTCGAAAAGCCCAAGCAATCTTGAGAACGACAAATGGAGCTGGAGGAATCAGGCTCCCTGACTTCAGACTATACTACAAAGCTACAGTAAGCAAGACAATATGGGACTGGCACAAAAACAGAAATATAGATCAATGGAACAGGATAGAAAGCCCAGAGATAAACCCACCCACATATGGTCACCTTATCTTTGATAAAGGAGGCAGGAATATACAGTGGAGAAAGGACAGCCTCTTCAATACGTGGTGCTGGGAAAACTGGACAGGTACATGTCAAAGTATGAGATTAGATCACTCCCTAACACCATACACAAAAATAAGCTCAAAAATGGATTAAAGACCTAAATGCAAGGCCAGAAACTTTCAAACTCTTAGAGGAAAACATAGGCAGAACACTCTATGACAAATCACAGCAAGATCCTTTCTGACCCACCTTCTAGAGAAATGGAAATAAAAACAAAAATAAACATATGGGACCTGATGAAACTTAAAAGCTTTTGCACAGCAAAGGAAACCATAAACAAGACCAAAAGACAACCCTCAGAATGGGAGAAAATATTTGCAAATGAAGCAAATGACAAAGGATTAATCTCCAAAATTTATAAGCAGCTCATGCAGCTCAATTAAAAAAAAAACAAACAACGCAATCAAAAAATGGGCAGAAGACCTAAATAGACATTTCTCCAAAGAAGATATACAGACTGCCAACAAACACATGAAATAATGCTCAACATCATTAATCATTAGAGAAATGCAAGTCAAAACTACAATGAGTTATCATCTCACACCAGTCAGAATGGCCATCATGAAAAAATCTGGAAACAATAAATGCTGGAGAGGGTGTGGAGAAAAGGGAACACTCTTGCACTGCTGGTGGGAATGTGAATTGGTACAGCCACTGTGGAGAACAGTATGGATGTTCCTTAAAAAACTACAAATAGAACTACCATATGACCCAGCAATCCGACTACTGGGCATATACCCTGAGAAAACCATAATTCAAAAAGAGTCATGTACCAAAATGTTCATTGCAGCTCTATTTACAATAGCCCAGAGATGGCAACAACCTAAGTGCCCATCTTTGGATGAATGGATAAAGAAGATGTGGCACATATATACAATGGGATATTACTCAGCCATAAAAAGAAACGAAATTGAGCTATTTGTAATGAGGTGGATAGACCTAGAATCTGTCATACAGAGTGAAGTAAGTCAGAAAGAGAAAGACAAATACCGTATGCTAACACATATGTATGGAATTTAAGAAAAAATATATCATGAAGAACCTAGGGGTAAGACAGGAATAAAGTCACAGACCTACTAGAGAACGGACTTGAGGATATGGGGAGGGGGAAGGGTGAGCTGTGACAAAGCAAGAGAGAGGCATGGACATATATACACTACGAAACGTAAGGTAGATAGCTAGTGGGAAGCAGGGAGATCAGCTCGGTGCTTTGTGACCGCCTGGAGGGGTGGGATAGGGAGGGTGGGAGGGAGGGATACGCAAGAGGGAAGAGATAATGGGAACATATGTATATGTATAACTTTGTATATATGTATATGATTCACTTTGTTATAAAGCAGAAACTAACACACCATTGTAAAGCAATTATACTCTAATACAGATGTAAAAAAATAATAATAATCAGTGTGAACTGTACTTTTCCTTTGTACATGATTACCTTTTTCCAGAATGACAAGGGGTTGTCTATAGAGGCAACTAATAAGAAAAGCTGATATTCAGGGACTTAGATATCATCTATCTCTCTAATTCTTTCCAAATCAGGCACATGACAAACTCGTGTAATAGGCTTGCAGGAAATATTTGTTTAATAAATAAATAAATTGTAGGACCTACAAATTGATTATGTCTCTGGGATAATGTCTTGAATAACATTTGAGAAATTCTGGAAACAGGTGCATTTAAGAGGTGTCTGGTTTCACTTTTATCTCTCATAAAAATGTCATTCAGTTCACAAGTTATCTTGTATATGAAAATATATATCTACCAAAGAAAGTAATGAAAGGTCTCTGTTCTTTGTTCTATACTTTTATAATCATGAGGAAAGTGATGAGGGTAAAAGATATATATATATATATATATATATATATATATATCTTAATTTTATAGGACTGTGATATAGATTACTTAACTATAATTTAAAAGCTTACTTAGATTTTTTTAATGCTTAAAGTTGAATAAAACAGCTATTTAGAGAGGCATTTCTCCTAAATCAAGAAACTAACCAACAATATAAAACAAAACATGTGATAGTGAATATTTTCAGTAAGATAAGAGGATGTACTTTTTGTCACATAAGCTGAATCTAGGAGAGGACTATGACCTTTGTTCCTAATAAAACAAGGGAGCACAACATATTTATTATGAACTAAATAATTCAAAATACCTATATTAATCAGTGGTCTCTAGAGAAACAGAACCAGTAGGAGATGATAGAAAGATAGATGATAGGTATATATAGATATATATAAACATATAGCAATAGACTTATGAGAGATTGGCTCAAGAATTATGGAGGCTGCAAAGCCCCATGATCTGCTGTCTGCAATCTGAAGGCCCTGAAAGCCAGAGGTGGAGTTCCAGTCCAAACCTGGAGGCCTGAGAACCAGGGGAACCAATGATATAAGTTCCAATCTGATTCTGAAGACCCAAAAATCAGGAGGGCCAATATCCAAATTCAGGAGAAGACGAATGTCCCAGCTCAAGCAGAGAGTAAATTTGGCCTTCCTCCACCTTTTCATTCTATTCAGACCTCCAATGGATTGGATGATACCCACCTGAACTGGTGAGCACAATCTTCTTTACTGTCTACTGATCCAAATGCTAATCTATTCCAGAAACACACTCACGGACACATGCAGAAATAATGTTTTACCAGCTATCTGGGCATCCCTTAGCCCAGTCAAGGCAACATATAAAATTAACCATCACAATACTTCAGAATAAATATTCAATATTCTTTGAGCAAAGGTCAGTGTTCAAGGTTTGACTTGAGATGGTGCCTTAAAAATGCACAGATGATAAAATATAATAGATGTCATACATGAAGTTATTCTTATTCTAGACTATTCTAGAATAATTTATAAAGCTAAAAGATTATCAAATAGTTAATATAGTTGAGTCCTGGTTTACAAAATTAAATGCAATTAAGGATGCAGTCATATGTTATAAAACATTATCAAATATCAAGTTTAAAAATTCTTAGTAATAATATAAAAATACATTGTATTTCAACATTACTGAAATGTTGGCAACATGGTAGGCTATTATGAAAATTATTGTGAGCCAAAGAATGGGAATAGAACTAGACAAAAATAGAAGAACATCATCAAAGGCAAAGTAAATTATAACTAAAAAATTAAGTCCAAATTAGGAGCTGGCAATCTAAGGTCCATGTGCCAAATATGCCTTTTGGGGGTATTTTCAAACACATGTATTGTCAACTGTGTTTCTGTCTGCCTTGTTTTAAAGAACCCGCAAAATATCCATTATCTCTTCTTAGCTTGCTGCTCTGAAGAGTGTGTGTGGTCATTATCAACACTCCAGTTGACTCATACTCTGACAAAATGACAGACAAGTTGGCACAAAGCTTTTAAAAAGTTACAACTTCTCTGAATTAACCAACTGTGGCCTAATTGACTCATTTTTTTAAAGAAAAAACTGAACAACAGCAATAACGAAGAATGAAAATCTAATGAAGCACAGCTTGGAGATACTCTAATAAACATGTGGTAGAATACGTTTTTCTTAAAAAGAAAACTCTAGGAATTTTATAATCCTAAATTGATCAACAGAGGCCTTTTATCTGATAACACAATTTCCTCAGATTGTAAGGCAGCAGGAGTCTAAGGAAACGTTGTACCCATAAAATTAGAGTCCAACAAACTTAATTTGTACTCAGTTTGAAAGTGTTTATAAATTTTTATTAAGATTCCTTCATTAGCCTTTAATACTCAACATTCTACTTATTGTGGACATATTATTACAAGAGGTCCTAGCCTAGATGACAGCACAATCTAATTAGAATGTGTCACATTTGGTGTCACTTTTTCTACCTGAAGCTCGTCATGCCTCTGTGAACAGACACGGGCTTAACCCTGAGGAGAATTTGAAAATTCATCACAGGCGAGTCACAGAAGTGTGACCAAGTTTAGGGTGAAAAAATAATTATCAGATATAGCACTCTCAAATTCTTTGGCTTTACAGATAACAAAATCTTGTTTAGCCAGAATGCCTGGGGAGCAGGACAATCTGATTAAATTGATTTTCTACCTAAATTATGGTAAACTCATAAAATTTTTAAAATTCATTATAAAAAAAGACAGAGTTATTAATAAGAATCATGTTTGACATAATAGAGGAAGAGGTGGTAGTGACAGTTAAATATTTATGATTCTCAACCATTTGGAGGCACATACACATACACACACACTACATCTCTATAGATATGAACATAGAGATAGAGGAATAATGTACAATTACAAAGTATTATTCCATATGACATTAGATATAAATAAATTGACTTAAGGAAATATATCAGTGCTTCCATAATCCAAAAAGCACCACATACTCAGGTAACAAGAAGGCAGGATGGTTGGCCACTGGAGGTGGTCCTAGATATATATTTCAATACATGCTAAAACCTTTCTAAATGCGGTTAGAGTTATTCGTGGATTAGATGGAGAGTATACCAAATAAAACTGCTTTCTTGGTGGATGAGGATCCAATAAGTAAAGCATCATATGAATTATTTTTAAAAGATCAGTAATTACTGAAGAAGATATAAGTTGGCAAAGAAAAATCTTCCAAAAACAAGTATCAAGGGAAGCTCCTGATTTCCCACATATGTAAAACATATCCTAGAGATCAGAATAAGTCAATTCTCTCTTTGCTTCTCCTTGCCCGATGAAGTTTTGGCAGAACACTTTTTCAAGTTCATAGATTTCAAAAAATCTCCAATCTCACAAACTAAACACCATCTGTAATTTTTTGTAACTGATGATATGGAATATTTTAAGTCTTCATTTTCTTTTATTCCTTTCATTACTATTGATTTGTGTGTGTGTGTGTGGTGAGAACATTTAAGATCTACCTTCTTAGCAACTTTGAAGTATATAATACAGTATTGGTGACAATAATCACAGTGCTCTGCATTAGATCTCCAGAAACTATTCATCTTATAACTGCAAGTTTGTGCCCTCTGACCAATGTTTCCCCAGTTCCCTCACTTCCCCAGACCCTGGTAACCACCATTCTACTCTCTGTCTACAAGTACAGCTTTTTTAGATTCCACATATAAGGGATATCATGAAGTATTTGTCTTTGTCTGAATTATCTCACTTAGCATAGGCCTTCAATGTTCATCTCTGTTGTCACAAGTGGCAGGATTTCCTTCTTTCTCATAGCTGAATAATATTCTATTGTATATATAAACACCACATCTTCTTTATCCATTCATCCATTGACAACACAGGTTGTTTCCATATTTTGGCTATTGTAATGTTACAAAGAACATGATATGCAGATGTCTCTTCAATACCTTCTTGTCATTCTCTTTGGATATGTACCCAGAAGTGGGATTGCTAGATGATATGGTAGTCTTTTTTTTTTTTTTTTTTTTTTTTGCGGTACGCGGGGCTCTCACTGTTGTGGCCTCTCCCGTTGTGGAGCACAGGCTCCGGACGCGCAGGCTCAGCAGCCATGGCTCACGGGCCCAGCCACTCCGCAGCATGTGGGATCTTCCCAGACCGGGGTACGAACCCGTGTCCCCTGCATCGGCAGGCGGACTCTCAACCACTGCGCCACCAGGGAAGCCCGGTAGTCTTATTTTTTATTTTTTGAGGAACTCCATAATGTTATCAATAGTGGCTGTGCTAATTTACATTTCTACAAACAGTGCACAAGGGTTCGCTTTTCTCCACATCGTCTCCAACACTTATAGCTTGACTTCTTGATGACAGCCATTCTAACAGGTGTGAAGTGATATCTCATAATTGTTTTGATTTGCATTTCTCTAATGATCAGTGATACTGAGCATCTTTTCCTATACCTGTTGGTCATTGGATATCTTCTTTGGAATAAATATCAATTCAGTTCCTCTGCACATTTTTTAATTTGTATTATTTGCTTACTTGTTTTTGAGTTGTATGATTTCTTTATGTATTTTAGGTATTAACCTTTTATCAGAAATATGATTTGAAAATATGTTCTCCCATTTGTAAGTTACCTTACCATTTTGTTGATTGTTTCTTTTGCTGTGCAGAAGCATTTTAGTTTTATGTAATCCCACTTATTTGCTTTTGTTGCTTGTGCTTTTGATGTCATATCCAAAAACCATTCCCAAGACCAATGACAGGGAGCTTTTTCTCTATGTTTTCTTCTAGGAGTTTTATGCTTACAAGTCTTATGTTTAGGTCTTTAATCCATTTTGAGTTAATTTTTGTGAGTGGTATAAGATAGGGGTCTAATTTCATTTTCCTGCCCGTGGTTATCAAGTTTTCACAACACCATTTATCGAAGAGGCTATCATTTCCCTATTGAGTATTCCTGGCTCCCTTGTCAAATATTAGTTGACCTTATAAGAGGTGTTTACTTCTGGGCTCACCATTCTGTTCTATTGGTCTATGTGTCCATTTTTATGTCAGTACCATAATTTTTTGATTACTATAGCTGTGTAGTATAACTTGAAATCAGAAAATGAGATGCCTAAAGTTTTGTTCATCTCTTTCAGAATTACTTTGGCTATTTGGGGTCTTTTGTGGCTCAGTACAAATTTTAGAATTGTTTTTACTATCTATGGAAAATACCATTGAAATTCTGATAGGAATTGCACTGAATCTATAGATGACTTTGGGTAGTATGGGCATTTTAACAAAATTACATTTTCCAATTTTTGAACATGGGATATTTTTACATTTGTTTCTGTCCTCTTCAATTTCTTTCATCAAAGTCCTGTTTTCATTGTACAGATCTTTCACTTTCTTGGTTAAATTCACTTCCAAGTATTTTATTGTTTTTGATGCTTTTGTGAATGGGATTGTTTTCTTTATTTCTTTTCAGATATTTTGTTATTACTATATAGAAACATAACTGATTTCTGTATGTTGGTTTTATATCCTGTAAATTTACTAAATTTGTTGATTAGTTTCAACAGGTTCTTTGTTGAGTCTATAGGATATTTTATATATAAGATTATACTATCTACAGATAAAGACAATTTTATTTCTTCTTTTCTCATTTGAATGCCTTTTATTTCTTTTTCTTACCTGACTACTCTAGTTAGGACTTTCAATACTATATTGAATAAGAGTCGTAAGAGTGGGCATACTTCTCTTGTTCCTGATTTTAGAAGAAAGGTGTTCATCCTTTCACCTTTGATTACAATGTTAGATGTAGGTTTGCAGTATATGGCCTTAATTATGTTGAGGTATACCCCTTCAATACCCAGTTTGTTCAAGTATTTCATCATGAAAAAATGTTGAATTTTGTTAGATGCTTTTTCTGTATCTTTTGAGATGATCATATGATCTTCATCTTTCAGTCTATGAAGTGGTATATCACATTTATCTATTTGTGTATGTTGAACAATCCTTGCATCCCAGGGATAAATCCCACTTGATCATGGTGGATGATTATTTTAATGTATTGTTGAATTGGGTTTGCTGATATTTTCTTGAGTATTTTTGCATCTATATTTATCAAGGATATTGGCCTGTAGTATCTTTTTCTGGCTTTGGTATCAGGGTAATGCTGCACTCGTTAAATGAGTTTGAGAGTGTTGCCTCCTCTTCAGTTTTTTGGAAGAGCTTGAGAAGGACTGCCATTAATTCTTTTTTAAGTGCCTGGTATGATTCACCAATAAAACAATCTGGTCCTGGGTTTTTCTCTGTTAGGAGGTTTTTGATTTATCAGATAAATTGCAGATCTTCAAGTCTTTGGGTTCAGTTACTGGAGGATTACTGTGATCTTTTGGTAATGTAATGTTTCCTTGATTCTTCATGTTCCCTGGAGTTTCCACTGATGTTTTCATGTTTAAAGTAGCAGTCACCTCCTCCAATCTATACTAGCTGCCTCAAGTGAAAGATACTTTTTATTGTTCCTGGTTATATCTGAGGCCTTCTCTGACCTTGTATGAATACACCTGCTCCACGCTTCTTGCTCCGTCTTATGGCAGAGTTCTCAAGCTTGTATGTCTTGATCTTACAGCTTACCAGGATGGCTGATGGTTATCTCTCTCGTTTCCCCAAAGGTGATGCTATGGCTCCAGTTTGTGGTTTCTCCCTTGCCCACAGACACTGCCCTGTTTTCTGCACTTACTCTCTGTGTACTGGACCTCTCTTCTGCCACCGGCCATAGTGTAGCTTTGGCACTGGGACATTGGGGGTGCCCATGGGTCCATTCAGTGGTTCCTCAGGTGAGATTTTCCCAGTGGCTCATGGGCAGACCTCCTGCTAGAGTCCAGAACCACATCTGTTTTATGACCTCTGATATTGTTAACTGCCTCTTTCTCAATCTCCCCACTCCCTCCAGTCATGGAAGTTCTGCCTCAATACTCTGGGTACTGTGGGAGAGAAAAGTGTTTCTCCATTAGCATCCTACACAACTGGGAAAGCGGGGTATTCATTCAATGTTTCCCTTATCCCCCATGGGACATATCACCACAGGCTACTTCAGCCCCGTGCTGTGCCACCTTAGTGGAGGAGCAATGCTGGCAAAGTTCCTCTTACCCTCTCCAACACAACCAAACTCATATTTCTGTTGTTCCTGTTGTTCAACAGAGTGCTGGAATCTCTCCTCAGGAAAACTGGACTTCTACAAGGGCTCTTTTATCTGTTGGTGTTTGTCCAAAATAGAGCCCTCCAGGTGCTTCCCAACCACAGTGGAAAGGAACTAAAGTTTGTTCACAGGCTCCTGCCAGTTCCACTGCCTGTATTGAGGTCTGTCTGCCTATTACCTGATGCACAGATGGAAAAGACTCCTCCTACGTGCTGTGGCATATGGTGCTGGATCCCACAAATCCCACAGAGACACTTTTGTTCACGGGTGAATGCCAAAGTTTAGTTGTTAAAAAGAGGACAAAAGGAGGGATGTCTTATGTAGCCATTATGCTGATGCCCAAGTCTTCATTTTCTTGATGCTTCCTGTCGAAGATGGGATAATGGCTTCTTATCCATCACAAATTCATGTATTTGACTGTATGTGTATATATATATATATTTGATGGCTGGCTTCCATTAGTTTTCTTTCCAGTAAAGAAAAAAAGTGCTCCTGTTGACACTTCCATCATTCAAGATAAACTACCATCTATAGGCTGCCTAGACTTTGTTTCAGAGAATGAGTTGACATGAGTAAAGATACCACTAAAGATAGACTACACTGCCAAAGACAGAATAATATTAATTGGGTTTATGTATGATATGGGTGTTAATGCTGTTGCTCTGAAGAATGGGTATGAAGTGTTTCTCTAGAAAGCGTGCTTGATCACAAAACTCCTGTTGTAGAAACAGATATATAAGGAACCACCTTTGTTTCTAACCTTCTAAAGTCATCTTGTAAATTCTGAACCCCAAAAAAATTAACATAGACTTTGCACTTGTGAACAGTATACCTTGTAACATAGGTTACAAAATATATTTGACTTGGCAATGAACTACATTTTCAGAAATGATAGTTATTACCATGATGTTTCCATGGCATATGTTGACTTTGCACTAACAGCCATAAATCAGTAATTTAAAATTTAAAGGCCATCTACTACTGTATTTTTAATTGTGATCCTCACACATGACCTTCATTTTTATCATGGTAATTTCTTAATTTTACACATCAAAAGTCTACAAAAAGTGTATGGGTTTCTATGTTGTCCAATCTGGTTCCTTTAGAAAGTTAACTAAGTTACTAGTACCTTATCTTATACTCCCTATGTCTGAAAGTCTCAGCCCAAAGAACAGAGAAGCCAAGATTTTAGAAACTGAATTCAATTAGAAAAATTCTTATACATTCCTTAATAACAATAAAATATATTTACCTCAATAAAAGTAAATAATGCACTTTTCTAATATTTAATTATTTTTAAGGGCTGCTAAAGATCATTGTCCCAATTTTTTTAGTTTTTTTTTTTTGGTTGACTTGCCTAAGTAATTAATTTTTCAGTGGTTCATGATGATTTATAATGTTCCTTACCTTTGTGTCAACCACAAGAACATCATTTTTAAAATAAATTTCTTCACATAATTGACTATTTCAGTTTTAAAATCAGTGTAAAGGTATACAGGTTTTTCTTGTACTAACCTATCTGCTCATGATTCACCTTCTATACTCAGTATGAAAACTGGGTGAAAATTGACAATTCATGACTGGAATTGTCTCTAAGTAGAAGTAGACGGCTTTGCCAAGAAATAAAGCAAAATAGCAAAATGAAGAAGCAGGGAGAGATTTATTTTCTCCTGGAAATGTGCCTGTCTGATGCAGGTACATCATTTATGCTCTACTTTTTTTTCTAAAGAAGACAAATAATATCCATTCCCTTATGAAAACCTCTCATTCCAAAAAAAATTGCTACTTTGTCTAATGCCTTAAGTCTCAAAGTGGATTCCAGTTGTTTGTGTCATCCTGGGATATGAAATCAAATACTAAAAAGAGTGGACTAGGGCTCTCCTGGTGGCGCAGTGGTTGAGAGTCCGCCTGCCGATGCAGGGGACACGGGTTCGTGCCCCGGTCAGGGAGGATCCCACATGCCGCGGAGCGGCTGGTCCCGTGAGCCATGGCCGCTGGGCCTGCGCGTCCGGAGCCTGTGCTCCACAATGGGAGAGGCCACAGCAGTGAGAGCCCCGCGTACCGCAAAAAAAAAAAAAAAAAAAAAAAAAAGTGGACTAATCCAAATTATTAAACTTTAATTCCTTCAAAGTCGAATGATCAGGTTCTGGGATCAAGAGTAGAATGTACTTCAGTCTATCCGAACCATAGAAAATAATACATGTTGGGTAATGTTGGTACATATAAATAATAATTTTACAATATCAAGTTGATTTCTAGTTGAGGAACCTGGAAGCCAATTCTGCAGCTCTCAGAAATTGGTGGAGTTTTCCAGTGTTTGCATATTCACTATAGGCTATAATTCTTTGTAAATACCGTAACAGAAGAAATGCAAAGAGAAAAAGATGTGAATGTTGATGTGGAATACTCTAATATGAAACTGGAAACAAATCTAAAATCTTAATTACTGAAAGCAATGCATTAATGGCAAAACAAAATTCAGGGAGAGCAGAAAAAATATTTTTATCTTTATAAAAAGAAACTGAACTTATACAGAGCAACATGTTACCTAATGCCCAACCTGCAGAGGATTTTGTATGCCTGCTACAATTCAGTTGATGTGAACCAAAAAAATGAAAGAAATTTCTCTACATGTAGAATATCTGTCATGAAACAAATATCAGATAAGGTAAGTAATGCTTTGGGTATTCTAAAATCCCATTTTAAATATAATAACTTTAAAATATTAAGTGCATGTGATATTATCTTTCATCTTAAAATGATTTTTATTTTGTCTTAATACTTCATTTTGATGTTTCCTTTATTAAATGTCTAAATCAGGGGATAGTTTTATATGTTAATGAAATGTATAATCTTGTCACTACATATCAGCTCATACTATTATCATATAAGTATATTATTACATTATATCAGTTTGTTTTGCAGAAAACCTCTGAAACTTTTAGTATTGCCCTTTCAGAAAAATGATGCACTGTTTATTGCTATTCTTTATTTGAACATGTTTAAATAATAATGAATCAGCATAATTGGCAACATTTTTTCCTTAGTGATCCATATAATATATCTTACAGTCAATGGCATCTTAGATTCAATGAAATAAGAAGAGTGATAATACATAACTTTTATTGAGCTTTCCCTACTGCCACACACAAGATTTTGCATGTGTTAATTTCATTTAATCATTACAAAACTCTTAAGGTAGAACCTAATACTATTGCTATTTTATGCATTTGCAAATCAAGGTACAGTGGGTATATAATAATTACCCTAGATCAAACAGTAATGAAGCTTTGAACCCAGTATAACTATAGAGGCAGTCAACTTAAACACCTCATCACATTGTAACACTCAAGATATGCTATTTACTTGGAAGTAATCTTCTTCTTTAGGGGAAAATGAATAGCCTTAGATCTGAAACTAAAGTAGAAAATACTGTTCCTCCTAGAAAATCTCATCATTATCTCTCAACAATTTAATGGCATCCTGTCAAAGATACAGTTTTCAAAAGAGATTTTAAAGTTCTGTTGTGAAATACTTCAAAGTTATTGCTAAATAAGAAATATTGACCCAACTTGTAGCAGTCCTTTAAGAACTACACTTTTACGTATGAATGTGGGTTAAAAAGAGCTACATTGTGTAGAGCTAGAGAAGGAAGCAAACAAATTAACCAACATTGCATCCAGTTTTTTATGGGAAATTAGGTTTTGGTTCTCACTGGCCATACAATGTAGTGTTTACAGCCTTTAATTAAACTTAAACAGAACTTAAAACAGCAACAATTTCAATATTTAGGTGTAAACTGGTTCTGGACAACATTCCCCCCCAAAAATGAATTCTGCATATACATGTGGGATAATAATATCTTACACAGCATGCAGAGAATCTAAAAAGAATAGAAAAATTATATAGAAATAATGTGGAGAGTGCACAGTACAGGCAAGAAGTAAAGTGAAATTTGTATCTCTGAATCTCATTTATCAAAAATGACCTCTTAAAATTTAGAAACATTTTCTGCAATGTATTATCATTTATGATTCATAAAAAACATTCTTAATCATGAAATATTACCTAACATATTCTGCCTGAATACCTATTTCTTTTGTCAGAATTAATTGAAAATTCTGTTTTTGCCAGTTTGTACATCTGTCCCATAATATAACTAAAATGTTTTTGTGGTTCTGCAAGGTTGTTCCTAAGAACTCTTAGGATGGAGTAATTGAAAACATTTGCCTTGTAAAACATATTATCTAGGTTTTTTCATCTATTAGATACTAAAGTGACGAGGTTTGAGCAGACCAATTCATCCCAGGTAGAGCATTGCTCTCAGTGCTTATGTAATTACAACTTCATTCATGCCTAAATGTAAAGACAACAGAAACATCAGCTAGGATTACATGGCTGTGATACCAGTTAAGTTTTTTTCTACTGAATAGGTTGTATGCCTTAGTAACCCCACATCTTATGTTAACATAGCATATCAGTGGTGAAAAACATATCAGCATCCATACCAGTCAACCTGTATAAGAAGGGATCATGTTTTACATCTACACCTCAAGTGAGTACAGTTAGTTTGGAAAAGAATCATCCTTTAGAGCTATCAATACAGAACTTTTCAGTGAATAAATGGAATGGTATTATCAGACTTAGGAGTATTTATAGATAGTATAAAGTTTGATTCAGTTTATCTCAAAAAATATAATTCATAAACCACATAATATTTGCCAGGGACTGTGCTAGATGATATACTGGAGTAGCAAAAAGCCACACTTCCTTCCCTCAGGAAAGCAATAACCAAGTGTGAGAGATAGACAAATATAGTCATTCAGGGTATCACCAAGTACAAGGTATACCTTGACATTTTCACTGATATCAAATGAGTTCTTCTTCTTGATATAATTTTGAAGAAGATAAAATATCAGAAGTAATTTTGAAGAGTCAAATAATTCTAATACAAACTTATTTGCTGACATTTGGGTAACTAAGCATATGAATCTGCCTATAATATAAGAGTGGGGAATAATTTTATGAGCAGCTAAATCCTATACAGCCAGGTATTAGAACACATATCTAGACTCACCATTAAATAAAAGTTTGTTTCTTACCTCTATAAAATATTCAATATGAAATGTCAGGTGTAAAAATATACAAACATCACACAAGAAAAATCAATTTCTTTTTCAGAAATAAGAGTTCTTCCTCAAAATCTACAATTTGATTTTTTTTAATTTTTACATTTGCAAAGGTTACTAAGTCTCTGTCAAAACTTGTATTTCATATATGTGTATACATATACATATATACGTATGTATATGCATATTAGACACACATACACACAGAAAGGAGATTATGTTTTCATGTAAATTCAAGGATCTTCAAACCAACCAGGAGTTATTAAAATTATATGTGTGTAACATAGCCTCACTAAGAGTTTCCTACTCAAGCTCTGGCTGAGAGTTTTCTTTCCTCTTTGCTTCCAGGAACATATTGGAAAACAAAGATTAAAGAGAATTCTGAAGTAAGTCATTTACTGAGAATTTAATTGTGAGTTTGCCAACCATGGTTTGATTTTTCATCGTCTTGTTCCAGGGTTATAAACCTTTCAAATTCATTTATATTTATAAATAATTCCCACTACATTACGTGCATGGATTATTAGGAATGTCTCCCAACAGAATTTTGTCAACTTTCTGTACATAATTAATTAAAAGCCCTGGTTCACTTTTTATCAAACTTTCACAGTGGGTTAGAATATCTGAAATCTAAACTGAAAGTCTCTTTTAATCCAAATGACTACTCATTCTCTAGTTTGGAAGTCTCTTTATTTCATGGATTTGAAAAGGGAGATTAAAGCCATCGGAGAAATCACCTTGGGCAGAATGTGGTTTTGCTGATAACAGAATTATGTTTCACAGCAAAGGAAGCCAGACCCTGTATCTAATTAACAAACCAACTGTGATAAAAACGAGTCAAAGGAGAAAACTTCTGGCCTAAAACTATGATCCCACCTACAAAAGAATGGAGAGGGTATAACAGTTGACCTCTGTCCATACAATATTTACAATTCCCATTGTATTTCTAAGAGGAACTCAAATAAGCACAGCCTTCATATGCCCTGTAGCAGAGTAAAATCCCTAATACTACAACTTCACCTAACCCAGCTTCCTCGCAAAGGGACCTTTGAATCACCTAAGGAGATTTTAAAACCTACCATTGCCTGGGCTCTAGCACTCAGATTCTGTTTCAATTAGTCAAGATGGGAATAGAGAACAGTTTGTTTATGATATAATTATATGCATATATCATCAGGTGATATTACTATGCAAACAAGGTTGAAAATGCTGAAGCCCCAGTCTGTTAATTCTGAGGAATTTGGAGTCATGTAAAAATGTATGGATTGTGTTAATCTTCATAATATTCACTTTGTTTATCCTATCGTTTCCTCAGCATTACCTTAAATTTTGAAAGTGTGAATTTAGCATGAAGCAGTAGGTAATATACCAAAGATGCAGAAGGGTAAAATTGGCAATGATAATAAGTATATATTTAAAGTAGCACTTTACCAAGTAAAGCACTTGAAATTTAAAAGATGTTTCATATCCGTTGTCTTATACACCTGCTGTCGGTGATGGTATTGTTGTTTTTAGACTCAGGTGCCCAGATTTGAGTTAATCATATTCCTCTATCTATGGCACATTTACATGTTAGGCGCATGCAACATTTCTTCCATTTATTTAATCTTCTGTCTCTCTCCCATTACCCCCACAACAGTAACAAAACAATCCAATTAGCAAATGGGCAAAAGACATGATGAGATATTTTACCAAAGAGATTACAGAGATGGAAAATAAGCTCATGAAACGATGTTCAACATCACTAGCCACTGTGCAAATACAAATTAACATCACAATGAGTTATCACTATATGGGGGCACACCTCATTTTATTGCATTTCACTTTTTTGTGCTTCACAGATGTTGCATTCTTTTACAAATTGAAGAAAACTGTCGAGCAAGTTTATTGGTACCATTTTTCCAACAGCACTATTGTTTAACTAAAGTATGTACATTTTTTTCTAGACATAATGCTATTACATACTTAATAGACTATACTATAGTGTAAATGTTAAGTTTTATATGAGCTGAAAAACCAAAAAATTCATATGACTCGCCTTATGGTGATATTTGCTTTACTGCAGTGGTCTGGAACTGAACCTGAAATATTTCCATTACAGGTGTATAGATATGACTGTACTTATTAAAATGGACTGATGTTAATATGCTCTTTGGTGACCTGTGAGTCATTCAAAAAACCAAAGTCGAGTAATTTTTAAAAATTTCTCTGTATTGCTGTAGCTTTATGGTAAGTCTTGAAATCATATAGTGTATTATCTCCAAAATTTTATTCTTCTTTTTCAAAATGGCTTTGATATTCTACATTATATACATTTCCAAGTGCATTTTAGAATTATCTATTATGCTTTAAAATGCCTGCAGGAAATTTTGTAGATCTATTTTGGGGGAATCTTAATATTGTCTTCTAATCCATAAACATGATACATCTATTTATAGAGGTCTTTTTCGCAAAAAGACTTCATTGTTTAAACGCATAGATCTGGCTGAAATGTTATTAGATTTATGCTAAGGTATTTGATGTCATTTTTGATATTACTATATATATATATATATATTTTTTTTTTGCGTTACGCGGGCCTCTCACTGTTGTGGCCTCTCCCATTGCGGAGCACAGGCTCCGGACGTGCAGGCTCAGCGGCCATGGCTCACGGGCCTAGCTGCTCCATGGCATGTAGGATCTTCCCGGACCGCGGCACGAACCCGTGTCCCCTGCATCGGCAGGCGGACTCTCAACCACTGCGCCACCAGGAAAGCCCACTATATATTTTGAGATACTTAAAATTTTGTTTTCCAATTGTTCATTGCTAATATATAGAAAGTCAATTTTTATTGATATTGAATCTTGCAACTTGGCAAATTCAACGATTCTGATGATTTTGGAAATATAAGGTTTAGTAAGTAAACAATTATGTTATTTGGAAAAATTATAGTTTAAAATTTTTCTTTCTAAATTGATTGCCTTTTAATTTCCCCCTAACCTTATAGCACTTCCTAGGACCTTTAGAATAATGGTAAATGGAATTGGTGAGAGCTAAGCTTGTTCTCTACCTTAAGAGAAAAAATGTTTAGTGTTTCTCCATTAGACTACGCATATGAATTACCTATAGTTTTGTTTTTTTTTTTAACGGCCTTTAGCATCTTGAGGAAATTTCCTTTAAATCCTATTTTGATTAGAGTTTTCAAAGAAAAGAGACATAAAATTTTGTCAAATGTTTTTGCTGTGTAATTGAAATATATAATTTTTCATTGTTATTCTGCTAATGTGGTGTTTTACATTGTTTGATTTCAATTCTTGAATCAAACTTGCATTCCTGTGATAAGCCTGACTTAGTCACGATGATTTATCTTTTTTTAATGTATTGCTGATTTACTAGCATTATGTTGAGAATTTTTACATCTGTATTCATGCCAAATTTTGATATACAAATCTCTTTTGTTGTAGCATTTTTTCAGGTTTTGGTATAAAATTAATATTGACCCATAAAATACGTTGGAAATTGTTCACTCCTATATTTCTCAAAGAGTGTGTGAAGTATTGATATTATGTCTTTATTAAATGTTTAGTACAATTCACTAATGAAGCCAACTGGGCCTGGAAATCTCTTTGTGAAAAAGTTTATGATTATGAATTATATTATTTTAATAAATAAGGGGCTCTTTGTATTTTCTTGTTTCTTCTATGTCAATGCTAGTAATGTATGTCTTACAAGGGTTTTGTACATTTTATATAAATCATCAAACATGTTAATATAGAGTTGTTTGCAATATTTTTGTATTACCTTTTAATTTCTATAGGATCTTCACTTATGTTCTCTCTTGTATTATTTTTATGATAATGTGTGGTTTCTCAGTTTTTTTCTTAATCTTTTTTTCAGATTTAGCAATTTATCAGTCTTTTTAAATAACTAATTTTGGCATTGTCAATTTTCTCTACTGTGTCATTTTTTTGTTTTCTTGATTTCTGCTCTTATTTTATAATTTCTTTTATTTACTTAGGTTTTAATTTGCTCTTCTTTTACTAACTTCTTGAACTGACAGTGGAGACCATTAACTGTATATCTTTACTCTTTTCTAATATAAATGTTCAAAGTTACATAATTTCTTCTAAGTATTGCTTTTACTGCATTTCACAACCTTTAATGCTATGTTTCCTTACCATTCATTTCAGTTCTGAACCTTCATTCTAGAGACTACAATATTTATCTTTAATTGATCACAGTCTACTTTCAATATTATTACACTATTTTTAAAAAAGGGTAAGAGAACTCTTATACTCTAATTCTATTTTCCCACTACTGCCCTTTAGAGACTTGTCTTAAAATTTGATTTTCTAGGGCTTCCCTGGTGACGCAGTGGTTGAGAGTCCGCCTGCCGATGCAGGGGACATGGGTTCGTGCCCCAGTCCAGGAGGATCCCACATGCCATGGAGCGGCTGAACCCGTGAGCCATGGCTGCTGAGCCTGTGCGCCCGGAGCCTGTGCTCCGCAGCAGGAGAGGCCACAACAGTGAGAGGCCCGCATACCACAAAAAAATAAATAAATAAAAATAAAAAATAATTTGATTTTCTATACACAAAAACACTATTAATACATTACACTTTTAAAGTTATGTATTTTTATTTCTGCTTTAATTAACTGACTCACCTAAAGATACACACACACAAACACACACATGATTTAACTATCTACCAAATGTGCACAATTTCTTGTATACTTTCCTCTGCAGCTCTTGTGACCTTGTATGATTTCTCTTCAACCTTAAGAAATTTTTTTTTTTTTTAGAATTTCTTGTAGTTCAGGTATGCCAGGGATAAATTATCTTAGTTTTAGTATCCCACTCCAAAAATGAATTCTGTCAGCTTTATTTTATCCCAGAATAGTTTCATGTTATCCTTATTTTTGAAAGATATTTTGCTGAATATAGATTCTAGCTTGACAGTTCTCCCTCCCCTCCTCAGCATTTTAAAAATGCCATCCCATTGTTTACTGCCTTCCACTGTTTCTGGTGAGAAGCTAGCCATTATTAGTTAACATCATTTCCTTCTCTATAATATGTTTTATCTTCACTGGCTGCTCTTAAAATTTATTATTTATCTTTACTTTTTTAGTAGTTGAACTAAAAAACACCTAGGTGTGTTTTAATTGTACGTTTTTGCAACTATCCTGTTTTCAGGTTTTGTTTTTCTTTTTAAATTTTTGAATTTTATTTTATTTATTTTTTTATACAGCAGGTTCGTATTAGTCATCCATTTTATACATATTAGTGTATATATGTCAATCCCAATCGCCCAATTCATCACACCACCATCCCCCCACCACTAATCCTCCTTAGTGTCCATACTTTTGTTCTCTACATCTGTGTCTCTATTTCTGCCCCACAAACCGGTTGATCCGTACCATTTTTCGAGGTTCCACATATATGCATTAATATAGGGTATTTGTTTTACTCTTTCTGACTTACTTCACTCTGTATGACAGTCTCTACATCCATCCATGTCTCTATAAATGACCCAATTTTGTCTCTATAAATGACGCAATTTCGGCTGAGTGATATTACATTATATATATGTACCACATCTTCTTTATCCATTCGTCTGTTGATGGGCATTTAGGTTGCTTCCATGACCTGGCTATTGTAAATAGTGCTGCAATGAACACTGGGGTGCATGTGTCTTCTTGAATTATGGTTTCCTCTGGGTATATGCCCAGTAGTGGGATTGCTGGGTCATATGGTAATTCTATTTTTAGTTTTTTAAGGAACCTCCATACTGTTCTCCATAGTGGCTGTATCAATTTACATTCCCACCAACAGTGCAATAGGGTTCCCTTTTCTCCACACCCTCTCCAGCATTTGTTGTTTGTAGATTTTCTGATGATGCCCATTCTAACTGGTGTGAGGTGATACGTCATGGTAGTTTTGATTTGCATTTCTCTAATAATTAGTGATGTTGAGCATTATTTCATGTGTTTGTTGGCAGTCTGTATATCTTCTTTGGAGAAATATCTATTTAGGTCTTCTGCCCATTTTTTGACTGGGCTTTTTTTTAATATTGAGCTGCATGAGATGCTTATATATTTTGGAGATTAATCCTTTGCTGATTTGCTTGCAAATATTTTCTCCCATTCTGAGGGTTGTCTTTTCGTCTTTTTTATGGTTTCCTTTGCTATGCAAAAGCTTTGAAATTTCATTAGGTCCCATTTGTTTAGTTTTGTTTTTATTTCCATTACTCTAGGAAGTGAATCAAAAACGACCTTGCTGTAATTTATGTCAAAAAGTGTTCTTCCTATGTTTTCCTCTAAGAGTTTTATAGTGTCCAGTCTTACATTTAGGTCTCTAATCAATTTTCAGTTTACTTCTGGGTATGGTGTTAGGGAGTGTTCTAATTTCATTCTTTTACATGTAGCTGTCCAGTTTTCCCAGCACCACTTACTGAAGAGACTGTCTTTTCTCCATTGTATATCCTTGCCTCCTTCGTCATAGATTAGTTGAACACAGGTGTGCGGGTTTCTCTCTGGGCTTTCTATCCTGTTCCACTGATGTATATTTCCGTTTTTGTGCCAGCACCCTATTGTCTTGATTACTGTAGCTCTGTAGTATAGTCTGAAGTCAGGGAGTCTGGTTCCTGCAGCTCCGTTTTTTCCCTCAAGACTGATTTAGCTACTCGGGGTCTTTTGTGTCTCCATAAAAATTTTAAGATTTTTCGTTCTAGTTCTGTAAAAAATGCAACTGGTAATTTGATAGGGATTGTATTGAATCTGTAGATTGCTTTGGGTCGTATGGTCATTTTCACAATATTGATTATTCCAATGCAAGAACATGGTATATCTCTACATCTGCTTCTATCATCTTTAATTTGTTTTATCAGTGTCTTATAGTTTTCCATATACAAGTCTTTTGTCTCCCTAGGTAGGTTTATTCCTAGGTATTTTATTCTTTTCATTGCAAGGGTAAATGGGAGTGTTTCCTTAATTTCTCTTCCAGATATTTCATCATTAGTGTATAGGAATGCAAGAGATTTCTGTGCATTAATTTTGTATCCTGTAACTTTACTAAATTCATTGATTAGCTCTAGTACTTTTCTGGTGGCATCTTGAGGATTATCTGTGTATAGTATCATGTCATTTGTAAACAGTGACAGTTTTACTTCTTATTTTCTAATTTGAATTCCTTCTTTTTCTTTTTCTTCTCTGATTGCTGTGGCTAGGACTTCCAAAACTATGTTGAATAATAGTGGTGAGAGTGGACATCCTTGTTTTCTTCCTGATCTTAGAGGAAATGCTTTCAGTTTTTCACGATGGAGAATGATGTTGGCTGTGGGTTTGTCGTATATGCCCTTTATTATGTGGAGGTAGGTTCCCTCTATGCCCACTTTCTGGTGAGTTTTTATCATAAATAGGTGTTGAATTTTGTCAAAAGCTTTTCCTGCATCTATTGAGATGATCATATGGTTTTTATTCTTCAATTTGTTAATATCGTTTATCACATTGATTGATTTGCATATATTGAACAATTCTTACATCTCTGGGATAAATCCCACTTGATCATGGTGTATGATCCTTATAATGTGTTGTTGGATTCTGTTTTCTAGTATTTTGTTGAGGATTTTTGCATCTATGTTCATCAGTGATATTGGTCTGTAATTTTGTTTTTTTGTAGTATCTTTGTCTGGTTTTGGTATCAGGGTAATGGTGGCCTCATAGAATGAGTTTGGGAGTGTTCCTTCCTCTGCAGTTTTTTGGAATAGTTTGAGAAGGATGGGTGTTAACTCTTCTCTAAATGCTTGATAGAATTCACCTGTGAAGCACTGGTCCTGGACTTTTGCTTGCTGGAAGATTTTTAATCACCATTTCAATTTCATTGCTTGTGATTGGTGTGTTCATATTTTCTATGTCTTCCTGGATCAGTCTTGGAAGGTTAAACCTTTCTAAGAATTTGTCCATTTCTTAAAGCTTGTCCATTTTGGCACAGAGTTGCTTGTAGTAGTCTCTTAGGATGTTCTGTATTTCTGTGGTGTCTGTTGTAACTTCTCCTTTTTCATTTCTAATTCTTTTGACTTGAGTCCTCTCCCTGGTTTTCTTGATGAGTCTGGCTAATGGTTTATCAATTTTGTTTATCTTCTTAAAGAACCAGCTTTTAGTTTTATTCATCTTTGTTATTGTTTTCTTTGTTTCTATTTCATTTATTTCTGCTCTGATCTTTATGATTTCTTTCCTTCTACTAACTTTGGGTTTTGTTTGTTCTTCTTTTTCTAGCTCCTTTAGGTATAAGGTTAGATTGTTTATTTGGGATTTTTCTTGTTTCTTGAGGTAGGCTTGTATTGCTATAAACTTCCCCCTTAGAACTGCTTTTGCTGCATCACTTAGGTTTTGGATCGTTGTGTTTTCATTGTCATTTGTCTCTAGGTATTTTTTTGTTTCCTGTTTCATTTCTTCAGTGATCTCTTAGTTATTTAGTAACGTATTGTTTAGCCTCCATCTGTTTGTGTTTTTTAACATTATTTCCCTGTAATTGATTTCTAATCTCATAGTGTTGTGGTCAGAAGAGATGTTTGATATGCTTTCAATTTTCTTAAATTTACTGAGGCTTGATTTGTGACCCAAGATTGATCAATCCTAGAGAATGTTCTGTGTGAACTTGAGAAGAAAGTATAATCTGCTGTTTTGGGATAGAATGTCCTATAAATACCAATTAAGTCTCTCTGGTCTATTGTCTCATTTAAAGCTTGTGTTTCCTTATTAATTTTCTGTCTGGATGATCTGTCCATTGGTGTAAGTGAGGTGATAAAGTCCCCCCACTATTATTGTGTTACTGTCGATTTCTTCTTTTATAGCTCTTAGCAGTTGCCTTATGTATTGAGGTGCTCCTGTGTTGGGTGCATATATATTTATAATTGTTATATCTTCTTCTTGCATTGATCCCTTGATCATTTTGTAGTGCCCTTCCTTGTCTCTTGTAACATTCTTTATTTTAAAATGTATTTTATCTGATATGAGTATTGCCACTCCAGCTTTCTCTTATTTCCATTTGCATGGAACATCTTTTTCCATCATCTCACTTTCAGTCTGTATGTCCCTAGGTCTGAAGTGGGTCTCTTGTAGATAGCATATATATGGGTCTTGGTTTTGTATCCATTCAGCAAACCTGTGCCTTTTGGTTGAAGCATTTATTCATTCATGTTTAAGGTAATTATCAATACATATGTTCCTATTACCATTTTCTTAATTGTTATGGGTTTGTTTGTGTAGGCCTTTTTCTTCTCTTGTGTTTCCCACTTAGAGAAGTTCCTTTAGCATTTGTTGCAGAGCTGGTTTAGTGGTGTTGAATTCTCTTAGCTTTTGCTTGTCTGTTAAGCTTTTGATTTCTCCAACGAATCTGAATGAGATCCTTGCCAGGTAGAGTAATCTTGGTTGTAGGTTCTTCCCTTTCATCACTTTAAATATATTGTGCCATTCCCTTCTGGCTTGTAGAATTTCTGCTGAGAAATCAGCTGTTAACCTTATGGGAGTTCCCTTGTATGTTATTTGTCATTTTTCCCTTGTTGCTTTTAATACTTTTTCTTTGTCTTTAATTTTTATCTATTTGATTACTATGTCTTGGCGTATTTCTCCTTGGGTTTATCCTTCCTGGGACTCTCTGTGCTTCCTGGACATGGGTGACTATTTCCTTTCCTATGTTAGGAAAGTTTTCGACTATAATCTCTTCAGACATTTTCTTGGGTCATTTCTCTCTCTCTTCTCCTTCTGGGACCCCTATAAAGCAAATGTTGTTGCATTTAATGCTGTCCCAGAGGTCTCTTAAGCTGTATTCATTCTGTTCATTCCTTTTTCTTTATTCTGTTCTGCGGCAGTGAATTCCAACATTCTGTCTCCCAGGTCACTTATCTGTTCTTCTGCCTCAGTTATTCTGATATTGATTCCTTCTAGTGTAGTTTTCATTTCAGTTATTGTGTTGTTCATCTCTCTTTGTTTGTTCTTTAATTTTCTAGGTGTTTGTTCTTTCATTCTTCTAGGTCTTTGTTAATCATTTCATGCATGTTCTTGATCTTTGCCTCCATTCTTTTTCCGAGGTCTTGGATCATCTTTACTATCATTATTCTGAATTCTTTTTCTGGAAGGTTGCCTATCTCCACTTCATTTAGTTGTTTTTCTGGGTTTTATCTTGTTCCTTCACCTGGTACATAGCCCTCTGCCTTTTCATCTTGTCTATCTTTCTGTGAATGTGGTTTTTGTTCCACAGGCTGCAGGACTGCAGTTCTTCTTGCTTCTGCTGTCTGCCCTCTGGTGAATGAGGCTATCTAAGAGGCTTGTGCAAGTTTCCTGATGGGAGGGACTGGTGGTGGATAGAGCTGGGTGTTGCTCTGGTGGGCAGAGCTCAGTAAAACTTTAATCCGCATTTCTTCTGATGGGTGGAGCTGGGTTCCCCCAGTTGTTTGGCCTGAGGCGACCAACACTGGTGCCTACCAGGGCTCTTAGGTGGGGTTAATGATGGACTCTGGGAGGGCTCACACCACAGACTACTTCCCAGAACTTCTTCTGCCAGTGTCCTTGTCCTCACGGTGGGCCACAGCCACCCCCCGCCTCTGCAGGAGACCCTCCAACACTAGCAGGTAAGTCTGGTTCAGTCTCCAATGGGCTCACTGCTCCTTCGTCTGGGTCCTGATGCACACACTTCTTTGTGTAGTGTGCCCTCCAAGAATGGAGTCTCTGTTTCCCCCAGTTCAAAGTCCTGCAATCAAATTCTGCTACCCTTCAAAGTTTGATTCTCTAGGAATTCCTCCTCCCATTGCCGGACCCCCAGGTTGGGAAGCCTGATGTACGGCTCAGAACCTTCACTCCAGTAGGTGGACTTCTGTGGTATAAGCGTTCTCTAGTTTGTGAGTCACCCACCCAGCAGTTATGGGATTTGATTTTACTGTGATTGCACCCCTCCTACAATCTCATTGTGGCTTCTCCTTTGTCTTTGGATGTGTGGTATCTTTTCTGGTGAGTTCTAGTGTCTTCCTGTCAATGATTGTCCAGCATTTAGTTGTGATTCTGGTGTTCTCACAAGAGGGATTTAGCACACATCCTTCTATTCCGCCATCTTGAACCAACCTCCTTTCCCTATAATAACTTTAAAAGGAGTATAACCTTTCACTGCTACCATTCTCACCGAAGCTGCCACATCTCTTGTCTGGACTGTTGTAATAGCTTCTTAACTGAATTCCTGCTTCTGCCCTCACCGATGCTTTCATTTTGCTGAGGTTCTTTATTCTGTGGGTTGCTGTTCTCTTTAATTTGGAAAGATTTTAGCCATTATTTCTTCAAGTTTTATTTTTTCTTTCTCTCTTTTGAGCCTCCAATTACATTCTTAGATATTTTGGTATTATTCCACAATCTTGGATACATTATTTATCATTACTATTTGTAGTCATTTTTTTTCTCTTTGTACTTTGGTTTGGATTTTTTTCTATTTGTATTCAAGTTCATGATATGAACTATGATATTTCTAGTTTGTTTGCAGCCCACTTAAATAAATCCTTCGTTTCTGAAATTATATTTTAAGTCTCTAGAATTTTATTACATAGTTCCCATGGCTCTTGTGAAATTAAACATTTTTCATGAAACTGTTCTCCTTGATACTTTATCATATTCATTATAGTTAATTTAAAATCTTAAAATCCCTGTTTGATAATTCCCGCATCAAGCTCTCTCTGAGGTTAATTATATTATTTCCTCCCTTGACAATGGGCTATATAGACTCGATGTTTAATGTGTCTGGCAATTATTGACTGTATGTCAGGTATTTTGTAGAAACTGAAATAAATAATATTTATCTCAACAAATAGCCAAGCTCATTTTACTCTCAGGCTGGTAGTATCAGGCCTCAGTCAGTATAATCTATGATTGAGTTTGTTCTAGGCTGTGTTAAACCTATAATTTGTTTCAACTTACCACTGCCTTCAAATGTCTTGAAGAAAGGACCAGCACTTTCTTTTCAGTAGCCCCTGGTTTCTAAACATTGGTGAGGTACCAGAAATATACCTTTTCTTTATAGCCAAGGCTCAGAGAATTTAATTGACCTGCTCAGGTTTACATCATTAATAATTTATAAATCAGCAACTCTGAATCCTGTTTTCACAGCCAGCAAACATCTAATGCTTCAAATGAGTAAAGAAAATTGTATAGCTTGGAGGAGTACCTGAGGCTTTGTTATCAGTCCTATACATAAAACAGGTGGTTTAATTCCCAGACCAGGCAGAAAGAATGCAAAGAAAACAATGGATTTCAAAATGTGAAAAGTATGTGATATGTGAGACTGAGGAGCAGATCATATAGGTTATTAAAACAATGAAACCTAAATAATCATAAACTATATTTTATCTCAAATTTTCTATTCTTTGCCATAATATCTTCACAATTTTATTAGACCCAGGTTACTGACTTAGGATTAGTTTCCACTTCAGATTTAGGCAGATGCTGATCAGAAGGTAGAATATGTCATTATTATCTTTCTAAATCCCCTTCAATTCCAGCTTTTTACTACTCTCATGATTTCTCTTTTCACCTTCATTAGAATCTTCATTAATAAGTTTCTTTATTTGTTTTGTGACTGGTTGTTTCAACTTCTAGATATGACTTAGTGTGCACTTTCTCCCACATTTTTTCTTTCTATCTATCTTCCTTTAATCTTAGCCAATTCAACTAGTGCAATTAAGATTTCCAATATCTTGAGTAGAGAATACAAATATTTGTGTCAGGGAATTCATTGCCAATTTTGCTGTGAACTTTATAAAAATCCTTGACATAAAATCAATTTAATCCTTTGAGTAAGTGACTGGGCAATGGACTCAAGTTCACACTTAAAGAACAAATTCTTCTTTAAAAATCACAATCATATTTTATTGATTATATATACATATATTATTTATTGATTTAAAGTACTAGAGGAAACATTTATATGATTTATTTAATCCTTGGCTATATTTTCCTTAAATATGTTTTAAAACTAATCATATTTTAAGTTGAACTGTTACACAAAATTATAATTAAAAGCGTACTGTACTTCTATTAGGCACAATGTATCTAGTGCCACCATTTACCTTGCAACAATTTATTTAAACTCAGTTCTGCTAAACTTGCAACTCAATAGACTCACTTGAAAATATTTTAGATAATTCTGAAGTCCAAGCTTTACTCTGGCCTAGTTAAATTATAATCACTGGGGGTGAGGATCAGGCCCTGATAAATTTTTTAAAGCTCAGATTATTCTAATATGCAAACTGGGTTGAGAACACTGCCCTGATTTAAGCAAGGGCATAACATTGGGAACAATGTCCTTACAGAATCAAACTTGTAAATTTGTAATACTTATCATATTTCTGCATTACTTGGTTTATTAGTGTTAATATTAGTGTTAAATGAGATTGATTAGTTTAAGCTAACTTTCAAGTTGAAAAGGATCTAACAAATTTACACTAATAAGAGCTTAACTGGTTACACATGGTAATATATTTTCCTAAAGACAATATCAATCCAAAAGAATGACACTCTGAGTGAAATTTAAAGAACCAAGGTGAGCCCAGTTGAAGATACCTGAGGGATCAGGACACTACAACAATATTCTATCATACCACCAAGTCATATTATATAATTGTTACCTTCTCACTATATTTACAACACATATAGTAATATTTTTCTGTTACCTTCCTTAATCTACATAATACTGGGTTATATATTATTATTACCAACATTTAGATTTGAAGAAACAGAGCCTCAAAGAGATGAAATCCATTATCCAAGGTTTCACAGCAGGAAATGGCCAGGTAATTAGACTCCAAAGGGTGATTTGGTAACCACTCTAATAGACAGTCTAATACACACCATCTAAAATGCAGTATAGTTTTCCAAGATACATAATTAAAATTATTCCATACTAAGCAAGAGTTGTTAGATAAAATATGTGTGGTGCAATGACAACTGCACAGTAAATAATTGATAAATACCTTATGATTGGCTTATAAACATGTATATCATCACTAGAAAATGATTAAATAAAAAGGAAGAATTAGCCTCACATTTATGATAGCACTTAGCATGACAAAAAGATTTGTTTTGTTGGCTTTGTATTTCCTTTTTGTTGGGTTTTGTTTCTTCCCCCCTCAGAGAACTCTTTACAGCTTACTTTTTGTACAGACTACACAATGTGTTATTTGGTAACTTGCAGACTTGGCTCTTAGCTTAGGTTGTATGCAACAGCAACATTTTTTTATGATATAATGTAAGTAAAAGAATATATTTTCTCACTTAGTTAATGTAACTTTTACAGCGCTTTATAAAAGTAGTATTATGTATACAAGTCCTGCTTATTCTTGCATTGATATCTAAGCCTTTAAAATTGCCCAAACCTATACAGCAGTTAAAAGAGTAACCATTGATATTTCTCAAAAGTCACATGATCCTTTTTTTTCTTATCTGCAATCTTTTTTACTTGTTTGCTATCAAATATTCTTATTAAGAAAGGTCACTAGTGTCATATATAACATGCCATCAAGCACCCAATCAGGGTGCTTATAACATCATGCAGTATAACAGTAACATACTGACTGATGTAAGAAGTGTGAGGATAAGCTCATTCTATTTCCTTTTGATATTTATCAATACAGTTATTGTCATAGCTAACTTGTCATTATCTAAATTTGACCTTCCTCATTACCATTTCTTCACAAGTTATGAATTCCAACCTACATTATGTATATCTAGGTTATAATGAGAAAGCAAAAAATTAATTGTAATTTTTATTAATTCATTTTACTTATTTCATATGAAAGCATTTAGTTTACACATCATAGCAACTTTCCTATCAACAGATTTACATTATATGTATACTTTCAAAGTGCATCTCTCTGTTGTATCTACTCTGATCCAACTCCATGTCAAGTCACATTCCTCACTCATATTCAACCTTATGCAATATTGATTGTATGATTCAAGTATTTCATTTTATCTAGTGGTTCAGTTATTGTGGCAGGATAATGTATTCATATAATAATCTGAAGAATCCTATATTTACTTCTTTCCAGGAAGGTAGCCAGGAGTTTTGGACTTCCTTTTCTCAGAGAATCCAGCAAGCTGAGAGTGAAAAAAGCTGTAGTCATCAGCTTTTCCTAACTTTTGCACCAGTCAGTCTCTAGAAGGGTTGTCACAGATGAGGGAAGAAAAGATAAATGATTTTAGGAATAAGAATTAAGAGAGGTTGTGGAAGGGAGAAAAGACTGTAGATCTTTCTAACAGAGGCCATGGGCCCTGTTAGCTGGCAGCAGCCTGAGGAACAGGAAAACATCAGAGAAGAATAGCCATGTTATGCTCCAATGAAGCAGATATTGAGGTTTCTTTGCAGGGAACTCAAAGATGACACAAAAACAGCAGAGCTTCTGAACCTAAAGGGATCCTGAACACTGGGATAATGGGTGTTTCAGTGGATACCAGTGAGGGCTGATGAACTATGATTGATATCTCTTCAATGTAAGATGCTACAGTAATTGTACAACACTGATGGAGTGGGAGAAGGGATCAAGTTGTAAAACTGAGCTTGACTTGTAGCTGACAGCTTGGACAGGTCTTAGAATTAGTTGATATAAAAAATAAAGATATGCATCAGTTGTGCACAACTGAATCTATGATCCATATTCTCTATCATATGTTAGTATTTTATAATTCCAATTTAATTATAAGTTCCTATAAGTAGTGTTCTCACTTTCTGCATCCCTCTTAACACCTACCAAAAATACCTTACACATGATAGGCTGTCAAATACTCACTGGTTTGTCTCTTTATTTATCTATGGTTTTTAGGACGGAACTGAAAATTTCTGACTTACAAATGAAGTGTTTAGAATTTTTGAAGTTAAAAAGAAATGATGAATACTATTATACTGCTAATCTAAAGGTCAAAAAACTGGAAATATGTCCTAGCACTAACATTTAATGAGTTCAGTGTCATTCTGTTTCTCAAATATTTGTATTTTAGTATTGCTGAGCAAAATGTACAAAAATTAAAGATTGGCGAAGATAATATTAGAAGGATTAGTAGCTTCACAGATGGACATGAAAGCATTTGGAAAAATCATTTGTCTTTCCAAGAATAGCATCTTCACCTAAGAAATATATTTTAAAATTCTTCATAGAATAATAATTTTTTCATAATAAAATATAATATGCTTTATATATTTGTGCACAGATTGTGTTGATATATCTGTGATATAGATATATAAAACTATATACAATAGTAAAGTTCCTGAAAAGCATACATAAATAGAATTTATTCTTAGTCAAATAGCATGGTTGCAATCTCAATGAAATTTTCAATATATAGGAATTCCTTTGTGTTGCCAGTAAACATATCCTAATTAGAATATTTTTAAACATTGAAAATAATTATTTTTCTGTAGAGTTTAATTAAATTAGGCCACTCCTAAATAATAACAAATCAGCAATCATCAGACAAGACTCTCTTAAAAGTACCACATGAGCCCAGTATTACCAGCAATGGAGTATCATTTGGGACCTCACCTCACAATTAATGGCCAAGATGAGCATTCTTGCTGCCTAAGACTTTCCTTCTCCAACCAGGGATACCAGAGTGGCTGGACAACTAGGGCAAGGCAAGAGAGGCCATGCCACAACAAGCAGCCTGTATTAGGAAGTCTCTTTGTCCCAGGGAGCTTGAGCAGCCCAGCCTAGGAAAACTCCTTTTTTTCCCTTAAGCAGCACTAGCAGGGACCAGTGAAGTCCTAGAAGTACCAGATAAACTAAGTAGAGCAAAATAGAACAATTTTTCTATATTGCAAAATTTTAAATCATGTTTCCTAAAAATCAAAATAGAAACTCGAGTAATCCAAAGGATTTCCTTAAAGAAATCTGAGTGTAAAGTGAATTAATGAAAGAAGTCTTTGTCATAAGATGAGAATGGACAGTAAGGTCATGGCAGATGGTTTTCTGTAAGTACTTGTCATGTTCCGTAGTATTTGAAAGGGTGATTCATTATCAGTTATTACATCTGAGTCAGTTCTTAGTTCATTCTGCTCACGACCTGAGTTGAGATAGGTTACAATGATCTACTTTAGTTCAAAGACTAATAAAAGAGTGATGACTTGGAAATTTAGGACAGAAAGTATTTTAATATACGGAATTAGATGCGCTTGAAACCATTGGAGAGCTCTAGGAAAAGAATTCAGATATTTTAAACTCAAGGATATGAATGCTGTACTATCATTCATATATTAGAAAGATGCTGCTATAGTCATCAGGCCTTCATTAAGAGGGCCTCTTACCCTCAGAAAGCTGATGGGTCTCTAGAATGCTAAGTATGGCCAATGTATTGGCTTGGCCAAAAAGTTCGTTCAGGTTTTCTATGTTACTGTATCTAACCACCCAAGGGTCTATGATCTTGCCTTCTAGCAGATGAGAAGAAATATGGTCTCCACTTTCTACTTTCCCAATATTAAGTATATGTAATTTAAAAAACCCTAAATTGCATCCAGAATTTTAGCTTCAAGGGAGTCTGGGAAACACGATTTTTAGCTTTCCTGCTTCTAAAATCAAGAAAAGTAGAAAAGAGGTTGAGAATATCTATATATAACACCCAGTATAAATGTTAGTTCTTTATACTTATAAGCCTCTCCATTCCATCCAATGTCAGTATTCTTCTTGACCATGTCTCTTGAGCAAGGCACTATTTTGAAGCACAGAACCATCTGAATTCATCTCCTACTACTCCCTACCTTGAACAGGGAACTATACTCTTACTTGTTTGCTTCCTGTTCCTCAAACATAGCAAACTTGCCTATATTTGAGAGTAATTATTTTCATTGTCCCTCCCTTTTGAAAGCTCTTTCCTTGAGTTTTCTCATGGATTATTCATCATCATTCAGGTATCTGCTCATATATCATCTCCTCAAAAATTCTTCCCTCACAACACTATATCTATATGAAATTTTAACCCTTTTTAATTATCATTTTGTTCTCTCAAACATTTTTCTTTTCTTTATAACATTTATAATTACCACTTATTTATTTAATAATAAGATATTCTCCCTTCCCCCCTCCTCCCTCCCTCTCTCTCTCTCTTTATTTTATCTAAGATTTATTTATGCCATCATCCAGATTAAAAACATCAGGGCAAACATAATTTGTTTAATAACAACTGCAGTAATGTAATTTTTTCCTTTTGTAAGCTCTTACCATTTTGGAGATCTAAAGTGATTTCAAATGTATATATATGGCAGTTTTTAACATTTAAAAAGTACTAAGTACAGATAGTACTTAGCCATGGGCTAAGTAAGTTTTTAAAGGTAGATTACTCTATTTTAAGGAAAAGTAATTTACAACAATCTCTAACTCCATTTAAGATCATACCCTTAAAGAAAACCTTTAAAAAGATGCCTGGTGGTGATGAAAGTAGGCAGGGTAAAGTGAGAGCAGATGTTCTAGGATGATAAATGGGAAGAATAGGTAATAGAGGTTTGAAATCAGTAGTGCAGATTCAGATTTTATGAAAAGTTCCTCTACTGGTACATGGAAATAAGACAGTGTTATTTTATTTGGAATATTTTATGCCCAAACTGTTTTTAAATAATTATTTTATAATTAGAATTGCAATGAAAATCTTAAAGATTATTTTCCTTATATATCCATTCAGTTATTTATCCATTTATGTTTTCCACAAATATTTATTTAATACCCACTATGTACTGGATAATACAATTGAGATGGATGGCATTTTCGCATTTCTAAACCCCATTCTGTTGACCACTTACTGATAAATAATTAAGAAATTAAATACCCTTAGATTTTTTCCCCTCATATGCCATTTCTTTTTTTTCCCTTTTAAATTAATTTTATTTTTTGTTTTTTAATTGAAGTATATTTGACTTAGAATATTATATTACTTTCAGGTATACAACAGATTTGATATTGATTTGATATTCATTATACATTATAGTTGATGTTTGATATGTTGATAAGATTTGATATTCTTATACATTAAATAATGATCACTACAAAAAATTTAGTTACTGTTTGTCACCATACAAAATTATTACAATATTATTGACTATATTCCCTATGCTGTACACATTATATCCCTGTGATTTATTTATTTTATAACTGGAAGTTTATACTTCTTAATCCTCTTTTCCTATTTTTCCCAGTTCCCACATCCTTCCCCTCTAGCAACCACCAGTATGTTTTCTGTATCTGTGAATCTGTTCCTGTTTTGTTATGTTTGTGTGTTTTATTTTTTAGATTCAACGTGTAAGTGAAATCATACAGTATTTGTCTTTCTCTGTTTAATTTGTTTCACTTAGCATAATACTCTCGAGGTCCATCTATGTTGTTACAAATGGCAAGATTTTATTCTTGTTTATGACTAAGTAATATTCCATTGTGTATATATATATATATGTATGTGTATATATATATATACACATACATATATATATAAAACACTGCTCTATCCATTCATCTGTCAATGAATACATATTGCTTCCATATCTTGGCTATTGTAAATAATGCTACAGTGAACATCGGGGTGCATATATCTACTGCAAAGGAAGCAAGAATATACAATGGGGAAAAGACAGTCTCTTTGATAAATGGTTTTGAGAAAATTGGACAGATTTATGCAAAAGAATGAGACAAAGCCACTTTCTTGCACCATAAACAAAAATCTCAAACAGATTAAAGACTTAAATGTAAGACCTGAAACTATACTCACTGACATTGGTCTTAGTAGTTTTTTGGATCTATCTCTTCAAGCAAGGGAATTAAAAGCAAAAATAAACAAATGGAACTACATCGAACTGAAATGTGAAGGAAACCGTCAACGAAATGAAAAGGCAACTTACTGAATGGGAGATGATATTTGCAAATGATATGACCAATAAGGGTTTAATATCCAAAATACATAAAGAACTCATACAACTCAATATCAAAACACAAACAATCCAGTTAAAAAAATGGGCAGAGGACCTGAATAGACATTTTTCCAAAGAAGACATACAGATGGCCAATAGACACATGAAAAGATGCTGAACATCACTAAACATCAGGGAAATGCAAATCAAAACCACAATGAGATGTCATATGCTGTTTCTATCAACTGCCTGAAAAAGATTTCACAGAACCAAAAAAGACTTTTGTTCAAATAATCATTGTTCACTAAACAAGTTTACTTCATCAAGGTAAGTCATGGCTGATGACTTTAACAGCAGAAATTTAGCAAAACAGATTCCCTTCAGATAAAGTTGCAAATTTCATATTCCAAATACAAGATTCTAACTTGGAATTAATTTTTTAAAAGATATAGCTTAATTAAAAATTGCAAATTATTGACATAAAGCAGATGTTTAATTTTCTTTGCTATAATCTATAAAAGTTAAATTTTAAAGCATTTGTTAAAAGATAAAGATAAGTGCATTACATTTATTATTAAACTTGATTACTTATATACATCCTAATACATACTCTAGATTTAATATGCACACAAATTGTGAACATAAATAGAAAATTAATTTCTTGAAATTCTAAATTATTTCTAAATTATGAAATTTTTTTATTATTTCATCTGATAATATTACAAGAATTAGCCTTCTCCAGGTCTACTCATAATGTGCAGTTGTAATTAAAATGATGGAATCACTTACTCTGTGATTATTAAAAAAAAAAGAAAACAACAACACTACGTGACAGAATACTTCCAGAGAAGCATATGACTCTTGACACATCCTAAATTGGTTGCAAATGATAGTGTATTAACATGCTACTCTCTTACATAACCTAATTCTCCCAAAGTTATAGCTTTTCCTAGTAATATGGGATTTAATGTTTTCTAAGAGAAAATTATGCCATTAATAGAAGTATTGTATTAGTTCTATTGGATTGTATAGGTTAAAAGCATCATAATATATTAATAAAGTATATATACTGTCACTGTATTAGACTTAATATGACATTTGTTGTTTCTGAAACACTTGAATCTGCTCTGTCCTCAAAATGTCTTCTAGTCCCCAGTGATATGCTTAGACATTTCAAAGAATGTCACAATAGAATACATACATATGCAATATATATGTATATATAACGCCTAACAGAAGTTCAAGCATATTAGCTTAATAATCCACTTTCTACAATGTAATTTAATCCAAAATTGATTATAATTGTCATTAAAATAAGAATAAAAGACATATGACAACATGATAAAGAATACAGTTTTAAACTTAAAGTTATTTATAACCCTATAATGCATGTTTCACACTTCAAAGTCTTTTAGAATATAGTTGATACAAAGCCATAAAGAAAATTTAATCTAAGTAACAATGTATAAATCTCCTCTAAATATTCCTCAATTAAATATACACACTATTGGCCAGGTCTAGTTATGAGGGTAAACATATATTCACAACACTTGATTTTAGCCACTAGACAGAAGATATATATGCATATGTTCAACAGTTTCTCAAGTTTGTAGTTACTTTATCATATTTCTTTAGAAACTACTTAAGAGTAAAGAGCATAACTCTGATAATCTAATCCTTCTGATAGTAAAGGTTTTATGACAGTAAAGATTCATGAAAGTCATAGTTCTGATCATATTAATTGCTTCTGACAGTATAGCCCCAAAAGTCAATCTGTCATTTGTGAAATAATTGTTGATAGTACTTCAGGGAAAGGGCTTGTGACTACCATAAAAAAGTAAAAATCATCTAACAGAAAGTGTGAAATCTATTCTTCTTCTCTACTCAGGATCATGTATTTTCCTAACGTTCCTAAAAGAAGAATCTCAGGTTGCTTAGATGGGCAGAGCTGTATATCTTACAGTTAGTGGATGAGCTTTTTGAGGGAAGATGAAATCTTCCTTCACAAGGTATCCAGAACACAACATAGTCCTAGTTTGCCTCCCACCTCTCTAGCCATTATCTAAATGACAAGTTAATTTGCTGGTCCCACTGCATCTCTCCAACTTCAAAACGTTGGAGGGTCCCAGAATCTCAGTACTTGGACTTCTGCTACATCTGACACAGTCCTTTGGTCATCTTATCCAGTTTCAAGGATTTAAATGCAATCTATATGCTGACCATTCCAAAATACATATCTCCAGCCCAGTCCATTCCTCTTAATTCAAGACAAACACCTTCACTTGAATGGCTAATACGTGTCTCACATTTAGTGCTCCAAACTGAATTCTTCAAATTTCCCCAAAACCACTCCTACATTCCCACCTTCAATTTCAAGAACAGCAACTCTACCCTTCCAGTTGCTCAGACCAAAATGTTTGGAATTGTTCCTTACTTTTCTCCCTTATTCTCAATATTCAATCTGTTGGGACAGCTCAATATTCCCAATGTATCCTTATTTCAATCACTTCAATTTACCTTCCTGGCTACCACCCTGGTCTAAGTCTGGGTTATTACAATAACTTCCCAACTGGTCTCTATGAGTCCACCATGATCCCATAGAGTTAATAGGAAAAACACTTAAGTCAAATCATTCCAATCCCTTCTGCAAAACCCTTCAATTTTTTTTTTTTTTTTTTTTTTTAACACTCAAAGTAGAAACCCAATTGCTTGCAGGGACGGACCAACAAAGGCTCATATGTTTCTACCTCTATAGCCACTCTAAAAATCTTTGTTTCTATCACCTCCCTAGCTTACTCCATGCTAGCTATACTAGCCTCAATGATGCTCCATGAACAAATGATGGGGAGCAGTCCTGCCTCAGAGCTTCTGCTTTGAATTAATGCTTTTTCCCCAAATGTACTTTTCCTCAAATGTACATACTCATGTTCTCACATCCTCTGGGTCTTTAGGCTTTCTTTGAAGACTGTATTCACTAAAACACTTAAAAATTTAACTAGCACCCTACATTCTTTGTCTCTTTTCTGGATTTATTATTTTCTCCATCATTCATTATGTCACCATGTGACATATTATAAATTTTATCTTTAGTTTTCAATTTTCCCTCTTTCTACACTGTGTTGAATTTTCTTATATTCATATCCTAGAATCTGATATATTCTCCAAAAATACTTATTAAATGTTTAATGAGCCTTTAGGTTCTCCTCAAAAGACACTGTGTAAATGTTTACATTCAGGGCCATAACAGAAGCCAGCCCTGAATCTATTTCAAATCGAAAATGTTCTTGCCCAATTTTTTTTAAGTCATGTGTACTATGAAAGTCAAAGAAAGGACATTGTTTTTCTTTTACTTGACAGTTGCTGAATTTGAAACAATGTCAGAGTTGACAAAAATCTAGTCCAAGCTTTCCCAGAATAAGATTATCAGCAGGGTATTCTAAAAACATTAATTTTTAATACAAAATATTGCGCTACCAATTTTTATTGACAATGAAGGCTATGAAATATAGAATGGAATGCATGTCACGAAGGTACTATAATCAACTAGTAAAATTAGTACATCGGCAGAAGACCCAGAAGAGTCAACGCAATATTAAAGGAGAAGAACAAAGTTGGAGGACTGACACTAACCAACTTCAAGACTTACTTTAAAGCTACAGTAAGCAAGGAAGTGTAATACTGGTAAAAGAACAGATAAATAGATCAATGGAACAGAATGAAGAGTGCAGAAACAGACCCATGTAAATATAGTCAGCTGATCTTTGACAAAGGAGAAAATATAATACAATGGAGTAAAGATAGTCTTTCAACAAATGGTGCTAGATCTAGACATCCACATTGAAGAAAAATGAATTTAGGCACAAAAATTAACTCAAAATGTATCATAGACACAAGTGTAAAATTATAAAACTCCTAAAAAAAAATGTAGTAGAAAACCTAGATGACCTTGAATATGGTGATGAATTTTTAGATACAAGACCAAGACACAATCCATGAAAGAAATAATTGATTAGCAGGACTTCACTAAAATTAAAACCTTCTGCTTTACAAAAGACATTGTCAAGAGCAAGAGAAGAGAAGCCACAGACTTGGAGAAGACATTTGCAAAGGACACATCTGATAAAGGACTGTTATCCAAAAAATACAAAGAACTTTAAAAACTCAACAATAAGGGGAGACCTTCAAGATGGCAGAGGAGTAAGATGTGGAGGTCACCTTCCTCCCCACAAATACATCAGAAATACATCTACATGTGGAACAACACCTACAGAACACCTACTGAATGCTGGCAGAAGACCTCAGACTCCCCAAAAGGCTAGAAACTCTCCACATAACTGGGTAGGGCGAAAGAAAAAAGAAAAAACAGACACAAAAGAATAGGGACGGGACCTGCACCTCTGGGAGGGAGTTGTGAAGGAGGAAAAGTTTCCACACACTAGGAAGTACCTTCACTGGCAGAGACAGGGGGTAGCGGGGAGGAAGCTTCGGACCCACAGAGGAGAGCACAGCAATATGGGTGCAGAGGGCAAAGCGGAGAGATTACCACACAGAGGATCGGTGCCGACCAGCAATCACCAGCCTGAGAGGCTTGCCTGCTCACCTGCCGGGACGGGTTGGGGCCGGGAGCTGAGATTCGGGTTTTGGAGGTCAGATCCCAGGAAGCGGACTGGGGTTGGCTGCATGAACAAAGCCTGAAGGGGGCTAGTGTGCCACAGCCAGCCAGGAGGGAGTCCAGGAAAATGTCTGGAACTGCCGAAGAGGCAAGAGACCATTGTTTCGGGGTGTGCAAAGAGAGGGGATTCAGAGCACTTCCTAAACAAGCTCCAGAGATGGACGCGAGCTGCGGCTACCAGAGCGGACACCAGAGACGGACAGGAAACGCAAAGGCCGCTGCTGCAGCCACCAAGAAGCCTGTGTGCAAGCACAGGGCACTATCCATACCTTCCCTCCTGGAAGCCTGTGCAGCCCGCCACTGCCAGGGTCCTGTGATCCAGGGACAATTTCCCCAGAACACACGGAGCGCCTCAGGTGTTGCAATGTCACATCAGCCTTTGCTGTCGCAGGTTCACCTTGCATTCCGTACCCCTCCCTCCCCCCAGCCTGAGTAAGCCAGAGCCCCGTAATCAGCTGCTACTTTAACCCCGTCGTGTCTGAGCAAAGAACAGACACCTCAGGCGACCTACACACAGAGGCAGGGCCAAATCCAAAGCTGAACCCCAGGAGCCGTGCAAACAAAGACAAGAAAGGGAAATTTCTCCCAGCAGCCTCAGGAGCAGCGGATTAAATCATCACAATCAACTTGATGTACCCTGCATCTCTGGAATACCTGAATAGACAACGAATCATCCCAAAATTGAGGCAGTGGACTTTGGCAGCAACTGTAGACTAGGGGTTTGCTTTCTGCATCTAATTTGTTTTTGGTTTTATGTTTGTCTTAGTTTAGTATTTAGAGTTCATTATCACTGGTAGATTTGTTTATTGATATAGTTGTTGTCTTCCTTTTTTTTTATATAGAGATATTTTTTTTTTCCTTTTTCCCTTTAAGTGATTGTGTATGTGTATGCTTCTTTGTGTGATTTTGTCTGTATAGTTTTGCTTTTACCATTTATCCTAGGGTTCTGTCTGTCCTTTTTTTTTCTTTTAATATAGTTTTTTGCACTGGTTATCATTGGTGGATTTGTTTTTTGGGATTCGTTTATCTCTTCTTTCTTTGTTTTATTTTTTTCTTCTTTTTTATTACTTTTAAATTTTTAATTATTTTTTATTATTCTTTAATTTAATAACTTTATTTTATTTTACTTTTTTCTTTCTTTCTCCTTTTTCTTCTGAGCCATGTGGCTGACAGGGTCTTGCTGCTCTGGCCGGGCATCAGTCCTGTGCCTCTGAGTTGGGAGAGCTGAGTTCAGGACATTGGTCCACCAGAGACCTCCCAGCTCCAGTAATATCAAACAGCAAAAGCTCTCCCAGAGATCTCCAATGCAACGCTAAAACCCAGCTCCACTCAACAAACAGGAAGCTACAGTGCTGGACCCCCTAAGCCAAACAACTAGCAAGGCAGGAACACAACCCTACCCATTAGCAGAGAGGCTGCCTAAAAGCATAATAAGGTCATGGACACCACAAAACACACCACCAGATGCGGTCCTGCACACCAGAATGACAAGATCCAGTGCCATACACCAGAACACAGGCATCAGTCCCCTCCACCGGGAAGCCTACACAACAAACTGAAAAAACCTTAGCCACAGGGGGCAGATACTAAAAACAATGGGAACTACGAACATGCAGCCTGTGTAAAGGAGATCCCAAACACAGTAAGTTGAGCCATATGAGAAGACAGAGAAACACACAGTAGATGAAGCAGAAAGGTAAACATCCACCAGACTAAACAAATGAAGAGGAAACAGGCAGTCTCCCTGAAAAAGAATTCAGAGTAATGATAGTAAAGATGATCCAAAATCTTGTAAAGAGATTGGAGAAAATACAAGAAATGTTTAACAAGGACCTAGCAGAACAAGACAGAAAACAAAAAATGAAAACAACACAATAAATGAAATTAAAAATTCTCTAGAAGGAATTAATAGCAGAATAACTGAGGCAGAAGAAGAACGGATAAGTGACCTGGAAGATAAAAAACTGGAAATAACTACTGCAGAGCAGAATAAAGAAAAAAGAATGAAAAGAATTGCGGACAGTCTCAGAGACCTCTGGGACATTAAGCACAACAACATTCGAATTATAGGGGTCCAAGAAGAAAAGGAGAAAAAGAAAGGGACTGAGAAAATATTTGAACAGATTATAGTTGAAAACTTCCATAATATGGGAAACAAAAGAGTCAATCAAGTCCAGGAAGTGCAGAGAGTCCCATACAGGATAAATCCAAGGAGAAACATGCCAAGACACATATTAATCAAAGTATCAAATATTAAATACAAAGAATATATTAAAAGCAGCAAGAGAAAGCCAACAAATAACACACAAGGGAATACCCATAAGGTTAACAGCTGATCTTTCAGCAGAAACTCTGCAAGCCAGAAGGGACTGGCAGGACATATTTAAAGTGAGGAAAGGGAAAAACTTACAACCGAGATTACTCTACCCAGCAAGGATCTCATTCAGATTCAACAGAGAAATTAAAAGCTTTAAAGAGAAGCAAAAGCTAAGAGAACTCAGCACCACCAAACCAGCTTTACAACAAATGCTAAAAGAACTTCTCTAGGCAGGAAACACAAGAGAAGGAAAAGACCTACAATAACAAACCCAAAACAATTAAGAACATGGTAATAGGAACATATATATCAACAACTGCCTTAAATCTAAATGGATTAAATACTCCAACCAAAAGACATAGACTGGCTGAATGGATACAAAAACAAGACCCGTATATATGCTGTCTACAAGAGACCCACTTCAGACCTAGGGACACAACCAGACTGAAACTGAGGGGATGGAAAAAGATATTCCACGCAAATGGAAATCGAAAGAAAGCTGGAGTAGTAATTCTTGTAACAGACAAAAGAGACTTTCAAATAAGGAATATTACAACAGACAAAGCAGGACACTACATAATGATCAAGGGATCAATCCAAGAATAAGATATAACCATTACAAATATTTATGCACCCAACATAGGAGCACCTCAATACATAAGGGAAATGCTAACAGCCATAAAAGGGGAAATCGACAGTAACACAATCATAGTAGGGGACTTTAACACCTCACTTTCACCTTTGGACAGATCACCCAAAATGAAAATTAATAAGGAAGCACAAGCTGTAATAGACACATTAAACAAGATGGACTTAATTCATATTTATAGGACATGCCATCCAAAAACAACAGAATACACGTTCTATTCAATGGATCATGGAACATTCTCCAGGATAGTTCATATCTTGGGTCACAAATCAAGCCTCAGTACATTTAAGAAAATTGAAATCGTATCATATATCTTTTCCGACCACGTGCTATGAGACTAGATATCAATACAGGAAAAACTGTAAAAAATATAAATACATGGAGGCTAAACAACAGAATACTAAATAACCAAGAGATCACTGAAGAAATCAAAAGAGAAAATCACAAAATACCTGGAAACAAATGACAATGAAAACACAATGATCCAAAACCTATGGGATTCAGCAAAAGCAGTTCTAAGAAGAAAGTTTATAGCAATACAATCCTACTTCAAGAAACAAGAAATATTGCAAATAAACAACCTAACCTTACTCCTAAAGCAATTAGAGAAAGAAGAACAAAAAAACCCCAAATTTAGCAGAAGGAAAGAAATCATAAAAATCAGATCAGAAATAAATGAAAAATAAATGAAGGAAACAATAGCAAAGATCAGTAAAACTAAAAGCTGATTCTTTGACAAGATAAACAAAATTGATAAACCATTAGCCAGACTCATCAAGAAAAAAAGGGAGAAGACTCAAATCAACAGAATTAGAAATGAAAAAAGAGAAGTAGCAACTGACACTGCAGAAATACAAAGGATCAAGAGAGATTACTACAAGCCACACTATGCCAATAAAATGGACAACCTGGAAGAAATGGACAAATTCTTAGGAAAGCACAACCTTCTGAGACTGAACCAGGAAGAAATAGGAAATATAAACAGACTAATCACAAGCACTGAAGTTGAAACTGTGATTAAAAATCTTCCAACAAACAAAAGCCCAGGACCAGAGAGCTTCACAGATGAATTCTATCAAGCATTTAGAGACGAGCTAACACCTATCCTTCTCAAACTCTTCCAAAATATAGCCGAGGGAAGAACACTCCCAAACGCATTGTATGAGACCACCATCACCCTGATACCAAAACCAGACAAAGATTTTACAAAGAAAGAAAACTACAGGCCAATTTCACTGATGAACATAGATGCAAAAATCAACAAAATACTAGCAAACAGAATCCAACAGCACATTAAAAGGATCATACACCATGATCAAGTGGGGTTTATCCCAGCAATGCAAGGATTCTTCAGTATATGCAAATCCATCAATGTGATACACCATTTTAACAAACTAAAGAATAAAAACCATATGATCATCTCAATAGATGCAGAAAAAGCTTTTGACAACATTCAACACCCATTTATGATTAAAAAAAAAAAAAACTACAGAAAGTAGGCATAGAGGGAACCTACCTCAACATAATAAATGCCATATATGACAAACCCATAGCCAACATCGTTCTCAATGGTGAAAAACTGAAACCATTTCCTCTAAGATCAGGAACAAGACAAGGTTGTCCACTCTTACCACTTTTATTCACCATAGTTTTGGAAGTTTTAGCCACAACAGAGAAGAAAATTAAATAAAGGGAATCCAAATAGGAAAATAAGAAGTAAAGCTGTCACTGTTTGCCGATGACATGATACCATACATAGAGAAGCATAAAGATGCTACCAGAAAACAACTAGAGCTAATCAATGAAGTTGGTAAAGTAGCAGGATACAAAATTAATGCACAGAAATCTCTTGCATTCCTATATACTAATGTTGAAAAATCTGAAAGAGAAATTAAGGAAACACTCCCATTTACCATTGCAACAAAAAGAATATATTACCTAGGAATAAACCTACCTAAGGAGACAAAAAACCTATATGCAGAAAACTATAAGACACTGATGAAAGAAATTAAAGATGATACAAATAGATGGAGAGATATACCATGTTCTTGGATTGGAAGAATCAACATTGTGAAAATGACTATACTACCCAAAGCAATCTAAAGATTCAATGCAATCCTTATCAAACTACCAATGGCCTTTTTTCACAGAACTAGAACAAAAAATTTCACAATTTGTATGGAAACACAAAAGACCCCGAATAACCCAAGCAATCTTGAGAACAACAAATGGAGCTGGAGGAATCAGGCTCCCTGACTTCACACTATACTACAAAGCTACAGTAATCAAGACAGTATGGGTGGCACAAAAACAGAAATATAGATCAATGGAACAGGATAGAAAGCCCAGAGATAAACCCATGCACATATGGTCACCTTATTTTTGATAAAGGAGGCAAGAATATACAATGGAGAAAAGACAGCCTCTTCAATAAGTGGTGCTGGGAAAACTGGACAGCTACATGTAAAAGAATGAAATTAGAACACTCCCTAATACCATACACAAAAATAAACTCAAAATGGATTAAAGACGTAAATGTAAGGCCAGACACTATAAAACACTTAGAGGAAAACATAGGCAGAACACTGTATGCCATAAACCACAGCAAGATCATTTTTGATCCACCTCCTAGAGAAATGGAAAAAAAAGAGAAAAATAAACAAATGGGACCTAATGAATCTTAAAAGCTTTTGCACAGCATAGGAAAACATAAACAAGATGAAAAGACAAGCCTCAGAATGGGAGAAAATAGTTGCAAATGAAGCAACTGACAAAGGATTAATCTCCAAAATTTACAAGCAGCTGATGTAGCTCAATATCAAAAAAAACAAAAAATCCCATCCAAAGGTGAGCAGAAGACCTAAACAGACATTTCTCCAAAGAAGATATACAGATTGCCGACAAACACATGAAAGGATGCTCAACATCACTAATCATTAGAGAAATGCAAATCAAAACTACAATGAGGTATCACCTCACACCAGTCAGAATGACCATCATCAACAAATCTACAAACAATAAATGCTGGAGAGAGTGTGGAGAAAAGGAAAACCCTCTTGCACTGTTGGTGGGAATGTAAATTGATACAGCCACTATGGAGAACAGTATGGAGGTTCCTTAAAGAAGTAAAAATAGAACTACCATAGGACCCAGCAATCCTACTACTGGGCATATACCCTGAGAAATCCATAATTCAAAAAAGTCATGTACCACAATATTCATTGCAGCTCTATTTACAACAGCCAGGACATGGAAGCAACCTAAGTGTCCTTTGACAGATGAATGGATAAAGAAGATGTGGCACATATTTACAAGAGAATATTACTCAGCTCTAAAAAGAAATGAAATTGAGTTATTTGTAGCGAGGTGGATGGACCTAGAGTATGTCATACAGAGTGAAGTAAGTCAGAAAGAGAAAAACAAATACTGTACACCAACACATATATATGGAATCTAAAAAAAAAATGATTCTGAAAAACCTAGGGGCAAGACAGGAATAAAGATGCAGACATAGCGAATGGACTTGATGACACGAGAAGGGGGAAGGGTAAGCTGGGATGAAGTGAGAGACTGGCGTGGACATATATACACTACCAAATGTAAAATAGATAGCTAGTGGGAAGCAGCCACATAGCACAGGGAGATTAGCTCGGTGCTCTTTGAACACCTAGAGGGGTGGGATAGCGAGGGTGGGAGGGAGACAAAAGAGGGAGGAGATATGGGAATATATGTGTATGTATAGCTGATTCACTTTGCTATAAAGCAGAAATTAACACACAATTTTAAAGCAATTATACTCCAATAAAGATGTTTAAAAAAAAAAACGCAACAGTAAGAAAACCAACGAGCTAGTTAAAAAATGGGCCAAAGATCTTCATGGATATGTCATCATACAAGATATACAACTGGCATATAAGAATATGAAAAGATGCTCAACATCATATGTAATCAGGGAAATGCGAATTAAAACAATGAGGCACCACTACACTGACAACACCAAATGCAGATAACGATGTGGAGCAAGAGGAACTCTCATTCACTCCTGGTGGGAATGCAAAATTGTACAACCACCCTGGCAGAGTTTGGTGGTTTCTTACAAAATTAAACATACTCTTACCATACGATCCAGTGACCCCTCTCCTTGTCATTTACTCAAAGAAACTGAAGATTTACATCCATACAAAAATCTGCACATGGGTGTTTATAGCAGCGTTATTCATAATTGCCAAAACTTGGAAGTTACCAAAATGTCCTTCAGCAGGTGAATGTATAAATAAAATTGCTGTATATGCAAATAATGTAATATTATTCTGCACTAAAAAGAAATGAGCTGTCAAGTCATGAAAAGACATGGAGGAAACAAATTTATATTAGTGAGTGAAAGAAGCCAGTGTGAAAATCTACATAATGTATGATTCCAAGTACATGACTTTCTGGAAAAGGCAAAACTATGGAGACATTAAAAAAGATCAGTGGTTTACAGGACTAAGGGAGAAGGGTGCGATAAATAGGTGGAGCACAGAGGATTCTTAGGGCAGTGAAACTACTTTGTATGATACTATACATGGTGGCACAGGCAACCACTTCTCAACCTAACAATAAAAGATAAAATGAGAAAATCTTTAAGAGATGAAATCTAATTAAAACTCTGTGTTTAATTAGGGTAAAATTAGTAGGATGGCTGTCACATACACCATGAACACCTCTGAATGGATGAGATAATAACTGGATTGAATAAATCCATTACTCCCTATTATTAGAAACTAAAAATATCACCTACACTACTGTTTACAGTTTTCTTTCTGCCTGACTTTACCAGAAATATTTTATATTTAGTTCAATCAATTAACTATATAAATTTTCATAATATACAAATTTAGGATGATTTTCCCCAGAGATCCCTTTGACTTCTCTTGACATGTTGACTTTGATTTGGGGCATTCCCAGAGCCACTCTCCCATCGCAGCTGTCCTTAACTGTTCATGTATCAACCTTTCATTTCTCCAGTTTGTTTCTTCATCATTTTGATTCTGTCTTCTTTTATTCACTGTTAAAATTCTTACACCTTAAAAAAATTTAGGTGTTGTATACAGGTACTGTTATTAAATTATTATTTAAAAATATTTGGGAAAGAGAGAAGCCTAATGTAAACTATGGACTTTAGGAGATTATGATGTGTCAATGTAAATTCATTAATTGTAACAAGTGTACTACTCTGGTGGGGATGTTGATAATGGGGGAAGCTATGCATGTGTGGGGTAGGGAGTGTAAAGGAACTCTCTGTACCTTCCTCTCAATTTTGCTGTGAACCTAAAACTGATATTTAAGAAATACACTACCAATCGTAAAATAGATAGCTAGTGGGAAGCAGCCACATAGCACAGGGAGATCAGCTCGGTGGTTTATGACCACCTAGAGGGGTTGGATAGGGAGGGTGGAAGGGAGGGAGACACAAGAGGGAAGAGATATGGGAACATATTTATATGTATAACATATGTATATGTATAACTGATTCACTTTGTTATAAAGCAGAAACTAACACACCATTGTAAAGCAATTATACTCCAATAAAGATGTTAAAAAAAAAAAAGGAAAGAAATTCTTTAAGAAACAAACTAAATCAATATGTTGGGCCCAGATTTAAGGAATTCAAATTGAATTTGATAAGTTCATGAGGCCAAATCTATCCCAAACTAATATGTAAATTATATTTTTTTTCCTGGGGGGAGGGGAGGAGAGAAACTACTCAACCTAAGTGAAAATGCAAATAACTATGAGAAAAACACTCTACCAAATTCTAATTACCATCATGGATGGTAAAATTGTGATTATCTCCTACAGACGGCCAATGAAATAAAGTGATTTATTTACAATAGATATTATTTCTCAATATGTGTAGAATTGTTTCTTTATATGATATTTCACTGCTATTGGCACTTCTAATTCTTCAAGCTGAAACCAATGTCTAACCTAATATTTTCTAAGGCACTAACTTGCTTTTTGTATGAATATGTTTAACTTCCATGTGTTTATTTTAATAACTATTAAAAAGTTTCATATCTACTAAAATCTGATGAGCACAAATGATCATCCAAGTGAAGCATTCCTACTATATTTGCCCTGACTGAATTTCAGAAGGTCCCTGGACAATAATATAGAAGGAAAATACTTTCACTGCCCAATTCTTCAAAAGTTGGCTGTGTCCTTTACACATACAACAGATTGATACTTAACAGCCTTTAGTGTGTGTCTGTTTCCTTGTAAAATCATTACTGTTGAGCTCTGCACCTCTATTTCTTAACCATATCCAAACAGTATAAATGTCTTTCCTAAGTCTTAAATCAGATTTTCGAATTCTGACTTACGCCAGTGGAAATGTATAATGTTCATCTCATTTTTTAACGTTTCTACTCAGTCTTATTCTACTTTCGATACACAAATCTAAGCGTTCCTTGTTGAAAGGTCCAAGTTCTGGGCTTTTAAACATTATTGTTTATTATCTCAGAGAACTGATATGCTCTCCACTAAAATCCTCAGTATGTTACAGCAGCAAACTCTTTATGAATGTGTACTATATGCCAGCCCCTGCCTTGGGTTCTGGCATACACAGATGAATTAGTAATGGCTTTAACCTCAAAAAGTTTAATAATACCTTTGTTTGTAAAGCTCTTTCACACATATTTTTATTTAATCTTCATAATGTCTTTTGCTATTTTACTAATAACTACATTATGGTTTATTGAATTATGGTCTACAGTGAATTAAAGTGCTGACGTATAAGATTTTTTGATGATATGTAATATAGTTATATGTACAGTATGATATCTGTTTAAAAATCTTACTATATGTACATATATAATCTAGAGGAGATTATCACAATTTCACCATCCTTGCTGGTAATTAGAATTTGATAGACTGTTTCATTCGCATGCATTAAAAAGAAGTTGTTATATAATGGCATATAGTTTCTAAAATAAATAATGGCTATTTTCTCTTTCATGTTTTCACTTATTGTTGAATTTTTTATAATGGCTATTTATCACATTCATGATCAGGATTTTATATATATAGATATATATAGATATATATATCTATATATAGAGAGAGAGAGAGAGATATATTCTCACACTTTATTCAGAAAAGCCAAATGAGGTTAAGTATATCTATTTACTAGTGACTCTGTTGCCAGCGAAAGTAATTGACAGATTTCCTGACCTCCTACAATCCAAGACAAATATTCCTCAATAAATTGATAAGCAAGTGCCAACCAAAATTTTCCCAGGTTGCTTTTCGAACACACTCAAAAAAACATTATCCTTTGTGTTTTACATACACTGTAGCACAATGAGCATTTCAATTATTACAATTATCTCTATAAGGTAACCCAAATAATCAACAAAATATAATTTAATCATGCTTTCATATACATTTTCCATAATGAGCAATCTATTAATCTATCAGTTTATCAAACATTACCTGTAACCAATCTAGCAATCTTTTTTTGCAATTGATAACATTTAAATAAAAATAAGTGCCTGAAATTTAAACTCATTTTATTAGCAATTTTGCTTGGTTATGTAAGTAGAGATTGCAGTAGTGCCAAGTGTCAGATTCCAATGATTTCATAGATAATTATTTTGGGGTTAAGACAAAGCAAATTTATACACCACAGAAAGAAACAGGATAATTATAATAAACTAAATGTGATTGAAAATGAGTTAATTTGAACTTGGTTTGACACTAAAAATGAAGAAAATTGACTGCAAACATTTTATTTTGCTATAAGTAAAAGCACATAGAATGTATGAGTATGTAGCTTTCCTTCCTTTTGATATATGTGTAAATGTGTGTGCATTTATGCATATGTTTATGTTTGCATGTAAATCGGCCTTTTTTTTTTCCTTTTTCTTTTTCTTCCTAAAAAGAACGCCTCTTGACTCCCTATAACCAAACCTGTGTCACCATGAAATGAAGGATTAGGCAATTGGTGGTGAGATTTTGATAATAGTGGTGAAATTCTATGATCTTAAAGAAGGACATGCTTTTTCAGGCTTAGTCAAGATAAACAATGGTTTTGAGAAGCTGGGGTTTCTATGTAAGAAAGGCTCCACAGGCCTGTTGTTACTAAATGCCAGGCAAATACAGATGCAGGTTGAATACACTCCATGGGTTTTTGAAAGTACCTTGATTCATAACAAAACAGTGCTTAAAATCATGAAACTTCCTTTTCTTTTCCTTTGTAAAAATTTCATGGAGCCTGCTGAGGCATTGTTATTGTTCAAAAGACTGTTTCATAAAGAAATGTGTTAGAATCAAACAAGTAGATCAACTGGTGTCATCATTTATATAAGAAAATGTTACCATAAAAATTCCCTTAGGCCTTTTTTGACTCCATATTATAGGCTTCTAAAATTAAAGCATCGTTCAAAGTAATAAAAACTGAGCCCCCGTCAAAAAGCCTAGCCTTTATTAAGTCCCCTTCTCTTCATGACAAAATTATCTTTTCCTTCCTGCTTTCTAGAAAGCAATCTCCTCCTAGAATGTTTCTACAGATGCTAGCTTTCCTACCCCTGTTGGCTCTAAAAGACTGCCTCGTACTGAAATATATTTAAGGCTTACGCTGATATCAGACATCAGATTTTACACCTTCAAAATTCACTTTGTCTGTCAGTAATTCCAGGCTGATATTTAAGAGGTTTCTTTACTGGGAGTGAGAAATAGCAAATATCTAATATGAAATTGCCCCCTAGTGGAGTTAAAAGCTCTCCTGATAACCACCTCAAGGATATGGGTCAAATCAGTGTGGTAAATTTATTTCAGATCTCTCACATTCTGTGAGGTATAGGGTTGTATGGAGACCATAATAATAAATGTTAGTAATTAAATCTTGCCCTTTCTAAGAGAGAAGCAATCAAATTCTACTTCTCAATCAGGAGAATCTGCCAGGGCATGAACCAGCTACTTAACCTCCAGCCCTCTTATATTCCTTTATGTTTTGTTAAAATCATGTTCAATCTGACACATGGAACACACTGTAGAGGAATAATAGTTATCTCTTTAAAGAATTCAGTATGCCCAAATTGGAGATTTTATCCATCTTTATTAACACACAATCAATAACACTCCTTTTGCAAAACTAACCCAATATGACAAATTTTTCCCTGAATCAAATGAGTGACATAACTTTTTAAGATGACAGAAATATAATCTCTTTCCACAATGCCTTAATGGATTATACTTACCAAAGAAAATTCCACCTAATATAAACAAGACTGTAAGAATGACTAGAAGGGCAATCTAGTTTTTTAATGAGCACATAATCAGCAATTTTAAAATATTTTAAAATGAAGAATGTATAAATAATTTCTGCTCCTTTCAGTCCAGATAAAAACATAACTAATGTATATCCTTATTAACTAACAAAGAAGTAAAGACCAACAAGATAGTATGGCATCTCAATTCCAGTAATTATTAGACATTGTTGTGAGGGCCTTGTAATCAATAATTAATAAAATTGATGTTCCATTAGCTTTCTTACCATATACCATTTTGTTTTCTTTCTTTCCCTCTTTTATTTTTACTTCTCTTCCTTCTGCTTTTTTCTTTTTCAACAATCTTTTTTTTTTTTTTCCCATTCCTTTTGTCTACTAAACGTCTAGTAAAAGCCTTAGGTATTTTTTTTAAACATTTTTTTTCAGACATCGATTATGTCATATCAAACAAATTATAAATAGCAATAATATTGGATTCACATCTGTTTGCGATCATGAATATTCTTTCATTATTTCATCTGTGTCCTTCAATCATAATACCTATGAAGTATTTGCAATAATAGTGTTGTAGTCAGACTACAACATATACAAAATATAAAAATAGAAGAGTAGGTAATAAGATTTTAGATTTAGAGCAGATAATATGTTTCTACTAGTTTGGGTACCATGGGTATTGCTCACCCTACTGACCTGATCCATAAAGAGACAGGAGCTAGACATAGATGCGGTAATAAAGCATACTTACATACAGCTTACGCTGTATGTACAGCATAATTATAGATAAAAATATTATAATATTTTTATCTATAATAAATAGATATTTATTTATAATTATACAGCATAATTATAGATAAAAATTATATAAAGGATAATTCTATATAATAATATATATATATGTTTATTATGCATAGAAAGGATCTTTTCTATGGAGAAAGAATACAAAAATTAAAATTATCTTTCTAATTTTTAGAAGATGAATGAAGACCTATAGGAAAGCCATGTGAAGTGATTTCTCCTTGTATTTTTAGACACTTCTGTAAACTGAACATGGTTCAGTGCAGAAGAAGACAGTCCTAACAAAAGTTAACAGAGCTTAAAGTTTTACTCATTAATTTTACCTGCTTATAGTCACAAGCACATAGGCATTCAGAATAATGACTAAAATACACATTCGCTAGCATGAGTGTTAAATGAGCTGGTATTAGGCTTAAAACACAGAAAATAGAAAAAAGTTAAATGCACATTTTCATATAACTGAATCTGTAAGTACTAGGAATTTCTCTTCCCTCATATCTTGTTCTAAATATTTTACTTATGTTTATCCATTTCTCCTAGTGTGCTTGAGACAAAGTCTATTTTAAAATTTCATTTTATACACCAGAAGATGAATTTTATACATAACTACTTCATTGGGTATCCAAGATAGCACTGCTCTTTGTCGACAATTCCCTGAAATTTAAGTGTCTTAATTACAGAGGGAGGGTCTAGCCAATACTCAGGATTGTGTGTAGCAAATTGTGTCTTTAGTAGTGAGACATATTAGACATGAACAATGGGTTTTACAATGTCTAGTTTTAGTGCAGTAGTATTTATTAACTCATTGGTGTGCTTACAATCAACAGTCAGTTCAAGAAGTGGCAATTAAATCCTAGAAATTGGTTATGAAAAAACGGGCTTATACTTGCACAATTCAAGTTGTATGGACATATTTAGCAAAAGGGAAGATATACTATCCAAAGTCTGCCATATTGAAGATTGTGAAACAATAAAAAATAAGATTAATGTGTAAACTATATGAAATCCAGAGTACAATTTTATTTTATTTATTTTTTTGTGTGTGTGTACGCGGGCCTCTCACTGTTGTGGCCTCTCCCGTTGCGGAGCACAGGCTCCGGATGCGCAGGCTCAGCTGACTCACGGGCTCAGCCGCTCCGCAGCATGTGGGCTCTCCCCGGACCGGGGCACGAACCCGTGTCCCCTGCATCGGCAGGCGGACTCTCAACCACTGCGCCACCAGGGAAGCCCTAGAGCACAATTTTAAATGATGTGAATAACCATAGATAATAACTTTAGATCAACCAGAAATGGGAAAAATAAGAAATTCTGTGAAAAGACTTAAATTGAGTTATAATGATTAGAATTAATTGAATTATAATAATTTGTTTAGAAACAGATTCCTATTAATAAGCAGATTCATATGTCAGTCTGGATAGAAAGAATTCTAGATTGTGTAAGATTTTTTGCACACGGGCACCATACTAGCTTAGAAAAGCAGTGTACTTACCATGATTAATGCCTTCAACACCAAATCTTTTACTAAAATTTTAAAAAATCTACAAAGATAAGGTAAAATAGTATACTGTAAAAGTATTTGGCAGGGGCTTCCCTGATGGCACAGTGGTTGAGAGTCCGTCTGCCGATGCAGGGGACATGGATTCGTGCCCCGGTCTGGGAAGATCCCACATGCTGCGGAGCAGCTGGGCCCGTGAGCCATGGCCGCAGGGTCTGCGCGTCCGGAGCCTGTGCTCTGAACGGGAGAGGCCACAACAGTGAGAGGCCCGCGTAACGCAAAAAAAAAAAAAAAAAAAAAAAAAAAAAAAAAAAAAAAATTTAGGTGTCTTTACTTCTCTATTCCCTTAATACTTTTATCTACATTTTGATTGAATTTTATTCCTCTATTTATTGATATTGGTACCAAACTTGCAATGTTTTAAAATTGTACTAATGCAATGTCAAATGTAGCAAAAATATGATTGTACTATAACCTCAAATAATAAATTAAGGAAATGGAAATATTCTTATGAAGCAAATTAGAGGCAGTGTGGTTAGCAAGTGTAACCTCTGAAGCAAGACTCGCTCGGTTTGATTTAGTTCAGTCACTTACTAGCTCTGTGACACTGAAAAGAATACTAATCATTCTGTGCCTCAGTTTCCTTGTCTGTAAAATGGGGATGCAATCTATATCTCCTCCTTTGCAGCATTGTCATAAGACTTCAGTGAGTTAGTGGTCTAGAGCACTTAAAGTAGTTCTCGACACAGGGTGAATACTCAGTAAATGTTAGGTCTTACTATACAATTATATTATTCATCATTTCCCAATCACTGATGGTTATTATAAAATGCTTCGAAAATTATGATAATCATAGAAATTTTAAAGAAAATTTATTGAAACAATTGCCATAACATTCTTCTAAAACCTTAATTAGAAGACATTGAATTACACAGGCTGGCACAGCCAATGAGCAAATAGTGTATTGCAATTCCAAATTAGCATACCTGAAATTCCTGTTTACTCAAACTGTTTAGAAACTTGGCACTTTTACTTTCTCTTGAAAGGGTCTCAGTTCTTATTGAATCTGTCAGATTGTTAGCAAGAAATTAACTTAATTCTTTTCCTTCTGACTTTATATGAACCTTCCAACTGATGTTAGTGAGCCTCATTAGAACTCTCCACTTGAATACAGACAATCTTTTATAAAAACATTATAAATGCTGAAGAAGCAATAAGGTTTATCACTAACATTACACAAAATTCAACATATTTTTGAGAAATCTCTAGAGATTACAGGAAAGAAAGCACAGCTGTCATGAATATACTGAAAGTAGAAATGTCTACATACCATCAAAACCTCCAAAGTGAAAGTGAACATTTTAGTCAGATTTCCAGATGCTTGTTCCACATGGCAGTGAGCTCTTGTATGTTCATATAACATCCTGTGCTCTCTTCATGGCAACAGGTATCAAACTGGATTACAATTATTTGGAACAAGCCTACTAACAGTTCCATGGACCTGAGATTACATATTGTGTCCACCTTCATATCTGTAGGGTCAGCTCTATTGCCAGAATAGGTACTTAAAAAATAATTCAAGGTAATGAATAAATGACATAATTATTTAAATATCTGACCACCTACAATAATTTGAAATAAATACAAAATATCTAACCACATCTAAAAATTTGCCTAAATAAATACAACTTTTACCTCCATCTTTATCTCATTCTACTCAATATTGTTTTTTTTCAGAGGTCTGACCCATGAAAAGTCAAGCAATAAAACTGCAAATATTCAGAAAGTTCATTAATTACTGATCTAGTGTTTATATTAATTTTAATAAAATAGTACAATATTGGCTGAAATAAAATACAGAAATACATTCTTATAATCTCAATCTGTGTGTGTTTGTGTGTGTATGAACACTTGCACAAAATATTTGCATCCCATGGAGGCAGAAGGACAAAATAGTTGATTTTACATTGTTTTGTTGTTTGATGCCAGAAAATAGTAACTGCAAAAATATTTTGCACAAAATACATGCTGTTCTGTATATGTGATGTTTGGGTCAAATTTAAACTTTGCACATGAATTTCAGGAGCAGTAACTAAAATCAAAAACCACAACTTTAAAATGAGATTCTCCCAAGAAAACTGGTGTAAATATGCCTATCATTCTGTAATGTGATGTGTTTCTAATTTTTCACACAGTCTTATTAAAAATTGTGAGTACATAATATAATTTAGAAGGGTTTTCTTTTCATATGCTTGTTATCTCCAAAGGAGTTAATATTTGTTCTGGAGATCAGTGCACTAGAGATAAAATTAAAGCTAATGCATAGATCTCTTTTTCATCTAAGAAATCCCTTCTAATCCTCATTGACTGAAGGCCCAGTGTGTATGTCAGGATGTGAGGAACAAAGGAGGAAAATAAAAAGAAACAGTCTGAAAAAACCAGTCCTTAAATTCAACCTCCCACTTTCTATAATTTTATTTTATATACTAACTTGCTATTCCTGATAAGTATGTATTTTTTAGTTTTCCATAAAAACTAATTTAGAAAAATACAAATTTATTTGAATGTGTTTAAGCTGCTGTTCTACCATAAAAACAGAAATGAGAAGAATTATCAATCGAGATATTACATAGCACTGTAAATACCAGCAAATTTATTAAAGGAATATTCCATTCTCATTTTCATTTGAAATGAATTTAAGTAGTTACAGTAGTGTCTCTGAATTATTCTATTGAGTTTGCTTTTTTACCACAATTTATATGATAGTAAAATAGAACACAAGTTCAGTGAAATATGTTTTTATTCTTGTTTACTAAATTTCCTACTTACACAGTAGGAGAATTTCAAATTATATATTGTAACATTTCTGTGAGGATGAAAAGTTGGCTATTTGTACAAAGGGTTTAAAAAATATGTTGGGCAAATCACTTTTGTGTGGATATACTTCCATAGCATAATAGGAGTTCTTATTTACATTGTTAAAAGATTTTTTTCCTCAATTTTATAAAAAATGAATTAAAAAATCATGAATTTTGACACTTTTCCCCCTCCTAACCATGTAGAATCTAGATTTTTTTTTCAAGCTATGCTCTAGTCACTTTAAATGCTTCAAATAAGTATTTTATAGCAGAATTTCAAAACACTATATGGTATAATAGTCTACATCTTGCAAAAGACTGCAATAGATGTTACATATGAGGTCTGTTCTTATTAATATTTTTTCAGTGATCAATATTGTGAGTATATAACATAGAATGCTGAAACTTCAGAAGTTTATGTTTAGAGATTCTTAAGTATTAGAATACAGACTATAATTTCTCTATATACGTACAAATATACACACATATATATGTGTGTGTACATGTATAAAATGTTTAAATATGTATTAAATATCTATAATATATATTGCAAAGTAAAAACTTTTTATAACTGTTTAATGTGGTGTAACTATTTGAGGAGGTGGGCTGCCTACCTCTTGGAAATTAGTTGGAAGAATTCATGCCTGCGTCTCAAATATCTCCTTATAGGTTGATTAATCTATTATTTCAGGTTAATTTTTAATATTGGATATAAAAGGTAGAGCAATTTTAAATGAATGAAGCAAGGATATATTTGATATAATTTAAATATTCATATATTTAAATGAATGAGGCAAGGAAATCAATAAAACAAGGGCGTTCTAGCCTGTGTTACAAGGAAGGCAATGTCAGGCTATCTTAGATTAAGTGTTCACAGGAGACATAAAACTTAGAAAAAAGTAACCAACAACAACAGAAACCTAACAATGATAAAACTAGAGGCAGGCAAGGACAAACTCAACCATTATACAGTGGTGAACAGAGACACAGTGCTAATTTAGACAGTATTTATAACTTGCTAGACATACCATGCTCATCTATGTCAATATTTAAATCATATGGAAAAATATAGATATGTTGATTTACTTGAATCACTCATGTAAATCATGGCATGGTATTTTGTTAAACTTTTGTCTTTAAGAATATTTGTGTACCTGCTGCAAGAAATAAATGTGATGTATGGGATCTCATCAAAGTCCAATTTTATTTTTATCTCTATTGTCCATTTGTAATTCATTTTGTGGGGAAAGCTTTTCCCCTGCGACTAGATGAAAAACTCTTCAAGCTTCATGATTACTTCATGAACACTCTTAAACAACAGACAGTTCCATAGCCACTTTAAGATAGACAGTAAAAAGTAAATCAGCATTTAAAAGTCCAGTCCAATAAATAAGTCAATCTTCAGTCAATGGAAAGGCACACCCTCTGCCTTAGTAATGGTCAATAATTGGCTGGCATCCTGCTTTGGGGCAAGGAACTGTGTTTGGCTTCTTTAACTTTCAGCCTCCATTTTGTATCCAACACCTATTTGAGCTGCAGCTTTGATCCATGAAAGTGGCTAAAAATAGAGCATAAAAGTTCTCACATGGCTGGTGAATGGTACTCTGCTAGCCAGGAGATGTCTATCCTTCCATTGGTGCCTCCCATCATTCTCATGTTTCCCTGAATATGGTGATCCACTATACACTAGACTCTCCCTGTTGAAGACTCCTCACCCTTTTGGAGATCTCCTTGGCCAAGATTTAACATAGTACCAGGCCATCTTTCTCCCCAGAGAAGCCCACATCTCATCAATGGGAATAGCTTTTGCAGTCCTTGCCCAGCCTTTGGTGGGAATGCAGTTGCTTCCCAGCCCTCTGTTCAATCTCCTTATCATCCTCAGTAGTGAGTCAGACACAAGTCCACAATGTCCCCCAAAGTGGAGAACATTTCAAACTCTCTTAGTGATCCTATAGAAACCAATTTATCTATACCTAACATAAGGAAGCAGCACCCTCCATTCTTCTCCCTGTGGTGAGAACAGGGACTGACACAGGAAAAGAACTCACCTCAGGAAATCTGATCACAAATGCCCCATCTACTCTACCAATTTATTATGCCCATCTGAATGAGGTTTAGTTTTGTTTGCTTGTTTTTAAGAGTTATTGAACTTTTTCTCAGGAAGTTATTTTGAAAATTTAATCCTTGTCTTTCTCAGTGAATCTCTGGGGCTTTACTAAATTAGATGATGCCCAGGTGGAGACCAGGGGACCAGAGATAGACTTGGGAGATTGTTTACTGAAAGTGGATAGAAATAATGAGTCAGATGAGTGCCAAGAGCCCACATGGGTCCCCCGTGCTTCAGTACTCCCCACCTCTGGGGCAAGGGTCATGGTCCTGGGAGAGGGGAAAACACACACTTAAAGGGAACAGATCTAGCTTCAGATGGATCTCAGGACTTCTGTCATAGCAACTTGGGATCAGATCCTGCCCCTGATAAGGTGGTGATAGCCACTGAGCAGAGGGGAAGCCCTGCTTCACACCTAGATCCAGCTCTAGCCCCTCCATCTCCAGCCCCAACTTCTACCAAAGTGATAGCTGACAGCACACCCTGAGGAAAGATGTGACTTGCATCCATGTCACATCCACCTTTCCGCCCAGAGACATTGGGAACACACAGTCTGCATAGGAATGCTCCCACATAAGGACACCCCTTTTCAAGACCACAATAGGTAACTGTTTCACCTAAATTCATAGAGGCAAAGAAAGTTAAGCAAAATGAAAAGTCAGAGGAATTGGTCTCAGTTGAAAGAGCAAGAGAAAATGCCTCCAAGAATAAACACACAATGAAACAGAAATAAACAATTTACCAGATACAGAATTCAAAGCATTAGTTATAAGAATGTTTACTGAATTAAGGAAAAGAATATGAACACGGTGAGAATTTTAACAAGTTATTAGAAAATATAAAAAGACCCACTCAGAAATAAAGAATTCAATAACTAAAATAAAAAGCACACTAGAAGGAATGAATAGCAGACCACAAGAATGCATGTGATATAAAGATACAATAATAGAACTCACTCAACCAGAACAGCAAAAAGAAAAACAAATTTAAAAACATGAGAACAGTTTAAGAGCTCTCTGAGATAACATTAAGAGTACCAACATTAGCATTATAGGGGACCCAGTAGTAGGAGAAAAGAGAGAGAACGGGATCAAAAATGTATTTGATGAAATATGGCTGTAAAATTCCCAAACCTGAAGAAGAATATAGATATCCAGGTACAGGAAGCACAGAGGTGCCAAACAAGATGAACCTAAATAGACACACATCAAGACATATCATAACTGAAATGGCAAAAGTTAAAGATAAAATATTCTAAAGGCAGCAAGAGAAAAACAAAGAGTCATATACAAGGGAATCCCCATAAGACTACCATCTGATTTTTTTGCACAGGCTTTGCAGGTCAGAAGATAGTGCTATGATATTTTAAAGTGCTGAAAGGGAGAAACATACAACATAGGATACTTTACCCAGCAAGGCTATCATTCAGAATAGAAGGAGAGATAAAGAACTTCTCAGACAAGTGAAAACTAAGAGTTTATCAATACTAAACTTACCCTAAAAGAAATGTTAAAGGGATTTCTCTAAGTGGAAAAGAAGAATCTATAGGTAAGGGAAACTCTCACTAGGAAAACCAAATATACAGTAAGGGCTGAGGACCAATCACTTAAATAAGCTAGTATGGAGATTAAAAGACAAAAATTGCATAATCAACTATAACTACATTAAATAGTTAAGGGATAAACATGAAAATGTAAAGTATGGCACTAAAAACACAAAGTGTGGGTGAGGGGACTAAAAGAATGAAGATCTTTGAGAATGTGTTTGAATTTAAATGACTACCAGTTTAAAACATGTTGATATAATTATAGGGCAACATATATAAATCCAATGGTAACCACAAATCATCAAAAATGACTATCATCAACCCACAATGAAGAAACAAAAAGAAGAAATAAACACAGAAGAACTAGAAAAACAATCTGAAAAACAAGTAATAAAAAGGTAATATGTACAAACCAATCAATTAATACTTTAAATGTTAATGGACTAAACACTCCAGTCAGAAGACATAGCACAGCTGATTGGATGAAAAAACAAGACTCATCTATATGCCGCCTACAAGAGGTTCACTTCAAATCTAAAGACACACACAGACTGAAAGTGAGAGAATGGGAAAAAGTTATTTCATGCATACAGAAATGACAAAAAAGCTGAGGCAGTAATATTCATATCAGACAAAATAGAATTTAGAACAAAGGCTATAACAAAAAAGAAGGACATTATATAATGATAAAGGGATAATACAAGAACAGGATATTATACCTGTTAATGTATATGCACCCAATCCAGGAGCACCTAAATACATAAAGCAAATATTAACAGATATAAAGGGAGAAATTGCCAATAATACAATAATAGTAGGGGACTTTAACATCCCACTTACATCAATGATCATCCAGAGAGAAAATAAATAAGGCAACAGTGGTCTTAAATGACACAACAGACTAGTTGGGCTTAATAGGTGTTTTCAGGACAATTACATCCTAAAACAGCAGAATACACATTCTTTCCAAATGCACATAGTACCTTCTCCAGGAAAGATCACATACTAGGCCACAAAAAAAAAAAAAAAAAAAAAAAACTTAACAAATTTAAAAGGATACAAATTATATCAAGCATTAGTTCTGACCACAGTGGTATGAAACTAGAAATCAATTACAGCAAGAAAAATGGGAAAAGAACAAATATGTGGAGACCAAACAACATGCTACTAAAAAAACCAATGAGTCAATGAAGAAATCAAAGAGGAAATTAGAAAATACCTCAAGACAAATGAAAATGGAAACAAAACTTTTTTAAATCTAGGAGATACAGCAAAAGTGATTCTAAAAGGGAAGTTTATAATGATACAGACGTTACTCAAGAAACAAGAAAAATCCCAAATAAACACCTAAACTACCATGTAAATTAATTAGAATAAGAAGAACAAACAAAGCCCAAAGTCAGCAGAAGAAAGAAAATAATAAAGATCAGAGACAAAATAAATAAAATAGGGATTAAAAAATAATAGAAAAGATCAATGATACCAAGAGTTGTCTATTTGAAAAGATAAGCAAACTTGATAAACCTTTAGCCAGGCTCACCAAGAAGAAGAGAGGGCCCAAATAAATAAAATAAGAAATGAAACAGGAAAAATAACAACTGAGACTGCAGAGATACAAAAAAAATCATAACTGAATACTACAAACGGTTATATGCCAACCAATTGGACAACCTAGAAGAAATGGACAAATTCCTAGAAACATACAACCTGTCAATACTGAATCAAGAAGAAACAATTTCAACAGACTGATCATGAGTAATGAAATTGGATATTTAATTTAAAAACAAACAAACAAACAAAACAAAACAAAAAACTTCCAGCAAACAAAAGTCCAGGACCAAACAGCTTCAAAGGGGAATTCTATCAAACATATAAAGAAAGATAATACCTATCCTTCTCAAACTATTCCAAGAAATTGAAGAGGAGGAAACAATCACAAACTCATTCTACAAGGCCACAATTACCCTGATACCAAAATCAGACAAAGACACTATCAAAAAGAAAATTACAGGGCAATATCTCTGATGAATATAGATGCAAAAATTTTTAACAAAATGTTAGTAAACCAAATCCAACAATATATAGAAAGGATCATACAATATAATCAAGTTGGAATTATTCCAGGGATGCAAGGGGGGTTCAACATTCACAAATCAATCAATGTGATACACCACATTAATAAGAGAAAGAGTAAAAATCACGATCATCTCAATAGACACTGAAAAAACGTGTGTGAACATGAATTCAACATCCATTCATAATAAAAACTCTCATCAAAGTGAGCATACATGGAATATACCTTAACAAAATAAAGGCCACTTATGACAAACCCACAGCTAACACCATACTCAATGGTGAAAAGCTGAAAGTCTTTCCTCCAAATTCCTCCAAGACAAGGATACCCACTCTCACCACTTCTATTTAACATAGTATTGTAAGTCCTAGCCACAGAAATCAGATAAGAAAAAGAAATAAAATGCAATCCCTATCAAAATACCCATGACATTTTTCACACTAGAACAAGTAACCCTAAAGTTTATACGGAACCACAAAAGACCCGAATTGCCAAAACAATCTTGATAATGAATAACAAAGTTGGAGATATAATGTTCTCTGACTTCAGACTCTACTACAAATATACAGTAATCAAAATGATATGGTACTGACACAAAAACAGACACATATATCAATGGAACAAAATGGACAGCCCCAAAATATACCCTCACACATATGGTCAATTAATCTATGACAAAGGAGGCAAGAATAGATAATGGGGAAAAGTCAGTCTTCAATAAGTGGTGCTGGGAAAATTAGACAGTTACATGTAAAAAATGATATTAGAACATTTCCTCACACCATATAGAAAAATAAACACAAAATGGATTAAAGATCTAAATGTAAGATGTGACATCATAAAATTCCTAGAAGAGAACATAGGCAGAATACTCTTTGACATAAAATTTTTTGGATCTGTCTCCTAAAGCAAAAGAAATAAAAGCAAAATAAACAGGGCTTCCCTGGTGGCGCAGTGGTTGAGAGTCTGCCTGCCAATGCAGGGGACACGGGTTCGAGCCCTGGTCTGGGAAGATCCCACATGCCGCAGAGCGACTAGGCCCGTGAGCCACAACTACTGAGCCTGCGCGTCTGGAGCTTGTGCTCCGCAACAAGAGAGGCCGCAACAGTGAGAGGCCCGCGCACTGCGATGAAGAGTGGCCCCCGCTCGCCGCAACTAGAGAAAGCCCATGCACAGAAAAGACCCAGCACAGCCAAAAATAAATAAATAAATGAAATTTAAAAAAAAAAAAGCAAAATAAACAAATCGGATGTAATCAAACTTAAAAGCATTTACATGGGAAGAACTCATTGACAAAATAAAAAGACAACCTACTGAATGGGAGAAAATATTCGCCAATGATATAACCAACCAGGGGTTAATATCAAAAAATATATAAACAGCTCATATACTCAATATCAAAAAAAAACAGACAAACCAATTAAAAAATCGTTAGAAGACCCGAATAAACATTTTTTTCAAAAAAGGATACACAGATGGCTAACACGCATGAGAAAAGATTCTCAACATTGCTAATTATTAGAGAAATGCAAATCAAAACTACAATGAGATTATCACCTCACACCTGTCTGAATGGCTATCATCCAAAAGCCTGCAAATAACAAATGTTGGCAAGGATGCCGAGAAAAGGGAACCCTTGTACACTGTTGGTGGGAATACAGTGGTGCATTCACTATGGAAAACTGTATGAAGGTTTATCAAAAAACTAAAACCTGAACTACCATATGATCCAGATATTCCACAATCTAGTATGTATCTGGAAAAAAATAAAAACACTAATTCAAAAAGATACACGCACCCCAATGTTCACAGTAGCACTATTTACAATAGCTAAGATATGGAAGAAACCCAAGATGGAAACCCATCTGTCCATCAACAGATGAGTGAATAAAGAAGGTGTGCTGTATATGTGTGTGTGTGTATACACACACACACACACACACACACACACACACACACTGGAATATTACTCAACCATAAAAAGAATTCTTCCATTTGCCACAATGTGGATGTACCTAGAGAATATTATGCTTAGTGAAATAAGTCAGAAAAAGACAAACGTTGTATAATATCACTTATATGTGGAATCTAAAATTTAAAACAAACAAATGGTATAGCAAAACAGAAACAGATTCACAGTTATGAAAACAAACTAGTGGTTACCAATGGAGAAAGGGAAGGAGGGAGGGGTAGGATAGCAGTATGGGGTTAAGAGATACAAACTACTATGTATATAATAGATAACCAACAAGGGTATATTGCATAGCACAGGAAATTACAGTCATTATTTTGTAATAACTTTTAATGGACTGTAACTTATAGAAATACTGAATCACTATACTGTCCTCCGAAAACTAATATAATATTGTAAATCAACTATACTTTAATTTAAAAAAAACTGTGTTAAATGCAGCAAGTGGGGAAAAAAAGAATGGAAGTAAGAATAATAGTAAAAACCCAGAAATTAGCACGAAATAAATACCAGGAACAAAGGCAGATTTTAGTTTTGTGGGATTGAAGTATATTTCAACCAAAAGGGTCAGACTTCCATGGTCTTTTTCATTGACCACTGGAAGTATGACATGGAGGTTAGACTAAATTAAAGATATAAATTCAAGGCAGATAGACTTTCCATTATGTTCTTGTTTTTGTTAATGTTGATGGTTTTCTTGAAATGGATTAACAGCAAAATAAAAAAGGCAGTGATTAATGTATTTATAACAAGTATCATATACAGCGTCACCATATTAGGAACACTAACCATGTTCAAATAGGTTAAATTAAATTATTAGTTATCAAATAATTGTAATGTAGAATAGTAAAAGAGAAGAAAATTCAAAGTCAAATTATGCCTAAGTCCCAACATGAAATTGGAGAGATGACATTTGCCAACTTGGGCAAGTCTTTGTAACACATTTGTGACTTGTTTGTCATATTTATCAAATGAATCAGATGGACTAGACATTCTCTAATTCTGGAACTAGAATCCTGTCTCATGAAATCCATGCTTATGTAGGTGTCCAGGACACTGAGAATAGGACAGATCTTCTTCATTTCAAATATCTTCGACTTTTTTATTGTATTTATTCTTATATATTACTCCTTCATATTCATCTAATACTCAGAATCTAGTAATTTGAAAGGAAGGATGAACCTCATGACATCTCCACTCTATAGTCAGTGAGTTACATTATCTTTTTGCCTAATTCCGTATGCTTCATACGAAGCCCCTAGTTTCATTTTCCTATTCCTTTTTTCAAGCTCCATCTTCCTCCTAAAATGCCTTCTTCCAATATCAGCAAGTACTCATCCGACAACATCCTTCAAAAACAGGTCAAGAAGGGACTTCCCTGGTGGTCCAATGGTAACGAATCCACCTTCCAATACAGGGGATGTGGGTTCAATCCCTGGTCAGAGAACTAAAATTCCACATGCCGCGGGGCGACTAAACCTGCATGCCACAACTACTGAGCCCATGCGCCTCAACGAGAGAGCCCATGTGCCATAAACTATGGAGCCCATGCACCACGACTAGAGAAGAGAAAAACCCATATGCCACAACTACAGAGAAGCCTGCGGCTCACAACAAAAGATCTCACATGCCTCAACAAAGATCCTATATGCTGCAAATAAGACCTGACACAGCAAAAAAAAAAAAAAAAAAAAAAAAAGGTCAAGAATGTTGACTTAGCAAGGTTTGTTATACTACATTATTGTGAATAACTCATAGAAACAATGTATTACTTAAAATTTTTAAAACTATTTCTAACCCCAATTCTAATTCGTCTGCATTAGAGAAGAATCGCTACATTTCAATGCATAGCCAGAGGATGACAATGCATCCTAATAAAAACATTGAAATGCTGTAGCAATATAAAAGCTTTCATTGCACCCATGGTATAATTATAGTTCCTTTAGATTTAATCCAGTATAATCATAATAATTAGACATTATTGACTAAATTTGTTCCTTGCAATTTGAGATAGGTATTAATGCAATGACCAATTTTACTACACACTTGTTTCAGTGTAACATCTTTAGAAAATAAAGACAAAATAAAAATATAATTTACTTGCAGGGTTTGTATTTGAGCTTCATTTTTAACTTCTTTATTCCATTAAACCAAGTGAATTAAGAGGTTTTCTTTAGCTATTTAGGCTTAAATATAGTCATGATTACATTCTTCACATTATGAAAACATATGTAAAATTTTTATGCATCTCTGGGCATATATAGTGTGACTACAAAAAATAGAAGAAATCCAGTAAAAATTCCAAAGTAAAGGGACAGGAGGAGAGAGGAAAGGAAGGAATACTTGAAGGGAAAGAAAAGTAGAAAGAAAGAAGGCAAGAAAGAAAAAATTAAAAGAATGAAAGGATGAAGGAGGAAAGGAAGAAAGAGTGCTCTATTCTAGGTGCTTTCATGGAAGTTATTCAATCTACTTGTGCAAAATTAACCTATTTGTCTTATTTTTACCTTTAATAAGCTGAGAGCAATTTAAAAGGGCCAACCAAGATAACAACTCTAATTCATTGTGGAGTTGAGATTATTTCATCTCTCCAATAGGAAATTTAGTAAGTACTATCTTTTCTTCGTGTATCCCTTAATGAGAAAAAGAATCAAAATACCAAGATAAAATGTGGACTAAATTATGTCAAAAGTTCAAACCAATGCCCTCCCCTGACCTGTATGTCAAAATTGGACCAATCTGTTAAACTCAATCATAACAAGATGAGTACGTAGTTTTAATACAGACATATGAGTTAGAATCAAAGTCTGTTTGGTCCTAGAGCCTTTATTTTTTTTTTCAACCTCTCATTAGGTCTTTTCTGACCCCCATCTGTCTAACCCCAAGGCCATACTTTTATCAGAGCTGCAGGAATAAAGAAGCAGGGCTCAGGATATTCATATTCCTTTCCTTATTCTCTTGTAGATAAGGGAAAAAAATGTATTCCAGAATAGTAAGTGGTGAAGAGTCCTGATGTAGAAATATATTTATCTCTTCACTTAATATTTTCAAAACTGTAGTGATTATCTGAATGACTCCTGAGCCTCCACAGTGAAGAGAAGACCTGAGGAAATATAAAAAGACCCTTCACCATTCACACTGTTTTGTTCTAATCAATCATTTACACAAAAGTGATTTAAGGGCGGCATATTTTGTGCTTAAGTAGTGTGAGACATTTAAAGAAAAATAAGATATGATCTTTGTCTTCAAATAGATAGAAACCATGTTCAAAGAAAGAGGCACTCAATCTGAAAGGGAAATATATTAAGAAAAAAAAAAAAAAAGCCACAGTAGTAGGTTATCATTGCCCATGTCATTCAGATAATACAATGAATTCAGTAGCTACAGTGGCTTCAGGTTATAGGACTATGAGTTCCAACAAAGAGGAATCAACACACTATTAACCTGAAACTGTGGGTAGCAGGAAAAGCACTACACATAAAAAGGAATGCATAACTTCCAAGAATTTGAACAATGAAGGGTAGAAAGAGAAATCTGAGATGTTATACTGTAGTGGTTTACTTGTGTTGACAGAAATAGGGAACAGGGGAAAAAGGGACTTGGGCTTTTTTTAGTCATCAACCACAAGCAAAGAAGGTAACACTTAGAGAATGTGAAGTAAATGGCAGGTAATTTTCACAAGAGAATTGAATAATAGTCATTTATATCCTACCATTTGATGGGAGAAGAAGAAGCATACCTCCACAAGTAGTTTCAAACCAAGGCAAAATGTGTACCAAATATCAAAAAAGGAGAAAATTGCCAACAAAAAGTAAAAGAAAGCAATACTAGAGCACTGATTTGAATGAACTCCAGCTATATAGATTTATTTTGCTCTCTAAAACAATGACCTAACCTAGGAAAACATAAAAGTGCAATGGGACTTCAACAACAAAATTCAAGATTAATAAAGCACAGCACATCTCAAAGATAACACAATCCAATTGCTACCTTTCTTATCTATGTAATTTCTCCTAAACAGATGGGTCACCAGAGAAGGGCATGGGATGTTAAGGCTGCTGCTGCTGCCACCAAGAAGCCTGTGTGCTAGCACAGGTCACTATGCACACCTACCCTCCATGGAGCCTGTGCAGCCCGCCACTGCCAGGGTCCCATGATCCAGGGACGACTTCCCCGGGAGAATGCACAGTGCGCCTCAGGCTGCTGCAAAGTCATGCTGGCCTCTGCTGCCCAGGCTCGCCCCGTATCCATACCCCTCCCTCCCCATGGGCTGAGGAAGCCAGAGGGGCCTAATCAGCTGCTATTTTAACCCCATCATGTCTGGGTAAAGAACAAATGCCCCCAGGCGACCTACATGAAGAGGTGGGTCCAAATCCAAAGCTGAACCCCGAGATCTGTGCGAACAAAGAAGAGAAAGGGAAATTTCTCCCAGCAGCCTCAGGAGCACAGGATTAAATCTCCACAATCAACTTGATGTACCCTGCATCTGTGGAATAGCTGAATAGACAACGAATCATCCCAAATTGAGGAGGTGGACTTTGAGAGCAAGATTTATTATTTTTTTCCCTTTTCCTCTTTTTCTGAGTGTGTATGTGTATGCTTCTGTGTGTGATTCTGACTGTAGAGCTTTGCTTTTACCATTTGTCCTAGGTTTCTATCTTGTTTTTTTTTTTTACTTTTTAACAATTATTCCTTAATAATTATTTTTTATTTTAATAACTTTATTTTATTTTACTTTATCTTCTTTCTTTCATTCTTTTTATTTTTTCTCCCTTTTATTCTGAGCCGTGAGGATGAAAGGCTCTTGGTGCTCCAGCCAGGCAACAGGACTGTGCCTCTGAGGTGGGAGAACCAAGTTCAGGACACTGGTCCACAAGAGACCTCCCAGCTCCACATAATATCAATAGGTGAAAATCTCCCAGAGATCTCCACCTCAATGCCAAGACCCAGCTTCACTCAACGACCAGCAAGCTACAGTGCTGGACACCCTATGCCAAACAACTACCAAGACCGGAACACAACCCCATCCATTAGCAGAGAGGCTGCCTAAAATCATAATAAGGCCACAGACACCCCAAAACACACCACCAGACATGGACCTGCCAACTACAAAGACAAGATCCAGCCTCATCCATCAGAACACAGGCACCAGTCCCCTCCACCAGGAAGCCTACACAACCCACTGAACCAATCTTAGCCACTGGGGACAGACACCAAAAACAATGGGAACTACAAACTTGCAGCCTGTGAAAAGGAGACCCCAAACACAGCAAGTTAAGTAAAATGAGAAGACAGAAAAACACACAGCATATGAAGGAGCAAGATAAAAACCCACCAGACCTAACAAATGAAGAGGAAATAGGCAGTCTCCCTGAAAAAGAATTCAGAATAATGATAGTAAAGATGATCCAAAATCTTAGAAATAGAATAGAGAAAATAAAAGAAACGTTTAACAAGGACCTAGAAGAACAAAAGTGCAAACAAACAGTGATGAACAACACAATAAATGAAATTAAAAATTCTCTAGAAGGGAACAATAGCAGAATAACTGAGGCAGAAGAACAGATAACTAACCTGGAAGATAAAATAGTATAAATAACTACTGAAGAGCAGAATAAAGAAAAAAGAATGAAAAGAATTGAGGACAGTCTCAGAGACCTCTGGTACAACATTAAATGCACCAACATTCGAAATACAGGGGTCCCAGAAGAAGAAGAGAAAAAGAAAGGGACTGAGAAAATATTTGAAGACATTATAGTTGAAAACTTCCACAATATGGGAAAGGAAATAGTTAATCAAGGCCAGGAAGCACAGAGAGTCCCATACAGGATAAATCCAAGGAGAAACATGCCAAGACACATATTAATCAAACTATCAAAAATTAAATACAAAGAAAAAATATTAAAAGAAGCAAAGGAAAAACAACAAATAAGACACAAGGGAATCCCCATAAGGTTAACAGCTGATCTTTCAGCAGAAAGTCTGCAAGCCAGAAGGGAGTGGCAGGACATATTGAAAGTGATGAAGGAGAAAAATCTACAAATAAGATTACTCTACCCAGCAAGGATCTCATTCAAATTTGATGGAGAAATTAAAACCTTTACAGACAAGCAAAGGTAAGAGAATTCAGCACCACCAAACCAGCTTTACAACAAATGCTAAAGGAACTTCTCTAGGCAGGAAACACAAAAGAAGGAAAATTCCTACAATAACAAACCCAAAACAATTTAAAAAATGGGAACAGGAACATACATAACGATAATCACCTTAAATGTAAATGGATTAAATGCTCCAACCAAAAGACACAGACTGGCTGAATGGATATAAAAACAAGACCCGTATATATGCTGTCTACAAGAGACCCACTTCAGACCTAGGGACACATTCAGACTGAAAGTGAGGGGATGGAAAAAGGTATCCGATGCAAATGGAAATCAAAAGAAAGCTGGAGCAGCAATTCTCATAACAGACAAAAGAGACTTTAAAATAAAGACTATTACAAGAGACAAAGAAGGACACTACATAATGATCAAGGGATCGACCCAAGAAGAAGATATAACAATTGTAAATATTTATACACCCACCACAGGAGACCCTCAATACATAAGGCAAATACTAACAGCCATAAAAGGGGAAATCGACAGTAACACAATCATAGTAGAGGACTTTAACACCCCTCTTTCAACAATGGACAGATCAAACCAAAATGAAAATAAATAAGGAAACACAAGCTTTAAATGATACATTAAACAAGATGGACTTAATGGATATTTATAGGACATTCCATCAAAAAACAACAGAATACACATTCTTCTCAAGTGCTCATGGAACATTCTCCAGGATAGATCATATCTTGGGTCACAAATCAAGCCTTAGTAAATGTAAGAAAACTGAAATCATATCAAGTATCTTTTCCGACCACAACGCTATGAGACTAGATATCAATTACAGGACAAGATCTGTAAAAAATACAAACACATGGAGGTCAAACAGTACACTACTTAATAACCAAGAGATCACTGAAGAAATCAAAGCGGAAATCAAAAAATACCTAGAAACAAATGACAATGAAAACATGACGACCCAAAACCTGTGGGATGCAGCAAAAGCAGTTCTAAGAGGGAAGTTTATAGCAATATAATCCTACATTAAGAAACAAGAAACAACTCAAATAAACAACCTAATCTTACACCTAAAGCAATTAGAGAAAGAAGAACAAAAAACCCTAAAGTTAGCAGAAGGAAAGAAATTATAAAGATCAGATCAGAGATAAATGAACAGGAAATGAAGGAAACGATAGCAAAGATCAATAAAACTAAAAGCTGGTTCTTTGACAAGATAAACAAAATTGATAAACCATTAGCCAGACTCATCAAGAAAAAAAGGAAGAAGACTCAAATCAACCGAATTAGAAATGAAAAAGGAGAAATAACAACTGACACTGCAGAAATACAAAGGATCATGAGAGATTACTACAAGCAACACGATGCGAATAAAATGAACAACCTGGAAGAAATGGACAAATTCTTAGTAATGCACAACCTTCTGAGACTGAACCAGGAAGAAATAGAAAATATGAACAGACCTATCACAAGCACTGAAATTGAAACTGTGATTAAAAATCTTCCAACAAACAAAAGCCCAGGACCAGACGGCTTCACAGGAGAATTATATCAAACATTTAGAGACGAGCTAACATGTATCCTTCTCAAACTCTTCCAAAATATAGCAGACAGAAGAACACTCCCAAACTCATTCTACGAGGCCACCATCACCCTAATACCTAAACCAGACAAAGATGTCACAAAGAAAGAAAACTACAGGCCAATATCACTGATGAGCATAGATGCAAATATCCTCAACAAAATACTAGCAAGCTAAATCCAACAGCACATTAAAAGGATCATACACTATGATCAAGTGGGGTTTATCCCATAAATCCAAGGATTCTTCAGCATATGCAAATCAATCAATGTGATACACCATATTCACCATTAAATTGAAGGATAAAAACCATATGATCGTCTCAATAGAAGCAGAAAAAGCTTTCAACAAAATTCAACACCCATATATGATAAAAACCCTCCAGAAAGTAGGTATAGGGGGAACTTACCTCAACATAATAAAGGCCATATATGACACAAACCCACAGCCAACATCTTCCTCAATGGAGAAAAATTGAAAGCATTTCCACTAAGATCAAGAACAAGACAACGATGCCCACTCTCACCACTAATATTCAACATAGTTTTGGAAGTTTTAGCCACAGCAATCAGGGAAGAAAAAGAAATAAAAGGAATCCAAATCAGAAAAGAAGAAGTAAAGCTGTCACTGTTTGCAGATGACATGATACTATACATACAGAATCCTAAAGATGCTACCAGAAAACTACTAGAGCTAATCAATGAGTTTGGTAAAGTAGCAGGATACAATATTAATGCACAGAAGTCTCTAGCATTGCTATACAGTAATGATGAAAAATCTTAAAGAGAAATTAAGGAAACACTCCCATTTACCATTGCAACAAAAAGAACAAAATACCTACGAATAGGGCTTACCTGGTGGCGCAGTGGTTGAGAGTCCGCCTGCCAATGCAGGGGACACGGGTTCGTTTCCTGGTCCAGGAAGATCCCACATGCCGCGGAGCTGCTGGGCCTGTGAACCATGGCCGCTGAGCCTGCGCATCCGGAGCCTGTGCTCCGCAACAGGAGAGGCCACAACAGTGAGATGCCTGCGTACTGCAAAAAAAAAAAAAAAAAAAAAAAAAAACTAATAAATCTACCTAAGGAGACAAAAGACCTGTATGCAGAAAACTATAAGATACTGATGAAAGAAATTAAAGATGATAGAAATAGATGGAGAGATATACCATGTTCTTTAACTGAATGAATCAACAGTGTGAAAATGACTGTACTACCCTAAGCAATGTACAGATTCAATGCAATCTCTATCAAACTGCCACTTGTATTTTTCACAGAACTAGAACAAAAAATTTCACAATTTGTATGGAAACACAAAAGACCCCGAAAAGCCCAAGCAATCTTGAGAACGAAAAATGGAGCTGGAGGAATCAGGCTCCCTGACTTCAGACCATACTAGAAAGCTACAGTAATCAAGACAGTATGGTAATGGCACAAAAACAGAAATATAGATCAGTGCAACAGGATAGAAAGCCCACAGATAAACCCATGCACATATGGTCACCTTATCTTTGATAAAGGAGGCAAGAATATACAGTGGAGAAAAAACAGCCTCTTCAATAAGTGGTGCTGGGAAAACTGGACAGCTACATGTAAAAGTATGAAATTAGAACACTCCCTAACACCATACACAAAAATAAACTCAAAAAGGATTAAAGACTTAAATGTAAGGCCAGACATTATCAAAATCTTAGAGGAAAAAACAGGCAGAACACTCTATGACATAAATCACAGCAAGATTCTTTTTGACCCACCTCCTAGAGAAATGGAAATAAAAACAAAAAATAAACATGTGGGACGTAATGAAACTTAAAAGCTTTTGCACAGCAAAGGAAACCATAAACAAGATGAAAAGACAACCCTCAGAATGGGAGAAAATATTTGCAAATGAAGCAACTGACAAAGGATTAATCTCCAAAATTTACAAGCAGCTCATACAGCTCAATATCAAAAAAATAAACAACCCAATCCAAAAATGGGCGAAGACCTAAATAAACATTTCTCCAAAGAAGATATACAGACTGCCAACAAACACATGAAAGAATGCTTAACATCATTAATCATTAGAGAGATGCAAATCAACACTACAATGAGATATCATCTCACACCAGTCAGAATGGCCATTATCAAAAAATCTACAAACAATAAATGCTGGATCAGATGTGGAGAAAATGGAACCCTCTGGCACTGTTGGTGGGAATGTAAACTGATACAGCCACTACGGAGAACAGTATGGAGGTTCCTTAAAAAACTAAAAATAGAACAAACACACGACCCAGCAATCCCACTACTGGGCATATACCCTGAGAAAACCATAATTCAAAAAGAGACATGTACCAAAATGTTCACTGCAGCTCTATTTACAATAGCCAGGAGATGGAAGCAACCTAAGTGTCCATCAACAGATGAATGGATAAAGAAGATGTGGCACATATATACAATGGAATATTACTCAGCCATAAAAAGAAACGAAATTGAGTTATTTTAGTGACTTGGATGGACCTAGAGTTTGTCATACAGAGTGAAGTAAGTCAGAAAGAGAAGAACAAATACCATATGCTAACACATATATATAGAACCTTAAGGGAAAAAAATGGTCATGAAGATCTTAGTGGCAAGATGGGAATAAAGACACAGACCTACTTGAGAATGGACTTGAGGATATGGGGAGAGGCAAGGGTAAGGTGTGACAAAGCGAGACAGTGGCATGGACATATATACACTACCAAACGTAAAATAGATAGCTAGTGGGAAGTAGCTGCATAACACAGGGAGATCAGCTCGGTGCTTTGTGACCACCTAGCAGGGTGGGATAGGGAGGGTGGGAGGGAGGGAGACGTAAGAGGGAAGAGATATGGGAACATATGTATAGGTATGACTGATTTACTTTGTTATAAAGCAGAAACTAACACACCATTGTAAAGCAACTATACTCCAATAAAGATGTTAAAAATAAATAAAATATAAAAAGATGGATCAAAGAGAATGTGTATATGAAATAGGACACTCAGTCCTTTATTAAGATCAGAAATGTCTATAATATATTGGAAGTTTCCATACTTAAAAATGTAATTGTTGGGTATTTTGAAAGAAGGAAAATAGTTTTGTCTGATTCTTTTTGACTTTTCACCAATTTAACGGAAATAGAATATATTCTTTTTAATGACTGAGCAAGAGATGCCCTGAATATATGAGCTTACAGTGTCCAAACACACACACATGCACACACACACACATACATGCACACAGGAGGCAGAATAAATAGTATAAATATCTTCTAATCATCTGAGTTTTAATAGCAAACACTGCCTTTCTCTTGGTTTACAGCAAAGGTTTGAAAAGCATGATTTAATGTTTCATTTTAATCAAGATATACCAATAATCTTACTCCAAAATTCAAAAGCATTTCTCTGAAATATCACAAGTAGCAGTAGCATAGATAAAAAAAAAAAAAAAAAAGATGCCCCATAAGAGATAAGAGAAAATCATAGCTGTGTAAAGAGACTCTAAGAAACATATAAGCTTTCACAGGAACTAATGTTTCCATGTAATTTAGTTTCCAGTGACATTTTTCAAAACCCACAGATGCCCTGACTATCCCCACCACAGTTGTTCTACTCTAAAAACAATGAATCTGAGCACAGAAAAATAACACTTTATCTCAAGTATACTGAAAACATCACTCACACGTCACCAAACCCAGTATGTGAACTGATAGTCAAACACTCAATTACATGTCAGTCACAACCATGAAACCTCAGATAGAACAGAAACCAGTGGGTTGTAGACTGGTAGAAAATAACCTTGAAGATTTTTTGCCATGAAAGCAAATCCAAGTTGGCCTTTGTAAAAAAACTAGTGAAACAGTACTTTTTTCAGTTATGTAAAAATTGTTTATTGTCTTATATGAAAGACACAGATATGATTCTTTTGTAAAATAATTTGTTATTTGATTAATTCTATCTTTTCATCTAATGTTCAGGACTGGATTAGATTTGCTTAGCTCATATAACAACCTGTCTCTCCCTATTAATTTTTCATTTTACCATACAAATAGTAGCACATTAATCAACAAAACTCCAGTAACTTAACTGAGTCATTTCATGATTTAGTGAGTTAAATCACAACTTGAAATATTCCCGAGTTGAGAAAATTTATCAATATTACTTGGTCACTCTTCGCTATCTCTCGTCTTCATCTATGAAATAAATAAAATTGTGATATATTTTATTTTCTAAATATGGGACGTAAGCTCTGTATTTAACTGCAAATTTAATTGACTCTCCCTGTTTAAGTAATTTCATGAATATCCACTGGAATAATTATTTTTGGTGGCATGGAATATTCTTTGAATGTTAATGTAATAATAGAAAATGATTTCTTCCATCTTATAAAGAGCTGTATATCAAAGGTCATTTTTCCACATATATATTTATTAGGAATATTAAATAATAGATCATTTTTATTCCTTTATTGTCTGAGTTCAACTGGACACAATCTTATCCTAGCCTGCAAAATTCTAATAGGTATATTATGGAAGAGATGCAAACAGTAAAAGAAAATTACATACGTTGGCTGACTTAAATCTTTTTTAAAGCGTTGCTTGAAAGTCAAAAGTGAGCAGCTTTCTACCAGGACATTAAAACTTGGTACAACAATGTTTTTACTAAACCTGTATGCAGGAAACAGTTTGTCATTAGAGATGATATCTTCTAGAAAACTGAAATTGAGGTTATAACAATTTGCTGGGAAAGGGGGGTAGGGGTGCAGGTACTATTCTATGGAGTCATTTTCAGGAATGAGACAAATACTCCTATATACTGCCCAGTTCCCAGGCTACAACAGATTCCCTAGCAAATGTTTAGGATATATTGTTATTTCAAGTTTTGTCTTCTGAAGATATTGTTATATAAAATAAGGATTAAAGTTAATTAGCTTAGAAGAAAAACAAAGTAATGGGAAAAAAGGACAGAATTAAACCTAAAGGTATCCACATTCCACTTTTTTTCCTGAATGAGAGTAATTCATCAATTGTTGAATCAACCTAGTGTATACAACATAAAGGACAATAAATAGTAAATGTTAATTCCTGTGTAAAAGAAATGAAGCAAGCATAGTGAACAATTTCATTATGCTTACATGGAGATACAGCCTTTATAGTTCTTGAACTAAAATTTTGATGATAAGATCAAATGCAAGTCATATAAACTTCATTCAAGAGAGTAAAAGTATTTTTACATTTTTTCCTAGCCTTAGATACAAACACTGTATTACTTATTGCCCATGTATATTAGCAAATGGTGCAGAGATGCTGTGTGTAGCTGACGACCCTTCATCTTGGCAGTGGGGCTACGGTGAACAGCTGAACATTAAGCACTGTTGACACACCCCCAATCTGTCTAGAATGCAGATACAGCTGGAACTGGCACTGGGGTGGTGCTAAATGTTGTTTTGCTCAAAACCTGGAGTGCTTTTAAAGTGACAGTTAATAATCTGTGAATCATATAAAATTGAAAATTCATGTTCTTCTCCTTGATCCCCTATGACCTAGATCATTTCTCACAATAACTAATGTTTAAACACTACTTATGTGTTGAAGTATTTATATGGATTCACTCAGTTACCAATGAATTGTTATTAGGCTATTTGAGTACATTCACATTTTTCAGATTGAAAAAAAAATTAACCATCAATTTGGCTTACTAACATTCAGACTCAATTCAAGATAAAATGAGTAGTCTTGAATATAGAATCATTACAAATGTTCAAATATTGGTTGAATGACAACTTGAAAAATATATTGATTCATTGTATGTGACTTTAAAGTTAATATTTAAATCTGATTTCAGATTTTTCTCAGTAGTCAGATTATTTAACTTAAGAGTAATCTTTCATCCTATTCATTTTTTCACTATATATATGTATAGATACATACGTATACATGTATATGTAGGGTATGCATTTTTTAAATAGTGGAATTGAAATCTCAACATTGCATTTTTGTTTTTGAAATGACTACTGCTTCCTGAAGCTATGTGCACAGTGATATCAAAGGCATAATATTTTTCTTTTAATAAACTTGTTGAAATTTTAGGTATTTGTATTGGTTAAATTGGCCTGGAAGATTACAGGTTGATATCACTGATGAATGTATACACAAAAATTCTCAACAAAGTACTAGCAAAATGAATGAAACAATACATTAAAAGGACCATACACCATGATCAAGTCAGATTTATCCCAGGGATGAGTTTTTCAATATTTTCAAATTAATCAGTATGATACACCACATTAACAACTTCAAGAATAAAAATACATATGATCAGCTCAATAGGTGCAGAAAAAGCTTTTGATAAAATTCAACATCCAATTATGATAAAAACTCTCAAGAATGTGGGCAAAAAGGAAACATACTTCAACATAATAAAGCCATATTATGACAAACCCACAACTAACATCATACTCAACAGTGAAAAGCTGAAAGCATTCCCTCTAAGATCAGGACAAGAATGTCCATCCTCACCACTTTTATTCAACATAGCTTTGGAAGTCCTACCCACAGCAATCAGAGAAAAAAAAGAAATAAAAAGAATCCAAATTGAAAAGGAAGAAGTAAAACTGTCACTGTTAGGTAATATGATACTATACATAGAAAATCCTAAAGACACCACAAGAAAACTACTAGAGCTCATCAATGAATTTGGTAAAGTTGCAAGATACAAAATTAATGTAGAGAAATATGTTGCATTCCTATACACTAACAATGAAATATCAGAAAGGGAAATTAAGGAAACAATCCTATTTACCATCACATCAAAAAGAATAAAATACCTAGGAGGCAAAAGACCTGTACTACCTAAGGAGGCAAAAGATCTGTACTCCAGAAACTATAAGATGCTGAGGAAAGAAACTGAAGACGACACAAACAGATGGAAATATATAACATGTTCTTGAATTGGAAGAATCAATATTGTTAAAATGACCATACTACCCAAGGCAATCTACAGGTTCAATGCAATACCTATCAAATTACCAATGGCATTTTTCACAGAACTAGAACAAGTAATTTTACAATTTGTATGGAAACATGAAAGACCTTGAATAGCCAAAACAATCTTGAGAAAGAAGAATGGAGCTGGAGTAATCAGGCTGCCTGACTTCAGACTATACTACAAAGCTACAGTAATCAAAACAGTATGGGGCTTCCCTGGTGGCTCAGCGGTTGAGACAGGTTCGTGCCCCGGTCCGGGAAGATCCCACATGCCGCGGAGTGGCTGGGTCCGTGAGCCATGGTCGCTGAGCCTGTGCGTCCGGAGCCTGTGCTCCACAACAGGAGAGGCCACAACAGTGAGAGGCCCGCATACAGCAAAACAAAAACAAAAACAAAAAACAGTATGGTACGGGCACAAAAACAGACACACTGATCAACAGAACAGGATACAAAGCCCAGAAATAAACCCACGAACTTATGGTCAATTAATCTATTACAAAGGAGGCAAGAATATACAATGGAAAAAAGACAGTTTTTCAAAAGTACTGCTGGGAAAACTAGACAGCTCCATATAAAAGAATGAAATTAGAATCTTCTCTAACACCATATACAAAGATAAACTCAAAATGGATTAAAGACCTAAATTTAAGACCAGACACTATAAAACCCATACAGGAAAACATAGATAGAACACTCTTTGACATAAATTGCAGGAATATTGTTTTAGATCAGTCTCCTAAAGTAATGGAAATAAAAGTAAAAATAAACAAATGGGACCTAATTAAATTTAAAAGCTTTTGCACAACAAAGGAAACCATAAACAAAATGAGAAGAGAACCTACAAAATAGGAGAAAATATTTGAAAGTGATGTGACTGACAAGGGATTAATTTCCAAAATATACAAACAGTTCATACAGTTCAATATCAGAAAACAAAAATTCCAATCAAAAAATGGGTGGAAGACCTAAACAGACATTTCTACCAAGGAGGCATATAGATGGCCAACAGTCATATAAAAAGATGCTCACTGGTCAAAATGGCCATTATCAAAAAAAAATCTAGAAACAATAAATGCTGGAAAGGGTGTGATGAAAAGGGAACCCTCCTGCACTGTTGGTGGGAATGTAAATTGATACAACCACTATGGAGAAGAGTATGGAGGTTCCTTAAAAAACTAAAAATAGAACTACCACATGACTCAGCAATCCCACTACTGGCCATATACCCTGAGAAAACCATAATTCAAAAAGAGTCATGTACCACAATGTTCACTGCAGCTCTATTTACAATAGCCAGGACATGGAAGCAACCTAAGTGGCCATCGACAGATGAATGGATAAAGAAGATGTGGTACATATATACAGTGGAATATTACTCAGCCATAAAAAGAAATGAAATTGAGTTATTTGTAGTGAGGTAGATGGATCTAGAGTCTGTCATACAGAGTGAAGTAAGTCAGAAAGAGAAAAACAAATACCATATGCTAACACATATATATGGCATCTAAAAAAAAAAAAAAAAAAAAAATGGTTCTGAAGAACCCAGGGGCAGGACAGGAATAAAGATGCAGACGTAGAGAATGGACTTGAGGACACAGGGAGGGGGAAGGGTAAGCTGGGACCAAGTGAGAGAGTAGCAATGACATATATATACTACCAAATGTAAAATAGCTAGTGGGAAGTAGCAGCATAGCACAGGGAGATCAGTGCGGTGCTTTGCAACAACCTACAGGGGCGGGATAGGGAAGGTGGGAGAGAGGCTCAAGAAGGAGGGGATATGAGGATATATGTATGCATATGGCTGATTCACCCTGTACAACAGAAACTAACACAGCATTGTGAAGCAATTATATTCCAATAAAGTATTAAAAAAAAAAAGAAATGCAAATCAAAACTACAGTGAGGTATCATCTCACACCTGTCAGAATGGGTATCATTAAAGTCTACAAATAATAAACGTTGGAGAGGATATGGAGAAAAGGTAATCCTCTTGTGCTGTTGGTGGATGTAATGTAAATTGGTGCAGCCACTATGGAGAGCAATAGGGAGGTTCCTTAAAAAAACCTCCCTATTCCTTAAAAAATATTCCTTTAAGGAACTCCCAGGTTCCTTAAAAAACTAAAAATAGAGTTACCGGGCTTCCCTGGTGGCGCAGTGGTTGAGAGTCCACCTGCCGATGCAGGGTACATGGGTTCGTGCCCCAGTCCGGGAAGATCCCATATGCCGCGGAGCAGCTGGGCCCATGACCCATGGCTGCTGAGCCTGTGCATCCAGAGCCTGTGCTCCATAACGGGAGAGGCCACAACAGTTAGAGGCCCGCGTACCACCAAAAAAAAAAAAAATAGCGTTACCATATGATCCAGCAATCCCACTCCTGGACATATATCTGGAATAGAAAAAACTCTAATTTGAAAAGATACATGCACCCCAATGTTCGTAGCAGCACTATTTAGAATAGCCAAGACATGGAAGGAACCTAAACAGATAAAGAAGATGTAATACACACACACACACACACACACACACACACACACAATGGAATATTACTCAGCCATAAAAACGAATGAAATAATGCCATTTGCAGCAACATGGATGGACTTAGAGATTATCCTACTGAGTGAAGTAGGTCAGAGAAAGACAAATATCATATCACTTTTATGTGGAATCTAAAAAAAAATAATACAAATGAACTTATTTATAAAACTGAAATAGACTCACAGGCATAGAAAACAAACTTATGGTTACCAAAAGGGAAAAGATGGGGGAGGAAGGGATAGATTAGGAGTTTGAGTTTAACAGATACACACTACTATACATAAAACAGATAAACAACAAGGTCCTACTGTATAGCACAGGGAATTATATTTAATATATTGTAATAACCTATAATGGAAAAGAATCTGAAAAAGAATACATATATATGAATCACTTTCCTGTACACCTGAAACTAACACAACATTGTAAATCAACTATACTTCAATTTAAAAAAAAATTAACATTGCATTTTAGTTTCTGAAATGACTATTGCTTCCCAAACTTATTTCCAGGATGATGTCAAAGGCATAACATTTTTCTTTTAAGAAATTTGGTAAAATTGTAGGTATTGGTTAACTTGATAATTAGTTTGATTGTTAGTGTTAAGAAGACAGTTTCCATTGAAATTTTCTATTTCTTTTTTAATCTTTTATCATTTCTTTTTTGACATATTTATTATACCCTACTAATTTAAGGATTCTTTGAAAACCCTAGCTTTTGACTCTTATATTTACTTCACAGAAAAAAAGAACATTATTACAAATTAATATTTTGCTTTGTACAGGAGAAATTTTGTTATACAGTTAAAGATTTGTCATTTTTATAGAAATAACATAGAACTCTAAGCATAAATCATGCGTTTGACTAATGCAGAATCTCTGAGTTTCTGAGCGAAGTTCTTCTGGCAAAAATTCATTTTATGATTCTTATTCTATTTGTTATTAAATTGTATGTTTTCCTAAATGCTTTTTTTTTTTTTTTTTTGGTACGCGGGCCTCTCACTGTTGTGGCCTCTCCCGTTGCGGAGCACAGGCTCCGGACGCGCAGGCTCAGCGGCCATGGCTCGTGGGCCCAGCCGCTCCACGGCATGTGGGATCTTCCCAGACCGGGGCACGAACCCGTGTCCCCTGCATCGGCAGGTGGACTCTCAACCACTGCGCCACCAGGGAAGCCCCTAAGTGCTTTTTACTGAGATACATTTAAGGTGATCCTATCTACCCCTACTTTACACCTGTGCAACTTCTAAAAATGAATTAGGAAAATAGTAGAAATCTAATTTCCCCCTCTTATTTCATTTTTTGACCTAGCTTATATTTTCACCTTCATCTTATTTCTTCATGTGGTGAGTGCTATACTGACCCTCAATTTCTCAAATTTTTAGTTCTTACAGGAATGATCAACCTCTTGACTAAAAAGTAGAGTCACAATTTCATTGTGGCTCACAGTAGCTGACAAATCCACTGTTGTAATACAGGGTGAAATCCAGATACCTGAAAAATATAAAAGCTACACATTTAAATCTGTCAGAGTTGATCTCTATAATTTTGCTTTGTTTTATTTATTGATAGTTTTTTGGTTCTCTATTCTTGCTAGAAAAAACAAACAAACAAACAAACACAAACAACAAGAAAAAACCCAAGAGCCAAGTTCTTTTGCTGTCTAGCTACCCTGGCACTAACTGACCAGGATGGTTTCTGGTAAAGGTTTTCGCTATAGAAATCAGTTAAATGATTAACAGAGACAAACCTACATCAAATTTTAAAAACTGATATAATTTAAAAGTGCTTATAGCAACTCTATCAAATAGGTGGATTGAATTGCTACACCCATTGGTTACATGTGACAGTCTCAGAGAAGTTGAATACATGCTCAAAGTCAGAGAGCAAGTCAGTGGCCAATCAGAACTAAAATGCTGCGGCTTGATTTCTGAACAATTTTGTAGCTTACATGAGGCACTTCCTGGGATTTCAGTGCATTTGCCTTAAACACAATTTCTTATCTGGTCATCTAAGAAATTCACTAAGTTATGCCAAAGTCACTGGAAAATATAATTCTTCCTATAGAAGTAAATGGGCCAAATATGTTATTTATTACAGTAGAAAATATGCCATCAGTTAGACAAAGACAGTGTGTCAGTTGTTTCCCTTCCAGAGAATAATTATGAAAAACTAAATCTCAAGGAGTACATGGATGAACAGAGAATAAAGGGACAGAATAATTTGACTTACTTCATGGTCTCTATTCTCTTTAATCAACTGATGGCTAGAGTTTGGTGTTTGAAGTTCAAATGGGTCTTTTCAAAGATGCACCAGAAAAGACATTTAGTAAAAAATTCTGAGCACATTTTGAAATGTTAAAATTAATATGATAAATTATACAAGAGAATTAAGTATAAAAAGTATAACAAAATTTAGAATATTTTATTATTTATTTAAAGATTGGCTTATAATCAAATTATTTATTAACTAATAAATATAATATATTACTTTAAGTTTTCCTTCCTTCATTAAGATTTTCCCACATCAGGAATAATATTTTGCAGCTTATGATCTTTTAATGATATATCTTAAAAACTGAAAGTGCATCAATATCTAAGGAGGAAAGTTATAGTCACTAAGGTATGAGAATTAGAAATTAAATTTTTAATTAACATCAAAGGTGAATTTAGAAAGAAGATACAGTAAAACTTTGATTAACAGAAACCTACAGCCTAGGCTTTCATTAATAAAGATTTTCCTTAACTTTAAGATGAGAACCATATTATAAGAAAATGATCTTATATTAAAAATTTGGTTAAAAAATAATTTAAATTTTGGACTAACTATATTGCTGTTCAGTCTTCTACATCACATATCGTCTAAGAGTAAGTGATACAGAGATCATAATCCTATAGCATGTAATCTCCTTAGTCCTCGCTGAGGATCAACTTGTTAGAATGTCTAAAATCCAATGATTAATGCTCAATTGACTTTCAGACAGGGATGCCTACTTCACCTTTGTTAATGTTGATTAACCAAACTAACAGAAGAGCACTATCTGTGTATAAGTGTTCTTAAGAGTAACAGGCACAATAATGCCTATGATTATTGAAATGCTAAATTAATGCAAAATTATCTAGACACATTTTCATCAATTACACATTCAAATGTTAAAATAATACTTTAAGTCTTAATGATCTTTTCATGCAGAGATAGGTCATTCTTTCACCTTTGTTAAAGCTACTTATATAGGAGATCTGATTTCCACTTAGGGGATATAGAGGCCATGAGATAGTTGATTTATTGCCTTGCTCAGAAAGTCAGGAAAATGATGCTGCGTGAAGATCATGCATATCCTAATTTTATGGAAACAAAATACTCATGAGTGTTTCAAGAATCAGAAATACACTGAGATAGAGACAATTGGAACTTTATAAGGAGCCGTCTAAGTGCCATTAAACAACCAGGGATTCCAGCAAGATAAGTCTCTGTGGAGTGAATGACTGGTGGTTCAGTGTGAGGGATCTCTCTTTCACCATTTTCCTGAACTTTTCACTCTTTCCAAGTGTTCTCTCAGGAGTCCCTTCATGGTAATTCTGCCAAAAGAGATATATCTCTCCACCTCTACAAACACGTAGCATGGCTCTTCAGAGTACATACCTTTTCAGAGATAGGCCTCTCATGAAATATTCTTTTCCTCTCATTTCCCACTCTCACCCATTTCTACTTCTTGAAATGGGTGAGAAGGTTAAAGAGTCATGTTTTGTTTTGCTCTTTTTCTCTGAAAATTCTGCAGATGGAGATTTGTCTAATTTGTGCTTTAGTATATCTATGATACCAGCTCCTCAGTGAAAAAAAGGAGGTAAAAATAGTTTTGTTCTAATATCCTGTTATACCAATTCATGGCATTATAAGTGGTATTTATTTATTCAACATTATTAAACACTACTTATATGCTAGTTTCTGAGAATAGAATGGTGGACCAAATAAAGGTGGTATCTAACTTCATCTACCTTACAGCCTAGTTCAGAGATAGTACTCACGTGGCACTCATGAGGCCACACTCCTCTCACAGAGGCTTAGAGGGCAAAGCTAATTGACTTATGTCTCAGTTCAGCACAATTTCAGAGTAGTCACTGCCAATTCATTAAAACTGTCATCAGATAAGACATGTTTTTTTATTGTCATTTGTTAATAGTCAACTATAAACTGAAAGCAGGGAGTAAGCTACCATAATATGCCACAGAACACAGCACCATTTGATCAATAAATATTTATTTGTACAATAAGTATTTCTTGAATTAAATAAGTGTTATTGATGACTGGTTTTTACTTTAGAGTAATATTAAACAAATATTATGTGTCTATTGAATTACAGAAGATGAGCTTATATATCTTCCTAAGTAAATTTGGAAAGGCCGAAGAGGGAAATTCTGCTATAAATGCATAGCAATTATAAATGCATTTATTAACTCATTTTATTGAGCACCTACTCTTATCCTAGCACTGTTTTAGCCTTTTTTGGAATCATCAATGAACAAAACAGACAGAACCCTGCTTTTATGGGGCTTACCTCATGGTGGGAGAGAAAAAGAGTACAGAGTAAACATAATAAATAAGCAAAATATATAGCATATAATAACATGGTAAAAGAAAGAAAAGAAGTATTGGGGAATAGGGTGAGAAACAAGGGAGATGTGCAGGATTAAATAGGTTGGTCAGTGTAAGCATTATCAAAGACTAAACTTAAGCAAATACTTGAAGGAAGTAAGGAAGGTTTCCAAGTAGTAAAAGGAAGTAGTAGTGGAGGAAGACTATTAAAAGCAATTGATCAATATTTTTAGAGCTGTCTAGGAGCAGGGGAAGCTGGGGGTGAAGAGGGGCAAAATTATACTTTAAATTATATCTGTCTCCGTAAGTTGCTGATATGTTAATAGAATAAGGAATTGAGGATAGGAAAGAAAGGTAGATAAGGTAGATGGCAGAACAGAAAATGTATTTTAACAAAAATAAGTAATCAGAGACAAAAAAGTACCATGGCCACATTTCTAAGTGTTTAAATAAGGGAGCTGAGAAGTGGGTATTTTAATGGGCTTTGAAATGATCTATCATAAATTCATCAGAGAAGGAGGTGGAGGCTATAAAAGAAAGCAGTTGAAAAGCTCTTGAATATCTCCCCTTTGGCTATGCTGTATGAATTATATTTAATGTTTATCTGTTTTTAACGCTTTCCCTATACATGAGCATCTACTCACCCATATTCTGCTTTGCCTCCTCTATTATAGATTACCGATCTATTTTCCTAATTGAATCCAACCTTACACTTCTGCACTAGATTGCTTTACCTATTTTTACCTCATTTTTTCTCTCTCCATTGGTTCTTTCCAATCAACATGCAAAATTATTCATTTTCCCTCTGAACAACAATTTTTAAAAAAGCAAAAAAACCAGAAACAAACCAAAAAAAACCTCTCTAAACTCCTCACATTCTGCTTGTAAACTCTTCCGGTCTTTGGCCCTGCTCTTCTACTGAAACTGCTCTTGTGAAAGTCATCACTGATTTTACAAAACCCAGAGATCACTCCTGCTTCCTCATCAATTCTATCAGCAACATTTGACACGGGTGATATGTCCCCACCTTTTGCATGACCATCATCTTTTAGCTTATAAGGAGCTATCTTTCTGGATTTCCCCCACTTCCCTGGCTGTCTTCTTTTCTGGTTTGCCCTAAAATTCCTAACCTCTAATTACCAGAGGGATTTCAATGTTTAATTCTTGGATGTTATTGCAGGTTCAGTTCTCTGAAAAAAATGACACTGAGGTGGAGTTAGGCATGTAAAATATTTATTAGAGATCAACATCTGTGAAAGGAAGAGAAAAACAGAAGGATTGGGAAGTGGGAGAAGTGGGGTTGCAGTGCAGAGTTATGGCAGTCTCGGTGGACTCCACTGGAAACAGAGTCAGAGTTGCCCTGAATTGAGCTGAAATAGAACAGGCCATCGGTCACTGGATGTGGAAGGCCCAAATAGGGTAGCTGAGGCAAAATCTGAAGTAGCTTTCAGATGGAGGCTGTGCACTGACAGCACTTCCAAACTCTTAAGGGGGACCAGGGCAACTCATCCCCATGTCTAACACAGATGTCTTCTTTACCTACATGCAATCTCTTTTTATCTCATGCATTCTTAGAGCTTTATTCCAAAAATACATAAAGTATTTCATGTTCATGGTCAATCCCAAAATGATACAAACCTCAAATAAAATATACCCAAAACTAGAGGAGGGAGATCAAGATGGCAGAGTGGGAGGACTCTGAGCTCACCTCACCCATGAAAACATCAAAAATACATCTACTGGGCTTCCCTGGTGGCGCAGTGGTTGAGAGTCCGCCTGCCGATGCAGGGGACACGGGTTCGTGCCCCAGTCCGGGAGGATCCCACATGCCGTGGAGCGGCTAGGCCCGTGAGCCATGGCCGCTGAGCCTGCACGTCCGGAGCCTGTGCTCCGCAACAGGAGAGGCCACAACAGTGAGAGGCCTGCGTACCACAAACAAAACAAAACAAAACAAAACAAAACCATCTACCTGTGGAACAACTGTCACTGAAAACAACCTGGAGACTAGCAGAAAGGCCCTTCTACAGCCAAGGCTATAAAGAAGGATCCACACAGAGTCAGGTAGGTAAGGAAAACCAATTGGGTTGTGACCCATGCCCCTGGCAGGGGACACAGAAGAGGAGATCCTCCCTGGGGACTGAGGGGTTTGAGCCACATATTGGACACCCTAGCCCTGGAATCCAAAATTGGGAGGACAATTCCCCTTAGCTGGTTTGAAAACCAGTGGGACTTATCAACGGACTGTAAGAAACCTAGACTCTGATCCTGAAGAACACAAACACACTTATTTACTACCAGTAACAGCAAGGAGGAAGCAGAATGAAATATGCCTGGGCTTTTGCCCATTACCTGTGATCACCTCAGTGCACACCCCAGTCCTCACTGGGCACCTACTCTAGCCCCTATTGCCCAGGTGCTGTTCTCCACTAGTGCAGAGGCTGCAGGTGCCACTTAGAGGGAATAGAACCAGCTCAGACCTAACACTCAGGGCTTCTGCTCTGGGCCTCAATACTGCACCCTATAGGGTAGTGACCGACACTGAACACAGGAGAAGCCTCAGCCCACACCTGATTCTGGCTCTAGCCCCTTCTTCTCCAGCCCTACCTACCCCCAAGGTGGTAGCTGCAGACACACCTTGAGGGAAAATGTGACTGTGCCCACTTCAGATCTAGCAGTTCCCCCACTGGGCACAGGCAGACTGCTCAGGGATGCACTCATAGAAGGACACCCCTTCATAACTAGGAAAGCTTAACTGTCTCACCCAAGTTCACAGACACAGAGAAAGTTAACCAAAATGAGAAGACAGAATTACATAAGGTAATATGAAATTTTAAAATATGTTTTTCAAATGTTAAGCATGACTTTTCCTTAAAAAATGTAAAAAAATGAGCATTATATCTTTTTGTTTTCTCCCAATGCCAGGCACAGATTTAGGCTTTGCAAAGGGTGACCCAGAGGGCTGGAAACACAGACTGCAAGTTCAAACTAGATGTCCTTTGGGGTAAACTGAAGCCAACAAGAGACAGAACACAGGAAGAACCCATCAGATCAATTTCTTGCTCATCAAGTAGGAGGTTCATGCAGCTTCTTCTAAGACCTTCCACATGGCCAGGTCTGTTTTCTGGTGAAGCTATAACCAACTCTAGAAGGTCCCATGTTATCTCTACTTTCCCTCCTTTTTTGTGTCACTTCCCTTTTTCCGTTACCATTGCACTGAATTACACCTTTCAAGAAAGAGTAGACATATAAGTGATTGCTCAGGTTTAATTTTGCTCTAGGGAAAAAAGGCTAGAACACCTTACTATCCCAGAACAATTACTCCAACAAGTAAACGAGGTGACTATTACTTGAAAGGAGTCTACAATCTCTAGTTAGTAATGCAGAGGAGACAAAAATGTTAAATTACAGAATAAAGAATTGGAGTCTAAATTCATATGCAAAAGTGTATGTGGTATAGATAATAACAGTAAAAGTCTGGAGAAGCAGTGTGATTGTTATAGGGTAAATTTATCAGGGAATATTGATCTTAAAGGATTTAAAGATATGACTTGGAAGAGCATAAATTTCAGGGTTCTAGCCTGGAGAAATAGTTGGACCAGGGAATGTTATGGGGGTATAAATGCATAAAAGGGAGAGGAGAATTTGTTTCAGGTAATAATAAAAAGCAACTAAAATAGGTAAGGTATAGATTGAATGCACAGGAATTTACTAAGGATATGTGCTAAAAAGTATGATAATCAAATATAGCTTCACACATTTACAAGAAGAGAGATGATTTCTCTTTCAATGAGATGAGTAGACAGTATGGTACACTATAAGACTTTCCCAAGAATTTCCCATAAAGTTCTCCTGACTTCATACTCAATATGTATATATTTCTACACACATATTTCTACTAAAATAACACCATTCATTTCTTTGTATTATTCTATTAAAATTCAACTTACATAGAAAATTGATATTTTAATAGATAAGAACAGATAAGTGAAATTGGGAGGTGTAAAGCTGCAACATGGATCATTTTTGGTAATGCAAGCCAAGGAGGAAAGATAAAATGAAGGGTTCTGTGATCCACAGAAGCTGATAATAGTCCAGAGACTTCAGTAATTCTGCCATGAGTGGATGAAGGCCACAGAAAAGAATGCCAAGGAATGCCTGAGATTCCATCTATCTTACAGTGTTGTGCAGGAACAACCCTGACATAGACTAAATGTAATTAAAAATAATCTAAGAGTGGTAATGCATTGGTGATAAAAAGGCATATAAATAGTAGATAGCATTCACTCTACTCAGCATAACTCATACACATTTACTGTCTTGTCATAGATTGGCAACTTGACAAAAGCCTGCACTGGACAGTGAAATCCATGGAGCCAGCAACCATTACTGCCTTATGTATCACTATATACCAGAACTTAGAACAGCACCCATCACATAGGATTCAAACAGTATTTATTGAATCAATGGTTTGATTATCTCAGAGCCTTCCCAAATATCTCAGTTCTCTGTAATGTGGGCTGTCAGTAATTTTTATGGCCTCCTTAAACCAAAATAAATAGCTAACAATTCTGTCTATTAAATAGTTAGATCCAAATATCTAATAAGTGTTTGTGCCCTAACAGCATGGCACCTGTTTCTCACTACATAAAATCTCAAACCTCCATTCCCTATTCAACACTGATTTCATCCCATACTTGCTTCTTATCACAACAACTGCTAAAAACCCACTTTCACAAATATACAACATCATCAAAAAGAATATTGTGATCTAATATGGAAACTACTTGATATCTGACAGAGATTACTAGATTTCCCAAGAAATTTAAAAGATCTCTCAGTGCTCCTGGAATTTGTTATGGTTCACTGCTTGGGAACCTCACAATTTAAAATAAATGAAAAAGTTAGTTATTAAATTTTAAATTTCAGAATTTTCCAAGAATTGGTTGTTAGCATTATATATACACACACAGAAAGTTAATTATATAGAAAAATAAGCCATTGTTTTACATCTTCATTGTAGAAAGAAAAAAGAAAAATAAGTACTTACAAAAAAATATAAAAATTAGGAAGCATATCCTGATTGATGTTACTTGCTTACCCAATGGAATTTTTGTAATTATATGCTGATATTAAATATTTTATATTTAATAAAATATAAAACTGAACTGTCACAAAAACTGTAAATATTTTTTATTCCCTACCACCCCACCTCTGACAACCACCAGTCTGTTCTCTGTATGAGCTTGTTTTATTTCTTTATCTTTTAGATTCCACATATAAGTGAGATATATGGTATATGTCTTTCTCTGTCTGACTTACTTCATTCAGCATAATGCCCTAAAGGTCCATCCATGTTGTCACAAATGGCAATATCTCCTTTTTTATGGCTAAATAATATTCATACACACACACACAGAACACATTTTCTTTATCCATTCATTTGTCAATGGACAATAAGGTTGTTTCCATATCTTGGCTATTGTAAGCAATGCTGCAGTGAATATAGGGGAGCATATATCTCTTCAAATTAGTATTTTTGTTTTCTTTGGATAAATACCCAGAAGTGGAATTGCTGGGCCATATGGTAATTCTATTTTTAATTTTTTGAGGAACCTCCATACAGTTTTCCATAGTGGTTGAACCAATTTACATTCCCACCAACAGTGCACAAGGGTTCCTTTTTCTCCACATTCTTACCAGCATTTGATATCTCTTATCTTTTTGATAACAGCCATTCTAACAGGTGTGAGGTGATATCACATTGTGGTTTTGATTTGCATTTCCCTGATGATTAGTGGTGTTGAGCACTTTTCATGTGCCTATTGGCCATCTGTATATCTTCTTTGGAAAAATGTCTATTCAGATCCTCTGCTCATTTTTTTTTTTTGCGGGCCTCTCACTGTTGTGGCCTCTCCCGTTGAGGAGCACAGGCTCCAGACGCGCAGGCCCAGCAGCCATGGCTCACGGGCCCAGCCGCTCCGTGGCATGTGGGATCTTCCCGGACCGGGGCACGAACCCATGTCCCCTGCATTGGCAGCTGGACCCTCAACCACTGTGCCACCAGAGAAGCCTCTCTGCTCATTTTTTAATCTGATTGTTTGTTTTTTGCTACTAAGTTATATGAGTTCTTTATATATTTATCAGATATAAGATTTGCAAATATTTTCTCCTATTCCATAGGCTATCATTTCATTTTGTTGATGGTTTCCTTTGCTCTGCAAAGCCTTCCTTTTTAGTTTGATATAGTCCCACTTGTTTATTTTTGCTTCATTGCCTTTGTTTTTGGTGTCAAATCCACAAACTATAAATATGATCGTTGTTATTATCTTTATTATCAAATAGAAGAAAATTACTGATCTTTAACAATTCAACAACATATAGATTCTATATCCAAGGCATTTGTGCCCTGTATTATATAGTAGGGCACCTGGACTCTGGTATCACTCCTAAGTGATAAACTATTGGAATATGTTCTGTGTAGGACGTATAGCAACTGAGTAATTCAATCACTTCATCCTTAAAGTATTTAAGTTAATATTGTCTAGTAGGTCCTATGTGAAGAAAAACAAGTGAAAAAAACAAAATAAACTTCTATTGATGCCATAATCCACTTAAGCTACTATTCTATCTCTCTATTCCTCTTATAACCAAAATTTAAAAGATTTTTTGGGGGTAGGAACTTAATCCACAATTGGATGTACAAAGGAGTATGTATTGATCAGGGTTCTCCAGGAAAATAAAACCAATAGCATATGTGTGTATGTGTGTGTGTATTATAACTATTTAAGGAATAATACCTATAGAAGTATGTCTGTATCCTAAAAATACATATAATAGTTCTTTAAAACTTACCTGCAAAAACAAACCAAAAATAAAACACATATGTATAAGTAGTAGACATGATTGTACAAAGTCCAAAGGAGGAACTGGAGCTCCTCAGTGTGTAAGTATATTCCTTATAAGGAATATATTGCAACGCATAAGAGCTCTGTGACCTGATAATTTATTTCACATCTTGCAGCCTAATTTTATTCATCAGTAAAATAGAAATAATAATGAATCTCTGAAAAGAGCCTGAGCCAATAAATGTTTGCCTATCTCCTTCTATATCATCCTTGGGTTTCTGTATTTCTTCCAGATCCCTGAAGTACACAACCTAGTGTCGCTATAAAAATAGTTCACCTTGGGGCTTCCCTGGTGGCGCAGTGGTTGAGAGTCCGCCTGCCGATGCAGGGGACACGGGTTCGTGCCCCGGTCCGGGAGGATCCCACATGCCGTGGAGCGGCTGGGCCCGTGAGCCATGGCCGCTGGGCCTGCGCGTCCGGAGCCTGTGCTCCACAACGGGAGTGGCTGCAACAGTGAGAGGCCCGCGTACCGCCAAAAAAAAAAAAAAAAATAGTTCACCTTGGAACTGCTATTTCCCTTATGTCCAATTATTTATTTTTCTTTTTATCTACTATTCATTCTTCTTACTGTTTTTCCCACTCATTACCACCTTCATTTACATTTATCCAAAATATATATAACATTTTTATGTATCTAGATTTGATTTGTCCAAAATATGTACACACTTAGGTTTAATAAATTAATAAGTTTTCTATTTTATATTATATATATAGAGAGAGATTAAGACTGCTGTTCTTTCACAAAAATACAGAAACACTGTAGTTTTCAGCGTTTCCATTATCAAAGAACATATAATAGATTAGCTTTCACAAGCTAAGCTATGGGGCTTCCCTGGTGGCGCAGTGGTTGAGAGTCCGCCTGCTGATGCAGGGGATGCAGGTTCGTGCCCCGGTCCGGGAGGATCCCACAAGCTAAGCTAAGTTGGACTCCTTTAAGTTCAAATAATTTTAATTAATTACATTCTTTTATTTAAATATTGTATACAAGAATTCATTTTATGCTACTGATTATAGTGCCATTCTGTAGTGTGTCCTCAAGTCAACTACTTAGAATCCTGACTGCTCTCAGAGAAGCTGTGGCTAACCAAATAGCAGCAGTAGGTAGGAAAATGCTTTTAGGAATATCACAAACATATTTACACTTCAGCATAGGGCTTTACTGCATATACTTCTTACGTACTTACAGTAACAATTTTCCAGAGACCATAGTTCTAAAAAATAGCTAGCTGATTTTCTATCATCATTCAGACAAAATTCAGAAGTAGTAAGATAGCATGGAAGGATGGATAAGGTTGAGAGAGAGAGGTAGTAAAAACATGAAAGCAAGTTTTTATATAGGGTGATAGCCTAGTTTATTGTAAGCAAATTCTTAGTTATTTCTATTGTTGATCACACAATATTGAAAACACTGGGCATGGTCATTTAATTCTACTCAATGACTTAGTAAATGTAATGTTCTCCTTTTACCTCATATCCTCCGATTTTGACTAAAATATAGAATAAAGTTTACATGTATGCTCATATGTGAATGAATCTAAGTCTAAGGAGGAATCTACCCCTGTCAATTATTCTTCAGTATTTCTGGAACCTTTAAAAAGACACTACATCCACACACAAACTTGACTGTCAGCTAGAGTCATCACAAGCAGCCAAGATCTCTCTCTCCCTCTTTGACCCTGGCTCTACCTGTAGACATACACTGTGTGACTATATCTGAAGATTAACATTGTTGTCATTATTGATTTCACTGTACCGGTATTACTCTGTAGAATAGGTGTCTTTTAGCAGAATAAAATAAATCATTTATCCATTTACTATCATTTTAAACACACTTAGGTGAAGAAAGCCATAAGACAACAGGCATTCCATGGTGTGATGTACCTTTGAGTACATTAAAATACTTCTGTCTACTTGAGGTTTTATTATTGATCTAAAAGTTTATTTTCTTTTGCAGCATTTTTATCATTCTGTATCATTTTCCAACACTGTATTACGTCCTCAGGCATTAGCTGTCCACTACTCCCAATGCATCATCTCATGCCTGAAGATATTTCTCAAATATGTGTTTCATTACAATGATTTGATCCTTCATTATTGTGAATGTTATCATAGATGATAAAGTTAAGATCAGACCATGAGTTTTTCAGAAGCTCTTGTAAAATTCAGGTCAATTTAAAATGACTATTTTTTAATTTAAATATTTAAAATGGTATTAATTTTCAGACGTCTACTTTAAAGCTGTGTGTCCAGCTTGCCCCACCCTCCTTGGACCAGTGAACTAGCTGGGCATATTTTTCTCATAACAATGATAGAAGCACAAGAGGGCACACCTCTTACATATGCATATTTCAAGCACTGACCAAAGAAGTCTTTCACTCTCCAGTTCATTCTCCCAAGGCTAAGTAATGGAGAATTACACTAGCCCAAGAAAAGTGAGGGAAGAGTGAAATATTCTTAAAAATATTCTTAAAATATTCTTAAAAATATTCTTAAAAATATTCTTAAAAATAATCTAATCAGGAGAAGGGCCAATTATATGTTTCAATTGAGCCAGGATTGTAGCTTGGTGAAAGGGGCAAACATGAAGAGAACTGTAAGATTTAGGATATGCAGAGGGTAATATAAATGGGACATAGGCATGGGCTATGATTAGGTGGAGGGGGTTTGTTGAGGTGTCAAGCATTATTTCTGGGAGTATGAATTCAATAACTTGATGCCTAGTGTGGCTATCCATACGGATAGTGAACAGTGGAAGAGGTGAGGGTGGTTTCCTAGGTGGGAGTGGGGGCTTAAAAGTAATTGTCATCATTTTTATTGTTGTTATTATCATCATTATTATTGTTATTAGTGGTTTGGAAAATTGAAGAGAGTAGATAGTCTTCAGCACTACATTTCCCATGCTTGGTCATAAGTTGACTTAAGGACCCTGAAATCATTCAGCTTTGTCCAGGTCTATCAGCATCTTTTCTTCTACAAAACAGCCCCTATAATATCATCCATCCAGACTTCCCTCTCATCTTGATATTGCCATGGATACCTTAACAGTAAAAATTACTGCATCTATTCACTGTTCTGTGCAGAAATTACCTTAGATCCCATCTCTGCCTTCTGTTTTAAACTAGATGTGTGTGCATGTAGGTATACATAAACACATGTGATTTGCTTTGTTGCACACCTGAAACTAACACAACATTGTAAATCAATTATACTCTAGTATAAGACAAATTTAAAAATTAAAAAAATAAACACATGTGTGCTTCAAGTGAATTTTCCCATTTTCTGTCCCATGGACTTTATATGTATTTTACTCTGATTCCCTAATTAACCACTTTCAGACTAGTAAATTGGTTTGATGTGAACACCAGATTTTGTCGCAAATATGTTACTTCTAATATTTCTCTCTTGGTTCATCAATTGCAGCCATAAAGCAGGCATCACGGCATCTCCCATACTAACCCTGGTCTTTGAGATACTCTACCCCCTGTTGGCCTCAGCATCCTGGGCCCCTACTTATCCAGGAGACAGGATAGAAAAGAAATTTTATATAGATTTCCATTTGTTATCTCTAATGTGCCAGAAGGGTTTCCATTTTGATGAAAATCTGAAACATTAGGTTTGGATTACATTTTGGTAAATTTTTTAAAATATAGAATACTTTTACTCTGATAATCATGACAATAAGCTCTGCTTAGAAATCAAAATGAAGCTTAAAAATTGGATTAAGAAAATAAAGCTTACTTCCACTTAAAATGTTTTTGCAACTGAAGTGATCAAATTACATTTTGATCTATTAATGAGCAGTACCACTTAGGTCAGTACCAGCATAAGTGCATCTAGATCACACACACACACAATTTGTTTAATTATTTAACATTTTCAGCACAGCTGCACTATGTGAGTATTTATTAATTGCCTGTAAAATCAGCAAAATATGTTCAGTAAGTGCCAGCTTGGCATTGTACATAATCACACATTTGAGCCACAGAGCTGTTTACGTCATTTTATAATCATGCTAATAATTACCAGACAACTAAATTATTCAGCAAACTATAAATGTTACATTTACTTTATCAATTTTGTGTGTTGCCATGGAGATCAAATTGCTACCTCGATCCATAAATTCAGTTCTTTTATAATTTCCATCTTTATCGATATGAATGTGGAATGAAGTAATGACACTGGAAAGCACATGCAAACAAGTTAGTATTTTTTAGGTATGTTTTCTATTCACACAGCTTCTATATGATGCTATGAAAATTTATCAGGTTCTCTCTAACATCTTCAAAGCATTCCTGAGCTGTGAAATTAAACGGAGAGAAATAAAATAAATCTTTATAAGGTACAATTTCCACCTTCTGTCAGGAACAAACTGATTAGAAAACTCTTTATAGGTTAAACTAACCATTACATTTTTATAGTTCTGTGTATTTCCAAACATAAAGAATAAAGCTTTCTCACTATAAACTATCCTCATACAGTAAACACTAGCATGGTCCACAGCAGCAGTCTATGTAACGATTTATCATATATCTAGTTTCATTTTTCTACAGTATCATTTTTATAGGCCTGCAAATTTCCCTCAGAATATTCCTGCATCTAAAATCGCTTATAACTTAAAACTATCTTGTGATAAATACTGAATGTGTGCCAATCCTTCCCATAAAGCACGCAGCATCCATTTTACACCATTTTCAGTATAAGAAACTTGGGTCATTTAAAGTGAGTTACTCTTTGTGTGGGTAACAGGCATGAAAGAATCCAAAGGTATACTCAGGGCCTTAACATCACTGGAAGATTATAGTTATATTGAAAACTTTAAAACTATATTACAATTTAATCAAATCTTAGCACTTTATATATAGAATTCTAACATGTCAGTGGTCTTTATGGGTGATAGACATCACCAAGCCTCTTGGGCTTATCTGTCCAGTACATATCTGGGGCGATATTCATATTAAAATGCCTCAACGCACTTTTGGCCTGTTTATGAATAGGGCAAGCCTAAGAGACTAGAGATGTCCAAACTTTGGATTGGGTTAGATACATGCTATTCATTAATTCATGCATAAATGTTCATTTATCTAATTGCTGATAAAACATGAATTTTGAAGATACTTGATAAAATAATAATATATTTGTTAAAGATTTATAAGTACTTTTACAGATATTTTTCCAATATATAACTGAATATTCAAAAATTAATAATAACAGTGGTCGAAATTTCAAAAAATATTGGGAAAAGGGTATAAGTGAATTCAAGAAACCATAGTAGGAGATGGAATGTTATTAATGCCATAATATAAGAAACAATACTATATAAATTCAAAAGAGAGAAAATTCAAATTCTTTCAAGTTCCTGGGGAGACAAAATTTTTTCTTCATAAAGTTGAGAGCTTCATAGGATAAAATGTAATCAAATATCAAAACATGAGGCCAGATCATGCAAGGCAACATTAAATCTTGCCTGGATTATTGATAAAGTCTCCCATCTGATTTTACTGCTTCTAGTCAGCCCCTTTCCAAGCCAAACTCTGTACAGATGTTGGCGACATTTTTCTAGAGAACAAATTATATATATAAGACCATTTCAACACTTAAAATCTGTCTACTGTTCTAAGCTTTCTCTAGAATTAACATTAAAACCATTGATATGACACACAAGTCAATTCAAAATGGTGCCCTTGCTTAACTTTCTTGTTTCCTATCTTGTCATTTTCCCTTCACATTCTATACATACCAGGCATAATGAATTTTTGCTTACTTCTCAAATATATCACATTTAATTTAGCTTCTGGATCTTTGTCTATGTAATCCCTTCTTTCTAAAAATATACTTTACTCTCTCTTTCCCTGGACAATTTCTAGTCAAGCTTTCTGCCTCTGATTATGTGTCAGTCCTTAAAATGTTCCCTAGTACTTGAAAACTGTATTAGGCACCTTCACTATATCCTCATTTAGTACCTGTGCTTCACCCATAATAATACATATAATGCTGAATTTTCTTTCTCTTTTTATTTTTCTGTTTTCTCTATTAGACTATAATATCTTTGAGGGTTTGCAATTCTCAGCTCTGGTATGAAATTTCTCATGGTTTTAGATAATAAGCAAATAAATATTATTACTTATTATTCAATAAACATTAAAATAAAATACAGATTAACAACCCTTCTTCTAATAAAGATCCTCAAGTCTAAAATCTTAAACTTGAAAGAAAAGGAAATTCTTAATGTAAATATCATCCTCCAGCATTTATGAATCTTATGCAGCTTCAATTATCTGATCCATTAATAAGGCTAAAATATGGAGGGAAATTAATTGTAGTGAAGATTACAATTAATTTGGCACCTAATCAATATATAACTAAGTGAGCAATTGCTCATAAGAAAATACAGTATTTAAAAAATAAGAATCAAGATATTTATAATATTCTTCCTTATGTTATTCATATTTTAGATTAAATTAGGAAAAGATAAGCAAATTATCAGGGAAATGAGATATAAAAATCACTGTGACATACACAAAAGAGTTTCTGTTATTTATTTTATCAATAAAAAGATGAGTTAAAATTGTGTAATACGTTTTAAAGCCATCTTTATATACATTATGGTATACATTATGCTGACTAAATATGTTATTCACATTTTGTACCTAATAAATTACTTCACATCCTAACTCTTCCCCTGTCAACCTTTTCCTCTCTTCAGGTACCATCTTTTTCATTGCTTGCTAACCAACAAACTGCCAAAGTGTCCCTGGAGGCTTCTCTGTAGTGTGGTGAGACAGCCACTCTCTCAGAGAGCCCTGGAACTTTGATACTGATATGTCTCCCTAGGGGCTGCAGTGAAGATAAATTACTAGTTGTCATTTTTTAAAAGTGCCTTTTAGCTCTTCAGACTATAGTAAATGAATAAAATGACTTAAAATAGTAATAAATTGGGGTTTATCATTAATGTCATCCCTGCAGTGGCATGTCAATATCAAAGGGCACACTAGCAAAGAAAACCACTAATATTAAACTTCAAGCTGAGATACAGATAATATCTGTGCACTTGCTTAACAACTGAGGGGAAAAAAATCAAGCATCATGAAGGGAATAACAAGTGATCAGCAGGAAAATTAAGAACCAAAAGGGAACGCATAGAGATTTGGGAAAAGACAAATTCTATGTTTAAATTCAGAATTAGGCCAGAGAGCCCTTTTCTAGTACAGTTGACAATTCAGGTGCTTAGATCAGAATAAAAGGTCTCAGTATAAATTCAAGCTGTGCAAATTTCTACCTGTTGAAAAGTTGGCTCTCTATAAGCACTGCTGTAATCATTAGTTTGGATAAGTCTGGAATTCTACCGTAGATTTATCCAGTTAAAAGACTGGTAATCTCTTTGGAAAGAAGCAATCCTAGATGAATGAAAGTAGGAAAGTTTAGGTGTCACATGGTGACCTTTGTTGAATTACTAGCAACTCAGATCCAAGGCCATATATCTGATTCTTGAGCAAGAGAAGCTGCAACTAGAAATAGAAAAGGCTGCTTCACTAAAAATTCTGCTATCAGAGGCATAAGGAAACACTTCTTTGGGTATAATGCTAAGCAAATGAAGTGAGAGAGGAGAATTATTCTCATTTTAGTGGGAGTACCACATAAACCTTATATGTCAAGAGCACTAGAGTATAGAGTGCAAAACTGGTATGCATTGGAGAGGTATAGCAACTTCTATAGAGAAACTTAGGGCACCTGAGTTTCTCGAGATGGTATGAGACAACACTCTTGATGCAGATAAGTGGCATTATGTACATCTGGCAATTAAGAGGGTTTAATGTATGTGAAAATGCCTAGCACATAGTAAAGCTCAATAAATACCATCATTATATTTTTTCTTCTATCTACATATACACTCACATTGTTTTTCATAACTTTAAACACCATCTATAACCTTAGGATTGACTTTGAAAGTGAAATTAACAGGATTTGCCTGGATTGGCTATGGAGGTTGGTGGAAAGAGAGAGAAAAGTCAAAGATGACTCTAAGGTGCCTTGCCTGACCAAGGAAGGATGGAATAATTTACAGAAATGGAAAAAAAAAGTAGAAATGGGAGCAAAATTTCTGACTAGAATATATTGTTCAATCAAGTATTACAAAGGCAAGCTGAATCTGGAGTCCAAAAGAGCAGTCAGTGTTATATATAAATTTAGAACTCATCAAGTATGAGAATTAATGAAATCATCAAAGAAAGGTATGTTGATAAAAAATGAAAAAAGTTCCCAAAGTCTGAGTGCCTGGACACACAAAAGTTTAGAGGTCTGAGAGGTGAGGAAATCAGCAAAAATGGACAATGGTCACAATGGTGTTAAAAGAGAACCTAGGAGGATGCATTGTACTAGAAGCAGAGTAGGAGAAAGTGTTCAACCGCTGACAAATGCTGCTTCTAGACCAAGATGATTTCTCAGAATCAGTCACTGAAGTTAGATAGATGGATAATCATTGGTGACACTGATAAACACATCATGTATACTGTCCCTTTGTACAAATTAGGAAAAATATGTTGTTTCTGCTGGGTGGATAAAAACCCACTACGGGGTGCATGGTTTGGTGAGTAGAACACAAGTTAGATTTCATCCTCTACATGCTAAGTACCCCTGAGTAGTGAGAACATGGAGAACTGTAAGCTGCAGCCATGCAGATTATGAACTGTTTCAGTGATGTGGTGGGCCTGAGAAAATAACTGGGCAGATTAGAGAGGGAAAATGATGAAATAAACTAGAAATACAATATTAAAGATTTATTAAAAGGAGTTTTGCTTTAAAAAGGATAGAAATAGGGCAGTAGCTGGAGGGAATAGAGGATTTTATTTATTTATTTTTATTTTTAGCAGATGCTGTGAGTGTCCTGTCCATATACCTGCACTTTCATTTTTCTTGTACACACTGATGGCTTTTTATTATGACCTCATTCACTGCCTGACGGCTTTTACTGTTTGCAGGAGCTTATGAGTCTGTTAGGATATGGTGGAGAATAACTACACCAAGGGTCATTATTAACCAATCAGTGTGGATGGATATTGGTAAGTAAATACCCCAGTACCCCAAATTCTTATTTTATGGCTAATGTTCAAACTCAGGGACCTTCTTAGAGTGTGTAAAAAATAATCTCATGTTTTGTAGTAGAGCAAATCAGTACAGCCTGTGGTCATTGGAATGTAGCTGTTACCCCAGTAAATGATTTTTCCTCCACTGCAATTTATTGGGCTGGCCAAAAAGTTCATTCGGTTTTAAGTAAAAATAAAAGACATTTTTCATTTTCACAAAGAACCAAACGAACTTTTTGGCCAACCCAATACATAGGACACCATAAGCAGTTTGCTTTTACTTGGCAAGAAGAGGAGCATATCGTTCTTCCTTGGGGATGCATCAACTTTTTGCTTTATATCCCATTTCGCTTATAAGGATTTGGCGCTTCACCATCCAACTGAATATCTTTATGCAATCACCAATAGAACTTAGAGACTGGGAGGTAGCAAGCACCTTTGGTGCCTTTGGAACACTCGTGGATGGAAGATAAACCCCATCATAGAACAGGTACTTTCCATCTCAGTGATGTTTCTGAGGCAGGCTGAAAATTTTTCTCCAAAAAAAGAACCAAAGAGGGAAAGCGGTGGGGGGTGGGGGTGAGGCGGGGGGCGGGGTATGAATTGGGAGACTGGGATTGACATGTATACACTAATATGTATAAACTAGATAACTAATAAGAACCTGATGTAGAGCACAGGCAACTCCACTTCGATGTACAGTAGACACTAACACAACATTGTAAAACAACTATACCCAATTAAAAAAAAAAATCACTATATAATTCAATCTACTTAGTTATACTGTTTTTATTAATACAGATATGTGTTTTGGGGATTTTAAAGTGCATTGTTAATGACAATTAACAATCTTTAATAGCATAAATTAAAAATAAATAACTTGACAATTTTAAAATACATTTTTATTTTATACTTAAGTAAAATAGATTCTGTAAAATGGAATTTCCTTAAAGCATGTACATATAACAAGGGAAAAACACACGCTGAAAGATTATATGTTCCACTAATAACAAATGAGAGTTATTTTTTTCCAAGATATAGTGTTAAGGGTTTAAAATATTGAAAATATATTTTTATGTTATTAAACAAAATTTAGATTTTTATTCCTAATGAAAACATCAAAACATTTATGCAGAGAAGCTAAGCACTTCTAATTTTTAAATCACTGTTATTAGACTGATTTTAGAAGTAGTTTATAAAGAACCAATACCATAGCATAAGCAGTATCCAGGAATAGGAAACCACTTTCAGATATGAATATGAAATAAAATGTTTCTGAAAACTGTAAATCCTTAACTTTTTTCTTAATACTAAATATAAACCTTTTTAAAAACTTGTTATATTTAGTGAATTTCCATCTGATTCTTCTGTGTTGCTCTGGGAGATTAAACAGTTTTTATTTCATCAAAGAATAAAAAACATTATTATCCATTGAGTTAGACATAAATATATGTCAGCATATATCCGAAGGAACAGATTTGTCTTTAATGTTTTATTTTTACACATTTTAATTTATTGTTAGTAATTTGCCTTTAATAAGCTGTACTCTACTTGTCAGAAAGATTATTTAATCAAGTTTTAAATTATAAGTAATATGGGTCAATTATATAAATATATAACAGGTCTTAAAATGGGTTAAAAAAAGGATATCTAACAGCATTCATGTAATATAAATAAACATAATGGCTTAATATAATATGCATATCTATTAGTATATAAATGTAAACTAGTTTTATAATATATGGTGCAAAAATCTGTGAATTTGTACTACAAAACTATGTGGGAGGGCTCCCCTGGTGGCGCAGTGGTTGAGAGTCCGCCTGCCGATGCAGGGGACATGGGTTCGTGCCCCGGTCTGGGAAGATCCCACAAGCCGCGGAGCGGCTAGGCCAGTGAGCCATGGCCCTGAGCCTGCGCGTTCGGAGCCTGCGCGTCCGGAGCCTGTGCTCCGCAATGGGAGAGGCCACAACAGTGAGAGGCCCGCGTACCCAAAAAAAAAAAAAAAAAAAAAAAAAAAATACTATGTGGGAGATAGCTGTTAATTATATTTCATTCTCCTCTTCCCCTACCTCATTAGCTCCAAAAGAGACTTTCTTTGTCACTTTGAATATGATGGCATTTTATCACCTTTATACTTGGATAAGTAATTAATGGCGAGTAGATCACTTTTGTTATCGAGAATCTGAAAATGTTCACGATATCTTTATTGTTTCAAGTTTGGGAACTCAATTATTGGTACATGCAAAATAACTTACACTTCTATTAAAAATTTGTGTGGGCTTCCCTGGTGGCGCAGTGGTTGAGAATCTGCCTGCTAATGCAGGGGACACAGGGAAAAACGGAGCAACTAGGCCCGTGAGGCACCACTACTGAGCCTGCGCGTCTGGAGCCTGTGCTCCGCTGTAACAAGACAGGCCGCGACAGTGAGAGGCCCACGCACTGCGATGAAGAGTGGCCCCTGCTTGCCACAACTAGAGAAAGCCCTTGCACAGAAACAAAGACCCAACACAGCCAAAAATTTAAAAAATTAATTAAAAGAAGGCTCAACATAAATAAAAAAAAAAATTTGTGTTACAGATGAAAGGTGCTGAAAAAACTTTTCCATTCATATCTAACAATATTCTTTATTCATCTTTATCATATAAAAAAAGTATTCCACTTTAAGTTTTAACTGAAGGTATCTTTTAGTCTGGTCAGATTAAGCAGAATGCATAAGCATCTAAGCCTCAGCTTGTAATAAATTTAGGTAATATTCCAGGAGGTTATACTCGTCCATTTGCATCTGCTTCAATGTGAGTAGAGAGGAAAACCTGTCTCCCTAACTGCCTCTTATGCTTCAGTTAAGTTTCTGCTTCTGCATAGAAGCAGAAATCCTAGCCTGGTTTGTTGTGAGCAATCAAATTTTGGCTATGAAGAGAAGAGTAAAAACATTTAATGCCTATTCAAGCCCAGGATAGCATAATTCTTAACTAAAATGTGGTGGTCCTTCTAGGATCAGCACTAAATAATATTCCATTGTATGAATTCACTAGTTGAAGAAAATCTTATTTGCTTTCAGTTCTTGGCCTATATGAATAAAGTTGTTATAAGCATTCTCATGGAGGTTTTTCTGTGAACATAAAATTTCAAATCATCTGGGTAAAAACCTAGAAGAGAGATTGCTAGATCTTTTGGGAAGCTATCAAACTGCCTTCCAAAGTGTCTGCAGTAGTTTGCACTCCCATGAGCAATGAATGCTCTACATCCTCGCCAAAAACATTTATTGTCTGTTTGGGGGATTTTAGATGTTCTAATAGGAGTGTAATGGTATCTTACTGTTGTTTTAACAATTGTTTTATTTGCAATTACCTAATGATAAATGATGAGCTTATTTTCATATACTTATTCATCATCTATGTATCTTATTTAGTGAGACTTCTATTCAGATCTGTTATCCATTTTTAAATTGTGAATTATTTGGTTTTTATTGTTTAGTTTTAAGAGTTCTTTGTTTATTTTGGATACAAGTTCTTTATTATGTATGTTTTCAAGTATTTTTTCTCAGTCTGAGCTTGACCTTTCATTCTCTTGATAGTGTTTTTCACAGAGCAGAAGTTCTAAATTTTAATCAAGTCTGAGCTTAGAAGATGACAGATCAGCAACCAGAAGTCAAAGACTATTTATTTTTATATTAATTTTATATTCTGTTAAGTTACTGAGTAGTTTTAAATTGTGTTAGGTTTATCATCGTTCCCCTTTTGTTTTCTAGCTTTACAATCATATCATCTGAAAGCAGAATTTTACTACCATTAATCTTATTCTTCTAATTGATTTCTCTTGTATGATTGTATTGACTAACAAATCCAAAACAATGTTAAACAGTGGAGGAGACAATGGACATCCTTGTTTTGTCCACACACACTTTAAATACCCATTGACAACTCCTGTACTTGCTACAATTTCCAGTTGATAGCAATTTTTTTCTCTACTGATAAAAATATAATAACTGATATTATTATTTATTATTATCCTATTATTTTCATTATTATTATTCTCTCAAATATATAGAAAAAATAATTATACTACCTGTCAAACTACATCATTGTTCTGTATAAGGCACTCCTCTTGTTTTATTTATTCTTTTAAAAATCGCACTCTTTGTTCTCAATTTATCCTCCCAAAAGCAAATACCCTACTGTACTGAATGCGTATCCTTGTGTTTTATGCATCCATTTAAAAATATGCCAGGATATGCTGTGAGAATAATTTAAATGCACATAAATTTTCTTGTGTTAAGATCACATTCTGTTTCTTTATTCATTAAGCACTGTGTTCTTACAAGTTATTGGTACTGCTGAGTTTATACCTCGCTTGCTGTTTCTCATTTTTTTAGGGATCCAGAGCACACAGCCACTATATTTTATTTATACAATCTGCTCTTAGGGACATAAAGATCACTTTCAACTCCCCACTTCATTATGTTTGGCATTTTATGGTCCTGTTTGTGATATATACAGCTAGGTATGAAATAAATGTATACAGAGCATAAATATAAATAATCTGAAAATGTACTGCAGTGTTGCACCTTAGAATGGCCCAAACAGTATAAACTCCCACAAACTGCATGAACAGTCCAGTTTTCCAAAAGTCTTACCACCTCTTGACACTATCTATTTAATTCTTGCTAACCCAAAGGCCGTAAATGGGTAGCACCTTTTTAAACATTTTAATTTTTCTAATTATTTATGAGTTTAAATAGTTATTCATATACCTGCTAGTCATTTGTGTTTTCCTTTCTGGGAATTACCTGTTTGTACCTTTGCTCGACTTTTTTTTTTTCTGTTGGATTTCTTGTCCTTCATTTGTTGATTTTCAAGTGCTTCTTCTGTATTCTATCAACTCAGTGCTGGTTTAATATAGTGAACGTGTTCTCTTTCGATTGTTTGGTTATCCATTATCTCTGTCCACAGTGTTTTTGTTAAACCAAAATCCTTAATTTGGGTGAGAAGAAATCCATCTATTTTTCACTTACTGTTGTTACTTCTTAATTAATTAATTCTAACTCAATACGTATTTCTTATATTTAATATATATAATGATAAATTTCCTATTGAGTTATTTAATTCATCTGGAGTTGGGTGATATTTTTATAGTAAGTACGTAAATGAGTCAAGATATTTTACTTAAAATTTTACTCCCCCTATTGCATTTTTGTCTGGCTGAAGTGGATCTTTTAAAAGATCTCTTAGTGAAGCTCGGCAAGGTAAGTTTGCTTTACCAAGGGTATGTCTCACAGTGTATCCTCAAGGTCTTTGAACTGTCCTCTCATAATTCTTACCAGTGTACAGTGTCTGGGTGATTGTCTCAGAAAGATCAACCAAGTCATCATTTCTTATTTCAAGCATGACTAATATAGCTTTTATCCCAGACATTATTTTATAATTTTAATTATATATGTATGTATACACACATACACACACACACACACACACACACACACACATATATGTATGGTTTCCAAGTCTTTTTTTTTTTCACTGCTACCTGACAACTTGGCTAGGCCACAACACCCAGATTAATTTGTCAAACAGTGTTCTAGATGTTTATTTGAAGTTATTTTTTTGGATGGGATTAACATTTTTTTCCAGTTTCTTTGAGAAATAATTGATATATATCACTGTATAAGTTTAAGATACACAGCATGATGATCTAATTTTTCATTTATTGTGAAATGACTGCCACAATAGATTCAGCTATCATCCATCATCTCATAGATACAATAAAAAGAAAAGAAAAACAATTTCTTTTTGTGGTGACAGTTCTTAGGATCTACTCTCTTAACATCTTGTCTACAAATCATACAGCAGTGTTAACTATAGTCATCGTATTGTATTTTAAATCTTTTACTTGTCTTATAGCTTGAAGTTTGTACCTTTTGACCACCTTCCTCCAATTCTCCCTCCCCCACCCTCCCTTTACCTCTGGTAACAAGTTTGATCTCTTTTTCTATGAGTTTGTTTGCTTTTGTTTTTTTCAGATTACAAATATTAGTGACATTTGTCTTTCTCTGTCTGACTTATTTCACTTAGCATAATGCCTTCGAGGTCCGTCCATGTTGTCAAAAGTGGTAAGATTTCCTCATTTTTTATGGCTGATGGGATTAACATTTAAATCAGTAGGCTCTGAGTAAATCAAATTGTCTTCCATAATGTCAGTGGGCCTTATCCATTCAGTTGAGGTCCTTAAGAAAAAACACTGACCTCCCCCTAAAAGCAAGGAATCCTACCAGCCAAATGTCTCTGGACTTCAACTGCAAGTCTTTCTTGGGTCTCCAGTTTGCTGTCCTGCCCTGAAGATTTTGCATTTATCAGACTCCACAATAACATGAGCCAATTCCTCAAAATAATCTCAATAAATCTTTCTATTTTACTCTCTCTATCCTTCCTTCTCTCTTTCTCTCTCTCTCTCTCTCTCTCTCTCATTTTGTGTGTGTGTGTATTAAAATATGAAATAAACAACACTGCCAGACTCAGAATGAATAGGAATCAACTGAAGAGTGAATGAGTAAATATACAAATATAATTATATTTGTACTTTATATTTGTTAAGAAAGAGGATGGTAGAATACAGCAAATAAGAAATTATCATAATTCGACAGCTAAATAGGGTATGTCTGGTCATCTTATGAGTTTAGGGAACACTTAATGGAGGATGTGGGATTTTAAGAGCTGCATGAAAGAGGAAACAAGAGAGCTGAGTAGGCTAATAAAACAAAGAATTTCTTTTACCATATTATTTCACATATTAGTATTTACCTCTCTGTTGGTTTTGCAGCAGTCTGCCTTATGATGAGCTCTTTTTTGCTTACATAAGTATTTCTGAAGTTATAAACTCTTTAAGATGGTTTGACAAAAGGAAAAAAGCCTTCTCCTAACTAGAATTTCAAAGTTGTTTTGTTTTAACCATTCTTTTTCCCTTGTCTTTAGAAGAAAGGCTAAAGAATATTATCTGCTATGAGAGTTTTCTATCAGAAGGAAACTTGTATGCCCTAGTGGAAAACACGGTTGATGCCATTCACTCCCTTAAGACTTGTGATGTGAATAAATGCTAAGAATATATTAGATATACATTTAAATTGGTCTGGGTCAATTGGTTTTGGGAGAAAAAAAAGTAAGCCTTATAGATATTGTGTTCTTTATCTTCCTTTATGAGTGTTATTTCTGCAGAGATGTTCACTTCCTGATGATGCCATTACTTTAGCAATAGTTGGATTAAAAAGCTTCCTGGCTGAGATCTTGAACTGGGCATCAGAGGGATGGCTGAACTGATGATTTTAAAGAGTCCATAAACCATGAACTGATATGATACCTCAGATATCTGGCACTGTGATGTGGTGAAAAGAACAAGAAATTTTAAGTCATACTATATTGATTCTGTGTCTGATCTGTCATTTATACTAGTTGTATAAGCCTAACTTCCAAAAGCATCTGTCTCAGTTGGTAAAATGTGGATAAACAATGCAGCCTGTCTGTTGTGACTGTATATTGAGAGAAGAAATATAAAGCACGCACTAAAAATTAATTATATTTTCTCCCCTCTGTCAAATAAACGCTAACTAGGAAAGACTTAGTCATTTTGGTATTTACAAGACATTGAAATATAATTTTTAAGATACTGAAACATAATTACCTCACTGATGAATCAGATAATGGAAAACACACACAATTTCTCAGTCTTTCACAGCAACAACAACAACATTATCTTCAAGGATTATTTCAACAGTGTATTCCCACATCTTTCCTTCTTCGGTAATAGCTCAGTTTTGAAACTAACAATGGTTTCTTTATTTATCATTAACATTACTACTTTAGGCTCTTATTACTGAATTGATGAATTCCACATTATATAATATGAGGATCAGTAAAGAAAAAATTTAAATATATGTCTATATTTTATAAACTAGTATATAAATATTTATAAGTAAACTATTTTATAAATATCTCTTGTCTTTACTGTTTTTCAAGCTCTTTCAGCTACAGTCTAAGATTGCATCACTGATTTATTCAACTCCTTTGGTTTAATGTACAATGGCATATCTACTTACCAACATAGCACATATCCTGATTGACAACATTGAATAGTCATTGGCATATCACTTTATGGCTTTAAAAGAAATATGTGTCCTGCTTAAAGTCACAAAAACTCAACTGAATAACAAACATGCAGTGACCATATCATTACATGATATCAAAACCACTTTTTCTAGCAATACAGAAAATTTTCCCAAGTTCTTGTATATGCAACTAAAATTTCTCTCATGGCATTTTATTTTTAATCTTCAAAGGAAATAGAGCATATTAGTTATTTAAATGTTCAGAATGGCAGAAGGAATATATTAGGCTGCTTCCAGTAACAAACCTTTCAAAAAACCTTTATAAAGAAACTTTTTGAACTAGCAAAAAATGAATTATTAAATGGCAGAAGCAAAGCAAGACTTGAGAGACATTGTGTTACCATAATAATGATAATGCTATCGTTTATCTTAATTCTCAGAACAGGCACTATTTTCCCTATTTTCACAGATGGAGAAACTGAGACATAGAGAGGCTAAGAAACTTGCCAAGGGCCAATGCAACACTAACTGTTGGAGCTGGGATTCAAACCCAGTAATCTGGCTCTGGAATCCGACCTTTTAAGCTCTATGCAGCCTCACATGTGCACCACAAAACTTACACCAAAAATACATGTGAAAACATCACCCAAGCTTCCTGACACATAACAATGTTTAGAGAATCTTAACATACAAACCAAAGCTTCTTTCAGTGACATAATCTACTACCACGGAGATTTTTAATACCAGGACTCCTTCATAGTTTCTGAAAATAATTAGGAAAAACTCACAGTTGGAAAGAGAGTGGTTGAGAACTTCTACTTTCTGGTCCCACACGTAAACAGCTCAGAAGTCGTCACTCAGATCCCCACAACAAGAAAAAAGGCGAACAAACTGAAAATCAACATCTCTTTGTAGATTCATCAGAGAACTGAGGCCTCAGGGGCAAACTACTGCCCAGAATCTGGAGAGACAGAAAGACCGATACAGAGAAGCATAGTTTACCAGGCGCAAAACCCAGGAGTAGTCACCAGCACCTGGAGTCAGTATCACACCTGAAGCCAATATCAGTGGGATGACTTTAAATGGTAATTGATGAATTGTTGTAGGCTCAGGGTAGACTAGCTTGAAAGTTAAAAACTCTGTAGAGGCCCAGTATTAGCCCCCTCACCCTCCCAGTTTCTTTTCTTTTTTCTTTTTATTGGAGTATAGTTGACTTAACAATGTTGTGTTAGTTTCAGGTGTACAGCAAAGTGAATCCTTTTATATATATATATATATATATATATATATCTCCATTCTTTTTCAGATTCTCTTCCCATGTAGGTTATTACAGAATATTGAGCAGAGGTCCCTGTGCTATACAGTAGGTCCTTATTAGTAATCTATTCAATATATTCAATATATTGTAGTGTCTATATGTTAATCCCAATCTCCCAGTTTATCACTTTCCCCCCACATTTCCCTTTTGGTAACCATAAGTTTGACTTTGAGATCTGTCAGTTTCTGTTCTGTAAATAAATTCATTTGTAACATTTTTCATTAGATTCCACATACAAGTGATAGCATATGATATCTGTCTTTCTCTGTCTGACTTACTTCACTTAGTATGATAATCTCTAGGTCCATCCATGTTGCTGCAAATGGCATTATTTTGTTCTTTTTATGGCTGAGTAATATTCCATTGTATATATGTACCACATCTTATTTATCTATTCCTCTGGGGCTTTTTAAAATAAATTTATTTGTTTGTTTATTTTATTTTTGGCTGCACTGGGTCCTCATTGCTGCACACAGACTTTCTTTTAGTTGCGGTGAGTGGGGGCTACACTTCATTATGGTCTGTGGGCTTCTCATTGCGGTGACTTCTCTTGTTGAGGAGCATGGGCTCTAGGCACACAGACTTCAGTAGTTGTGGCACGCTGGCTCAGCAGTTGCAGCACGTGGGCTCTAGAACACAGGCTTCAGTAGTTGTGGCCCATGGGCTTTAGTTGCTCTGTAGCATGCGGGATCTTCCCAGACCAGGTCTCAAACCCATGTCCCCTGCACTGGCAGGCAGATTCTTAACCACTGCACCACCAGGGAAGCCCCTCCATTGCTCTGTTGGTGGACATTTAGGTTGCTTCCGTGTCCTGGCTATTGTAAACAGTGCTGCAAGGAACACTGGGGTGCATGTATCTTTTCGAATTACAGTTTTCTCCAGGTATATGTCCAGGAGTGGGATTGCCAGATCATATGGTAACTCTGTTTTTAGTTTCTTATGGAACCTCCATACTGTCCTCCATAATGGTTGTACCAATTTACATCCCCACCGACAGTGTAAGAGGATTTCCTTTTCTCCACACCCTCCCCAGCATTTATTGTTTGTAGATTTATTGATGATGGCCATTCTGACCGGTGTGAGGCAATACCTCATTGTAGTTTTGATTTGCATTTCTCTGATAATTAGTGATGTTGAGCATCTTTTCATGTGTGTTTTGGCCTTCTGTATGTCCTCCAGGACGCCTATTTCTGTCACTGTAAAGTTAGAGAAAAATCCCTTTGTACATCATGCAGAAGGAGGGGAAAAGTAACCTTTTGAAATACACTCAGAGCTCTCCATTCTCCCCTCAAGGGAACCTATTGTACCACAGCCTAAACCTACTGGGGTTTTTACCAAAGATTAACCAAACTGGGAAAGAAAAATACCCAGTTCAAGCTCATTTAAAGACTTTGATACCTAATCATCGGATTATAGAACAATTCTCCTCCACCTACACCTTACTGCTATATCCGCAGGGCTCTGTTATAATAACAAGGAATTGAAGCTAAAAGAAAAGCAAGCCTCAGACTCTAATGAATCTTTAGAAAAACTCAAAACAACAGAAGAATCAGAAACAAGAACTCTAGAAGAAATTGTAGTCTCTGAAGACATAGTCACAGCAACCAATAAACATGGCCTAACTCCTAGCCAGATAAAAATAATCTTCACACTAAAGGCCTTTTACCTGATGTACGGTTATAAATATTAATTATTTGAGTAGATATTAATCTAGCTATATTAATAATCACTGTAATGAAAATGGAATAAATATGCCAGTAAAAAGACACAGACTGGGGCTTCCCTGGTGGTGCAGTGGTTAGGAGTCCACCTGCCAATTCAGGGGACACGGGTTCGAACCCTGGTCTGGGAAGATCCCACATGCCGCGTAGTGGCTGGGCCTGTGCACCACAACTACTGAGACTGCGTGCCACAGTTACTGAAGCCCGTGAGCCTGGAGCCCGTGCTCCACAGCAAGAGACTGCAACAAAGAGTAACCCCCGCTCACCACAACTAGAGAAAGCCCACGTGCAGCAATGAAGACCCAATGCAGCCAGAAGTAAATAAATAAATAAAAGACACAGACTGTCAAAGTGGACTAATAAAAACAAGACCGAAATATAAGTTGTCTATAAGAAAGATGTGTTTGGGCTCAAGATTCTTGTTCTTTAAGGAAGAATTATTTATTAATCCCTCTTGATACTGACTTTTTCCTTCATAAATTGTGGGGTTTTTTTAATAGATCTTTATTGGAGTATAATTGCTTCACAATACTGTGTTAGTTTCTATTGCACAACAAAGTGAATCAGCCATTTGCATACACCTGTCCCCATATCCCCTCCCTCTTGAGCGTCCCCCCCATCCTCCCTATCCCACCCCTCTAGGTCACTGCAAAGCACGGAGCTGATCTCCCTGTGCTATGCTGCTGCTTCCCACCAGCCAACTATTTTACATTCAGTAGTGTATATATGTCGATGTTACTCTCACTTCGCCCCAGCTTCGCCCTCCCACCCCATGTCATCAAGTCCATTCTCTACCTCTTTATTCCTCCCCTGCAACTAGGTTCATCAGTACCATTTTTTTTTTTTTTTAGATTCCATATATATGTGTTAGCATATGGTATTTGTTTTTCTCTTTCTGACTTACTTCACTCTGTATGACAAACTCTAGGTCCATCCACCTCACTACAAATAACTCAATTTTGCTTCTTTTTTTATATCTAGTGTATCTCTTAAATATGTTCCTTTGCAAATAAAAGAAATTCAGCTCAAACTAATGGAAGCAGAAAAGTGAACATTCCAGGTCATGGAATTCATTTATCCAAAACCTCAGGTCTTGGCTCAACCCAGCTCAAACTATATCACCAGAAGCTGGTTTCTCTGTTTCTCCACTACATTTCCTCTATGTGATTTTATTTTCAAATAGGTTTCAAGAGAGCTGTTAGAAATGCCCAGGTTCAAAGCCAACCAAAAACAATGAGATTCTTTCCCCACCATTTGGAACAAAACTCATTTTGTTTCATTGTTCTAAAGGTTTTGATGGCTGTCCTTAAACCCCCCATAGTAGCCTGAACAATGTAATGTGCTGTGTGGATTAGGTCTATATGGAGTAAATGCCATGGGAAATATGTGAGAGGAGAGGGAAGAATGTGTGATCTCTTGGACGGAAAACAGGTACAATTACCAGAACAACAATGTTTGAAAATACATGTCCACAACACCTATTGGACTATAACAACAGGTGTTTTTTTTCTACATTGAACTCAAATAATTTGCTCATTGTTCCTTTCTACATGGTTTCTAATATATTGCTGGAAAACTGAACTAATTTAAATTAAATCATACTGAGCTAGGCTGGGACCTGGGACCCTTCACCAGAGTGCTTGCACCTGGTAAATGTCTCCCCTGGCAACAGAGTACAAAAAAAACTCTAAGGGACTAAAAATAACTGCATGCATGTGCAGTCGGGGCAAGTATGAACAATAAGATACAAAAAGGCCACAAACCAATTGCCACTTCTGAGCTTCCAGGAGCAAAAGCAGGGTACTGCCATGATCCCTGCATACAGCACCACCAAGGGGTGGGCAGACCGCTTAGCTACCCCTCTGGCCTGACCCACCGATCTGCCCCTATCCTCACCCCATTTAAGGGACCAGCCTGCCCTCCTCAGAAAGCAACCAAGGTCACCTTTTTCTTGTTTTCCCTCCCTCCTGCTGCAGCACTAGTCCCATGAAAGCCTTGCCTGGCTTTCTCATCTGGCCTCTTATCAATTCCTATTGATTAAAGAGTCCAAGGACCCGGGTCAGTATCAACACTGAACTGAAAGAACATGAATTGAAATTAACTGAAGAAGTGAATATTAGAGATTCCTCCCAACTGCATGATTTTGTAGGGTAGAAAAGATTACAAGAATAAACTGGCCTTTCATTCTATTCCTCAGTGCAAAGTCAACAATAGTTTAAGCAAGAACAAATGGTAATGATCTAAAGCACGAAAGTGTTTTTTCCTACAATATCTGAGTTTAAAGTTGACAAATGGATCATTAGCTTTTGAGCTCTTTGTCATAATGCTGCCACATTCTTCTATGAAAGTTCTACATAATAACAATAAATCTTTCACAAAGAAAATATGTGAAAGAACAATTATAAGCTCTTCAGAAACATCTGAAGTTTCGGATATAGCATTTTTAGGATATGATTCACATCAGGTTCACCCTCTTCTCCATTCAGGCCTGCTCTTTTCATATTGAGAGCTTATATCAGATAGGTTACTGCACTCCAGAGATGGCTAATTAAACCATATTACAGAAAGCAAGAAAATAGGAAGAGAGAGAGGGAGAGAAAAGGAATGAAGGATGAATACATATTTTGTCTTGTGCATTTTTCTAATCAAACTAGTCACCTTCATGCAAGGCCTTCCCTGTTCCTGAAATGAGGCATAAGCAAATTTTACATTCTGGACATCAAATCACATGATGTGGGAAGACATTTGTAACAGTAAACACACCAAAGGAGCACTCTCAATCAGAATCAGAGCCAAATGTATTAAAAAATAAACTATCTTACCTAAAGACTGAATTTCCTAAACATTTTAAGTCCTAGAAAAATCAGCACTTTACCCTCAAACAGCCGTATTACTGAAGCTTAAAAACTAACGAAATCTATAACATGGAAACACTGTAGGAAGAGAGTTATTAGCCAAGTCAGAAATTAATGTTAATTACAGTCCCATTATAATTTATAATTTTTTGCTTACTATGAAGTATTCTTACTTTATTAATAACATTCTCAAATATTATAAAAAGCATGGATGGCACAGCTTTGTATTTCTTATGAAATTTTCAGCTATGGTTAACTTCAGTACATAATGCCAGTTTTAAGGAACATAACCGGGCTCAAGTAACAATTATATTTCATAATAGAATTATAAAATAGTGTCAACACTATTTTATATAATATATATATTTTTCCTTCTGTTTTTTAAACAAGTCCCATATTTAGCTAAAATGTATGTTTTTAAAATTTACATTTTCATAATCCAAAATTACACAGTGAATAGGCACCTGAACTTTACCTGTTTCACAAAGACCCCAAACAGTTGCAATATAGATGAAAATTTACAGCTTTCAGGGCTTGCTGTGTGGGTGGTCACAGGATACCATCATTATTTGTTCTGTAGAGGCCACTGCATGGCTCCTGCATTTGCTCCTCTAGTACTTTCTCTCCCCTCTAACCAGCCTGACCTCTAACCTTATATCTTACTTGGAAAGCGAACCAGATTAGGATACCTGTAGTAGTCCAAAAATACTATAAACAGGGTGGCTTAAACATTAAATAAACATTTATTTCTCACAGTCTCAGAGCGGAGAAGTCTAGTAAGGCACTAGCAGATTCTGTGTCTGGCAAGGGCCTGCCTTCTGATTCACAGACAACTGTCTTTTTGCTGTGTCCTCACACAGCAGAGAAGGTAAGAGGGCTCTCGGTCTATTTGTTCTATTTTATGAGGATGTTAATCCTTGTAAAATTCATGAGGGCTCCACTCTCCTGACTTAATCACCTCCCAAAGACCCCCACCTCCTAATATCACCACATTGAGAGTTAGGATTTCAACATATGAATTGGGGAGGTTCACAAACATACAATCCGTAACAATAGCCGATGACTGTCTAGTTTGCATGTCAAACTCTATTCATTATGGGCAGAGGATGTGGAGCCATGCTATAGTAACACTGCTTCAGGGAGTTGATCCTATCGGAGGATAAACAGAGCACTCAATGAAGAGTGGACATACAGATAATCTAATATGTTATTAAATCATACTAAAATCTTGCAGGAATAAAATATAAAGCCTATGAGTTAAGCTTTACCAAAACAAAACTACTCATATAACCTCTCACTATTTAGTGGATTTAATAGAATGTGGGGGGGAAATCATAAGTATCACTCCACAAATAATATTTAGTATAATATCAATATCTTACAAGTTTTAAATACATATTCTATGATAAAAATATTCATAGTCAAATGTTTTAAAGTTAAATACAAAGTAATTTCTGCATACCTATTTATAAAAAGAAACTCCTGAAAGAGAAAGAGTAACAAATTAAATTAAAAAAACCCAGCATTTGACAAATGTATTTGATCACAGAAATTATTTTTTCAGATCACCTATTATAATCTCAGTTGATATGAATGTTTCACGGCACATAGCTTGAGATATCCCAAAATTTTAAAAATATAGGCATGCTTTCAGTAATAACTCTGCCTACCAGCTTTGCAAGACGTTTCTGCAAAGGACTACCAAATGTTTTCATGGAAAAGAGCGCTGGTCGCATAAAGAAATATGGCTCTACCATTGACTTCGTATATAATTTTACACAAATCATCAGACTTCTATGGGCTTAATTCATCTACCTGTTAAACGGAAGTTTGGGGACTTCCAAGTGAAGATAGTATCTAGCTAATCACAGACAATCTTTCCTCTACCATTTCTCTTTTAAAAGACTAAACAAAACAAAACTGAAAGGAATGCAAAATCGCAGCTTGTCATCTTATTTTATATAAAACAAATTTTCTACCTTATAAAATAAGAGTGTTCAACTGAATAATTTCTGGAGTTTTTCTCTATCCAAGAAAAAAGAAACAACACACAACAAATACCTGTTGGTTATAAAAAATACTTAATGCTTAAAGAATAGAGAGCTATCCATTAGCCTAATGTGTAATCAAGTGGTAAATTATGTTTCTTTCTTCCTTTAGGACGTTTTTGAACTGTCATTTACCACTGAAAATATACTAAATTTCCTTAAATTTAAGGTATCATCAAATGCAAGAAACACCATTATTTTATGGTCCATTAATAAAAAAAAAATTTCTAGTTAAACTATATCTTATTATTGACTGAAAGATGCACACTACTTCAGAGATGCTAAAAGTGGGAAAAACTGTGCTCCTTATAATCAACAAGATATATATATTTGGAGGAAGAAAAATTAAAATAACTTTCTTTGAACTTTGTAACACCTCTTATAATACATTTTTTGTAAAGCTACTTTCTCGAAGAGTCATTACAATATCCTTAAAAGCAGACATTTAAGTAAGAAGGTGAAAAACTCCTTGATATCAACCTTGAAACATTTATGTTCAGCTGAGACTCCAAGATCCCATCATTTAGAAAGTGAAAAAATTCCCTTTAAAATGTATCTAATTCCTGAAAAAAAAAAGATTAGTGGCTCTTATTGTGCTAGGTAAAACTATAAATACAAATCTTCAAAATAACAGCAGTTATAATAACAAAGGCTTTACACCTGTGCTGATCAAGGAACCTGATAAATTAGCTACAGTGATGTCATAAGACCTCTCTTTCCAAAGTAAATACCAAATTAATTTAAATATCAATAACTGTAGATTAACGTATGTTTACATTAGAATGGCAGCAAAGTATCTTAGTCTGATCTCTTCACTAATTCTAAATTGTATCATTATCCAAGGATTAAAACCATCCAAACTTTCCCATAGCAATTAAAATGACATACAAAATCCTTACCATGGATTGCAAGTTGCTACAGGCTCTGGCCCCTGCAGGGCTCTCTGACTGGGCTCTCACCTCTACCTCTTACTTACTCTTTCTCAGCCACAGTGACACTCTTTGTAACTTAATCAAGTTCATTGATCAACATGGGCATAAGTTTCAATTTTCAGAGTGCTAAGTATGGGCACAATCAATTAATCTTTGCTCCTACTATTTCCTGAACAGGGATCACTCTTACCCCAGACTTTAACATTACTGTTTAATCATTTTTTCTGTCTTAATGATTTACTCCAATGACTCCTAGAAGCTTTCACTAAGCACCATAGTTAACATCTTCCCATTTCCAGTAACTCCCAATTCTATCGCCCTATTTTATTCCCTTCATGTAGTTTTACCACTATCTAAAGTCATACAATGAGTCCCAATAAAAGGGTAGGTTTTTAAAAAATTTTTCTTTATCGCTCATTATTCTTTCCTTAGTAACTAAAATTGTGTGGCACTTCACTGATGGGTGACAGGTAAACAGGCTTGGATGGCTGAGGAAGGCACAAAAGGATCAAAACGGCAATGCTTACAAATCTGAAGTTATTTATCAAGAAAGGAAAAACACAGCAACAGCATCAAAGTCAGGGTATGTGTCACAGCAAAGGTTGCCTCAGGAGAGGGCTGCAAAGGCCAAGTGAGTACTACCACCCTCTCTCTGAAAGGCTGATATGCACACAGTTCTTTTTCTCAGATCAGGAACCACTGATATGTGTAGAGAACACCTCAGAACCAGGATGCCTAAAATAGAGTCTTTGCTGGGGTTTCTTGGGGTGTCTCACAGAGACCCTGGGCAAATTGTAAATCTCACTGTTACCAATAAACAATGCTGATAAGCTTGTACAAACTGCCTCAAAACTCCTAGAATCCGTAGTTAAAAACCAACACAATTATCAGTACATTTCATGTCATTCCTCAGGATTAGTGTCATGCAGGGACATTTCTTATTTCAGTGGAACAGTTCTGGCTAATTCCAGGTTGGAATTAATCCTACCAGCAGAGGCATAGAGTAGAAAATACGTGTGTGTGTGTGTATGTGTGTGTGTGTGTGTGTGTGTGTGAGAGAGACAGAGAAAGAGAGAGAGAGAGAGAGAGAGAGAGAGAGAGTATTGAATGAATTAATAAATGTTTACGTCAAGCTTTTTCTTAAGATTTGAAATTTTATCCTAGTTATCTCTACATAGAAAACAAACTTGGCTATATTTCATTCTGGTGACAAAGGCAACTAACTGTCCACCAATATTCGTGCTTCTGCTTCTGTAGCACAGAGAACTCGATGGGAAGCAGCTGCCCAGCCTAGGGCTACATTTCCAAACCCTCACCAAAGGAATATGAAAGAGATTTGTGTTGTTTCTGGGCTGAGGCAATTAAGAAGCAGGCATGGCTTCCCACCTATCTTTCCCCATGTATTAATACTTTCTTGATTCAGAGGACCTGAGAATCTAGGGGATGGTCAAATCATAAGATGGAAATTGATGCTGTCCAGGAACACCGTCATTTGCTGTTACATGTGTGAGAAATGGATCACTATTGTGCTAAATTGCTGATATGCTGGGACTTATTACTGCAGCTAGTGTTTTCTCTGCCAACACAGTTTCTACTAGAGAAGGGTACCAATAAAAAGAAGACTACTCAGTTAATCTCTGATGATTAGAGTTTACTTCATATAGTTGCCGAATTATAGCACATTAATTTTTGATTTAATAGCTGATATTTAAATTTCGATTCAGCAATCCATTTTTATATAATTTACTGGGCACATGTCAAATATGCTTCTCTTGTAATATTTTACTTAATGGGTAACGTAATATTTTATTATTGCTATTTGCTTGTGCATATGTGCTACATTTGATGTGTTCAAGATATTTTACAAAATAGACTGAAAGAACAGTCTCATATTTCTGTATTCATGCTTTGTACGTTGCCTACCAACAAAACATTTAAAAATGGGTTTTTCACCTTTTCCAAAGCATATTTTCACTCTGTATTTCTCCCCTTCCTAAACATAAATATTTACTCTATGTGATGCACAGTTTAGAATATATTAATAATCTGTATTATATCTTCCTCTAAATACCGCAACACAATATTAGGCCTTGAGCAAGTCGAATAAAATTTTCAACCGTTTTTGAATTGGTCATCTTACTTTGTGAAACAACCATTATTTAACTAATAATGCGTAAGCTAGTAACTACAGACAACTTTGTAATTACAGTGTAATTTATTATAAATAAACATCACTACTAGGTTCTTAGTAAGGTTACTTTTATATTATTTTGTTGAAGTATGTTATATTGTATAATATAGTATCCAGCACATAAATCTAACTTTTAGAAACGCAATGAAGTATTGTGGATTATTCATTAAAGCAATCCTCTTCCTTTTGGAAGTTCTTTTAAAAAATACTTATAATCTTAGTATTATAAAGTTTTTTATGTCTCGATCTCTCCTTTATTTCTCTAAAAATAGAATGATGATTTGATGTATGTAATTTAGTCACTTGAATAAAACTACTTATTTAATGTTTTATCAAAAAGGAATGTAGGGCTTACCTGGTGGTGCAGTGGTTGAGAATCCGCCTGCCAATGCAGGGGACGCGAGTTCAATCCCTGGTCCGGGAGGATCCCACATGCCGCCGAGCAACTAAGCCCATGTGCCACAACTACTGAGCCTGTGCTCTGGAGCCCATGAGCCACAACTACTGAGCCCATGTGCCACAACTACTGAAGCCCATGCGCCTAGAGCCCATGCTCCACAATGAGAAGCCACCACAATGAGAAGCCCGCGCACTGCAACTAAGAGTAGCCCCTGCTCGCCACAACTAGAGAAAGCCCGCGTGCGGCAGCGAAGACTCAACACAGCCAAAAATAAATAAAATAAATAAAAATTTATTTAAAAAGGAATGTAAATGTGCATATGGTAAATGTTTTTGATACCCCAAACAAGTGTTTAATAGAATAAAATACACCTTTCAGGTCCATTCCTTGTATTACTTTAAGAAAGTATTCCTGTTTTCTTCATTTTATTCATATCTTCCCCACTCCTTCCCCAAAGGCATTCAGTAATGAGATTCAGTTAAGAGTGGTAACAAAATTATTTCTGCTAAAGAAGAATAGGAATCAAAATTTTGTACATGCATTCTAGTTTCAAAAATTATCTGTCAAATAAAATTGCAGTGCTTATAAATCTAGTCATTACCAAATTCTGAATGACAATGCATCAACCATATGAAACACAAGTGCTTTGTTTTGTTTTGTCTGTTTTGTTTTGGGTCACTTTGCTTTTAAATCACAGTGCCTGCTAAACTGACTTCATCTTAAGGATCTTCTTTCTTCCTAGAGACAGTGAATCTAGATACAGACAACCTTGCATTTGGTGTTTAGTGAAATTTTCTTTGTGAACAAAATACACAAATATGAACAACCTAGGACTACATAGTATCTTAAATCAATCACAGACTCACATTTAAAGGATAGTAAAATTGGGAATGTTTGAAAGCAGACTGAAGACTCAGTGATAATTATAAAGGTTTCTATAGGAATTAGTCCTTATAGTAAAGAACTCCTGGGTGGAAGTCTTTGAAGTGATTGTTCTTATTTCTTCAATTGTGGAAATGGTTTACTTTACCTTCAAAGTTGGTAGGGTGAAAATTGTGGAAATAGTTTACTTTACCTCCAAAGCTGGTAGGGTGAATTAGTGTGACTAACTCTCTCAGAGAAAAAACAAACAAAGAAAACCAGAATTTTTAAATGTATGATTACCTGCATTACCATTGTGAACTGCTCCAGAAGTAGATCAAAGCAAGTCTCCCCTCCCAACTTGAGTATGGTATTAATTAATTATGTGGTTTAGATTATCTTAATTGATAACTGATGTGCTTATATTGTTATTTTTTAGATATGGTACATAGTAAGGTTTGAAAGGAGAATTCTTTATTGAATAAAAACAGAATAGTCAGTATCAGCAATTAAACACCAATTGCTCTCATGGTCGGCACCACCCCTGGTTCTAAATGTCAATGACCAGATTTAGATGATTCCACTTTGGAGTCAGGAGGAACAATAATCTGGAGCAATATGGAGTCATTGAAAGGAGTGGGGTTAGGATGAGCAGGCCTGAACTCCAAACTAGATGCTCAATAAGCTTAATAATACCACTAGAATAGAAGAATATTGTAAATGAAAAATTACTAATAGGTGGTTACCATTTTTCAGTTTGAAAAAACTCAGATATCTTTTTGTGCTTTAGTTACAATATAACTTAATTTCCTAGAAGGCTGCAACAACTCATTTGGGGAAAACAAAATAATAATTCTGAAAAGTAAGGAGAAAAAGGTTGTATTTTATGAGTACAATAAAAGTAATAAATATGTATTTTTTAACCCTAGGTAAAATAATGTATTCAGATAGATAAAATTTGAAAAAAAAATTAAACTTAAATTAAGAATGACATATAAATAAATTCATCATGTGCCTATTAGCCACATGAATGTCTTCATTGGAGAAATGTCTATTTAGATCTTCCACCCATTTTTTGATCGGATTGCTTGGTTTTTTTGATATTGAGCTGTGTGAGCTGTTTGTATATTTTGGATATTAATCCCTTGTCAGTTGCTTCATTTGCAAATATTTTCTCCCATTCTGTGTGTTGTTTTTTCGTCTTATTTATGGTTTCCTTTGCTGTGCAAAAGGTTTTAAGTTTCATTAGGTCCCATTAGTTTATTTTTCTTTTTATTTCCATTTCTCTAGGAGGTGGATCACAAAAGATCTTGCTGTGATTTATGTCAAAGAGTGTTCTGCCGGGCTTCCCTGGTGGCGCAGTGGTTGGGAGTCCGCCTGCCGATGCAGGGGATGCGGGTTTGTGGCCCGGTCCGGGAGGATGCCGCGGAACAGCTGAGCCGGGGGGCAACGGCCGCTGAGCCTGCGTGTCTGTAGCCTGTGCTCCGCAACAGGAATGGCTGTGGCGGTGAGAGGCCCGCATACCGAAAAAAAAAAAAAAAAAAGAGTGTTCTGCCAATGTTTTCCTCTAAGAGTTTTATAGTATCCGGTCTTACGTTTAGGTCTTTAATCCATTCTGAATTTATTTTTGTGTATGGTTTTAGAGAATGTTCTAATTTCATTCTTTTACATGTAGCTGTCCAGTTTTCCCAGCACCACTTATTGAAGAGACTGTCTTTTCTCCATTGTATATTCTTGCCTCCTTTGTTATAGATTAGGTGACCATAGGTGTGTGGGTTTATCTCTGGATTTGGTATCCTGTTCCATTGATCTATAAGTCTGTTTTTGTGCCAGTACCACACTGTTTTGATTATTGTAGCTTTGTAGTATAGTCTGAATTCAGGGTCCCTGATTCCTCCAGCTCTGTTTTTCTTTCTCAAGATTGCTTTGGCTATTTGTAATCTTTTGTGTTTCCATACAAATTGTAAAAAAAAAAATTGTTCTAATTCTGTGAAAAATGCTATTGCTAATTTGAAGGGATTGCATTGAATCTGTAGATTTCTTGGGTAGTAGTCATTTTGACAATATTGATTCTTCCAATCCAAGAACATGAAAAGATGCTCAATATCACTAATTACCAGAGAAATGCAAATCAAAACTACAATGAAGTATCACCTCACACCGGTCAGAATGGCAATCAACAATAAATCTACAAACAATAAATGCTGGAGAGGATGTGTAGAACAGGGAACCCTCCTACACTGTTGGTGGGGATGTAAATTGATACAGCCACTATGGAGAACAGTACGGAGGCTCCTTAAAAAACTAAAAATAGAACTATCATATGACCCAGGAATACCACTACTGGGCATATATCTGGAGAAAACCATAATTCAAAAAGGTACATGCACCCCAATGTTCACTGCAGCACTATTTACAATATCCAGGACATGGAAGCAACCTAAATGTCCATAGACAGATGAATGGATAAAGAAGACATGGTATATATATACAATGGAATATTACTCAGCCATAAAAAAGAACGAAATAATACCATTAGCAGCTACATGCATGGACCTACAGATTGTCATACTGGGTGAAGTAAGTCAGACACAGAAAGACAAATATCATGTGATACTGCCTATATGTGGAATCTAAAAATATGGTACAAATGAACCTATTTACAAAACAGAAATATAGTCACAGATGTAGAAAACAAACTTATGGTTACCAAGGGGGAAAGGGAAGAGAGGGATAAATTGGGAGATTGGGACTGACCTATACACACTACTATATAGAAAACAGATAACTAATAAGAACCTACCGTATAGCACAGGGAACTCTACTCAATACTCTGTAATGACCTATATGGTAATAGAATCTAAAAAAGAGTGGATATATGTATATGTGTAATTGATTCACTTTGCTGTATAGCAGAAACTAACACAACATTGTAAATCAACTATACTCTAATAAAAGTTAATTTAAAATATATGCACACATATAATATACATTTAGATATATGTACATATATAATATACATATACTAGTCAATCTCACATCAGGGAATGGTAAGTATTGTAATATTAGTTTCACATTACTCTTCTCCAACTCTCCAGTTCCTTTATTAATACTACTAGTAGGAATCCCTGGGTCATTCACTATAGTTGTTACTTTATCCACACTCCTAATAAAACTCACTTGCCTTCTATCAAAAGGCCATGTCTGAACCTTCCTAATGTATATTAATAGACTGCTACACTATCCCTCCACAGTAATATTTTGTTCTCTTTATCAGATGTTCAAATTATTTGAGACATTCTTATAGTAGGCCAACTAAATCAAATTCATAGAGTATGGCTTATTTTTTTTAAAAGGTAGCAGAGAGTAATTTTGTAAAGCCTTAATGATGATGATATTTTTCATATATTTCGAGAGAAGTATGTTCTCAGCCCCAGGATACAGTATGGGTAGGAGGTATATGAGTAATGGCTTGGCAGATCTCAGAGTGGACCCAGTTGATTACAGGCTGTTTGGCTTATACCAGCCAATGCAAGGACAATGATATTAAAAAGAATGTTAATAAATTAGCAAATACAAATTAAGACTTGAAGGGCTATTTGCTTGATACCTTTTCATCTATCATATTCTAATAACACTTTAAGAAATTCAGATTAAAAGTGAGTTCAATTGTAATTACACTACAAACCATAAATCAACAAATTATGGTACTGCTTTTCTTTTGCATCACACAAATGAATCAAACTAAAAATCAAAATGGTGTGCAATATGTCAAATAAATGTCATGAATCATGTCATCCAAGCACTTCTTTTATGGAGAGTAATATATTTTCCCAAAGAACTCTCACCCTTCTCTGTTTAGAGCCCATAAAATATTTGATGGCTATGGTGGTTAGAGTCCTAGGATCAGAAGGCAGAAAGATCCTTGAGAAGACATTTACTTTTGAAACAATCAAGCTGGGTAATACTGGAAGCATCATTTACTGAACTTTTAAAGGAATGATATTTTATCAAAAATATTTAGAAACATTCTTTCATATTTTCTCTGTGAAACAAATTAAACCAGAATTTTTTAATTGAAAATAATAAATTTATTTTTAATTATTTTTTCATCAAATTTTTACTCCTTTTCTTCTTCCTTTAAAAGTTAGACACATTTTTCCATCCATATTCATCTGTACTATGCTCTAGGAAATACTTCTTTGTCTTTCTCCTTCAACTGTAATAATACCACCCCACCCCCACCCCCAATTTTATAACCATAGCTACAAAAGAAAGCTATTATCCTCAAATTTTGGTCAACTAAACACTTTCCAGATTTTGTAGTGCTGTCTTCTTGCCTTAATGGCCTTCTTCTTAAAAGGTTGATACTCTGTTTATCCTAGTAGTTTTCAAATAGCCTTCCTCAGAAGTATTCTTTGTAGGTTTCTATTTGTTTGTTTACAATTTATTCTGTTCCTCCTTTCTGCTCTCACACATTTTTTGCATGCATATATAGTTACACTATACATCACGTTCTACTTTCTTGAAATTATTTTTATAAATACCTCATTTGTTATAAGTTAATACAAATAAGCTATCTGGTCAGATATGCTGCTTCTCCTTTAGCTTTGTGTACTTCAGCAATTATACTTTTTCATAATCTGTGCACCTCAGTATTTAATATCTGAGTCTTATACAACCTGATGTTTACTAAAAAGAACTAACATCTTGATTTGTTCTAAATTTTCCACTCCCAAGGTCTTTTAAATGCCTTTTTCATTGCATTTATATATTCTATAATATACATTTCATAGATTTCAAAATCATTTTTCTCAAGCTTTAATTTCAGTAATACATACCTATAATTGTAAGAAAATAAACTTCTTCTAACAAATCAAAATTCTCTGAATTATATTTAAACTATTTTATTTTTGTCTTCCTAGAGGTAGAAAGTTGCAGATTAGTATCCAAACTTGTATATATTTTTTAGGTGTACTCTCAACTTACCCTCTTCTCTGATTGAAATTACAAGTTTTCTTCCTATTTACATTTTTTACATGTGACTTGCAAAATGTTTTCAATCAACTGCTCCTGTTTATATTTATAAAATATAGTGTTGGTAAAAATTTTTGATAAATATTCAGATTATAATGATATTATTTCACCATTATACATTCATCTATCTAGAAAATCAATTCCAGAATAATAAGGACTTTGGCTTCTCTTTGTCCCTGGTTCCTGGGAGACAGTCTCTAAATCCTTGGTATTTTCCAGGTGATAGGAATATCTTTGTTAATCATGCTAGCATATGATAATGAGATGACTCATAATGGGGCCCTAGATAGTTTGTGCTAAAGAAGTTTGAGGACTGGCCATCCCAGAAAGTACGTTGGGATTTCAAGCTATGTGAAGCAACCAGACCTCCAGGGAGCAGAGGGGCACTAGAGACTGAGGTCAGCCACATAGCCAATGATTCAATCAATCATGCCTATGTATTGAAAACTCAATAAAAACTGTGGACATTAAGGGTCAGGTGAGCTTTCTTATTTGGCAATACTCTGGATATTGTCACAAATTGATGTGCCAGGATCGAGATGTGTCCTAACTCCACAGGGAGAGGACATGAAAGCTTTATGTCTGGAACCATTCCAGATCTCACCCTATTTGTCTCTTCTTTTGGCTCTGATTTGTATCCTTTGGCTATAATAAAACTTTAATCCTATGTATAATGTTTTCCTGAGTTCCGTAAGTTGTTCCAGTGAATTATCAAACCCTGAAGGGGTAAGGAGGAACCCTGAATTTATAGCCAGCTGGTCAGAGGTACAGACGGCCTGAGAACCCCCTGAACTTGCAGCTGGTATCTGAAGTAAGTTAGAATAATGCCCTTAACGTTGAAAGTTTGGCCTAACTCTGTATAGTTGGTTGCAGAAGTGACTGCACCAATTAAATGGATTTCTGCATATGCTCACCATCCTCAACAGTGTGAACAAGTATTGCATACTTATTTAGATCAGAGTTTTTAAACCTCAGCATATTGACATTTTGAACTGGATAATTCCATTTTTGTGGTGGGCTTTCCTGTGCATTATAGGGACACTGCTAAATGCTGAGTGTTTGGGGAATCAACAGTTTACATATATGTGCCTTAAAGACAGGAGAGTGGAAATTCACACATATGAAAGTGATTTTGTATGTTAACACCAGCCGGAGTCAATAAATAAATAAATATATGTAATGATTATACTCTTATCTCATATAAGCATATATATTTCCAGAGAAATTTTCAATTTTTTTGCTGTTGTTGTAGCTTTTCTTTTTAATGGGACAGCACCTCTACTATACCTAGAACACAGATTCTGTGGGACCTTGCACAAAAATTGTTTATGTAGTAAATATTTTGTATTGCTTGTGTTTTCCCTAAAGCTATGTACTGAAATATTTCTTCAGCTGTTCCAAAAGCCATCTTATGTTCCCCATTTCCATAGGAAAGAAAAAGCAACATAAATATCATATTTCATAACTTTATACAGTTTCTGATCCAGTAATGGAGGTTATCGTTCTTTTCAATGCCAAACATACCACCTAATTTTTTCTGTTTTTGGCAAACAGAAGGAGTTTGTAACCAAAGTATACATAATCAAAGAAATAAAACAATTTAAGTATATTTCAAGATGCATGTAAATATAATATTGTTTTAATATTACAATTTATTTAAATCTTGAGAGCATGCAATGGTTCAAAATTAGTCAATGTTCTAAAATTTTAGTTTCTCAATGATTTCTTCTTGACTAGCACTAATTGAATAGTTCCTTGTAACCTGGACCTATTCAAAAAACAGTTGAAGTAGGTTGATATACATCCTGTAAGATTAAAACTTATTAATTGAAGAAATCATATATAAGTGGGGAGGAAATGTATTTTGAGGATTTTTCAAGAGAAGCCCAAAGAAAGTAGTAGAGCAAAGAGAGAAGAGAAGAAATAACCAACTAGGTAAGAGTGTAAAGATTAAAAATAATAAGAAATCTAAACATCTTTATCCAGGGGCAGAAAAAAGGTAACAGAAAATGGGTTAACAATTTTGATACTGCTTTACATGCACATTGGAATTAAACAGTTAAGTAAATTGATAGTGGATGGTGGAAGCCAGGTTTCTCATTGTTGGCATTGGAGTTTACAGAAAAGGAAGGGGAGGGGACTATAATGATCCGTATGGTAACAGATTAGAGTTGAAGACAGCATGTTTAGCTTAATATATATACATACAGTTATATAGAGAAGTATTTATAGATAGCTAGATATACACAGATTAGTACAGACACATACTTTTTTTTTTTTTTTTTTTTTTGCTGTCAGCCAAGAGGGCCTAGAAGCAAGCACATCTCAGTTGCAACAAGGGCATCTGCACCCATGTCTTGGTTTCTAATTCCATTCTCCAATTTAAAAAAAACAGGGCTTCTTGGAGAAACAGAAGATTCTGGAATGGAGGCAGGAAATATATGAGATGAGACTGGAACATCTTGTAGTACCAGAAAGGAAATGCTAAATAATATAAATAAATAAACCAAAAAACAAACAAAAACACACAATAATGGGTGTATGCCTGCCAAAGGGCCACAGGGGCCAACTGAAAGAGCCCCCAGTGGCCAAAAGTGGAACAACTGGAACAAGAAAAGAAAGAAGTTCTATTGAATTGTAACCCACAATAAAATAAATATCCTTGAGTCCATACTGATATAAATAAATAAATCATGAAGAAAAAAGCCTCCCATGAAGAAGAATTACAAATAATTTATGTAGAGACTCCTCCCTCAAGGAGAGGGAGCACATAAATCCTTACTCTTTAAAAAGCATCGCCACCTGTAACTCACCTATATCAGTTTGCTCTAGGTACTAACATATGTCACATATCATTCTTTTTGGTCTTATAAAGCACCTTCATTAGTATAATCACATTTAAACTTTCCAATAGTTCTGTATACTAAGTAATCTGTTTACCATTTTGCAGAAAAGTAATTGAAGTTTTTAAAGGTCTCAGATATTTGACATATCCATGACGCAGGACTTGTTATTCTGACTCCATATCCAGTATCATTTCTCCTGTAACTCTCAATACCACACCTTGAAAAATATCCATCACCAATATGTTTAGGCCACACCTATAAGTATCAACGTATAGTGATAGTTTCAGAGAAGAACATACCCAAGAGTAAATGATATATAACTATACATTCCTCTATTTATGTAAGCTAAAACTGAGTTAGAATCACATACACAACGCACATAATTTTTCTTAAGTATACATGGAGATATACAGATAACGATAAATTATATGCATTACATGCATTACATTGCTTTTATATATCTGTGTGTATATATACATACACACACAGACACATATATGTAAAATCTTTATATTCACATAGATTGTTTTTTTGAATCAAATATATATAATTTCTCTAGTCTTTTAACTGCCTTAAAATGTTGCATTTTAATGCTTTATGTTAAACAATTTTCATTTGTTATTTTATTTCTATCTCAAAATGTTATTCTCTCCATTTTGTAGATGACAGAACAGCTTCTTTAGGGAAGTTATTAGCCTGTAAAGTTACTTAAATTATGATCATACAACCATTCAAGTGTTTAGCCCAGTCTTCTCTACATATATGGGGGAAACAAAGAATAAGTCATTTAAAAATGATATGTACAGAATATGTTAGCAGTCAGAAAGACAAACATAAGAATTAGTAATTTTTAGAAGTCTAGTAGCCTATAAATATTTAGCTTACTGCAACCAATTTTCCACTAGAGTGAATATAGACCTCAGAAGTGCAATATCATTGGCAAAAAAAATTTAACTTGAACTGAGTTTACCAACCTCATCATATCCTAGGTTAGTGAAGCAACCAAAGCTGATTTTTTTTTTCTTGTTTAGTGCCAGTACTAAAAAAGAAAAGAAAAGGAAAGAAAGGACAACTCAATGTCAGGTATATTAATTTATAAATAGATATTTTACAAACTGCTGCAATACAACTTTGTAAGCAAAACAATTAACAGTAAAAATGTAACATTTCTATTTAATATTGTATGTGTTATTATCAGTATAAAATTTATTTTGCTAAAAATGTTCAAAGAGATCTTTAAATTGTGTTTTGTGTTTATCCAGGAAGGTCAAATCACAGTACTTTCATTTTTCCTTTTTTCTGAGAACCCACTCATCAAGAGCCTTGGCATCAGTGCCTTGATGGCATTACCAGCTGCAATATCCTGACTTGTCTTTGAGAATTTTCTCTTATTTATACTGTAACCTCCTTACAATTTTTCATAGAGGGAAAAAGCAACACAGTAAAAAATCAGAAGTCTGACAGCCTCTGTTTGTTCAAAAATGACTGCTGCGAACATAAAAGGTCAGTATCTTTCTCATTGATTGTTTGAACAATAGCTGGACAGATTCTCAGCGTTCCATTTTCTCTTTCCCCCCAACTCCTTCAATCTGTGTCAATGCTTTGAAAAGCTTCAGCTTCAGAACAATTGTTCTCCAAGTCACGCTTTCCAAGGTGGGGTGGTATGGGGTGTGGGAGGCCCTCTTAAAAAGGAAATACTGTCTATAATTCATTTTGCTCATCCACCAGCTTAAAAAATAAACAGATTATAAGAAACTTATTGGTAAGAAACTTTAAAAGCTGACAACAAGAAACCAAAACCAAGAAAAAAAATGAGAGATTAAAATACACAAAATACACCTTTTTCCCTCCACATCTCCTACACTCTTTCCTTCTCCAAGGGATTATATTGAATATCACTCAACAGAACGTGTCAGTTGGGTTCTTGATATGCTCAAAAGCATTACTAAAAGATAAAAATATAGTTTGAAGCAGAATAAAGCAAACTGAAATAACCCAATTTCATTACCCTAGGTTAAAGTAAAGAAAATTAAGAAACTAACTTAAACATGCAACCACCATGAACAAACAGTAAAATGTTAAATTCAGGACTCGTATATTTAAATGTTTTAGTACGGAACTCATGCTTGACTTTACAATCAGCCTCCGTTCTTACCTGGAAACCTAACAGCACAAACTAGAATCCTATCCTTCCCTTTGTCAGTTGTGCCTTATTTTGTTGGTGAGAAATTAAGAGCTATCTGAATAGCACAAATATTCCTAATTAGCCTGTTCAGTTTATTTTAAATGTGCATATTATAGCATGATAGCAATAAAAGGATAATGAAAATGAGATATTTGGTCTACTTTGAAGGGAGAAGATAAATATCCCTCCCAGGGTTAAGAGCACTGGCAAAGGAAGAGCCCCAAAGGCTAAGCACTGAGTTAGATTTGAGGACAAGAAAGCAACAGTCCCCCAGGTCTCATTGAGAGAGCATCCACTCCCGTGTCAACTGTTATCACAGAGGAAAGATGAAAACTCATGGAAGAAAGTTCCCAAAGACACTTTCTACACTTCTGCATATCACCTACATAGAACAGTAGAGGTAAGGCTCAGACTTGGTGCTCTGGCGTATGGCCTAAGAGAATCTCGGAATTAATAATTCTTTCCTCAAAGGAAACACATAGTCTCACAGTGGAATGCTTAGTTGCTGTTTGAGTGCAACAGAAGGTCTTCAATTGCCCCACCCTCCATCAAAGTGTCTGTTAGAGACTAGGAACAGGTACCAAAGAGCTTCCTGAATCATTTCCTGGGTGAAGCCTGGACTACTTATGTTTCAAACCAAACCAAGTTATTTACTGTCTATCATATGGGTTTAGCATGTTGCTTGGAAATGTCAGGTGAGTAGCCATATGTGGCCTGTCAGTAGTACAAAAGTTCCCACAAGGATGAAAAAACAGCCTGCACAGGGGACTTAAGATAACATCACTCTCTCTCTGTCCCCCGAGTTCTCTCTCACACAAATTTCTGGGCCTTCTGTTTCCTGTGCATGACCTGAACACAAATTGCAATTTTCTTTTGTTAAGCAATTCTTAAATCAGCTCCTGCTAGGATACACATGTCTGACAAGCCCCAGGTCAATCCCAGGTGGTGCTGGGTGGCAGGAGTGATTGTGTCAGGGTAGTAGCACTAGCAATATTCTTGGTAGTGGTAAATACTTATTCTTTGTTCTGTTCTATAAAATATACTTGGTACTTGATATTCATTGTGGTTCTCACAGCAATCTAGCAAGATATGCATTCCTTTTTATTAATAAGGCAAATAAGCCACACCACTCAATCTGTTTATTTACTGGACTTCTTACCCCATCACTTCAGCTCTCTAAATTTCTCTCGTGGTGATCACTATTAACTGTTCAGTATATATGCAATCAACTTTTTTTCCTACCTCTTCATCTCCCTATCTCTCACTAAACTGTCTTCTCTTCCATGAATTATGTCCATCTAAATATTCCTGTGAATAGTTAGATCAAAACATAACATAGTTTTCTATCATATATAGAGATCAAAACAAAGCACAGAGTATTTAGAACCTATATCTATATATATTTTATAACAGTAATTTTCTTTTTCTTTCCATGCTATGGGAAAGGCTAGGTATATAGGTCTGCAACTTGCTTTGACACTTATTTGATCATAGATGTTTCTCAAGGTGGTACACACAAATTACCCTATTTAAAGAAGACAAACATACCTACTGTTTATAATAGAGATGTACTACAACTGATATAAACATTCCTCCACAGATATATAGATTGAGATTTCAAGCAATGCTACAATGAACATACCCATATGAATCATTTTATTTTTCCAGGGATACATTCCTAAGCATTGATAAACTCTGCAAAAGTGTTGCAACAATCCAGATTCTCATCAACAGTGTGGAAGAGAGCTCAGTGTTCCATGCTCTTGGCAATACTACCCCTTAACTTTTTAAAATTTCGCCATACTAGGTAAGTTTTACTGTTTGGACTTAATTTGTGTTACTTTCATTATCAGTAGTGTTGAATATTTTTCATGTGTCTTGAACATTTGTAATTTTGTCATTTCCTAAACTGCATAGAAACATCCGGTACCTACTTTCTGTTGCTTGGCTCATTATGTATTATTTCATTTTATATTTTATATATATTATACATCTTTGTTATTTTTCATTTACTTGTCCCGTCCTTTATTACATCAAGATTTTTTTGCTGATTATTTTTATTATTTCAAATAAATACTTATTTCAAATCACCCATGTCCTCTGATATATTATGGAAAGAGGAAAAGACAGGGGAAAGACATTTAAAATACTAGTGACTCCATTACATTGGCTAATGTGGTAGCTGTTCAGAAAAAAACAGATTAACAACTTCTTTACACAGCTGGTTCATCTTTTAAAGCATACTTAAAACAACACAGATGAAGCATGAGGCTTTTTTTTTTTTAGCAGCCAGCATAACTGCTAATTTGCTTTCAAATTGCATTTTCAACTTTCTTTGGATTTATTAAAAAAGTGCATGTCAACAGACCAGAATTAAAAAGGTGACAAACTGTGAAGAATTAAAAGTTCTAATTTAACAGATGAGCAATTGCAAATAACAAAATCTCAGACAAACACAATTTAATGAAAGGTGACATGCTGGAGATTTTTTATTTTGTTTTGTTCCTTTTCATCAGGTAACAACAAATTAGTTTAGGAAGCCATACTAGAATGCCGTGATTGGGATAACCAGCTCCTAGCCCGTGCTGTTAGCTTTGTTCTTTGTGTTTCCTGAAACTATACATGACACTTCTTTTGTCCTAAGTAGATATTTTCTTCACTCAGATGTATCACAAGTTGTTCAAGTCCAGACTAGTTCTTATGTGTTATTGCTCTCACATGCTATTCTTCTTGTGGTTCCCACTTCTGAAAATATATTTTTCTTAGTGTCCAGAACTATAGAGGACCTCATGGGCAAACAGTGAGAAAATATAAAAATATTTTTTTATGGGACAAAAGTAATATTTTGTGACTCATCAAAAAGAACATGGATTCTGTCTTGCCTTGCAAACTCAGAGAAAGCATTAATTTAAATTGGGAAAGGGGATTAAATGTGATTAAGGAATGGAGAACAATTGAATGTGATTAAGGAAATTCTTGTAATATCAGAATGTACAGAAATGTTCTTTTTTCATTTGTTCAGGCTTCTAATAAATGTTTGCTGATTAATTAGACAGATATGTATCCACCTGTTCCTTGTACATTTATAAAGCAGTAAGAGCAAAATGTTCATAATTTTAATGAGATTTGTATGCACAGCTCCCGCTTACACGTTTGTAAATGTGCACCTATGAATGTTCACCGTCCATCCCAGCACACTGATTCTGAACATTCAAGCATGCTTTCCTAGTTTCCCTTATTTTCTATTCAAACAGTTTCCACATTATTTTAAAGAGATAACAGGAATTAATACAATGAGAAAATAAACCTACAACGAATATTTTTTCTTTTCATTTAAATGAAATTACAGCTTAAGGTTTTCTTTATTTTCCTTTAACATACACTTAATTCCTCTATTTAAATATGTATTTGTGGTTGACCTTGCAGAATATTCTAATTATCATTTTGCAAACATAATAGTATTCTAATTATTTGTAAACATATTTTATTTGATATTTATTATTATACAAATTATATTAATAATATTGTTAAAATAAATTGCTTTAATATTTATTAACATATATTTATTATAAATTACATTTATAATAAATACTTATGTAATATTTATCATCTAACACAATAGTTCTCAACTGAGGGCAATCTGTCCCTCAGGAGATATTACCAGCTTCTAGAGGCAATTTTAATTGTCACAGCTGGGGAGTTCTACTGGCCAGTAGAACCTCTAATGGGCAGAGGTCAGGGATGCCACAAGGATCCTGCCATCCACAGAGCATTTCCCCACAAAAAAAGAGTTATCCATCCCAGAATGTCAATAGTGCTGAGGCTGAGAATTAAATTTATCTAAATTTGAGTTTGTGTTCATTTTCTAGAAGTGATGACACTATATACCCATGGCATAGAGTGACAGGAGATTAAAGAGGACTATGGAATGATATAGGTGGGTTTAGTTTCTTTGAGATTAATATCACCAACATTGTGAAGATAATGAATTAGAAAAACTTTGCCAGGCTTTGAGGTTACAAAGAAAACAAACTTAAAAAAATATAAGTTAACACATCATATAATAAGTATTTCAAATATATAAATCATTTCAGAAATAAATTTTGTCATTATTGATTGAAAGATAGAGTCTACAAAAAAAGTTTACCAATCAGTTAAATAAATTATTGAGGCAGGCTTTTTTTTTTTATTTTATTGGAGTAGAGTTGATTTACAATGTTGTATTAGTTTCAGGTATACAGCAAAGCGATTCAGTTATACATATACATATATTCATTCTTTTTAGATTGTTTTTTTCTCATATAGGTTATCCCAGAATATTGAATGGAGTTCCCTGTGCTATACAGTAGGTCCTTGTTGGTTATCTATCTTATATATAGTGGTGTGTGTATGTTCATACCAAGCTCCTGATTTATCCCTCCCCCCATGAGGTTCTATTCTGTAAAACAGAAAAATACAACTAAAATAGATTGTCTTGATATATTTCCGATCAATGAGAGCTAAAGTCTTTTTAATATCCTATATTAAAATAGGTATGGAGAAACTGGAAGATGTCAGCTGACTGAGGACTTTCTTTCCTCCTACCCTAAATATTTTTTAAAGACTAATTTTTAGAGCAGTGTTAGGTTCAAACTTAGCAAAACTGAGAGGATGGTACAGAGATTTGCCATGTGCCCCTTACATCCACACATGCCTAGCTTCCAGCATTATCAAAATCCCCCACCAGAGTGGTACATTTGTTACAGTTGATGACACTGACACATCATAATAAGCCAAAGTCCATAGTTTACATTAGGTCTCACTCTTTCCAAAATATTTTTATAAAATGATTTCATAATGGTGCCCATATATAACAAATATCTTTTTTTAAGTGTAAGAATTTTAATAGTGAGTAAAAGAAGACAGAATCAAAATGATGGAAAAAACAACTAGAGAAATGAAAAGCCAATAGATGAACAGTTAAAGGACAGCTGTAATGGGAGAGTGGCTCTGGGAGTGTCCCGAATCAAATTCAACAAATCAGGAGAGGTCAAAAGGGATCTCTGGGGAAAATCACTGTAAGTTTGTATATGATGAAACTTAAATGGTTAATTGAAAGAACTAAAATATGAAATATTCTGGTAAAGTCTGTGAGGAAAAAAAAACTGGAAACAAATATTTTTAGTTTCTAATGATAGTAACATATTATTTATCCAGTTATTATTTAAAACAGTCAGATGTGTTCACAGTGGATATGACAGCCATCCTATTAATTTTACCCCAGCTGCAGCATAGTTTTAATTGGTTTTCATCTCGTGAAGATTTTCTCTCTTTATCTTTTATTGTTGGGTTGAGAAGTGGTTGCCTGCACTACCCCACAACTCCCTGAATTTGTAGACAGTATTCCACGGCATAAACGTTTACAAACTAGGCAATTATTTTCTGAACCTATTTTTTTTTTCTTAACACAACTTGCCAAACAGCAACTAACACACCACTAACACTCTGTTTGTCATCCTCTTTCTTAGAGTAATAAATTCCTTAGGTACACAATCTGCCTTCCATTGTACCACAGATGATATACCAGAGGACATCAACACGAAAAATTGAGCACTTGTTCTTTTTGTCTCATGCATGCCAAGAGTGACGCATAGTTTCTATTCATATTTACTTGGTCAAATCAATTCACAAGACCATATCTAACTTAACAAAGGCAGAAAAAATGGAATCCTATTATAATCCCATAAGGAGAAGACCTGGAAATATCAGTGAATATAGCTAATGATTACCACAGTCTCATTGATCCACACTAAATGTGAAATGTGAGCAAGTGAATTGAAGGAAAATCCTCCAGGACAAATGAAATCTGGAACCCAAGAATGATACCATCTTGGTTTCCAAATCTACATTTATATAATCAGAGAACTCTACTGTATAAACTTCTCTCACTAAGCCAACAATCCACCAAATGTTTATTGAGTCCTATTTTTAAACAACCATAATAGTACTAAATAATGGTAAAAGGAAAGTAGTAATATTTATGACATAGAGTCTCACAGTTTCACCAATGGCCACAAATAATTATGTTCCGTAAGTAAATACAGCATTTATATTATATGACAAAATTAATTTTTATTTTATAGGTGGTATACTCCAATAAACTTATAAGCAATGCATTCCTATCTGAATGGGGAACATCTAATTTAATTGGAAGTCCAATTTAGTGGAAGATGTGGTACAATTTATCCCTCTACACCAAGTAAATATTCTTAGTCAAGTAAAATAGTCTTGTCCTTAGAGTCAAAGTACCATTATATGAACTGTTGTATTGCCTAGCTTTGTAAATATTTTTTGCTGTTAGTTAAAATTTAAAGTGTTTTTAAATAATAAACACTAGAAATATATTGTTAGATGATATTTGCTTTATCAATCATATCCTGATTCCAAAAAGCATCCAACTTGCACTTATATGTCTTTCGTTCATATTTAGAAAAGGCATAAAGTCCTACCTGAAGATAATTTTTAAAATTAAAAAGAAAACATGGGGCTTCCCTGGTGGCGCAGTGGTTGAGCGTCTGCCTGCTGATGCAGGAGACACGGGTTCGTGCCCCAGTCTGGGAAGATCCCACATGCTGCAGAGCGGCTAGGCCCATGAGCCATGGTCGTTGAGCCTGTGCCCTGCAACGGGAGAGGCCACAACAGTGAGAGGCCTGCATACCGAAAGAAAAAAAAAGAAAACAGTTTTTGAGTTGTTCTAAGTTTAAGAATGATAACTGATAATCTCTGTTTTCTTCAACCACCATTACCCCAAGGAAGATGAAAGCTCTTACATGAATCACTCTCCCAGGTTTCTTATCTCCCTACCTAGGAATCAGTCCATCAACAACTCTTCCTTGAGCACTTTCTACATGCAAAAATCCTATCACATACTGGAGATACAGCCCTCATGGAGCTAATTTTCAATGAGGACAGACATTTTTAAGAATCATACTATATATTTATAATTAAAAATTAACAGAAGTATTCTGAGAAGAAAAATAATTTGATGAGAAATAACACAAAGATGTAGGACGTGAAGCAAAGGCTTTTCTAAGAAAATAACATTTAAAATAAAATGTTTACTTAGGCAAGGTGTGGGGGAAAGAATATGTCAGGCAAAGGGAACATCATTTGCAAATGTTCAATTGTTAATTTCACCAGTGTGGAGAGGGAAAAATATCAGAAGTTCAATACCTAGGGACTAAGTCATATAGAGCTTCATAGACGGAGGTTTAAGTATTTTTAGATTTTAATACAGGTCAGAATTTTCTGAAAGGTTTTACACAGGGGAGTGAAATAATCCGATTTGTTTTGTAAATAATTCATTAGGTTTTAATGGGGATAATGGGCTGTGAGGAAGGAGAGGGATACAAATGGAAATGCTATTTAAGAGGTGCTCAGAGATATCTTTGAGAAAGGAGAGAGTGTCAGGAATTAAGATGATAGCAATAGAAGTAAGTATACAGATTCGAAAGCTACTTAATAGGTACACTTGGAATTTCTTAGTGCTTGTTAGGTGTGAATAGGAACAAAGAAAGAGGCTGCTATTCAGAAAGCCCAGTTCTGGAACCCAGCTAGAAAGCCTGAGCTTTACATTTCTCTTTTCTTAATAATTCACATTTCCTCATGAATTCTTCCATTACTATTTCATTTTTTTACGATACCTAATTTCTGGAATGTCTGATTTCTCTCCCCCCATGGCATAAAGGAAAGTTATTAGGGGATTTTGAAATCTACATTTCTAAGGATGTACCAATATATAGGTCTGCATAGCTGTAAGTCACGTGAATATCTTCACATGTCTGTAGTTACAACTGTTTACTATTATTTCATATGTTGAAATAATAAAAGTTATAAATAACTGAATATAAAAATACTTGCTGAAGAAAGAGTCTAAAAGTGAGCTAAGCTTTCCCATCATGATGGATCTTTAGAATCAGTGAGATCCACTCTGCAGGATTCTAGCTCCTGGGACTACCCACAGTGTGTCTGAATGGACAGAGAGACCTTATTTGAACCACATTAGGAGACAGCTATTGAAGAAGGTTAAAGGCAAAGATGGCTCCAACGGTAGAGGAAAACAACAAGTAGTCTTAATTTTTCTTGGCATTAAAAGGGAGTTTTGCTAGAAGTATGTGGATTTATACTTAAACACACTGAAAAAGACATATTATTATTTCCAAGCAAGTCAGGTATCCATCCCCACAGTACTCTATCAGGTCTCTCTTCCTAATTACGAACTGGACCACCTCTGCCACGTTTCCTTTTAGCTGCTTGCACTTGCTTTATTATCAGTCTCTCCCCAAGGAGTCATAGCTTGGTTCCCTAAAACCAAGTCCCTTTTAAATTCTGCTTCTCTTTTCTGTGTATTTTGCGGTTAAGTAATTGGGGCATAACCTGACCTGGATATCTGTCTTAATATAGTAATGTACTATGTGTTTTTGATAACTAGTGAAGGAAATGTAATTCTGTTTTTTGCTTTTAGCAGACAAATCATTAAATGAACTACTGAATATGCATCTTGATGGTACCATGAAAAGATCTATGAAATAGAACATCTACCTGATTTTCTCTTAGTTATTAATGATGTAAAGCCATCCATAATGTTACTTCCTGTCAGGCAAGAAGAAGAAAAAGTTATAATAAGAACATTCATCTCCATATTTATTACAAAGTAGTAATTTAGAGGTAGTTACATTCTCTTATGAGTACCACTAGAGAGCTATTGAACTTTAAAAATTAGCAGCCTATACAATGGAATAATTACTCAACCATAAAAAGAAATGAAATTGAGTTATCTGTAGTGAGGTGGATGGACCTAGAGTCTGTCATACAGAGTGAAGTAGGTCAGAAAGAGAAAAACAAATACCGTATGCTAACACATAAATATGGAATCTAATAAAACAATAAAGAATCGTTCTGGAGAACCTAGGGGCAGGACAGGAATAAAGACGCAGACGTAGAGAATGGACTTGAGGACACGGGGAGGGGGAAGGGTAAGCTGGGACGAAGTGAGAGAGTGGCATGGACATATATACACTACCAAATGTAAAATAGATAGCTAGTGGGAAGCAGCCGCATAGCACAGAGAGATCAGCTCAGTGCTTTGTGACCCCCTAGAGGGGTGGGATAGGGAGGGTAGGAGGGAGATGCAGGAGGGAGGAGATATGGGGATATATGTATATGTATAGCTGATGCACTTTGTTATAAAGCAGAAACTAACACACCATTGTAAGCAATTATACTCCAATAAAGATGTTAAAAAAAATTTGCAGCTTACTATAATAAATATTCAATTTCAATGTAAATGATTCCTCCAGAGCCTGCCATTTTAGAAATTTAGGAAGCCCGAAAGTCACGACACAAGAAGTAGTGTTAACAGGTGTTGTAAAGGAATCAGCAACCATTGATGTGGTTGGACATCCATAGAAACCGAGTTCCAGTACCATTACCAGAACTGATAGGTCAGGTGCAACTGCTCACTGCAAAAATGAGTCACTATAAAAAACAGCATTATAAATTTTGTGAAATTTAATTTCTGAATTTAAAACTTATTGTAGAATATTAAAGATAATCATTTAATGTAACTCATGAATTAATAATTCATATTAGGATTTGCATGAAGAACCTAATATGTAGGAAGTCATGATCTTAACTATCTTCAAGTAAGGGCACACAGGTTTTGTGTCTCTGTTTTCAATTATATATCTGTACATTTTAATAATTTGGATCCATCTTACAGTACAAATTTTCATAAAACTAAAGTGCATTATAATACATAATATTAAACAAGCTCAATCTTTAGTCACATTACTTCAAATGAGTAGGCGTTCTGTATGAGTAATTGGAATTATCTTTTATAGAAAAGTATATTTATATTCCACAGTATGTTTACACATTTGAAAGGCATCTGATCTTAGGAAAAGTGTTATACACACATACACATACACACACACACACACGTGTTAAGAAAACTTCTAGGAAATATGGCTGACTGAGCTGATGTGGAAACTTAAACACAAATAAAGCTACATATAATATTGTGTTTTTAACAGCTAAGCTCAAAATTAGGAATATAATATCCTTAGTCAATGAAGAGATAATTCAAACCCATAGTGGTGACTAGCAACTCATGGCTTGTGGCTTATGCAAGTTTTAGAACAAGACATTGAGGGTAGGAGTAAGCATAGGAGAGGTTAGTGCCCATGATGGAATAGAAAAAAAAAAATGACACCATAAGCTGTGTGGGGAAACCAAAAAAGGAAAATAGCATTTTTCTGGCCCTGTATTAGAATGTTTCTTCATGCACAAGTGGGACCTCATTTACAGTACCCATGCTTTACACATAACACAAGCTGGTAAATGAGAAATCTCTTTCTCTCTTTTTCTCTCTCACTTTTTCTCTCTTCTCCTCTCCTCTCTCTCTCTCTCCCTCTCTCTCTCTCTCTCTCTCTCTCTATATATATATATAGATATATATAATATTGACAGATATATATCACACATATATACACATGTGTGTGTAAGTTCATATATATTACAATATATGTGTATAAGTATAGGTGTACACACACACACATATATATAACAACATTTAATAAATTAACAGATAGGCATTGCACATCAATGGTTAGTACCACCATGAAAAGAAATCCATGGAGATATATTGTGCCTCCTAAGGGAAGAACATACCACCACCCATGAAGTAGATCTGACAGACAAAAAAGTCTTCCTGAGTCTTTTCAGTTCATTAGATCCAACTACTAATACTGCACAGTAAATATAGAGACTAGAACATATTAATCATATGTTAGAAGCTATTAATCGTATCATTAATCAATTAAGAGACATAATCAGCAATGTCCAGACTGTAGAAAATAATGCAGATCATATGACCTAGTTATTTCAAAAAATAAATTATAAGAGAAAAAAGAGACAGAGTGAAAAATCTATAAATTAAAGGAGATAAGTAACATACAAACTAATCACAATATGTGGACTTTATTTGGATCCTTAGGCAAATAAAATACTAAACACATATGACATTTATAAGATAACTGGACATTTTATCATTGACTAGATATTTGATAATATTAAGAAATTATTTCATTTCTTATATTTAAAGGGTATTCTTTATTTTTAAGAAGGAAATATTGAACTGTTTATTAAGAAATTATGGAAATTTCTTTAAAATAATATGAGAGGGGAGAAAATGAGTGACATAGATGAGAAAACACCAGTCATGTGACGGTAACTGTTGAAACTGGGTGATAGATATTTGAAAGTTCACTATATTATTCAGTCTATATTTGTATGTTTGAAGTATAGTTCATAATAAAAAGATTAAGAATAAAATAAAATTATATATTTGGAGTGGTAAAATTTATTTGAAATAGGACTATAGTACACTACAATAAAAAATAAATGGTGGGCTTCCCTGGTGGCGCAGTGGTTGAGAGTCCACCTGCCGATGCAGGGGACACGGGTTCGTGCCCCGGTCCGGGAGGATCCCACATGCCGCAAAGTAGCTGGGCCCGTGAGACATCGCTGCTGACCCTGCGTGTCCGGAGCCTGTGCTCCACAACGGGAGGGGCCACAACAGTGAGAGGCCCGTGTACCGCAAAAAATAAAAAAATAAAATAAATGGTAACTCAAGATATTATAATACAGACCATTCATTAAATAAAAAATAAAATATGTTAATCATTTTTAAAGATTAAATTGATAATTTAACCTTTCAAAGGCAGAAATTAAACTCTACACACTCTATAGGCCTCACAATTCTTGCCACGTAATAGTCACTGAATAATAATAATTTGATTTTATTTTTCCATATCAGAATATGAAAGAGACTTAGATGCTACAAGAGTAAGACATAATCAGTGAGAAATCCAAGTTGTATTTTCCACTTAATGATTTAGAAATACATGTATACTGATAAATGTGAGTATTCTTACAGCCAGAAAAAAGTAATGTTTATGTAAAAGTGAATTTTAAATATTTTTCATTAAGATGTTCATTAAGATGTTCTTTAAGGAAAATCAGTTAATATAAATTTCAGAATTGAAACATGATCCATTATTTTGAAAAAAGAAAACTACAATAAGCTAGAAGAAACTCATTGCTAACCCCATCTGAGAATTCTTAGGCCACCTATAAGCCAAGTTTCAATCTCTTATGGCATCATTCATAAACCACTAACCAAAATAACCACAAATGAGTGAAATATAATGAAAACATGAGCAATGAGCTTGATGCATTTTTTAAAAAGTAAATCACGTCAAGCAAACTCAATTACTTTCTCAATTGAAATACATAATTCATGGATGAAGTGAATGTAGTAGATGTGATAGATTTATATTTCATAGAGTTGATGTAATGACTGAGAATTATGATTTGAAAAAAAGATCTAATTGTCTTACATGAGCTAGCATTTCATACTGAAAATTGAAACACCAATTAAATCTGTTGATAGAATGGATAGGGTCTACAAATTAGTAAGCAAGTCAACTCATAAATTCCTCCCTTATGAACCTTTGGTGAAAGATGACACACTGAGCTCTGCCATACCTCTCGAGTTCTCTAAAGACAGAAACCGAGACCAGGTAATCAAGGAACTGGGTGCAATCCAGGTGAAAAAGTAAATTTAAGCTAGGTAGGTCACCTGTACCCTTCTTCTTTCACTGAAGCTTTTTAGTCATGGAATTTGAAAATATCTCTTGTCTCCACCTTTCCTGTAACTTTGAAAGAAAGCTCTAATAAAATCAGTGTCATTAAATGTTGGTAGATGAATGTGCTATGCCTCCTAGAAGGTTTGATGATATTTACATTTGAAAAAATTAATAGATAAAAAGCCTCTAAATTGGAAAGAAAAACTACCTTTATACATTATCATATATGAAAAATCCTAAAGAATAAACACACACACACACACACACACACACACACAAATCAGAACTACTAAATTATCTCAGCAAGGTTACAGGACACAAGATCAATATATAAAAATAACTGTATATCTATACACTAGTAATAAACAATCCAAAAATAAAATTAATTAAAATTTTTCATTTATAATAATATAAAAACTAATAAAGTAGTTTGGAATAAACTTAACAAAAAAGGTGCAAGACTTAACACACTGAAAATTATAAGGCATTGGAGAAAACCTAAAAACAATGGAAAGATACTCCACATTCATGGATTGGAAGAATTAATTGTGTTAAGATGGCAATACTACAGATTCAACACAACCCCATGAAAATTGGAGCTGGCATTTTTACAGAAATTTACAAGCTGATCCTAACATTCATATGAAAATGTAAGGGACCCAGAATAGCCAAAGCAATCTTGAAAAAGAATAAATTTTGGAGACTCACATTTCTTAGTTACAAAACTTACTACAATACTACAGTAACCTAGGCTGGTACTGGCATAAGGATAGGCATATCCTTATGGGAGGGAACTGAGAGTCTAGAACTAAACCTTTACATTTATTTAGACAAGAGAGCCAAGACAAACAAATGGGGAAAGAATAGTATTTTTCAACAAATCATGTCTAGACAACTGAGTATCCACATGTAAAATCAAGGGATGATTTGTTAATAGTGAGTTTGCAGATGTTCATAAGGGAAGACTATTTTTGGACCAAAAGCTTACTAGAAGTTCTTAAAATCAAACTCACTAGTAAGCTAAAAGAATGGATACGCAGAGACTTATGCACCCCTCCATACACTGAAAAGACATTTTGATGTCTCACAATCAGCACTTCCACTGATTGTAATACTTCCCACTCTGGCTTTCTACGACACCCCTGAAAAAGCATGGCTGCCAGATCAGTACCCATCTCTATGGCTAATTGCCTTAATTTCCCTACTGTGAGTTAACATACATTTTCTATTTATTCACTCTGCCTTGCACATAGTAAGAGCAAGTAGGTCACAGATGTAGGTATTTGTCTATTTATTCACTCATTCATCCATTCCATCCATTCATTCATTTAGTCAGTAAGCAATTATTGCATAAGTTTTCAATATCCTATATTATGATTTAGGAATAATAAATGTTTTAAGACCATAAGAATGTAAATTCCATGAGATCAGGGATTTTATCTTTTATCATCGTGCCCCCATGTCTAGAACAGTACCTTAGTAGGCACTCATTGAATATTTGTTAATGAATAAAAACAGCCAATACACTTTGAGCACTAGTATGTAAATCTCTGTTCTAAGTACTTTTATCTTTTTAAATCTCACAGCAACCCTTTGATAAAGATACCATTATCCACACTTCACACTTGAAACTACAGTACAGAGAATTTAAGTGTCTTGGACAATATCACACAGCTGGCAAATCTATGTTCTAACCAAGACAATCTGACTCGCAGAATTCAGAGATAATATAGACTACTTAGGTGTTCCCAACGTAGTTGGTCACGTAAAATACAACTATACACAGGGCAACCACATAAAATCAGACGAGTATGAAATCAGTTCCTACTTACTTCCCAATTTCAAAACTGCTATACACAAATACAAAATCTGCTGTAGAAGTGAAAAGAGAAAAAGTTATTGGCCACAAGAAGTAAGATAAATCAGTAAATTAATCAGCCCATTGGTGCCTGTGAATCCTGTTCATTTGCTTTATTAAAAACCTGGATATTTAGTTAGGTGGAATTTTCTTTTCCTCTACTGGAAAAAAATCCCTTTTTTTCTCTAACCAAAAAATTAAGACCCCTCTTATATTTATCTTTTAAAAAAGTGCAGTCTATTTACAATAACACAGTTTATAAAAGATAATAAATCTAGCAAAAAAAAATGTGCTTCAATGTGTGTCAATGCTTCTTTAGCTAAAGAAATACAATTTCTAGTCATTAGAGTTTAAAATGTGTTAATACTTAACATTTTAAAGAATTATTATATTTTGTTTAAATATCTTGTTTTAAAAATAGAATTGAGATATCTGCTGAGAAATGTTAGGGACACCCCCTTGATACTCCCTTGTTTTAAATTTTGTTTGTATCTATAACCTTGTAAGTACTGACTTGGGTGACTCCATTTTGATTACTATAGGTTCATAAAATCTTAAGACTGTAAGGGACCTTGAGAGGTCGTTTACATACCTACTCTCAGGAGGCACCTTACTTAACTGTCCCTGACAAATGTGCATCTATTCTACTTTTAAAGCTGCACTGCAAGAAGTTCATATAAATTAATCACACACATAGCTCTAGAGAACAGAGAGCTCAGAATGGCACTCCTGATTTAACCAATCAAATTATTATTGATTGCATCAGCACTTCCATGGTTCCGACTGCTTTTTGCTTATAAATCAGTAGCATCTTAAGGACTCAAAATTTTCATCTACTTCTGAGGATATAAGAGATCACTCCTCACTAGCATTTTTACTAACCAGACCAAGTTAGTAAAAGAAGAAGAGAAGCCAAAACAACTGTACCATTAGGGAATGCAAACTGGCAGTAAGTAAACTAGAATCCCTAATTCCAAATGATATCTTAAAATGGAAATCAGTAAAAGTCATGGTAAATATGGATATATATAAAATGCATTCTACTAAATGAATGCAAATACTGATAAAGATTTTCCCTACCTTAACTTTATATGATCTTTCCCTGTGGCCTTACTTCTATTGCACACATCATTCATTAGATTATGAAAACCATTAATGTCAAGAAGCAGAACAAAATGAATTCACTGAGGGGCTGCTATTAGCATATCAAGCAGCTATTTCTCACTAAGTATTCCTGACAGCTCTCATTACATATGATGGATGAACTTTATAAGTAGTAGTAGGTTTCTGAGGAAAATAAAATCTTTAGGCGTACTACAATGTGTGGCTGAATAACTAGCAATCATCTTTCAACAGTTTATATTTTTCCCTTTTTAATGGGAAAGGGTTATAAAATTCACAGGTAGGTTAAATGCCCGAGTCAAAATTCATTTAGAAACTGCAAGTCTAATTTATGACCTGAATATTTTAAGTGCTTTTAATTAAGATACATTGGAGCTAGTCATTCAAATACCCTACAAACATAGGAAATGACAGTAAACTGAGAAAAGCAGTTGAAAATCAGAATTTTGGTAACCACTGGTATTAGAGGGACTTAGAACAAGCAGGGAAACTCAGAACATTGGCTAAAAGGCAAAAATGTGATATTACTCCTTATGTTTTCACTAGAGCTTTAAGAAAACACTACAAACCTTTATAATAATATGAGTATAAAAAATAATAATAATTACAACAATATTGTTTGCTTTCCCAGCTCAAGTGAGAAGGGAGCATTGTAAGCCCAAAGGTATAACCATGTGACTCCCAGGCATTATATTATATACATCAGATTTCACAAACTGCGGCATAGATTGAATCCAGCCTGTAGAAGTATTCCATTTAGTCTGCACACTGTATTTTTAAAATTCAAATTTTCAGCATTTAAAAATCAAGGGATTTCTTATAACTGTCTAAATTTCTGGTTACTTCTTACAAATTTAGCAACAGTTGGTGGGAGCATCAGCATTTATTCACCCTTTTGCCACAAACTCCTCTCCATAGCATTCCTTGATGGGTAAGCAGAGCATCTGTTGTCTTTTATCATTAAGATAACACCATTATTTTTCTGATGGTAGAGAAATAGGTCTCTATGAAATGTGGAAAAACAAACAATAAACCAAGAGGTATATCTAAGTCATTGACTTAGGGTATCTAGTCTGGACTTATTTTAACTTTACGAAAGTGTTTAATATAATCTTTTAACATGTTAATTTCTTATTAACAATAGGAAATAAATTAATGTTCCAATAACAATATAGAATCGATTTTTACCTTAATATTATCTATATACCCTAGTATATGTTATACTTTATATATATGTGTGTATATATATATATTATGTGTGTATATATATATATAATATATATTACATATATATATATTCACTACAGCTGTGTTTTCGAAATTGTAAAAAAGTAATTGTATGTGCACTTGTAAGCTACATAGACAGAAAACAAAATGTTTCAGTTAATCATATACACATTCCAAACATTTGGGTTAGTCATCCTGTTGACTAAACAAAACAACACATCTATATTGCTGAAAGCCTTTCTAAAACCAAAGAATTGGCCCTAACTCTCTTAACTATGTAACTTTAAAAGTACCCACTTATTCATAAAGAGGCTTACTTTTTCAGCCAAAGATAGTTAAGTACTGGTTAATTATTACTTTTATTATTTCAGTAATGTATTCCTTGGAAAGGAATATTTAAAGATGCATCTTTTTCATTTTTGTCGTTAGAATAATCTTTAGGAATTACTTCCGGATAAACCATATTCTAAAAAATTCATAGATGTTAATTTATCAACACATAAAACTATGTTTAGACTGAGCTAAAATAAACTTACATTAAAAGAAAAATAAAATTGGCTAATAAAATGCAATCTTATTTTCCATCCTCTTGTCCTATTTTACTTTTCTTTTGGGGGAAAATGTATTTCGAATGCCATACAGAAACAGAGAGCCAATGAACACCTACTTAAGCATTTTACAGTGAGCATCGGTGTCTTATATAATGTAGTACCATCACTAGCACATAAAAATCTCAAATTTTCTTTTGTCTTATTGACAAAGACAGCTGGATGACAAAAATTCAAGTTCAAGCTCACAGAGGAAAAGTAAACTTTGATGATATATAATGTCAAATTGCACATAAACACCCCTTACTATGAACAAGAAGAGTGCTAAAGCTTTTAGATTCATGAAGAGAATGTAGAGCAATGGAGTTTACAACAGAGAATGCAAAAGGAAAATGGAATTATTTCAACTAACAATGTTTTCACACCCCAGCCTAAATACTACCAATGCTAGCGGTGGACAGCTGGAATACTTCTGACTATTTAGTGCTTCCCTGCAATAGGATATAGACAGTAACTTCATTTTAATAAATGTGCAGTGGATATTCCTCTTCATCCCATGAACTCAGTTACACAAGAAGTACCCATTATACATATAAATCTGAGCTCTGGTCTAGTCAGGCTAGTGAAAAATTTGGAGAGACCTAGACTGAGTATAAAAAATAGAAGACAGGCTTCTGATCTTCAGTTTATCAGATTTGCTAGCCTCGTCTTCCATCTCACATCTGAAATTCAGCAGCACCTGATTTGGTGCCCCTTTAGAAGTGTGAATTTCTTTGCAGACCCTGGAAAACCAGGGTTTTCCAGAGTCTAGCCTCCCCCAGTGTAGTGAATGTTACTTCCAAGACTCATGAATGATACTAGGTATCCTTCTGTGTAGAAAGACATCTTACAGGAAATGGAGCATCGATCCCAGAAAGCTTAATTAGGAACAATGAACATATATGTTCAAGTAAGAAGAAAAATATTTACCAGGGGCTCCCAGGTCCCATTCAGGAATATTCTTCCTGAGAATCTCCAGAAAATAATATTATTTTTTAAAAAATGGGTTATAGAATTCATTTCCTCCCTGATTTCTCTCTATTTCCATTACCCTGAATTATTTGGCTACACAAAACAGAGGGAGGGAAGGAGTTATCAATAAGCAAATCATAATCAACTACTTCTGCAACCACCATCCTATGGTCTGGAGATGGACAGAAGTAAATAAGGCATGGATATGCCATTAAGAAACTTTATTTCACAGATGCAGGTAGAAACAATTAACTGCAATAAAGGCAAAAATTATACTGAAAAAGTTTCAAATGTGTTCTTAGAAAATACAAGGAAAAAATAACACCATCTTGGGGAAGCATGAGACAACATAGCATCACGAATAACAAATAGGAAATCAGCGCTGTCTTTTCTCTCCCTGGTCATTTCCCCAGGGATGTTCACCATGGAACGGTGTAGCTTCACATCAGGACCTTTTGAAGTAGGATGGAATTAAATGTAGACTTAAGAACAAATATTTGATGAAAATACAATTCAGCTTATTTTATAGAGTCTTACAATTGTGTATAAACTACTCATTATTTGAACATTACTTTTCTTTATTATAGATTATTCCCTGTCATAGGTCATAACTTTTTTCTACCATAGATGATAGATAGACAGGTAGGTAGTACATAGATAGATAGATAGATAGATAGATAGGTAGATAGATAGATAATTTAAAATGAGATTCTGGAACTCCATTCAAACTTGCATAGTTCTGAGAAATAAGTGCTGGAAAATTTTTTTTTTTAATATTGGGAGGAGATTTAAAATATGCTAATAATTGTTATCTCTGGGTAGTGGGTTTGCATGCAGTTTTTTTTTTCATTTTGTTTTGTTTTTTACTTTTTATTTTGAAATAATTTAAGATTCACAAGAAGTTGCAAAAATGACAGAGTCTTTATTTACCTTCACCCCACTTTCCCCAATGAACATCTTACATCTTATACAACCACAGTACATTTTCAAAACCAGGAAATTAACATGGACACTAACTAAAACTGCAGAATGTATTCAAATTTCACCAGTTTTTACGTGCACAGAATTTGTAGGTAATTTTAATTTTCTTAAATTTTTTGGCTTTTCACTTTTTTTTTAAATGTGCATAGGTATATGTAAGAAGATAGGTATGATGCAAATAAATATTACTTGCCCATTTTCTTTGCAGAAATGCCTCAACTGAGGTTTCCAAAGTAATGTCATATGTCATATACAATCATGTTTTAGGAACAGCCATATCCATTTTGATCACTTTTATATCCTTCCATATCACTAAGATAATTTAACAATAATTTCAGGATTTCCACAATGTTAACCATTCCATTGAAACACTGAACTTGTATGACAAAGCAATTTCCATTATTTAATATCTTAGCAATTAGGATTAATGTCATTATTTATGCATGCGAAACTGAAATATCCACACTGTTTTAATGTTTTGGTCAAATTTGATCATCTTCTTTCAAGGAAACTATGACTTATATGAACAATAAACTGAGCCAGGGTTATTTTACTATTTGACATTTTGAAGAACTGATTTTTACTTTGCCTCTGATTTTCTTCTCACTTTTTTTTCAGAAATTTTCTCATGAAATGAAATGCTGCATTATTCATTCATCAACAAGTGTTGAATGAATGACATGTGAATGACAGTAGAGGAGTTAAAAAACATGATTAAGGTGTTATTCTTGCTGTCAAAGAGATAAAATGTGCACATAGATTACTGTAATGCAAGAGAGAAAGTATTAAGAGGCACTTAAGAGAAATGTAGAGAGAGTTCAGAGAGTTCCTTCCAATAAGAGAAAAGTAAGCCCAGTGGGAGGTTGTAGCACACTAAAGGGTTAGAGCACAAGCTCTTGTGCTGGATATAAATGCTCTGTTCCTTATTTGCCTTAGAGGAAACTTAGCTGTCTCTCTGGGTCTCATTTTTTCTAATCTGTAAAATGGGAATAATACTAATATATACCACTTGAGGTTGCTGTGTAGGTGAAAGAAAATATCATATGGAAAACACTTAGAAAGTACCTGACACATATATTTTACCTAATCCAACAATGTTATGCATAATATTGGTTGAGAAAAAAAGGGGCATTGAGACTGCCCATTATGATAGAATTTGTGTGAAAGTTCTGAGCAAGCACTATTGTCCTGACCAAATCCTTTGTAAAATTTTTCTCTCCCTTTTTCACTATACACAACATATAAACAAGAAATTAAAATTCACTTTGTATCATTAGTTCTGAAATATTCTTTCATTCTTGTTTTTTTTTAATTTCTGTAAAAGCATTTCAAACTATTTCTATGGTTTTTCTCACAATGTTCATGTCTCCTGAGTGTTTTTCACTGCAATTACATTTAGAGGCAACCTTGGTTGGTTTGTATCGGGACAAGAGTCTGAGGAAAAAAGAGATAAAGATTCTAGAGGGTCTTTTGGTTTGTCTTGATTCTGATGATTCTAAAAAATTGCTATAAATTGCTTTTTGTTGATCTCGCACCCTCCTTCACATTGTTAGACATGCACGTGTCCATATCCTGGGTAGGATCGCAGATCACTGTATTGCAGGTGTGGCCACGCCCTCTGCATCTGCTGGAGCTGCAGTCCCTGTAGACTAGGGACTGTGCTCTCCTGGACTGAGTAAAGAGGACGACCCTCAACAATACATGTACATTTGCTGCTCTTTCTCTTCCCTTGCAAACTTGAATGGCACTTACTGAGTAGAAGGAAAAAAGAATCAGGGATGAGAATATGGCCCAGGGATAATTCGTGCTGAGTGTACTCAAACAACTCGAATTCAAGTGGGTGTGTTTCCGCCTCATCACAGATCTCCTTAAACTCTGCTCCCAGAACCTTGTCCAGTAGTGCTGTTTCAGAAAAGTTATCTTCAGAAAGTTTTCAGAAAGAAAAAATAAATGGTATTATCGACAGTGTGGGTTTGGGGTGAGACAAAGAGTGTCCCTAAATGTTGCATGAAACAAAAGCTTTCAAAAAATGGCAGTTTGCTATAAGATACTGGATTTTCTTTGCCTTAATGGAATTAAAAGGCAACTTAATGGACTCTTTCCACCTGAGCAATTTCAAATTTTCTCAAAACTCTTTAACAATTTTAGAAACACATTCTTCAGAATCCATTGCAAGTTTATTGAGCAATTTAATAATAAAAAGGAAACAAGGAAAATAAATCAATGGGAAGATTTTAGCCTAAAAACATTATCTCAACAGCATTATATCTGCAATATAACCACTCATATGTGGTGGCTTGTTAGCAACTGTGGTCATAAATCTTAGCGTCCAGGGTATTCAGAGAGGATGATATACTGCTGGTAGCTATCTATACACAAATACATTATCTTTTTTTTTTTTTTTTTTTTTTTTGCGGTACGCAGGCCTCTTCCGCTGCGGAGCACAGGCTGCGGACGCGCAGGCTCAGCGGCCATGGCTCACGGACCCAGCCGCTCCGCGGCACGTGGGATCCCCCCGGACCGGGCCACGAACCCGTGTCTCCGGCATCGGCAGGCGGACTCCCAACCACTGCGCCACCAGGGAAGCCCAATATATGATCTTTTAATCTATGAACTGTAATCACTCCTCAGAACTGATGCCTTGAAAGCATCCTCCGTAGACAATTCACTTATGCATAACTTTCACTATGCCTTAGGTAGTAATTTCACTCCTTATCTGAGAGAATGTTACAGCACTGATTGTGTTCACTCAGCTTTCAGAGACCAAACCCTAACTGCTTTCCTACCTTTACACAGTCACACACTTGCCGCTGGCACTACCGATGGCCACCTGAAATCTAAGCCCTCCTCCCTGTTCTCAAAGCCAACCCTGAGTCCTGACAGGAGGAATAAACCACATCTAGCACTGGATTCCAAGGCCCACTTTCATGAGGTGTCCCTAACTAGCTTGTCAACTTCATAGAGCTGCTAACTGGGCTCCTTCCTTGCCCTCAGGTACCAATTTCCTTTCTTATCCAGTTTTTTTTCAGTTTGTATCAGTGGGCTTCAGTTTTACTTCTTATCCCAGTGGAATTTCAGTAATTTGGGGGGTTGTCATCTACTGAAATAGTGGAGATGTGACCTTTGGCACCAGGCACACCTAGGTTAGGATCCAGCCAGTATTGGCCATGTGAATTTAAGCAAATTTCTAAATCAGAGCCTTATTTCCTCATGACATAGAGGCTGTCATGATTAAATTCGTTGATATAATGTGTTTTATGTTTTTATGTGGTACTAAAAAGTACCACATGATGCCAAAAAAATTATTAGTTCCCTCTCTTCTTGCCATGACAGCAACTTCTAGATAGCTGGACAGCTGGGGCACCACTACACATGGATAGGTATGCCCAGTACTGAATGCAGGGATTTCAGAGTGCCCTCCTTCAGAGTGTCAAAGATAAACAGCTAGATACTAAAGTGGTAAGGACAGATTTTAATCAGTAATATACTGCTGCAATGGGAAAAAACTGTCCAAGGTGGACTAACTCAATAGAGTCAAGGAAGTGAAAAATTACAAAAAGTGGGAAAAAGGGATGATGGTCTATGTGAAACCCATATGAGTTTGCTAACTGGTGCTTATCAAAATTAGGTTCCTACCCTCTCACACAGACTGGGAAATGGAGCCCTATCTTTAGGTGTTTGCGGGAACAAACAGTAAACTCTTTTAGCAGCTTGAGTTTTCTCAGGCAAGTTCCTTTAGGATCATCCTTTAGGGTCATCCTGTGAATGCATCCTTGTGCTATATAAAACTGTAAGGGTTTTGTTCAAGTCTTTACAGGACAAGGTTGAAGCTTAGTTAAGAAAGGGCTCAGAGGGCTTCCCTGGTGGCGCAGTGGTTGCGAGTCCGCCTGCCGATGCAGGGGATACGGGTTCGTGCCCCGGTCCGGGAAGATCCCATATGCCGCGGAGCGGCTGGGCCCGTGAGCCATGGCCGCTGAGCCTGCGCATCCGGAGCCTGTGCTCCGAAACGGGAGAGGCCACAGCAGTGAGAGGCCCGCGTACCGCAAAAAAAAAAAAGAGAAAGGGCTCAGAGAAGCTTGCCTAGAGTTTGATCAGGAGAGAAACTTGTTACTCCTCTGCACCCCTCTTCCTTTTTATATGCCATCTGTTGAAATACAATTCTTCAGCCTGGTCCTCACCCCTACCTTGCCATTTCTAAAGAACCCAAAGAATGTTGTAATTTCTGAAAGAGTGGTTCTCCGTCAGCCTACGCTTCGCCTCTTAGCTCGAGCAAGCCAAAAACCTCGCGCCTCCTATCAGGTATCTGTCTTAAGAGCTAAATTCCTGCTTCCCTGTGTCACTACAAATGCCTGGGCTGACTGCCTTAAACCATGAGACAGAAAAAACATTCTTTATTTGCTCAATTCTGTTTGTGACAGACAATTTTGTCCACCAGTAACTATCTAGTAAATAGTACATCTGTAAATTGTGTTTCAATATATATATTTTAATTCTCAATAAATTATATGTTTATATCTTAATTGAAGGCCTAAATAAATGATTTTTTGTGATTTGTCATCAGTCTTAACTTTTAGAGTCTAATATTCCTAACTGGAAATACATGTATATGTATGTGTATGTGTGTGTGTGTGTGTGTGTGTGTGTGTGTATACACACACACACACACACACACACACACCTCTTTGAATTAGACTGCTTTAATTGTGGCCTTGATTTTTTTTAAAGGGTACACAAAAGTACATAATGTATTCAGTAGTCATTTTTCCCATTTTGGAACATCAGCTTAAATTGGGGTTTCAGCCAGTATATACGTAACATATGCATGATTAATAAATACACAGTGTATTTTCTTTCCTTTTTTTTTTTTAACTAGGCAAAGAATTTTATTCACTGAGGTCAGAGAATATGTTACACAACCAAAGGGGCTCAAAAGTTCTGTTCAGTTTTAGGTGAATCTGGTCAGCTCTCATTTCACCTGGATCTGATTTAAAGACTTCTCTCTCAAGCTCATCCCTGTAGGGCAGACTCGTATCTGGCTCCTCAGGTATCAGTGTATCAGCCCCAACCTCCTGTAGGGTGCCATTATAATCCTTTTTAGCTCCAGAGCAATTCTGTCCTGTGAGCCTAAGACATCAGATAACTATCATTTCCTAAGCTATTAAAATAAAGGCTTTTCAGCTTCCTCAGGTGCAGAATTGGAAAGAAGCCTAGAAGCCTGGAAGGCTTACCTGTCTGGCTAAGTCCCACGATCTATCAATTAAATGCAGAGTGGTTTATGTCACCAGTGCTCAATGGAATCTAATTTCTCATTCGAGCCTCTTAGCGCCATAGTCTCTATCTTCTGGTTTTTTGCTATTAAGTCTATTTGTTGCTGGTTTCCTGTTTCTTCTCCTTAAGTAGTACTATAATTAATGGATGCTATTGTTTCTCAGACTCTCTTGGGTTGCCGCTTAATCACTTTTACTTTGTATATTAAAGATAAGAAAGTTTTAGAAATATCATTAAATTGTTGCAACCCTACACCATTGCCGACAGCTATAAGCAGGTTACACAGTTTAATAATTACAGGTGGTAAGGATTATTATGGCAACTAAAGGTAAAAAGCAAACGTCTCGAATTAATTAATTTTATAGGTTCCATATATAGAAAAATATTCAGGAACTTTAAAGGTTCAAGAAAAATGCTCTACTACATTTGCACAAGTATTATTTAGACAAAGCGTTGACAACCGGAAGGATCTGGAAAAGAAGGACGTGCATGTGTTCTGTGAATGGTAGCATAGCTCCCCAAGTGAGTCCAATATAGTCTTTCTCTCTCTCTGCCCCCAGCTTCTTTAGAGAATAGACACATCATGATAAGACCAGTTTAGGAATGCTTTAAAGCCAACACTTCTCCATAAAGTCTCATCAATCTATATAGCTTTCATGAGCTGTGTTAAGTCTGACCATAAAATTTGCTGCTGTCTGAACAGCAAAGCATACATGGCCAGGTCATAATGGGATGATCCATGTAGCAAGAAAAAAGATCATCTTAGATGACACGTCGATATTAAACAAGCTCCCTTTTACCATCAAATTAATAAAACAAACGTATTTTCATGAAGATCTTTCAGGAACTATAAGTACCACTTGTTCTAAATAAATAAATATTGAAAAATGGTTAGAAATTTCAAAGTAATGAAAGGAAAGGCATTTTGTCTGCTGTCTGTCACTGGCATAGTTAAATGATATTCATCCCACAAAGAAAGGAAACTAGTAAAATATTTCTATTAATTCATTCTATTTTTAAAAATCATATTACCACTATGATTAAGAAGAATATTTAATGCATTTGAAAAAAATATCACAGTCTCTTTGCTAAGGAATGCTTTCTTGCTGAATAGAACCTGAGAATGTCCTGTTGGACTATTTCTAATTAAGGGATGATAAGTTTTAGCTGGAGAAAAACACAGGTTTAAAGGTGCTAATAGCAAAGAGTTTACCTCTCCTATTCAGCTTCCCTTTATCTTTATAGCTTTGGGTTTTAACTACATATTATAATTCTGAATAATATAGTTGGTTAGATATAATAAGAAATTCTGAGACATCGATTAAAGATGTTCTTTACACTGATCATGTAAAGGGTAATTTTTAGAGTAAGTATTAAAGAATAGAATGCTTTTGCAGTATCCCACTATGCTTACTTTGAAAGGAAAAGACATCAAAGTATGTGCAAACAGTATTTCACAATCTAAGGGTAGGAATAATCTTAGGTAATAGTATGGTTTTATAGTCAAGAAACCTAGGTTTGGAATCCATTTTCACACCTGACTTACCCAATTCATTGTCATCAAATATCTATCACTTCTTTCAATTACAAAACACAAAAAGTAAAAACATCTTCCCTCATAGAGATGGATTCCATAATCCATTTATTCATTCTTTTACCTTCAACTGCTATTCTTTCTTTCCATTTATCATTTAGGTTAAATCAAAACTCTTCCACCTCCATGGGTGAGAGAAGACTGGGAAAGGAAGTAAGACAAAGACTTTCTTTTCCTAGGAGGGGGGGCTATTTAAGGAGGGGCTCTATGAAGAGAAAGTACAGAAAAAAGAGGTAATATGCAAAAGTCTTCACTCCTTACTTCCCACTACAAACCACCAGAATAGGTATTTGGGATGGGGTGCATGCTTTGGTAGAAGCTCCCATAGAGGTTTGGGAAATCTGAGAACATGGCTACAACAAACATTACCTGAAAGACCATAGGATCCTCAGATTAGACCAAGGCCACACCCAAGATGATGTGCATGGGGAGGAAGCAGGGTCACAACAGCTGAATAAGTGCCAAAGGGCAGCCTCACAGTGGTCCCCAAAGCGTCCATGAGGTATAAAATGGCTTCCCATATTATTTCCATTGTCTCCCATTACTAGTGAATATATGTATTGGATAATTGGGTGTTCTCTTCTATGAATTTCCTATTTATAACCTTTTTACATTTTTAATTAGACTATCTTCTTTTTGTTGATTTGTAATAATTTTTAATTAGACTATCTTCTTTTTGTTGATTTGTAATAATTTTTATGTGTTCTGTATGTCAATTTTGTATATATTACAGCTATTTCCCCAGTTGGTTTATAGCTATGAACTATACTTATTGTATGTCTTGTTATGAAAAGTCTTCATTTTGGGGCTTCCCTGGTGGCGCAGTGGTTAAGAATCCTCCTGCCAATGCATGGGGCATGGGTTCGACCCTGGTCGGGGAAGATCCCACATGCCGCAGAGCAACTAAGCCCGTGCGCCACAATTACTGAGCCTGCACTCTACAGCCCACGAGACACAACTACTGAGCCTGCGTGCCACAACTACTGAAGCGCGTGCACCTAGAGCCCATGCTCCACAACAAGAGAAGCCACTGCAATGAGAAGCCCACACACCGCAACAGAGTAGCCCCTGCTCGCCACAACTAGAGAAAGCCCGTGCACAGCAGCGAAGACCCAACACTGCCAAAATAAATAAATAATTTTTTTTAAGTCTTCATTTTGTTGTGACCAATATTATAATTTATTATGCACATGATTTCTTCTTTGTGTCTCTTTCATCAGGAACCCATCTCTACCTAGAATTCATTAAAATATTTGTTGATGCTTTCTAAAATTTTTAAAGTTATTTTTCACGTTAAGATCCTTAAACTGTCCGGAGTTTACTTTTTCAATATGGTGTGAGATTAGGATCTAATTTTACATTTACCACATGGAAACCTAATTGTTCTAATACCATTTATCAAATAATTCATCCTTTACTTACTTATTTTTAATGCCTCATCCATCATATGAATGCTTTTTTTGCTATTAAAATCATCTGATTCATCTTGTTTTTATTTGTTAGTATTAAATAACATTTATATAACTTCACTGATATTGAACAACTTTTGCTTTCCTGATATAAATGTTACTTAAATATGATCTACGAACATAAGAGTTTTTGATGTAACCGCTGCATTCAATTGGATACTATTTAGTCAGAATATTATATCTGTAGTCGAGTGAGATTGGTCTGTTGGTCCCTAAGTCCCTTTTTTTGTACTATTCATATTCGTATTTTCATATAGAAAAGTTTTTCTGTCATCCTAAAAGGTTATCCCAAAGATTTTTTAAAACTTGGATGTTTTAATATATTCCAGAATTAAATTCTTCAAAAGAATGCCTCTTTATCCTCTATCTGTTTCTTTAAGTATATTTCCAACCCCCTCCAAAAGATCTAAGCCATGGTTAATGGCAAACAAAACAAGTAGAAGTTAATAGTGTTATCAATGTGATAGAATATAAGATGCTATATTAACTTCACATTATTTAGTATAATGAAATGACACCATTTAATGAAATGTACAATGTACATTTTGCAGTCATACTGAACAATTTATAGTATCTTTTCTCTATTCATATATAAACACAAATATTTTAAACAAATTTATGTTTAACAATGGCAATGTATTCAAATGATTTATCTACAAAATTTTATACTTCGGAAAAAATCTGGTATGCTTATTTCCCATATTAATAAAATAAGTTATTTAATTATTTCTAAAGATTACAAAATATTCTAAACCAGTATACATGTTTTTCTCACCTATAGATATATAAAAGGAAGGATTCTTTCTAATGCTAGAGAAAATTCTTGACATAAGTCTTATAAAAATGTTGATATTAGAAATGTTTTAAGAGAAAAAATCATTTTCACCTCTAAAATATGTATCACCAAATATTTTTTTTCAGTGGCAAATCTGTTTTTTAACAAAAGCTATAACCAGAGGGCTGAGGTATGCCAAGTGGCACAGCTTATACAGTATAAGGTATAGGGATGGAGGTCTGGAGTATAAGTGTATTGATGAATTACTAGCTCTGACTCATTTGACTATATGGCTTTAGCAAGTCGCTTAACCTAAATACTATCCTGCAAGATCTCTTAGGAGACAGGTAGCAAGACTTTTTCTAGATCATCCCTTCTGTTTTCTGTTATTATGAAATTAAAGTGTATTATGGCACAGAATTAGGGAAAGTAGAACTTGGAAAAGACCTTTAAACTTTATCCAGGTCAAAATGTGATACAAAGAAGGATGCATCTAAATGATAACAGAAAGCTATACATCAAGGTTATTCTCAAAGACTTCTTTAGAATACTTCACAGTTTCCTGAATAGCTCCATTTCCCTGAAAGATCAATGACCAGCAGAGAAAATAATACCACTGGGCCAGTGTTATCTAAAGTGTGGCATTTCACCACAGGAAGGAGTGATTCAATTAGGTGATGGCCATACATATTTTCTACAATATTTGGCAATCCTAGAAAAGGTCTGAAAGAAGTCTGGATCATTATTGTCTTCAAACACTGTACTAGAAAGGCACCTTTGGTTGTTATGGCATCTAACACAGCACTCTTAAAAGCAGCACATCGGTCAGTTCCTCCGCACTGATTATTGGATGTCCCTGTTAAAACTAATACACCTCAATGAGTTTAAATTAGAAAGAAGGCAGCTATGGGTAAACCACAAGAAAATTAGCCCATGCAGGCTTTTATTCACTGTTATTCACTGTTATTCACTTATCATTTTGAAGCTTTTGGACAAATCCAGTAAGACTGGATCCTTTGCAATATAGTTCACAACAAAATGATCAACAATATAAGATGTAATGAAATCTGGGTAATACATTTCATATCACCAAACTATAAAACAAGTCAATTTCCGAAGTGACCAAATCAATACAATACAATTTATTGAGCTACCTACAAGATATAAGAAACCCCCAAAAAATGGACAACCGGGCTTCCCTGGTGGCGCAGTAGTTGAGAGTCCGCCTACCGATGCAGGGGACACGGGTTCATGCCCCGGTCTGGGAAGATCCCACATGCCGCGGAGCGGCTAGGCCCATAAGCCATGGCCGCTGAGCCTGTGGTTCTGGAGCCTGTGCTCCACAACTGGAGAGGCCACAACAGTGAGAGGCCTGCGTACCGCAAAAAAAAAAAAAAAAAAAAAAAAAAAAAAGGACAACCAACGGACTGAGAGAAAAATCTGCAAACGATGCTGCCAACAGGGGATTAATTTCCAAAATATACAAACAGCTCCTACAATTCAATAAGAAAAAATAACCCAGTCAAAAAATGGGCAAAATACGTAAATAGACATTTCTCCAAAGAAGACATGATGGCCAATAGGTACATGAAAAGATGCTCATCATCATTAATTATTAGAGAAATGCAAATCAACACTACCATGAGGTATCACCTCACACCAGTCAGAATGGCCATCATAAAAAAGTCTACAAATAATGAATACTGGAGAGGGTGTGGTGAAAAAGGAACCCTCCTACACAGTTGGTGGGAATGTAAACTGGTGCAGCCACTATGCAGAACAGTATGGAGGTATCTTAAAAAACTAAAAATAGAATTACCATATGATTTATTAATCCCACTCCCAGGCATATATGCAAAGAAAACTCTAATTCAAAAAGATACATGCACCCCAATGTTTGTAGCAGCACTATTTACAATAGCCAAGACATGGAAGCAAACTAAATGTCCATCGACAGATTAATGCATAAAGAAGATGTGGTGTATATATATATATATATATATATATAGAGAGAGAGAGAGAGAGAGAGAGAGAGAGAGAGAGGGAGATTACTCAGCCATAAAAAAGAATGAAATAATGCCATTTGCAGCAACATGGATGGACCTAGAGATTATCATACTAAGTGAAGTAAGTCAGACGGAGAAAGACAAATATCACACAATATCACTTATATGTGTAATCTAAAAAAATGAACTTATTTACAAAGCAGAAACAGACTCACAGACATAGAAAACAAACTTATGATTACCAAAGAACATAGTGGGGGTGGAGGGGGAGGGATAAATTAGGAGTTTGGGATTAACATATACACACTACAACATATAAAATAGATAAACGACAAGGACCTACTGCATAGCACAGGGAACCATACTCAACATCTTAAAATGACCTATAATGGAAAAGAATCTGAAAAAGAATATATATACACATATATATGTGTGTATATATGTATAACTTAGTCACTTTGCTATACACTTGAAACTAACACAAGATTGTAAATTAACTATACTTCAATAAAAAAAATTTTTAAAGAATCACAAAGATGGCCATTTGACCAAAGATACTATGTTCAGTCATTGCATATCATTACCATATATCATAGTAATTGAATATCCATTCACCACTAGAGGAAACAAGGAAGTATAATACTCATTTGTATAGAACTGAAACTTACATTCCAGTTGCAGGTATAAAGCTCATCCACTTAACTAAAAAACTCACAATAAAATGCAATATATAATTGTCAGATGAGCATTATGTATAAAAAGTATTGCCACATCACAATGAGGTGATATTATAAAGAAATATTTTTCTGATGATAAAAAATAATAGGCTTCAGATGAATGTAACATAGTCTAAGAAAAAAAGTGAGAAAAAGCCAAAGTGGTGCAAATGAATGTGAAGTGAAATACGTATCATTTGTGTTTCAGAAAAAGATCAAGTTGAGGATATCTGACTAGGATTGCCCAAGAACCAAGGATAAGCAAGGGAGTGAGATACAGAGAATATCTCTCTCAAGATACTCCACTATACATAGCTAATGGTCATTATCTGGTGGATTACTGGGTCTAAGCAATAGGTGTGTGTCAGTAGTATCTACCCTTATACGAAAAATCCTAGGATGTGTGGAAACCAGAACTACTAGTCCAAGGATCAGATCACAAGTTGTCAGCATCCTGATTCTTCTACTGCTTTAATCTGACTGCAGAAAACCAGCACAGTAAAAACCACTTAGAAACTCCCATTTCTATGTTTGCAATGCATAGTGACAGTTTCCTGACAGATTATATGACACTTCTGCAGACCACATCTATGGACCAAAAAGTTGTATCCAGATGCATTACAGGAATAGTCATTCAGTCTGAAGTTTCATTCTTTCTGTGGATGTCAGCAAATACTGTTAGTTAATAAGCAAAGAAAGAGAGAGTGACACAGAAAGAAACTAAAAAAAAAAAAAGCGCCAAGAAATCCATCCAGATAATTGACGACACATTAAGGTTAAGGCATAGCAAGAAAAGAGACTCCAGATACAAACCAAAAAAATAGAATCCAAATGAAAAAATGAAAGTTTTGAAATAAAGATTATGAAACAAGAATTCCTTTGCCAGAATGATGAGTCATCATGGCATTTTTGTAGGGTACCAGTGGCCTCACACAAGGAATGGACTTGAGGCTGGACAACATAAAACAGAGAGATCACGTAGGTGATTATCAGAAACTTAAATTGAAAAGACAAGCTGTGGCTAGGTTTCAGAAGACCTCTAAGAAATTCTGCATCAGAATGGCTATATGCATCTGGATAGTCTACCTGAGACCTTTCACATGCTTCTTTCTACCCATAGCCTTCAGGAGAACATGTTGCTGTCCCCACATTCCTCAGGGCTTTTGCATTTAAAATTCTCTCTGTCTGAAATACCCTTCTCCCAGGTGTTCCCGTGGCCCACTCCCGCACCTCCTTCAGGGATTTTTAAAATGTCAAATTCTCAGTGAGGTCTTCCCTGACAACCTGTATAAAACTTCAACCTCACCCTCACCTGCCAGCGTGGCTTAATTCCTTTCCCTGCCCTGTAGCACTCTCTTTTATATACTAAATAATTGTACAGATGTCTTTATTTTCTATGCCTTTCACTAATTTGTGAGCTTAATGAACATAGACACCGTTAAGTTTTTGTTCCACTATTGAATCACCAGGTTCTAAAAAAGTACTTGTTGATACTCAAAATATGTGTGACTGTGACGTCTGGGTGTGAATAAGTAAAATGTTCCAAATAGAATTAGTGGCCTGAGCAAAGGGCAAAGGGATGCTTGAAAGCATAAAAGAAAGCCAACAATCCAGTTTGATAAGGATGTAAGGTACAGAGAGAAAGAGCCAAATACATAATGAGAACTTAGGTCCATAAAAAGGAATGACATGATAAGCCTAGGAAATAATATTAAAAGTTGAGATTATGTATCAATTACAATAAAAGAAAAATCATAGCCAGAGGTTTAAAACCTGAAAAATATTACTGTTGACCCAAACAAATTAAGTAAGGATTGTGTGCTAAAATACAGAAAATGAAAAGTGGTGTACATTTGCATTATATACTAAAATTCAAGAGGAAATATCCCTTTTTTTGGAATATAGATGATAGATAGATGGATAGATGTGAATGTATTTTAAAACAGAAGTAACATAAAGGGAGAGAAAATATTATTGTGTCCAGAAAATTTTACGTAAAACCTAAGAGCTCAAAAACAATTCCAGAGTTACAGTCTATCAACTTTATTCAAGTATTATAAGTCACCAGGAAACATTACTGTTACTTTGACACACATTACTTGTAACATAAACCCTAACTTGATTTCATTACTCTCCTTGAAATTTCTGATTTTTTTATTTTCTAAAAGACAAATTTTAGTATAACCTGGAAACAGAACAAGGTAACAGAGAGTCTATTGGGAAAATCTCGTATGTATGATGAACAAATGTATGAGAAATGAAGTTGGAGGTAGCAAAATTATAAAAGGAGTCTGAGAGTTTGTTTTTAATTTGAGTAAAGTGCCAGTTAATGAGGATGCCATTAGAAGTTCAAAATGTTAATTTAATGAAAACCTCTAATTATATTGTTAGATTTTCCTATTAACAATATCAACTTTTAGTAGTTCTCATTACATATTAAAAGAATATCAAATAAATTAAAATAAAAGCCTTTAAACCTCTAGAATTAGGGTATATAACGACTAGCTGAATTCAAGAGTGAAATTTTATAAGAAGAGTTATAGTTCCCAGAAAGCAGAAAATTCTTTAAGACAAATGTAAAAAATTTATCCAAAATTTGTATCATAATTTCATCCCATGGTGCATATGCTGTAATTAGTCTAACCAGTGATTTAGACTTGCATTCTTCAATGTGGGTATTTTCACCCCACATTTTGGCCAATGTAGATGCCTACATATTGAAGGTGCCCACACTACTAGTTAGATAGGGCATAGGTAGAAACCATATATAAGACCCCCAAACTATCATTCAAGGACCTTGGTCTTTGATCCTAGATAGTAAATGTTTTAGAACCAAGTCTGGGGAATAAAGCCTTGATTTACATCTATTTCTGTGTTGTAAATTCGACCACTACCACAACCAATTCCAAGCCTTATATAAATCCCTGTTTTTTAAAGCTTTTACTCATTTGAAAGATTTTTTTTGACTGATATTTTCTATCTCTGTACTTGTTTTACTTTTAATGGTTAATATATGCATTTAATAAATAGTGTGTATTAATGAATATTTAAACAGTGCTGCAGTAAGTATCCTTGCCTATTCATCATTTTGTTGGTGTGTGGTATACGATATTTTAAATGCTTCATTAAATGTGTACTAGACACATCATGGCACCATACTGACCACAGTCCAAAATTTTTGCTAAAGCAACAGACTTGTAAAGGCAAATTATTACATGACATGAGTTCCCTTTCTCAGCCTAGGAAACTGGAGTGTACGAGCTTCTGACTTCAGTAATCTACCAATCTATTGACTTGCCAACACTTATTACCATGATACAAGAGCATGAGCTCAGACAATTAGATTTTCTCTTTCAGAAAAAAAAATTGCTTAAAGATTTTAATTGTCTTATTACATTCTCCTATTCTCATCATCATCAAATATCTTTATTTTCTTGAATATATTAATTATTGCTATTTTAAAGCCCTTGTGTAATTATTTCACTGTGTCATCTGCACTTGTTTCCATTGTCTGTTTTGTTTTCTTTAGCTTTCAAAGTGCATGCTGAATACTGTATACGAAAAATGTTGAGGTTCTGATGATGTTTTCTTCATCCAGGGGAGGCTCCCCTTTCCTTTGATAAGCAGACAGAATGGAGGTTGATCACCTGCTTCCAACTAGGTGCTGACCTGAGGCTGAGCTACAGTCTGGTCTGTCAATCTTTGTTGTAGATCCCAGGGTGTATCTCTTTGTAGGTTTTAACTAAGTGAGGTGGGGGGCAGGTGTCTGCAGGGCCTCCCCACTGAATGCTTATCACCACCATGAGCCTGTAAAATCTCTGCTCTGCTTTTTATTCTCTCAGAAGAACGCTGCACTAAGCCCTTAGTTCTCTCTTATTATGAGGAATTCTGGTCCCTTAAATCTCAAATTTTTGTCTCTCGAGCCCTTGTGAGACTACCAAAATTTCCACCAGTTTCTCTGTCTCTGGGTAATATCAACTCTTATCCCATTCTGAGAATCAAAAATGCCCCGAGGGAGATAAATAATGGCTGCAGAATATCTTCTCCCTTCTGTGCTCAGAATCTGCTTTATCGGGATTTTGTCCCCTCAAGACCTGGTTGCTGCACAGATTATCCATTGCCTTCAGACATTTATTTTTCATCTGGCTTTCCAAATTTTCCTCAGTGAGAGCACTGGTCTACCACAAACTAGTCCATCACAGCAAGAAATTGAAATACCTCCCTTAGGAATCTGTACTAAGACAAAGCAAACCGACAGCAAGGAACAAAAGAATTAAATCATTTAGCAGTGGGTACTAAGACTGTAAGGACATGTAGGAAGGAGAAATTTGAGACAAAGTTAAGATTAATATGTTAGGCCAAAGTTATAAGAAAAATAAATAATACAGTAAAACAATAAAATAACATGAAGCCTATAGCAGCATCCCCTGAATTCAGTTCTCCTCAGAAAGTTGACAGATATTTGACAATAAAGGGTTCTGTAATACCAAAACCATTGTGAGAAATTAAGTTAAAGAAGGTCAAACTGGTTTTTTAAATACAGAAATCATCAGAGGCTTCAATATATTCACGTGTTTTCTGAATCTTCTAGATCTCTTATGCAATATTATCCCAAATGTATTCAATCGGAGAATCATTTCATTACAGAATTGTGAAAACTTGGACACATATGTGGTGCTGGACAAAATTCAATGACATTTGAAAAACTAAGTCTTAACATATAAAACAAACTAAAACAATATAGAGTAAATAGAAAAATGAGCGACTATTAGCAAGAAGCAGGAATTTATGCTGTTGAGGTCCTACAAACACTTTACATGTGGGTATGGAGGCCTGTACTACTTTTTCTATTCATGAATTCCCCGGAACAGCCATACCTACCTAACAGCCCATAAAAATACCTGTAGTAACTACCTCCACCAAAAAAAGAACATATTTACTTATCAAGTGCAAAATAAAGTGTTTCAACCAGTATCTGTTACTTGATAAAAGTTTCTTTTCATTAAAAATTACGCACTACATTTACATGTTAATGAGAAATGCTTTGTTTCTTTGGACAAGTCTCATGGGCATTCCTCTGCACAGAAAAATTAGTCCTGCCCCCAAGTGGTGATGTTAATTATCATAGATTCTACTGATTTAATTAGTGTAAACACTGGGCTAGTAACTATCACCTCCTATGAAAGAAAAAAATAATGTATTTCTATAAAGACACACTTTTGACCTGAGAATGCTTCCATTATTTTGCATTCATTTAATATATTAATATTATTGTGAGGCTTTTATGTTAGGCTTTTATGTAGGCTTTTAAAGCTTTTATAGCTACTCTATAAAAATGAAACTTAAAATACCTTTTGTGAACAGCTAACAACACATAATTCAAGAATGAAATATCTCATAAAGCAAAGAAAAATGAGGAAACAAAAATCTATATTATTCATTTTCATTTGTGTTACACTGAAGAAAAACCCACTAAAGGTAATTAATTGAATTCTCTTCAGAGAAACTTTCAAGATGGCATATTGACCCAGTGTTCATTTTCCTGTTGCAAGCCAATGAAGTGTTATTATCAGGGTTTCTGCAAATGCATAAACTATTTTTATCCTTCATATATTAAATAGAACTTGAAGAGAAGTAGTGAATTTTACAAATGAGAACAAAACAGCAAAGGAAAACACCAGTGACAAAGTATTTTAGAACAAATAGTTTAGGCATCAAGAAGGTGGCCCAAGTATGTCCACTGTACCAGGTATAAGACAGAAGACAGTGGGACTGTGACAAATGAGGAAGCAGATGCTACATCCCCTATGCATCCCAATTTGGTGCGTACATAGTGTGTGGACAAAGCAAAATACAGCAAGCAAAGTGTAGATCCAGCACGCGGGTGGTCATTTTTCAACCTCTGCTTTAGACACTGCCAACCCCAAATAGTATTAAGAAGCAAGTTAGAGAAGATAAATTATATAATAGGAAGTAGCATCCATTGATTGCTTTCTACGGGCCAGGACTGTTGCAAATGTTTACCAGATATTATGTTAACATAACATCTTAAAAACATAAAATGGATAGATATGGGCTCTAGTAAAATTTGTGATTGGTCATTTTCTTTTGCTGAGCCTGGTCTTTGAAAAATAACTTATTTACTGAAGACTTACTCTGTATTCCAGGCACACTGCTAAGCATTATTTCATTTACTCCTTGTAACAAGCCTTTGGAGGGGGCTGTATCTGAGGAAACTGAAGCCCCAACAGCTTAAGTAGCCCAAGCAGTAAAGTGAGTAGGTCATAGGGGTGATTATTATATTACTGTTAGAAATCTACTTTTCTTGGTTCCATTGGTTTTTTGTTTTTTGCAACTTTGGCTTCACCACTCACTCCCTGCACCTACTTTTATTTATTTATTTATTTATTTATTGGCTGCATTGGGTCTTTGTTGCTGCGCGCGGGTTTTCTCTAGTTGAGGCGTGCGGGGGCTATTCTTCATTGTGGTGCGCGGGCTTCTCTTTGCGGTGGCTTCTCTTGCTGTGGAGCACGGGCTCTAGGCATGTGGGCTTCAGTAGTTGTGGCACATGGGCTCAGTAGTTGTGGCTCGCAGGCTCTAGAGCACAGGCTCAGTAGTTGTGGTGCACAGGCTTAGCTGCTCAGCGGCATGTGGGATCTTCCCGGACCAAGGCTTGAACCCATGTCCCCTGCATTGGCAGGTGGGTTCTTAACCACTGCGCCACCAGGGAAGTCCCATCCACTGTTTTTTTGATAAGTACTGGTGGACAACAGTACTGGCTCAGGGTGGACACAAGCCATGCAGTCATGCCCCTTGAGTCTCCCTGGTTTTTAATCTGTAGCCAGGGAGGCCAGTTAGAAAGCAACCCCATGTCATGTATATTTGCACTAAGTGACAAGGATATTCCAGTGTTTCAGCTGCCATTCTTAATCTGGTTTTTCTTAAGAATACACTAGCTGATGCTTCATAATTTTTTTAGAACTAGCCGTTTCTTTGAAATCCACACTATTTTAATAGGATACTCTTCACCACGAAGAAAATTTACTTCTGAAACATGCTTCTTTCAAAAGAAATTTGCAGACACCCACAGAAGTGATTAAGTGAAAGGAACACATTTTTCATGCATTTATGTAATGTCACATTTTTAGTCCAGTGCAATCTCTATAAATAAATTTGTATTGTCATGACAATGTGAAAATAATAACTGTTTCATTAGACATTTCAAAACTAAGCTTGTTTCTTTAAACCCAAAATCCTGTTTCTTTCCAAAAATAGTTCACTAGCCTTCTGTCTAAAAATCCCAGAAGATTTTCTCACTGCATGCCCCTCTGTAGTTAACTTTATCTCTGTATCTGACTCAATCCTCACTGTTTTCTCTCTTTATGTCCTACTTTCTGGCTGTTTTCCATCCCTATTCCTACTTCTCTCCCACCCACATTTCAGCACTTAAACCCACAATGCCTTATTCAATATCCAGGCTCTGGGGTGTTCACCAGTGTCATTGTGTTCCCCTCAAAGCTGGCTGCAACAGAAGGGTTTATCTATGAATGGAAATTTGTGACAATTACCCTTAGCAGAGCCATGAAATTTCTCACTGCCTTAGATTGCTAAAGTGCCATGTAAAAAAAAATTAGCCTAGACCTCTAACCACAATAAAAGAAAACCTTTTCTCTCTGGAGATAACTATGATCAAGTGTGACATCTTTAAATTCACTTTATGTACTTTTGAGTCTCTATATCACAGGCCTCTAAGACTCTTGATCAAGAATTAAGATCAAGTTGTCTGAAAGAGAGATTTCTCGCAGAAATTCCAGAAATCCAACACTCCCAGCTCCACATGCCTCTCACCTCATCTTGCCCAGTGACTGGTCACACTACTAGACTCTGCAGTCTTCTCATGATCTAGCATCTCTTTATAGGGCTTTCTTCCCCATTGTTTTAATTGTTAACATCCAACCCAAAATAAAACCCATTAAAAAATAAAATGTATCCAAGTAGCTCCCTCCATTTCCTTGCTTTAGCTGAAACCCAACCCTTCTCTAACATGACCACCTCTTCCTTATCCTCAGTCCTCTGGGTAGGAGCTGCTCATTCTCCAATATCCTGGGCTGCACTGACATTCCCCAAGCTCCCTACTAGTGGTTTCAAACCATAGATTCTTGACATTTGTACAAAAAACAAACAAGTAATTATAGTAACAATAATGAAAATAATAAACTTGAGATGATGACAGTTGGCTATGTGCCTTTTTCTACTGTTTAATTTTGCTGTCTTCTTCTGACCTCATGGTTATGCTTCTTCATTGGCCAAGTACCTTGGCTCATTAGCTTTCTTTCCTACCTGTTTCCATGTTTATGACCCACCAAGTAACCTAGGCTCAAATATCCTTGATGTCTTAATTGCCAAAAGATTTACACATATTCCTCATGAGCATCCCTTCTTATGGCTTCTCCCTGACCTTACCATGGGATGGATAGGCCGAAGCATCATATCCAAACTACAGGTGAGAGTTTGTGGTGATTACAGCATAAAGTGTCTAGATATCTCAGGCTGCTAAGGTGAAACATGTAAAGAATTCAACCCAAAACTCCAGTCGAATTAGACATAAATCTTTCGAGAGTTGTTTCTCTTGAACACATATACTCTTAAACTCTTTTTTCTTTTTTTGGCCAACCTTTTTTTTTTTTTTTTTTTTTTTTTTTTGGCAGTACGCGGGCCTCTCACTGTTGTGGCCTCTCCCGTTGCGGAGCACAGGCTCCGGACGCGCAGGCTCAGCGGCCATGGCTCACGGGCCCAGCCGCTTCGCGGCATGTGGGATCTTCCCAGACCGGGGCACGAAGCCGTGTCCCCTGCATCGGCAGGCGGACTCTCAACCACTGTGCCACCAGGGAAGCCTGAAACTCTTTTATTTTTTTTAACATTAAACCATCAGCACTGTTGTTTCTTAAATTTATTTATTGTATTTATTTATTTTTGGCTGTGTTCGGTCTTCGTTGCTGCACGCAGCCTTTCTCTAGTTGCAGCGAGTTGGGGCTACTCATTTGCGGTGCATGGGCTTCTCATTGCGGTGGCTTCTCTCGTTGCGGAGCATGGGCTCTAGGCACGCAGGCTTCAGTAGTTGCAGCACACGGGCTCAGTAGTTGTGGCTCGCAGGCTTCAGTAGTTGTGGCACGTGGGCTCTAGAGCGCAGGCTCAGTAGTTGTGGCGCACGGGCTTAGGTGTTCCATGGCATGTGGGATCTTCCTGGACCAGGGCTTGAACCTGTGTCCCCTGCGTTGGCGGGCAGATTCTTAACCTCTGCATCACCAGGGAAGCCCTATTCTTTTTGCACAGGCTCCGGACGCGCAGGCTCAGCGGCCATGGCTCACGGGCTCAGCCGCTCCGCGGTATGTGGGATCTTCCCGGACCGGGGCACAAAGCCATGTCCCCTGAATCAGCAGGCGGACTCTCAAACACTGCACCATCAGGGAAGCCCAGGGAAGCCCTATTCTTAAACTCTTAAAATTCAATCTATGAATCCCTAATCACCAACTTTCCACATCTCTTACACACTAAATCCCAGTGTTTGCATTCTTCAACTTTATCACAGCTATTTAGGGCCTTACCACTTCCTCTTTTCTTATATCAGTCTTGAAATATTTTCATTTTATTCCATGTCAAGCATACAATCCATGATTCGTAACTTCAATCACCTCTCTCTTTAGAATCATGTATTAGCCAACTCACATTCACCTTTCTTATTTAGCAATAAGACTTGGGTCCAGGTTCAACTCCTCCAGAAAGACTTTCCTGAACCTCACCTCCAAACAGGCAGAACTGCTCATTTTGCTGCCCACTGTACTCTACGTGAACTTCTACCAAATCTCTTACAATACTTTATTGGGCTTTTTTTGCATAGCTACTTCCCTCTCTAAGAGACTATAAGCTCTTTGACAGCAAAGATCATGTTTTATTTCTGAATCTCAGTTCCTGGCACAAAGATGAGTGCCAAGTATGCACTTAGCAAATGTCTCCTAGATTAATCAATAAATTATTCTTCAGAGAAACTGCATTGATTTCACTTGCCTCTGTCAGAAATGCTTAGTTGATCTCATTCACGTTTTTTTATTAATACTTAATTTTTAACAGTTTTAGGTTTACTGAAAAAAACTGAGAAGAAAGTACAAATAGTTCCCAAATGCCCCCGCACCTCCCTCCCCATTTTCCCTTATTATTAACTCTTGATGATCATGATACATTTTTTTATATTTGATAAGCCAATATTGGTAGAGAATTATTAACTAAAGTCTATAGTTTACTTTGGAAGTCACCCTGTGTGTTGTAGAGTTCTATGGGTTTTGACAAGTGCATAATGACATGTAGCCACTATTACAGTATCATACAGAATTGTTTCACTGCTCTAAAAAGGCCTTATGCTCCACCTATTCATCCCTCCCTCTCTCCCCTCCAAAACCACTGGCGACCACTGGTCTCTTTACTGTCTCCTTAGTTTTGCTTTTCCAGAATGTCTTAGAGTTGAAATCATATAATATGTAGCCCTTTATGACTGGCTTCTTTTACTCAGCAATTTTGCATTTAAGTTTCCTAAATGTCTTTGCATGGCTTGATAGCTCATTTCTTCTTACTGCTGAATAATCCTCCTTTGTATAGATATACCACAATTTGTTTATCCATTCAACTATTGAAGAACATCCTGACTGCTTCCAAGTTTTGACAATTATAAATAAAACTCCTATAAACATACATATGCAGGTTTGTGTGTGTGTGGACATAAGTTTTTAACTCATGTGGGTAAATACAGAGGAGCATGATTGCTGAATCATATGGTAAGAATAGGTTTAGTTATGTAAGAAACTGCCAAACTGTCTTCCTAAGTGGCCACTTTGCTTCCCCACCAACAATGAACAAAGAGTCCCTATCCCAGTACAGACACCTACTCTTAAACAAATGCTGATATAGCACTCTTTTTTTGAAGACTTATCTTTTCCAGTCATCATTCATTTCTGCTTCCTTTCTGATCTCATAACATTCGGTAGAAGTCCTTACACCACTTCCCACATAGCGCTTCCCATATGGTAGCATAAAGATGACCCTGCTACCCAAATGATGCAGGTCTCAGTTTTCTCTCTGTATTCCAAAACAATGTGTCTAAAGCAATGCCTGTAAGTTTTTGTTGTCTGCTTAATTAATTCATAAGTGTATAAATGAATGAATGTATAATAGGATATTTCTGTTTTCCTTCATGCACACTGGCACAGAAGGCTCTGAGTGAAAGTCTGGTTGTAAAAGTCTTCTCTGTTGTTTCTAAGTGGTAGAACTAAAGGACCAGTAGGATACTAGTAGAATTTGAATTAAGAGCTGGATCAGATTACAATGATGAATAATGCTACTGCTCTGGAGAAAAATACTACTGGAGAAAAAGCACTGCCCAGAAGAGAATGGAGAAAGCTTATAACTAGGCTTTATGTTCTGTGCCCCTTTGTATAGGGACAAGCATATCTAACTCTAAGCACATCTAAGGGGGTGCAATAAACAGAACATTAAGCTGTGTGTCAGGAGAACTGGCTCTATCCCTGGCTCTGCTGGTGACCATCTGTGTGACCCTGGGCAAAGTCCTTACTTGGCTTTATCCTCTATTTCCTCATATGTAAAATGAAGGGTTTATTCAACCAACTTTAAAAAAATTGTATTGATTTCCTATTGTGTGTGTCCCAGATGCTTGGACCACAGCAGGACCCAAGCAAAGTCCCTACTTCAATGTGCTTACATTCTAGGGGTGAAGGAAGCAATGCAAAGAAGCAGTAAACAAAAGAGTACATATCAAATAACAATAAAAGGCATGAAGCAATGAAATGGAGAGAGCCTCCCCCATGGGATAATATGAAATTGAGTGGTCTGTCAACCTCTCTGAGGATATGGTGTTTAAGCTGAGTCCTGAGTGGTCAGAAAAAGCCAGCCAGCCTTATGAACATCTGAGGGGAAAAAAATTCTATCGTCTATGAAAAAAAGTGGAACAAAGTGCCTGAGACAGCCGCTGCTTCTAATTTCACTCTCATCTCTCAGATTCTGATTTTATTGTTGTTTGATCACGGCCATTGGAGGTGTGACATTTCACTAGTGCAGTTATACAAAAAAACTAATATTCTCCTTGGGAGGTCTGTGAATGGCAAACATGACTTTGCAAGGTAGTCTATCAGCCCACATTTAGTAATTTATAAATGTTATTTATGCCGTCATCCATCCTTACCCCTTCCTCATACAACAGCAAATTTTAAAAGTCCATCACTACACAATTGAGCACTTTGAACTGTTTTGTGTTCCAAAGATCATTTAACATTTGTTTTTGAGCTCACTTAATGATGGCTTAAGCGAAGAACTCTTTTGAAGTCATTAGTATTAAGCAAATCAAAATATGACTCAAATGCCAGGAAAATAAATTCTTATCTAATTTTCCTAGCTAAAGGGTCTTAATGAACTTTAATCAGTTTTGATGTTAAATTAGCAGAGCTAATGTTCTTGGTGAGTTTTATACATTCATTCATTTTCTTTATTTATTATATTCAATTTGATTCTTAGGTGATTATTATAGTCATTACTGGATGCAAAATAACCTCCTGAATTTACATAGCCCGTTGCATTCTTCACATAACTCACAAGAATACAATTACATATTATCTCCATTTCAGATATGAGGAAAGTGATGCTGAGGGAGATTAAAGAATTTTATGCAGTCTACAGTCAATCATAGAGAGAGCAAAGCTTGAAGGCCAGATCTTCCTTCCTTCCTTCCTTCTTTCCTTCCTTCCTTCCTTCCTTCCTCCCTCTCTCCCTTCCTTCCTTCCTTCCCACTATCCATGTGTCAGCCACTGGCAGTTCGGTCATGAATAAATCCAATCTCCGCCTTCAAATTGCTCACAAGGAGATAGAAAAAGACATACTTCCCCTTACTGTCAGCAAGGCTGCAGGAAGATATATACTCTATATATTATACCCATGGGAGCCTTCTCTCACAAGAGCCCACTGCCTTCCTTTCCATAATGTAAAAACAATGGGGCTGTATTTGCTTAAACATATCATTCACCATGAATCTGACTTATCGAATTGGAATCTCTACATTTGTTTCATTGAATAATAATAGCCACAGTCTGCGTAAAAAAATTGGCCATAACAGAAGAGCTTTTTCAAATACAATTCAGTTAACTCTTCTCCAGTGTTGTTCTTAATTTGCAACAAAAGTTATATCTGATTAGGTTATATTGACTCGAATCTGGTAGGTCAGTTTTCCCATGCTAAATGTATGAACTTAACTAATTGTGTGGATAAAAAATTCCACAAAAACAGTAAAGTTGCTTTCAAATTTCGATTTAGAGAATATGAGCTTGGCTAACTTGTTCCCACCTCCTTCACATTTAACATGCATAGAAATAATACTTATTTTGGAAAGGAATAAAAAAAAGTAGTGTCTAAATAAATCAAGATTCTAAATTTGTTAACAAGGTAGCAGAGTCAATAGCATGAAGTTCGATTCAGATGGCTCTTGGGTCTTATCCTTGTGCTTCCACTTACTAACGGCATGGTAACTTACATTATTAGTAAAGTTGATTAAGCTTCATAAGCCTTGGTTTTCTCATCTGTAAAATGGGGATAGGGTCTATTTATTGGACTGATGCTAGGACTGTATGTATTAATATTTGTGTAATTCTCAGCACAGTTCCTAGTACATCCTAAATGCTCAACTAGATAATAGGAAGAATATAGTTCCTGTCCAGCAGAATTGCCCCCTGCATCCAATTCCCTTCAGTATTATAAACATCTACTACCCAAAATACTTCAAAGTAATAAAGCTTATATGAAATATTCATATCTACAACATCCATGATTATGATAATTAAAGACAAAAGGATCTAAAAGTCCACTTCTCTGTTAAGGACATTTTCTTTACAGTTAAGGTTAGTTTCTTTTTTTTTTCTATCTTTGAATATCACATTATGCTAAAGATCTTTAAATGACCAGCTCCAAACTCACTCGTTATTACAGGCCAATCATTTTATTATCCATCAGCCTATCCAACCTTCTTAACTATCCTAGTGTCTCAGAAGGCCTCAGAACAAATCAGGATGATAGTGGGATCATTCTGACTCTTTGTATTTGCCATAACATTCTCTTTCCTGGGTTCCAGGGTACCTCCTGAGGTTTTCCATTTGGTCCGAAGTAAATGGAAGCAGTATGGAGAATTTTAGACATCAAATACAATCGAGAATGAGTAGATATTGTTGTTCATAAACTGAGTTATTCTTGGCCATTAATTGTATTATTGCAACTACTTATAATTGTAATTCTTATTACAATGATACCAGATAGGCTCCTTTGGAAATGTCTTATTCAGAGAAGTGAAGGTCTCAACTAAATGAATGAAACCACCTAATTATCTTGTTTTTAAGTGGGTAAAGCAGCCAAACATCCATAAAAATAATTCACATTTCTGTCCCAATTCCACAGTACTGGGGATTGCAGCATGTGAAAGGGGTGAGGTAAAGGGGAAGTACAAGTCAGAATAGCATTCTGCAGTAACCATATTTATATGAAAGTCATCTGAAGTTAAGCAAAAGCCAACAGCAAATCATCTACACTAACAACAATGAAAGCGTGTCACTGGGAATTTTTAAAGCTTCCAAGAACAACCTGAGCCAAATGAATGCAGTTAGTATTTCAGAAAAGATGGTACTGGTTTGTTAATAACTACTGCCTTTCCCCTGGACAGCTGTTTAAAAGCACCAAGTTTGAAATGTGCAACCACTCAGACGTGAAAGTGTTGGATTCCTTGTATTATTTGGAGTCACAAGCACTTGCTTCTAGAGGTTCCAAGAAAATGGGAAACATAATGAGAAATCAACATTATGTCCCAATCCCCTAGTATGTTAAATATTTGCTCCTATATAACATTTCCAAATGCCTGCTTTGCATTTGGGCTTTCCACCTGCCAGAGTCTGTCAAGAGAAGTCCCAGAGCACTTGCTGTTCATCCACTCTATGTGCCCTGCAGACTTATTTAATTGAAGTGCAGTTTACACACTTTGGAAGAATTCCTCCAGGACCAAACCCATGCACGAGAAATTGAGGACCAGCTCCCCAGAAAGTCATAGGCTTCATTTCATTGTCAGCCTCTGTAGAAAATGCTGCCAAAGAGCAAAGACATGCTACCTATGAATCTTATATCTCCATGTGGGTCAGCTTTCAATCAGTTGTAAGCAATCTATATCTGTTTAAGCAGATAGGGATAGTATCTTATCCTTTTCTATATCTGTGTATATCTATTCTTATCTTTAAGTAATATATTTGTACAATAAGACCACACACAAAAAGAAGCAGAAAAGGAATCAGTAATTTTTTTTAAATGACTGAGAATCTTCACGTCTTATCTTAAGATTTTCTTAGAAGGCAAATACTACAGAATATCATCATCTTAAAAAAAAAAAAAACCCTCTTGATGCTTTGCATGTTAATTGCTGTTTGGGTTATTTTTTTATTGTAACTATTTCGCTAAGAACTTTGAGAAAGCTACAACATCTGAAGTGATTTTCCGTTTGTTTAGCTATTAAACTTCCTCCCATGCAATGTATGTTTACTTAAAGTATCTCTAAGTACACATTTACTATACGTTTGTTAAATTAGTTAAGAGACTTTAATTAGGCATTGGGGATTAGTTGCACTATTCCCAAATCTCTTTAAGAAAAATACATGAGACCAGTGAGCAGCTTATTCATAACATTGTTACTTTGAGCCATTAGTGATGCCATCATTTTCCCTCTTCATATTTTTAATATGTCAAACAAAATTCAATTCATAGCTCAGTTTGCTCATGTTTTATAAAGTAGCCTACAACAATTTTAAGTTAAATACGGTGCATCCACCTGCTAAATTTGGAACAGAAAAGGATGGGAAAGTTTCCAGAAAAGCTACATTAAAAGCGCAAATAGAATTTGTAATTTTTCTATTCATTGCCCATGGAAAGAATTTACAATAATATTCTTCTTCCATGTAAAAATATACAACATTATACTATCCTGCTTAATTTTGGGAAATTAAAACTAAAACCCAAGAGTATTTCCAGTGGGGAAAAGATTGTCCAACACTATTCCTATAACCATGAATCTGTGTTACTTCTATGTGTATTAAGAAGTAGATAATAACATCTTGTCACTTACTGCATTGTCTCAAAAAATTTTTGTGACGGCTGTGTGTCCAGAAGTCTGCTTGGCATATGATAATCATTAACACACAGTGAAGAAGTCTGACAAATTGAATCTTGCTTCCCTTATAGCCTGAAGGTATGAGTTCAGCCCAGAGAACAACCGGGTTCATACTTAGCCATCACACTGGAAGAAGGCATACTAAATCATCTCACTTCCAAAGGGATATTCCTCTGCAGGTTACATAGTCAAATTAGCCCTTAAAATGCACTGGGCCTTTGTTTCTCTCTAAATAAGGATTTCATGAAGCAATTCTCCCCATAACCTATCCTGATTTAGGCAAACCTGCATCAGCCTCCTCTGGGAGATGAAGATTGAGGCATGACCCACAAGTCCTTTGATCACAGCTTTAGCCTTACTCCCAACTGCTGTTAGTAGAAGGAGGAAAGTCCTACATTAAAACTACTGACCAAGAGGACTTTAACATTCCTCTCGGCTTGATTAAACATTAGACAGGGTTTGTCTTGACTATAGGCTCCTAACTTCTCTTTTCTTGGAGTATTTACTTTAGCACACTTGCTATTGAAATGTAAATCTTCTACAATCCAGAAATGTCTGTCTCAAGGTCCTGGAAGACACCTCTCTGAAATGTAATCATAAAGGAGAGAGCACCCTTATTTCCCAGTTTCTGTGGCAGGGTAGGAGCCTAACTTCAAGAAGCAAAAATCAGTAAAGGCAGATGGCCTAAGCACATTGATTAACCCACCCCTAACGTCCTCAAGGGCTTTCCATTAGCTCAGCCAAGAACTTAAAAATCCTCCCGCCATTGGTTTTAGCATAGTTGAGTCCAATCTCTCTCCCCTATTGCAATAGTTTCTCTCCTGTACTGAAATATTCTTGAACAAAACCTTCCTTGACTGTGTAACTCATCTGGTGCAATTTTTCTTTTACAATACTCAGTTTTTTTCTTAACAAGAGCAAGACAGATGCTCAAACCAAATTATTAGCAACTAGTCTTTTACTGCATGAATGGCAAAAAAAATTTAAAAGAAACTTACAAAATGAAAAAGTTCTGGCTACTACTGAAACTCCTTTCGTGGGAGATGAATTTATAAAGATTGCAGGCTACCTATGTTCTTATGGCTTTAATATGAATAAGTCAGGTCAGTACTCTTCCAACCTCTTTAATTCGAATATATCCACATAGACAGAATCCCAACATTTCTTTTTGACATACTGGGTCTGAGTCCTACTTGCATCCAAGTTTTTTGTTGCTTTCTTTTCTTTTTTACCTCCTCCTCTTCCTTCACCCTCAGGACACGATTCTATCCCACAGTTCTTAATGAATAACTCTTGATTGTTGCTTCCTGAGGATGAGGGCACCAGTGAGAAAGAAGTCTGAATGAAGATATGAGAAAATAATTTGTCTGTTATCTCTTTAATGATTCCCTAGTGGTGCCAATTCCCTCCAGTCCTGTAAAACCAGGCAGCAAAGATAAAAAGTACACTCATGCTGATGAAGTCCTCTGCGATATGAAGAATAAATCTCATTGTGACTGACAGCAAAAGGTGAACAAAGAAAAGATTAACTTACATACAAAGGCTCCTTCCTCTTCCTTGGCCTTCAAAGTCTTCCATACAGAAGGAAAAGACTGTGCCAAGGAGGAAGAAGCCATTTATGACTTTCATGCAGAAATTCTAATATTTTTCTTTAATTTACTAATGCCGTGTTCTCCTTCATTTTTATGAACTTGTAAAGTCAACTAGATTAGGAGCAAAAATGTGTAACTAAGGTAATTGCTTCTATAAATCAAGGGAATGAAAAGTAGCAGCAATAAATTAAATGAAATAATAAAAATACTCTAAAAGTACTTTCCTATTAAACATGGTATGTACAAAATTGTGAGTTTATATTAGTCTCATTCCCTATGAACTCAAGATCTCACTTAGAAGACTTGCACTTGAATAATGAATAATGTGTATATCACACACATCCCTCAAATATTTCATATCATGTTATGCATGTACATATATACATGCTGTCAGTGAAGCTGCCATTAGATGAATTAGTCAATGCCATGAAATACTCTCTAGTGCCAAGAGAAAGAGCTGGTATTTACTGAAATTTATTTTTATAGCACAGGAGAAGTTCCACATGAGTCAAATAGTTCAGTATTAACAAAAATACACTAAATAGTGTGCATAAAAATAATGATCTGTGTTCCCTTCAGGAAATGAATGTATATATTTAATTAATTTTAAAGAATAATTATGTCATTGAAAAAATACTGTCTTAATCAGATGTGTTAGCATCTGGAGAGTCAAAAATATCTAATACCATGAGTGGTAGGTATAAATGTAACGTAAGTGGGTGAAGCTATGTATTACAGTAAGAAGCAGGATACAATAAGGAGTATTATTCCACTTCTAAGCTAGAAGAATGTACCCTTCTAAGAACATTCAAAGTCATTTTAAAAACCACCTCCTGGGGGAATCTTCAAGGTGGCGGAGGAGTAAGACGTGGAGGTCACCTTCCTCCCCACAAATACATCAAAAATACATTTACAAGTGGAACAACTCCTACAGAACACCTACTGAATGCTGGCAGAAGACCTCAGACCTCCCAAAAGGCAAGAAACCTCCCACATACCTGGGTAGGGCAAAAGAAAAAAGAATAAACAGAGACAAAAGAATAGGGACGGGACCTGCGCCAGTGGGAGGGAGCTGAGAAGGAGGAAAGGTTTCCACACACTAGGAAGCCCCTTCACGGGCGGAGACTGCGGGTGGCGGAGGGGGAAGCTTCGGAGCCACGGTGGAGAGCACAGCAACAGGGGTGCGGAGGGCAAAGCGGGCAGATTCCCACACAGAGGATCGGTGCCGACCAGCACTCACCAGCCCAGAGAGGCTTGTCTGCTCACCCGCCGGGGCGGGGGGTGCTGGGAGTTGAGGCTTGGGCTTCAGAGGTCAAGAACCCAGGGAGAGGACTGGGGTTGGCTGCGTGAACACAGCCTGAAGGGGGCTAGTGCGCCACAGCTAGCCGAGAGGGAGTCCGGGAAAAAGTCTGAAACTGCCTAAGAGGCAAGAGACCATTGTTTTGGGGTACAGGAGGAGAGGGGATTCAGAGCACTGCCTGAATGAGCTCCAGAGACAGGCGTGAGCAGCGGCTAACAGGGCGGACACCAGAGACGGGCATGAGACGCTAAGGCTGCTGCTGCCGCCACCAACAAGCCTCTGCACAAGCACAGGTCACTATCCACACCTCCCTTCCGGGGAGCCTGTGCAGCCCGCCACTGCCAGGGTCCCGGGATCCAGGAACAACTTTCCCGGGAGAACGCACGGCACGCCTCAGGCTGGTGCAACGTCACGCCGGCCTCTGCCACCGCAGGCTCGCCCCGCATCCATACCCCTCCCTCCCCCGGCCTGAGTGAGCCAGAGCCCCCTAATCAGCTGCTCCTTTAACCCTGTCCTGTCTGAGCAAAGAACAGACACCCTCAGGTGGCCTATATGCAGAGGCGGGGCCAAATCCAAAGCTGAACCCCAGGAGCTGTGCGAACAAAGAAGAGAAAGGGAAATCTCTCCCAGAAGCCTCAGGAGCAGCGGATTAAATCTCCACAATCAACTTGATGTAGCCTGCATCTCTGGAATACCTGAAGAGACAAGGACTCATCCCAAAATTGAGGCAGTGGACTTTGGGAGAAACTGTAGACTTGGGGTTTCCTTTCTGCATCTAATTCGTTTCCAGTTTTATGTTTATCTTAGTTTAGTATTTAGAGCTTATTACTACTGGTAGATTTATTGATTGATTTCATTGTTCTTTCCCTTTTTTTTAATGTATATATATTTTTTCCTTTTTCTGTTTTCCTGAGTGCGTATGTGTATGCTTTTTTGTGTGATTGTGCCTGTATAGCATTGCTTTTACCATTTGTCCTAGGGTTCTGTCTGTCCGTTTTGTTTTGTTTTTTTTAGCATAGTTTTTAGCACTTGTTATCATTGGTGGATTTCTTTATTGGTTTGGATACTCTCTTATTTCTTTCCTTCTTTTATTTTTATTACTTTTTAATTTTTTTCTTTTTAATAATATTTTTTATTTTACTAACTTTATTTTATTTTATTTATTTATATGTTATTTCTTTTTTTTTCCTCCCTTTTCTTCTGAGCCATGAGGCTGACAGGGCCTTGGTGCTATGGCCAGGTGCCAGGTCTGAGCCTCTTAGCTGGGAGAGCTGAGTTCAGGACATTGGTACACCAGAAACCTCCCAGCGAAAGTACTCCAAGAGACCTCCATCTCAACACTAAGACCCAGCTCCACTCAACGACCAGCAAGCTACAGTGCTGGAAACCCCATGCCAAACAACTAGCAAGACAGGAACACAACCCCACCCATTAGCAAAGAGTCTGCCTAAAATCATACTAAGTTCACAGACACCCCCAAAACACACCACCAGATGCAGTCCTACCAACCAGAAAGACAAGTTCCAGCCTCATTCACCAGAATACAGGCACCAGTCCCCTCCACCAGGGAGCGTACACAGCCCACTGAACTAACCTTACCCACTGGGGGCAGACACCAAAATCAATGGGAACTGCGAACCTGCAGCCGGCAAAATGGAGACACCAAACACAGTAAGTTAAGCAAAATGAGAAGACAGAGAAATACAAAGCAGATGAAGGAGCTAAGCAAAAACCCACCAGACCAAACAAATGAAGAGGAAATACGCAGTCTCTTGAAAAAGAATTCAGAGTAATGATAGTAAAGATGATCCAAAATCTTGGAAATAGAATGGAGAGAATACAAGAAACATTTAACAAGGAGCTAGAAGAACTAAAGAGCAAACAAACAACAAGGAACAACACAATAAACAAAACTAAAAATTCTCTAGAACGAATAAATAGCAGAATAACTGAGAGAGAAGAATGGATAAGTGACCTGGAAGATAAAAGAGTGGAAATAACTACGGCAGAACAGAATAAACAAAAAAGAATAAAAAGAATTGAGGACAGTCTCAGAGACTTGGGGACAACATTAAATGCACCAACATTCGAATTTCTCTTCTTCTGGGGTCCCAGAAGAAGAAAAAAGAAAGGGACTGAGAAAATATTTGAAGATTATATTTGAGAACTTCCCTAATATGGGAAACGAAATATTCAATCAAGTCCAGGAAGCACAGAGAGTCCCATACAGGATAAATCCAAGGAAAAACATGCCAAGACACATATTAAACAAACCATAACATTTAAATACAAAGAAAAATTATTAAAAGCAGCAAGGGAAAAGCAACAAATAACATACAAGGGAATCCCCATAAGGTTAACAGCTGATTTCTCAGCAATAAATTCTGCAAGTGAGAAGGGTGGGGCAGGACATATTTAAAGCAATGAAAGGGAAAAACCTACAACCAAGAGTACTCTATGCAGGAAGGATCTCATTCAGATTCGACAGAGAAATTAAAACCTTTACAGAGAAGCAAAAGTTAAGAGAATTCAGCACCACAAAACCAGCTTTACAACAAATGCTAAAGGAACTTCTCTAGGCGGGAAATACAAGAGAAGGAAAAGACCTACAAAAAGAAACCCTAAATAATTAAGAAAATGGTAATAGGAACATACATTTTGATACCTACCTTAAATATAAATGGATTAAATGCTCCAACCAAAAGACATAGACTGACTGAATAGATACAAAAACAAGACCCATGTATATGTTGTCTACAAGAGACCCAATTCAGACCTATGGACACATAGAGCCTGAAAGAAAGGGGATGGAAAAGGATATATCATGCAAAAGGAAATCAAAAGAAAGCTGGAGTAAATATACTAATATCAACAAAATAGACTTTAAATAAAGACTTTTACAAGAGACAAAGAAGGACACTACATAATGATCAAGGGATCAATCCAAGAAGATATAACAATTTTAAATATTTATGTACCCAACATAGGAGCACCTCAATAAATAAGACAAATAAAAGGGGAAATAAGCCATAATAAATAAGCCTCAATAAATAAGCCATAAAAGGGTAAATTGACAGTTACACAATAATACTAGAGGATTTTAACACCCCACTTTCACCAATGGACAGATCATCCAAAATGAAAATAAATAAGGGAACACAAGCTTTAAATGATACATTAAACAAGATGGACTTAATTCATATTTATAGGACATTCCATCAAAAACAACAGAGTACACTTTCTTCTCAAGTGCTCATGGAACAATCTCCAGGATATATCATATCTTGGGTCACAAATCAAGCCTCAGTAAATTTAAGAAAACTGAAATCATATCAAGGATCTTTCATGACCACAAAGCTATGAGACTAGATATCAATTTCAGGAAAAAAATCTGTAAAAAATAAAAACACATGGAGGCTAAACAATACAATACTAAATAACCTAGAGATCACTGAAGAAATCAAAGAGGAAATAAAAGCATACCTAGAAACAAATGAGAATGAAAACATGATGATACAAAACCTATGGGATGCAGCAAAAGCAGTTCTAAGAAGGAAGTTTATATCGATATAATCCTACCTCGAGAAACAAGAAACATCTCAAATAAACAACCTAACCTTACACCTAAAGCATTTAGAGAAAGAAAAAACAAAAACCCAAGTTTAGCAGAAGGAAAGAAATCATAAAAATCAGAGCAGAAATAAATGAAAAAGAAATGAAGGAAACAATAGCAAAGATCAGTAAAACTAAAAGCTGGTTCTTTGACAAGATAAACAAAATTGATAAACCATTAGCCAGACTCATCAAGAAAAGATGGGAGAAGACGCAAATCAATAGAATCAGTAATGAAAAAGGAAAAGTAACAACTGACACTGCAGAAATACAAAGGATCATGAGAGATTACTACAAGCAACTCTATGCCAATAAAATGGACAACCTGGAAGAAATGTACAAATTCCTTGAAAAGCACATTTCCAAACTGAACCAGGAAGACATAGAAAATATAAACAGACCAATCACAAGCACTGAAATTGAAACTGTGGTTAAAAATCTTCCAACAAACAAAAGCCTAGGACCAGATAGCTTCACAGGCAAATTCTATCAAACATTTAAAGAGCTAACACCTATCCTTCTCAAACTCTTCCAAAATATAGCAGAGGGAGGAACACTCCCAAACTCATTCTACGAGGCCACCATCACCCTGATACCAAAACCAGAAAAAGATGTGACAAAAAGAGAAAACTACAGGCCAATATCACTATGATGAACATAGATGCAAAAATCCTCAACAAAATACTAGCAAGCAGAATCCAGCAGCTCATTAAAACAATCATACACTATGATCAAGAGGGGTTTATCCCAGCAATGCAAGGATTATTCAATATATGCAAATCAATTAATGTGATAAACCAACAAATATCAACAAATTGAAGGAGAAAAACTATATGATAATCTCAATAGAGGCAGAAAAAGCTTTTGACAAAATTCATCACCCATTTATGATAAAAACCCTACAGAAAGTGGGCACAGAGGGAACTTACCTCAACATAATAAAGGCAATATATGACAAACCCACAGCCAACATCGTTCTTATTGGTGAAAAACTGAAACCAATTCCACTAAGATCAGGAACAAGACAAGGATGCCCACTCTCACCACTATTATTCAACTTAGTATTGGAACTTTTAGCCACAGCAATCAGAGAAGAAAAAGAAATAAAAGGAATCCTAATAGGAAAACAGGAAGTAAACTGTCACTGTTTGCAGATGACATGATACTATACAGAGAGAGCCTGAATGATGCTACCAGAAAACTACTAGAGCTAATCAATGAATTTGGTAAAGTTGTAGGATACAAAATTAATGCACAGAAATCTCTTGCATTCCTATACACTACGGGTGAAAAATCTGAAAGAGAAATTAAGGAAACACTCACACTTACCATTCCAGCAAAAATAATAAAATACCTATGAATAAACCTATCTAAGGAAACAAAAGACCTGTACACAGAAAACTGTAAGACACTGATGAAAGAAATTAAAGATGATGGAGAGATATACCATGTTCTTGGATTGGAAGAATCAACATTGTGAAAATGACTACACTACCCAAAGCAATCTAGAGATTCAATGCAATCCTTATCAAACTACCAATGGCATTTTTCACAGAGCTAGAAAAAAAAAAAATTCACAGTTTGTATGGAAACACAAATGACCCCGAATAGCCAAAGCAATCTTCAGAAAGAAAAACACAGCTGGAGGAATCAGACTCTCTGAGTTCAGACTATACTACAAAGCTACAATAATCAAGACAGTATGGTACTGGCACAAAAACAGAAATATAGATCAATGAAACAGGACAGAAAGCCCAGAGATAAATCCACGAACATACGGTCACCTTATCTTTCATAAAGGAGGCAAGAATATACCATGGAGAAAAGACAGACTCTTCAATAAGTGGTGCTGGGACAACTGGACAGCTACATGTAAAAGAATGAAATTAGAACACTCCCTAGCACCATACACAAAAATAAACTCAAAATGGGTTAAAGACCCAAATTTAAGGCCAGACACTATAAAACTCTTAGAGGAAAACATAGGCACAACACTCCATGACATAAATCACAGCAAGATCCTTTTTGACCCACCTTCTAGAGAAATGGAAATAAAAACAAAAATAAACAAGTGGGACCTAATGAATCTTAAAAGCTTTTGCACAGCAAAGGAAACTATAAACAAGACGAAAAGACAACCCTCAGAATTGGAGAAAATATTTGCAAACGAAGCAACTGACAAAGGATTTATCTCCAAAATATACAAGCAGCTCATGCAGCTCAATATCAGAAAAACAAACAACCCAATCCAAAAATGGGCACAAGACCTAAATACATTTCTCCCAAGAAGATATACAGATTGCCCACAAACACATGAAAGGATGCTCAACATCACTAATCGTTAGAGCAATGCAAATCAAAACTACAATGAGGTGTCACCTCACACTGTTCAGAATGGCCATCATCAAAAATCTATAAACAATAAATGCTGGAGAGGGCGTGAAGAAAAGGGAACCCTCCTGCACTGTTGGTGGGAATGTTAATTGATACAGCCACTATGGAGGGTCCTTAAAAAACTAAAAATAGAACTATCATACGACCCAGCAATCCCACTACAAAAATAGGCATGTATCACAATGTTCACTGCAGCTTATTTTACAATAGCCAGGACATGGAAGCAACCTAAGTGTCCATCAACAGATGAATGGATAAAGAAGATGTGGCACATGTAGACAATGCAATATTACTCAGCCATAAAAAGGACTGAAATTATTTGTAGTGAGGTGGATGGACCTAGAGTCTGTTATACAGAGTGAAGTAAGTCAGAAAGAGAAAAACAAATACCGTATGCTAATACATATATACTGAATCTAAAAAAAGAAAAATGGTTCGAAGAACCGAGGGACAGGACAGTAATAAAGATGAAGAAGTAGAGAATGGACTTGGGGACATGGGGAGGGGGAAGGGTAAGCTACGATGAAGTAAGAGAGTGGTGTGGACATGTATACACTACTAAATGTAAAATAGATAGCTAATGGGAAGCAGCTGCATAGCACAGGGAGATCAGCTCGGTGCTTTGTGACCACCCAGGGGTGGGATAGGGAGGGTGGGAGGGAGACACAAGAGGGAGGAGACATGGGATATGTATATACGTATACTTGATTCACTTTGTTATACAGCCGAAACTAACACCATTGTAAAGCAATTATACTCCAATAAAGATGCTAAAAAATAAATAAATAAATATTCAAAAAAAAAAAAAAGTCATCTCCTGGCCTTCACAAGTCTGCTGCCTATATATGTTCCCCAATGTCCATGTATGAAATCCTTGAAGTATTGATTGACCCTGTTTTGGGGGTATGAAATATACATTTGCATAATTTAAGCATATTTTGGATATAAAAGTCCATTCTAGTTGTAATAATCATAAGTCAGGTCAATGAGTTGTATTTGAAGTGGTACTTGGTTTGCAAACAGAAGTATAAACAGATATAACATAAACTATGTTGACAGTTCTCTCTTTGCCCCTTTCCTCACTTTCTCCCATTCTTGATGCACATACCTGTAAATAAATATTAATGCCAATGTAATCTTCCCTTATTACTTCTGCATTTTTTCATTTGGATGTATTTTCTGGGGTGTATTTACCACATAAGCTCTTAATGAATTCATGACGGATATTTTAGAAATAGACTTTACTTCCAGGTCCTGTCATTTGAAATGTTTTATATTAGATGATTAGTTTGACCTTCATTATATTTCAGAAACTTTCACCCAAGTTCAAATCATTATTTGCAAAAGTGCTCTAAGCACTGGGGCTTCGAAATGGAAAGGAAGCAAGCCTAATAAGTTCTTTTAGCGTTTATAGAAGAAATCAAAAACTTGGAAGGAAGAAGAGGCAGTAAACTGACTGATGATCCCTGCATAATGCAACATACAACAAACCCATGAGGAGCTCACAAGTGTGCATCCTTTCAAATCCGTAGAAGGCTTTCAATGACTATGTAAGTTATATGCCATGTACAATAGTAAGCAGTCTAGGAATAGTAATTAATAAATAGCAACAAGTATATGTAAATTGAATTGATATAAAATAAATATCTCTCAGTGCTTCTGAAAATAAAGACTGATTTAGTTACTACTTAAATCTAATTATAGAACAGATTTTGTTCTCACTAAAACTAGATTTTCTTCTACTAGATAACATTTGATATATTTTGGCACATGCCAACCTCTATCTCCTAAAGCAGTTATGTCAGATCCTCCCCCAAAGCCCTCCTAAACAAGAATTAAATTAAAAATCTAAAAGTCTCTGGGTAGTATATATCAGGGAACAGCAGCCGTGTTCCCAGTGAATAGACAGCTCAATGAAAAGCAGCTACTATTTTCACAATGTGTCTTGATCAATTTAGGACTTCAGGTTCTAGGAGCCCAGATTCATGCCCATCTGGCAGTGCTGAGAGGCATGCACTTAAATATCTGATGTGCAGCAGAGCGAACATTACCACACAGGAACCAGGCAGTCACTCACTCCTGATTTTCACCACTCACCAAGTGCAACATATTTCCCGATTTTGCTGTCCAAACCGCAGGAAGAGAGGCAAGGAAGAAGGAGACAAGATGGTAATGCAAGAAAGAGCTAATAAAAGAACCAAATGACTCACAACCAATCTGGCAAGCAGTGATCAGGCCTATTGTGCCTCCAGTCACTATTCTGGAGGCAAAACGGCCTTTATCTTTCCCTAAACAGAAAATGCTCCAATTGGGTTTCTCCTCCTGAAAGCTTGCAGATATTACCACAAAATGCCCCTCACCTGTCCTTAAGAGTGTAACGGGAGGAAGTTAGTGTCTTCTGGTATGATTTCAACAGACTTTATTCTTACAAATGTTCTGTATTCTAATATATGTTTTAAAAAATATGTGTTTCTTTTCTTTTAGACAATTAGTTTATTATGCTAATGGCCCCATGTATAAAATTTTATTTTCCAATAGGGTTATGATTTTAATCCACAATTTAAAATATGAAACGTTTATCTTTTGCATTTTATGGTAACACATGCTTAAGAAAAATAAAAAAGATATTGCTTTCATTTTCTTACTGTTTGTGGATATGACATTTGGTAGCAACTCTTTAGCATTTACTTTAAGTGTAAGCAGTGTGGGTTGTTGCCAGGGTGGGAAGAATGAACAAAAAGGTCCCTTTCCTTGAAATTCTTCAGTAAAAGGTTGGATACATTTTTGAAGTTCCCTTATCTTTAAGAGTCCCCTATATAAACATAAAAACACAATGCAAAATCCAACAACTATTGAGTAAAGATATATAGAACTACATGTCATATAATTACAAGTAGAGATTGAAAAATAAAATGTGGATTTAAATGTTTTATCACCCAAGTTATAGACTTTTCTGAGATAAATCAAAATACTTTCCACTTCTCAGTTATATTTTAAAAGTATTTCCTACCCATCAAAAGTGTTTTCTAATTTTTGATAGATGTAATAAAGACATTAGAGGAAAACCTTAAACCATAACCATTCCTATAAATTTGAACCTCACCTATATACTTTATTAAAAGACAAAATATTCCCTTCCTTCTCTTTTTTCTTTCAAAAATATTAACTAAGCTCCTATATGTGCCAGAAACTGTTCCAGGCACTTGAAAGACATCCGTGAACAGAACAATAATTCCTGCCCTTGTGGAGCTCACAATCTAGACAGTAAAAAGACACCTCATGAAGGAAGAAGTAAAACTGCCACTGTTTGCAGCTGAGATGGAAAGATATACCATGTTCTTGGATTGGAAGAATCAATTTGTTAAGATACTTCCCAAGGCAATCTACAGCTTCAATGCAATCCCTATCAAATTACCAATGGCATTTTTCACAGAACTAGAACACATAATTTAAAAATTTATATGGAAACACAAAAGACCCTGAATAGTCAAAGCAATCTTGATAAAGAAGAACAGACCTGGAAGAATCACACTCCCTGACTTTAGATTATACTACAAAGCTACAGTAATCAAAACAGTATGGTACCGACACAAAAACAGACACATAAATGAGAGCCCAGAAATAAACCCATACCCTTATGATCAATTAATCTACAGCAAAGGTAGCAAGAATATACAGTGGATAAAAGACTGTCTCTTCAATAAGTGGTGTTGAGAAAACTAGACAGCTACATGTAAAAGAATGAAATTACAACATTCTCTAACACCATATTAAAAAATGAATTCGAAATGGATTAAAGATCTAAATATAAGACCAGATGTTACAAAACTCCTTGAGGAAAACATAGGTAGAACACTCACACAAATCACAGCAATATTTTTTTTAAATCTGTCTCCTAAAGTAAAGGAAATAAAAGCAAAATTAAACAAACTGGACCTAATTAAACTTAAAAGCTTTTGCAAGGCAAAGGAAACCACGGACAAAACAAAAACACAACCTACTGAATGGGAGAAAATATTTGCAAGTGATATAACTGATTAGGGATTAATATCCAACAAATATAAACAGCTCATACAACTCAACAACAACAAAAACAAAAACAACCTGATTAAAAAAATGGGCAGAAGGGGACTTCCCTGGTGGTCCAGTGGCTAAGACTCCGCACTCCCAATGCAGGGGACCCAGGTTCAATCCCTGGTCAGGGAACTAGATCCCACATGCTGCAACTAAGAGTTCGCAAGCTGCAACTAAAGATCCTGCATGCTGCAACTAAGACCTCGTACAGCCAAATAAATAAATGTTAAAAAAAAAAAGTTAAAGGGATTCCCTTGTGGCGCAGTGGTTAAGAATCTGCCTGTCAGTGCAGGGAACACGGGTTCAATCCCTGGTCCAGGAAGATCCCACATGCCATGGAGCAACTAAGCCCATGTGCCACAACTACCGAGCCTGTGCTCTGGAGCCCGCAAGCTACAGCTACTGAGCCCGCGTGCTATAACTACTGAAGCCCGTATGCCTAGAGCCCCTGCTCCGCAACAAGAGAAGCCACCGCAATGAGAAGCCCACACGCTGCAACGAAGAGTAGCCCCCGCTCATCGCAACTAGAGAAAGCCCACATACAGCAATGAAGATCCAATGCAGCCAAAAATAAATAAATAAAATAAATATTAAAAAAAATGGGCAGAAGAACTGAATAGATATTTTTCCAAAGAGGAAATGTAGGTGGCCAACAGGCATATGAAAAGACGCTCAACATTGCTAATCATCAGAGAAATGCAAATCAAAACCACAATGAGATATCACCTCACACTTGTCCGCAGGGCTATCATCAAAAAGAATACAAGCAACAAATGTTGGTAAGGATGTGGAGAAAAGGGGATCCTCATAGACTGTTGGTGAGAATGTAAATTGGGGCAACCACTGTGGAAAACAATATGGAAGTTTCTCAAAAAACTAAAAATAAAACTATCATATGACCCAGGAATTCCACCCCTGGGTATATATCTGAAAAAATCAAAAACACTAGTTTGAAAAGATACATGCACTCCAATGTTCATAGCAGCATTATTTACAATCGCCAAGATATGGAAGCAAGCTAAGTGTCCATCAACAGATGAATAGATGAAGATGAGACACACACACACACATACACACACACACACACACACACACACACACACATATACACACAATGGAACACTACTCAGCCTTAAGAAAGAATAAAATTTTGCCATTTGCAGAGACATGGATGGACTTGGAGGGCATTATGCTAAGTGAAATAAGTCAGACAAAAGAAGACAAATACTGTATATCATGTATGTGGAATCTAAAAAAATACAACAAACTAGTGACTGTAACAAAAAAGAAGCAGACTCACAGATACAGAGAACAAACTAGTGGTTACCAGTGGTGGGTGTGGGCAATAAAGAGGTAAGGAAGTGGGAAATACAAACTACTGGGTGTAATATAGGCTCAAGGATGTATTGTACAACATGAGGAATATAGCCAATATTTTGTAATAACTGTAAATGGAAAGTAACCTGTTAAAATTGTATTTAAATTGTTTTAAATTAAAAATTTAAAATAAAATTTTTTAAAAGACACAACACGAATAACTGCTGTGTGACCTTGTGCAAGGCACTTAAAATCTCTGTGCTTCAGTTTTTTCATCTACGGGGATATTAACAGTGTCTATACCATAGGGTTTTGGTAAGTATTAAACTAGTTATACATACAAAGTATCTTGCACAGAGTAAATCCTATATAAATGTTAGTTTTGCTTACCATTACTATTTTTTTCTAATTTATCTAAAAGTATAGAAAAATAAAAATATTAAGTTGAACCATTTGAAACTGACTTTTTTTAAAGCAACAGCATATAGTTCAACTTATAATTTAAGACAATAATTCTTATCTCTGGCTACACATTAGAATTAGCTGAGGGAACTTTAAAACTACCAGTTCCAGGGCCTGCCCTCTCGCCCACCTCAGATGTATTAAGTTACAGTTTTGTGGTTGAGATGCTGAGTGTCATTTTTTTTTCAAAATTACCAGGTGATTCCAAAGAACAGCCAGAGATGAGAATTACAGCTGTTTCTTTACACACTTTTTTCATAGGACATACTGAGAAAATCACAACAATGTGATGTCAAAGAAAGCAGAGGGAAAGAGGAAGGAATGGTCAATGACGCTAAATGCTCCAGAGAAGTCATATAAAAGTGAAATTGCCTAATCATATTTAGGGAGGCATATTCACTTAGGTGTGCCTTGAGTTAATGACTGCCTCCACTGGAAAACACAGCTACTTGAGTACTGCTCCTGTCCCATTTCTGATACTCAGAAGTCATCCAGAGTATAGGATTTAGGTAGTCAGTTGTGAGAAATATACATAAGGAAAAAAATTTTTAAAGAAAACTTTTTTTTTTTTTTTTTTTGGCTGTACGCGGGCCTCTCACTGTTGTGGCCTCTCCTGTTGCGGAGCACAGGCTCCGGACGCGCAGGCTCGGCGACCATGGCTCACGGGCCCAGCCGCTCCACAGCATGTGGGATCCTCCCGGACAGGGGCACAAACCCGCATCCCCTGCATTGGCAGGCGGACTCTCAACCACTGCGCCACCAGGGAAGCCCAAGAAAACATTTTTGATCCACATTCTCCTGTCACTGTAGCAGAGCATGAGTAAACAGATTCATAAGTAAATAGACAAAGAAAAAGTTATTAACAGGAAATAAAATATATTTAAATTTTTACTAAGATTTTTCTGTGTACAAATCTGAAAGTATAAAATAGAAAGACAGCATATTTTCAAACATCTACTCTTGAGAAACAAAATAATTGTGCTGTAATCCAAAATTTATCATAGGACAAGAAGATCAACATCTACCAATCCATGAGAAACAGTTTGAAGCTGGCTCTCTCAAACTGGAATATGGAAATATTGTTCTTAAAGTATAACGGGTTATTTTAAGAAAATCTTTATAATGTAAACAGTTCATCATCAACAATATGAAATCCTTATCTGAACTATGTAATGGTTGAATCAACCAGGGAAAAGGGATCTCAAAAACCTCAGTCCTTAGTCTTGTACTCTTCAACATTTTTAACATGAAGATACAATTTTCTTAAAGTAAGTTTATAAAATCTGTGAATGATAAGGAAATTTTGGAAAGAACATAATTTGTATGATAGGATAAACATCCAAATAGATCTTGACAGATATGAATAACAGGCCACATCTAAGAGCATGAAATGAAATAATAAAATAATTGCTCATCTCATCTCTTTGGTTGGGCTAACAGCCCAGTCTCTATGCTCATATAGCACCTTGTGCATATCTGAATCCCAGACACCATGTTAAAATAATACATTATGTCATAAAATCCCACAGCATTTTTCAATTATAAGTTTATCTGCTACTGCCCCAGCACAATATATGCCTATTCATTCTTACACTTTAAATTATCTAGCAGAGTACCTAACACATTGATAATTTTTGCAGAGCTGAACAGAAATATAATTTAATATACTACTACAAAAATGAACAACAGGGGCTTCCCTGGTGGCGCAGTGGCTGGGAGTCCGCCTGCCGATGCAGGGGACACGGGTTCGTGCCCCGGTCCGGGAAGATCCCACATGCTGCGGAGCGGCTGGGCCCGTGAGCCATGGTCGCCGAGCCTGCGCGTCCGGAGCCTGTGCTCCTCAACGGGAGAGGCCACAACAGTGAGAGGCCCGCGTACCACAAAAAAAAAAAAAAAAATGAACAACAAAATAGAGTAAATAGATGGCATTAGTAAAACAGAAAAAGTGTAAAATGGACATGTGGAAGGGATATGAGCTGCCTTCAAATATTTGAGATATTGTCATAGAGAAGCAGCCATAGAATCATTCTTCATAATTACAAGGTAGTAGAATTAGTTAATGTGTAGTATTTACAAGGACATAGATAAGAATCTTACATCAAGAGAAATAAAAAATAAACCCTTAAAGTGGAAGTTATGGCCATGTATTGTTTTCAGTTTCCTAGCCATGATGTTTTATAATACATATTGGTGGCCACTTCTGGTAGAAGAAAATTGGATATCATTCATTTAGTCAATAATGTTCTCTGTGTTCTGGGTAGAGTGCTGTGCTCTAAGGACATAGAGCCCGTGGTTCTACGCTCAGGAAACGTACAATTTAATGGAGATACAAACAAGTAAATAGGCAATAATGATCATCTTGCGACAAATGCTACAGAGTGCAATATGGGAGTGCATACAAAAGACAACCTCCTCTTGGGAGATCAGGGGAAAATTCCTTTTCCTGTCTCTACAATTTGGAAAATTGAGGTAGGTGATCTTCAATTTCTTTGAAAACCTGATTTGTCTAGTTCCACACACCCCACCAGTTAGAGTATTATGTACTGAAAGAGTTAGACTACTTACCTTGAAAGTCAGTTAGAGGTTTGAAGATGCTTTTTGCCTGAATGATAGCCCTTCATGACACATATCTGTCACTCCTCCCTCTGTTGTGCCGGCAATACAATTTCTATTATGTATACACACATATAAGAAATGTGGCTATTTCTACTGTCTTTAATTACATTGATTGGCATGTGACAGACAATATTCTGAGGACATAGTAATTTTTTGTTTTCATTTTCTAACACTGTTATCTATTAAAATAGCAAAACTTAGAACCGCACAATTATGTTAAAATAAATAGATATATAGGATTATAAAAGTTAATAACTCAACTAAGGTGATAATCTAATGATAATTCTTACATGAGGGACAATAACAAAACATCATATATATATATGTGTATATATATATATATATATATATATATATATACTCTATTTTTTATACTTGAATGTTTTTATTAGTGATGTGGTCAGTTGTTTTTAATGAGGATTATAAAATGTGATCTATTCTGATTTTTATTTCTAAAATATTGAAATTGAAAACAATGTGTCCTAGAATTTTTTTTTTAAAAAACATGGAAATGCTAAGGAATAGCTTCTGGGTTCTTTGTATGATTCTAAGCCACAACAACATATTCTGAAAATCAAAATTTTTAAAGCTAAGGTTTTTTTTTTTTACACTTAACAAAAAAGTAAATGGATAAATGAACATATAGAGAGGCTGTTAAGGTCAAATTGAAATTTTCTAAATTTAGAAGCAGGTCTTCAAAAAAGGTTACACAGTTCACTGAATCAGCAATATGCTAAAGACATATTTCTATTTGAATGTGATTAAATAAAATAGTTAAAATAAAAATACTGTCCCTTCTATAACCTGAAGTTGGTTTTTATATGAGCTCAGATGGCAATTGCCATACTTCTCTTCAAGGTTCCTTAGATTTTTATAACACATAAACTAGCTCCTTGAGATTTATCACTTTCAAACTTGCAACAAAAATTTTAGGACACTGCATCAGAAGGATAGGTACTCTGATGTAGTAATTAACAGTACTTTCAGATATGTTTGACACACTTCTCCAAAAATACTGCAACATGAGAAATCTGGCAATTCTTTAAAACGTTTAGAACAATCTTGGCAACAGGATGTGAATACTTTAAGATGTGTTAAATAATCCATTCACGTTTACCTGTTGCTAATTGTGGCTTCACTTTCATCAGAAACATGGAAACTATCACAAACTCTGCTCCTCACGGTACATAGGTATTTTTAACTCTTGTCATTTTATTTTTTTCAGATCTGTATTCTGACTCTTAGCATTGTCCTGCTTTTTATATGCAATTACTATGTGTCTGGGGACAATGTATCCACTGCTGCAGGAAAGGGGAAAAGAAAAAACATCACCAACACCCAGCAAAAAGTTAGGAGACTTAAGCAAAAAAAAGATCAAACATATTCAATACTATGCTGCAAGATAAATTAAAAAAAAAAGGAAAAAGACATTTTTAAAAAGTAAAATTGCACCTCTAAAGAATGAGTAAAGGCAGAAGATGAAATAAGAAACGAGAAAATCGAAAAAATAAAGGCTCTTAATATATTAAGCTGAAGGTGAATAATTAAAAATATTAGTAGGACAAAGCACATTTCATGGTAACTAATTTGAAGTTAAAAATGAATAATTATATGTGAGCTTTATAATTAGATTGGACATATTACATAATTCTAGCTGTGTAGTCCTATGCCTTTTGTTAATGCCCAATTCTAATGTAAAAATAAGTAAATAATAGGTATTAAATATCCAGTATGATGTATATGAATGTAATAAATGGAGATATATATGTCAACTATTTTGAGTTATACTATCTAACGAATACTCTAGAGTATCCAAGTGATTAAGAAAAAGCAAAATTTGCTTGCATAGGTTAGCAATGCCTCTAAGATGTTATGTGACTACAAAAGTAAAACCAGCTATTCAGCATCACTCATAGTGATAAAGGAAGGAGAATTACAGGATCACAAATATTGAACAGAAAAAGTTAAAATCCAATATGGATATATTAGTAAAGCAATATCACTTTGCAAAATGCTTTAGGATATATATATATATTGATTCTACTCAACAGAAACTTGAGAATTTTCAATTATCTAATTAAATTGGGCCATAAATTTTGGCTGACAAGAAGTAAGGGTTTTAAAATATATACCCAACGAAAATTCTGAGTTATCTGGATTGTCTTTATATGTGGATTAACAAATGTCAATATCATGTTTGCCACATTTATCTTCTCTTCATTGTGTACAAACAAGCCAATGTCATGTATAAAGAACCCAGTTCAAGATCGTTGGGGCTTTCATTTTAGCTATCTTTTCTCTAATACTAAATTATATTACAAATTTAAAATTAAGCATCATATTTTATCATATAATTTTAATATTTTCATTACAGTAAAATATATAACAATGTATTAATGTCTTTCTAAATAAAATTACACAAAAATATTAAAAGATCAGTCTAGAAAATGCAATCATTAAATAAATTAATTAAATTTTAGTTCACTTTTTCAGAATTGTTTGTTTGAATCTTTAAAATTAGTTCAAAATTATCAGGAGCCAAAAAAAAAAAGTCAAAATCAATTTAGACTACCTCCCTCCCAAGGTATTTTTTGTTGTTGCTGTTAACATTTTCTCAAGCATATAACTAATTTTAGGTCTTTATAGTGAGTTTGGTCTATCAGGCATTAATGAGCTAATAAAAGGGAAAGATCCTAAAGTTGAAATTTCTTCAAAATTATAACTCAAATTATTACCTAAAAAATTTTCTATATTCCTGCAGAGATAGATAGATGATAGATTACATAGATATACAGATAGATAAAAAATTAGACAGATCAATAGATTGATGATAGAAAGGACATGCACACATACACAAACACACACACACACACACACACACACACACAGATCATGCACATATAAAAAGAGAGCTCCCAATATATTTAAAGGTAGGTCTATACTCATTATATATGAAAATAATCATTATTTTAATAAATAATATTTTCATCGTAGTATATATACAATTAAAACATGTAGTATAAAAGAATATTTTCCCCAAATTTTGGATTTTGTTCTTATATAATTATAATCAGGCCCAGTTAGGAAGTGTTGGGCACTCAATATACACTAACTAAAATTAAAATAACTGGATTAATTTATAAACTGTGCATTAAGTCTTTTCCTTTGGACACTTTTATATTCATTTGTTATTCATCTCTTTAGCATAGTTCTTACCTTTGGATTAATATTTAATATAGGAGTGTCCTTTCACTTTGATTTATGCTCTATCCCCTCCATACATTACTGTTGCTTATATATAACACCATCCCGCCCCCCATTGGGAATGATATAGTCCCAGCATTTTCTGGTGGAAGCATAAATCAATGGCCTCACTAATTCATAACAACTTCACTTAGTGTGTGAGATCCTGCTGACCCAACAAAGCAAACCTTACAGTTGTCTCCCACATCCTCCTCTTTCAGAATACCATGCTTGTATTCCACATATGGAGCAGAACAAAAAAGGTAGGGAAAAGACTCTGCTATTTGCCTCTGAGAAGCTTCTTTGACATTCTATGATGAGACCATGTGCCTCTTAGATTGTCATATATGGAGAGTTCTAAAATATATGCTATGTATCACACAGGAAAATGCACATTCTTTATCTTTATCATAGAAATTCCCTATATCATGGTGGTTATAACCAGTATCAATACAGCAGTCACCTAGACCTCTCTTTGGTTGTCACATATTGTTTTTCATTGAGTGCAGAAAAAGGTTAAGGTACAATCCAGAATCACTCAAGGTTAGTTGATCTTTAATAATGACACACTGACAGATGCCTGCCACAAAATGGGAGAGAGGGCAAATTTAACAAGCAGTCTACAAGTTGGGTACCCAGAGAGCTTACTTCAAGTCCACTTAAGCACCCAAACATATTCAACTACATGTTTCAAATCCCACAGATCTCAAATGGAAGTATTCTATTTGAATAAAGTTGGAGAAATATTTATATTTTACTGTCAGGTTCACAAGGGATTATATTATATATATTGTATATATAAAATCATTTATAATCTTTATAGCAATCTTGTGAGGTACTCAGAACAGGAATTCTCATTTAAAAAACTAAAAAGATGAAGTTCAAAAAGGTTAAGTAGACCAAGATATGAGTGTGTGTGTATGTATCTGTGTGTATATATAAATATATATTAATATATATATAAATATATATATATATATATGTATCATCAATACTTACTAGTGTCTTCTCTGTACTAGCCTTGCTCTTGTTGAGCTTACGGTCTATGGGAGGAGTCAATCATTTAATTAATTACTTCATCAAATATTGAATTATGCTAATGATAACTGTTAAGAATGGAGAATCCAAGAATCACACCTAGCTGTTGGACAATCATCAACAGGAAGACACTGGAACTCACCAAAAAAGATACCCCACATCCAAAGACAAAGGAGAAGCCAAAATGAGATGGTAGGAGGGGTGCAATCACAGTAAAATCAAATCCCATTAACTGCTGGGTGGGTGACTCACAGACTGGAGAACACTTATACCACAGAAGTCCACCCACTGGAGTGAAGGTTCTGAGGCCCACGTCAGGCTTTCCAACCTGGGGGTCCGGCAACGGGAGGAGGAATTCCTAGAGAATCAGACTCTGAAGCCTAGTGGCATTTGATTGCAGGACTTTGACAGGACTGGGGAAAACAAACACTCCACTCTTGGAGGGCACACACAAAGTAGTGTGCACATCCGGGTCCAGGGGAAGGAGAAGTGACCCCAGAGGAGACTGAACCAGACCTAACTGCTAGGTGTGGAGGGTCTCCTGCAGAGGCGGGGGGTGGCTATGGCTCACCGTGGGGACAAAGAAACTGGCAGCAGAAGTTCTGGGAAGTACTCCTTGACATGAGCCCTTCCAGAGTCTGTCATTACCCCACAAAAGAGCCCAGGTAGGCTCCAGTGTTGGGTTGCCTCAGGCCAAACAACCAACTGGGAGGGAACCCAGTCCCACCACCCATCAAGAGTCAAGGGGATTAAAGTTTTATTGAGCTCTGCCCAGCAGAGCAACAGTGAGCTCTACCTACCACCAGGCCCTCCCATCAGGAAACTTAAACAAGCCTCTTAGGTAGCCTCATCCACCAGAGGGAAGACAGGAGAAGCAAGAAGAACTAAAATCCTGCACCATGTGGAACAAAAACCACATTCACAGAAAGACAAGATGAAAAGGCAGAGGGCTATGTACCAGGTGAAGGAACAAGATAGAACCCCAGAAAAACAACTAAATGAAGTGAAGATAGGCAACCTTCCAGAAAAAGAATTCAGAATAATGATAGTGAAGATAATCCAGGACCTCGGAAAAAGAATGGAGGCAAAGATCGAGAAGATGCAAGAAATGTTTAACAAAGACCTAGAAGAATTAAGAACAAACAAACAGAGATGAACAATACAAGAACTGAAATGAAAACTAAACTAGAAGGAATCAATAGCAGAATAACTGAGGCAGAAGAACGGATAAGTGACGTGGAAGACAGAATGGTGGAATTCACTGCTGTGGAACAGAATAAATAAAAAAGAATGAAAAGAAATGAAGACAGCCTAAAAGACCTCTGGGACGACATTAAGCGCAATAATATTCGCATTATAGGGGTCCCAGAAGGAGAAGAGAGAGAGAAAGGACCAGAGAAAATATTTGAAGAGATTATAGTCGAAAACGTCCCTAACATGGGAAAGGAAATAGCCACCCAAACCCAGGAAGCGCAGCAAGTCCCATACAGGAAAAACCCAAGGAGAAATATGCCGAGACACATAGTAATCAAATTGGCAAAAATTAAAGACAAAAAATTACTGAAAGCAGCAAGGGAAAAATGACAAATAACATACAAGGAACTCGCATAAGGTTAACAGGTGATTTCTCAGCAGAAACTCTACAAGCCAGAAGGGAGTGGCATCACATACTTAAAGTGATGAAAGGGAAGAACCTACACCAAGATTACTCTACCCAGCAAGGATCTCATTCAGATTCGATGGAGAAATCAAAAGCTTTACAGACAAGCAAAAGCTAAGAGGATTTACCACCACCAAACCAGCTCTACAACAAATGCTAAAGGAAATTCTCTAAGTGGAAAACACAAGACAAGAAAAGCACCTACAAAAACAAACCTCCCAAAATTAAGAAAATGGTCATAGGAACATACATATCGATAATTACCTTAAACGTGAATGGATTAAATGCTCCAACCAAAAGACAAAGCCTTGCTGAATGGATACAAAAACAAGACTCATATATATGCTGTCTACACGAGACCAACTTCAGACCTAGGGACACATACAGACTGAAAGTGAGGGGATGGAAAAAGATATTCCATGCAAATGGAAATCAAAAGAAAGCTGGAGTAGCAATACTCATATCAGATAAAATAGACTTTAAAATGAAGAATGTTACAAGAGACAAGGAAGGACACTACATAATGATCAAGAGATCAATCCAAGAAGAAGTTATAACAATTATAAATATATATGCACCCAACATAGGAGCACCTCAATACATAACGCAAATGCTAACAGCTATAAAAGAGGAAATCGACAGTAACACAATGATAATGGGGGACTTTAACACCTCACTTACACCAATGGACATATCATCCAGACAGAAAATTAATAAGGAAACACAAGCTTTAAATGACACAACAGGCCAGATAGACTTAATTGATATTTATAGGACATTCCATCCAAAAACAGCAGATTACACTTTCTTCTCAAACGTACACGGAACATTCTCCAGGATAGATCACATCTTGGGTCACAAACCAAGCCTCAGTAAATTTAAGAAAACTGAAATCATATCAAGCATCTTTTCCGACAACAACGCTATGAGATTAGAAATCAGTTACTGGAAAAAAACTTAAAAGACACAAACACATGGAGGCTAAACAATATGTTACTAAATAACCAAGAGATCACTGAAGAAATCAAAGAGGAAATTAAAAAATGCCTAGAGACAAATGACAATGAAAACACAATGATCCAAAACCTATGGGATGCAGCAAAAGCAGATCTAAGAGGGAAGTTTATGGCAATACAATCCTACCTCAAGAAACAAGAAAAGCTCAAATAAACAATCTAAATCTACACCCAAAGGAACTAGAGAAAGGAGAACAAATAACACCCAAAGTTGTTAGAAGAAAGAAATCATAAAGATCACAGCAGAAATAAGTGAAATAGAAACAAAGAAAACAATTGCAAAGATCAATAAAACTAAAAGCTGGTTCTTTGAGAAGATAAACAAAATTGATAAACCTTTATCCAGACTCATCAAGAAAAAGAGGGAGAGGACTCAAATCAATAAAATTAGAAATGAAAAAGGAGACATTACAACAGACACTGCAGAAATACAAAGCATCATAAGAGACTTCTACAAGCAACTCTATGCCAATAAAATGAACAACCTGGAAGAAATGGACAAATTCTTAGAAAGATATAACCTTCTAAGATTGAACCAGGAAGAAATAGAAAATATGAACATACCAATCACAAGTAATGAAATTGAAACTGTGATTAAAAATATTCCAACAAACAAATGTCCAGGACCAGATGGTTTCACAGGTGAATTCTATGAAACATTTAGAGAAGAGCTAACACCATCCTTCTCAAATTCTTCCCAAAAACTGCAGAGGAAGGAACACTCCCAAATTCATTCTATGAGGCCACCATCACCCTGATACCAAACCAGACAAAGATACTACAAAAAAAGAAAATTACAGGCCAATATCACTGATGAATATAGATGCAAAAATCCTCAGCAAAATACTAGCAAACAGAATCCGACAACACGTTAAAAGGATCATACACCATGATCAAGTGGGATTTATTCCAGGGATGCAAGGATTCTTCAATATATGCAAATCAATGGGATGCACCATATTAACAAATTGAAGAATAAGAACCATATGATCCTCTCAATAGATGCAGAAAAACCTTTTGACAAAATTCATCACACATTTATGATAAAAACTCTCCAGAAAGTGGGCATAGAGAGAACCTACCTCAACATAATAAAGGCCATATATGACAAACCCACAGCAAACATCATTCTCAATGGTGAAAAAAAACTGAAAGCACTTCCTCTAAGATCAGGAACAAGACAAGGAGGTCCACTCTCACCACTATTATTCAACACAGCTTTGGAAGTCTTAGCCACGGCAATCAGAGAAGAAAAAGAAATAAAAGGAATACAAATTGGAAAAGAAGAAGTAAAACTGTCTCTGTATGCAGATGACATGATACTATACACAGATAATCCTAAAGATGCCACCAGAAAACTACTAGAGCTAATCAATGAATTTGGTAAAGTTGCAGGATACAAAATTAACGCACAGAAATCTCTTGCATTCCTATACACTAGCAACGAAAGATCAGAAAGAGAAATTAATGGAACAATCCCATTCACCAATGCAACAAAAAGAATAAAATACCTAGGAATAAACCTACTGAAGGAGGTAAAAGACCTGTACTCAGAAAACTGTAAGACACTGATGAAAGAAATCAAAGATTACACAAACAGATGGAGAGATATACAATGTTCTTGGATTGGAAGAATCAATATTGCGAAAATGACTATACTACCCAAAGCAATCTACAAATTCAATGCACTCCTTATCAAAATTATCAACGGCATTTTTTATAGAACTAGAACAAAATATCCTAAAATTTCTATGGAGACACAAAAGACCCCAAATAGGCAAAGCAATCTAGAGGGAAAAAACGGAGCTGGAGGAATCAGACTCCCTGACTTCAGACTATACTACAAAGCTTTAGTCATCAAGACAATATAGTACTGGCACCAAAACAGAAATGTCAATCAGTGGAACAGGATAGAAAGCCCAGAGATAAACCCATGCACCTATGGTCAACTAATCTATGACAAAGGAGTCAAGGATATACAATGGAGAAAAGACAGTCTCTTCAATAAGTGGTGCTGAGAAAACTAGACAGCTCCATGTAAGAGAATGAAATTAGAACACTCCCTAGCAATGTATACAACAATAAACTCAAAATGGATTAAAGATCTAAATGTGAGGCCAGACACAATAAAACTCTTAGAGGAAAACATAGGCAAAACACTCTATGACATAAATCACGGCAAGATCCTTTTTGACCCACCTCCCAGAGAAACGGAAATAAAAACAAAAATAAACAAATGGGGCTTAATTAAACTTAAAAGCTTTTGCACAGCAAAGGAAACCATAAACAAGATGAAAAGGCAACCATCACAATGGGAGAGAATACTTGCAAAGGAAGCAGCTGACAAAGGATTTATCTCCAAAATATACAAGCAGCTCATGCAGCTCAATAACAAAAAAACAAACAACCCAATCCAAAAATGGTGGAAGAACTACATAGACATTTCTCCATAGAAGATATACAGATTGCCAACAAACACATGAAAGGATGCTCAAGATCACTAATCATTAGAGAAATGCAAATCAAATCTACAATGAGGTATCACCTCACACCTGTCAGAATGTCCATCATCAGGAAATCTACAAACAACAAATACTGGAGAGGGTGTGGAGAAAAAGAAACCCTCTTGCACTGTTGGTAGGAATGTAAACTGATACAGTCACTATGGAGAACAGTATGGAAGTTCCTTAAAAAACTCAAAATGGAATTACCATCTGACCCAGCAACCCCACTATTGGGCATATACCCAGAGAAAACCATAATTGAGAAAGACACATGCACCCCAATATTCACTGCAGCACTATTTACAACAGCCAGGTCATGGAAACAACCTAAATGCCCATTGACAGATGAATGGATAAAGAAGATGTGGTATAATGGAATATTACTCAGCCATAAAAAGGAATGAAATTGGGTCATTTGTAGAGACGTGGATGGACCTAGAGACTGTCAGACAGAGTGAAGTAAGTCAGAAAAATATATATATATATCGTATATTAATGCATATATGTGGAATCTAGAAAAATGGTAAAGAAGAACCGGTTTGCAAGGCAGAAATAGAGACACAGATGTAGAGAACAAACATATGGACACTGAGGGGGGAAAGCAGGGGTGCAGGTGGTGGTGGTGGTATGATGAATTGGGAGATTGGGATTGACATGTATACACTAATATGTATAAAATTGATAACTAAAAGTACCTGTTGTATAAAAGATAAATAAATAAAGAAATAAAATTCAAATAAAAAGAAAAGAGATATATGATGAAGGACTGAGCGAAGGCAGGAAAGAGAAGAGATAGACACTGTAAATGTAGATACAGAGTAAAGTAGGGAAAACACATCACATGCCAGAGTCTGACATGAAATTTTCCTTATAAAAAAAGGAAATAATAAGTAATATTCCTATAAATTGAAAAAATAAAATCAAATCAGCAACTTATTGGCTAGAATACCAAGGCGGAACGGAGATGCTGGAAGCAGGCTTTAAAGACAAGAATAATGGATTCATTGTCAATAAGACCCTCCCTCTCTATCTACCCTCATAGCCCATCTCACCTTGCCTGTTTCCCTTTACGTGGTATTTGCATCCTCTCTTATTCAGGTAGTGGTAAGCATGCCTCCCAGGAGTCCATGTGTGGCCACTACAGCAGGTCATGTATCTTTTTCCCGACATACAAGTACATTCAAAAGAGATTTACTGAGTTCCTACTATGGGCAAATCACTTCTTTAGATGTTAGTGATACAGAGTCAAATTTAAAAAATAATCTTTCTGTGTTCATGAAGCTTCCATCTAGTGGAAGGAAGAAGAAAATTATTAAAAAATAAAAATACAATATGTCAGATGGTGATGAGAACTATGGAGAAAAAAAGGAACCTAAGAATGTGATCTTATTTTGAAATAAGGTCTTTGTAGATGTAATTCGTTAACATGAGGTCATACTGGTTAGGATGGACCTTAAATCCAATGACTGGTGTCCTTATAAAAAACCTATGTGAAGACACAGAGACACACAGGGGAGAACCCTATGTGGCAAGAGAAGGAAAGATTGGAGTGATGCATCTACAAGCAAAGGAATGCCAAGTCTTGTTGGCAACCACCAGAAACTAAGAAGAGAACGTGAAGGATTCTTCCACAGCATCTTCAAAGGAAGCATGGGCCTGTTGACATCTTAAGTTCAGACTTCCAGCCCCAAGGAATCTGACAGAATACACTTCTGTTGTTTAAATCATCCAGTTTGTTATACCTTATTACAGCAGCCCTAGGAAACTAATAGAGAGGTCCTCTTATTTTACAGAAGATACTAAGATATGCACATTCCAGGTTTCCTCTTCATGCCATTTAGTAGATAATGCCAGACTACCACCAGAGAGTCATCTCCCCAAATGTCCTGTCACTTCATTGAGCAGAGAATCCTGACAAGACAGCACGGGCCTCAGTTCAAGGGAGTGCAGGGCTGTACTGCTCAACTCAGTCTGGGGTCTTCCATCTATAGATTCACCCAGCGCTGTCACCGAGTTCAAGTAATCACTGCAGTGCTGGCTGGACATGCCGAACTCCTGGCTCTTTTCCTTAAAGCAGCCGGTCTCAGCTACCTAGTCACCAGGAAAGTTGCCCGGATCCTCCAGTAGGTGGCTGATCAGAGATTAGATGTTTTCACTGTTCTCAAGAGGCACCCAGGTGTTCAATGTTTCTCAGCCCTGATGCGTCCGTAGGGAAGCCTTCACGCTCCACTCTGTGTATTGGGACAGTCTTGCTCTCAGGTGTACTCTGTTTGCACAATCTTCATACTAACTCTTCCTCCACTCCAGCAATTCAGCTGTGTTATCCAATTCATCAGTTTCTATGGGGAGAGGTAGTGAGAATCCTTTAGTTTCAGTGAGCTACTACCCCTTCCTCTGATAATGAGGGGCTGCTGCCCTCAGTGAGCCAGTCTCCTGTCTCCTCTCAGCTCAGACTGCTGCTCCATCAGGTAATCTATGGAGAGATTTTTTTTTTATGGGAGGAAAACCCAAAGTTTGTTTTCACCTAGTCGTATTTTAACGGGAGACAGAGGTAGCAATCCCAACTTTGCTGCCTATGTGAAGAACTTGGGAAACATTGGTCAGTTAACCTCTCTATGGAGACTAATCCCCAAAATATTATCCTACAAAATGTGAGGAAAGTACCCCAATCGCTGCTTCCCAGAGTCCCATAGGAAGTCAGGACTAAGCACAGCTAGGATGAGCAGGCTCTGAGGGGAGAGAAAGATGAATGGATTGGGACAAGGGATTCCAATAGCTCAAGACCCTAATTTACTGATGGAATTTCACTACTGGGGACTCAAATCTTCTTCATCTGAGGCCAAACGAACTGCCAAAGGCTAAGAGTTGTATCCTAGTGTCCAAGTGTTCTCCACGCCTGGCTGTGGATATAGTTAGGCTTTAGCTCATGACGGACAACAGCAGGGAAAGGAAGTAAAGATGCAGACTCTGAAACTAAGGTGAATTAGTCACACTTGGGCCTATGCTAAATGTCAGTCCCATGCAGAAAATCATGGAACAGCCTCAAGGAAAAACTAAATTAAGATTCTAACAGTCACATGGTATGGGTCACTCAGATATAACAAATTCAAATATTCTTGTAGCTTCCAGATTTTCTAGGGAGAGAAAAGCTAAAACATCATTTTCATTTTGTTTAGTAAGAACCAGAAAAGGAAAGTGATCTCTCAAATATACATAGCAGAGCAGATGTACCACATTTTGTATCCAGAGTTACTCCAGTGTAACAGGTAAAATCTTTTTGAAATACCTATGCCCCATCTGCCATTACTAAATCCAGGAAAAGGAAGATGCCACCCTAGCAAGTATGACATAAGTGATTTTTCTGAACAGACAGAAAGAGGGAGGGGAAAGCCCAATCTTCTTTCCTTAGTGATTGCAGAATGAAGACAAGAAAGTAGAGGAGAAATAGATAAGAAGGCATATCATTCCCAATCACCCTTCTTTGCAGTGAACTCATGGAGAGGGACTGTGTTGGAGTGTTAGATGGGTTAAGATGAAAGTCATTGAATAGAGGGGGTTTGTGCTGTTTTTCCACTTGGAATTATAGCAGAAGTCAGTTTCACAGAGTATTACCAAAACAACCCAGGATAGCCCCAGGGTTAGGGAGATGAAGTCCTGACCTCCCCTCACTTGGTCTTCCTAGAATCCCATTTGGTGCAAAAAGTATTGGCAGGCTTCTGTGGGGGGAGATCATTGCAATGAGTGGTATTTGTTATTTATCTGAAATCCACAGGGTATACCTAAGGTTAGGGAGCAAAGATAAGTTACAACAGGACCTCAGAGGGGACTGATGTGAAGCCAAGACAGCAGGAAAGACTCCTAACCAACGTGAGAAATAACTACACAGGCAGGAGGTCCCTGCTATAGTCAGAGGATGCTAGCAGGACACTCAGCCACCAGGTAAGACCATCATTGCAAAGGTCAGAGAAGCCAGAAAAATCAAGCAAAGGCTTGTAGATGGAAATATTGAGATGTGTACTGCCTTCCTTGCTGCCAGATTACATAGCACCCGTGACACACACGTCACCCTGGAAAGAAGCAGGGAAGAGGAGGAAATCTACAAGACTGCATTATTCAAAAAAGACAAATACATGAAGAGACTGAATTTATGAGACTGAATTTATCAGACGGATCAAATTTAGTTTCATGAGTTTGTTTTTTTGTTTTCTTTTTTCCCCTTGCTGCACTGCAAGATCACATCAGATGTAGAAAACAAAGCATCCACATTGAGACTGCACACCAGAGTGCACCTCAAGTTATCTGAGATCGTAATACATGATAAAACAAAAGCAGACTACCAACGTTTCTTGCATTACTACAGGGGTTCTTGAGTTTTTCAAGAAAACACTGTCACAATGACCACTTGCAGATTTAATTCCATACTTTTAGGAACTAACAAAATAAAGGTGAGACAAAAGAAGTTGCTGAAGGCACAAATTCAAATTTCAATCAAAAAAAGGATAGGGCAGGAAGACAAGGTACTATCTCCAGATTCCTTTCTAAATGTTACTCTTAATTGCTTCAGATTAAAACCATGTTAAAAGCATTTTAGGGGCTTCCCTGGTGGCGCAGTGGTTGAGGGTCCGCCTGCCGGTGCAGGGGACGCGGGTTCGTGCCCCCGTCCGGGAGGATCCCGCATGCCGCGGAGCGGCTGGGCCCGTGAGCCATGGCCGCTGAGCCTGTGCGTCCGGAACCTGTGCTTCGCAACGGGAGAGGCCACAACAGTGAGAGGCCTGCGTACCGCAAAAAAAAAAAAAAAAAAGCATTTTGCATAAAATTAGCCATTCGCAATGAAAACTGTCAGAACTCAAATAGATCAACTTTCTAAGGTCTCTCTTTCCAGAGGGTAAATAGTTGCTAAATATAGTGCCAGCTTTAAACAGTTGGTCTGATATAAGAAAAGAGATCCTCTGAGTTTGAAAGGAGCATGAGGTAACCTATTTGGAAGATTCAGCAATACATTCTAAAGAAGTATTTTGACAAATGTCAGCTGGTGGTAGAAGTAAAAATTGATCAGTTGAATCTTAAGTGGAGTTGATGTGTCTTCTACATGTTAAATTCTTGCGATTTTAATCAAATGATTTATGTAAAAAATACTGCACTAATATATACCTTACAAGGACATTCATATTTAAAGCACACGATTATCTGCAATATTCAATCAGCTTTTTATTCTGTAACTAGAATGTGGTGGAAAAGAATAGAGGCTTATTTTATGTGAGCAGCAAGTAATTTTCACTAGAGAGGTACTTTACTATTCCATATCTTTCTCCCTAAGGCAATACAAATCACTGTGTTAAAAAATTATAAATTTCAAATTAAATGGTAATATTTAAAAATAGCATAGAAATGTGAAATACAAGTGGAATAATTTTTAAGGAAGAGAAATATGCTTCTTCTTCAATATGTCTAGTCGTGCAAGCCACTCTAGACTTCTAGACATTATTTTTACAAACTAAATTAGAAACAGCTCACACAACTCTAAGGCTATTCATGTGCTGAATTGTGCCCTGCTCTTGCTGAGAACCCAAAATCCAGCATCAAATTTCACACTGATTAAATGCAAAACAAATATGTGTTGACATGATTCTATTTGTCTTGAAGGAAAATATTTCCTTTTTATCAAGTGTATATGTACATATAGTTCAAAATTAGAAACTCTTTCCAAAACCAGTTTTTTAAGTTGGAGTTATTTAATTGGGAGTCTATTTTCATTCCAGTTATTTTTTCCCCCAGTAGGTTAAGTAACACATCATTTTAGAGAATTCTAAAGACATTCTCATTATAAGTAGTACTTAGGATTTACAAGAGGTTAGGGGAATAGCTTTTTAATCTGGTAATTGCTTTTATGTGTATTCACTGCCCTGTTGCCCCAGAAACTCAGTGAAATGCTACTTGCTCCCTGGAGAAATGATCAGATCTCCATATTGATAAGATACCACATATATCCAGTTTTAACTTTTTTAACATTAATTCCAGGGAAACAAGAACAATGGTAATGAGATTTCTTTAAAACTTGGCTTTATTCCTCATTTCCTTGGCTAGTGAATGACCTGAGAGATTGCCTCCTCCAGCCCTGCCTCTGCCTTGTGTGGTATCTAAACAATTCAAAAAAGAAGCCTTCTACCTTTCCCAAACCTATTAATTTTATGGCCTATATCCAAGCAAGATGAATATGACTTCCTTAAAATTAAAGATTTTAAAATGTCACCCTAATTGCACTATCAGCTGGATTTCACAAATAAATTAATAAATACAAAAGTTAAAGTGCATTAAAACAGATTATACAGGTTTTGTTTATAAAGCAGCCTTACCCTTTGGAATTTTCACTTTTTAAACATGAGCTATTCTCAGGCACTGCTCTGTGTCTGTACTGAGCTAATTTCAGAAACAATCAGCTGCTTGCAGCCCCTCCATATGTCTACAAATATCTGTAGGTGTGAAAATGTCATAAACAAAAGAAAAAGTTCCTATATTAAGCCCACACACCTTACTGTGAAATGAATTAGATCAGAAAATGAAAATCAAATTTTCCATTAAGTATTTCTGCAGCCAGGTTATTGAAGCATTTATTGTTCTTGAAGCAAAGAATTTCAGATAAACAAAAGAGGCCCAAACTCAGAAATTATCAGGGTTTTTTCTTATCATTCTGTTTTTGTTTGGAACCAACAAAAGTCCACCAGCCTACTTTATTAACTGAGAAGCAAGAGAAAGAAAGAAAAGGAAAAACTCACACTTTAGAAAGGAACTCCCTTCCCCTATTACACTGAAAATTAAAATAACTGACAGAGGAGAATCAGTACCTGTTTATTTTTCTCCTCAGCTTTGCGCATATCACAACTACTGATGCTGAGGGTTATGGTGACTCTGGTTAGTCATCCTCAGCAAGGAAAATTTCAAAACCAAAGAAATCTAAGATATTCTTCTCTGACTTGCTGATTCAACTTTATATGAAAATTACTAGAAAAAAATCATTCCGGTCTTTTTGGTCACAGAAAATGAAACTGAAGATTTATATCCTGTAATAGGTAAACTGAGCATTACTATGAAAAATGAAGAGAGGGAAACGACCAAGCAAGGAGATTATTTACAATTAAACAAACAAAAGGATTGCTTTAAGAAATGTGTCTTGATCAGGGAATTTGGTGAACTCAGTTTCAAGTTATCAGCCAGAAAAAGAAAACAAAATTTCCTGAAACTTCTAGAGCTACACAATTTTAAATTTTAATGCTTTTCTTGTTGCCTCCCATTAAGTTGTTGAATGTCAGTGTACAAAAAGGAACTGTGGTACAAGACAGACTGACAATCACCTATTTCTGTTACCTTGGCCTCTGTAGTAAATGCTTATGGATTATATATTTGAGGAAACTCAAAATCTAGAGAGTATTGGGGAAAATGTATATGCATTTGGTAGAAATGATGCAATTCTACCACATTCTCTTTGCTTGCTCCAAATATTAAGTAAGTAAATTTATTGGAAAAATTCAATCTGAAGTTTATATAAAATCTATGCTTTAGGGAAAATGGAGATAAAAATAGTATTTTTTAGGTAAGTATATCCTCTGAAGGAGAGAGATGCCAACTTCCTAGTCAACAAAGTGGTGACAAGCTTGGGTATTGGTATCCACAGTCCTCAATTCAAGTACAGCTTCCTACATTCATAGCTGTATAATGGGGAAAGTTACCGAAGTTTTCTGAATTGGAGTTTCTGCTTATTCATGATTTTTTAAAATAACACTTTCCTCTTAGAGCTGTGTTATGGACGGAATGTTTGTATCCCCCTCAAATTCACATGTTGAAATCCTAACCCTCAATGTGATGACATAAAGAGGTAGAAACTTTGGGAGGTAATTAGGTCATGAGGGTAGAGCCCTCATAAATGGCATTAGTCCCCCTTAAGAGACCCCAGAGAGCTTTCTCTCTCACCCTTTCTACCAAGTGGGGACACAGCAAGAAGACAGTCATCTATGAACCATAAAGTGGGCTCTCACTAGACAGTGAATCTGCCAGTCCCTTGATCTGGAACTTCCCAGACACCAGAACTGTAAGAAATAAATTTCTGTTGTCTATAAACTACCCAGTCTATAGTATTCTGTTACAGCCGTCCAAACAGAGTAAGACAAGTTGTTACGAACATGACATTAAATTGCTTATGTTAATGTGTTGCACAGTATTTAGCATATAGTATGTGTGCTTTTATTTCTGGAATTGAGATTAACATAATTTTCAAAAGGATAATTTAGGTCACAATCATTGTATTATCAGTCAGTTAATAAAATGGCTCATATCAAAGGTCACTATAAATTTTATTTTATAAATATATCTGTCATACTTTTCTGTTATAACTCCCTTAGGACACAGTAATAGTAACAACAACAGCAAAAATCATTATATAAGAATGTAGGCCATTTTAGCTTTTCATAGAATCAGTAAAGCCCAAAACTTAAATATATCAAAAATCCTGTCTAGAATAATTCTTTTCATGCCGTTTCTCAGGTGAAATCTACCTACCTGCTTTTTTCCCATTTAATCAAATGTTTATTCAATGAAAGTATGTATAAAAACTTACAAATCTGATAACTCAACTATATATGAGATAGGATGATGGGATATTCCGTTTTTAACATATACGTACAGCACAGTTATTAACTGTTTTTCCCTTTCTGCTTCGGTCCTTATTTCTGGCTCCTGTTTTGTCGTGTGAGACCATTCTGGTATTGGCTTAAGGGAAGATTAATGGACAACTTTTATCACTTTCAGGCCAAGGGAGGAAATTTTAGGTGTTAAAAAAAATTGGAGACTACCTGTTAAGGTAGCATAGAAATTGCTTAGAAAATAACTTGAACTCATTCTGTGAATCTTGTTCTTAAAAACTTTGTGAAACTCCTTTGTAGCTCATGGGTTAATGTGATATCACAAATTTCTAATAAAATTTCAAGACCATATTACACAATGGTTAAAAACCACTGGGTTTAGATCAGATAGAAGTGACGAGCCTCCTAGTTCTAATGCTTCCTGGCTTGGTGATTTGGGCAACTTATTTAATCATCTGTAAAATGGGGATAATAAAAATCTAACTTAAAAGGACTACTATGTGGATGAAAGAAGATGATGTATATAAAAATACTACAATATGTCATATATAAATGCTGAACAATTGTAAGTTGCTGGTAATATTAATTTTTATAGTCTTTTGACTATATATTTAAAAAAATGTTATTAAGTTGCAAGCAAATGTGTTATGTTTTCTTGGAGAACTTCTAAGTGCAACAGGTAGAAAAGTGTTTTATTAATACTAGATACCCCGCTTTACATTTTCTCCATTCTTTGGCAAAAGAAGAAATCCATTTTTCTTCCAAAGCTACTTCTACAGAATTTCTGTTTCCTTGAGGCTCTTACTAATGGTCATCTACAAAAAGCTTTTTCTCAAAGGACCTTATGCTGAAAGTAGGAGATGAAATAATGTCTATTCATAAGTACATGATTACCAAATAGGGCAGTGTATGTTTTCATTCCCGTGAATCTATGTTGCACAGCCTCTTTGAAATTAATGTCTCTTGTATTTTCCATTGTTCTCAATTTATAGAAAGATTATATTCTGTTTTATAATCTATTGCTTATCCAACTTCCAGAAAATAGATAGCTGAGATATACTTGCTTTGAAAACATATATAGCTATATTTAGTACCACCACCTACATGATCTAAGTTTAGATCAATACAGGGGTCTCAAACTTCAAGTCCCAAATGTTAAAACAGTAAGTCTCAGAACTCATGCATACATCTGAACACTAAATTTCACAATGGAGTTCTAGGTATTTTTATTTTATTTTATCTTATTTTACCTACTCCATCTAACTTTAGGTCAGTCACTAGAGTTCTCTCCACATCTTATTATACCATTGAGTTGAAGGTGTAATAGAAGTACCAAGAATACTGAAATAAGCTAAATAGGTTACTCTTATAAATAATAAACAGTTGAAGAAGTATTACAAAGTGATATACCCGAGAATACAAATGAACAGAGTATTAATTATGCATCTGACTAAATCTGGCCACAGAAATGATGAAAGGAGACCAGTCAGAAAAGCTTCCTGAAAAAAATGCACCTTTGAAGTTGGAAAGGCAAGTGCAAGAAAAGGCCTGGAGGCAGAAACATAACAACATGCAAACCAGGATGAAGAGCTTAGATAGGGCAGAAGATTCCCCCATTGATTAACCAGACAAAAAACTTGATGAGTAAATGTAGAAAAAAATGAGCCCCTAGGATGCACTTTTAACAAGTAGTTTTTCATGAAAAGATCAGAAAATTAGTCTTTCCCCTAGCCAGTGTTAATTGAAAATGCAAAGGTCTTTCATGAGCTGATGCAGGTTTCTGAGCCATGTTGTTTTGGTTGTTTTTTTTCTGAATGGTGGCTATAGTATTTCAAAATGACACATGGCATTAGGTCACTGGAGGTATCCAGTTAAAAAGCAATCAGCAAACCATGTGACTGCAATTGTTTCCTCCACCCCACCTCTCAGAGAAGCCATTCCTGGATACCATTTGTTACCTGAATGATTTTACAATGTTGAAATTGTTTTGTCAATGTTTGCAAGCTTTCATGCTATTAGCTAGGTTTTCAGCAGAAAAGGGACTGGTTATATGTTCTTTTATGTGCTAAAGCAGCAGGCACCCACAAAATACAGCTTCATTGATAAATTGTTATCATCCTATGACTTTCAGATGTTAAGCATGCACCTGTTGCCTGCATTAGGAGGGCAAATTAACAGAAAAACATCAGTTTTGTTATATTTTTGAACTGTAGTGGTAAAATATATCAGAACTTGCCTGAAAATAACAAAACATTCTCATATCAATCATAAAACTCATGCTCCTCAGCTTCCTCAGACAGAGTTTCAATTTGCCCAGAAGAGAGATGGATTTCTCTCAGCCAGGTGAGATGACAGGTATGAACTAAATGAGCCCAATTTGGGGGCCTTGGCAGAGATAAGGTCTTCAGGATGAGAAGTCAGACTGGCACTTATGACTTTTATCAGAGACATACCTTTTGTACCAATATAACGAGTAAGTTCATTCAGAAAAATATCTGTGCAGTGATAGCAAGATAGATTATGCAAGAATGATAATGCCTGAAGGAGGTAGCTTTACCTTAGGATTTAGGAAGACAGCAAAAGGATTTGCTGAAAGTGACTAAATCACAGGTCTAGATAAGAATTCTAAATAACTGATTACAAAACATCACACAGAAGTATATGCAGCCACAATGGATCTACATTGACCTGTGATGTACGTGTGTATGTTCATCTGTGTGTACAGACATACTTCTAGTTTCTCCTCAATAAAGAACTAATGGAGACATTTAGTAAGTATTTTTCTTTTATAAATTTATTTATTTATTTATGTTTGGCTGTGTTGGGCCTTCTCTAGTTGCAGGGATTACTGCGTGCAGGCTTTCTCTAGTTGCGGCGAGCGGGGGCTACTCTTTGTTGTGGTGCGCGGGCTTCTCATTACGGTGGCTTCTCTTGTTGCGGAGCATGGGCTCTAGGCATGCGGGCTTCAGTAGTTGTGATACGCAGTCTCAGTAGTTGTGGCACACGGGCTTAGTTGCTCCGAGGCATGTGGGATCTTCCCAGACCAGGGCTCGAACCCGTGTCCCCTGCACTGGCAGGTGGATTCTTAACCACTGTGCCACCAGGGAAGCCCTAGCAAGTATTTTTATTCATCCTGTATTCTTCTCCTTCCACATTTTTAGAACCACCACTCTTCTTATAACACATCATTTACTGTAAGAGTAGCTGTTTCCTTATTTCAGGACTCCTTTTTCTATTTGCAGAAGTCTTTAGTCATTCTATTTGCAAAAGCTCATTTCCCATACAGACTCCATCAATGGATTGCATAAAGGCTTTGCTTATCTCCAATGTACTTTACAAAATGTGAACTGCCTGCTTTTCTTAATGAAGTGTTGGACGCTTCAGATCCCTACAATTCTGAGCACAGGATGCTGCATGGCTTCTGTCACAATCATAATTCTCTCTAGATATTTCTTTGCTAGAATAATTATATCTGACCCAACTATGGCAGGTATAAACCTGACTATGGTCCACACTAAAAACAAATCTTTCCTTCCTCATTCTCAACACAATGACCCTTCTTGCATCACTTTAGTCAATATTTCTGCACCAACAAGCCTCATAAAGAAATTCAGTGGCGTTCAAGTTTAATGACTCCAAACATACCAAGATGTAGGCTGACACAGGATAATTTTACTTTTCAAAATATTGAGAGTTTCGATCAAGAATAAAATATTTAGGAGGAAATACATAAGTTATAACTGAATATTTTGTCCACAGAAGAGTCATCTATAGTGAAAGAAGGTAAAGATGAAGAAGAAAAATAATATACTAAACAAATTAGTACAAGACCTCATAAAAACACCTACAGTTTAATTATAGAATTAGGGCTACCTTTCCTTAATATTTCATCATAAGTTAGATATATTTGTCATATACTATATAAGTTGAATCTTATATATAAGATTATATCAATATATTGTAAAATTTAGTCAAAGTGGCCAGTTCTAGAAAATATATTATCAGAGCTGAAGGAAAGCTGAATTGTAACTGCCTACAAGGTATGGAGGAGGGGACAATGGAAAACAAGCTGATTTTCATCATAAAATGTGTCAGGTGCAGAAAGTAAGATGGAGTTAACAGAAGCATTCTTTAAAAGCCTGTTTAATGAGGAGTTGTACTCCCAGATTGCTCCCCTCCCCAGCCCACTGTCACCTAACATAGCAGAAGATGGGAGGTTTTACCTCTGCAGTTGAAGGAGACATGGTCTGAATTGAACTTTGAGGCAGAGCTGAGGGTGGGACTGGATAACATTCTGGAACCAGGCACATTAAGTAACAGTTTGCACATTAAACTTTGATACCCCTTCCTAGTCCCTGTACTTTTCCCAGAATGTTTGTAGGTTGGTTTATACCATCACAGGCAGAAGAAAGAAAAAAATGTCCCATAGAAAGACTTATAGATACTATTATTTGGGGATTCCTCACTGAAAGGACCAGATCCTCTTTGGATCACCTTCCTGTGAAGCATACCAATTGATAAGTTTCTTTTCTGAACAGAAAACTTCCACTTTTCCAGCCATATTATTTATATTTTCAAATAACACTATGATACAATATTATGTTATAATTATTGTAATAATTTTAATGAGACAAGTTGTCAAAACATTTAGGAACTGTTATTGTTTTGAATCGTTCAGGAGCACTTAGTATTGTGATCGATAGTTAAAATATTCAAGATAATTCAACTTAAAATAATTTGTGGTTTACTAGTCATGTAAACTATTTAAATGTTTGAGAAAGTGCTTAATAAAATATGTTTTTTTAATTGGGTATTACATATAAATAGTAGCTGTATTCTTCTCACATGCAGAGAAAGGCCTCTTGAGCAACATCAACCCTAGAGACAATTAACAAAGCTCAACAAAAGCACGTGAGACAAAGTTCCGAAGCAGTTGGGGGGGAAACACTGCTTTTGAGATAAATGTCTATAGAATATCCAGGCAGAAATACCCAATAGTTAGCTGAAAATACAGATAATATGTATCTGGAGTTTATAAGTGATGTTGGGGGTGAAGTATCAGTGCCAAGATAGTAGTTATAGTCAAAAGAGTTGATGAGATGTTCTAGAAAGGTGGCATTTGAAAGCCCTAGGATTTTAGTTCAATCTTAGTTTTTCTGGAAGTACCTTAATGGCAATGTCCTCAAACCTAGTACCACATAGAAGTGAACTGCTATTTCAAAAATTCTAAAAGATCAAGACTTGAATTCAGGCAATTTAGGATATACTTATTAGTAATAAACTTGTTATATGATCTTGAACAGGTATTTTCCACCTGTTGGATTCAGTCACATTATGAATTGAATAATTATGTTTTACTAGGTAGTTTCAAAGAAAACTCTTCTATTCAATGATTCTATGAAATCTTATGACATAAACAGCATAGAACTCTAATTTAGCCCTGATCACAAGTCAGAAATTAACTGTCACAAGTTTTGATATTTCCATATCACAATGATATTTTTAAAAAATGGACTTGAGGCTATGGGGAGGGGGAAGGGTAAACGGTGACAAAGCGATAAAGAGGCGTGGACATATATACACTACCAAACGTAAGGTAGATAGCTAGTGGGAAGCAGCCGCATAGCACAGGGAGATCAGCTCGGTGCTTTGTGACCGCCTGGAGGGGTGGGATAGGGCGGGTGGGAGGGAGGGAGACGCAAGCGGGAAGAGATATGGGAATATATGTATATATATAACTGATTCATTTTGTTGTGAAGCTGAAACTAACATACCATTGTAAAGCAATTATACTCCAATAAAGATGTTAAAAAAAAAAAATGAGTCGGGCTTCTTAGTATTGAAATAATGCTAAAGTATTATTTTAGTGGCTCTAATTTTAGTGACACTATTATTAGTAATCTATATTAACAAAACCTTTTCTCTATAAAATTTAATGTGTTTTCACCTGGAAAAATATTTATACAATATTAAAAAGATTAAGAGGTCTTGATTAGAGACACAACTATTCAGTCATCTCTATTTATAATTTCTATGAATTATAGTTTTATATATATACAAATTCTAAGACAGATCCATTATCTAATAAACCCACCCCTTTTAGTTAGAAAATACTCAGCTTTAACTCATTATTACTAAATTCAAACCACAAGTATAGTGATGTATCTTCAGTTCTAAATATTTTTTAAATTTTTGGTTATTGTAATGCTTAAACTTTTGGAATATCAGAGCCAGTATCCTTTGTTACAGTTATTCATTATTTTTATAGCCAAACTAAGAAAATTAATATATGCTATCAGATCATAAAAATGATAGACTTGTATCTATCATTTAGACTATAGTTTTGTTCATCTGAATATAAAAGTCCTTAAGCAACAAGATTTTTCTATTTGATTAACTACCCAGAGAAAATGAAAGCCTGAAAATCTTTTTTTGCACTACTGTAGAAAGCTAGGTGTTTAAAATGAAGAGCATGATTTACTATAAAAAGACTTCTGAAATTATTCATTAAAAGAATACGATAAGGTATATTTTAAAATGTCTTCTTTCAGCTGAAAATTTTCACCTAATTTATTCAACTATATTTCTGAAGACAAAGTATTATTGTATTCCTCCATCCTGTCCTTTAGGAAACAAGTGCATTAATGTCTATTATTCATAGTTATTCTTCTAGATTTGAAAGCATAGTGCAATGCAATACTGACCTGAATTGAATAATGCACATGCAAGTGCCTTTACTTTCATCTCCTTACCCTCACTGTTTTTTGTCTTCAAAGTTATCTCATGGCAGCATTTGAATATGGAAAGCTACATTGCACAGTTTCAATCTGACAAAGAATGCAAAGCATTTGAGGTAGACTGACAAAGGGAAAGATTGCACGATCCTTAAACTTGAAGGAATCAGGAATAAAAAGAAAAGAAACATAACAATGGAGAGAAAGAAGATGAGAATAACCAGCTGGCAATAGAGAAATCAGATTTTACTTCTAAATCCATTTTTGATAACTTTTTGTATATTGCTGAATTTTTATATAATTTCATGCATAGAGAAAAGCTGCAAGAATAGTACAAGGAACTCCTCATACCTTGTATCAACATTCAACAAATTTTTTTACATTTTGCTCAATTTGCCTTATTAATTCATCCTCTTCTATCTCTACCCACCACCTCTCTTCTGTCTCATCTCTCCCCACCTCTCATGTGTGTGCACAAATACACACATACACATATGATTTCTTCTGAGTTTTTGAAATTAAGTTGGAAACATCATGTCCCTTTACTCTTACATTATTCAGTGTACACTGCATAAGAACAAGACCACTGTCTTAAATAACCCATAATTCAATGAGCAAAACAGTAAAATACAACATGGATTCAATACCATTATTTAACACATAGTCCATAATCAAATTTTACTAATTGATCCAATAATATCCTATATAACTATTATTTTTCATCTGCCCAGGATTCATCCAGGACTTTGTATTACATTTATTAGTCATGCCTCTTAAAACTCTTTTTGTCTGGGACAGTTTATCAACATTTCATTGTCTTTCTTGACCCTGACATTTTTGAAAAGTTGAGGCAGTTATTTGGTAGAAGAGCAGTTTAGGTTGTCTGATGTCTCCTGATGAGAGTCGGGTTATATATTTTGGCAAACTTTATTTATGTCCTTCTCAGTGCATCATATCAGCAACACATGACGTCAGTTGTCCCAATTTTTTAATGTCAACTTCGATCAGTTGGTTAAGTGATGTTTATCTGGTTTCTTCACTGTATTTTTCACTTTGTAATTGATAAGCAATCTTAGCAGAGATACTTTGATACTCTATAAATAGCCTGTTCCTAATCAAACTTCCACTCACTAATGTTAAATCATTTTGATTTTCTAACTCTATCATTCCTTCCACAGTTATTATTCAGCATTCTTCTATAAGGAGCTTTTCCTTCTCCCTCATTAATTACTTTATTTATTGTGTTATATAAGTATAAATTCTCAGAATTTTTCATTAGTCAATGACTTATAATTCATTACTATCATTATTTTATGCTAAAGATTGTATAATTGAAATGTACAAGGAGAGAACTTAAATGTCTCACAAAAAATAGTATATATATATATATATATATATATATATATATATATGAGATGATAGATGTTTTAATTAACTTGATGGGGGAATCTTTTTGCAATGTATATATATATATTTTTATATATACATATATATATATATAAAATCATCACTTGTACACTTTAAATATCTTACAATTTCAATTATACCTCAATAAAGCTAGAGAAAACAAAGAAAAATCTCAAATAAATAAGCTAACTTTACATTTTAAGGGATTCTAAAAGGAAGAAGAAACCGAGCCCAACTCTAGCAGAAGGAAAGAAATAACAAAGATCAGAGCAGAAAAAAATAGAGACTAGAAAAACAATAGAAAAGATCAACAAAACTACGAGTTGGTTTTAGAAAAGATAAACAAAATTGACAAATCTTTGGCTAGACTAAGAAAAAAGAGACAAGACTCAAATAAATAAAATCAGAAATGAAGGAGAAGATATTACAACTGACCACAGAAATTTAAAAATCATCAGGGAAATGCAAATCAAAACCACAATGAGATATCACTTCATGCCTGTTAGAAATGCTATCATCAAAATGAACACAGATAATAAGTGTTGGCAAGGATGTGGAGAAAACAGAATCCTTGTACACTGTTGGCGGGAATATACGCTGGTGCAGCCACTATGGAAAACAGTGCGGAGGCTCCTCAAAAACTAAAAATGGAACTACCATATGATTCAGTAGTTGCTCTTCTAGAGTATATCCAAAGGAAATGAAATCAGTATCTTGAAGAGATATCTGCAATCTCATGCTCATTACAGTATTGTCCACCAATAACAAAGATACGGTTATCAACCTAATTTTCCGTCACAGATGAATGGATAAAGAAAATGTCATTCTAATATAAACTATTACTCAGTCTTTAAAAAGAACAAAATCCTGTCATTTGTGACAACATGAATGAACATGGAGGACATTATACTAAGTGAAATAAGCCTGGCACAGAAAGACAAATGCTGCATGAGCTCACTTATAGGTATAATCTAAAAAGGTCAAACTCATGGAGCAGAGGATAGAATGGTGTTTGTCAAGATCTAGACGGTGGTGAAAATGAGATGTCAGTCAACGGGTACAAAGTTTCAGTTACGTAGATAAGTTCTGGAGAGCTAATGTGCAGCATGAGTATAGTTAGTAATACTATATTATATACTTGAAAATTTCTAAGAGAGAGATCTTACGTGCTTTCACCACACACAAAAAAGTGAAAACTATGTGAGGTGATGGATGTATTAATTAGCTTGATAGTGGTAATCATTTCACAATGTAAATGTATATCAAAACATCATATTATTCATTGTCATCAAATGTAACCCAGAATTTTGAGGTAAAACCTAAGGATGTCTTCCAACACAGCAGCAACATTAGGTGTTACACTTCTTTTGTATTTATTTTAGTCACCATCTTCATCCTCTAACTCATTTAACATGTTAAACGATTACTTTTCAGTGATTATACAGTGGTGTTTGGTTATAATCTATAACTAAAGCACTTTGACTATAGTATGTTTTATCTCTATTGATTTGAACTGATAAAAACTGAGTGTCTGCAAACAAGATGGAGATACTCTTATTGCCATCTATGCAGTGTGAGGTAACCTCAGATTCAATTTCAGTAATGAAAATTGAATTTAGAAATTCAATTTCTAAATTTACCAAATAGAAATTTACCAAACTGCAAAGCAAGCATGAATTGGCCCCATTGCTGTAACTGTTCTGAAAAGATAAGAACATGAAGTTTCAGTAGACAGTTTGCTTAAAAGCCCTGCTCTGCGACCCCAGATAATTAAAAGTGATTTCAGTCTGTCCATGTTAGCCAGTCTCTACTCCACCCCACCTGAAAACGCCACCTCAAAATTATACATGTACCAGTCCCAATCCTATAAAACTTTCTTTGTAACTTTCCAAGACCCTGTATTTATTTGTTGGCAAGATTATTAATAAAATCAACTTGTTTTTTGGTAATGGTTTTCCTGGTGATTTTTGTGGAGGCTTTTACAATTTCATGAGGCTCCACGGTAATCTATCTACCTTACATGGCTTAAGACCTTTGATTTGGGCCTCTGTGGCACTTCCAAGACCCACCTGAGCCACTCTTACCAGAAGCCTATCCTAGGCTGCTGTGGTGAATAACTTTCTAGCAATATATATGACTCTGATTTTTATAAAGTAAGCCCTCTGCTCCATTTAACTTGTATCCTCAGAATTGGTCCTTCAGGAATATTTTAACATCTAATTAAAATAAATACTATTTTCCTTGGTGAAAACTGCCTACTGTCACTTTTGCATCCTTATTTGTCATGTCTAAAGAATGTCATTCTCTGTTGTGCACTGACATAAGGAAACTCATAGGATAGAAGACAGACATACTACCTACTAAGCCTATTCTCCAAAACTTCCCTGAAGACTAATAAAAAGTTCTCCTTGGACTGTCATCCTTCCTACAACGAACTATGCCTTAAGTCACCATCAAAACTATTAAGAATCCACCTCATGTTGACTTGTGTCGAGGACCTTAATCTTGGAGAAATTGTGTCCCCACAAATTCTGCCTGTCAGGGGCCACTAACTGGTTAGTTGGTGTCTAGACATGGCCTGATCATCAGGATTGGGGGAGAGGGGACTCGAGACATGGAATATTATAAGCAGACACTTTTAATCAACTGCATTTGTTATTCATGGGTATGTATAACAGTAAATATAAACATTTCCTAGAATCAGGTTCTTAAATGTGTTCACATCCCAATCTCACTTCATGTACATATCACTCTAAATGGCATAATTTTTTATCAAGGACCATTTGGAATTATAGTAGCCATTTTGTGGAACATCTGATATATCTAATATTATATATCTTTGAGGTGGACAATGAAAGAAAGGTAGTAAGATTCTAAACATCCAATAATCATTTTTCCAACTTTATTAAGGAATTATTGACAAATATAATTGTATATGTTTAAAGTGTACAATGGTGATTTGATATATGTATGTATTGTGGAATGATTACCAAGATCAAGATAATTAACACATCCATCACCTCATATAGTTAACTCTTTGCATGTTTGTGTATATGATGAGAATGCTTAAGATCTACTCTCAGTAACTTTCAAGTATACAACACTTAATTATTAACTATCCAATAATCATTTTTCAATTGATACGCAACAATCTTCAAAAGAAATACAGAACTCAAATTGGCATCCTCAAAGCTCTCTTTGGCAAAGTTTAAAAAGAAAGTCATTTCAATCTTAGATATACTACTCTCTATAGGCCTGTCTCTTCCACTTTATCTTGGACTACCTTCTCCTTATCCTTCTGCCACTCTTTCAGCCTCTACAAGAATGATTCTCTACGAAAAGCCTCTATAAGAATGTTCTTTTCCTCAGAAAATTCCCTAGAAGGAACCTTTCTAATTTCCCTTAAGGTCTAATAATCCTCAAATCAGGCCTATTATGCAGGTAAAAATTCAATATTTGCAGATGGAAATTCAATATTTGTTTCAGGCTGAACTTCGTGTCATTATCAAAGAATTTTGTAAACAAAAAGAAGAGAAAACTAAATAACACCCCTGTCAATTTTATCATCAGAGACTTATTGTATAGTAAATGGACTTTCAAAAGAGTCTTTTTAGAAGCCCCAGAAAATTTGTCTACCTATGAACAATTTATTGCTGAGTCGGTCGTCTTTGTTTGTACCATGTAAGCTTCAAAACAAAATGGAAGAATTGCCCTTGGTCAAAAATACTTATGGGCTAAAAACAACAGATAATCTATAAAATGTTCATATTGATATGTACAAACAGTCTAAATGACTGGTTTTCTTAAGGTAGACACCAAAGAAGGCAATAAAAATAAAAGGCATAATTATTAGAAACAAGAAGCAAAACATTTAATTTGCTAATTATATAATCATTTATGCAGAATATTTAATATAATCTATCAAAAATGCTACTAGAACTAATAAATGAGTTTAGCAATGGTGCAGAACAAAAGTTCAATACAAAAATAAACAAACAAAAAAATTGTACTTCAATATCTCAAGAATCATTGAGAATTGAAATAAAAGCCAAATTATTTTTAAAAATACCAATAAAAACATAAAACATTTTGTGATAAATTTAATATGATATGTGATGGACCTGTATAATAAGAACTATAAAATAATATAGAGAGAAATTTTTAAAAATGAAGAACTCTACAATATTCAAGGATTGGAAGACTCAGCATTGTTACACTGGAACTTCTCCCTAATTTGATCTAAGGATGCAACTCAAAACTATCAAAATACCAAGTTTTAGATAAATTGGCCAATTTCTTTCTATGAAATTCAAAGGGCCTATAATAGCCAAAATAATTTTCAAAAGTGAGTAAAATTGGAGGACACTGTTATTTTAAGATTTACTGTAAATCTACAGCAATCACATCACTGTGGTACTGCCGCAAGAATACGCATGTAGATCAATGGAAGTAAACGAAGAGTCGAGAAATAAACCAATATATACATGCTCAACTGATTTTCACCACTAAATTTACCGAGACAATTCAGTGGAAAAAGAATAGTCTTTTCAACAAATATTCTTCAACTAGAATAACTGAATATATATGGGAAAAACTGACTTTGAACTTTCCTTCACATTATATATGAAAATTAACGCAGAATTAATCATAGACATAAATGTAAAGTGGAAACAATAAAATGTCCACAATTAAATGTAGTAGAAATTCTTCTGCAATCATAGGGTAGATAAAGATGTCTTAAATAGGACAAAGCAGCACAAATACTAAAGAAAAATAATTGATAATTTTTACCTTATCAAATATAAGACTTCTGTTCTTTGAAAGACACTGTTAAAGAAATGAAAAGGCAAGCCATAGGCTAGTATAAATATTTGTAAAACATTTATCTGATAAAGGACTTAATCTAGAATATGTATTTTTAAAAGCTGAATTCAATAATAAGATGACAACTACTAACCCAATAAAAATGAGCATAAAAGTTAAACAGCCACTTCAACAAAGAAGAGATATTAATGACAGTTAAGCACATGTAAAGATGCTCAGGATCATGTATTTAGGGAAATGCAAATTAGACCCACAATAAGATACCACTATGTATCCATTAGAATAACACAGATTTTTTAAAGACTGAAAATGTCAAGTTTTGGCAAGCAAATGGAGCAACCGGCACTCTTCTATATTGCCACTGAAAATACATAATGGTACAGCCATTTGGGGAAAGAGTTTGTCATTTTCTTATAAAGATAAACATGCATCTACCATATGACCAAGCAATCTCCTTCTACATATTTTTCCATAAGACATGGAAACACACTTACCTCAAAGATTTGTACACCAATATTCACAGACTTGATTCCTGACTTAGTTTTATAGATGGCATTTACTTAAAGATTGAACAAAGAAAATACCAGGCTAAGTATGCAGTAACCATCTTTGTTTAACCTTTAGAATTCAATCCTTTACCAGAGGCTTAGCACAAATTCCTAGAGGAAGTTTTAGCTTTGTCTAGAGCCTGCCAATTTGCCAAAGAAAGAAAGTCAGTATCTATACTGATAGAAGATATGCCTTTGGGGTCGTACATGACTTTGGCATGCTATGGAAAAGGGAAAATTCCTTATAGCTGATGCCCTCAATACAAATATGAGGTAAATACAAGAATTATTAGAATCTTTTCCATTGTTGAAACAAATAGGTATCATTTAAATAGAAGTCACAATATAAAGGACAAACTCCGGAAACATGGCTGTTCAGTGAAAATATAATCAAGCCATAAGTATTAGCCAAATTTATATTTTTGAATTTTATAGCTGCTACTTCAAAAAAATTGAAATCAAATGTGCATTTAATTTGAATAATATATGTTAAACATATGTGACCAAAATATTATGATTTTAATATGTAACCAATACAATATTAATTCTATATTTTACATTTTTTCTTTTTATTAAGTATTCAAAACCCAATGTGTATTTCACACTTACAGTACATCTCCATTCAGACTAGCCAAAATTCAAGTTTTCAGTAGTCATATATGGCTAATGCCTACTGTATTGTACTGTATTATCCAAGCTCTAGGCACTGACATTAGACATGCCCTGGCTCTCATCACCATTCCAAACAAGCTCCCTTAACATAGACTGGCATAAAAAAGCCATTCAATGATTGAGGGATAAATCTATGAATTCTTTCAAAGAGTCCATTATAAAAGCTAAGCTTAGATTCTGAGAAAAACACCGTGAATGATCTGGTTGAATAATTCATAAAGATAAATTTTGTGATACCAAAACAGCTGAGTGTTGGTACCTGATAGCCTCAAATGGCTATTCATGAAAATTATTCATGAAAATTCCCATTATAAAAGACAAAAGTTGCTTACCACGGAACACTAATATTGATGAGTGATGATGTGGCTGGTTCACAACTCATAATCAACATAATTCTGGAAAAAAAAACATGAATCACTTGGAGATATCTTCACCTATTTGGTCTTGCATCTTCTTTAAGCTAAGTTAGTTAAATATTATAAGGGGGGCTTCCCTGGTGGCGCAGTGGTTGAGAATCTGCCTGCCAATGCAGGGGACACAGGTTCGATCCCTAGTCTGGGAGGATCCCACATGCCGCGGAGCAACTAGGCCCGTGAGCCACAACTACTGAGCCTGCGCGTCTGGAGCCTGTGCTCGGCAACAAGAGAGGCCGCGATAGTGAGAGGCCCGCGCACTGCGATGAAGACTGGCCCCCGCTCGCCACAACTAGAGAAAGCCCACGCACAGAAACGAAGACACAACACAGTCAAAAATAAATAAATAAATAAAGGAGATCCTTTAAATAAAAATTAAAAATATATATAAGGGGCTAATTCAGTATATTTTCCAAACTGTCTTATCTTCAAGAAATTAAAGCTGCTTTTCCACAACATCTCTCTTCTCCACCATTGCACAACCCTCAACCTGAATGTTCGGTATTTTGAAAAAGTTAACAAAGAAAGGCTACACATGAACCTGGCTGGAAAGAATCCTATCAAGTACTATTGACTACACACAGTAATCAAATTCAGTGAGTTGACACCTGGGTCCATATTCCACAATATAAAAAGTCCAATTCCATTTGACAATCCAAACTCTTGGGTGATCTCAAGATACGGCCTCCAGATAGTCTCCAAACATAGATGAAATCATAAAGCAGACAACTTCTACCATGATTTTGGATCAGGTACATGACTTCTTGATGTCAACAGTTTCTGTTCAAAACCCATTAGATAAAATCCAGATGACCAGAAACACAAATTATCATGTTTTAATCTGCACGATCATGTTCTTTATTTTCCTGGATATTTTATTTTCTCTCTGTTGGCTTAAGGTTCTAGAAGGTTATAACACTTGTAGCTCCTTCACCATTGCTTCCTAAATGTCCCTACTCTTATTACTGTTCTTATCATCCTTCATCCAATGCCTGGCTATGATTTAGTCACAATTTGGCTAAAAGATACAATCAAATCAAAAGTCAAATTGTTCCCAATTTTCTCTGGGTGCCATCCAGCTTCCTTTAGTACCAGTCCCATCTATAGAATCAATTGGTTTCATGAGTATTTGTTTTCAACCACTATATGGCAAACACAACCCTAATCAGTCAAAAGTCTAAAACTCCCTATGACATAATACCTAGCATTGACCATTTCCATCTCTAACAAAACAAACCTGACACGTTTCACAAGAAGTGGACTTTGTAACTGAACATTCACAGAAATAGAACATAATGATGAACTAAGAAATGGGTTGTATGTATACACATGCTCTTCTCTTTTAGCTATTATTGAAACTCTATTCTCTTTTTTTCTTTTTTTTAACATTTTTATTGGAGTATAATTGCTAACACACCATTGTAAAGCAATTAAACTCTGTTCTTAATAGCATTCTCCATTGCCAGAAAGACTACGCATAAAGCTTTGATGGTGATCTTTATGGGAAAGTAGACAAAGTATTCTTTTCATATTAGTTTATTTAGCTGATTGTGCCTATTATTGTCAGTTTCAAAATAGAACAGTAATTTTTATTTATTTATTTATTTTATTTTTTTAATTTAATTTTATTTATTTTTTTATACTACAAGTCCTTATTAGTCATCATTTTATACACATCAGTGTATACATGTCAATCCCAGTCATCCAATTCAACACACCACCACCCCCAACTCTGTGCTGCTTCCCCCCCTTGGTGTCCATACATTTGTTCTCTACATCTGTGTCTCAATTTCTGCCCTGCAAACCGGTTCATCTGTACCACTTTTCTAGTTCCACATATATGCATTAATATACGATATTTTTTTCCCCTTTCTGACTTACTTCATTATGTATAACACTCTCTAGATCCATCCATGTGACAACAAATGACACAATTTCGATCCTTTTTATGGCTGAGTAATATTCCATTGTATATATGTACAACATCTTCTTTATCCATTCGTCTGTCGATGGGCATTTAGGTTGCTTCCATGAACTGGCTATTGTAAATAGTGCTGAAATCAACATTGGGGTGCATGTGTCTTTTTGAATTATGGTTTTCTCTGGGTATATGCCCAGTAGTGGGATTGCTGGGTCATATGGTAATTCTATTTTTACTTTTTTAAGGAACCTCCATACTGTTCTCCATAGTGGCTGTATCAATTTACATTCCCACCAACAGTGCAAGAGGGTTCCCTTTTCTCCACACCGTCTCCAACATTTGTTGTTTGTAGATTTTCTGATGATGCCCATTCTAACTGGTGTGAGGTGATACGTCACGATAGTTTTGATTTGCATTTCTCTAATAATTAGTGATGTTGAGCAGCTTTTCACGTGCTTCTTGGCCATCTGTATGTCTTCTTTGGGGTCTTCTGCCTATTATTGGATTGGGTTGTTTGTTTTTTTAATATTGAGCTGCATGAGCTGTTTATATATTTTCGAGATTAATCCTATGTCCGTTGATTCATTTGCAAATATTTTCTCCTATTCTGCGGGTTGTCTTTTCGTCTTCGTTATGGTTGCCTTTGCTGTGCAAAAGCTTTGAAGTTTCATTAGGTCCTATTTGTTTATGTTGGTTTTTATTTCCATTACTCTAGGAGGTGGATCAAAAAAGATCTTGCTGTGATTTATGTCAAAGAGTGTTCTGCCTATGTTTTCCTCTAAGAGTTTTATACTGACCAGTCTTACATTTAGGGCTCTAATCCATTTTGAGTTTATTTTTGTGTATGGTGTTAGGGAGAGTTCTAATTTCATTCTTTTACATGTAGCTGTCCAGTTTTCCCAGCACCACTTATTAAGAGCCTGTCTTTTATCTATTGTATATCCTTGCCTCCTTTGTTATAGATTAGTTGACCACAGGAGCATGGGTTTATGTCTGGGCTTTCTATCCTGTTCCATTGATCTATGTTTCTGTTTTTGTGCCAGTACCACATTGTCTTGATTACTGTACCTTTGTAGTATAGTCTGAAGTCAGGGAGTCTGATTCCTCCAGCTCCATTTTTTTCCCTCAAGACTGCTTTGGCTATTCGGGGTCTTTTGTGTCTCCATAGAAATTTTAAGATTTTTTGTTCAAGTTCTGTAAAAAAAATGCCATTGGTGATTTGATAGGGATTGCACTGAATCGATAGAATGCTTTGGATAGTATAGTCATTTTCACAATATTGATTCTTCCAATCCAAGAACATGGTATATCTCTCTATCTGTTTGTACCATCTTTAATTTCTTTCATCAGCATCTTATAGTTTTCTGCATACAGGTGTTTTGTCTCCCTAGGTAGTTTTATTCCTAGGTATTTTATCCTTTTTGTTGCAATGGTAAATGGGAGTGTTTCCTTAATTTCTTTCAGATTTTTCATCATTAGTGTATAGGAATGCAAGAGATTTCTGTGCATTAATTTTGTATCCTGCAAAATTCATTGATTAGCTCTAGTACTTTTCTGGTGGCATCTTTAGGATTCTCTATGTATAGTATCATGTCATCTGCAAGCAGTGACTGTTTTACTTCTTCTTTTCAAATTTGTAATCCTTTTATTTTTCTTCTCTGATTGCCATAGCTAGGACTTCCAAAACTATGTTGAATAATAGTGGCGAGAGTGGACATCCTTGTCTTTTTCCTGATCTTAGAGGAAATGCTTTCAGTTTTTCACCATTAAGAATGATGTTTGCTGTGGTTTTGTCATATATGGCCTTTATTATGTTGAGGTAGGTTCCCTCTATGCCCACTTTCTGGAGAGTTTTTATCATAAATCGGTGTTGAATTTTGTCAAAAGCTTTTTCTGCATCTATTGAGATGATCATGTGGTTTTTCTTCTTCAGTTTGTTAATATGGTGCATCACATTGATTGATTTGCGTATATTGAAGAATCCTTGCATCCCTAGGATAAATCTCACTGGATCATGGTGTATGATCCTTTTAATGTGTTGTTAGATTCTGTTTGCTAGTATTTTGTTGAGGACTTATGCATCTATTTCATGAGTGATATTGGTCTGTAATTTTCTTTTTTTGTAGTATCTTTGTCTGGTTTTGGTATAAGGTTGATAGTGGTCTCACAGAATGAGTTTGGGAGTGTTCCTTCCTCTGATATTTTTTGGAAGAGTTTGAGATGGATGGGTGTTAGCTCTTCTCTAAATGTTTGCTATAATTCACCTGTGAAGCCATCTGGTCCTGGACTTTTGTTCGTTGGAAGATTTTTAATCACAGTTTCCATTTCATTACTTGTGATTGGTCTGTTCATATTGTCTGTTTCTTCCTGGTACAGTCATGGAAGGTTATATCTTTCTAAGAATTTGTCCATTTCTTACAGGTTGTCCATTTTATTGGCACAGAGTTGCCTGTAGTAGTCTCTTAGGATGCTTTGTATTTCTGTGGTGTCTGCTGTAACTTCTCCTTTTGTATTTCTAATGTTACTGATTTGAGTAATCTCCATCTTTTTCTTGATGAGTCTGGCTAATGGTTTATCCATTTTGTTTATCTTCTCAAAGAACTAGCTTTTAGTTTTATTGATCTTTGCTATTGTTTTCTTTGTTTCTATTTCACTTATTTCTGCTCTGATCTTTATGATTTCTTTCCTTCTGCTAACTTAGGGTTTTGTTTGTTCTTCTTTCTCTAGTTCCTTCAGGTGTAAGGTTACATTTTTTGAGATTTTTTTTTGTTTCTTGAAGTAGGCTTGTATAGCTATAAACTTCCCTCTTAGAACTGCTTTTGCTGCTTCCGATAGGTTTTGGATCATTGTGTTTTCATTGTCATTTGTCTCTATGTATTTTTTGATTTCCCTTTGATATCTTCAGTGATCTCTTGGTTATTTAGTAAAGTATTCTTTAGCCTCCATATGTTTGTGTTTTTTACATTTTTTTCCCTGTAATTCATTTCTAATCTCATAGTGTTGTACAAGGTCAGAAAAGATGCTTGATATGATGTGAATTTTCTTAAATTTACTGAGGCTTGATTTGTGACCCAAGGTGTGATCTATCCTGGAGAATGTTCCATGCGCACTTGAGCAGAAACTGTAATCTGCTCTTCTTGAATGGAAAGTCCTATAAATATCAATTAAATCTATCTGGTCTATTGTGTAATTTAAAGCTTTTGTTTCCTTATTTATTTTCATTTTGGATGGTCAGTCCATTGGTGTAACTGAGGTGTTAATGTTCCCCACTATTATTGTGTTACTGTTGATTTCCTCTTTTATAGCTGTTAGCAGTTGCCTTATGTATTGTGGTGCTCCTATGTTGGGTGCATTTATATTTATAATTGTTATAGCTTCTTCTTGGATTGATCCTTTGATCAGTATGTAGTGTCCTTCCTTGTCTCTTGTAACTTTCTTTATTTTAATGTCTATTTTATCTGATATGAGTATTGCTATTCCAGCTTTCTTTTGATTTCCATTTGCATGGAATATCTTCTTCCATCCCCTCACTTTCAGTCTGTATGTGTCCCTAGGTCTGAAGTGGGTCCCTTGTAGACAGCATATATATGGGTCTTGTTTTTGTATCCATTCAGCAAGCCTGTGTCTTTTGGTTGGAGCATTTAATCCATTCACGTTTAAGGTAATTATCGATATGTATGTTCCTATGACCATTTTCTGAATTATTTTGGGTTTGTTTTCGTAGGTCCTTTTCTTCTTTTGTGTTTCCCACTTAGAGAAGTTTCATTAGCATTTGTCGTGGACCTGCTTTGGTGGTGCTAAATTCTCTTAGCTTTGGCTTGTCTGTAAAGCTTTGATTTCTCCGTCAAATCTGAATAAGATCCTTGCCACATAATCTTGGTTGTAGATTCTTCCCTTTCATAACTTTAAATATATCGTGCCACTCCCTTCTTGCCTGTAGAGTTTCTGCTGAGAAATCAGCTGTTAATCTTATGGGAGTTCTCTTGTATGTTATTTGTCATTTTTCCCTTGTTGCATTCAATAATTTTTCTTTGTGTTTAATTTTTGTTGATTTGATTACTATGTGTCTTGGTGTGTTTCTCCTTGGGTTTATCCTGTATGGGACTCACTGTGCTTCCTGGACTTAGGTGGCTATTTCCTTTCCCATGTTAGTGACGTTTTCAACTATAATCTCTTCAAATATTTTCTCTGATCCTTTCTCTCTCTCTTCTCCTTCTGGGACCCCTATAATGTGAATGTTGTTGCATTTAATGTTGTCCCAGAGGTCTCTTAGGCTGTCTTCATTTCTTTTCATTCTTTTTTATTTATTCTGTTCCACAGCGGTGAATTCCAACATTCTGTCTTCCATGTCACTTAGCCATTCTTCTGCCTCAGTTATTCTACTATTGATTCCTTCTAGTGTAGTTTTCATTTCAGTTATTGTATTGCTCATCTCTGTTTCTTTGTTCTTTAATTCTTCTAGGTCTTTGTTAAACATTTCTTGCATCTTCTCAATCTTTGTCTCCATTGTTTTTCCAAAGTCCTGAATCATCTTCACTATCTATTCTGAATTATTTTTCTGGAAGGTTGCCTATCTCCACTTCATTTAGTTGTTTTTCTGGGGTTCTATCTTGTTCCTTCACCTGGTACATAGCCCTCTGCCTTTTCATCTTGTCTATCTTTTTGTGAATGTGGTTTTTCTTCCATAGGCTGCGGGATTGTAGTTCTTCTTGCTTCTGCTGTCTGCCCTCTGGTGGATGTGGCTATCTAAGGGGCTTGTGCAAGTTTCCTGATGGGAGGGACTGGTACTGGGTAGAGCTGACTGTTGCTCTGGTGGGCAGAGTTCAGTAAAACTTTAATCCGCTTGACTGCTCATGGGTGGGGTTGGGTTCCCTCCCAGTTGGTTGTTTGGTCCGAGGCAACCCAACACTGGAGCCTACCTGGGCACTTTGCTGGGGCTAATGGCAGACTCTGGGACGGCTCACACCAAGGAGTACTTCCCAGAACTTCTGCTGCCAGTTTCTCTGTCCCCACGGTGAGCCAGAGCCTCCTCCCACCTCTGCAGGAGACCCTCCGACACTAGCAGGTAGGTCTGGTTCAGTCTCCCTTGGGGTCACTGCTCCTTCCCCTGAGTCCTGATGTGCACACTACTTTTTGTGTGCCCTCCAAGAGTGGAGTCTCCATTTCTCCCCGTCCTGTCGAAGTCCTGCAATCAAATCCCACTAGCCTTCAAAATCTGATTCTCTAGGAATTCCTCCTCATGTTGCTGGACCCCCACGTTGGGAAGCCTGATGTGGGGCTCAGAACCTTCACTCCAGTGGGTTGATTTCTGTGGTATAAGTGTTCTCCAGTCTGTGAGTCACCCACCCAGTAGTTATGCGATTTGATTTTACTGTGATTGTGTCCCTCCTACAATGTCCTTTTGGCTTCTCCTTTGTCTTTGGATATGGGTTATCTTTTTTGGTGAGTTCCAGTGTCTTCCTGTCGATGACTGTCCAGCAGCTAGCTGTGATTCTGGTGTTCTCAGAAGAGAGAGTGAGAGCACGTCCTTCTACTCCGCCATCTTGGTTCACAGCCCAGAACAATAGTTTTTAGAGGAAAAAATTAAATTTGCTGAAGTTGGTTGTCCTTTGACCCAAACCACATTTAATACCATGGTCTCATTTGCTGTATATAGCATACACACACACACACACACACACACACACACACACACACACACACACTTATAAACACACACATAATATATGGATACACACACAGTATTTTCCAAATTGGCAAATCATTCGTATGTATAGTTAATCCATTGTCACTAAAATAATAATCTCAGGGAAAAGAAACATTAGGAACTCTGAGTAGGAAAACTCTTCTGAAAACCCTGACATGAGTAAACAGAATCTTTGAAGGCATGAAAACACAAGACAGTAAAGATGGGAGAAAGTGACATTCACGAAACATCTGTATTTCTGACTTCTTGGTTAGACAAGTCCTTCTTAGCTGTTCTGAGACTTTGAAGTTTACCTAATTTACCACCCATTTATAAATAAATCAAACAGAAGCTACAAAAGGAAGCCAAATCATCCATCATGCCTTTAGAGGCTTACTCTACCTAAAAACAAACATCATTTAATTTCAGTTTACTGTGGCAGAAAGTAGAAATAACACAGAGTCTTTATAATCCTGGTACCGCCTCCTGACACGTGCCAAGTTGCTGAGTGATTTCAATATCAGGGTTGACTAATCATTTTCATCATTTATTTTAAATGAACAGTGACATGTTATTAATTAATATTAATCAGGAAATTACCACATAAGCAGAAAAAGAATGGTTGCCCACACATGGCTCATTAGGCTTATGTAGCTTAAGACATGAACTGGAATTTTAGACTCATGGTTTACGGAATTTTATAGAAACAACTCATTCAAATATTTCTAACATAATATGAAAGATAAAAAATAAATTTTAAGAAAATCTTAAAGAAATGAAATGTGACTTTTGGCCCATAACCTTGGCTAAAGGAGAAAGAAATATACTTTTCACAGCAAAAGAAGTGCTACAGATCAAAGAATAAAGGTCACATGTGAAGAAGAAATCCTATCGATGAATGAATATCTCCACATGTTATTTTGTGTTATATTTCCCATATTTATAGGAGAAGGCAGAGCAGAATAATAGGTAATAAATTGTTAATTCAAAACTGCAATTGAACCATTAATTTGAACCTTTTTGCTGATTTGAAGAAGACATATTACCAAGTAAAAATAAGAAAATCATGTCTACTTCTGTATTTTCTGTGCATCTGAGGCCTTTGGCAGACATTTTCTCGAAAATTAATGAAGTGAGCTTGTCACCTGAAAGAAAACAGCTGATATTTGTTGCAAAGGTTTCAGCATCATTCATGGTAACTAACATAATGCGTGGGTAAAAGATCCATTCAAAGAGCAAGAAAGGCCAGTGGATTTCAATGTCATGGAGTACACAAAGCTTTTTGATGTGGTTTCTGATTGCACACTGCAACTAACCTCTAAGAAACTAACAGTTCTAAGTGGGTGGTTGCAGTATTAAGAAAAAGTGTTGAAAATAATACCACCTTTTTCAACTGTGAGGCCAAATTATCCTCATACATTTCAACTAAAACAACATATTGCAACAAATTAATGAGACTCCAGATGTCTTATATTTCACCAGCTATTAAATAAATTTGCAAAACTGTAAAACAAGGGTATTCTTCCTGTGGGAGGCCAAATTCTCAGATGGCTTCCAAGATTCTTTTCTGCTGGTGTACATGACCAATATAATCACCTCTCCTTAAGTGTGGGCAGGACCTGTGAATATAATGGCATAGTCATGCTCCTGATTACATTACATTATATGACAAAGGTGATAGGATAGTAATGTCCCTGGTTGTTACCTTATCTAAGACTCAATGTAGACTGAAAATAGTTTCTCTGTTGGCTTTGCAAAAGTAAGCTGCCATGTTGTGACACAGTATATATACAGTAAAATTGCATTTCCATAAGCTCCAAAATAGGTGAAACCAATCTATGGTGTTGGAAATCACAATAATGGTTACCTTTGCAGGAGCATGGAAAATAGTGACTAAAAGGGGGCATGGGGAGAACATCTGGGGTGTTGGTAATGATCTATGTCTTCTTCTGGATGCTGGTTACATGCGTTTGTTTAATTTATAAAACTTCAAGTAGCTGTACTATTGTGATTAGTGCCTTTTGATGTATGCATGTTATACCAACTCAGTCATTATATTGAACAAGCATATTTTACCACCCTCTTCTATAACCAACAATACTACATAAGACAAAGTGTTTTGGAGTTCAGTTGCTGGGTAACAAATTACCACAAATTTAGGAGTTTTAAATAACATACATTTTCATTGCACAGTTCCAATGGGTCAGGAGTCTGTACACAGCTTAGCTGGGTCCTCTGCTCAGGGTTTCTCAAGACTGCCATCAAGGTGTCAGCTAGGGTAGGTTTTTTCATGGAGCTCAGAGTCCTCTTCCAAACTCAAGAGATGGTTAGTAGAATTTATTTCCCTTGTGTCTGTATGACTAGTGTTCTCAGCTCCTAGCGGCTACCCTCAGTTCCCTGCTACGTGGCCCTCTCCATAGGCAGCTCACAGTAGCTTCTTTCTCCAAGGCCAGCAGGAGACTCTCTCCTTCTAAGACTGCATCTTATATAATGTAAGCAAATCAAGGGAATGACACCCTATCAACTTTGCCACATTCAATTGTTAGAAACAAACCACAGGTTCCATCTGTACTCAAGAGGAGGAGATTATACAAAGGAAGAGGAAGGGATTATTGGAAGTTGTTCTAGAGTTTATCCACTACGCAGAGTATCAGTGACTGCTATTTTTTAAAAAATGACCATTCTTTATGTAGCATTTCTTCAAGCCCAGAAAATTTCACTTGGGAGATTTCCAAAATTAATTTCTCTCTTGAGAAGCTTTAGGAGCTCCTTTAGAAAATGTCATTATAGCTGGGCATGTATCAAATGATGACTAGTTTTTAGAATAAAAAATATTAAAATCAGCATGCCCTTGCTGTGTTAATCAGAGACTTCTGGGTTGTTAAATTAGCATGAATTATAAGAGTAAGTATTTTCCCAGTCTTTTTGATCCTCAACTTCAGGAATCTGTAATGTTTTCTTTAACAGGTACTTATTCTATACGATAGGATATAAGCTAATGCTTCTGCATGTGATATCACAGATAATAAAATATACCAATGAGACCATTAACTAAAGGATTTCCTAAGAGTTTCTATTAAGTGTAAGGAAAGTAATTCAACAATAAATTATTTTTCAATGTCTGATTCAGTTAATTGAATGAAATCAGTTCAATTTCAAATGTTAAATATATTTAAATGAATCATATCAAGACTTGAATTAACTTCAAAGAAACACTTGCCTTGCAAAATATAAGGCACGGATATGTAAGGCAATCATTCCGCACAATGATATTTCTTGGGAATATATAGGCTCAAGATTTTAAAAAGGGTAAAAATATATGACAATAATAATTAATGGAAGAGAAAAGTTATTACTGAACAGAAATAAAGATATAAAAAGTTTATTGTTTTATCATGGCCTCTTCCTTTTTCTTCTTATATCTCACTTTCTCCCTCACTTCCCCATTTGTTTTGCAATGTACTATTTATTGCCATATCTTTGGAACCTAGAATAGTCAGCGTTTGTATATACTAGGCACTCAAAAATTATTTGTTGAACTGATGAACATGTGGATAGATACATCCTATTTCTTGTATTTTTACCTTTTTATTGCCTAATTTTTTCCAAGTTTTTATTTTTTGTGCCCTCACATGTGCCGTCTCATTTTAAAAGTCTGAAGAATAACTATGAAAAATGAAAAGAAGTTGCTGTTGGTTTAATTAAGACAGTGAAGAATTAAGATACTGAAGTAGATAGAAAGATCTGCTGGTTCAGGTTACAGGAAAAGAAAGCCCTGCATAAAGAATAAATCCCCCAATGCATCAAGGAGAGATGAAATTCAATACTATTTTAGGTGGAATAGAAGGTTTGAAAGAGCCTCTGCTCTTACTCTGTGCTGCTGATTCGGTTGCCCCTGCTAATGCTGCATGGCAGGTGTGCGAGTCCCACTTTCAAGTCTGATATTTCACAAGATCAACTGGCATTTAAGCTCCTCAGGCTCTCCTCAGGAGTCATTCAATTAATACACCAAAGAGCTTTTGGTTTGCTATGATTCCTCAAAGGTCAAGTCGTAAACATTTAAGGGATATGTGATGATTAAAAAGACTATTCACCATAGATGGTTTAGCCTAAAACACTTTTTTTCTAATTTTGACTACAAATTCTTAAGAACAAAGCAAGATAACGCCTCAACTATCTGCCCGGACAATATTATTTTGGAGTTTTGTGAGAATAGCATGTTCTTATTTTAAATGCCTCTAGTAATATGACACAATTGATTTAATGTAAATTAAATATTTTTGTCTAAGTTCATATTTTCACCATTATATTGAGTACATGTGGCGCTTTTTATAGATTTATTTTTACAATGGTTTAGCTTTTGTATCAGCACTTTCATTAGTAAATATTTTCTGAGATATTTTACTTCAACAACCTGATCTAATAAGTATGAAGGTTTATTGAGTTCAGGGGGATTCTTACTCTCTGCTTATTAGAGACTATAAGTACTGGTTAAAGGTGTATGTCAATAGTAAGGGAATAAAATGAAATGACAGTGTTGGAGTTCTCAGGCAAAAATGTCACTCATAATAGGGATTCGACAATTAGGGGAATTTAGTCCCATAGCAAAGGGCGAAGGTCACTGAAAGACAGAGCCTGCCAACAGTGCCTGAGATGAGTGTCGGCTGTTTAGAAAGCATCATCTTGGTTGTCCTAGGATGAGCCCAGATGAAACTCAAGGCTGCTGAATCACATGTAAACTTTAGGAAACAGCTTCTGCTGTTGACTTTTGTTTTCAGTCCTAAGCAATTTTGAGAAAAAGAAGCTTTGACAGGATGATTGTTTCTTGGTTAGATCATTAGCATTCATTCATTCAACATCTATTCACTACACACTGCATACCAGGAACTGAGAAAAAAATTGAAGAAACTGTTTCTGAATTCCCAAAGAGCTGTACATAAAAGCAAAGAAAATAATCAGGATTAGAAGGAAAAGTATGTGTAAGATATACTAAAATCACACAAAAATAAAATTAAAGAAGAAGATATCAAAGAACAGAGAATAAGGAACTTTAACTAAGAGGACTGAAGGAGGGAAAACAAAAGAGAAAGCATGTCTGAATAGGAAAGTATTAGAAATGAGTTCTTACAAAAAGAGGGAAGGCTGTAAAAAGGAGAAATAAAATCCCTGGATAATATAATCATCTGCATGTATATAAATATTAAATTATCCAACTAAACACGTCAACTTTAAAGGTATAGCATGGAAAAGAATAATAAATTATAATCTGGGAATATGACCCTTCTTACCCATTTAAGACTACCTCACATTTTGAGTGAATGTATTCAGTCCAGTAGTTGGCTAGCTAAATTATATAACTAATTTTACTAGTTTGAATAATTGTTTTTCAAAGAATTAGTGGATTAGGCCATATTAAACCAGCCATATTGAAAACTATCATCTTAGTATAACAGAGACTTCTTTTATAGTGAGTATATTAGTATATAATCAGAATATCTAAAGAATATAAAACAAATTATTTGTCCCTCTTTGAATAAAAATAAGCAAATTAGTAATGGAATTTAAAATATATGTATATAAAACATGTTTATTTCTATGTTTTACAGGTTTAAATTTAAGAACAAAAAAGTGTGTATTAGTTGTTTCCATGTAAAAAAAAAACTTCAACATCTCAGTGGCAACACCAATATCCATTTTCATGCTCATGAATTCTTTAGGTCATCTGAAGTTCCAGTGATCTAGGCTGGTCTCAGCGGGGGCAGGCTGGATTCTAGGCATTTTGGTGGGTTTAAGTCTACTCTACATGTTTCACATCCTGAGGCCCAGACTGATGATATAGCAGCTACCCAGAGCATGCAATGTTCGTGGCAATCACAGAAAAGGAATGGGTTAATAGAAAGAAGTGATGCCTCTAATGGTCTCAACTAAAAACCAACACACTGTTGCTTCTACACACATTCCATTGGCCAAGCAAACTGCATATAGATAATTCTATTAAGAGATGGAGAAAGGGACTGGGAAACTCTAATCCAGTCTATCACAAGGTGAATTATGTATAACATTTGTCAATTTACATTCCTTCTGCTTCTTTATTGGGCTTGTAGGAAAATAGATTTGAGATGGCTACACTTGGACCAACCTCAGGACCAAAGCACCCATGATCAAGACTATTAGGTGAATTTTAAGAAAATGAGCCCTTTCGGACATAGGAACACTCTGGCATTGATATCATACAGGAATACTGAGCAGAATCACTGCTTTCTCCTCCAAATACTTACTCATGTTGAAATTAGCTCAAACATCACAAGCCAGTTTTTATATATTAGGAGATGAATTCTTCCAATTGCTGATGGGGACTGGTTTTGCTAAAAAGGGTATGACTAAGAACACATACACTGTTCTGGATTATATTACAAACTATAAATTTTACTTCTTTTTAAACATTTTACTGGTTGCTATTTAAGTGTGAAATATAAATTTTTAACTAATCTAAGTCCACCTTCAAATGTCACTGTATTGCTTCATGGGTAATGTAAGTACTTATAACAGAGTAGTCCCAATTCTTCTCACCTGTCCCTTAACAACATTACTGTTGTTCATTTCACTTATCCACATGCTATAATCTCCCAATACATTGTTACTATTATTACTTAAACAGTTACCTTTTAGATCAATTAAGAATAAGAAAAATACAGGATTTTACTTTGCTGTTATTTATTTCTTCTCCAAATTCTTCCTTTCTTTATGCAGATTTGAGTTTCTGATGACATATATAATTTTTCTTCTAAAATAACTTCTTTTAAAAGTTCTTATAGGATAGGTCTGCTGGTGATGAATTCCCTCAGTTTTGGTTTTTCTGAGAAATTTTTTATTTGTTTCACTTTTGAAGTGTAATTGTACTAGATATAGAATCTAAACTGATTTTTTCCCCCTATTTCATTCCACTTCCTTCTTGCATGCTTTTGATAAGTCTGTTGTAATTTGTTCCCTTGTTCTACAGGTAAGGTGGGGTTTTTTCCTCCTCTGGCTGCTTTCAAAATTTCTTCTTTGCCTTTGATTTTCTACAATTTGAATATAATATGCCTAGGAGCAGATGTTTTGTCTTTTATCCTGCTTGGTGTCCTCTGAGTTTCGTGGAACTGTGATGTGGTATCGGTCCTTAATTTTGGAAAGTTCTCAGCCATTATTATTTCAATTATTTACTCTGCTCTGTTTTCTCTTTCTTCTCCTTCTGGTATTACAAGTACGTGTATGTCGTACTTTTTGAAATTGCCCTGGAGTTCTTAGATGTTCTGGGGTTTTTTAGTTTTGTTTTTAATTCTTATTTATCCTTGCATTTCAGTTTGGGAACTCTATTGAGCTATCTTCAAGCTCACTGGCTCTTCTGGCCACTTCCAATCTACAGATTAGCTCATTAAAAGCATTCTTCTTCCTGTTTTTTTAATTCTGAATTTTTAAGTTTTTAGCCTTTCCTTCTGATTCTTTCTTAGAGTTTTCTTCTCTCTGCTTACATTTAACACTTGTTCTTGTATTTATTTACTTTCTCCATCTGAGTCTTTAACATAGGAATCATAGTTACTTTATATTCCCTCTCTGATAATTCCAAAATTTGCATAATACCTGTCTGTCTCTGGTGTACACATTGCCTCTTCAGATTGTATTCTTTTTCCTTGTCTTTTCACATGCCTTGAAATTCCTGGTTGAAATTCAAGGTAATAGGAATTGAAGTTATAAGTATGACGTATAAGGTGATAGGAATTGATGTTATAGGTAATAGGAATTGAAGTTTTAGGTAATAGGAATTGTATATGGTGATAGGAATTGAAGTTTTACGTTTATCCCCCTAGGAGTAGGGCTGTATTTAATGTTGGCTTTAGCTGTAGGTGTCAGAGACTTCAAACTACAATTGACCTTGAGTAACACATGTCTGAACTTCGTGAGACACCTTATACACGAATGTTTTTTCAATAAATATGCACTACAGTACTACACTATCTGCGTGTGGTTTAATCCATGGGTGGGGAACCACAGATGTGAAGGGTCGACTATAAATTTATACAGGGATTTTCAACTGCACAGGGATTGGCACCCCTGACCCCCACATTGCTCAAGGGTCAACTGTACTCTAGTGTCCTTGTTTTTGTCTCCCTTGTTTCCTTTGGGCTTCTCTCAGAACTCCTCTACTGTTAGAGTCTGCATCTTACAGTTCTCTCAGCTGTAATCCACTATATTTATACTAGAGCCCTGTTGATGTGGTAGTAAGGTGTGGGAAAGGCAAGCATTTTATAATCTTATGACTAAATCTCAGGCTTTTAGTTATCCTGTGTCTCTCAGCTGTGACCTTAAGTGTGTTTCTTAGCTGCCTCCCATCCTCCCCTTAGGTGAGACAGAAAGGCTAGAGAGTAAATACACTTCTCTGAGGAGGGATGAGGTTCTGGTAAAGTCAGTTCCTTGGGATAATAGGCTTTTGTACGGAGAAGTCTCTGTCTGTATTTCACCCTTTCTTCCCTTCACCCAATGACATCTACAACAAGATATTTCTTGACTCTTTACTAGGAGAAACTGGCAGGGCTTCCAGAGGGACAATCCACAAAAGTGTGGGCTCCTACCCGCCTGACTGTGGACCCCAGGAGTTTCTCATTCTCAAGCTAGTCCACACTCAACCTAAATAAATTTATCAAAATTACCATTTAAATATCCCTAAGAATATTTAATGCTAGGAATATTTAACATTAAATATTCCTGGCTCCAGAGTCTTCTGCTCCAGGTACGTAGACCTCAGCTGTGACTGTTGGGATCTGCCTGTCTCTCCAGATTTCAGGGTGTTAGCTTGCCATGTGACATCAGTTCTCTGATGGGTCCAAGAAAAGTTGTTGATTTTCAGTTTGTTCAGCTTGTCTCTTATAAGGTTGGCAGTGGTGACTTCCAAGCTCTGTACATATCAGAGCTGAAACTAGATGGATTGATGTTTGGGAAACAAATTTGAATTTAAAAAAAGAATAAGTAAATCTTAAAATCTGTAACCATTTCTTTAAGTAGAAGCTTATTAGTCAAATTCTCCCTTAATGATAATCAGGTATGTTCTGAGTATTAAAAAAAAAAAAAAAAAAAGAAAAAGAAACAAAAAACTCTGCTATTTTCATAAATCTGTGGGAGCATATCTGCTCTAGCCAACCAAGATCCAATGGAAACTCATTCCAACATAGACATCATTTACTCCTGTTCTGTGAAGTCGTCTCACTTCCTTTAAGTGTCTGAATCTAATGCTAATGAGATCTGTAATATATGTATGCAGTATCTTCCTACCAATAAAATACCTGAAAGCCTACAGGAATCAACTTCACAAAATAAGATTGTGACTTTCAAAATTTGTTGATTTGATACAACATCTCTTTGTTCTGCATATTTTGACTAAATGGTACAATAATTTTTAACCTAATCTTGGCAATTATGTTTCTGAGTGTGTAGTCCAGGACCATTGGTATAATTAGGTGAGACACTTGGTACCTAGACACATGAATCAGAATCTCTGGCGTAGGTCCAGGAATATATATTTCAAAAACTCTCTGTGTAATGATTATGAGCACTATAATTGCTCTATACCAGTGGTTCTCAAAGTGTGGTTCTGGACCAACTTGTTTTAATAGTCCTTCATGTGATTCTGAGACATATTAAAGTTTCAGAACGATTGCTTTGTACTATGGGAATAATTAATAATAATAATAAATATGAGCTTTGCTTCGACAAAGGTGACCCCTATTTCCCAAGGAATCTTGAAGCTATAATGGATCTTTTGACTATTTTCAAGAAATCATTTAAAATAATCAGAGTGGTAATTCAATAAATTTGAGATCAATAGCCAGCAATAGGTTTAATATGTTGCTAAACTGTTTTTCCTGCTTTCATCAAAATGACTATTTCTATAAGGTGATATATCTCTGCTTTTATGTTCTATATTTTACTGTATTATTTATTTTCAATTTACAGAAATATAAATTATTTGACAACACAGGGAAATAAATGGTTCCCAAATACATTCTGCACATATTACCTCTGAGGGTGAAAAGTCCAGATTGAAGTAAGTAAATATTCATATTTTTAGTCTTTTAATTATTCTAAAATGTAAATTTCAATATATTGCAGTTTCCAAATTTTCAGGAAAATATTATACATTAAAAAATTTGTATCCCCTGTATCTCACCTTGCTTTTACCTCAATGTATATTAGTATCTATAAATCTGTAAAAGGGCAAAGTACTTTTTTAGGTATTATAAAATATTTAAGCTCTTAACTAATGTCAGTTCAATATAAATAAAGTACTCAATGACATAATAGATGAATTCAAATGAGCTCTAAAAAAGTATGTGATGTGTTGGTTTTTAATAATTTTGCTAAATACATTCAAATTTTTATGAATGAATGAGGAAATTATTTGAGGTAGTGTAATACTACATCAAGCATGAGGAAACAGAAATTATGATTGTATTTTTTTAGTAGTGCTCTCATTCCAAGTTGATGTGTGAGTCTGATGTATTATTCTCTGAATTCATCAGTTGTTTGTGTGAGACAGTCCTTCCTGGCCTAGGTGTGAAAATTTTACAGAGATCATTATAAAATTGTAACTATCATACTGGGTAATTTTTTGAAACAACACTATACCTTTATTACCATCTTTATTCACCCAGTAATAACTCACATGTTTAAAACAAAAATCTGAATACACTGTGAGCTTATGTCTTTAAAGTTACCATTTCAATATGTTTTACATGTCAAGCATGTTGCAAACAAACTCAAAACTGTGAAATTTCCCATTACAGTTAATAAACAAGAAATAAATTTTAAATCTTAACCTATAAGCTGACATAGAGTTAATGTCCAATGATGTCTATCTACCCTTTGATATAAAAGAAACCTCTGAAATAAATTTAAATTACCAAATATTAACAACAGAAAGAACACACGGAAAAATTGTTATATTAATAGAACAAAAACAATATGGATTTTTCTTTTAATTTTGAAATGTGTCAACATTTTAGGGTGAAATTTATGTACTTTAATCCTATCAAATAAAGTGAACATGTAGTCTTTCTAATTTGAATTTCTCAATTACCATCTACTTTTGCTACTGCAATATATAAATATTCCTTCAGGGTAGCCTACAATATGAACAAGGAGAGATAAAAATTCATATTATACATAACATTACACTTATCATTTCTCTAGAGGAATTTTTCTGACTTCTAGAACTATTCCAGAGCCAAAATTCCAATCTTATTTACCGGGCAAGAGATCTATATTCTAGAACCAATTAATAAATTTCTAGATTTTAGTTTTATATAATTAAATCTCATGGAATTTTTAAAATAATATTTTAATGTTAACATTGATGTTTATTTTAATTTTATTTTTCAAAGTATACACAACATCTATCTTTAGATTATTTAGTGGGAGAAGAAGGAGTTGATATTTTTGACATTGGTCCTAATTCTATAGAAAAAAATCTCATACCCTTCCATTTAAGCACTTCGGTATTAAAGGAGACAGAAAAAAAGTATTGTGGTTTCAATGCTCTTTCCTCTTTTCCCCCTACCACTACCAGACTAGGAGAACCTATATAAGGAAGAGATGACCTCTGTTGAAGAGAGGCAAAAACCAAGATCACACAACCCTGAACCATTTAGACAAATCCCTTGAGGACTGTCATACACCTAGGAACACCTGGGAAGCTTATAGAAAAAAAAACCCAAAACACACACACACATATCACACCAAATAAAAACTAGATAAAAGCTACTGGAGATGAGATTTTTGAAATCTGGTTTTAGTCTCTGCAATACAATAATTATTCATTTTGCTTACAAACAAACCTTGCCTTTGGTGGTCAAATTTGAATGAAAGACACAGATTTTCTTTTTTTTAAGTAAATATTCCATTTCACCCTACTGAAAGGGAAACTGCTTACTCTGAATAAAAATCTGGAGTGAGCCTTATCTGATTAACTTGAAATAACATTTATTAAATATCCCTCCATGAAAGACATATATCTCACTTCTACTCCCTATTTTGTTAGTCATATTACAATTTCTATATTGTCAAGATTTAGAATATTTATATTTTGTTTTAACCATAATTTCCAAAAATTTATATATTTAAATAATTTAATTCTTACTATCAGTGTCTTTCTTTAAGTTTTCTAAATTTATCTCCTGGTAAGCTAGATTTATTTTATTTTGTTTTGTTTTTCTAAGAAGGATTCGTGTTGCTATAGTTTCTGAACTCTTACATGTTTGAAAATGTTTGTCTGCTGTTTTAGCTCTGAACAATTTGGGTGGATAAAAAATTCTTAGAGCACACTTTCTTTTGTTATGTATGTTATAGCCAATGCTCTGTTGATGGGCTACATAAAGTATACAGCCAGCTTGATTTATTTTTACTAGCAATGGTGATAAATTATTTTTCCCAAGTGTCTAGCATTTTTGGTCTCTGTCTTTAACATCTAGTAATTTTATCAAGACATGTCTCAGTATAGACAATTTTTTTTCACCTGTTTCCTGAAAGAGGTGTTTCTACTTGAGAATAGAGAAAGTGTGTCTTTGGCCTCACACACTGTTCAGGGGTAATAGAAATGGAAATGTCCGTTGTGTTGCTGGAGTTGAAAAACAAGGAGACATAGCAGGAGCAGGTGTTGGGCTCTGGTGTGGAGTCTGGATGGATCACTCTTAAGGACGGTGCCTGTGAACAAATGGAGCTACAGGGATGGAGAATAGCACGCACTGTTCACTTGGATTTAATTCAAGTGTAAAGGATGTCATGCTCTCTTCACATTAACTTAATCTAAGTACTCTAGTGATTTCCCCCAGTGATGACTGGACTGGAAGATGCCTTCTTCACGGTGACAGGACTACAGAAGAGAAAAGAATCCAGAGAGCCATTGGAAGACATTGCCTTCTCACTCCCAAGCTGCTTGATCACCATCTTTCTGAAAACATCAAACTAGCCCCAGGGGCCTCCATGAACCCCCTCCAGAGCACCTGTGACAGAAACTCTCTTCTGTTGCTAACTTTGGAGTGCATGGAGATCCCAACTGAATGTCATCCCTCTGAAGTGGGCTCCCAATCTCTTAAATCTTTTGTATTTGCCCACAATGTCTGAGTAGTGCTGAGCACGAAGCAGTCAGTAAATACTTACTCTATTTACACACACACACACACACACACACACACACACACACACACACACACACAATTTTATCTGATAAAATTCCAGATAAATTATTAACTGGAAAAAATTGCATATCACCAACTTAAATTTTTATTTTTATAAAAATCAGTAATGCTATGTATTGGCAAAATGTTATATGGGATTTCACATGTAAGTTACTTCAAATGGGTTCTTTGGGGCTGACAAATTCTTCTATTCTCATCTATTTAACAGATTTTAAACAGTCCAATTAGTATGGTTCAATCACAAGACAGAAATAAGAAAAAGTTCAGGCTTTTATGGTCATAAGGAAATAAAAGGGAAAGTAAACAGGGATGGATACTTTTAATTTGCAACTTTTTCTATTTTCCAAAATGTTTGTATCTACCAAAACACAATCAAAAATCAAATTTACCTTCTTGTGTCCACAGCACTGTACCAAATATTTTATAGGGCACTTTATATAAACTCAGAGTGCCCATAATACACACACATCTATAAAGCATGTTAATAAAAGATGTGAGGTGCCTAAACTCTTATTTTCAAATTTTGGTACATTTCCTTTTATTGCTAGTTGTTTGTTTTCACCATCCACTCTCCTACCTGACTGACTTCCTGCAGAAAACATAAAAGAATCAGTGCCTTTTATTTCTTTCAAAGAAGAATCTTATTTCCTGCTTATATTAATCATACCAGCCAGGACCAGCAAAAGCACCACCAAATGATTCATCTTAACCACATTAAATTTTATTTAAAGCAAGCAAATTCTATGTGTTTCAAATAGCATTACCCTTCCTAAATTATTACGAGGCTGACAGTGAAAGAATGCCTAAGACAGTAAGCATATGCAGTGTGTGTGTATATAATAATAATTATATATGTAATTTTATATATTTTAAAGTAGTTTGATGTCTTCTCTAATATCTTTTTCCATATAAGGCTATTTATACTCTATAGCCCTGTACTATATAATGGAGAAATAGAACACAGAGTTTCATTCAGTAAATTGTCAATATATTCACTCTATGAGGAGTAAATATGTTAAAGCTCTTTTTGCAGTTTTATTTCCCTCTGAATGTTATTTGCTACTCTTTACTGAAAAGGTCATAGTATAGTCAAATCTTTTTGCTAGCATCTGGGAGTAGTGTTTCTCAAATAGGAGAAGTGTGCACAGAAAAAAAAGAGGTAAAGAAATCACCTGTTATCCTCAATATGAAGGAAAAAAAAACATTGCATATACTCAAAAAATTTTTCACACAGTCCCTAAAATGACTTCCAAAGAAACACAGTCCTTTCTCAAAAGTTAGTTTGAACATGAGACGGAGATTTTTCTGAAGCTGTGAATAATTAAACCACTATGTGAAGGAGCTACTTTTCCTTGAATAAAATTGTTAAAATCTCAGCCACTTTATGCATAAAATCTTTTGACAACTTGGAGTTAGCTGTGTAGCCTATAACAAGGCTTTTATCAAGCACAATTTGAAAAATAAGTGGAAATGTTAAAAAATGAAATGCAGAAGGTTTTTTGTATTAGAACCAAAGGGAAAAGAAATCTTCCAGGGAAAGGAAAGCAGACACAGTTGCAGAAAAATATGAATGGCAACAAATAAATTGTCTTAAAGTATTAAAAATAGATTTTCTATTTTGACATTGACACTAAACTGCAAAACATTTCATAGTATGTAAGGAAAATGCCATCAAGCCTCACTCATAAATAAGGGATGAGAGGAGAGAAAAGACTGAGGTGAAGCTCAATTGAGTAAGGAGCTTTATACAGTTTTGTTTTTCATTTACCACGTTCTATCTGCTGTTCTTTGGGAATTTAAATTTTCACACTACATTATGTTTAATACAAATATGTTTCTCCCTGGGTTTTCTGGATTGATGTGATTGAAAAAAGCAGTGAGAACCCAATTGTGTTAAATAAATATGTTTCATGTATTTCTATGGGTCTGAGTAGGGAAACAAATAGACTCAGCTAGCACAAGAGATAACTCAACATTTAGTCACTAGTTTGTAGCTCAACATGTCCAATTAAATGGATTATCATTCAAGCAAAGCAGCTAGCATATTGTTTAACTAGCATTAAGGGAGTTCCTATTCCACAGGATGTTCCGGAACATTGTGTCCCTTAGAGGAAAACAACCATAAATTTTGTAGCCATAGCTGCCGTTTGAATTTTACAGTCAACAGGCTAATGCCTGCTTCTCCTCTTAGAAGTTTTTCTGGAAGTTACCCACTTTTTCTTCCCTACATTTTAAAAAAATTAGTGCATAGTATTTTTTGGTACCCAGTTCTCTAGGTGTGCTGTGTTTCGTATGGTTTAGCATGGGGTTCGGTTGGTGTTAGTTATTCCTAAAAATATAAAATACCAAAAATTATCAAACCACATATATTTTTGGTTAAATAGCAATTTTAAGAAAAAATGACAAAAGAGGAAAACATAAATATGCATTGGAATTAAATATTCTGCTTTTCATATATTTCAACTTCATCATTATTTAATTTAGATCAGATAATCTCCTAATCAGGTATAAAATGAAAATTTACCCCAAGTCTTTAATTGGGCTCCAACATTTCTGTCCTCTACTCTTTCTGCCTTAGCTCTTCACCTCTTAAGTGTCTAGGTAGAAAAGCTTAACACCTCAACGGTCCAGTTTAATTATTCACTCTCCCTAATTGACCTGCTGATGGAGGCTTATCTAAAATAAGGCGTTTATCTGTGGCCTTATTGTTTCCATTTAGCTATAAAAGGCTTAAGGCTTTTTTATCTCTTTGATGAAGGGTAGTTGCTTCTCCCCTTTACACAGTTCCTGCTACGACAAACAGAAGAAGGCCAGAGATACTTACAAGTTGCATATAATTTAGGACGAAATTTATTCCCTTAGCTATCTTCTAGTCATTCACACCTCCCTCATTTGGAGCTCATTGCTCATAGCCTTTACTAATTACTTTGCACAAAATTGCTAAAGGTAATAACTTAATGAACCCAGCAACTCTTAGCTGCTTAACAGAAGCTTTGCCTTTATTTTTTTACACGTATCTGAACACAATAGTTCAGAAGAATTTAAATAAAATTATAAAGTATATTACCTCCCCCAATTTGTCAAATTAAAAACCTACTTTGGGCATTTAAACTGTGTAAAAATAATTTATCTTTTCATAATTATTTATAGACCATAGGAAATAAGTAATGCATTTTTTTAAATTGGCAGCTTGAAATTCAGTCTCTCAAGTAGCCTCTCTCCTGTCCCTAAACATTATTAACCCATTCTCCTGTATCCATCAAATCTTCTGACTCTCCAACTCTCATTCTGATGCTAGGGCTCACCGCAGCACCATAAGCAAATGTGTATGTTGAATGACAGATGAAGTCAATACAATAATTTCTATTGGGAAGTTCCACTTATTCCCAGTAAATTGCATAGCATTCTAACAGTCCTTTATTGCAAAAAGGTTCCAAAAGATCTATCTAGATGGGCTTTTCTGCTTTCAGGAGTGGACCCTGTTCTCACTCGAGTAGCAGATCACACCCTCTTATCCTGCTGGAATAATTCCTACTAGACCAAGGACAGTAGTTCTTGCCTTCCAAAGAGAATGCCCACCATCCAGAATTAGGAAAAACTCTTGCCAGGAAACACAATCTCTCAAGTAGTAGATGAAAGCAATATCCTATAATCTCCCTGAAGATCTCCCTGAAGACCCCTTTAGGTCTGATTCGTTTTTAGGTCTATCATATAGTATCTAATGTAATAATTTATATGCAGGAGACACTCAATAAACATATGCTAAATATATAGATTGAAGAATTAAAGAGTCACAGTAAATGTTTTAACACTCAGAGGCAGCAAAGGTGATACTTTCCATGATTTAAAAAAAAACTATGGTAAATACACATGGCCAACAGGCACATGAAAAGATGTTCAACATCGCTGATCATCAGGGAAATGCAAATCAAAACCACAATGAGGGATCACTAACACCGGTCAGAATGGCTATCATCAAAAAGAACACAAAGAACTGTTGGTGAGAATGTAGAGAATAGGGAATAATTGTACACTGTTGGTGGGAATGTAAATTGGTACAGCCACTGTGGAAAACACTATAGAGGTTTCTCAAAAAACTGAAGATAAAACTACTATATGAACCAGCAATTCCACTCTTGGGTATCTTTTTGAAAAAAACAAAAACACTAATTAGAAAAGATACATGCACCCCAGTGTTCACAGCAGCATTATTTACAATTGCCAAGATATGAAAGCAACCTAGGTGTGCATCAAGAGATGAGTGGATAAAGAAGATGTGGCATATATATAATGGAATACAACTCAGTTATTAAAAAGAATGAAATTTGCCATTTGCAGCAACATGTATGGACCTGGCAGGTATTATGCTGAGTGAAGTTAAGTCAGAAAGACAAATACTATAAAGTATCACTTATATGTGCAATCTAAAAATTACAAGAAACTAGTGAACATAACAAAAAAGAAGCAGATTCACAAATATAGAAAACAAACTAGTGGCTACCAGTTGTGGGGAGGGAGGGGCAAAATAGGGGTGGGGGAGTGGGTGGTACGAACTACTGGGTATAAGATAGGCTCAAGGTTGTACAGTACAACATGAGGAATACAGCCTATATTTTGTAATAACTGTAAATTGAAAGTAACCTTAAAAAACTATATAAAAATTTTGTTTTAATTTTAAAAGAAAAAAAATTATAGTAAAAAAACAGTAAAAGAGCAAAATTCAGTAAGTGAAGAAACTAAAACTATTTTTATTGAAAAATGTGAAAGTGAAATATTATATTTATTACATTTTATTTTTTTAACATCTTTATTGGAATATAATCACTTTACAATGTTGTGTTAGTTTCTGCTATATAACACAGTGAATCAGCTATATGCATACATATATCCCCATATACCCTCCCACTTGTGTCTCCCTCCCACCTTGCCTATCCCACCCCTCTGGGTGGACACAAAGCACCGAGATGATCTCCCTATGCTATGCAGTTGCTTCCCATTAGCTATCTATTTTACATTTGGTAGTGTATATATGTCAATGCCACTCTCTCAATTAGTCACAACTTACCCTTCCCCCACCTGTCTTCAAGTCCATTCTCTACACGTGTCTTTATTCCTGTCCTGCCCCTAGGTTCATCAGAACTTTTCTTTTTTTTTAGATTCCATATATATGTGTTAGCATACGGTATTTGTTTTTCTCTGACTTACTTCACTCTATATGACAGACTCTAGGTCCATCTACCCAACTACAAATAGCTCAATTTCATTTCTTTTTATGCCTGAGTAATATTACATTGTAAGTATGTGCCAGTCTTCTTTATACATTCATTTGACAATGGACACAAGTCGCTTCCATGTCCTAGCTACTGTAAATAGTCCTGCAATGAACATTGTGGTACATGTCTCTTTTGAATTATGGTTTTATCCAGGTATATGCCTAGTAGTGGGATTGCTGGTTCATATGGTAATTCTATTTTTAGTTTTTTAAGGACCCTCCATACTGTTCTCCATAGTGGCTGTATCAATTTACATTCCCACAAACAGTGCAAGAGGGTTCCCTTTTCTCCACACCCTCTCCAGCATTTATTCTTTGTAGATTTTTTGATGATGGCCATTCTGACTGGTCCCTGTGTCCGGTGTGAGGTAACACCTCATTGTAGCTTTGATTTGCATTTCTCTAACGATTAGTGATGTTAGGCATCCTTTCAAGTGTTTGTTGGCAATCTGTGTATCATCCTTGGAGAAATGTCTCTTTAAGTCTTCTACCCATTGTTGGATTGGGTTGTTTTTTTTGAAATTGAGCTGCATGAGCTGCTTGTAAATTTTGGAGATTAAGCCTTTGTCAGTTGCTTCGTTTGAAAATATTTTATATCATTCTGTGGGTCGTCATTTCATCTTGTTTATGTTTTCCTTTGCTGTGGAAAACTCTTAAGTTTCATTAGGTCCCATTTGTTTATTTTTGTTTTTATTTCCATTTCTCTAGGAGGTGGGTCAAAAAGGATCTTCCTGTGATTTATGTCATAGAGTGTTCTGCCTATGTTTTACTCTAAGAGTTTGATAGTTTCTGGCCTTACATTTAGGTCTTTAATCCATTTTGAGCTTACTTTTGTGTACAGTGTTAGGGAGTGTTCTAATCTCATACTTTTACACGTACCTGTCCAGTTTTCCCAGCACCACTAAGGAAGAGGCTGTCTATTCTCCACTGTATATTCTTGCCTCCTTTATCAAAGATAAGGTGACCATATGTGCATGGGTTTATATCTGGGCTTTCTATCCTGTTCCATTGATCTATATTTCTGTTTTTGTGCCAGTACCATACTGTCTTGATTACTGTAGCTTTGTAGTATAGTCTGAAGTCAGGGAGCCTGATTCCTCCAGCTCCATTTTTTGTTCTCAAGATGCCTTTGGCTATTCGGGGTCTTTTGTGTTTCCATACAAACCGTGAAAATTTTTGCTCTAGTCCTGTGGAAAATGCCATTGGTAGTTTGATAGGGATTCCACTGAATCTGTAGATTGCTTTGGGTAGTATAGTCATTTTCACAAGGTTCATTCTTCCAATCCAAGAACATGGTATATCTCTCCATCTGTTTGCATCGTCTTTAATTTATTTAATCAGTGTCTTATAGTTTTCTGCATACAGGCCTTTTATCTCCTTAGGTAGGTTTATTCTTAGGTATTTTTGTCTTTTTGTTGCAGTGGTAATGGGAGTGTTTCCTTAATTTCTCTTTCAGATTTTTCATCATTAGTGTATAGGAATGCAAGAGATTTCTGTGCATTAATTTTGTATCCTGCTACTTAAAGAAATTAATTGATTAGCTCTAGTAGTTTTCTGGTAGCATCTTTAGGATTCTCTATGTATAGCATCATGTCATCTGCAAACAGTGACAGTTTTACTTCTTCTCTTCCAATTCGGATTCCTTTTATTTCTTTTACTTCTCTGATTGCTGTGGCTAAAACATCCAAAACTATGTTGAATAACAGCAGAGAGAGTTGGAAACCTTGTCTTGATCCTGACCTTAGAGAAAATGGTTTCAGTTTTTCACAACTGAAAACGATGTTGTCTGTGGGTCTGTCATATATGGCCTCTATTATGTTGAGGTAGGTTCCCTCTAAGCCTCCTTTCTGGAGAGTTTTTATCATAAATGGGTGTTGAATTTTGTCCAAAGCTTTTTCTGCATCTACTGAGAGTATCATATGGCTTTTCTCCTTCTATTTGTTAATATGGTGTTTCACATTGACTGATTTGCGTATATTGAAGAATCCTTCCATTCCTGGGATAAATCCCACTTGATCATGGTGTATGACCCTTTTAATGTGCTACATCATTCTGTTTGCTAGTATTTTGTTGCGGATTTTTGCGTCTATGTTCATCAGTGATATTGCCCTGTAGTTTTCTTTTTGTGTGACATCTTTGTCTGGATTTCATATCAAGGTGATGGTGGCCTCGTAGAATGAATTTAGGTGTGTTCCTCCCTCTGCTATATTTTGGAAGAGTTTGAGAAGGATAGGTGTTAGCTCTTCTCTAAATGTTTGATAGAATCACCTGTGAAGCCATCTGGTCCTGGGCTTTTGTTTGTGGAAGATTTTTAATCACATTCTTAATTTCAGTGCTTGTGACTGGTCTGTTTATATTTTCTATTTCTTCCTGGTTCAGCCTGGGAAGGTTGTGCTTTTCTAAGAATTTGTCCATTTCTTCCAGGTTGTCCATTTTATTGGCATAGTGTGGCTTGTAGTAATCTCTCTTGATCCTTTGTATTTCTGCAGTGTCAGTTGCTACTTCTCCTTTCTCGTTTCTAATTCTATTGATTTGAGTCTTCTCTCTTTTTTTCTTGATGAGTCTGGCTAATGGTTTATCAATTTTGTTTATCTTCTCAAACAACCAGCTTTTTGTTGTATTGATCTTTGCTATTATTTCCTTCATTTCTTTTTCATTTATTTCTGATTTGATCTTTATGATTTCTTTCCTTCTGTTAACTTTGGGGTTTTTTTGTTCTTCTTTCTCTCATTGCTTTAGGTGTAAGGTAAAGATGTTTATTTGAGATGTTTCTTGAGGTAGGACTGCATTGCTATAAAATTCCCTCTTAGAACTGCTTTTGCTGCATTCCATAAGTTTTGGGTCGTCGTGTTTTCATTGTCATTTGTTTCCAGGTATTTTCTGATTTCTTCTTTGATTTATTCTGTGATCTCTTGGTTATTTAGTAGTGTATTGTTTAGCTTCCATGTACTTGTAATTTTTACAGACTTTTTTCCTGTAATTGATATCTAGTCTCATAATTTTGTGGTCAGAAAAGATACTTGATACGATTTCAATTTTCTTAAATTTACTGAGGCTTGATTTGTGACCCAAGATATGATCCATCCTGCAGAATGTTCCATGAACACTTGAGAAGAAAGTGTAGTCTGTTGTTTTTGGATGGAATGTCCTATAAATATCAATTAAGTTCTTCTTGTTTAATGTATCATTTAAAGCTTGTGTTTGCTTATTTATTTTCATTTTGGATTATCTGTTCATTGGTAAAAGTGGGGTGTTAAAGTCCCCTATTATTACTGTGTTACTGTCAATTTCCCCTCTTACGGCTGTCAGTATTTGCCTTATGTATTGAGGTGCTCCTATGTTGAGTGCATATATATTTACAATTGTTATATCTTCTTCTTGGATTGATCCCTTGATCATTATGTAGTGTCCTTCTTGTCTCTTGTAATAATCTTTATTTTAAAGTATATTTTGTCTGATATGAGAATTGCTACTCCAGCTTTCTTTTGATTTCCATTTGCATGGTATATCTTTTTCCATCCCCTCACTTTCAGTCTGTATGTGTCCCTAGGTCTGAACTGGGTGTCTTGTAGATAGCATATATACAGGTCCTGTTTTTGTATCCATTCAGCCAGTCTATGTCTTTTGGTTGAAGCATTTAATCCATTCACATTTAAGGCAATTATCAATATGTATGTTCCTATTACCATTTTCTTAATTGTTTTGCACTTGTTTTTGTAGATCTTTTCCTCCTCTTGTGTGCCCTGCCTAGAGAAGTTCCTTTAGCATTTGTTGTAAAGCTGGTTTGGTGGTGCTGAATTCTCTTAACTTTTGCTTGTCTGTAAAGGTTTTAATTTCTGTCAAATCTAAATGACATAGGCCCTTGCTGGGTAGAGTAATCTTGGTTGTAGGTTTTTCCCTTTCACATCATTTAAATATGTCCTGCCCTGCCATTCTCGCTTGCAGAGTTTCTGCTGAGAAATCAGCTGTTAACCTTATGGGGAGTCCCTTGTATGTTATTTGTTGCTTTTCTCTTGCTGCTTTTAATACTTTTTCTTTTAATTTTTGATAGTTTGATTAATATGTCTCTTGACATGTTTCTCCTTGGTTTTTTCCTGTATGGGACTCTGCGCTTGCTGGACTTGATTTACTATTTCCTTTCCCATGTTAGGGAAGTTTTCAAATATAATCTCTTCAAATATTTTCTCAGACCCTTTCTTTTTCTCTTCCTCTTCTGGGACCTCTATAATTCGAACGTTGGTTCATTTAATGTTGTCCCAGAGGTCTCTGAGACTGTCCTCAATACTTTTCATTCTTTTTTCTTTATTCTGCTCTGCAGTAATTATTTCCACTATTTTATCTTCCAGGTCACTTATCCATTCTTCTGCCTCAGTTATTCTGCTATTGATTCCTTCTAGAGAATTTTTCATTTCGTTTTTTGTGTTCTTCATCATTGTTTCTTTGCTCTGTAGTTCTTATAGGTCCTTGGTAAATGTTTCTCTATTTTCTCCTTTCTATATTCAAGATTTTGGATCATCTTTACTATCATTCCTCTGAATTCTTTTTCAGGTAAGTTGCCTATTTCCTCTTCATTTGTTTGGTCTGGTGGGTTTTTACCTCGCTCCTTCATCTGCTGCGTATTTCTCTGTCTTCTCATTTTGTTTAACTTCCTGTGTTTGGTGTCTTCTTTTCACAGGCTGCAGGTTCATAGCTTCTATTGTTTTTTGTGTCTGCCTCCATTGTGTGAGCTTGGTTCAATGGCTTTTGTATGCTTCTTGGGCAAGGGGAGTGGTGCCTGTGTTCTGGTGAGTAGGGATGGATCTTGAGTTTCTGGTGGGCAGGGCCAAAGCCAGTGGTGTGTTTTGGTGTCTGTGAACTTAGTATGAGTTTAGGCAGCCTCTCTGCTAATGGGTGGGGTTGTATTCCTGTCTTGCTAGTTGATTGGCATGGGGCGTCCAGCACTGGAGATTGTTGGCCGTTGGGTGGACCTGGGTCTTAGCGTTGAGATGGAGATCTCTGGGAGATCTCTCATTGGTTGGTACTACATGGGGCTGGGAGGTCTCTGGTGGTCCAATGTCCTGAACTCAGTTCTCCCACCTAAGAGGCTCAGGCCTGACACCAGGCTGGAGCACCTAGACCCTATCAGCCACATGGCTCAGAAGAAAAAGAAAAAAGAAAGGAAAAAAAATAATAATAATAAATTGTAAAAATTATTAAAATAAAATAATTTTTTTAATAATAAAAATAATGAAGAGAGCAACAAAACAAAAAAACAAATCCACCAATGAGAACAAGTGCTAAAAACTATACTAAGATAAACATAAAAATCAGAAACAAATCAGTCGCAGACAGCAAACCCCAAGTCTACAGTTGCTCCCAAGTCCACTGCTTCAATTTCGGGATGATTTGTTGTCTATTCAGGTATTCCACAGATGCAGAGTACATCAAGTTGATTGTGGGAATTCAATCATCTGCTGCTCCTGAGGCTGCATGGAGAAATTTCCCTTTTTCTTCTTTGTTCACACAGCTCCTGGGGCTCAGCTTTGGTTTTGGGCCTACTTCTGCCTGCAGGTCTCCATCAGGCATCTGTTCCCACCCAGACAGGATGCAGTTAAAGCAGTGGCTGATTAGGGGGCTCTGGCTGACTCATGCCAGGGGGAGGGAGGGGTACGGTAGTTAAAATTGGAATGCGACCGTTCTGCGGCAGAGGCTGGCGTGACGTTGCAACAGCCTGAGGCGCACTGTGTGTTCTCGCAGGGAACTTGTCCCTGCAACATGGGACCCTGGCAGCGGCATGTTGCACAGTCTCCCGGAGGGGTGTGGATAGTGATCTGTGCTTGCACACAGGAATTTTGGTGGTTGCAGCAGCAGCCTTAGTGTTTCATGCTTGTCTCTGGGGTCTGAGCTGATAGCAACAGCTCGTGCCTGTCTCTGGAGCTCACTAAGGTAGTGCTCTGCCTTCTGTGGTCAGACAGGGAAGGAATCCCCTCTCCTCACACACCCCAAAACAATGGTCTCTTGCCTCTTAGGCAGATCCAGACTTTTCCCGAACTCCCTCCCGGCTAGCTGTGGTGCACTAGCCCCCTTCAGGCTGTGTTCACGCAGTCAACCCCAGTCCTCTCCCTGGGATCTGACCTCTGAAGCCTGAGCCTCAGCTCCCAGCCCCGACCCACCCCAGCGGGTGAGCAGACAAGCCTCTCAGGCTGGTGAGTGCTGGTCAGCACCGATCCTCTGTGCGGGAATCTCTCCTCTTTGCCCTCTGCACCCCTGTTGCTGTGCTCTCCTCCGTGGTTCTCAAGCTTCCTCCCCAGCCCAATCCCTGTCTCCACCAGTGAAGGGGCTTCCTAGTGTGTGGAAACTTTTCCTCCTTCACAGCTCCCTCGCAGAGATGCAGGTCCGATCCCTATTCTTTCGTCTCTGTTTTTTCTTTTTTCTTTTGCCCTACCCAGGTACATGGGAATTTTCTTGCCTTTTGGGAACTCTCAGATCTTTTGCCAGCATTCAGTAGGTGTTCTGTATGAGTTGTTCCACACGTAGATGTATTTTTGATGTATTTGTGGGGAGGAAGGTGATCTCCATGTCTTATTCCTCTGCCATCTTGAAGGTCATCCTATTGCATTATTTTTATAAAGCTTGTTATTTTCAATACACAAACATACACATACAAAATAAGTAACCTTTAGGGAAAAAAAAGTTTTATGCACTAGTTCTATTGACCTGTGTGTCCTGATTGTTCTTGGAAATGCCACACACACACAGACACACACACACACACACACACACACACACACACACACATTCACACACACTCGTAAGTGAAAGCCCATAGATCACAAACGCCACTGAGGTCACCACAGATTAAAGATGCAGCCAGAATCCCTGGCTCCTTTGCTGCCTTCTCATGAAGAAAAATAGTGTTTTTAAATTTTCTTAATGAAGTTACATTTATCATTTTTCTGGTCCCTTTTTTCTGCTCTCAATACAATCCTGTCATCTTTGGAGTTGATGTCAATGAACCTGAATTTTTCTTAAGTCAGACTCCCAACTAAGTGAGATGAATGAAATCAATATTCTTCCCTTTACAGGTGAAATGAGCTTAGTAACATATATAGTACTGTACCTTCCTCTCCTTTTTTCCCCTTTGTACTGCAATCCATCAATGTATCGCTCTTGGCACCTGAATGAATGCATCTTAATATGAGATTTCAAGCAACAATTCTTTCTAAATGTAATGAAATATTTCAGTCTTTGTTCTTAAAAAAACCACTCCTAGATCTGTGTTCTTTGCTCCTTCACAAGAATTTATTTCTATAATTTTTACAGGATTCTCAGTATTCACAAGCAATTAGTCAGGTCCTTGAATTCATGAAATATCTGATCTCTACATACAAAAGCTTAAATGTTATTCAATTCTGAGGGCTGACTGAAAAAATAGAAGGACTTTCAGAAAGGAAATTTCATATTCAAGGCCACCATGCTTCATGGTTTCGTTGTGTTTCATGAAGCACCTGTTTGCCATTATTCATGAGGCTTCTATTAATTCTAGAATTCCCTCTGCAGTAGTCCTTTTAATAAGGAAAAAAGTAACTTTATCAGATTGCATGATGATGCAGCTGTAAATTATAAAATATTGTGTGATTTTAAAAAAAATTTTCAATTCTGTAAATCATTATTATTGACCTATTCTAATTTTACATCCTAATTACATCATATGTTACATCATATGATGATTTAAGCAGGTGATAAAAAGAATTAAGTAAAGAAAATATTAATTCATGCCGATTAAGGGATAAAAATCATTTTTATTTTTGTTTATTCATACTTTTCAGTTTTGAATACTAATAAGAAAGAATTATTTAGTATTTGTCATAGGGAAAATATGGAGACGTTATAAGCTAGAAATTTATTACATAATAAATATTGACAGATGTATTTGGACTAAGGTAAAAATAGATGTATTTGGACTAAAGATTGGAAATATTCTGGATCTTACCTTAGTAAATTTGGGGAGACATTAAGGAAATCCAACTAGATAAGGAGACAGAGACTACAAAGTCTCTAAATTATTGTTACCATATGGGTGGGATGAGGCAGGAACACAAGTGAGTTTCAGCCAAATGGAGGCAAGGTCCTGGCTGAAACAGAACTTAACTAGCACCATTACCAGTTACAATTCACCCCCCGAACCCCCATGCCCACCCTGCTTCTAATAATCACATTATATGTGAAAAGCAACAAGCAAAGGAAGTAAACGGTAATTAGTAAGTAGATAGTGAATTTCATCTTAGAGAGAAGTCTGGGGAGTGTCTTCAGAGGGGTTTGTACAGTGGACAAAGACACAATCAAAATTGGACAGATGTGTGAATGCTGAAGATTTTATCAAGCCCAATAACTTAAGGAATTCTTGAGTATCTCAGACCTCTGGTATCTCTCATGTAGTCAATGCAAATAAATCTTTGTGTATACATGTTGCTTCACCTGTTGTCTACTACTGATTGGCAGAAAAAAAGGGACCATGAGATGGCCGGCTCATCCTCCAGGTTTGGTGGTTCCCGTAAACTGACCCAAATGAGGGGATTATAGGCATACCTTGGAGATATTGTAGGTTCAGTCCAGAGCACCACAATCAAGTAATTATCACAATAAAGCAAGTTACACAAATTTTTTGGTTTTCAGTGCATATAAAAGTTATGTTTACACTGTACTGTAGTCTATTAGGTGTACAATAGCATTATGCCTTAAAAAAATTTACATACCTTAATTATATTTTATTGTTAAAAATTTCTAACCATCATCTGAGCCTTTAGCGAGTCATAGTAGTAACATCAAAGATCACTCATCACAGGTCACCATAACAAATACAATTATAATGAAAAAGTTTGAAATATTGTAAGAATTTCCAAAATGTGATGCAGACACGAAGGGAGCAAATGCTGTTGAAAAAATGGCACCAATAGACTTGCTCAATACAGGATTGCTACAAACCTTCAATTTGTAAAAAATGCAGTATCTGTGAAGCACAATAAAGGGAAGTGTGATAAAATGAGATATGCCTGTTTTTCCCTGGCACTCACACCACTCATAAAGACTGAATGCACCCAGGGGATAGGGTAACATAGCAGGAGGACAATACTGAGACTCAAAGACATTCTCCCAAAAACCTAACGAAAGGAACCAAAAATAATCAATGTCAATAAAACAAACAGTAAAGCAAGCAAAAACCCATCAGCACTCTTAGTAAGAAAAAGGGTACAGCTTTTTTACTTTGAAAATTGTAATCCAGAGAAGAAAGAAAACTCAAGGAATTAAGCCTATGCAAATAAGTTTTAAAACCTGATATAAAGAGGTTAAGACATAAAATATAAGCTTTGTCAACTGCTTATAAATATCTGTGTTTCTAGACATTGTTTGCTGGCTGCAACAGCAGCAGCAAGTTGGCTTCTGCTTCCCTTCTGCCTTCTAAATCTCTCACAGGTTTATCAGTTTTCCAGAAAATAACTGAAATCCAAAGCCCTAACTACAAGGGAATCTGCAAAAAAAATGTGGGGCTTTTCAGTCTCTTTACCTGGAAGAAAAAGTGGAAGCCAAGCAATGGAGCTACTATTAACATTTAAAGAAAGCAAATATTTTTACTTTTCCCCTTTGGCCACATACACATGGTGTCAATTATCTATATCATAAATGAGATATTTTACCGACTTTAATTTTCAAATATATGATAATTAGGGAACAATATACACAAAAATATAATTAATATTTATTCATTTTCCCTAGTATATTAATGGTAGACATAGGCATGGAGTAAATATTTTAAATGATTAATTATTTGACATCACTTCATGGTTTCTTCATGGAGAAATGAGCTCAGAGATACCTAAAGTCTGGAGCTACAGAGAGATGCTGCTGGGAAACAACATCTTCACCCTATCCTGCAGTAAATATCAGAATTTTTTTCAATAATTTCCTGCATCTTGTAAGGCAGTAGACACAGGGCTAGATCTCTGCAACAGTCAAGTGGCTCAGGTTATATATAGCAGAGTTCTAGAGGATGGTATAGACTCCTTAGAAAGTGCACTGTTACTTTCTCACCAACTGTTCCCATGTGGAACTTGGGAAGACCCGAGAACTCATAGCTCTATGCAACGTTATCTCTCACTTCTTGTTTTATTTAAACAACTTCTTAAAGTTCTATATCCCTTTAAAAACAACTCCACAGTCTCTTACTATGATTATTGGTATTTTTTGCTATATATCCGTATCATTTGGGACAATGATGCAATTTGCAAACTAAGAATTGAGATCTCCTCAGACAGTGAAAAGCCTTATATTAGATCCAGAATACAATTGGATTGGCTTTTAATATAGTTTGGGGGGGATTTAAGCACAATACTTTCAAACTAATGACACTATTATGAAGAAAATCCTACTTTTATTAAAACAGTAGAGATAAAGACCAATGAATTAATTTTACAACCCATTTCTAGCCATCTGAAATATTCTACAATATTTAATTTGTCACTTTTCCCAGTCTAATTGTATCTTTTTTTTGGCTTCCTCCTTATCTTCAGCCCAACTTTCTACTAGATATAATTTGATTCCAATCCTTGCTCTCTCTCTCTCTCTCTTTTTTTTTTTTTTCTATAGACCAGATATAACAAAGGCCTGTGTGGGTTAGATTTAAGTTATGCATGATCTCACAGCAATTGTTAAATGAAGTCTCTGTCTTTGGGGGACTTAATAATTCAACAGTTATTTCTCTAGATTACCAACCTGAGGGTACCAAGAGATTGTACAGGGCAAAAATAAGAGCCTACATTAATTCTCTGAATTATGCCTTCCGGATTCTCCAGGATCAAAATGGAAAAAGAGAACCTGAATTTTTTCCCACTACTGACTTCATCCTGTTGCCTTGTGACAATAATGTCTCTGCTTGGCTGACTACCCGTGACTCTTCCAAAGAATTCTTGCAACAATTGGACAACTTGTTCACTATTTCTACTGCTATCAACCAATTATAACTGCATCCACTCATGCTTACTCAACCTGAAGACCTCCTTCACCCTGGGTAGGAAGCAGGGTGCCAGTGACAGCTATGAATAGCAGATAAATCCTTAGGGCAGGTGTAAAATAGGAAGCACACACTTTCTGTTGGTCTACTGTTTCTCCAGATACCAAGAGAACAGACTGGAATATGGGAACTTCCTAGATGTTAGAAAATCACAATAAGTATCCTCCCTACTTACATGAATAAAGGAAGCAATCATTCAATCCTTATATAGTCTTGATTCTTTCTCCAAAATGAGGTATACATAGGCAGGGATTTTTAGCCTTTTAGGAAGAATAACTGAATTGTTTTATGGGTCATTTATTATATAGCATCCATTAACCTGAATTTTATGATATATTTACTAAGAATATAGAATGGCTGTTTTCTTTGTCAGTGTCCATGTCCCTTCACTATTATTTTCTCTCTTCTCTGGCTATTTCACCTCTGTCCCCATCATCATACCTTCATCTGCTACTTGAACTCTAAAACCCAGACTGCATCTAAGGCTTTATCTTATTCTATGCTATTTCCCTAGGCAACCTTAACTACCCCTTCCTTAAAGTTATATTATCTTCTAAAAAATATATTATCTTCTAATAAATATCCCCCACTCTGAATCTTCTCTGAACTCCCAATCCATATATCCAACTGTCTACTTGGCATCTTTGCTTGGATGTCTCAAAGACTCAGCAGATCTTCAGCAGAAGAGTGGTGTTTGCCTGTATCCCCTCAACTTACTTCAGAGGTGGACCGTCTACTGTGGTATATTCCAACAACCTCCTGCACCTCTGTGCCTAAGGAAGTGTCAGCGAGTTAACCCTTCAGAGAGGTATTTTTTCTCACCAAGGGCTTAACCACCAACCTTTAACTATTTTCTCCAAACCATCAAGTTAAATACTCCTGGATCATTCTCTTGATCTCTTCTTTCAGTCTTATGTATATTGCCAATCTAAACACCAAGTTTAAAACCTGTGTGCTATTTTGATCTATACCTTCACCTTTCACAAGTGCCTAACTATTCTGCTTATTCCTTAGAAACACTCTGGCTTTCATGTCATCCTTCCCTGAATAGAAAAGTTCTTAACCTCATGGTAATGTTCACTAAAAAAACTACCAAAACTTTTGAGAGCTCAAGTCTAATGGTAGTGTTTAAAGTTCTGTCAGATATACTATGATTGCAAAGAATGCTGCCTTATAGGGACTTCCCTGGTGGTCCAGTGGTTAAGAATCTGCCTTCCAGTGCAGAGGACGTGGTTTCGATCTCTGGTCAGGGAACTAAGATCCCACATGCCACGGGGCAACTAAGCCCGTGCACTCTGTAGCCCACACACAACTAGAGAGCCCTCATGCCACAACTACTGAGCCTGCGTGTTCTGGAGCCCACACACCACAACTAGAGAGCCCACATGCCACAACTACTGAGCCCGTGCACTCCAGGGCCCACATGCCACAACTAGAGAAAAGCCTGTGCACTGCAACAAAAGATCCTGCATGCCGCGATGAAGCTCCCACATGCCGCATGTAAGACCCAGTGCAGCGAAATAAATAAATATTAAAAAAAAAAAAAGAATGCTATGGTGTAGTGATCACCAAACATTTTGATCATGACTATCAGAAAAAGTTTGTTCTTGCCAATGTTCCCCCAATATTTATATATTTATATTGATTGGTTGGTTACTTATATCCATGCATTAACATATTTTATTCAGTAGATAAAAACACAAAAATACACATTTAAAAAATGATTTAGATTAAAAAACAATATTTTCAAATAATTTTGTGTTTTTAAAATTTCTTAACAATACAAAAAGAATTTTGCTCTCAACAGAATATTCTTTTTGATAATCTTCTCTGACACAATGTTAATGACTCTCTGCTTAATTATTTTTGAAAATTTTATTTTAACGTTTAATGAAAGAGCAATATAACTGTTTCTATGCTCACATTATTTCAATAACTGATTTTAACAGCCTCCATAGATGAAAAATATATATTACAAATATACATAAAATCAAATGGGAGAAGCTCTTCACATGCTTAGCTTACTGAATCATGGCATTTATTTTTCAGTTGCATCTACAAATTATGTGATAGGGTTTTTTTGTCTAGTATTTATCCTATATTAACAACAACAACAAGAAACCTAAAGCAAAACATCATTTCCCTTTGAGATAGGAAACAAAACAAAGCAGTATCACCAATCTTATTCAACATTGTATTAGGAATCCTAATCAGTACACTAATACAAGAATAGCAACAACAGCAAAGAGACAATGATTGGAAAGGAAAAAACACAACTGTCACTATTCCAAAGTGATGTGATACACATCACATACACAGAAAATTTCACAGATTCTGTCCTATATCCACCCTCTTAACTACCATGCTATCTATACTGCCTTTGTAATCATGGAGAGGGAAGGGGAAAAGGAAACACTGAACCAACTAGAACCAATGGTTCAAAAAATATGGGGGCTAGTAAGTTTCAATTTGTAGGACAGAAGAGCAGGCTGGGAACTCAGGCAAGTTTCCTGAGTTTGCTGCAGTTTTGAGGCAAAGTTCCTTCTTTCCCAGGAAACCTCAAATTTTGCTTTTCAACGGATTAAATGAGGTTTACCCTAGTATTATTGATAGTAATCTCCTTTACTTGGAGTTAACTGACAGTAAAATTTTATTGCATCTACTAAATATTTTCATAGGAACATCTAAAGTAGTATTTAGATGGTGCCAAACAAGTGGGCACCACAGCCTACCCAAGCTGACACGTAAAATTAACCATCATGCTTACCATTACTTTTTTACAAAGTCATCGTGACACTGACACCAAAATCTGACCAAGATATCACAGTAAAAACAAGACCATGGCTTTAAATATGGTGCAAAAGTTTTAAATAGGCTTTGGGCAAATGGGATCAAGAAATCCATCAGAGGACTTCCCTGGCAGTCCAGTGGTTAAGACTTTGCCTTCCAATGGAGGGGGTGCGGGTTCAAACCCTGGTCGGGGAGCTAAGACCCCACATGCCTTGAGGCCAAAAAACCAAAACATAAAACAGAAGCAATATTGTAAACGACTTTAAATACGGTCCACATCAAAAAAAAAAAAAAAAAAGAAAAAAGAAAAGGAAATCCATCAGAAGAAGAACACATGACCACAAGTGAAGTTAACTCCAAAATATATGGATATTTAGAGCATGTACAGATATAATCAATAATAATAACTGCTTACACCATTACAACTTAACACTGCTCTAAACTGTCCAATGCAAGTACATGATAGAAAGAAAGAAAGAAAAATTGAAAGATAGAAGCAGGCACTAGTGGTAGATGATATATGTGCAGAATACCAAGAGAATCCAATCTTATAAAGTATTAGGAGCAATAAGAACTCTACTGTGGCAGATTACAAAAATCAAATATAATAGAAGGAAAGTTACCATTTACAGAGTAAGAAAAAGAAAATTCTTAGGAATTTACAAAATTAAAAAAAACAGGTAAAATCTACATAAAAAATAAATTCTACTGAGGATATAAAATCATTGACTAAATGAAACAAAAACTGTTATATTTGTTTTTATTTAAAATGCCTTTCTTCCCCCATGCCCAAAATTATTCCTGTATTCACAGGCAAGAATTGGAAATGGGAAAGCCATGTTCTGATAGAGCAAGGTGTGTAGATGGTAGTACATGTAAACACGAAATATCATGAGAAAGACTTGAGCTTCACAGTTTATAACTAGTTTTCTTAACAAAAAACACTAAATTTTGTCACAATTAAAATCCAAGTTATTTTCTTAACCTTTTACATTGAAATATATCATCACAACTCATGATCCAAAAACACTGGGATTGCTTTTTTAAACATTATTTTAACCATAATGTCACAGACTTTAAAATAACCCTGGAAATAGGGTTGCTTGGTATTACTAGAAAAATCAAAGAACATAGAGAAAAGATGAGTAGCAGCTGAAAAGTTCTAGATGTAACAAATATAATCAGTATGAGAAAGGTCAAGGAGTCATGCAAAAAATGTAACCTATGGGTGTTAAATGACAAAACTTTGGACAAATTAAGATTAGATTTCCCTCCAATTCAAGAAAGGAGAAAGAAATTCAATTTAGGAAAATGAGATACATGACTCTCCTTCATGACCTTAATTACAATGGAAATCTATTCCTATTATATGGTAAATATACAAATAGAAATACTTGATCAGCCCTTAGTTGAATCTGCAGATGTGGAACCCGTGGATTGAGAGGACCGACTCTAAGGGACTTGAGTACCCATGGATTTTATTATCCACAGAGGGCTTCCTGGAACCAATCCCCTGAGGATACTTAGGGACAGTGTATATGAAAGATTATAGAAGAAAATTTTTAAAAATAACTATTTAGGTGGTGAGAATACAGGTAATATTTTTTCTCTTTGAGCTTTTCATTTAAATGTTTTACCTTAAGTTATCTTTTTGAAATTTAACCAATATAACATTTAATGCAGAACATTTTTTAATGAACTATATTTGATGTATAATATTATATAAATTCCAGGTGTGCAATATAGTGATTCACAGTTTTTAAAGGTCACACTCCATTGATAGTTATTATAAAACATTTGCTATATTCCCCATGTTGTACAGTATATCCTTGTAGCTTATTTTATACCTAGTAGTTTGCACTTCTTAATCCCCCATCTATATTTCCCCCTCTTTCCCTCTCCCCACTGGTTACCACTAGTCTGTTTTCTGTACCTGTGAGTCTGCTGCTTTTTCTGTTATATTCACTAGTTTGTTGTATTTTTTAGATTCCACATATAAGTAATATCATATAATATTTGTCTTTCTGTCTGACTTGTTGAACTTAGCATAATTTTAAGCAGCAATTCTGAGATTCAAGATAAAGCTCAATGTAAAGTCTCTAGCATCCAGAACTGAATTTTCACTGTACTTGTCCTCCAACTTAATATGTCAACAATGTTAAGATTTATTCAATTACAACTAATGAGACAAAGTCTGATGGTAAAGTTCACAAATGTCTACTTCTTTATGAGAAGAGATTATTAAGCCACAACATTCAGTTTTAGCCTGAACAGATGGGGCTGAGTTACATGGGAAACTTTTCTCTAAACACTCTTCCTAAATTATGAGGGACACCTTGTGTCATTTCCTTGAGAATATTTTTAACTGGCAAGAGAAATTATATTGAAGGAGAATTCCACCAGCTTAACGATTGCCACAAATACATAACATAATTCTGGGAAAGTGTGATTTGTGGTTTTTCTTTTATAAAGAACAATCTTTTGAGAAAAACTTTTTTTCTCCTTTGTTTCACATGACTCCACATAATCTCCTATATTAGCTTTCATAGTTATAACTAACCTCCCGATAGCAAAATATATAGTGTACAATGAAACTCACTCAACAGTTATAAATCTATTAATGTGAGTGAAAAAAACTATGAAAAAACATTTAAAGGCTTGTTGAAGTTCTATAAATTTCAGAAGTGTCTTACAACAAGATATATTATTAAATTCATCACTATTCAGCAGTGTTTTATAAATTATTCTTAATAAATATTCACAGTACATACATTTGAGAACAGTAAAGTGAATGCGTATTTAAAAGTTCAGAAAAATCTCAGTGAATGTTAAAAGCATTCATCTCTGAAGCATTTATTATGATAAACTGTGAGCTAAGATGAATTGGGAAACTTTCATTTTCCAGTGAAATGACAATCCTGGATTTTCTGAGGCTTAACTATGCACTTTATCTACAGCAAATGGACTCATAAAAAACACTGAATTCACTATGACCCAGTTCCTCTTGAGAGTACAGTAAGCAAGTTCTCAGAATGCCAGGCCATTAACAAAGCCTCCTTTAAAAAAAAAAATTATGAGTGTGGAGACAGGTTTGGGTTGATAAGAAAACTTACATTCTGAAATTGAAGATTGACAGCAGTAGTACAGAGCTAGAGATATGCAATTAGAGGAGAAACCTGCAATATTACAGATGAGAGATGGCAAAAGCAGAAATTCAAAGGAGAAAAGAACTAGTTTTTGAAGATTTTCTGGAAAAACATAATGGCAGGATTTTAGAAGAGATGAGACTGAGTAAGATGCTTTCTTTATGGGCTGCTAAAACGGTAGCACTGCCCACTAGACAGTGAAGTTTGAGGAAGGAGGATGAAAGAGAACATGTATTTGTTTTATTGACAAATAAAGATAGTCTATGATGGCCAGAATGGGAAATGAGCATTTATTAAAGTTATATTACGTACTACCAGGTCATCAACAATGATATTAACCTTACATTTCACGTAAAGAAACAAAAGCATTTCATTTGGTTTAGTCAGATGTGACTAACGATCATCATTAATTCTTTCTAAACATACATAATAAGCATCTTTCAGCCATTTTGCTGGGAACTAGGGGCCCAGTGAGGAGTAAGATTGTTCCAATCCACATAGAGGGAGTTGAAGAGACTGGTAAGTAAATAGGTAGTTACAGTAAAGTGAGATGAGTGCCAGCCATAAGTCACAGTGTCCCCTCAGACACCAAACAAGGCACCAAGGCCATGTAGGAGATGTTAGGAAAGTCAGACTTAAAAACCACTAAGACATAATGAAGACAAAGAAGGATGAAGATGTGTTCCAAGCAGAGGGATAAGATGTACAAAGACCAAAGGGAAAAAGAGACAGTTTGGCTAGCATGATTAAAGTAAATAGTTTGCATGAGGAGTTGAAGACTTGATAGAAATGAAGACAGAGATGTAAGTCGGGGACAGATCCTAAAGAACTTGTAAATGTCCTGCTTAGAGGAGTTTGGGTTTTATTTAAACTAGTTAAGAATATCAGGGAGGAAAATGATGCCAGTATTGAGAAAGAGGAAAGCAGCAAAGGACATTGAGAGATGTTGGAAGAAAGTCAAGAGAGTCAAGAATCATGGAATCCAAGGGAAGAAATTCTGTTTAGATGAGAGAGTGATAAATATTAGCAAATGCTAACATAAGGTAAGGATGACAGAGACACAGATGTGTCTATTGTATTTAACGACATAGGACATTAGTGAAAGTGGATATATTGAAATGGGTGGAACAGAACCAAAATTTCAAAAGTTTAAGTATGAACAGAAAGTGAAAAAGTGGAGAAAGAAGGAGTGAATACCCATTCAAGGAAGGAGATATACTGACCACAGAGTTGGGCATGAGGTAAAGAGAGGGGTTTGTGGCAAAAGGAACTTAAGTGTACCTCTGACCCTTAAACAATGCAGGTTTGAGCTGCACAGGTACACAGATTTTTTTCAATAAATACCTACTACAATACTATACAATCTGAGGTTGGTTGAGTCTGTGGATGCAGAACCACATATAAGGAGAACTGACTATAAATTAAACATGGATTTACCCCCACAGTTGTTTAAGGGTCAATTATATTTCAAATAGAGGAAGGGCCTATTTAGGAAAACTTGAAGATACTGGAGGAAAAAACAATTACTGATGAAGCAGAGTCCATTCAATAAATGGGATTCACTGCTGCCTTAAATAGTAGATTATAATTATTTGGAGATAAAATTTAAAGAGAAAATCATAGATATAAATTTGTGTCATTTTAAGGCAGGGTAACAGGAAGTTAAGGAGGGATCTCTTAAGTCATGTTTTAAGAGGGGGGTGGAATAGTGTAACATAATAACAGGGATGGTTTTATAAAATTGCTGCAAAAAATGGATAAACAAAACACCTATAAAAATAGGAAACGACTTCTGGTTAGCCCAAATAGTACAGTTAATGCCAGAGATCATGGATTTATTGTAATGGAAATTTGCATTATTATGTCACATTTCCAGCCATCAGTAGAAAGCCAGAAGTAAGACCAGAGAAGACAGAAAACTGGTTGAGGTGGGATTTTGTTTTGCCAGGAAGATGGGAGGAAAAGACAAGAGGGCAAAGATTGTGTTGGTACTAGAAAGAGAATCACTGAGGTGACGAACCATAGGATCCATGCTGAAGAAGGGAGGAAGCAAGAAGAGTGCTGATGGCCAGGAGAGAGCAGAGGTCCTAACAACTCAAAAAGGTTGAGCAACCTTGGTAGTGGGAATAATACAAAGTCATACATTTACTATTCACCTAGTATATTCCAGGGACTTTGCACTTAATGATTATCTAGCTCTTACAATAAGTCTGTTAGTGCTGATTCTACACTGACCAAGAGAAGTCAGCAGCCTGGGTTTCTGAAACCTTTCCATATGAATTCATACAATCCTTATAATTCCTTAGCATGTGCTGAATATCACACATAGAGTTGTATGGCATGTGCTCCAGCTAAGGACCTCCTGTGTTTCTCTTCTGGATCCAAGGAGTGATAAAAGGAACGAGAGAGTGAACTTTAATGTTTAATCTAAAAAAGGTAGTAACGTGTTCCTTTATATTAGGTGCAATCAAAAGGTTAAGAATTCTAAAGCAAGTGTATAACTAGGTTTAAAACTTGACTGACATAGCTTAACTATTACTTAGAAAACTAAAGTCCAATTTGATTAAGTAAGCTATTGAGGATAATAACACTGTTAAAAAATCCAGAATTAAAATCCAAACTCAATTGTGACTGATTTAAAAGTTCACATTCTTCTAATGTGATACATTCTCCTTTAATGTGAGAGAATTGAAAGCATAGCTACTTATAGATATAAAGTGGAATATTTTAAGATAAGAATTTAGAAATGACATAGTTATGGAAAGGGAAAATGTCCAAGGTGAATCTTGGGAGATACAGCTGAAGTGGAGTGAAGAGACTGTCTACGGATACAGCTACAGTACTATAATCACTACATAATTTCTCTTCTAGAGAAATCCAAATGTGATTTGACCTCATATTGGAGGATGGCAGGATACTGTTCACAAAAAAGATTGTAGATGGACACCAAAGTCCTCAAAGAGTGACAGGGAATGATCTGGAGGTCAGAAGGTAGGAATGGGGAAAGATAGTGAGATGGATAGATAGTTGTCCACATCTTCAAAAAATATGGTTGTTTTTTCTATTACTGTATATTAAAAAAATCAGAAAAAAATAAAATCACAAAAGCTGGATTATGAGAGTGGTGAGGATGCTTATCCCACTTCCAGTATTGAGTTTTTTGGCTTATAGGATAATGCGTGACATTAACTAAAAGACCTACAACGAATGCAGTCTTTTTGGAGCTATCTAAGATTCAGTTAAGGTAGGGAGATTTGGAGAAGAACATAAAAATTTTATACCACAGAATGAGGATTTCAAAAGGCAAAAGAGAATGGTTTTAGAAGAAAAAGAGCTGTGAAAGTTGGCTCAAGAAAAAAAAAAAAGGTTGCAAGTGTAGAGTACTGATTACTGAAAAAGCTGGTATTTGGGGTAGTTACTAAAGATAATGGGTATTTAAGGCATAAAATTTGACTCCTATAAACTTCCCCGAAAGAAAAGTCAGTCCCAACAGCCTCCTGGAGCACAAGCAGGTCTTGTTCTTTTGGGAAGAATTCATATTCATCAAGACTGACTGAACTTCCAAGAAAATCCAGTGGATGTCAGCAAGCACACAGCAGGATTTGTCCCCAGGGCTCCCATGGTGTTGGCATCCATAGTAATCCCTGCTCAATCAGAACTGACGCAAGATTACAGAAAAGCTACTTTCAAAATTTTCTCACTAATGTCAAGCACCTGAAAAGTCACTTGTTCAAAATTTTAGAGATCTAATATAGAACATTTGGAAAAATATTTGATCTCTAAAAACAATTATCTTTAGAGAAAAATTAGAGTGTTCTATCAGGTCACATCTAGAAGCCACACATTTATGAACTTAAAAACTATTAATTTATTTCTTCTAGTTTTGAATCAAGTTTGAATAATGCCAAGGTCAGTAAATTATATACAGATAGATAGATAGATAGATAGATAGATAGATAGATAGATGAAATCTGTAGTGAAAAGGAAAAAATCCTTTTAATATTCCATTAAATAATGTAATCTTGGGACTTCCCTGGTGGTCCAGTGGGTAAGACTCATGCTCCCAATGCAAGGGGCCTGGGTTCGATCCCTGGTTGGGGAACTAGATCCTGCATGCATGACGCAACTGAGAGTCGGAACGCTGCAAGGAAGAAGAGCCTGCATGCTGCAACTAAGACCTGGTGCAGCCAAAATACAAAAAAAAAAAAAAAAAAAATGTAATCTTAAAACTAATACCACCATTCTTGATATATTCAATGACATGCATGTATGATATGTTTAGCCCCTTTTTTTAAATTTAATTTTATTTTTTAACATCTTTATTGGAGTATAAATGTTTTACAATGGTGTGTTAGTTTCTGCTGTATAACAGTGAATCAGCTATACATAAACATATATCTCCATATCTCCTCCCTCTTGCATTCCCCTCCCACTCTCCCTATGTTTAGTCCTTTTTATGAAAAGTATTTAACTCTTACCTCCAAATAAAATCAATATATATCATCAAAGATGTTTTACCTGACTCTCTAGTTCCCTGGAGGGACACAAAGATCATCCACATACTATTCTAGAAGTATCACAGTGGCTGTCAATTTAAATTAAGAATAATGTGCACTTACGTACTACTTCAAAAGGATAAAAATACTGATAAAAAATAATTATATTCTAAGTGCATCTAAATTAGCCCTCTATTTTTAACTGAAACAAAAATACAAAATATTTTATGTTCTAATGAGCTGTTTAATGACCCTGCTGTTTGATGTTACTCCATCACAAGTAAGTAGATTTTCTGTGGCCCTACCCCAAAGAGAGAAAAATAAATGCCTTTCTTCCACCTTTAGAAAGGAAGAAAACAGAGACCTCTGACATAAACAAGTCTCCAACTTGGTGTTAACTGACAAGTTCCAGGCCACCATGGCAGACAAAATAGTTATCCACACTATCCTTTCACCTCTTCTTAGGTACATGGCAACCTAGAATGAAGGCTGCAATTCTCAGCTATGTGTGGCTATATGATTAAATTCTGACCAATAGAATATGAAGGGGAATGATATAAGCAACTTCCAATGTGTCCTAAAAGGAGGAATGATGACCCTTTTCTCTTCCTTCCTCCAATTTGCTACTTTAAACTTGGAACTGGTGGGGAGTCATGTTGGGACACGGCAGACGGGTAACATTCTAAGGATCGCAGAGCAACAACCAGAAGGAACCTGGGTCCCTGGACTTCATGGAGCAGAGCTGCCATACCTGGACCTTCTACTTACAGTTTATTATGTAAGTGAAACAAACTTTCATATTGCAGATGAAACTATATCCTAACAAAAATTTCTACTATATTCTCTAAATTCACTGTAGTATGACACTGCAACTTATGTACTTGGCATAAACGGTGATTTCAGAGAAGAGTTATTTCTTTTCTCTGTGATTCCAGATGGCAACAAGCATTCTTCTGAATCAGAAAGAGAGAGGTGATAAATAAAATATTCATTACCTTTATACAGAGCAATCCTGAAATAGAACAAATCCAAATAAATAACCCAGTCCCTAAATTTGGAAAAATGTTACATAAATTTCACCTGCACAATAAACATTTCTTGGTGAAAGCAAGTTCTTTCAGGCACCAAAAATTATCATCTAGTAGATCAGGCAGTGTGTTAGAGATTATTAGCACTCAATAAACACATTGTGCTCCTCTCTCTCCCAGCTGCACTTGCAGTTAGCTCAGAGCCATGTGACTTGGTATGGGACAATGAAAGGTGGGTAGAGACCGCTAGCTCCTTTGTCTTCTGCCATGGCAGGTTTAGGAAGCACAAGTTCTCAATGGTCCACCTATAAAAATGGAGGAGGACAATCACAGGGGATGCTCTGTTGTGCCACCAAGATTCCTTCATCAGTGGTGACTGCTCTCAGCTGAGCTGAACTCTGGAGATTTCCTCGGCAGAAGAGAGCTTCTTTGCCAAAACTATTACCCTTCTCTAGGGGTAACACACACCTAATAACTGGTCAATACAGAAGTATAACAGCCTTCCCGCAATCCCCACGTAAGACAACCCTGAAGAACTAGCCCAGCTCCAGATCTTCCTGTGAGATTAACTGAGGCCTCTGGTAAGACAGCATTATAGTTCAACTCTTCCCTCTGCCCAATCCTACTTTCTTGCCTCACCCACTGATGCTGACTCCAAGGGCTCCCCCACCACTAACCTCCACGGACACAAATCTTCATCTCAGAGTCTGCTTTCTGGGGAAGCCAGCCTATGACAAACAGTCAAATTGTATCATATTTTGTCTGAGCAAGAAATAAACCTTTATTGTGTTAAGCCTTGGGATTTTAGGATTTATTTATTACTCCAGCAAAGCTGAATGATAGTCATTCAGATTAGTTGTATTTCCAAGGTCAAAAGAGAGAGAACTTCCAAATCCCCACCTACTACTACTGAAGGTCTATGAGAAAGGTAGGAGGAAGAGATAACGGGCAACACTGCATTTTGATTACTGACATCTGAAGCTGAGTTAGATTGTGAGTTACCTTAACTAGAGACAGACAAAGAGCTTTGATGATTTCTGGGCTTTTTTTTCCTTATAAGACACCTTGCTAAGAGGAAAGAAGTTCTAAGCCCATTTATTTCTTGCCTTGGAATGAAAAGAACCCACTGTAGATTGTATTTTGATCACAAATATTTTTCACTGCCTTCCCTGGGGGATTATTACATACCACACCATTTAAATCAGGCCTGGCCATATGACTTGCTTAGGACAATGAAACATGACCAGAGTGGTTAAGTAGCATTTCTGAGCAGAGGCTGTAAAAGCCAGTGCACTATATTTTTTTCTCTCTGCCATGAGAACTTGCAATGTTCCAGATAGTGGCTAATTCCTCATTCTTGAGTCCAGAGTTCTGGACTCAAGGTGGAACAGAGTCAGAACTGATCCTCAGTGATCACGTAGCATGAAAAAGGAATAAATATTTGTACCATAGCCCCTGAAATTTTAAAGTAGCTTGTTACTACAGCAAAACTTATCTGATGATTGGAGATCTTAGAGAGAAAGGTTCAAACTTAGACTAAAAATCAACCAATCAATCAATCAAATCCAAAGACACCACACAAAACAGAAGGAAAAGATTTAATCCTTCACCTGTGTCACAATGAAAATTCCAACCAGTCCCTGCAGTGTCCCTGACTTTGTACCAAATTAGCACTGCAGATTTTAAATATATCAAAGCCACTAAAGTTAGGTGATTAGAACTCTAATATCTCCCTCTTTCTCTCATTCTCTTTCAGGAAGGATTATTTGATAATGTTTTTTCATCAGGGCTTCCAGTACTATTTATTTCAAACAGACATATAGACATATAGACATATGACAGACATATAAAATCTTGTTGGTAATATAAAACACATTGCGGATCACCACAGATGATAAATGCTTCAAGGTTCCACCTGTGTTTTCAAGGCAATAAATTATGACAATGTTATTTATGGTCATAATCATTGAGTAATCACGTAGAAAAGTGTTAATAACACTTCATCAAATTTTAAAAAAAGAAGAGGGCTTCCCTGGTGGCGCAGTGGTTAAGAATCTGCCTGCCAATGCAGGGGACACGGGTTCGCGCCCTGATCTGGAAAGATCCCACATGCCGCAGACCATCTAAGCCCGTGAGCCACAACTACTGAGCCTGCGCATCTGGAGCCTGTGCTCCACAACGGGGAGAGGCCCATGCACCGAGATGAAGAGTGGCCCCCCTCACCGCAACTGGAGAAAGCCCTTGCACAGAAACGAAGACCCAACATAGCCATAAATAAATAAATCAATAAACAAATAAATAATTTTTTTTTAAAAAGAAGAAAAAATGTACTTCTCCCATACACCCCTTGCAACTTCTCTCTCACACATACACATAAACACATATATATATACACACATATACACATATATATGAGTACATATATATAAGTACATAAGTATACAAAACTTAAAACTCTAATTTTACATGTCAGAAATATAGATAGATAGATATAGAGCTAGATATAGATAGAGGTATAAAATACCATCTGTTTGTGGACAAACAGCTACATATTTTTCTTAGGCCTGGAATGTCAAGTTCTCCCTTGTATAGTTCACATGAAGAAGTTGAGATGGGGAATGAAAAAAAGGGAGAGAGTAGAGAGTAGGATACAATGAAAGTACTAAAGACACACAGACAATGTCAAAAGCAGATTCATAATAAGGAAAGCTGCCAAAGGTGTTGTCAAGCAGGTAAATACATTTCCATAGGAACTTTTTCTTTGTTAAACCAAAGTAATTGGAAATGACTGGCATTAAACATCAATCAGAATTATAGTGGACATCAGTTATAATTGATAGCTGCCAGAAATCAATGTAATCATCAGTACTATAAAAAGTTCTTTGTTATCTGCTTTCAGAATATCTCACAAGTCTTTCCTCAGTTGAAATTTATGCATTTATACCAAAATAGCAAAGGTGACTCTAAGTTATTTTCATAATTTCTTTATTCTTATTTTATGGTTCTTGCTTAAAATCTCTATTTTATATTTCTTCAAAGATGGAAAAAGGATTATGAAAGTAACCAGTGAACTTTAAGATAATCTACGTTCCTGCGATATATGGCAGTATCATTTTTCACACCATGTAATAATGCGTGAATTCTGCATTATTCCTCTTTTCATCACAAGTTTGTAATTGTTTCTTCTGAACACAACAGCATAACTCATATATTGATTCTAATGTTGTAAATATATGGAATGACTGAAATAAATGTTTTGGTAAAAAATAAAGTTGTGGCATCCATGTATTCAACCAATATTTAAACAGTGTGAGGGATAAAGGTTTGTGTGGATAGGCACTTTTTATGCTGTACATGTTTGATTCAATGTTTCTGACATGCAAGGCTCTGAGTGAATTGTGAGTCCCAGGGGAGCAGCATGAGTTGTTAAAACTGGGTGCTTAAACTTAAGTGATGTATTTATAACCATATAAATTGCTTTTATAAGGAGCAGCTCCAATGGGGCTTACTCAAAGTAATCATATTTCATATAATACAATATCGAGTGTTGGGAAGGAGTTTGGAACAAAAGCCATGCCAGAGAAAGGTTTTCTGAATTGGCAGCTGGAAAAGCAGAAGAATAGAAAAATACATAACTAAATAGGGATAAAAATTAAATAAAAATGAAGAAGAAAAAGAGAAAAGGTCTTATATCCAATAGGAGTGCAACAGGTGTAGGGTTAATTAACACGTTGATAATTCAGGGGGAAAGCAAGCAAGCAAGAAAGTTCCCTCACAATTTAGGTGGAGGCAGTGGTCAAAATGACATTCCTCAACTCATAGGATTCCTCTTTTCTACTCTGTGCACAAATCTTTAATCGTATTTTGAGTGAGGACCCAAATATTTAGCATTTTTTCGATCTCTCATCCCTAGTCCATACCTGATTCTGGAACACCAGAGATAAGGATATGAAACATTTCCAAGTCTCATTTTTCCCATAAGTGTATTTTCCTCACCCTGCGGCAACCATCACTCTGATCATGTATTACTTTTGCCTGTTCTGAATTTCACATAAATGAAATCACACAGTATGTACTATATTGTATCTATTTTTCCCTCTCTCAATATCATGTTTTTGAGGAGCATCCATGTAGCAGCATTTTTAACAGGCTACTGCTAGCCTACTTGCCATAGGGTAGGCTGCTAACAACTACTCCCTTCCTCTAGAGGATTGCCTCTGGCTGATGGCACCTCACATTTAGGGCAACACAGAGTCAATGTTCAACAGGTGTACAGTACAATAGGACAGCATTTTTGTCTCAAGCTGGCCAGAACTCTGTGGTGTGATCCCTCGTGAATTAGGTCAATCCCAGACTTTATTCGAGCACAGCTTTTTCTCCTTTGCTATTTTGCTTCTCTCACTCCCTACTGTTTTCTTTTTTTAGAAGAAAATGATGTACAACTGAATCTCTCAGAAAATGATGTACAACTGAATCTGCCTCATGTTCTGTTTTTAGGGTTGAGTCAGAAAATTGGTAGTGAGAATCATCCTAGGAAGCTGAGTCTATGGGATTCTAAATTAGATTATCCATCAGTCAGCTGGTAATGGACCCACGATCACTGGTGGTGGGTGTAATATTGATAATCTCTGACATGCTGTAGGAGTGTAATTGTTTATACTTTTACATGGAGTGCATGGAACAGGACCCATGTTGAAGAGTATGCACTACTTGTACAGTATCTCTGGCATATGAGAGGTGTGAGCGAAATAGTATTTGTAAGGACTCTGGAATGGAATAGCTGTTGCTGAGTACCAGTGATGCTTTGAAGAAAGGAAATAACTAATTCAAGACCATCAATCACCAACTGAAAGCAAAGTACTGAAATCCAGAGAACTGCTTTGTCAGATTTTAAAGAATCACCAACTTTCTGTAACTGGAGAGCTTACTGTACTGAGAACCAGGCTCAGGACCTAATCTTAAGAGCAGGAGAACTTCATAAAAGGTTGAATTCTCAGCCCAGGCAAGACTCTGATTTTATAGTTCCAATAAGGACGAAGTGGGTCCTGGAGACTTTAGCTGGGGATATGTGGGTAGATGCACTTAAAAATCTTGAATACACAGGGGCTACAGGAGGGTCCCCTCCCCATGTGAGAGTATAGCAGATTACATTTTAAAGGGAAGGGTTCTATAAAAGGGTAGAGGTTGAAGTTACAGAAGAGAAATGAGATAATTACTAAATATGTACATGAAGTGATGAGACAAGATTTTCAATGGTCACAGTGAAGAAAGGAAGATTGTGGCTAGGCTTGCCCGGAACTGAGGAGAGCGTAGATGAAGTTGGAGACCATGAATCTGTAGTAGCAATAATCTTTTCACCTCTGCCCAAAACATAAGATTAAGCACAAAGAAAGTGGATAGTTGGATTTACCCAGTTCAGGGGTTTTATTAGGTTAGCAAAACAGAATGACAATGAGAAAAGGTTGTGAGACTATTCATGGATATGATGAACCATGGGATCTAAAGAATTCAGGGAAGGAAGAAGACAGGAAGAAATAAGTGGGTAGGAAGAAAGCTAGGAAGTTGTGATCTGAAGCAAACATCTGAATTTATCAGGTTAGCAATAAGAAAGTTTTGCAAAGATGCAGATCTAGGACGCAGCCCATCAGAGTGGTGGCTGAAGTTCTGCCCTGTCAATGGACAAAGTCAATAAAGACTGGATAACAGGACAAGCCCAGGGATATAGAGATCGTTATTTCTAGAAATTTTGAGACTAATACCAATAGGTTTTACATTCCTAGTCCTCTTGATCACTGATATGTACCCCTCATTTGCTAAAGATTTTAAACACCTGGCTCACAGATTTCTCTTCAGCACAAATCTTTCTAGCAATGTCCTTGGGTACTTAGTAAAAAGCAAAATTTCTGGAAATTATTCAAAAATACTGCAGATTAAAACAAAGGTTAAAAAAAAACAAAAAAAAAAAAAAACAAAGGTAACTGGGACTTCCCTGGCGGTCCAGTGTTTAGACTCCGTGATTCCACCGCAGGGCACATGGGTTCAATCCCTGGTCAGGGAACTAAAATCCTGCACGCCACACGGTGCAGCCAAAAGAAAAAAAAAGGTACAAAATTTAAGAATTGGTGAATCTGGCTAAGGGCTATATGAGAGTTTTCTGTAGTAGCCTTACAGCTTTTCTAAAAGCTTGAAATTATATCAAAGTAGTTTACAAATGAATCTGTTATAGAACTGAAATAAAAGAGGGCTTACAGATGATTCTATGATATATACCAGTCCAAATATAAAGACCTATTTAAATCTAATAAAACAAACAGCAATAGTCAGCCGTATTTCAATCAGCATCTGTGCATTATGAAAGTGTCTCATAATGCAATTATTCAATTTTTACAAATATTTTAGTACAAATAAAAGCAGTTTGTTTCATCTGATGCTGCTGTGGTTTTGTATGATATATGCACCTTTATCTTTGAATTGGATATTTGGTATCTCTCTTTCATATGATGTACTTAATAAATACTTATTGGACAAATGATTAATGCAATGAGCGTACTAACATCTTAGCATATTTCCATACCTTTATCTCATCTTATACAACAGCAAACTCTGCTAAAAATATAGCTTCTCTAGTCTTGGTTGGTGGTGTACTTGCTTCCAGCATGTTTTGTATTTATATATGTTTGCATAAGCTACAATACTTATTATCTCAAATTAGTTATTGTTTCACAGTCTGTAACAGTATGAAATGGAAGATGATCTCTTTTATAAATTTCTGGATGTGTTCCAAGAAAACGCTTAGAAAATTACAGCAGACAAATTAACAAGCTCATAATAGGAGGTAATTCCGATCATCTTCACCACATTCCTCTTTATCACAACAGAATGAAAATGAAATACCTACAATCTTGAAAACAGACAGCTTTGGGAGGTTGCCATCTTGAGTTAATTAGAAAAATCTACGTCTTCAACATCTCACATTGACAAGAAGCAGTCAGGCCTTGCCTCTGAATCCTAAGCCTGCAGAGCAATGTTTCTGAGGAAGAATATGTACCCCAATTAGAAACCCACTTGTCAGATTCTTCACCCGAAAGGCTTAGATCTGGACTATTTCAATAGATGTTTCATATACAATGTCACAATTCCGAAGGACAGGTATTCTTATCTCCATTTTCAGGATAAAGAAACTGAGTCTGAGAAAGATAAAATAAATTGCCTGAGACCACACAGCTAATAAGCAGTAGATCTAGAATCCAAAATAGGCCTGCTGCCTCTGGAGACCACACACCAAACCATATTCAATTCTGCTTCCTATTTCAGAATTAAATATGATTTGCTTTTCCATATTCTGATTGCATGTTCCAACCCATCATATCTAAGTGCTCTCTGTGAGCATTTCCATAAAGCAGAAGTAATTCCCACTCCTTAGGAAAGTACACCCTCCATCGCATTATACTTTTCAAGGGAATATCAAATTAGAGAGATTGTGAGAAAAAGCTGCACATACCTGGTCAGCCTTGGTCTCTCATTCGGGGCATCCTGCCCTCCATGCACTTGAATTCTCTACTCATCTGTGTTGAACATTTTATGGAATAGGCTCAACCTCTGGGAACAAGGCTGTGGTTGTCCAAGTCGGACAATGTTAGGGTGGATAACTTCAATTTAGGATATATGCATTAGAAAGCTAATTTTAATGAGTGATCAAGCTAGGTTTCCTAATTCTGCTTTTTCATCATTATTAAAACCACCTTGATTTCTGACATAGAATATTGACAAAGAACATAGACTCTGAAGCCCTACTGCCTAAGGACAAATCTGACTCCACCATAGGTACATGGAAAAGTTACTTAAACTTTCTGTGCCTCATTTCCTCATCTGAAAAATGGGGATATTAATACCCACAACACAGCTACCAACTGGCCAAGTCAAACATGCTTATACTACTCCATAGGAGCTGCTAAGCCCCAGATGCTCTGTTTTGTTATATAAAGAAGGTCTCTTCATTCTTTCCAGCTTTGTGACTTATTCATTTTGATCTGTAGAACATGCTATGATGATCTCCTTCCAAAAGCCCAGTGCTAATTCTGTGGGAAGAGCTACATGCTTGTTAGATAGATTCTTGGGTCTAATATTCCTCCTCCCTCCTATTTTGGTTCTCTAACGTGGCCCTTTAGTTTTAACTTTCTCCCTCCACAAGATCCTACAATGTAAGGTTTCCATTTTAGATTATGTTTTCTAATTCTGTCTAAGATCTTCTGTTCTAAAGGCATAACCATTCTGAAAAAAAGACACCTTGAATTTCACATCTGTACAGGCTGTGCACTCCGTGGAAGAGGATGACCTTCCCTCACAGAGGAGGATGGTTCTTTAGTGAAGGGTATACAAGTTGCTGTGCTCCTCTGCTTGAAACTTCAAACAAGCTCCCATTTGCACATTTAGTAGTTAGTTCCTATAAACTCCTGGAACAGTCTGCACAGATTCCATTCCTCCTTGCATGTGAGGTTTAGAATTAAGGTTTGGGAGAAAAGTTTTTGCCTTTGCTGTGCTAAGCAACTCCCTTGATTAGCCCTTTCTGCAAACACCTGCAACAACCCAGCTGTGCCTATTACCTGAGCTTTGCTGCCAGCCTTCAGCACCACGTTCGTAATCAATCTAGACTCACATTTTTACAAAGGCTCCAGGTCTCTCCCTACATTTTCCATTTATGAGCAGTAAGGGCTACTACTTGTCTAATAATTCTAATGCCAGCTAATTATCATTCAAAAATTGCAAATATCCAGAGCACAACTTAGAATTTTAAAAATCCATTCACCATCTTTCCTGGAGAAATACAAACATGTATTTATTCAACAACTATTATGTATGGGACATTTTTCTGGGTAGTAACAATGCAGAGATAAACGAGACAACTTTCCTGTGTCTCAAGACAGAGATTGTTAAAGAAACTAATAACTAAAAATTTCCAGGCAAGGTCAGAAATAGTAGTATGTGCCAAGTGCAGTGGAAATACAGAATAGAAACTAGAGTAAAGACAGAAAATAAGACTAAGTGATTTGAGCTAATGCTTGAAGGATAAAAAGGAGTTAGCCAGGTAGGCAAGGAGACAAAAAGCATTTCAGACAAAGGAGACAAGAGTCCTGCCCTCTCAACTTTCTTTTCCCTTCTCTTCTTCCATCGTTGGATTTCCCTTTGCTTGAGTTATCTTTGAGTTGCCTACAAGTTCCATCTCTGCCTTGCAGACTGAGCCTCTTTATCTCAACTAACTCTTGCCCTGCCATCATTTGGAACTAAATTCACACTATTAATACAACTGACTTCTCAACTAGCCCCTGCAAATTTAACTAATCTTAAAGAACTTACCTTGATTAAATGTTGCCTGTCATAGGCTATTTCCCTAGACGGCTTCCTAAGAACACTCTTCTTTAAAAAATATATATAATTATGTTAATGTACAGCTTGTTCTCCAACTCAAACACACCAAACACAGACACGCACCAAGTCATATAGTTTAAGTAAACCAGTATACTATTTCCTTTTATTCTTTAAAATTTTTTGTTGTTTCCATCTAGAGGGAGGTCAAAGGCATATTTCTAACCAAAAATTAATTGCTAGCTTTGACGTATCACAGCTTCAGTAACCAACAAAGCAGAAATACTCTTACCAGTGAATGTGGCAGTCTCCATTATGAAGTCAGATTATGAGGGTCTACAATAGCTGTTCAGCTACAACAGGCTGACTTGGTAGCAATTTGTCTGTCGAGTAATAAAATGTACATAATAATTAGCTTGAGTCTCTAATTAATCTGTGAATGATTTTTGTTTTTAAATTATTTAGCATTAAACATTTTTTATTAGATTTCAAAACCTGAAGCCCCAGGCATACATGTATAATTTTAAAAGTATCATTTGTCTCAAGTCTTAAAAAGGGCTTAATACTAAATAAATTAAATGATAATATTACCAGTAATTTTTAAAGATATTATATCTAAATGTAGAAAGTATCTTAGAGTACAGAAGGTCATCATTCTAAATGTTCTATCACAATTTGGAACTTGACAGTAAATATAAGAGATATAGATCATGTTTAACACTACCCAAAATCATAGACAACAAATGTATCAGTTTATCGTGTATATATTTTTTGCTACAAAAAGATAGAAAACAGTGTTTTAATTCATCTTTGTTTCTCTAGGGGAACTGGACAGTGTTATCAATAAATGCCTATCACTTAGATGATTTCACTAATAGGTATTTATTAAATGGAGTCAATTATATATCATGACTCAAACATGTATCCCACAGTCTTATGTTGTCATTTTTTTCTAATACTCCAGTAGGTGGATCTTCTATAAATTAAACAAGAAAAATAAATTATCCAAAAGGGAAAATATTTCAACTTTAAAGTTATTTACAAAATATATTACTGAATTTGAGGACAAGATTTTGTGTTCCATCAGTATGAATTAGAACCGGAGGTTAGGAGAGCTAATTTTTATATTTGTCAAAAATCAAGTTTGAATTTATGAATAAAAATACATGTCCTAGGATCACACAACTCACCGTGAAGCAATTTCTCAGAAATGAAATCAAAGTATGATGGACTTTACAACACTGTCAAGTATTCTTGTCATCAATGGTTCAATTTGTCTTTTTAAATACTTTCCTATTTTTAATTGTGACCAAAGTTCAGCATTACAACAGCAAGTTAATATTCCATAATAAAATGAACCAAAAGAATTTTTATTTTGCTGCTGGTATCAATCATAGGTATCAAGATAAATGCAGCATAGACAGATGGATGGATGGATAGACAGACAGATACATAGATACAGACAGAGAGACAGACAGGCAGGCAGATAGACATAAATGGCTCATTAAATGTAACTGAGACAAATATATAATAACAACACACTGAAATCATAACAAGTAAATTAAACTGACTGTGGGAAAATAGAGATAATTTACACAATTTCATCTTGTCAAAAAATTTTGGCCATATCACATATCTTTGAATATATACACACACTAATATATAAAAGATGTCTTTCAATGATTATTTCATCAGATCCAAGAAAATGTGGAGTATTACTGCATACTATTTTTAGTCCAAGCCTACCAAAAATGTCTTTCAAACCTTAATTTTTTCATTTCTAATGAAAGGAAACATAATTTCTAATAAACTATTAAAAAAGGGAGAAGGACTTTCATTGCACTGCCATTGGTGGCTCCTATGGATTAAAATACTATGTCTGTAGTGGGGTCTTAAGTGATTTGGGTTTGGCTAAGTCCTTATAAAGAACTCTGAATACCCAGTGGCTATCTGTGTGGTTAGGATAGGGTGAAGTTTCAGAGATGGGATAATGACCCTAAAGGATGTAGGGACACCAACAAGATGAATATGCACATTCCACAATCCTTTCTGAGACCAACCCTAGCAAGAAGACTGTGAAATGCAAACCTACACTATCTACTTAACTCACTACATCCTATTTCCTATAGGATAAATCTCAACTGGAAATCCTTTAAAAGATAGAAATAATATTTGAAAGAGAAATAACTGTTTTAATCTACATTGAATAAACCTTCTATTTTAATCAAGTTTAAATTTTTAGGAGATTTTTACAGGTGGTCTTGAACAAGAAAGGTAACATCTGCTCAGCCAGCCAGATCAGCTAAATAAACCCTGGCAAACAATAGGAGGGCAAATATTTCCTTTGGTTTAAGATGTCAAACTAAGAAAAAGAAGAAAACACTGCACCTATAAACACATCACGCTCATTTCCCCAAACCAGGGCAAAGAGTTCAGACCCAGGCTACAGGATTTGCTCCTCTCCCAAATGCACATGGCAAGCAGAGGAGGATGACACTCTCAGGAGAAGTGAATCGGCACTCACCTCCACAAAACTAAGACATTCAAGGTACTTAGCATTATGAAATAAGAACAATAAGCAGAAGAACTACACCTAAGGAAGCAGAACTAACGAAACAGAAAGAACCTGAATTTAAAGCAGAATTACTATCTTATGGGAGAAAATAGAATCTTACAAACATGAAGCAAGGGCGTGTGGTTTTAAAGAAAAATCATTTGAAGATATTAGATATGAATAATGTATTAAATGAAATAGAGAATCACTGAATGGGTTGACCAGCAGAATGAAAACAGATATAACAACCATCACGTTGAAATCCCTCTTGGATATCCCACCGTTATCTGAAATGTAATTTGTCAAAAACTGATACTATATTTACCTCCCCAAAAGGAATGCCCTTCTAGTTTCCATGTTATTATTCAGCCCAGTATCCTTCTTGAATCACAGGGTTTGCCACCTCGAAGTTATTTAAGCCATTTCATGGCTTGAATTATACTGAACACTCTTTGGGGAGCTCATTCATTTCACTTCTTTTGCAGCTTCTCTACTCTCCAGCAGCATATAGTAAATACTGCACCAATACTTTCGCAATTAACTATAGCTATATCTCATATTGAGGCATATTAAACAAAATCTCAGATTTGGAGCATCTTTTAGAACCAGGAAGCAATTTTTTAAAAAGAAATTCTAACTATGGCAAGGGTTGTCAATAGTATCAATATGTAAATTATTCATCCTCTTAAACTTGTTTGGAATCAAAATGATATCCAAACCAAATTTCACTACAAAGCAGTGTGTGTTATTAGAGAAACTAATTTGTAAACTTTGATACACATTCATCCTACTGTTCAGTGCTAATGCTGATATTGCAATTCAGCATGATCTTATAGAATACACTAGACTTTGACAGTTAATTACTATTGCATATGTAATAGTAAAACTCTTGGGTGAGTTTTCCTCACCCAAGAAAATGTGATTTTTTGGTTATTATTTAATTTCCTTTGTGTCCTAAATGTTAGTGTCAGCTCAGAATGTATAAAAGAGAGCCCACAGAAAATAAATCTATCCATTATTATTATTGAAATAGCACTGCAGCTGTTTTGCATCTGTCGCTAAAATCTTTTTAGACATTCTCAATTGAGATGCTAATAGCCCTGTGGATATGCAGTCTGGACCCGTGTGAACAGAACTATGTAAATATTATACACAGCTGTAAAGAAACAGCTTTTTACATTTTTTTAATAAAAGCTTACCTTGAAGTTCTTATATTAAAATCAAACATTTTACTATTCTTCAATGGTTTATGTGGCCAATAACAGACACATTTGGAATTGAGAGTTAGAAAATTAGCTGCTTATATCTCCTGCCACGATGGATAGAAAACGTTACCCATGATTTCCATAATGATAACAGACATTTACTAAATAATTAAGCATGTAGTTATCTGGTCTCATTTCACAAATACATAAACTGAAGCTTTAAGAAAGTCAAGTAATTTGATCAAGATCATGGAGCTAGAAAGTGGCTGACCCTAAATCTAATTTTTTTAATCATTATGCAGACTTCCTCCACTCAGTGATAACCTGCAGTTGATCACCACCCTATTTTATACAAGAGGAACATGTGTAAAGGCTCGTCTAAGATGTAAAGCATAAGGTTATATAAAGCTATTACAGGTTTCAGAAGCAACAGCCCATAATTCAGAACAATCCATTTTAAAACTACAGTGGATGTTGTTCTATTTCTGGGGAAATAATGTATATTAATATAATATATCCTTTAGAATTACCTCCGTACATTTTTCCATCAAGTAACTTATTAGTTAATAGGTATACCATCTTCAAAAGAGATTTTTTAAATGCATACAATATAAAAAGCTTAACGGAACTCCATCTGGGACTAAATACAAAGAGACATAACTTCAGGAAGTTGTGTTTTCTAGTCTCTTTCAAGTCCTGACAGAAATATCTGTTTGATCATATTAGAAAAAACTGCTTATGAGAAATATTTTAGAGCATCCTTAGAATATCATTCTATGAATCATCTATTATAGACATACCTCAGAGCACCACAATAAAACTAATATCACAATAAAGTGAGTCACACAAATTTTTTGGTTTCCTGGTGCATATAAAAGTTATGTTTACACAATACTTTAGTCTATTAAGTGTGCAATAGTATTACGTCTAAAAAACAATGTACATACCTTAATTAAAAAATACTTTATTGCTAAAAAATGCTAACCATTATCTGAGCTTCAGCATGTTGTAGCAGTAATATCAAAGATCACTGGTCACAGATCACCAAAACAAATATAATGATAATGAAAAAGTCTGAAATATTGCAAGAATTACCAAAATGTGACACAAAAACACAAAGCGAACAAACGCTGTTAGAAAAGTGGAGCCAATAGACTTGCTCAATGAAGGGTTGCCACAACCTTCAACTTGTAAAAAAATGCAATACATGCAAAGTGCAATAAAGCCAAGCAAAATAAAATGAAGTATGCCTGTATGTACATAAGCCTATAAGTTCACCAGTTAGGTCTCCTGAATATCCTTGAATTAGGGATAGAAACATGCTTAAAGGTATGGCACCCTATTTTAGAAAGAGTTTAGGTCAAATCTTGTATTTATTTTAACCCACAGGATTGAAAATACATTAACATTAATAAACTGTTCCTTAGTAACAAATATTTCATGTAGAATGGCCTACTTCCTCTTCATCAGATGCTGACACACTGTTCAAGTGTTCCTAAATGATCTAATGTGCTCAATCATTGTAATTTGGATTTAAAATATAGCATGGCTAGTAAACACTGACTCATAAACTCAGCAAGATTGTTAATAAATACTAACACACTGGCCCACTGTTATTTATTGAGCTTGTTTGGGTTTTTTTAGGTTAATATTTAAGTCATTTAACATACATTCAATCTCTAACATTCCTGACGTTCTGGTCTTGCCATACTAAGTCATCCTTAGTTATAACATGCATCACTGGCCTAAAATGGCTATCTACGAGAGCAATATGGTATTTTGGGAAAAAGCATGTATTTCAGAGCAGAGCAACCTGGATTCAAATCACAGTATTGTCGTATATTAATTAACCTAATCTCTCTCCATGCTATTTCCTTTATTATAATAAAAGAAGAATATGACAACCTCACAAGTTTGTTGGGAGAATTTTTATATATATATATATTTATATAACTATATATTACAGATATATTTAATTATATATAATGTATATTTATATACTAAATATACATCTATGTATTTACAGTGCATATATCATTATAAATCCTCTATAAATAATTAATGAAAATAAATGAATATATTGAATACATAAAGTTATTGATAGAAAGTACTTTCTTCCCTTTTGTACACCTGGTCATGAACTGATATTTTATAAACAAAGGAAAACCTTAGTGATTCAGACTAATTAGGAAAAAAAGAAACCACCCAAATTAGTGAAAGACCTCAAACTACAATTTTTTTCCAGGGGAAAACCTGTATATTTAATAATTTAGATGCCAATTTCAGAAAAATGTACTATAATATTCCACATCATTCTTCCATTTAACAGTGCCATGTGATTTCATTTTCCAATTAAAGATAATTTTCATGACTAATGACCATGTCTTTTTTTAATAGAATTTTATAGAATTATATCAAAATTGCTGTTTCTCACATTTCCAAGTAGAAGGCACTACTTTGGAAAAAAAGATAAATTCACCTAAAATAAATGCTATCTACTTATATATACACCATAATTAACAGCAAATACTATAGAATGCTAACTATGGGTCAGGTAATATTCTATGTGCTTTAACATATAATAAAATAATTGTAGGGCTTCCCTGGTGGTGCAGTGGTTGAGGGTCCGCCTGCCAATGCAGGGGACACGGGTTCGTGCCCCAGTCCGGGAAGATCCCACATGCCGCGGAGCGGCTGGGCCCGTGAGCCATGGCCGCTGAGCCTGTGTGTCCGGAGCCTGTGCTCCACAACGGGAGAGGCCACAACAGTGGGCCACAACAGTGAGAGGCCCGTGTACCACACACACACACACACACACACACACACACACACACACACAAAATATATATATATATATATATATATATATATATATATATATATAGTAATCCTATCAGGTAACTAGTTTTTACTGATAAGCAAACTGACTTTCCCAACTGATCTGTCCAAGACCACAACACATACTAAGGGGCAGATCAGTCTAACTGCAACGTTCACGCTCCTATCCACTAACTCCTGTATAATAAATGTGAAAATCAGATTTTTTCTTAAGTATGTTCTCTTCAAACATAGCATCTTACAATGTTGATCACATTATTATGTTGCTTAGTCAAAATTAATTCTTTATAAAGTCCACCCTGTAATTAGCCAACTATAAATTACTATAGTCCAAATAGATTCATCTCTGTTGATCATTTTTAAAGAAGAGAACACTGAAAACAAATTTTATCAACTGAATTTGGATTTTGCAATGCATATTCTCCTAAAGGTAATCATTAGCTATACTTCAAACTATACATTAGTTCTGAAACTTGCTTAATATGGTATACTTGTGAGAATTGAATTTTGTTTATTTTTTCATTCTCATTTGAAAGAAGTTGAAATAAGTAAGAATACAATATTAAATTTCTTTGGAAGGTCCCTAAAAAATAAAAACTGATTTTAATTCAACACGATTTAAAATAAAATAAATCTTTGGTTATACTCTTGATTTTTAAATTTCTCAATCCCTGTGGGGGGTTCATACTGAATTAGCTCATCTTTAATATTCTTTCAATGATCTCAAAAATAAATTTAGAAATTACAAAGTAGCAAGTGAGAACAGATCTAAATTATACCAAAAATAAATTATATTCCTGAGTGTAAGGCTTATGAAAAAAGAAAAACAGTTATTTTAAAAGGCTGTATAATTTGATTTGATATTAAGATTTTTTGCCAAAACATGTCTACAATATTTCTGTATTGTTTTCTTTTGCTTAGAGTGGGGTACAGATCTAAATGAGCTCAAGTTTTCTTTTAAGTCCATAAATCTACAACTCAGTATATGTTAGGATATCTGTGATGGAAGAGTTACACAATTCTGCTTCTGAGATTCATTTTATATTTCTCAGTTCCCTAGTCAATACCCCCATTTGAGACTATCTTTAATATGAATGGTAAAATTAAGAAATGTTCTTATATTGTAGTAAGAGTAAACAAAATTTGGAGAAAGGGGTCTGTAGACACTTGACTGTAATGAGTGAAAATAAATCTCAAAGTTTCTAGAAACAAATGATTTTCATGGAAGTGCTTGATCTCCAGAGACAATTAAAATTGTTTTAATTTTGGGCAAACCAATTAAAGTCTTTATAAATGTTTGTTTGTTGAGTTCAGAGAATATAAAAATAATTCATGGCCCACTGACATCTTTTTAAATAAAAAAAATTAGCCCTCTAAAACTGTCAACACTTCAGTAGAGTTTTAAAGTTTTTCAAGAAAGCAAAAATTCAATGTCACATTACAAATTTAATTTGAATTGACTGACCAAACACTAAGATTAGTAATATTAATTACTTAGAATGTGATGTGATATATAACATTTTTTGTATATTTGTGAAAATAAAATTATTGTTTTCTTTTTGAGTCTGAGACTCCCATCATACAAAAACTCTTAACCCTTCATTTAATTCAGAAAATATAATGCATTTGATGCTGTGTTATACAGGGTTAATCCATTCTCCACAGTGAATTCCACAAATTTTAGCAATAACATATTCTGTTCCACTGTCATCCGTATAAAATATTGTTTACACTCCAGGACTATTGCTTCAGGAAATTATTGATAAGAGCAGCTGCTCCTTCAGAAGAAACGTAGGAAAGTCCTTTCTGTCCAGCCAGGGGCACTTTCAGTCCCTTGCTTTATCTCTATGGCACAGAAGCATGCAAGATTGGATTTCAGACTTTGAATATAAATAAAATAAAATAAAATAAAATGAAATAAAAATCTTTAGAAAGAAACTCTTTAAAACTTCACTTGGGAACTTTTGTCAAGCTCTCAGCCATCTCCCTTTACTCAGAATCCTTTGTTAAAAATGAAATGAAAAGCAGAACCTAAGCTATACAGAGTAATCGGCATCCAACTTCAAATGCAACTCATTGCTACTGAACTGAACATTGTAATTGCAATTATAACTCTACACTGGTTCATGCATAAATTATTCAAATTCTGGCAATAGATTATTCAAACATTATCTCCAAGAAAGGCTTCTGAAAGCTCACTAACAATTATGCTCCAACTCTTTACTAACAAATGCCCTGCAATCAAAAGTTTAATCTATTTTTTAGACCCAGAAGTGGTCAATAAAATTGTTTTAAGACAAATCTATTTTTAGCTATAATTCACTATTAAAAACTTCTTTCTTGTCAAATCTCAAAAAATTCAACGCTCTGTCTCTGAAAAGAAAAGGTTGAGAGTTTACACTGTTCAAATTGAGTATATGTAATTCAAAAGACTAACATCTTTTATAAAATATGGAAATATGAATATTATTGAAAAAAAGGAGATTCTCAATTACTGTTAAAATGGCAGTACAATGCCAATTTCATATAACCTAACTGGCTTTCTCCACTATGCTGCACAAAACTGTATTTTCATATAAAAAGTTGAATCAAACATTAGAGTAAAATTCAGCTGAGTTCTAAATTTAATCATTTAGACCTGGCTTTTGTGCAGGCCATAAAGTTCATAAATCCTGGGATATGTTGTTGTTCATGTTGTGGACTATATGAACTGTCTCTTTAAGGACTATTTAATCCACAATTTACACAGACATACCTGGGGTCCCTGATTGCCTTCCCAGAGCATTGCATCAAGTCGGTAGCATAGAATGCTTTCTCAACTATTGTTGCTGATCCATCATAAGTGTCACAGTAACCTTGATTTAGTGCATTTTTAAAAAATAAAGTAGGGACTCAAATGCTTACTGCCTAACCACTGGACAAGGGATTGATTACTTATCATACTGAAAAGTCCAGAGTCTGATCTTGTTTCCCCCACGACTGGGTCTTTCACACGGATTGCTTCTCATTGGTCTGAGTGGGTCATATCCCTGTTGCTGAGACAAACATTGGGGCAGATGAAACTTTATTCTCAGATTGGCTTGGCCTATGTCCCATGACCAGGAATAATCTACATAAGAGTTACAGGTCATGCTATTATCCCTTCTTGTTATTTGTACGTTTAAAACATAAATACTCCTTTGTCATGGCTATACACAGATCACAAAGTATCAGGGAATTATCTTGTTATTCATTACCTATATTGTTAAGCCTTTGGATGACATTTACTCTTCCATAAGTGAATAATACATACCCCTATGTGTGAAAAGTAAAGGATTGTGCTTTATCTTACTCTCGACTCACAATCTCTTCCTACTGAAGGGAAGAATTTACCGGCTGGCCCTACGAGCTGTCATTCTGCCAGCATAGTAGAGGTGCACACTATATACAACATATGAATTTGTCTATATGTTTATAGTTATACTCCACATCATTCCATGAAAGATTCCAGTATGGGTTTACAGGAATCTTTACTACAAGATGAAATAAAAAGTATTTTGGCATTATAACTAAATAAAAACAAGAGCAGTAAGACAGGAATACAACTTGAAAAAAGAATAACCGTAATAACTGCCATTAATTTGTATATAATTTAAGGTTCAGACCAGGAAGAACAAGGTGAACATGATCAGCTTCCTAAAGAGTCAGAGTTTCTATAAGACTTAAAAACACACATACAAAGAGACATTCTTTACATAGTTAAAACAATCACCAATATCTGATTTTACTTCCTCAGTGAACGGAGCCAAGAACACAAAAAGGGAGCACTGGCCAGAAGGTAACCTTGGAGAAAGTGCCCTGAGATGGTAGTTATGATTCCACAGTAATAAGTAGAAATGTGCAGCCTTATCTTTATTCTGTTTATGAAGCCCTCTGGCAGGGAAGGAGGGGAGATGCAAGTTAAGGATATACCATAAACTAGTCAATGTACAAGTGTGAAATGGCTATGAAACTATTAGCAGAATTTTTGCTGCCAGCAAAAAGAAATTCATGTTTACAGGAGATGCACTTTATTAGTCAGGACTCTCTGAGAGGTAAAAGAAACAGCAAAATCCTGTCTTCATCCTTCTTTTGTTATTCAAAAACTTAAATTGCCACGGAAACCTTGCATATCAAAATTATATTTATTCAAACACATTAATAGCAAAAGAACTAGAAAGTGTATTTTAAAGAAATAAATAGCATTAATTTTCTCCTTTCAACTTTGCTGCAGAAAAAAGTGATTAGATTTTGGATTTGCATTAATGAATAATTTAGGAGTTATGAAGAAGACACTAATTGTTGATGGAGCAACCTTTGCTGAAGAACACTCTATTTAAATAAACAGAGTGCCTCAGGGTATTTTTGTCAGTCTAAGGGGAGCCATTTTATTTCACTCTAGGAATGTCTACAGTTCAATGTTGCATTAACTGAAAGAGTTTTAAACGGCACAGTTGCTTATGCATATCAATGGAAAATCTCAATAGAGATATTATTTCTGATTTTTGGATAAAAAATAAAAAGGGAACAGACCACATGGGATAGAGTTATAAACAAAAACAGGGAAAAACCATAAAGAGTTTTACAAAAGAGCCATTGATACAACAGTATTACATACTCAGCTGATCTGTATTACATAGTCTGTAGTTATATCAATTGGTAATAAACTCATAGTCCGTAAAAACACCAACAATCACTTTACCTATAATCCAACAAGGAGATGCACTCAATTCATATTTACTGAGTGCCCACTGTATGTAAGTTGCTTTTCTAGACACAGAAGACAGAGAAGACTCTAGATTTTTACAAATCATAACAGCTCACCAATATTAAATGTACTACAAGAAGTGAGCATCAAACTGGAGAGGAACATTGTTTTGGATCTTTCTATTTCTAGGATTTAGGTTTTGTAACGCTGCATTTTTTAATGAAGAAAAATAGATGTGTTGTTAGACAACAAAACAGAGAATAACTATAATAATTTCTGTGGAAGATTTATTCACATGGAGGGTTTGAACCTGGAGTGAGGGATGAGGGAAAATGGAGAATGGTAAAGGGCCAGTTTGCTATGAAGCAAAACTCATTCCTTGTATTCTATGGGTTACTTAAAGTATAGTAGAAAAACAAAATTTTGTCTACATTCAACTCTGATCAAGCATATTTCTGCAATGAAAACAGACCATAAGAAATACAACAAAATATTTGGATAATGAGATTATGGTTATTTGCATCTTATACATTTTTTCACTTTCCAATTTTTCTGCAATAAATATCAGTTACTTGCAAAACTAGAAAAAAATCAATAAATTATATTTTTAAATTAAGTATAATATAATGCTGAAACTAATGAAAAATAAATCTGTATTTGCTTTCATATTTTCAAACTACATTTAAATGATATTTCATATTTATGTAAATAGGTATATACTTGAATGCACACTTACATACATATATTGCCCATATATTACACCCTCAGCACAGAGTTTAGCATGGGATCATGTTGTAAAAACTACCAACTGTTAAGAATGATAAAGACATCAATTGTCACATCTCTGGTCAATATTTTAGAATGCTTAAAATGATCATGTATTTCCAAATGTAATACTAAAATGTACATTCAAACTTTTTATTAGCTCTGAAGGTTTGTGTATTTTTAATATATAGCTATGGAGACAGGCTAATATGCCTTCCTTAGTTGTTAAATACTAAATTAAAATTTCTGTTAATTTGCTATATTAAAGAAACCTCTATTTTTGCATATTGAAGAAACTCCAAATAACTGTAGTTTTTCAACTCAGCAGGATTTTCAAGAGGAAATATGCTAAAAAATATAGGCCTGGAGGAAGAATGTAAGTTTAAGAAAGACATAAAGCAAAATAAAAAGGATCTACACACCCAATTAAATTTAGAGATTTTGTAACTTTCTACTATTTTCAAGAAGTATGGTAGCCTAAAGGGAATGTCAGAAAATATATGGTCTCATCCAATTCAATCAATAATTCTATTTAATTGACAAATATTTATTGAGAACTTATTACCAATCACCAAAATAGGTGCCAGAACTCATATTCAATGAGCTATATTTATGGGGAGTAAATATTAGTTAACCTTTGTTTTTACATTATAACCATCCTTATATTTTGAACAGGTTCTCATTCTGACAGATATATAATTTGGTCTCACATCTCTCCACCTCTTACATCACATGCACACACATACACATAATTTGTTGGATTTACTTGCAAGATGAAGAAAATGTAAGTATAGCCAAGGTGTCAGAGATAGGGAACTCCCATCTGGTCCCTGATCATCATCTATCCTTGGAGACTTCAAACCTCTTGCCGTGTGGTGACTGAACATCAGTACATTCCTGTTGCTGTTCACTCCTTTTTGCAAATCAGAGCTCCCTTCCAGGTCCTGGATCCTCATGGGTAATTCCTTGCCACTCTGAGAATATAGGAATTTTTTCTCTTACTTCAAACCAAGCAGAGCTGCAGGTACTAGATGAAACATACCGAAGACCTTCATCTTACATTATCTTATACTTCCAATTGCTTCTGCGATATCCTGCCAGATTCTTTCACTTTGACCTAATATTCAGGGACATTCAATACCTTCTTGTTGCTTCTTAAAAGAAATCCATCTTCCATATTTTGCTACACAAATCTCCTGAGAAATCTGAGTTCATCGTAACTTTTCTCCCCCTACTGCCCTCCAAGGTCTATCACTCTAGTGAGATTGTTCTCATTGTTGCTCCCCATATACATTGCCCCAGCTTCAATCTTGTTAATGATGCTCACCCTGCTTCACATGTACTTTATTTCCAATCAAATCTGGAAACTTTCAAGATTCAATTCTAGGCATCTCTCTTCCATAAAGTTTTCCCATCTTGATCACTCCTTGGTCAGGCAACTATTAACAATGTGTACATCATCTTTTGTTTTTATAGTACTTTCTATTCTTACTATACTCTATTTTAAATGTTCATGTATTATTTCATTAGAAAATGAATTGTGACAGATAGAGTTCATGGCAAGCAGTATTCAGCTGGACAAAATGCAGTAAATAAATACTTAGCAAAATGAATTAAACATGTATATGGAGTCCTAAAGAGAAAACAAGAGTATGGCTGTTTCAGAAATTTGTCTCTCTATCTTCACATGATAGATCCAAGTAAATTCAAAATACACCAGTAAACAAATATTAGATTTCTTTCTTTCTGACATGTAGGCATTCTAGAGAATTTTAATATTACAAAAATTCAATATGTTGATACAAAACTAATGCTCTGACGACATCACTTGGTTTTTAATACTTTGATAATTCTTGACCCAACTGCCTTCACTGGTGCAATGCTCTAATCCAATCTCTTGATAAGAGTGTTTATTCCCCAGTCTTTTAGAAATAAAAATCTAAGTTTGCTCTGGCTGTTTCTTCATAAGTGCTTTCTACTCTAATGCATTATTTAAAGTAAATGCATTATTTAAAGTAAAAACATGTGTATGAGACTATTTCTATTGGAAATGTTATGTTCATATGTTTGCAGAGATAGAAAAACAAGAATACAGTCATCACCTTTGTATATTTAAATAATTCACATTGCCAGAGGTCCTTTATGCTTACTAAAACAAGGTGTCTTTCAATAATCTGTTAAGAGAGTATATTAAACAATGGATCGCTAGATACAGTTTTCTTCCTCAATTCTACTACATTTTCTTTTCTGATATTAGATATTTAAAGTATTGGTAACAATGAAACTTCAGTGGTGCATTATTTTATTGGAAAGTTTTTATTTCCCATGGGGTAATATTCTTTTTGGAAGCACATTCAATATCATTTCTAAGGGTTGTTTTCATTCTTTACTGGGAAGATCTCAACTAGGAAGTAAATTCCAGGGACATTTTCTCTTCAACTACAGCTGAATCAACAGCACCTGGAAAAGTCCCTGGCATTCAGTAAATATTTGTTAAAGAAATGAATGGCTACATCAGAAAAAAAAAGATTATTTTCTCTATGTACTTTCTCTTTTCCTTCTTGTGCCTTTCTTAAAAGTACCTAACCTCCCTTTTTTCCCCTGGCTACACATCCTACTGATACCTTCAGGAACTAACTGACAGAAACAGTTTTAACTGTACTTAGTGATAGCAGAATACTAGTTGATGTGCAGTGGGCAATATTTAGAGATATCAAGCAAATATTTAAAAGGATTATGTAAACTTACTTCCCCTCCTCCCAAAAATATTGCTTGATTTTCTCTAGGTTTAGCAAGTGTGCATAAACATAATAAAAATTAAGTTTTGAAAGCTCTCTTCCCGTAAGAACCTAGGGGGAAACAAATACTCCCTCTCCTTAGTCTATGTCTATATAGCATTTAATGGCTGAAGGAGAAGAAAAGAAAGAAAGAGAGGAAGGAAGGGAGGGAGGGACAGAGGGAGGGAGAGAGGGAGGAGAGAGAGAAAGAAAGCCTAATATCCACTGTATCAAAATATGCTATTCATTTTCTTAAAATCAGTTAGCTGTTTTAGATCATATACATTTAAACAGCTAATTAGCTTACAGATATAAGTATTTCACTTTAAACAGATTTTCACTATCAATATAAACACTTGTTCAGAAGGAGTGCCATCACATAAAGATGACAGCATCTGAGTAAATCTCCAAGAAAATCTCAAACTCTTAGAGTTCTGACTTTTTAAATTATACTGTACATTACTAAATTCCTTTTTCCATATGATTGGATTATTAACATTTAAGAAGCACAGCCAATTCATATTTAACTTTTATTGCAGGAACTCACCATGTGGCAGTAATTCCTTTAGAAGAACAAGGAAACTATGCACCTCCAGCTGGGATAGAAATGGGATTGGAGAAGAGTTCCTCCCTCTGCTCACCTTTTCATTGTTCCCATGTCTTTTACTATAATAAATCGTTTTAAAAGGAATGTTTTACAGTGTCACTTCTGCTTACTTTACGTGATCTTCAATTTTGGATACACGTTAGTATTTTGAGATATAGATTGCAGGACATGAAGACATAAAATAGTAATATAAATGGTTTTGGAATTTTTGCTATCTAACTATTATTCTAAAGTCCAGGGTCCTTTAGGTTTTGTTTTTGTTTTATTTCTTTTTACTTTTTAAGATCATTTATGCAGAAGTATATAGACACCAGGCACATTAAAAGCTATTGTATATTTTCAGATAAAATAACTGGATTTTGTATCCATACGAAAAGAAAGCATTATCTTTGAATACACAAGAAAGAAAACAATATTTTATAGCCAAGAAAAATTTTGCATAATTTTTCATAGAATATGTAACATGGATAAAATATAGACTATATGCATATAACCAGACACAAATTTTGCTCTTGCTTTTATAATAATTGAGGTCATATCTATAACCTTTCAGCACCTTGTTTTTCTCATTCCAAAATGCATCATGAAACTCTCTGCAGGTTAACTAGGAGAGAACTAAGTCATTATTTTTAATGGCAGCATAATGTTCCATGGTGTGGATCCCCCTAGTTTATAAAGCCATACCCCTCTTGACTGGCATTCTCTTTGTTTCCACTATATATCTTTCCTTTTCTTTTACTCAAGATATTTTCACATACTTTGTTAAGTAATGATGCTTTTGTTTATCTATATAATATACTCCTGTGAATAAAGTTGGAAAACAAAGGTATATGTATCTGTATCTTAATACTGACACATTACTCTCTCAAACAGCAGCATTAACAGTCACTTTTCCTAGTGTGTGAAACAGTTAACTCTTCTTCATACCACATCACTCACCAGTGATGAAAAATATAGGATTTTTTTTGACAGATCTATGAATATAATGTAATGTCTTCTTGTTTGGTTGTGTGTGTGTGTGCATATTTCTCTACATTTCCACATTAGAACATTTTTTTCTCACATTTGCTGACTATTAAGACCAAGATCTTTGTTACATTTTTAAAGACTTATTAATATCTTTCTCATCCGTCTAAAAGTAAGATACATAGCATGCTGCACAAGGTATAAGCAAGTGCAATCCAGAAACAAATCAAAATGAAAATACATGACTAAGGGTTTATTCCAGGAATGCAAGAGGAAGTCCATTGTTTCTACAATATTAATAAAAGAAAAACATGTGATCATATTGATAGATGATTAAAAGATATTTGATAAAATTCAGCAGTTATTTCCAATAAAACCCTAAATAAAATAACAAACAAAATTTCTAAATACATTAAAGACTATCTTACCACTTCCCAAAAAGAAGCATTACAATAAACAAACACTAAAATCTTTCCAGTTAGACAGAGATGAATGCTATCACAATATTAAATACTGCCTTGAAACTTTTATCAAAAGCAAATATCCAATAAAATTAAATAAGTAGCATAAGCACCAGAAAAGAAGAGACAACATTATCCTATTTGGATAGTAGAAAATCCAAGATATTAAATGTTCAAACAAAATTAACAAAATATTTTGCTAATAAGGAGGACCTTCAAGATGGCGGAGGAGTAAGATGTGGAGATCACCTTCCTCCCCACAAATACATCAAAAGTACATCTACAAGTGGAAAAACTCCTACGCAACACCTACTGAATGCAGAAGACCTCAGACTTCCCAAAAGGCAAGAAAATCCCCACATACATGGGTAGGGCAAAAGAAAAAACAGAGACAAAAGAATAGGGATGGGACCTGCATCTCTGGGAGAGAGCTATGAAGGAGGAAAGGTTTCCACACACTAGGAAGCCCCTTCACTGGCGGAGACGGGGGCGGGTGGGCAGGGGGGGAAGCTACAGAGCCACGGAGAAGAGCACAGCAACACGGGTGCAGAGGGCAAAGTGGAGAGATTCCCGCACGGAGGATCGGTGCCGACCAGCACTCACCAGCCCGAGAGGCTTGTCTGCTCACCCACCGGGGTGGGCGGGGGCTGGGAGCTGAGGCTCAGGTTTCGGAGATCAGATCCCAGGACTGGGATCTGGGAGAGGACAGGTTGGTTGCGTGAACACAGCCTGAAGGCGGCTAGTGTGCCACAGCTAGCTGGGAGGGAGTCCGGGAAAACGTCTACAACTGCCTAAGAGGCAAGAGACCATTGTTTCAGGCTGCGTGAGGACAGGGGATTCAGAGCACTGCCTAAAAGAGCTCCAGAGACGGGTGTAAGCTGTGGCTATCAGTGCGGACACCAGAGACTGGCAAGAAAAACTAAGGCTGCTACTGCAGCCACCAAGAAGCCTGTGTGCAAGCACAGGTCACTATCCACACCTTCCGTCCTGGGAACCTGTGCAGCCCAGCCCACCACTGCCAGGGTCCCATGATCCAGGGACAACTTCCCCGGGAGAACACACGGCACACCTCAGGCTGATGCAACATCATGCCGGCCTCTGCCGCCACAGGCTTGCCCCGCATTCCATACCACTCCCTCCCCCGGCTTGAGTGAGCCAGAGGAACCCAGATCAGATGCTACTTTAAGGCTGTCCTGTCTGGGCAGGGAACAGATGCCCTCAGGCGACCAACAGGCAGAGGCAGGGCCAAATCCAAAGCTGAGCCCCAGGAGCTGTGCGAACAAAGAAGAGAAAGGGAAATTTCTTCCAGCAGACTCAGGAGCAGTGGAATAAATCTCCACAATCAACTTGATGTACCCTGCATCTGTGGAATACCTGAATAGACAACAAATCATCCCAAAATTGAGGGGGTGGACTCTGGGAGCAACTGCAGACTTGGAGTTGGCTTTCTGTAACTAATTTGTTTCTGGTTTTATGTGAATCTTAGTTTACTATTTAGGGCTTATTATAACTGGTAGATTTGTTTATTAAGTTGCTCTCTTCCTTTTCTTTTATATATATATATATTTTTTTTTTTTCCTTTTTCTCTTCTTGTGAGTGTGTGTTTGTTTCTTTGTGTGATTCTGTCTGTAGAGCTTTGCCTTTAGCATTTGTCCTAGGGTTCTGTCTGTCCATATTTTTTTTTTTTGCGGTACACGGGGCTCTCACTGTTGTGGCCTCTCCCATTGCGGAGCAAAAGCTCCAGACGCGCAGGCTCAGCGGCCATGGCTCACGGGCCCAGCCACTCCGAGGCATGTGGGATCTTCCCAGACCGGGGCACGAACCCACGTCCCCTGCATCGGCAGGTGGACTCTCAACCACTGCACCACCAGGGAAGCCCCATTTTTTTTTTTTTTTAAGTATACTTTTTAGCACTTTTTATCATTGGTGGATTTGTTTCTTAGTTTGGTGGCTCTCTCTTTCTTTTGTTCTTCCTTTTTATTTTCTATTACTTTTTTATTTTTAAACATTTTCTTTCTATCTTAATAACATTTATTTTATTTATTTTTCTTTATTTCTTTTTTTTTCTCCCTTTTCTTCGGAGCTGTGTGGTGGACAGGGCCTTGGTGCTCCGGCCAGGCGTCAGGCCTGAGCCTCTTAGGTGGGAGAGCCGAGTTAAGGACACTGGTTCACCAGAGACCTCCCAACCCCACGTAATATCAAATGGCAAAAGCCCTCCCAGAGATCTCCATCTCAGTGCTAAGACCCAGCTCCACTCATTGATCAGCAAGCTACAGTGCTGGACATCCAATGCCAAACAATTGGCAAGACAGGAACAAAACCACACACATTAGCAGAGAGGCTGCCTAAAATCATAATAAGTTCACAGACACACCAAGACACACCATCAGACGCAGCCATGCCCACCAGAAAGACAAGATCCAGCCTCATTCACCAGAACACAGGGACCGGTCCTTCCTCTACCAGGAACCCTACACAACCCACTGAACTAACCTTACCCACTGGGGGCAGACGCCAAAAGCAATGGGAACTACAAACCTGCAGCCTGCAAAAAGGAGACCCAAAACACAGTAGTTAAGCAAAATGAGAAGACAGAGAAATACACAGAAGATGAAGGAGCAAGGTAAAACCCCACCACATCAAACAAATGAAGAGGAAATAGGCAGTCTACCTGAAAAAGAATTCAGAGTAATGATAGTAAAGATGATCCAAAATCTTGAAAACAGAATGGAGGAAATACAAGAAACGTTTACCAAGGACTTAGAAGAATTACAGATCAAACAACCAATGATCAACAACACAGTAAATGAAATTAAAAATTCTGTAGAAGGAATCAATAGCAGAATAACTGAGGCAGAAGAACGGATAAGTGACCTGGAAGGTAAAAGAGTGGAAATAACTACCAGAGAAGAATAAAGAAAAAAGAATGAAAAGAATTGAGGACAGTCTCAGAGACTTCTGGAACAACATTAAATGGACCAATATTCGAATTAATGGGGTCCCAGAAGAAGAAGTGAAAAAGAAAGGGACTGAGAAAATATTTGAATAGATTATAGTTGAAAACTTCCCTAATATGGGAAAGGAAATAGTCAATCAAGTGTCCAGAAAGTGCAGAGAGTCCCATTCAGGATAAATCCAAGGAGAAACACAGCAAGACACATATTAATCAAACTATCAAAAATTAAGTACAAAGAAAAAATATTAAAATCAGCAAGGGAAAAGCAACAAATAACATACAAGAGAATCCCCATAAGGAGGCCCGCGAACTGCAAAATTTTAAAAAAAAGGAAATGAAGGATACGATAGCAAAGATCAATAAAACTAAAGGCTGGTTCTTTAAGAAGATAAACAAAATTGATAAACCATTATTAAGACTCATCAGGAAAAAAGGGAGAAGACTCAAATCAATACAGCTAGAAATGAAAAAGGAGAAGTAACAACTGACACTGCAGAAATACAAAGGATCATGAGAGATTACTATAAGCAACTATATGCCAATAAAATGGACAATTTGAAAGAAATGGACAAATTCTTAGAAATGCACAACCTTCCGAGACTAATCAAGAAGAAATAGAAAACAGAAACAGACCAATCACAAGCACTGAAATTGAAACTGTGACATAAAATCTTCCAACAAACAAAAGCCCAGGACCAGATGGCTTCACAGGTGAATTATATAAAACATTTAGAGACGCACTAACACCTATCCTTCTCAAACTCTTCCAAAATATAGCAGAGGGAGGAACACTCCCAAACTCATTCTATGAAAGAGAAATTAAGGAAACACTTCTGTTTACCACTGCAGTAAAAACAACAAAATACCTATGAATAAATCTACCTAAGGAGACAAAAGACCCGTATGCAGAAAACTGTAAGACACTGATGAAAGAAATTAAAGACAACACAAACAGATGGAGAGATATACCATGTTTTTGGATTGGAAGAATCAACTTTGTGAAAATGACTATACTACCCAAAGCAATCTACAGATTCAGTGCAATCCCTGTCAAACTACCAATGGTATTTTTCACAGAACGAGAACAAAAAATTTCACAATTTGTATGGAAACACAAAAGACCCCAAATAGCCAAAGCAATCTTGAGAAAGAAAAACAGAGCTGGAGGAATCAGGGTCCTTGACTTCAGACTATAATACAAAATTACAGTAATCAAGACAGTATGGTACTGCCATAGAAACAGAAATATAGATCAATGGAACAGGAGAGAAAGCCCAGGGATAAACCCATGCACATATGGTCACCTTATCTTTGATAAAGGAGGCAAGAATACACAATGGAGAAAAGAGAGCCTCTTCCATAAGTGGAGCTGGGAAAACTGGACAGCTACATATAAAAGAATGAAATTAGAACACTTCCTAACACCACACACGAAAATAAACTCAAAATGGATTAAAGACCTAAATGTAAGACCAGACACTATAAAACTCTTAGAGGAAACATAGGCAGAACACTCTATGACATACATCACAGCAAGATCCTTTTTGACCCACCTCCTCGAGAAATGGAAATAAAAACAAAAATCGGACCTAATGAAACTTAAAAGCTTTTGCACAGCAAAGGAAACAATAAACAAGTGAAAAAGACAACCCTCAGAATGGGAGAAAATATTTGCCAGTGAAGCAACTGACAAAGGATTAATCTCCAAATTATACAAGCAGCTCATGCAGCTCAATATCAAAAACACAAACAACCCAATCCAAAAATGGGCAGAAGACCTCAATACATTTCTTCCAAGAAGATATACAGATTGCCAACAAACACATGAAAGTATGCTCAACATCACTAATCATTAGAGAAATGCAAATCAAAACTACAATGAGGTGTCACCTCACTCTGGTCAGAATGGCCATCATCAAAAAATCTACAAGCAATAAATGCTGGAGAGGGTGTGGAGAAAAGGAAACCCTCTTACACTGTTGGTGGGAATGTCAATTGATACAGCCACTATGGAGAACAGTATGGAGGTTCCTTAAAAAAACTAATAGAACTATCATAGGACCCTGCAATCTCACTACTGTGCATATACCCTGAGAAATCCACAATTCAAAAAGTCATGTACCAAAATGTTCATTGCAGCTCTATTTACAATAGCCAGGACATGGAAGCAACCTAAGTGTCCATCGACAGATGAATGGATAAAGAAGATGTGGCATATATATACAATAGAATATTACTCAGCCATAAAAATAAATGAAATTGAGTTATTTGTAGTGAGGTGGATCGACCTAGAGATTGTCATACTGAGTGAAGTAAGTTCAGAAAGAGAAAAACAAATACCGTATGCTAACATATATATAAGGAATTGAGAAGAAAAGAACACCGTATGCTAACATATATATAAGGAATCGAGAAGAAAAAAACAATGGTTCTGAAGAACCTAGGAGCAGGACAGGAATAAAGACACAGAAGTAGAGAATGGACTTGACGACACGGGGAGAGGGAAGGGTAAGCTGGGACGAAGTGAGAGAGTAGCATGGACATATATATACCAAATGTAAAATAGATAGCTAGTGGGAAGCAGCCACATAGCACAGGGAGATGAGCTCTGTGCTTTGTAACCACCTAGAGGGGTGGGATAGGGAGGGTGGAAGGGAGACAAAAGAGGGAGGAGATATGGGAATATATGTATATGTATAGCTGATTCACTTTGTTATAAAGCAGAAACTAACACACCATTATAAAGCAATTATACTCCAATAAAGATGTTAAACTTTGCTAAGGTAAAAAGACAAAATATAAACATGTGACACCAAATAGCTTTCTCTATTCTAGCAATAAATACCAATAAAGGGCAACACAGGGAAAATCTCCTTTTGATAATGACAAAATCAAAAAATATATTTAATAATAAATATATCAAGGAAGAACAATATAAAGAAAACTATAAAATGTTATTAAAAGAGATAAAAGAAGATCTGAACAAATGGAAAGTCATACCCTCTTCCTGGTGAGAAAGAGAAAAGCAGGCCTTTGACATCTAGGAGCTGACCTGGCACTCACATGTAGTCTTGTCGAAGATACCCAGTTTCATAGAGTAACATCATCAGACAAGGCTACTCTATCACCAGGATGAATAAATAAGAGTACTACCTAATCATGTCTGAACACAGACAAAATATGAATATTGTCCAAAAAACAAAACTAATCACACATCCTACATCCTGGTTAATGTGAGCGCCTGCTTCTTCTTTATTGTTTTTAACATCTTTATTGGAATATAATTGCTTTACAATGGTGTTTTAGTTTCTACTTTATAACAAAGTGAATCAGCTATACATATACATATATCCCCATATCCCTTCCCTCTTGCGTCTCCCTCCCACCCTCCCTATCCCACCCCTCTAGGTGGTCACAAAGCACTGAGCCGATATCCCTCTGCTATGTGGCTGCTTCCCACTAGCTATCTCTTTTACATTTGGTAGTGTATATATGTCCATGCCACCTGCTTCTTCTTTACCAATTATAGGTGTAGCCTCACTTCATTCCCTGCCTTCTAGATGAGATCTATGATTACCCCCGATTGCAGAGTCGCCTCTCTGCCTTACAGGATCCAATTCAGGACAAAGCCCAACTGACTTCCTTGAATCCTCTCCAAAATCACTTAACACAGCCTAAATCCTATAATAGACTCTTTTTAGCACTCTGAGACACCCTATGATTCCCCATCATGTGTGTTCTCCTTTGTCTCAAAGAACAATAAACCAACCTGCTCAACAACAGGTTGTTCCCAGTGGTCTTCGGCTGGTTGGGCATTGACACTGAATGGAATGATTAAGAGCACAATCTGTCAATTCTCCTAAAATTTATGTTTATTTTAATGTTTAAAGCGATTACAATCAGTCCCCACTATGTGCGTGTTGTGGGTTGGGATTTGCTCAAAGTGATCTTCAACTTCACAGAGAAATATTAATGACAGAACAGTCTAAAATATATATACAAAGAACAGCAGGAGGGAGGCGGGTTTATAAAAAAGCAACAAGATGGCTCATGTGGAGATGGAACTGTTCAATATCTTTACTGTGGTGGTGGCTTCACAAACCTACACATGTGATAAAATTGTTTAGAACTAAATACACACACACAAATCAGTGCAAATGAAACTAGGGAAATCTGAGTAAGATTGGTGAATTGTATCAATGTCAATATCCTTGTGTGGCATACTATAATTCTGCAAAATGTTACCGTTGGGAAAAACTGGGCAAAGGGTGCAAGGGATCTCCCTATATTATTTCTTAAAATGACAAGTGAATGTACAATTATCCCCAAAGTTTCAATTACGAAAAAAAATATCAAGGTTTGTGGAGGAAGGGAACTTCCATTATCAGAATGTATAGTTTACTCTAAAATTTGTGAACACAAACAATAGGTATTGGTATGAAAATAGATTAGCCAATGGACTAAAGTATAAAATCAAGAAATATATTCATATACTCATTATTATTCATAAATATTGATTTTCAATTCAGAGATTATTGTTTACATCAGAGAAGATAGCTTCAAATTTCTGGGAAGCAATATATAAACTTCGTAAGTTATTATCATCTTATATACTTTAATCAAGTTATTTCATATATTAAATGTTTCAATGAATAGTAAGCAATACAGTTGCTCTATCAGAATAATGTAAATTCTATTTTTTTAGTTGCATATTACATATAAATCATGCTTTATGCATGAGAAATTACAATTCTAGTGTATTCAGTATAAGTGCTAGCATTTTTTTATTTATATTTATTTATTTATATGATTTTTAATATCTTTACTGGAGTATAATTGCTTTACAATGTTGTGCTAGTTTCTGCTGTACAACAAAGTGAATCAGCTCTATGTATACATACATATATCCCCATATCCCCTCCCTCTTGAGCCTCCCTCCCACCCTCCCTATCCCACTCCTCTAGGTTGTCACAAAGCATCGAGCTGACCTCCCTGTGCTATGAAGCAGCTTCCCACTAGCCATCCAGCAATGTTTTTTTTTAGTTAAACACTGGAAAATAGCATCTAGCATGAAAATACACGCTTACTGTTATTGTACAAGCAAAAGAGAACCTTTCGATCCAGGTAACATACATACCTCCTACGAAACATTTCATCTCTGAAAATTTCTCTATAAGGCCAAAGCGTCATGCTTCTAATCTCCATTACAGATTTTCAGATAAATCTAAACCTAATGCCTCTTTCCTAAGACTGCCTTATTTCTGGGAAGTAAGTTTCTTATTCCTGCTCTGTTATAATTTATCTTGAATTCTTTAATTCTTTTTCAGCTGGTCTCCTTAATCCTCTTAATTACAGCTTCTTCAAAACTCACCCTTATGTACTCTACTTGCACCATTATCAGATCATTTCATTATCAATTATCTGTAAAATTAGTTCTTAAATTATTCTTGGTTTTTAATAACTTGTTCTCACCCATCAACCTTTCTAATTCTAAGGTAGTATTTTTAGATACGTTTCTTATTCTCTTTCTCAGGGCCATTAATCAAAGACCATACTGATTTTCTTTTCTCACAAATACTGTGAAATGCCCTGCCTCTCCTCAGAGTCCAGGACCAAAAACAGTGTTTCTCAAAGTTAGTGGGCCTGGGAATTTCTTGAGGTGTTTGTCATAGATGTAAATTTCCACTTCTGTTACCATAAATTCTGACTGGAAGGTCTCCGGTGGGACTCAAGAATCTGTATTTTTTTTCTGAAAACTATTTTATGTTTTTTCTTATTTTTCCTAGTTTTCACTGAGCTATAATTACACATAACAAGAAATCTACATTTTAAACAAGCACCCTACATGACTCTGATATGGGACATATATGGACAATTCTTAAGAAACCCAGAAGGAAGGGCAGATGGTTTCTATTGAGGAGTCCTTCTTAAGTCCACATTCTGACCGATTCTAAAACATCATCCACCATTGGAAATATCTCAGTGTTTTGGTCAATATTTGAAAGAATCTAGACCTGCTTCTAAGCAAGACATTGAGACAGTACAATTAGTGATAAGGGGACATGGAGGCCACATGAGCTCAAACAACTGTTTTCATATCACTAAGCCTCAGTTTCTTCCTCTGCAATGTGCGGGTAACATCTACCCCATAGGGAAATCGTGAGGATTAAATGAGATGATATGTAAAATGTTTATCTCAAAGTGCCAAGTAAATATTAGCTCATATTTTTCTGCTGGGAACTTTTCACACTTTTCTTAGATGTTTTTATTCTTAATAACTGTTTACATTTCTAAAAGAGCATATTCCTAGTGGAACATCTTGCACAGTGCTGGGATCCTGCAGGTGCTTAAATGATTATTAGCTCAGAATCTCAACAACAACAATAAAATACTTTGTTTTCCTCATGTGTTTAATTTTCCTTTGTTTGAGATGATGAATATTCTCAGAATTCTGAGAGGAAAATATCATAAGCATAGTGTCTGTTGAGAATGAAGACACCACTCTCGTGTCACCATATTATATTGACCCTTCCCTATGTCTTAATATAGTGCCCCGAAGTCCCAGAGAAAAACATTTTCTTCTGTTAGAAACATAATAGCATCACAAGGTATAGCCATGGATCTGTTTGTTCTGAGCAACAAAAATATTTCACATTTTCCCTCAAGTTTGAAAAGGGAAACAAAAAAAGAGCTGTAAAGTGTTATCTTATTGAGAGTCTAACCAGAGAAGACTGCCTCGGTACCCCCAACAAAGTCCCCGAGAAAAATCACTGTTGTTTGTGGCCCTAAGGAAAAAAAAAAGAGAGGCAGAACACCTTCTTCATTTCAACTAGTGTCCCACCAAAGGGATTTCATAATTCACTTTCTAATTAGGGAGCAAAGAGTATTTAGAGAGCAGACACCTGGAGAATTCTAAAATGCTTCTACTCCAGCCCCAGGAAACAATGTGCTTGTTATTTCTTTACTCTGCAGCAAGTGCCAGACACCATGCCTACTACCCTCAGGGAGTTCCTGGTCTGATAGCCGGTCTTTGACCAACACCTCCTTCCCCTCCTCCTCCTGGCTTGGACATTTCTCATCAGTTGTCTATATCTTCATGCCAGGGTGGTTCTCTCAGAACCATAATTCTTCCTCTGTACATTTTTTCTTTTTCTTTTTCTTACTCTATCAAAACTATCCTATTAGCTTTGGTGCCTGAGAATATATGACTAACTTCTGGCTAAGATGATAAGATATTATAGAGATCAAATATAGTCATTTCAATTCTAGTAAATCTTTTTTTCAACAGATTCTTTCCCTAAAGGGGGGATGTTCAAGAACAGGTAAGGCTGTCAGTGTCTTTAAATTATGTTGCACATGCAGCCATAAACTCTGCATTCCACGTCTAACTTCCAATAACATATTCATCCAAAAAAGTGAAAATCGAACACCCAATATGTACTAGGCATGCTTTCAGATTCTAGATACTTAGAAGTTAATTTTAGCTAACATTATTGAGTATTTATGCCATTCCAAAAAACTTTATGCCCTTTACATAAATTAACTCATGATAACTCTATGAGTAAGGAAAAATTATCTTCATTTTATATATGAGAAACAGAGAGGTTCAATACACTTGCCAAGGTCACACAGCAAGTAGGTGCTGAAACCATGATTGAAACACAGGCAGCTTGGCTTTAGAGTTCACATGCTTAAGCATTATAAACTTTACCACTTTGAGAAATCTTCCATGAGACTGAGAGCCCCTAGTCTTATGGAGCAACAGATGTGGAAAGAAATAACAATAATAAAACATATGAGCCACATAGTGAATGCTGTCCCCTGAAGGATGTATTCTTCCAACTGCTGGGAATTCCTCTGCCATCAACTGTCTTTATAATTGCTCTCGATGAAAACAATCACCTTGCCCAAGTTCAACCCTCTCTCCAGGGCAGCTCACATCCCATGGCTGATGGACATAAAGGACTGTTCGGAGGGCCATTCAAGTTTCACATCTTTCCATGGAGCTCACTGGAGTCCTTTTTGAAACTACATCACAGGCTAGTATCGCCCTCTGCTCAACCCTGCTTCCTTCCCTTTGCTTGCACAGGTATTAATCCTCGCAATACTCACTAATAAACATCCTGCACCCTAATCTCCATCTCAGATAGGAGAGTTTGACCTCCATCCTGAAGGCTAATCTCCATCTCAGAGTCTGATTCCAGGGAATTCTGACCTAAGACATGCTATAATATAAGTAAAATTTGAGTGAATTGAGAAGCGACAAAAGAATTCATTAACTTCCAAAGGAAGTTTCATTGGCAGTGGGTAGGGTTGAGGGAAGAGTATCTATTTTAGTCTTAGTTGTAAAGAAAATCCAGCATGGCTAGTTTCCATTCCAAAACAACTAATTATTAAAGGACATTAGGTAGCTCACAGAACCCCTGAGAGGGTTGGTGAACTCAGCTCTGAAATTATACCCACACACATGTGTGACGCACCATGCCCACACACATGCATGACATCTTACCTGAAACATCCCTGCCTCAGACAGCAATCCTCGCATCTGCGACTGAACTCCAAAACACTTGCTACTGCTACCCAGGGAACTGTGCACCTCCACCATCATGCTTGTCAGAACACTATCTCCCCAGGCGAGGCCACCTCGTAACATTGCTAATCTCTGAGTCCACATCTGATTTGTAAAACAACTGTGGCTACCTACACCCTAGCCACAAGGGCATCTGAGGATGTGCATTTTCAGAAGGTGGAACTAACGTGAGAAAGTAACAAGATAAAGGAGAATGTTCAGTGATGGTGACTGGCCATAGACAATCATCCACTACAGGAGGATTACTTGTATTTTCCTCTTCATAGAGCAGGGAGTCTGTGTAGTCTTTCTGGGCTATGGAGAGTTCTACAGCAATTGGAATAGGAAAGTAATAGCCAATTTCCCTTTCTTAACCAAATGTTTACTGCTTTTTTCCCCTCTATATGCCCACAGAAAGTATTAGTATCAGATTAATTATGTATATTTATCATGTTTTGAAAGCATTTTGCCATTCCTCTTAAATTGTTCATCCATTTTTTAATGGTTTCAATTAATTTTTACATTTTAAATTTATTGTAGATTGTGTATTGTACATCATGAACCAAAAATCAATTATTGTACAAAATATGCTATTCCTAGAAGTAACCATCCAAATGGTTTCTGCTTGCTGAAAAGAATCATGGAATTGTGGTATACATTTCTATATTTTACTCATAATCACAATGCAATTCTATCCTTCATAAGAGTAGGTCCATTCTGTGTTATTTCTGATTTAAGTCAAACTACCTTAGTTGAAAAGAACATTTACCATAATTATTATTAGTCAGTTTATAATAAACCAACCTCTGCTGCTACTTTATAACATAAATTATAATTTAGTCTCATACACTCATTACTCTTCTAAACTTACTAGTTAAAATCTTCAAATTATAATAATCTCTCAATATTACTCTGGTTTAGTCAAATGTAGGGGTGATTTGTAAAACTATGATCTCGGGTACGAGAATCAGTAACGGGGGTTAATATTTCATGCCATCAAGTCAGCTTGATGTTCGGCACCTTTTGCCTTTGAACTGTTGACAGGCAAACAAGAACATCAAAGAAAGCAGGAGAGACTGGGTTAATCACTCTATTTTGTCTAAAAATTTTTCCACACAAGGCAAAACACACACATTCACACATACAACATTTAATTTAAAAGGTCTTTTGATGGAATATTTTATGGGACTATTGGTTGTTAAAAGCTATCATACATTAGGTTTGTACCAATGTTTAGCACCTCTTTACCACTTGATCTTTTTGGGGTACAACTCAAAAGCAAAATTACGTATGTTTAGCATTAATAGTATTTATCCTGAGAATAAAAACAAGACATTTCCATGACTTTCAAAATTCCTACTTATAAAATAATTTTAATGTGTAGTGCATTTGCCTAAATGGATGAGATAAATCTTTGTAGCTGTCTTCTGAGTCTCAACTTTTCCTTAGATGTAAAATACTGATGTGCTTGTTAGGATTCAAAGGGGTTAAATGTAATTTGCATCTGATAGCTTTGTTTCTCATGGTAATTATGTACCTAGAAAAATGAAAGAATGCAGTTTCTGACAAACTAGGCATTGGCTTCAAAAAAGAAAGAATCATATTTTAATTAATAAGTGATATGAAAAGGAAAACAATATTTGACTACTGAACTGCCTATACAAAGAAAAATCAACAAATAGATTAGTTGAAAAAGTCATTCCAACTAATTTGGGGACTTGGGCTGGAGAAAAAAAGAAAGGCATGATTGACGTTTTAGCTTTTAGTTAATTGCCTTGGTACTGTATTCATACAACATGGCTCCATTGCTTTTCTGGCACTCCTGAGCAATTCTTTACCAGCAATTCTTTACCACCATGTTACCCAGGTGAAAAACACTGTAAAATAAGCAAAGAAATAATGAAAAATCTTTTCATATAATTATAATAAATTTATAAGTATACTTGAGGTCAGGATTGTTTATATGCCGATTTCCTCTAACAGTGCTGAGCAACTGGAAATTGAAACCAAACAGATAAATTGAAAAACTCAAAGCTTAGTGGAAATGGGGCTGGACAGAAGCAAGATCAGATGACAACAAAGATTAAGTACAAAGCAAAGATCTGCCATGTTTAATGTGTAAGAAGAAAGATTAATAGCTAATGCTTTATTTGAAATAAGATGCAGGAAGAATTCAGCCAAAAAAAAAAAAAAAAACAAATCCTAATTGTCAGTAAACAACACAGTGTAGAGTTAGTCAGACCAAGGCTTGAATCCTGTCTCTACCACTTCCCAGCTAGGAGACTCTGAAAAAGTTGTACTAACTTAGCTTCAGTTTCTTTATCAGTAAAATGAGGCAAATCCTAACATCTACCTCATAGATAGGTATTAGGATTAAATTTCCTTCAATAGAAAAGGCACAATTTTTTTTTTCTGAGACCAGCATAATTCACCCTAACACTGAATTCATGTTGAGGAAAATAAAAATGAAGATAGTCAAAAAGCAGTAGACCAAAAAGAAACGAAATTGAGTTATTTGTAGTGAGGTGGATGGACCTAGAGTCTGTCATACAGAGTAAAGTAAGTCAGAAAGAGAAAAACAAATACCATATGCTAACACATATATATGGAATCGGAAAAAAAAAAAAAAACGGTCATGAAGAACCTAGGGGCAAGATAGGAATAAAGATGCAGACCTACTAGAGAATGGACTTGAGGACACGCGGAGGGGGAAGGGTAAACTGTGACAAAGTGAGAGAGTGGCATGGACATACATACACTACCAAATGTAAAATAGATAGCTAGTGGGAAGCAGCCGCATAGCACAGGGAGATCAGCTCAGTGCTTTCTGACCCCCTTAGAGGGGTGGAATATGGAGGGTGGGAGGGAGGGAGATGCAAGAGGGAAGAGATATGGGAACATATGTATATGTATAACTGATTCACTTTGTTATAAAGCAGAAACTAACACACCATTGTAAAGCAATTATACTCCAATAAAGATGTTAAAAATATATATATGTATAAGAATGTAAAAATATATATATATAGTAGACCAATTAATAGAACTTGAATGTGCATGTAACAGCATGGAGCACACCCTGACAGAAATAGGCTATTTAAAAGAGATTTATAGGGTCCCCAACTTCTCTGATTTTATCTACTCTAATGTAATGGTCAAATCATATCCCCCAAATCCAAGTATCCATATGCTATGAGACATAGAGTGGTTTCCAACTCTGATTTTTGAAGAGAACAAAGGTTTTTGTTTTTACTTTTTAAAGAATAATAATGTAGTAAACATATACTTTTTATTATATAGTGATGAAAAAATTTCTTTTAAACTATTAGAGATACCAAGATTTCTCATAGCTACTTTGTTTAGCTTCCAAAGCTGTCCGGTAATCATGAGTTAAGGTGCAGTTTAATATAAGCCCTGAATTTCTGGTGTCAAATAATATTCAAACAGGTATATTTTCCATTTATCCCACATGAAGCCAGGCATCTTCCTGGTAATTATCTGGAAACAACCTAGCAGTTACTCCTGTTACTTTACGTTTACTTTACGGACTCAGATTTTTAGGGGTTCAGAAACCAGCTGAACCCTGGCCCAGATTAAAAACAAAGAAAACACAATAGAGCAGTATGTGTTATCTGCACAAAATAAAGATACAGAAGACTCATCCTTCTCCCTACCTCTTCTTCATCTCTAGTTTCGCCCCTAGCAGCTTTGCTCCCTGGTCCCGTATCTATCAAATCCTTGTGATAAAATTATTTCAGTGCCCTTGTTGCAATTTACAGAAAATTTTTAGTCTTAAGTGAACTTCCATCTTGGACAAGTACAGGACTCAGGAATCTAGCCATGAATAGATACTGGTAGCCCTAGGAGGATGGGCATCAGGCAAATGGGACGATGATAACATGCATAGGAAAAGGCAGGATGAGAACAGAGAATAGAAGGAATTCCAGGCAGAAAGTGGAAACTACATCCCAGGCAAAGGCCCTGGGACCAGGAATGGCAAAATGGAAGATGGGTGATTACCTAAGACATCGTTTTACCTAATGAAAGATCTTAAAGTGTTCTGTGTGAGCTCTACTTTGAGTGAATACTAAGTTAATTTGGTTTAGTAAATCTCGGCATTTGCAACTACATAGTAAAGTGTTTTCCTTCAATATACTCTTAAAAATGGCAGCTGTTAACTTTGTCACCTTCAGTTGTTTATATTCTGCTGAGCTCTGTCCAATGTGATCCTTATTTGTATGCTCTGTGACACAATAGAGTGATTGGAATGGCGATATTCAATTCCCTTTATCTGAACGAATCTCTATCAGTTTGGACAATAAGCAAAAAAATAGATTTACGACTGGACAGAGGTACTTTCGGCAAAATGTTTCATGGTAACACTATTAAATATCAGCTCCTGTGACAGTACTCATAGATATTCCTGTTTCAATGTTTCAATCCCAGGGGAAAGAAGACTTTACAAACACATTGGGGTGTCAGTGTTTTCACAGGAAAATACTGATATTCTGCACTTCTAAATGATTAATACTTTCTTTTCCCACAAAACAATGCATGCTCCTATTTTCAAAAACATTTATTCATATTCCTGCCATGTGGTTATTCATAATAACAAATGACTATAATTATTTAGAGACCTGTAGAAAAAATTGTATACCCTAGACATCAAATTTAAGTTGTAATTTTTAGACTCGATAGTCCTAAAATTTTCCAGAGAATTTAGCATAATATCTACATCTAACAGAATGGCTCTCACTATCACCTCTATATAGATAACTACGTGACCGGCTGTATGTCCAGCCCTGATGTCTTGAGCAACCGTCTGCATCCCCAATTTCTTAACTGAACATCTCCACCCTGATGTTACCAACTGACACCTCAAAGTTAAGTCCAAAACTAATATTACCTCCTCCACAAAATCTGTCCTTAGCACAGTCCTTAAGAAAGCCCTTGCTTTCCATTTCCTCCTCTTTCTAATCTATCTGGAACACAATGCTTCATCTATCTTCCCACTGATGATGTCATGTCATTCACTCTACTCAAAAACTTTTCATAGCTTCCTATTGCCAATTAGATAAAGTTCAAACACCTTGATTAACCTGTTAATCATAGCCCTCTATGATCAAATCATAATCTATCTTTCCAGTCTTTTCAATTTATGCACACTTCGCGTCAACATATCAAACTTATTTACCGGACTGCTTTTCACTGCTTTAACTGTCTGAACATTGTTGAGGACATTGCCTAAACCTTTTCTAAAAGATTGCATGTAAATTTTTTTAAACTTTGTGTTAAAGTATTGCTTCCTTTGGTAGGTTTCCTTTGTTTTAATGCAAGAGTTATACAAATGACCATACTCTTTTTAATTATTATCATGACTGTTATGCTGCTTAGACAAACTTGTAGATCAATTATATCAACCTGAGCCATCCACTCTAGACACACCAGCTTCTCACAGTATGAAAGCATGGTCAGCTGTATTCATCATCATTCACTCTAATTTACATATTTCTAAATCCTAACCAATCTGCAGTTCCTTGCATTTACCTCCCACATGTAGTCATTCATAAGCCTCATTCCTCCTGTAACCAAACAGCCTTCTTCTGAAATATGTAACTGCTTTTCAAATAAAATCCTATCTCTATTTGTAAAATACAAATGAAAAATAAGAGGCTTAATTCTCCCTGTTGAAAATAAGCGAAGCAGATTTTCCTCCCCTCCTTTTTCTTTGAGCATTTATTTACTTGTACTTTTAAGTATCTTCTTCCTTTCTCCTTATCCTTTTGAAGACTAAATAAATTAAATAGGCCTTTTGTTAGCATTAAGACCTGGGAATGTCTTTCTCAAGGACCTGGGAGCCATCTTTTTGAAATGTAAATGTCAGGAGACATAGTGCCCCTATCTCCCAGTTTCTGTGAGAGGGTAGGAGTTTAACTTCAGTGGGTACCTAGCTCCAAGTTGCAAATTTTTTTCCTGTCATAAGAAATATGTTTGCTTTGCCTCTTGATAAAGCCAATTGGCTAACACCCCAATCAATTACCAGGTAAAGCTGGGATGAACTATATGTGACAAATGGTGCCATGAAGTCTTCTTATTGAAGACTAGTTATTGCTTATCTTGAGAAGATATATGTAATGGGTCGTATCTACTTGAGTACACAAAAGGGTGAGATTCCTTCCTGTATTTGCCAATTGCCTGTGATACACATCACATTCTGGTTTAATTGTTTATTCAATAATAAAAGTGTTTTCTTTCCCTACTATCTTTGTGGAAGGGATTTCTGGGTTGGAAGATTTTGTTTTTAATTATATTTCTCTATCTCTATACACCATAGATATTTGGGGTATGCCCCCTTATAAACTGCTATAATAGGTTTGAATCACTCTATCACACTAGATGCTCAAGTAATGTCATATTTCAAACTAACCTACAACAACTACATACTGTTACCATAATTAGAAAGTTCTTTTGATAGAAATCAGTATAGTCTCCAATAGTTAAAGGTGAGGGCACATGTGTATGCACATGCACACACACAAAAATACACATACACACCCCTTGCTACTAGGTCATATATAATAATGAAAGCCAGTATCTGACAAAAGACAGTATCTGACCACATTCTGCCACCTATACAAGTATGTCTTATCAAGCAAACACAAAACGCTAAACTCAGTAACTCGATGCAGTCTCAATTCTCTGTCCTTTCAAGTACTCTAAAAAGTACCTACATGAAAATCCGGTCAAGGCAGTTGCAGTAATAATTCTAGCAGCAAGATTAAGCTAAACTATTAGCCAAGTGTCAGATAACGGAATCCTCCAAAAGTCTCTGAACACAGATCAGATGGAAATCTTAAGCCTAGGGTACGTTTCTGAAGGATATAGGCTATTGGACTCATTAGACTATTTTACCTGATTCATAGAGTGGGATTGTTTGTGTATTTCTAGTGAATCCACATGTCTTGAACAGTACTCATTTCACTAACAAAACTTCAGTAATGGTAAAATTCTATTCTCCATTAACTACATGGCACACCCTGTGGGGTTGATGGAAAATTCAGATAGCTGAATTACTTCTGTAGTACAAGATTTTCACGAGTCTTTCAAATTCCTGATCACTGCAGTTCAAAAGTAACTAACCACCCTTTAGTGAGGATCAAAGCTAAATAACAGATGCATATTTTACCGTGCTTTTGCTAACATGTCAAAGTAAATTATAGATAATATAACATTATGCTTTCAAATTTAATTCAATTGGCCTTGACCTCAATGAATGACACTGGCAGGAAGCCTCTCCCCTTGGACCATGAAAGAATGTTGCACCCTAACACTGCAGCATCCCAGAGCTCAGGCCTGGATGGTTTTCATTTGTAATCTAAACTCTTTCCATTGGTGAGTTCATCAGGTCTGAAGGCTTTAAATGTCACCATAAGCCAACACTTCTAAACTTATGTCCTGAGCCTGGAACTCTCAAGTGACCTCTGGGCTTGTTGAACTAACTACCCATTTGACATCTTCCATCCCCACTTGCATGTTTAATGGACATCTTAAAACTTATTATGCCAATAGTTGGGCCCATGTGTTATCTTTCTTATTCCAGGAGTGTTTAGTTTGGTGGCTAACATATAGTAAATTGGTCATTTGACTTTTTTCACTGATGGAACTTGTAAATTTCTCACTTCACATAAAAACCAAACATTCCAAAAAAATTAAAGTTATTTTATCCCAATTGCATTTAGCATCAAAGGTTACTGTGTACACACTCTAGGAGCATAAATACTATGGTTAACAATTCCACTGAAATTTTTGGCTTAAGCTCATTTGATTGCTGACAAAAGAAAAGTGAAGCCAGTACACAACGATATTTGGCATTAATTTCACTAACAATACACTGCCACAGGTCATGGGAAACTATCTGTCAACAACATCAAAATCGTCATTATACAAACCATGTAATTACCTCTAGTCAAAGGAAAATATTGTGGAATTTGTTAGGTGTATTCCTAAGACAGATTTAACAAAGTTTAAAAATGCAGTTTAATTCAACAAACATATGTTGAGTACCTACAGTGCACCAGGTGTTGCTGTTGGCACTCGAGCAAGCATGATGACACTGTTTTCTTTCTCTTTTGTGTCCCTCAGAAAGAGATGAGAAGAAAGGTGATATGACCGTCAGCTACAGAAACGACAGCAGGTCACTCTAATGAATCTGTGTGTTTTCTTGCTGGCTTCCCTAAGATTGTAACACTTGTGAAGTTGAGCCATGAGGAAGTAAATAAGTGACACATCCCAATGATAACAAATCTAGTGTGGGAGAAAATGGTATATTCAGTCGAGTGTTATCATAACTGAGAAGATCTGAGGATGTGAACAAATAAGCATCATTTACAGACAAGGTCTTCTAAGTAGACCTGGTGAAAGAACACAGAGTCTAGGACTGTGTGTTAGGCAATGAGGCACTGAATAAGAATAATTGTTACTATTATTATTTCAAGCATTGTCCATGATCGATACTGTTCAAAGTTCTTCAAATACATTAACTCCATTAATTATCACAAGAACTCTAAGTATAGTTAATATACTTACATACTAGTAAATATTATAATGGATCTAAGATCAATACTATTATCATTCAATTTCACAAATAAATTAAGTCTGGGAGAGGTTAGCAATTTGCCCAAGGTCATAATTCTTTGTATTGATATGCAATACCTGCATATTATATCTGCATAATTCCCATTTTCAGAAATATCAATGGCAAGCTTACATCAACAGAAAAAAAAAGCAGATACAGACACGGTTTACTCATCTAAAGAATACAGAAATAAGTCACCATAGTAAGGATAGAAAAATGAGAAATCAGCAACATTTTTCAGGAAAGGCACAGATGCAAGCATTTGTGCCCCAAAATGTTCACAATTGAACATACAGCTGAGAAGGGTACATGTGAGTGAGTAAATGAGTGCTGTATCTGAGTCTAGAATAACTGGATATTACAGTTCACACAAGACAGTCCTGGTTTACACATGTTATCCCTGCATAAGTGTACTACTGACTCCCTTGTCTCTCAAAAGTGTCCTGTTTGGATAGTGTATTACACGATCACCCTAAAAATGAGCCTTCTGAAAACTTAACTGTTCTTCTAGGTTGTATGTACATATAATAAGACCAAATGCATGTGTGATATCTGAGGATGTGTGTGTGTCAAGGAGTCCCCTCATCTAGGCCAGGTGATCTTCACTAATCTTGAGGTTGTCATATACTGCACGATAGTGGAGAAAAGAGAAAGCACAACACTCAGAAATAAGCACAACCCTCCATTAGATTTTCTTTGCTAACAAAGCTTGGTCCAAGGATCTTTCTGCATTCAGCAATGAGACTGGAAAGCAAAGTTCACTTACCTAGACATCTCTGAGAGTCAGGCTGAGACTCCTTGGTTAGTTATAGGAATATCATGAAATATCACTTGGTTTGTTAATTACCTTCTTAATATAGCTTTCTGCCAAAGTACTGCTTACAAATGGCCCTTCAAGGAAAAGTCAAAAAAAAAGGATACAAATACATACACACATGCACCCACATACACCAGCACATTAACACTGCTGAAAGGAACATGTACCAATCAAAGAAACAGTCCTTAAAACCCATAATCAAGCCATTATTGGGCAATGACAAGTAACAAAGAAGCTGTATGTCTGCTAAATCCTGTATTGCCTGCTAGAAGCTCAAAAACTCAGACAAGTAACACATCGGTTTATAAAGTTCTTATTAAACTGAAATAGTACAGAAATAAGTGTTAAAATATGCAAATAAAACATTATATTTAAATCAACACATACATGCATGCTTCAGAAAGTGACTAATGGAAACATGGTAGCAGTTATATGTTTTGATAAAGCATAGCTCAACTATGTCTGCTTCTTATATTTATGGATTTCAAGGCAAAATCATTTCACTGAACCAATAACTGAACTGTGGACAATCCTCAGACACTAAAAGAAATAGCCAATTTACAATGTTTTCCTGAAGTCTATGAACTTAATGTATTATTTTGATGGTGTCAGACTGAATTGTAAACATCTTAATTGGAATTTTTTTCATATTTCGCTTTTCTTTTAGAAAATGAAATATGGTTTAGAGTTACAAGTAAATGCATTGCTTTGAGAGAGGCAAAGACAAAGAGGTTTTGAAAGGGGAAAAAAATGAAGATTGCATGAATCCATGCTTTGACTTCCAAATCTCTTACCATATGTACAAGACTCCTCCATGTTCCATCTCTGCTTGTCTTCCTGGCCCTACCTTACCATCACCATCTTCCTGGCCCTAGCCACCATCACCATCCTAGGGACTTGAGCTTTTCCTGATCTTTGACCCTGCTCTGCCAAGTACCTTGCCAAAATCTCTATAAACAGTTACAGAAATCACAACTTGCATGCAGTTTGAAGACAGAGAATTTGCTTCCTCATCTCTGTCCTCAGCACAGAGCATACCACCAAGCACACAGCAGTTGCTTAATGAATATTTGTAGCATGAATAAGTGAAAAGTTATGCTCAATATTTTCATTTAAAATGCAGTATTTAGTCATCTTAATATAGTCAGAGAGATTTTTTTAAACCTCCGGTCTGAATTCCTAACACCATGTTTTGCACGTAACAACTGCAGTACTGTGCTTCAGAAAAAGAAAAAAAAAAAAAAAGTTGTTTTTTTTTAACTATTAAATAATGCAAAAGGATCAAAAAAAATCCAGACACCATCTCATAATCTCTTACTAATAGAGCGCATTCCTTATTTTCCAAAGCTATCCTTTGAATCTTCTAATGCAGGAGCAGGTATGAGCATGTGCACGTGCGCACACACACACACACACACACACACACACACACACACACACACGGGCACACTTACATTTTCCTTTTTTCCCCTCATTCTCCCCCCTATAGAGTAAGATGTGGCTACTAGTCAGTCAATCAGTCAACTTGTGAAATGCAAATAGCAGCTCACAGTGATTTTTTTCCAGGCTTCCTAGTCCAGGCAGCAAAAATAAAATATATTTCTCAGAGAAAATCAAATGAACCTTATGTGAATGAATTGTTTTCTTTACCATTTTCATTTTTTAGAAAAAGCAGAAATGCTTTTACCTGGAAAGTACTTTCTTTGACTAAGTTAGTATCATGCCGACTGACCTTTACTTTATTGCTCCACCAGCTCTCTGGCATTTTAATGTTTTGGTCTGTAATAATAGTCGTAAAGAATGGAATGGGCTTTTTGAAGCAATTTTCTCCCTAAGGATTTAAAAATCAGTCTTTATTTTTCACATACTCAAAACACAGCACTTAAAAAAAATCAAATGGAAATGCAGTTAGTGCAGAAGTGGGCTCATTTACACTTCAATATCTTTAAATGCTGGACAAAAGAGAATACTGCATGTAGATATTTTTAAATGTCTTTTTAAGTGTGAGTGATTTCTGGGTTCAGGATCAAATGCAATATATTATAAGATTATGATCTCTCCTTCACAGAGCTTCCCGGGATAAAGAATCTTAGGCCAGCCCAATAAGGGGTCAGAATTTCCCATGTGCGTACACAGCTTACTCTACTGGAAGCATCCTTGTGCCTGACTCCAACCTGGTTCAGTTTCCAGTCTATCTTTAAAAACTTGACTTTCTCTGGTTCCACAATCTCTGCTAGTATACAGCCTTACAGCTGTTTCCCAAATAAAAAAAAAAAGAGAAAAAAGAAAATCAAAGGCTTTTTCAAGTTGGGAAACAACCTTCCCCTGCTGAGTTAACAGATTTCTCTCCCTTTTGTTTCAGGGAGGAAACAGAATATACTCTTAAACTTTCCCTCCATCCCCCAACAACTGCAGCTGTTTCCTTCTCAAAGACCCATGACTATGATAGCCAAAAAAATTCTTACCAAAATTTTAATAAAAATTCAAACAGAAGTTATGAATGTAAAATTTAAGACATTTTTGTCAATTATTTTAATCCACCAATATATTCCAATTAATAAATTACCTGAGAAAAATTCTGATTAATTAGTATCACTGATAAAAATGATTTAAATTTGTTAAACAAAGATGTCAGTGCTCCTAAGTAAATATTTTGTCATAAATATATTTTCTAAATAACCAAGAATATACTACTCAAAGATAAGACCATTTTAAGCTTTTGTGATGGATTAATATTTAAGAATATGGTCTTTAATGAACTCATCAACAATTATTTAAAGAAAAACACAGTGATCAAGACACTGACCTAGGCACATACTTAGAGTTAAAAAAATCAAAATAGGGCTTCCCTGGTGGCGCAGTGGTTGAGAGTCCACCTGCCGATGCAGGGGACACGGGTTCGTGCCCCGGTCCGGGAAGATCCCACATGCCGCAGAGCAGCTAGGCCCGTGAGCCATGGCCGCTGAGCCTGCGCATCTGGAGCCTGTGCTCCACAACGGGAGAGGCCGCAACAGTGAGAGGCCCACGTACCGCAAAAAAAAAAAAATCACAATATACAAATTCCCCACTGAAATAAAAGATTACACTCTATTTTAAGATTAAATAATAAGCACACATGAAAGAAATTACAAATAAGAGAGTACCTGTGTACAGATTTTAGCTAGGCTATATAAGACATCTACATAAAAGAAATGTGCAGCAATAAATGCAAGTGAAAAAGGAATTAAGAATGGAGAGATTATTGTGAATTTGTGGCAAGAGAGAAGGTTCATCATGAATCCCTCAACTTTTGTCAAATTATTCCCCTCCATCAGTGTTTTGTGACAGGCGTCTGGATTGTAGTTGCTCAATTTTTCTCATCCTTGTTTCTCTCATCACCAAAGACTAATACTTGCATGGAATTGCCACAGTCTTCATGTTCTACCCATTCAACACCCAAACACATAATCTCACAATTTTTTAACATTTCAAGTTAAAACTCTTCACCTCAATCTCCACCAAATCACCTGATGGCCTTAGAGTTTACTATCACCCAGAATTGCTTCCTGGTAAATATGTAAACCTATAATATCCCTCTCTGTTACCACACTTCTCTATGCCAATATATCACTTTCATGTACTCTTTAACCACATCCAGACCAGTTCCTCACTCTCCATCCCTCTCACACAACCTGTTTTCTTCAGCTTTTTCAGTGCTCTCCTGTTCTCACCTTCTTCCCTAGCCAGCCTGAACCCCATGGCTGATAAGGTTAACTATCTTTCCATCAGTACCTTCAACTCCCCACAGCCTCACTCTTTTTCATGCCTTCTCTACAAACTGTCATCTCTCCATTCACCAGTCCAACATTTAGATACCTAAGCACTATTACAGAAATGCCCAAATTCTTATGTATTCTTGATATTAAAAATATTCTGTAATGAAAGAAGATAGGCTACTAGGAAGAGGAGAGTAAGATACATTTATTCAAGGCCTTGGGTGGAGTGCCATGAGAATGATGTGCTGGTTAAAGTCACAGACCACAGTTCAATCATGATTTTCGACAGAACATATTCAGTGGAGTAATTGTTGCCAAATCAGGGTAGATGAAGGGATGAATCTGAGGTGACAAACAGGAGACAGTGAACATATCTTTTCAAGAAGACTGGCAGTAGAGGAAATGAAAGATAAAATGATAGCTAAAGAAAGAGATGCGGTCTGCAAAATCTTTTTTAAAATGGATGATATTTGAACACAGTTACAGGCTAAAAAGAAGAAGCTAATAGGAAGGGAAATGCTGACAATAAAGGAGAGAAAAAGCATCAATTTGTAGATCAAAGTATCAGAAAAAGAGGTAAGAAATGAGATCAGAGGTGCCTATGAAGGAAGAACTAAATGGAGAATAGAGGGGAAAAGAATATAAGAAAAGATTTAGATGAGCTTTTAGGTAAAAGAGACAGAGTTGAATAAATTCTAAGTTGAGAGTCTGCTTTTGTTCAGATCATTTCACTTCAACCTGCTTACATTCTCTGTTCCCTATTTTCTGTTTCTGCCTTGTTTCCTATGAAAAGACTCACAATGTCCCCTCTTATCTAACGCTTTGTACCACTTCTATACTCATGACTGCTGGCTTCATTCATGTGCGTCCTTTCACTGCCTTCGTCTATTCAGTCTTGTTAACCCACAACCTCTACCAGCTCAATTCCTTGAATCCTCTGTGACATCAGCTCACCAGATTCTCTATATCTCTATGAACAGGAAACAGATGAGCAAGAAACACTCTTCAGGTTTTGTTTGATTTGATTCTCTATAGCATTTAATGTTCTAATATATTCTATCTCTAGGCTTCATTCATCTATCTAAAGTGTCCCCCTAATGTTGGTGATGCCTAAGACTTCATCCTCGTTACTGGAGACCTAGACAGAGGAAACCAGAAGGTATTCTTGGAAGCTGCCATCCAAGATTATCTCTGAAAAGTGTGATTCGACTCCCTTCAGTAGTAAACCAGCAGAACATGAGTAAAATTAAGGAAATTTAGAAAAGCAACTGATTTGGGGAAGAGAATGAGTTAAGTTTTAGATTTCAGGCTGATAGTCTCCGTTCGTGCCTCCAGACCTACTCTCTGCTCTTCTCTGGTCTACTCAGGCGGAGACTGATCTGCACGGTGTGCATCATTTATGTTCCCTCATCCTCTGGATTCCTGTTAGGCTTGGCCAATGAGAACTCCAGGAAATAGGAGGGTGGGAGGAAATAGAGGTCAGGTATTTTTTCTCCCTGCTTCTTCCAAGTTGGACTGCAGTTTTAGCAGGAGCTGCATTCCTCTACCCATGGCCAGAGCATTTCTCAGGAAGGCCTTCTTTCATAGCTTCCGTTCTCTCTGGGTTCTGGTAACCACTCTCTTACCTAGACATTCTGAGTTTCTTAATATTGTTAGTCCCTGGATCAAAGACCATCCTTTGTTGATTCTCTTATTCCTGCCCACATCTCTGTAAATAGTTTACACATTAAATCTCTTCAATTAACCCTTTGAATAAGCCATCTATTTCCTGTCTGGACCCTTATTGATACTGAAGTGTTTTGTTTGAAATGACAGCACGACATGCGAACAGTGAGACGGCAGCACTGAACTGGAGAAACAAAGGAATGAATTCAGATCTAAAAATGTATGTTTGGAAAAATATCTGTGCAAATGTGATAATGGAATCCACAGTAGAGGATGAAATCTCTAAAGAACAGCATGAACAGGAAGTACAAAGTAAATAACTAAATACAAACTGTGGGATGTATTCATATTTAGAACAAACGGAAAAGAATGAATGAAAGGAAGAGCAAAAAGTAGAAAAAAATTAAGTATCAAACAGATCTTAAGGTTTGCTGCAACCCAAATTCACTTAACATTTTTATTGTACAATAACATCATAAATTTTAGGAAATTTGGTGACTCTGGCCTCCCAAAACTATTAAATCTTGTTGTTCTAACATCAAAAAGTAGAGTGTTCATATTTGAGTATGCAATGGGTGTGACTATCTTTTCTAAAAATATTTTAACAAATTGTTTGCTTCTGTCCTTATATACTTAGCTATCTGTATATGTATTAATACAACTTTACATTATATAATTTAGCATGTTTTAATACAAAAATAAAATAGTTCTATATAATGCAAAATAGCTGGCCTAAGCATGGAAAGGTATGAATTACCCATGATCAACTCTGTGTTTTTTGGTTTCTGTGTGTTTTTTTAATAATTTTCCTTTTGTTTTGAACAGAAATAGCCCTGATATTACAAATAACCCTTTGCCAGCTTAACGAAACCACTGGGGTGTGGGAAGTGCTTAAAGCATTGCTTTTCTTATTTGTTTTGTTTTAAGCAAGGGACTAGAACTAAAGGTGAGGAGGATGTCTGCAGAAAGGAACAGAGACCAAATTCACAAGCCAACACTTTACAACAGTTGGTATCTACTGGTTTGGCCAAAAGGTTCATTCAGGTTGAAACCCGGACGAACCTTTTGGGCAGCCCAATATTACCAAAATTTGTCTTTCGAATGAAGTAGAAATTGTTCCGTCAGTATATTTGATGATGTAGTTCAAATATAGAATAAAGCCAATTTTAGCATGTGGGAGGAACTTTGCATCTCAGCTATGTCCATGTTGAACTTTCAGTAGCACTCACTATCAGGCCGGGCTCTGTTTCTTCAGATCCATTCCTTGCCCTTCTCTTGCTCTCTCAGTGTCCTAATGGGGGTTGATCCTGGCAGTCTGCGTTTACCAAGCTCCTGGGTTTGGCCAGCTGAAAGCACTGGTGAGAGACTGGGGTTCAGGAAGAAGAGAGAAGTAAGATGCTTGCCCTCTCCTTTGATGCTACAGGTGTCTCTGACAGCTGCTGTGTCTTTCCTTGGTTTTAGCACCTGCCAGACAAGCTCTCCACAATTCCATCTTGTACTCAGTGACCCAACGACCTGAGTCTCTGGGCTCCAGCAACACCGGCTCTTACTTTTGCCCCTGCAGCCCAGAGCATCTGGTAGCATCTTTTGTTCTTGCAGATCTCCCGGATGCTTCACTGTTCCCTGGTTGGCTTCTTACTCTCTTCGATCAACTAGATAACCAATTCCCTGCATTAAATTCCCTCTGTCTTAAATACATTGAGTGTTTTCTATTTTCCTCATTGGTCCCTGACTGATTAATACCCCTGTATGCTGCTCTGTGTTATGCTGATTTGCATATTTGTTTCATACTCTCCATTATTCTTTGTAACACCTGGCACAGTGCCCAGCACAATGTAAATGTTTCACGAATATGTGGAATTGCATTTCTAAAGGGAGTTTTGTGAGGTTTAATACTTAATGGAAAATTAAAACAAAATCAAGGACCTTAATTAGGGACATAGTCATTCACAGTAAACTTAAAAGCAGCTGTTAAAACTATCCAGTAATAACTTATCTCATTGTGACACTGATTGAGGAGAAGACCACAGCGTTCCTGACCTCCTCCCACACCAAATCATTGCAAATCCTCTTAGAATTAATAGCAGTCATAACCCTTTTCATAGGTGAAAATGCAGCACTCTTACCAGAACAGTAACATAACAATTGTAATGGCCTGTAATTTATACCACGATTTGTAAAATGCAGGCATTCTGTGATGGTTTCCATGGCTACATGCATAGAAAGAGGAGTGAGGTTACAGATGAAAATAAGCTATGACTGAACTGTGAGAAGTATAAAGACTAACTCTGAGAATGAGGGAGAAATGTTTTAAAAAAATGAAGTGTTACGATTGAAACCACATAATAAAATATGTGGTTGTCATTATAACCTGACAGTGATGTGATTAATTCAGAAATACTATCAAAGTGAAAAGAAATGAGTTACTTTAATGCAAATAAAAGATAACTCGACATTACACAGAAAGCCAACAGAACCAGACACTCAGCAGCACTCCCAGGTGGAAAGGCAAACTTCCCTGTTCTCAAGACCCCACAAAAGCATCCAGATACTACTAAGACTGTCCTCTCAACTATCCTGGAGTCCTGACTCAGCAAGTAACAACCCAGTATATTCTGTGTGATTGCTGTAAAGCTTGGAGAACTAAAGGTTGATTTCACCGGGTCAATCTTTTAGGATTTACTTCTACCATCTACCAACTTTCTCCCAATAGCCTAGACTTCAGGGCTGCCTGACTTCTCATACTACATAAAATAAAGGATAAACTGGAAGATAAAGTTGTTATATAAATTAACTCATACTTTATTATTTAGACTTTGCTTGCTTTAGTACATTAGTACTAAAACAAGCTTAGCAATAGATAACAACAACTACATTGAATGAGCATCTATAAAAAAAATTTAGAATAAAAACAGGAAATGGACAAGGAAACTCTCATTTAATGTTCAGTAAGTAGTACAGAGCTACTTAAAATTCAACTCTTTATCACTAAACACTAATCGCTATTTTTCAATAGATTTTGCCTTATCATAAAAATAACTGAGACTGTGACAAGAGAATCTAAATCTTTTACAAATGTATGAAATGATCTCACTGAAGGAAGTGCGGGGAAAAGTCGCTGACCTAAGTAACTTAGGAAATGAGTGAAGTCTGTTAAGAGAAAATCAAAAGGAACTATATATAAGCACTGAACTTTAGTTAATGAAGTTCCTTCCCATAAGAGTACAAGTTAATAATCTCAATACTACTATACACGTATACTGGAATTGAATACTACATGTATGGATGGTGAATGGTGAAATCCACTATTAGAGTGGGAACTAAGGGATAAACAAGGGGAGGAGGCTAGAATGATCCACGTGGTTGTCAGAGAGGAAGAAATTTTCCTCTGCCCTTCTAAGTTCTTCTGGCTGGTCTAAGAATTACATTGACATGAGATAGATTAACAGGGAAAAAAATCAAACAAAAGTTTAATAACATGTATATGTGGAAGAGACCGGGAAAACTCAGTAACTTGCCAAAATGACCAAAACTCTCACCTTAAATACCATCTTCATCTAAAGACAAAGGAGGATGTTGGGGGTAGTGGTTTGGGACCTCAAAGTGGAAGAAGGCAATTCACATGGAGATGGAAAAGCAAATGTTTGGTAAACAAATGTTTGCTGGGCCATGTAGAGTGGACTGATCTCTAGGCCTTGCCTGTATTCTTTGCAGATGTCTCTAGTAATAACTCTATCTCAGACACAGGCCCTTTATTTAAATTCTTTCAGGTAGTTAAAGGGGCTGTAACAACAATAACTTTCTGAATCTTCTGTTTCTTAAAAATAACCAGCCTAAATTAACCCTCATGCCCAAGAGACACATTTGGTGTGGCAAATTTTGCTCCCTTAAATGGTATTAGAATCGGAAACATCAGTATGAACTTATGTTTAACTTAATATAGATAAGATGGTTATATATATATATATGTATGTGTGTGTGTGTCTGTGTGTGTGTGTGTGTGTCTGTGTATGATGGTACATACACATTTATTTCCTAGCTCTGTCAACTGAGAGAGCCTAAAAGAAATAACACCCCAGTAGAAACAAGCACACTTAGTGCTTGAATCTTGGTTTCTTCAACCATTCTCCAACAAAAGGAACCAGGGTTTCTTGGAGAAACAGCTGATTCTAGGACTGGCATAGGAAATATACAAGATGAGTGTGGAGCTAATTGTAGTGCCAGAAAGTAAGAAAGTGCTCAAAACAAAACACAGACAAAAACAAAAAAATACGCACATTGATGAGAATATATCAAAGAAACACAAGAGCCAATGAAAGAGCTCCCAATGAACAAAGCTGGAAGAAATAAATAAACTAGTATTGAATTATATGGCCCAAATGATAAAACAAATATCCTTGAGTCTATATTGATATAAATAAATTATTGAATAAATAAATAAACGGGCAGAAAGGATAAACCTCCTGTGCAAAAGAATTTCAAATAACCTTAATATAGAAACTCCATTCTGAAGGAGGGGAAGCATAACTTACCACTCCTTAAGTACAGACTGACGTTCATCCAAAGAGTATTGTATGGAAAGGGTATAACAAGTGAAGGGAAGAGGAACTTTACAGTGGAGAAAACCAGCAAACACTACTTCAGCCAGGTAATCAAGGTTGACAGCAACAGTGCAAGGTCATGATGATAGTAGGTACCCTTGACATATTGTGATGAAAATGGTACTTTACTTTGTGATCTTCCTCCCACAAACCGTAACCCATAATCATGAGAGAAAAAATCATATAAATTCTAATCAAGGGGAATCCTACAGTCCTGACTAATATTCCTCAAAACTGTCAAGGACATCAAAAACAGGAAAGTCTGAAAACCTGTCACAGCCAAGAGAGGCCTAAAAAAGATATAATGACTGAATGTAATATAGTAAACCGGATGGGATCTTCGAACAGAAAAAAATACATTAGGTTAAAAACTAGTAAAATTTGTCTATAATCTATGGACTTCACTTAATAAGAACATATCAATATTGGTTCACTAATTATAACAAATGTACCATACTAATGTCAACATTAATAACAGGGAAAACAGGTGTACAAACGTATATGGGAGCTTTCTATACTATCGTTCCAATTTTTCTATAAATCTGAAACTGTACTAAAAATTAAAGTCTACATAAAAGGTGGTAATTACAAATATAACAAAATATGTTTATAGTTAAGAAATACTCCACTGCATGATTTTTTAAGTTCTAAGGAAAGACTATAAAAGCATTCAAATATCTTTAATCCATTACACTAAAAATAATAGTCTTACAATGCTACAAGTTAAAGTAAAATCTTCAATATTATTATAAATTCCTTAATTCCATCAAGGAGAAAATTCTAAGTCATGGATGACCTTAGAATGATATTCTATCTGGACTTAACTTACAGCCATGACTTTCTTTCAAAACTATCATCAAAATCAATACATATTGTCATGGTCATACTACAGAGTTTAGGTGTGGCTCTGAAACCACCCTAAGTTTGAACTCTGAATCTGCTACTTACTAAACAAATGACCTTGGCCAAATTACTTGACTCTTATGTATTGGGTTGGCTAAAAAGTTCTTTCGGGATTTTCCATAAGATCATACAGAAAAACCTGAACAAACTTTTTGGCCAACCCAATACTTGCGCTTTATTACACATATGGTTGCATGGAATTGATGTGATGATTACACGAGTTAGCATATGCAGACCACTTAAAAGAGCGTCTTTCATGTAGCATATGTTCAATAAATGTTAGTAGTTTTCTTTAATTTTTACCAAACCTCCCACATACTAGGATTTGAGTTCCATGAAGTCAGAGATTTTTGCCTGTTAGAGTCACTACTATAGCTCACGTGCCCGAAACGATGCCTGTCCCGTGGTAAGTGCTCAATAAGCAATTTTTGAATCATCATCATCATCACAGATCCAAATCAATGGAACCAATTACTCAACAGCATAAATAAACTAGGCTGACCCCTTTAGCTATAAAATTTCTGAAAAGAAATATTCTGCTGTAGTGGACATAGAAACAGTCAGGAAGTTAAAACAAAGTCTCAGTCATGTCAAGCCTTCCCTCTGAGCCTCTGTTAGTCACTGTTGATTAGTGGTTACCCTTATATTTTTGTGGGATGAACTTCCAAATAAGGAATATGAAGTAAAGTATTTTTACTCTATTTCCTACCTTGAAACTCACAAAAAACACCCAACATTTTTTTAAAAACAGAAATATCGCCATCATCAACACAAAAAGCAAATGGCTCTTAACTTTAAACGAAGACCTAGTGACGGTGTTAAGGAATGAGTTGGAGAAGGTAGAATTTAGCCACCTCCCCCCTTTTTCATCAACAACCCACAGTTCACACAACATAAAAAATTCATTTGTATCTAAATATGATCTTTTCAATATAATGAAGCTTCAGGGAATTTCCTACATAACTTCCCTCCTTGTTTTTAAGTAATTTGACACAAAACTTTAGTTTAAGTAATTTGACACAAAACTTTAGTATAACGATTGTGTTTTTAAGTAATTTGACACAAAACTTTAGTATAACAATTTAGGAAACAATTGTGTTTCCTTTAAATGCAAAGCATATCTGTCAAATCCCATTGCAAATGATATTAAATTTGACATTTCACCTGAGGAACCAAGATTTATTGATAATGACATTCCAAGGTTAGGTATCTGACCAACACTTTTAAAACTGTTAAATGACTTCTAAATTCCTCATCCACTTCCAGGTTGTGGCAGATTGAAAGAAAATATATAGTAAAAAAGCTCTAACCTACAAGCTAATGGAGGGTAATGGAATCATAGAAAATATTAGATTAATCCAAAAAAGGCAAAAAAGAAAAGAATAAAAAAGAACACATTTGATGAACAGAAAATGAATAGTAACATGGCTAATGGAAATTCAAATATATGCAACTTACAAAAGAAACATCTTACATATAAGAACACAGAAAGGTTGACAATAAGAGAAGGGGAATGTGAACAGTGTGGATTTCTTCTCTCCTATGTAGTCCTTACTGTTTTCTGGAATTCTATTCAGTTAGGTTTCTTTGTGTTTTCAACTAATAGATTTTTTAAAATGACTTTATTGTTTATCTGCCTTGTTCAATTCTTAGGCTAAGAGTGACAGAATCTTGAGACTTTTGAAAACCCCATCAGAAGTAGAAGTAACTCTCATATTTTTTCATCTTTCAGTTTAAACTATTTTTAAATTTCCTTGGATTTCTTTTTGATAAATTTGGTATTTAGAAGTATATAATTTAATTTCCAAAGTTGAGCAGATTTTCTAGTATGAAAATATACAGAATATGCATCCATTTCAAAATGTATATGCAAAGAAAGTTGAAGGGGAGAAATAATGAAGACAAAAACAGAAGTTATAAAACAAGAAACAAATACAATAAGAAAAAAAAAAGCCAAAACTTGGTTCTTTGAAAACACTACTAAACTATCCAGTAAAACCAAGAAAAGAAAAAAACAAGCAGGAATATCAGGGATGAGAAAGAAGACATCACTATAAAGCCAAGAAACAGTAAAAAGATCATAATAAAAGATTTGAAGGACCTGTACCAAAAATTAGGAAATCTAGATGAACTGGACAAATTTTGGAAAAACAAAACCTACCAAAACTGATCCAAGAAAAAAAAAATCTGAATAGTTTTGTATCTATTTAGGGAATCAAATATAAAATTAATTATTCCACAAAACCACTTCAGGCCCAGATCATTTCAGTGGGTGCCGAAATTTTTTTTAATGACTGAAGGAAAAATACCAATTTAATATAAAATATTTCAAATATTACAAGTTGTTAGATGTATCTAGAATAACTTTAACATCCAAACTTGAAAAGAGCAGTAAAAGAAAGAAGAATTATAAGACAATCTCTCTCACAAATATAAAGAAAAAAACCCCTAAATTAGTAAATAAATAATGGACCCCAAGATCATGGTATCAGAATGTTGTCAGCCACACATACATAACCATCTTCATTTATTCTGAGGCTCGAGAGCACAGGATTCTTCTTTGGAAAAAGCACAAACCACAATATGCCAAGAACTTAATCTTCCCACACAAAAAGGCTGGCTCTGTCACATAATCATACAGTGAAACCTACCAGCAGATAAGCTCTGCCATACACATGAAACTTCCAGGCAGTTTTTTATGTCTCACTTTTAAATTGAAATAAACAACAAAGAAATCACTAGGTAGAAGAGGAAAGCCATTGAGTAAACAGAGACAAAAAGCAAATAAACAGAAATAAGAAGAAATAGAGAAAATGCAGGGAGCAGAATAAAACTAAATGAGGAAATACACCTAATATTCTTGAGGAAATAAGAGAATTGTGTTTTTAAAATAAGACCAGGGCTTCCCTGGTGGCGCAGTGGTTGAGAGTCCGCCTGCCGATGCAGGCGACGCGGGTTCGTGCCCCGGTCTGGGAAGATCCCACATACCGCGGAGCGGCTGGGCCCGTGAGCCATGGCCGCTGGGCCTGCGCGTCCGGAGCCTGTGCTCCGCAACGGGAGAGGCCGCAACGGGAGAGGCCACAACAGTGAGAGGCCCGCGTACCGCAAAAAAAATAAATAAATAAATAAGACCACTTTGCTATACAAAAGGAAAAACTGGGAACAATAAAGAATTTGGAAAATAAAAATATGGCAATTAAAATTTTAAAATTAATAGCAGGGACTTCCCTGGTGGTGCAGCGGTTAAGACTCCATACTCCCAATGCAGGGGGTCAGGGTTTGATCCCTGGTAAGGGAACTAGGTCTCATACGCATGCTGCAACTAACAGTTCTCATGTCCCAACGAAGGAGCCCTCAAACCACAACTAAGGAGCTCACCTGCCACAACTAAGACCTGGTACAACCAAATAAATAAATATATATATATATTTTTAAGTTTAAAATTAATGGCAATTTTGGAAGGGCCAGGAAAGTCTCCAAAAAATAAAACAAAATGATAAAAATATTGGGAAAAAAAATTAGAAAGTTAAAGGATCCATACAAAAATCCCATATGTAATTAAGAAGACTTTTAAGTCAAGTTACCGATAATTTAGTTGTCATTAATAAGAAAGCAGGAAATTATGTAAGAAAACAATAGAAAAAAGAAAAATATCTCCTAGATCGACTGTCTAGCATAATAAATATTTTTTAACCTAGAGCAACACTTAGAATCGTGAAATGCAGACCAAAAGGATAAAGAGAAGATACTAAAGGGTTAGACAAAAAAATTAGTTCCCTTTGCTCATTCTTAGGAAATCTACTGAAAGATATGCTCCAACAAAATGAATATGTAAACAATTAAAAGAGGAGACATGGGATCCTGTAAGTGTAGATGATGATGAAGAGAAGCCTCAGAATGATAAACATGCAACAGACCTAGACAGCATAGAGTTGGTCCCAGCAGTAGGGTATTCTGGGGAGTAAAAGATAAATCATGTGATGCAGTTGGCCTTGTAAAAATCAGGACTGAGTGATTACAAATCTCTCGGTTTATCTGAGAAGAATTAGAAAAATAAATTAAAAGATTAGGCAATTATTAACTCTTACACAAAGTTGTATAAGAAAAACATTAATTAGAATAGACCACTTGACTAAACTGTGAGCACTATTTTCCTAGTTAAAATAATATGTACTCTAACCTTCATTAATTCAGAGTTCTGATATAGCAATTTGGGGAGAGGAAAAGAAATTAGAGAGCTTCCCTGGTGGCGCAGTGGTTAAGAATCCACCTGCCAATGCAGGGGACAAGGGTTTGAGCCCTGGTCCAGGAAGATCCCACATGCTGTGCAGCAACTAAGCCCATGCGCCACAAATACTGAGCCCACACACCTACAGCCCATGCTCTGCAACAAGAGAAGCCACCGCATGAGAAGCCCGCGCACAGCAACGAAGCGTAGCCCCAACTCACCACAACTATAGAAAGCCCATGCGCAGCAACAAAGACCCAACGCAGCCAAAAATAAAATAAATTAATTAAAAAAAAGAAATTAGAAACATGGGGTAAGCAGGTTCTATGGTGCAACAGTTAAAAGTTTCTGAATTATAGTTGCAAGTCAATACATAATATCTAGAATATAGAAATAAATAAATACCAATAATGTAAGTTGAGTTCCCTGGGAAACCGACTTTAGATGAAAATTAGCTTGTAGCTTTTTAAGAAGTGCTCTTGGGCTCAATATCTATGGAAGGGGAGGAAAGAGAATAGGATTGGACAAAGGGAAAAACTAACGCACTTTGAATCAATCATCTCAGCTAACCCTGCCCTGAAGATTGGATGACCATTTAGAGCAGTCTGGAGTTAGAGAGACTCTTTGAAAGAGTCTTGAAGTATGTGTGTGTGGAGGGGGGATGGGGGGTTGGCAAATGAGGAATTTATATCCATCCAGCCATCCTCCCTGTTCTGCCCTGTAAATTTATCAGTGGACACAGATTAACCAAGGATGGGGCATGATCTTAAGGGAGGTAGCTGTCTTAACTGAGGCAATTCCTGGAAGACGCTGGTGACTGGAGGCTATCTGCCAGTGGTATGTCCAGCATCTGAGTAATAATTCCTTTATTTATGAAGGGGAGTCTGCACAGTACATCATAGCCTCCACCACAGAAGTATAAGTGTATTATTTGAAAATGTTAAGGTAAGTATCTGAAGAAACAGTTAAAAGAGCTGAAAGTTGTTGCCTCTGAGAAGCTGGTCTAAAGCTGGTTAAAGAGGAATGCCATGTCCCATTTTAAGCCCACTGGTATTATTTGATTGCTTTTACTCTGTTTATTAGTTGACAAAGATAAAAATGATAATTTTTAACAGCAGGACACACAAAAGAACATGTAAATGTATACTTTTAAGGATAGATAAGAGGAAATACTTTAAACTTCATTGTTATGTTAAGGTGGTGGGAACACAGTTAGATATATATACATATTTATATACAGGAATATAGGTAGAATATAGAAAGATACCCAATGTTCAAGCCTTCTATAAAGTTATTCATTATATTTTTAATTTAAAAAGATAATGAATAAGCTTATGTAAATAAATCAATGCATTTGTGAAATCTGGTATTTAAGGGAAATATTTAATTATTTATTTCTTTATTAACGGAGATTCATCTACATCTGTTGTATCATGTTGGAGTTTCAGACGTGGCTTTGAAAAATATACAACATCTATCTATCTATATACACACTCCTAAGTATGAGAGATTAATTTGGATATATATGTGTGTATGTAAGTATGTATATGTCTGTCTATCTATCTATTTATCTCTCTCTCTAAGGCTTATCATGGTGAATTAGAGATCAGATAACCCAAGAAGACAGGAAATCTATTTTACCTTTACCAACATCAAGCTATAAAATATCTCTCTGAATAAAGTCATTATCAAAAGTTCTCCCTTCACCACTTAGCAAATTCCTATTCAGCTCTCAAGGTCAAACAAAAAAACATTTCCCTTCCAAAGCATTCATATATATTCCTCCCTCCTCCACCCAGATGCAACCTCTTTGTCCTTCATAACAAGCATAGAACATAGCAAATGTAGCTGGTTAATAATCCAAGCTTTTAAAACTTGATTTGGAACAAACAAACAAACAAAACCTTCAGAGGTGCTTATTAAAAATACGGATTCTCCAGCCCCCGCCCTAGAGTGTCTGACTTGGTACCCATGGTACTGGGGCTATGAATCTGTACTTTAAGAAATTCCCCAGCTGATTTATTATGATCAGGCAAGTTTTGTAAGCACTGCTAACAGTATAAAAAGCAAATGCTTTGGAAGATGAGAGATTTGCATTCTAATCAGAGCTAGAATCACTAGCTGTGTGACACCCAACTAACTTACTCAACTTCCTGGTTTTCTCATCTGTACAATGAAGATAAGCTTAACTTCATTAATTAAATAACATATATCAGGACCTAGCACAGTGACCAAATATTGTGACTATATAGCATATGACAAATATTCTTGGCCTTCCTTTTAACCCCCTCCTCTACACACCCCCCCATTAAAGCACTTACCACCTTACTTTATACTCAATTATTCGTAACTGTTTTCATTGCTAGATTATGAAACCCACAAGGTCAGTACCACATTTTTATTCTTGGGTCCTTAGTATCTATAATTGTACCTGGCATATGGTTGGTGCCCAAAAACTACTTATGGAATGAAATGACCAGGAGAACTTCCTAATCACCAGTTCCAGTTCTTTGCCCAGATTTACTACCTTGACCAACCTTTTTCACTTCCTCCCACTCCCAACAGATTGCATGTTATGGTGTATTCCCTATGATGAAAAAAAAAAAAAAGTAAAGAAACCAATACTCTTGATACCTAAATAAAAATTAAATTATATAGGAAAATTAGAATAAAATTTAAAGAGATGAAAGGAGTTTGAAATGGTTCTCCATAATTGCTTCTTTGTGCCACGCAAATGTGTGGATTTCATTGTTTTAATCTGCCATATTTCTGAGTAACAAGTATACTTAGGTAGGCATTTCGACTTTTCCTAGAATAGAAATGATCATTAGTGTGAGTCTAATTTAGTTTCCTGCTGAAGGTGATAAAGACAGCTCATTAATTCTTTCTAGTATAGAAGTACCTTTCACTGTTTCAAAGTCTTCTCATGATCTGGAAGGTACAGCCAAATGATGGGATTCAAATGATAACATCAAGACAGGTAAAATATAATAAAAACTATTTCTCAAATAACATGTAATTCATTCTTTGGAAAAAAATATTTTTTTAGTGAAGTAAAAACGAACTGGTTCATTACTTATTAGCAGCCAACAGATGTAGGAGGATTACTTGACAGTTTGATTTTTCATATCTGAAGAAGAAAATTAAGTGTGTTGCTAATAATGTTGTGCTCACAAATGTATTTCATTTCTTTCTATTCGAGGTATTGTTAACTCTGGAAGCTCTTAAAGAAAAATCAGGAAGGCCAAGACTGCGGCCTCACACTCAAAGAAACAGCATGCAAATGTTGTTCCTGTCATTTGCTAACTCATTTTACCTATCACCTTACTGCCCAACCTTACTGATGACTCACCTTTCCTGGTACTTTTCTTAGATTTGGAAGTTGCATAGCAAAATACTTAAGTTCTAGGTCTCCAAGAATACATGAATTTGATGCCCAAACTGACCATTTAACTTAATGAATTTGGACGAGTATTTAGTGCCTCTCTAATTTTCAGTTATTTATTTGTGGAATAAAGATACAATATTAATGTCATAGGACTGATATGAAAATTAGATAATGAATTTAGAGCCCTTCCATTGCCCTGGTTATTATTATTTATTATGTTCAGTTAAAACTTCCAGGAGGGGGCTTCCCTGGTGGCACAGTGGTTGAGAGTCCGCCTGCCGATGCAGGGGACACGGGTTCGTGCCCCGGTCCGGGAAGATCCCACATGCCGTGGAGCGGCTGGGCCCGTGAGCCGTGGCCGCTGAGCCTGCGCGTCCAGAGCCCGTGCTCCGCAACGGGAGAGGCCACAACAGTGAGAGGCCCGCGTACCTCAAAAAAAAACAAAACAAAAAAAAAACTTCCAGGAAATTAGCAGATCAAACTTCATTTTGTGATATGCATTTCCAGTTGTCTAAATTTCCATGTGCAAACTCTTATGTACTACTTACTACTTTCTAAGCACTGTACTAAATCTCTGTATTTACTTTTCACAACAAATCATGAGGTAAATAATCACCGTCATGTAAGTGAGAAAACTGAAGCACAGAGAAGTGAAGTATCTTGTCCAGAGGCAGCAGCTAGCGGGTGTCAAGCTGTGATTTGAACCCAGATAGTCTGTTCTGGAGGGTTTTCCCTAAACCATAACTTTCACTGCACCCTGCTTAGCACAACCTGACTGAGAGCAGGTAGAGCACCAACATAAACTAAATTTATCTCAGTTTAGAATTAGAGGGAAAAAAATCATACTGAGATGAAATAACTTCCAAAAAGCTTCAAAGAAATGCTGCATCAAAGACTTGGTTAAACTCTGATGTATCAGCTCCTTGAGTGTTTTGCACTTTCTTGGAAAGCTTGCCCTTGATTTGTAACTAAGAAATATGAACTGACTACTCTGAAAACCCAAATCACAAGCAGCTGGCTGAATATGAAGAGACTTCTCCTTCTTTTGTTTTCGCTTTGCCTGAAAACAAATGCCAATAGCAATAATTTGCTAAATATTTTTTAAACACAGACTTTTAGTTTCAAGGCAGAATGCTGTTATGACTGAAGATTTTGCCTCAAAAATTGTAAGTCTAATTATGACCATAAGTGAATGCTATCTCATGACTCAGAAATTTCTTGTGTTTTTGTTTTGACTTCTTCATGAATTATAGGCACTTTTATTACTGTTTCACAGATAACAAAAGCAGTTCAGCAAGGTTACGTGAATTGATTAAACAGTTAATATTACCCGCCCTGACATTTCTGTACCCGAAAAAGAGATGACAAACATTAGTCCCTGTGCCTTGGTTTTAGACCCTCAGAAATCTCAAAGAGACATTTGGGAATATCTGCTTAATCTACCTTCATTCTGACATTAAAATCTGTCCTCTGGAATTAATAATTAGTAACAATGTTATAGATAGTCTGAGTCCAAATATATCCTCAAGAGCAAATGCCCTTTTTATTAGATTAAACAAAATATATTTAGTGTTCTCAGTCATACACTTCTGCAACCAGAAGGTGTATATCACATTTATATATATTAGAAAATACATTTCAAAAATTCAAAAGCATGTCAAAAAATGTTCGCTCAAGACAAATTTTGCTCCATAATCATACAAAATGAATCAATCAACCTTGAGTTTTAATAATGTGACTTTAACAAAATACTATTACATGCATTTAGAATTGGTACACAATGTATATAATTATATGTATAATTATATGTAAGTGTTGTCTTTGCTTATGATATTTTAGCCAACAATAAAACATAGATTTTTTTAAATTAACTGATCAGAATAGCTTAACCAAACAAATAAACAAGAAAAATCATTCATATAACACTAGCACATTTAAAACCATACTTAAATGCTGTGATGATAAATATTTCAGTAGCCATGAACGCGACAGAAAACTGAGAATGGACTATTTCCCAGTAAGAACTCCAAAGCTAACCTAAGATGTCCACTGATAGATATGGCAAACATAGGCCTGGAAAATGACAGGGATAAAAGGTACTTCAGAAGCCATTAAACCAATCTTTTGCTGCTCAGATTTACATGCTGATCTCTAAAATAAGTTTCAGGTTTAATTTCTCCTCTTCTTTCAACCCTACAATCAATCCATCCTATAGATTCTCTCTTAAAAGTGTGTATCTTCCTTTTTTTTTTCTTTCAGTTGTTAACATCCTAAATTAAGATCTTTCACCTGATTCCTGAATCCTGGAATACTCTCCCAGGTGGTTCCCGTTTCCATTTCCTCCCTGCAAAAATCACACTGTTGCTTTCTGAACATATCACTGACTTGCTCAAAAATGCCTCACTCATTTTTAGTTCGCAACCTCGGGAGTACCCCTGGGTGGAATTCAAAATTAGTCCCGCAACACGGAAGGCAAGCAGAGCTCAAAGAAAGAGGCAGGCCACTCCAGACTGGTAGGTGGCGGGTTTCATAAGCAAGGAGACTTACCTACGCGGCTGTCTCCAGCAGCCGGTGGCTAAAAGAGTAGGTCTCTGCATGTGCTGACAGAATCTTAAACGTTTACACAGAGGTCTTCACCGGGTTCAGTCACGGATTCGGTACAGATGGTCTCAAGAACACCTTACTCTCTCAAGGCTGTGTGCCTGAAACAGCTCCTAGTATGGGGAGAGCGGTAGAAACGTTCATTCCAAGGACAGAGAAACCTATGGGAAGCTGCCAATTTCCCGCAACCAGTTCTGGGTCAACCGGCAGTCACATCCTCTGGATGACCTCCTCCAATCCTAATCAAGACAGTGTTTTCTTCCCTGAATTCAACATCCTTCACAAGTATCTCCAACCTACACTTTATCTTCCACTACTTATATGCTTGTACTTTATACTTCAAAATAATGGACTACTCCATATTTCCCAAATATTCTATTCTCATTCTCCTTCATAGTTGATTTACAATGTTGTGTTAGTTTCAGCTGCAAAGTAAATCAATTATAAATATACATATACATATATCTACTCTTTTTTAGACTCTTTTCCCATTACAGGTCATTGCAGAGTATTGAGTAGAGTACCCTGTGCTATACAGTGGGTCCTCATTAGTTATCTATTTTATATAGTAGTGTGTATATGTCAATCCCAATCTCCCAGTTTATCCCTCACCCCCTTCCCCCCCCGGTAACCATAAGTTTGTTTTCTACATCTATGACTCTATTTCTGTTTTGTAAATAAGTTCATTTGTACCATTTTTCTAGATTCCACATATAAGCGATATCATATATTTATCTTTGTCTGACTTCACTCAGTATGACAATCTCTAGCACCCAATGTTCATTGGAGTACTATTTATAATAGCCAAGACAGGGAAGTAACCTAAGTGTCCATCAACAGAGGAGTGGATAAATCTGACATTTCTAATGGTATCCACTATCTTTGCTCCTCTGGCATGCATTCCTTCTTCTTCTAGTCATGGTATCCCAGTTGCACTTTGAGAACTACTTCAAGCCCCCAGGACAGAACCTTGATAGGCTGTTGGTCTCTGCCTTGCCTTCCTCTTGCTAGGGGGACCATATGTGTTCCAAACTAGGCTGGGAAGATGCTCTACTCCTGGAATTACACCAGGATTGAAATCTGTTGGATATCAGACACACTAAGATAACTTCATATGATCATGGCTCACTGATTCCTGACTTTCAGATATGTGAAGCTTCCTTCTGTCTTTTGAAGATCGGCTTTTCAACATTTCCTTCATTTCTGTAAATCATCCTATTTTTATAATAAATGTTTTTTATAAAAGTAACATAATCATGATGTCTAGCTTAAAGTCAAGGAATTCTTGATCATTAAATCATATTGGTCCCTTCTCAAACAACGCCTCCTCTGTAAAGATATTTATGACCCTGAAAACCAAATTTGACTTTTCATACTTGTAAGGGTGGCTGATGGCATTCTGAGAGTTGAGCAAGTGCAAGAACTATGGTTTCACCACTTATCACCATTACTCTATATATAGTCCCTCCCCTCCACTTTCAGGGATTCCTCATGTCCCTGTATGGAACACTTCTGGTTCAGTACCCCCAAAGTATCAGCCTCCTGGCAGAGTCAAGGAGATAAAATCCCTAGAATACTTGGACCAGGGAGGAACCCTAAGGGCCTAACTATTTCTTATACAAACTTTCAACTGATCCTTGCAGTCCAGTATAAAGACTTCCTGAACCTTTCTAGTGCTTCAGAAACACAAATCTTTTTGTTTCTCATTGCTTCCTCTGTATGAAATTAGGTTTCAGCTCTGTCCTCCTGCCATGTCACTAGCAACTGGTTCATCTGCTTTCAGTCTCCCAAAATGTTGTTGACATCTTTGTATCACTGCCTTCAATTCTCCCCTTACCTGGGCCTTAATGGGTTTATCTCTTTTTAAAATTACTTTACTGTCATATTAATGTGGTTTGGAAAGGAAGCAAAAATAAACATATTTGTTCAACCTGCTATGTTTAATCTGAAATCTTGAAAGCTACATTTAATACTAAAAATTCTCATCAGTATAGTGTGGCAATTACAAACATGCCCTCTGGAGTAAGACACTTCTGTGTGAGTCAAAGCTCTACAGTTTACTAGCTTACTTACTGATAGCACTATATACCAATTTCTCTGGACCTAGTTTTATATCTAAGAATTTCGAGATTTGCTGTAAGGATTACATAAGAAAATACATCTGAAGAACATAGTACAATGCCTAGAAAAAGCTTACTGAATATTACTAAGAGACATCATATATACATGTATATAAGTAACATATTTTAAGTATTTCCTTTATGCTAAGCAACTTTGATCTTTTAATGACATAGTGAGGCATGTTTTGTCATCTCCATTTCTAATAATATCCTGAGAGCTACATGACTAATGATAAAAAGTTAGGAAATACAGAACCTTCCTAGTGAAACCAGAGAAAGCCTACGTTCTGTGCTTGAAATCAATGTTTTCTTAGATCTAAGCTTTTCATATGAGAACTTTCACATTTTGTACTGTCATTTTCTGTTAATCTCAGAAAGTAATAAAAATATAAGTATGTTTTGGACTATCTCAAGCACCATCTTAAAAAGTATGGGAATTTGGTGCCTGAGTTTGCATTTTTTGACTAAGATTTCTTTGGTATCAGGTAACAAAAATATTACTGTCAACAATTAAGAATGATAGGGCTTCCCTAGTGGCGCAGTGGTTAAGAATCCGCCTGCCAATGTAGGAGAAATGGGTTCGAGCCGTGGTCTGGGGAGATCCCACATGCCGCGGAGCAACTAAGCCCGTGCGCCACAACTACTGAGCCTGCACTCTAGAGTCCGTGAGCCACAGCTACTGAGCCCATGTGCCACAACTACTGAAGCCCGCACACCTGGAGCCCGTGCTCCGCAACAGGAGAGGCCACCCAATGAGAAGCCCGCACACCCACCGCAAGAAAGAGTAGCCCCCGCTCGCCGCAACTAGAGAAAAGCCTGAGTGCAGCAACAAAGACCCAAGGCAGCCAAAAATAAAAATAAATTAATAAATTTAAAAAATAATAAAATAACAGTTAACCCTTTAAAAAAAGAATTATGAATGATAAAACAGAGCAGATTTATTATGTGGAAAATGCATTCTATATCAGCTTGAGGCCGGGTGATGTCAAGACACACTCCTGAGAGAAAAGTTTTAACAGTAGTTGCAAGAGAGAAGAGGAGAGACCAAATTCAGCCATCACTAAAACCTCAGGGGTAAAATGTGGATGTGAAAACTCAGCACCTTATTCACATTGCTACTTCATTTAGTTCCTCCAAAATAATATCATCAGGGACTTCCCTGCTGGTTCAGTGGTTAAGAATCCTCCTGCCAATGCAGGGGACATGGGTTCAAGCTCTGGTCCGGGAAGATCCCACATGCCATGGAGCAACTAAGCCTGTGCACCACAACTACTGAGCCTGTGCTCTAGAGCCTGTGAGCCACAACTACTGAGCCCATGTGCCTAGAGCCTGTGCTCTGCAACAAGATAAGCCACCACAATGAGAAGCCCACGCACCATAACAAAGAGTAGCCCCCATTCGCCGCAACTAGAGAAAGCCCACCTGCAGCAACAAAGACCCAATGCAGCCAAAAATAAATAAATTTAATTAAAAAAATAATAATAACATTCAAAATATCATCATTAGCTCATCAAGTTAAGGCTGATTATTTGGATTTCATTGGTTTTGAAGTTTTGTTCGTATTTAATTAGCAAAAATTAATTTTGTAATTTGTAAGGATAACTAGCATAAAATTGCTATTAATTTTACATGTATATATTTAAGTTAACATTATAATAAAAATAATTTACTCATCAAGGAGAGAAGAAGGTTGGGCAAAATTACTAACAATTTTGAACTATGGGTTGTTATGAGTAGGAACTTCCAACAACTTCAAGCTCCCTAAGATGGAGACACAAAGGATGAGTTTAAAATGCAACAGCCAGAAGACAAGGAACTGTCACTAGAAGAAAGTGGACATGGATTCTGAGACTGCTAATGATGACTGTGATTCTTTGGAGTCAACAGGGGAACGGACAGGGCCAAGAGTTATTAATGCAGGCTGAGGACACAATATATGTGAAAATGCCTCGCCTGTTGGATTTCCAAAATATCAATAAAATGAGTGCTTCCTGTGTTTCTTTTCCTCCCTTCAACTTCTGCATCCAGTTCATTTTATGAGCCCTAAAATCCTAAAATTCATATCATGACCATTAACACATATCTTTTACTCCTTCCTAAGCCTTGAAAGCTATACATTATTTTTTGTCAAATTCTAAATTGTTTCAAAAAATAGAAATTTTATAGAGATGGATGTTGATACCCTTTCATCCAATATTTGAAGTGTATGTCATTTGATCCTGCTTGAGTTGTGTAGTTTTGTCTCTCACACTGTTTTTCAAGAAATTCTATTCCCTAAAATACTCCTGAGAGCCTTGGAGAAGGCTATAAATACCAAATTACATTAATAATAAATTTTTTTAATAAGGACAAATTTTTAAAGTTTTATAAACTTATCTAATACTTGCAGCAGATATTTTTATGTTACCATTAGCCAGATAAAAAGTCATATTAATTGAAATCTTCACTTTCCAAATTTCCAAATGACATAGGGCAAAGGCCTTTGTCATCATGGACTTAAGATTTTATAACGAAAGTGCTTGTATTTCTCCTATGAAACGAAATCTCAAAATCCTAAAATATACAAATTTTAGAACTATGTGGAACATAAGCCTCCCCCGTCAACCTTCTACTTTCAGAACAATGTTGCTCCTTGATAAAAGAAATTACTTACACACCTTTAGGATGTCCAGATCCACCAACTTATTTATCCCATTAACCTTCTTTAAAAGCTTGCATAAGAATGTTTGAATTTGACTTTCACTAGGAGTCAGATGTATATGACTTGAAATTTTTTTTCTGTTCAGTATGCACTGTCATATTTACTTTCAAACTTTTTAAAATTTAGTATAATTGTCATATAACATTATATTAGTTTCAGGTGTACAACAGTGTAATTTAATATTTGTATGTATTTCAAAGTGATTACCACAATAAGTCTAGTTAATATCCATCATCATACATAGTTACAATTTTTTTCTTGTGATGAAATGTCATATTTACTCTTTAACTTACACTGTGCTGCAACAAATAAAAGTGGATGAAAAAAATAATTAAGTCAACTTGAATGAGGCTGTCTGTGAGAATGCTTTTCTATGCCATCCAATTCGATAATAAGAAAAAAATTTAAAGAGCAATTTCGACTGGGGAAGAATTTTTATTTTACAAATTATATGAAAATAATAAGTAAACAGTTGATGCACACTGAATATTTATAACGGTATGTCGCAGGAAAGGAGCTGCATGATATTTTTGAGGAATTCTGCATAATTGTTTTATTATGTTGAGAACTGTTTTACTGCTTAAATATTCCTATTATCAGGATAAGAGAGCAGGGAATATATTTTCTGAAAGGCAAAGAATTTTTAAACTAGACAGTTTGGAATAACTAACAGAGATTTCACATTTGGCACTTGAGATGATTTTGGTGAAATTCATTTACGTGTGCAATGTAAATTTTAATAAGAAAATACCTTCATTTTCAACTATCCCAAATGGATTTTAATTATCTTATTCTTTTATATTTTATTTGTAAAATGTATTAAGGACAATGTCATTTAAGTCCGGTGACAAAGGCGCTAACTTTTTTAAGCCACAAATGATGAATATGGTGCTTATATTTGGCATATCCTGTGGAAAACACAGATGGAAATGTTATCATGACAGCTTATCTACCTGCAAAATATTTACTGACTATTCTTTGTGCTAAGATGATAACCTGCTCTGCCATTATATTTATGTAAAATATATGCTATGTATGTAACATAGCATCATATTTTCTTCTCTTTCATTTTGTATAATATGTAGCTAATGGCTATTGCTGTGATATTTCTAATTTTATTATTCTAATTATTTTACAATATTGAGGCACATAATACCTTTTAATGTTAGCTATATCTCACATGATATTTGTAAGATGAGACAACAGTATTATTCAGTTGGATTTCCTCATATATATATGTCACACACAGACATATTCTAAGTGAAGCAGTGTCTTTCTCTCGCAAATACTGTTTACCCATTTTGATGTGTTTTAAACTATTTCCCAGAAATGGGGTCAATAACAGGTTGCTGCATTTAGTATTTCATTAGATTCTAATTGTGATTAAGGGGTATATTTGCAGCTCACCTTATGGGTATAGTTTAAAGATGTAAAGTAGCCCACAAGGGACCTCATTAGCATGCTGATTACAAGTTAATCAGTAATACCTAAAACAGGGAAATAATGAAACAAAAAAAACAAATTTTAACGTGCTGATTATTAGATTTTCTTGACGTTTAAACGTTTAAAAATGGCTAATGTTCGGTGCTTTCATTCTTCTAAATTACGCTACCCTAAGGCAATAGTTTTGTGCTTTCAGGTAAAACCACTGAGGGACAGTCGTCATTGGGTCATCTGTTTTACTGTGGTTTTTTTCAACTCAATAAACATTTAGAAAATGACTACGAGGAACAAGGCACACTGCTGGGCACTATGATGAATACAAATGCAAGCAAGAAGGAAGCTGACATGTCAGAAAACACATGACACCAAACAAAGTAGAAGTTCCATATGGAGAGGGACACAAGATTTGGATGAGGAGATCAGACAAGGATGTGAAAGTACTAGGATTCAGTCTAAATCTTGAAGAACAGAGCGCTAAAAGGCAGACAGTAAAATGGCACTCAAGGAAGAAGAAATACTATGGAGAGGTAAAAATTGCTTGACAGCATTTGAAAAACACAGAGTAGCACTAAATTTTTTAGAGAGCAAGGTACATATAGAAGAATGAAAGGAGATAATTGCTAAAGAAAAATTGGGCCCAGATTGTAGAAGACCCAACTGAATACAATGTTGAGGGGTTTGAACTTTTATCTATAGGTAGCAAGGATCCGCTGGAGGGTGTTTGTTTTTAAATAAACAGGTTCTATAGTACATCCGTTTTTTAAAAAGAAGCATATGCTCATTTTCAAAAATTTGGAAAATAGAGGGAAATATAACTCATCTTTGTACCACCTTGAGTCATTTAAGGTTTTTTGTTCATAGAAATGATGGATGAGCAGAGACATAAATGAATCACACTAGCGTTTTTAAGAATAAGATATGAGCAAGCCAGTGTGAATAACATAAGTATGCTACAGCTTCCTTTCTTTTTCTTTGAATGTGAAAAGCAGGCCTATGAATTTTCTAGCATTTGCATCATACATTTTACATATTTTCCAAGACACTTTCACATTCACTGTTTTATCGTATTGCCATGAAATATGGAGCAGGGCTATCATTAACATTATATCTTAGTGAACAATTGAGTGACTTTGCTAAATTCAAACAAACAACTAAGACTGAGTCAGCTTAGAATTAACATTTCCCAGCACATGTTTCAATGTCCTTAACCACTGTATTTGTTCAAACCACCAGAATAAAGGCATGGAATAGCAGTGTTCTGCATAATATTCCTCCACATATTCACAAAACCCATCCAGAGCATCTATTAGTGCCAGGTGCCAAGGCATCATGAGGATAAGAGGTAAATTAGACATGGCCTTGATCTCAAGGTCCTTGGCCTTTCATGGAACATTCATAGTAAATATCACAGTAAACATTATTGGACACCTTCTCTTTTATACACAGTACTCAGCCTTGTTTTATGAAAAATTATTTTTCTTCTGAAGAGACTTCAACCAGAGTAGAGCATTACTTCTGATTCTTCTTTGCATCCCTCACTCATGCCAAAGAGAAAAAAATGACTTCTCCAATTAGTGAGCTTTGAAGGAGCATGACTGAACTCCAACTGACCCTGTCACAAGCTAGTCTGCCAAGCAGATGGGTGCAGTTTGGTCTTCTCTCTGCTGTGGAGTGTCCCCTGAAGGGGAAGCCTATAGTTATTCAGTTGTGCCAGTGACTGGATTAGTGAGTTTGACTCAGGGGTGAAATACTGGTAAACACACCTGGCTGTGGATCTAAAGTCACGTCCTCCAACTAACTTTCTTAGTAATACAGTTGACATCTTTATTTCCTTATGTCTGATTATGTCTAATCTCAGTTGGATCTATACTCAGTATGGGAAGAGAATCATTATTTAATGACCGTGTAAACATTGTGTCTCTTACCTCATTATTAAGAACCATAGAGAACAGACAATAATGTTATTATTCTTCCCAGTGAGGAAACTGATACTTAAAATATTAAGGAATTTACCTATGGTAACATAGCTGCTTGGTGACAGAGGAGAACCATGAGCTAAATCTCTGTGCTTGACCACATTCCAGACCACAATACAAGGTAACAAATGCCTTAAGACAGACACATCATGTTGCTATGTGTTTGATTCCATAAACAAAGAGCACAGCTTGTTTTCCATAGTAGTGGAAAGTCTAAAGGGGAAAAACACCTTTTGAGAACAATGGCACTCATTATAACCCGCCTAAGCAAATTTTAAAAACAAGGGGAAAAAAATCACCAGGTCTTACTTATGAATCAGATATCATAATTTACCCAATTCTGTTCTACATAATATGACTCTTAGCTACTACTCCCCTTCCTACTGGATGGCACTAAATATAAATTTCAGTTAGAGAAATAAAGGGACATAGTTTCCCATGGGGTGTCACCAAGACCTAAATTGCATTCCAGCAAGAAAAACCTGGTTTAAAAAAAAAAGAAGAACCTGGTTTCTCAACCCAACCTAGGACTCGGCCCAGTCAGACTCAGGAGTCTGTATTTTACTTGGAGTCTGATTACACTTGGAGATTCTCCCTGTGAGAATCAGTTAAGTGCAATAGCACCATGCAGGGAGGTGTGCTATGGATTCATTATATCATATTATGGAGGAGAAATCCTATATGTTAATCATAATATAGCTAACACAAACATATAAAAGAAGGGCTAGAGATCCTACTCTGCAAGTTAGCTTCTGTGCCGGAGTCTCCCTAAGACCACAGACCACTGCCAGGTTCAATAATTTGCTAGGAGGACTCACAGGATGTGGCATGTAATTGTACCCAGGATTATGATTTATTACAGCAAAAAAATATATACAACAAAGTCAGCAAAGGAAAAAGGCACATGGAGTGAAGTCCGGGGGAAACCAGGCATAAGCTTCCAAGGGTCTTGGCCCAGTGGAGTCACACCACAAGTCCCTCATTCCCCAGAAATGGGTTGTAACAACGTGTACGAAATTGTCCAACCAGGGAAGCTCAGAGACTCAGTGCCCAGAGTTTTTACTGGGGGCTGTCAAGTAGGCAGCCTCTGCCTGGTACATACCGAAATTCCAGACACTCAGAAAGGAAGCAGGTGTTCAGCAAAAACTATATTGTTTAGACAAATAGTTTGGTCAGGGTGAGCCCTCTTACCAGTTAATGGTGTAAAATCAAAGTTCCCAGATGTCAGCAAAGGGTCAACCTTGTAAACAGGCCTTGTAAGGATAAGCAGTCTCAGATCTGCTATGTTAACACTTTTATGCACAGCTTCCAATGAAAAAACTACATAAGAATTAGAGTTCAGTGGTACTTTATTAGGGAATCATAAATAGAATACCACTGGGCCTTTTTAAATTTTAAAGAAAATAAATTTAAAAGTTTCACTTACTTTTGGATTCTATTTACAGTGTAAGATATGTCATCAAGGAGTTTAAAATTCTTATATTGTTAGGAGTTCAAAACAGTTGTCTTGACCTATGAATTGGCTAGTGCTCAAAAACAGGATTGATATCAAAAGCCTATTTTCCACTTCTTACATCAAACTACTTTTTCTTTAGCAAAGATCTTTAGTTTCTAGTCATAAGGGAAGAATTCAATTAAATTGAAAAAAAGGAAAAGAATTACCAGCATATTTCTATCATGCTAAGATCTTATTTTAACTCCTCTGTGTGTATATTTCAGTTTTTGGTATGCATAGGTTCTATATTACTGTACATTCCTTTGTACTGATGTACTGCAGTATATTTAGCCAAGCATCAGTTTCTACCTGCTAGACAGGTAGGTAAAATGGGCAGAGAGCAATCTCTTCTCAAGGAGTTGGCTTTCTAGGGGGAAGTGGGATTAAAAAAACAAACACCACAAAAAATCACAAAGAAATGAAGTAGCAAGTACTATGAAAAAGTTCACAATGTGATAGAGGAGGAAAGAGAAACTGCTTTAGCTCAGATGGCAACTGAGTATCTCTTGAGGAGGAAACATAGTTTGAGATGTGAATAATGAGAATTAATCAGGGGAAGATCTGGAGGAACAGCAGATGCAACAGTCATTGCAAAAGCCTTGAGCCAAGAATAATAGTGGCCATGGGCAGGGGGTTATTTTGCTACCTGCAAGGTAAAACCTTTGAAGATTTCTAAACTGGAGAATGATGAGTTAAACTTTTAAAAGGTCATGCTGGGTTCCAGGGGGCATAAACTTTCAGAAGGGAAGAGTGGGGTCAGAAGGCTGTTGTCAGAATTCAAGGAGGAGGGAATGAGGCTTGACCAGAGCTACAATAGCAGAGATGAAACAAACTGGTCACAGTAGGGAAATACTTTGGAGATAGTGATATTCTTATTGATGGATTGGGTGTGAAGTGTTAGGATGAGGTATGAAGTTGGACCCCTAATTTTTAGCTTGACCACTCATTTGAAAAAATATTTTTGAAAAATTGGGACCATAGTTTTTTGACATATTTAATGAAAACTTTTTTCCCTCTTTTAGTTTGTCCTATAATTTTCTTTACGCTATTTTTGGAACAGAGCTATTTAATTTTCGGGCATTAATAAATCAGTCTTTTCCGTTTTCTTCTTTGTTTTGCTAATAAGCTTATACAGTAATTCTCTACTTTCAAATTTAGCTAAATATTCACCTTCTTTTGAATTTAGGGTCCCATTTTTACATGTCTATAATATGTCTGAAATTTGTGAAGATGTCAATAATGGATATTCCCTCCCTTTTGCCCAGTGGCTGCCTAGTTATTAGATAATCCTTCCTTTATCTACTGATTGAGATGCCATTTTTATAAAATGCTTAGTCTTATTTAATTTGGGCTTATTTCTGGAATTTTCATTTTGCTCCTTTTACTTGCCTGAACTTGGTCCAGTACCAAATTATTTTCTCAATTATTGGACTTCTATTATATATTTTAATATCTAATAAGGAAAATCTATCCTCATAACTCATATTTTTTGAAATGATCTAAGTTATCCTCTCACATTCCTTCTTTCAGATGAACTGAAAATCATGTTGTCACTCAAGAAAAAAGTTTAATACTTGATAAATTACCAAGATTTTAGCTGTATACATGATTGGAGTTAATGTAAGTTTTTGGAATAGAGCATATTGAATCGAAGTGGCATAGGTGCATAATGAAGAAGAGAAAGTATCATTTTCTCCTTTATCTTGGTCAACGTCTTTATGGTAAGTTCAATTTCTTGTCTTTAAAAAAAAAAATGCTCCGGATATCTGATATGTTTTGTAAAAGAAATGATATTGCAACACTTTCTTTAATTATAAACATTTACATTTTACAATACCAAATGTTTTGTGATGAAGCACCTGTACATAATTCGCCCACTCTTTTAAACTCCCAAATCACATTTCTATTTTCTTCAAAGGAAGGAAATAATTCAGAGTTGTTTTCTTTAGCCTGTATTTTAAGCCTGATACAGAACTCAAAATATAAATACTTCTTTGTTGCCAGGTATACTATATATGCTTTTTGAGTTTTCCATGCAAGATCCTTTCTGAAAATGCAATTTTGTGACTTTATGTTTTCACACTTTTATCTTTATTTTCTTATAAATCACACACCCCCTTCCCAAGAAAACTCTGAATACCTTATTACTTCCTATATTTGACAGATATTACTTAGAAAAAAAATGAATTTCAAAAATCTTGCTTAGATCTATTGGAGGAAATTACAGCATCATATTTAAATGCATAATTCCAGTTTTGAAAAAGGACTTGACCAGCTTGAAAAAGAGTCCAAATGGCAATGTCAAGGGATGCATAAAAATCTTAGGTTGAGTTCAGATTTAATAATATCCAATAAGTTGAAATGTACTAGTGACACAATAAGTCAGGTAATGTCATCATAGGGCTTGCCCTCCTTTGTGCTATGATTTTATATAAGTCTGCCAGTTTGACACATCCACAGACCCTATACTTACCCATTAAAACAAGCCAAAGGTATGAAATTGTTTAGATAAATTGTCCAAGATTCCTCTTGCTTTCCCTGCTTTAGTCCATGATTATCTTCTATTAGACTCTTGATTGCATCTCTATTATTTATTTTAAAATTCAGCTCCTCCTTTTTGCAATTAGCCTCAGCATTGAGTTCCTCCAGCTTCTAATTTTTGTCTTCCAATTTCTCACTCACTTCAGGTAATCTCAGATAGGATTCTCCATCTTTACTGGCTCCTCAGAACTCCCATAGCAATTGCTGGCCTCAAATCACTCACTCAATGCTTATTATGAAGATTAAATAATACAATAATAATAAATATGAAACATTCACCACCATATTAAAGCATATCACAAATGCTCAGTTAATGGCCACTATTACTAGCTATAGTGTTCTGCAACAACTAGTTGTAGCATAGAAACAAACTGAATCAAGTAATTGCTTTGTCTATTGATAGCTAAAAAACAGTTTGGCTAATTTTTACCTTTATTTAGTTGGCTAAATACACAAATAAACTTCAATGTAGGAGTACATCAGCTGGTTGTTGTTAATGTTCATTATGTTTTGATATAGGGACAACTTATACATCTGTACACAGAAAAGAAGGAGCCAGTAGAAAGACAGTTGAAGATAAGTGGACCATATGTCCTGGTTTGCTGGTGACAGTGGCCAGTTTACACCTGCTCTCCTAGAATTATTATTAATAGTGCCCAGCTTCACTCTCCACCATGGCACTGTCCAACTGAACTTTTGGTGATGATGGAAATGTTCTATATCCAGAGTATTCAACATGGTAGCTATCAGCCAACATGGCTATTGAACACTTGAACGTGACTAGTGTAATTCAATAATTTCATTTAACATAAATTTCATGTGGCTAGTGGCTACTATATTGAATAGTGCAGCTTTAAAGTGTCACGTTGGGGGTGATATATTAGATGGTCATTTTAATGATAACGTGTATTTTGTAGACTGAAGTCCTTAAGGTCATCAGAGGGGAAATAATCCAGGTGGAAGGATTAGTCCTAGAAAAGTAAAGTGACCTTTCCTCTTCACTAGCAGGAGGAATTGGGTGACCATATATGGAACTTTTTCAGGTGGATGAATGGATAGTTTAGAAAGCTCATGTCAAACGATCTTATTAAAGCAATAAAAAAAGATACATCTGAAAGTGAAAGAGGTGATTTGGGGCCACTAATTGCCACATATCCTAGGAAAGAATTAAGGCTTCAAGTAGGAGCGAAACTTTCCCAGCTGTGATAATAGGACCTCATGTTCTTCCCATGTTTCTCATTTCATCTATATATTTTATCATTTATTATCTACCACAGTTCAAATATTCTATCACCTCACAAGTTGTTCCTAATTAGCATACAACCGGTAAAGAAATAAAGTGACCTTTTCTTGACTAATTTTCCTTCTTCAATTCAACAAAAGCCTGTGAAATACTGTGTAATTAATAAAGATGTAGAGAGAAGTAAAGGTCTTATTTTATGATTTTAAAAAAGGATTAATTTCACAAAGAGCAAACTAGTTATAATTCCAATAGTTGTTAACATGCATCTTTTAGCACAGTACCTAATTAAGCCATTTTCTGTATTTTAAGAGAATAAAAGAACAAATATTTATTTTCTTTTCTACATGATGTTTGAATGTAATTATTCATCAAATTATAATGAGGAGTGACATACAGACCACACTTACTTTATTACCATCATACTTACTGGCACTCAAATTTGACTTGTTTATATTTTTTCTTATTTCAGAGCAAATGGAATTATTCCATTTCAGATATGAAAAGGTATCTGTAAAGGCTTCAACAAGCTGAGGTTGCTCTATTTTGACTTACATTTATTTTCCTTAAGCTAAGTATTCATATAACTTTAGTATGACTCACAGATTATAATATTACTATAGCTTTATTTTCTGTTTACATGGGGTTCCCATGAGAATTAGTGATATATATTTTATTATTGTCTCTAGAAAATATTATTTCACTGCAGAAGGGGAAAAATGCCTTTGATTTGTTTGTTTTTTCACTTTTGTGACTCTGCAGACAGGCTGGAAAAAATGACATTGCTTTCTCTGTCTCATAAAAAAAATAAAAGAAAGAAAGAAAACTGGACCTAAAAACCACACTGCTGGTCTTTTCCATTTTCTTAATTACTGAATTGGATTAACTGCATGATCCGAGTCAACTGATTGTGCAGAAATCAATGGCCGAGAAGGCCAGATCTCCTCTGCTGGTTGGCCTCTTTTCTAAGCCTCTGAGTATGTGACGTTCACTCAGTGCATCATCAACTTTAAAATAAATTACTTTTTAAATGCTCAAGTTATAAACTTCGATGGATGATATTTGTCTTGAAAATATCCAGTAAATGAGTAGCAAAATATAAATTAAAGGCAGTAAAAAAAAAATAGGATTTATTAGACTTTTTTCAATTGTACTTACTATGGAAAATCTAAATAACAGAAATATAAAGAGGAGAATACCGCAACTCAGCCACCTACTATTAATGCTATGATATATATCTTTAGAATTTCTCTCTGTGTATGTGTGTGTGTATATGTGTGTGTGTGTGTGTGTGTGTGTGTGTGTGTGTGCATGGTAGGGAGAATAATGGCCCCCCAAAGATTTCCACATCCTAATCCCCGGAATTTGTGAATCTGATAGGTAGCAGAGCAAAGGGGAATTAGGTTGCAGATGGAATTAAGGTTGCTAGTCAACTGCCCTTAAAATAGGAGAGTATGCTGGATTGTTCAGATGGGCCCAATGTAAGGGCAAGAGTCCTTAAAAGTGGAAGATGGAGGCAGAAAAAGAGGAAAGAGTAATGTGATATGAGAAGGACTCAACATATTTTTCAGCTTTGAAGATGGATGAAAGCGGGCCACAAACCAACCAGCACAGGTGGCCTCTCAAAGTTAGAAAATGAAAGGAAACAGATTCTTCCCCAGGGTTTCCAGAAAGAAACACAGGCCAACTAACACTTTGATTTTAGTTCAGTGAGATGGTGCTGGACTTTTAACCTACAGAGCTATAAGATAATAAATTTGTTATTTCAAGCCACCAAAACTGTGGTAATTTGTTATAGCAGAAACAGAAAACTAATATAGTGTATATATATGTGTACATGTATACATATAGGTGTGTATGTGTGTGTGTATATGCACATATAATTATATCTATCTACATATATACACATATATGCTGAAATAGGAACATCATCTATATGCTCTTTAACTTGCTTTTTATTTTTAAACTATCATGAGCATTTCTGTATTATTAAATATTCTGTAGCACAGTTATCATGGCAGCATACTATTCCACTGTGTTGATATGACTTATTTTTCACTCTTCCCTAGTGTTGGTAACTGAGATTCTTTTCTTTTTTCCATAATTATAAATGACATTGCACTAAATAATGTGAATCAATATCTGATAGCTTTCTTAGGATACACTGAAACTTTTAAAAATTATTTTTATACAATATATATAATTATATTTTATATATACATAATATATATAATTTTTTTATATTTTAAATGTCCTTACATTTAACAATATCACTATTTTAGACTTATTCTACAAAAATGGAAGAAATCTTGTCATCTAATTAAAAACTAATTAAAATTAGTTTTTGAACTGTAAGGTCTTTAAATGTGACACCAAGATCCAATTCTACCCGTTGACACTTAGCACAGTTTTTGATTGGGACCCAATGTAGGCAACAGGGATTTTTTAATTCCCTTGTCACCATGCTTCCATGAAGGACTTTCATGTTAAATGCCAGGATAAAACAATTTTCAAGTAACAAAACTGTCCCCTCTCTCCCATTTCTTTACTGCTTGGGAGAAGTAACTGACCTGACTGACACAGTTGGGAAAAAAACATCATCCAATACACCACATTAACCAAAGGCAGAACTTCTATAGAAAAATTTTGTCAAATAATCTGGTCTCTCTTTGGCTCTCCTGAGACTCCTTCTGCCATGTGGTAAACGCACTTGGTCATGTACTTTCTTATGTGGTTGGAAAACATGATATTCCAGGGCTCTGTCTAGACAGATTAGCTGCTAAAAGAAAGGGGGTTCTGGCTAGCAGAGTCCAGTGCATTCAGTAAATAGCCATTCCTTAAGAGTATGCTATAGAGTACTAAAATTTATTACTTCTCCTGGGGATTTGCTGGAGGTCTAGGATGAAGCTATTCCTTTCTCTTCTTGTTCTTATTATAGTTCAGCAGTTCTTGAACCTAGCTGCAAAAGAGAATGATTGTGGAGCTTTAAAAAAAAGAGTGATGCAACCTGGAGATTCTGATTTCGTGGATCTCATCTAATTATTTTTTTAAAGCACTCCCAAGAGATTCTAAGATAGGCCCAATATGATACCATATGAACCAACTAGCTGATGTATCTTAATGTCAAAAGCAGAGAGGAAGGAAATCATGATGTGTCCTCATTAATAGGATTTGGTAATATTTGAAAATCCTCACAAAGCAGTATTAATCTTCCATGGTGGTGGAACTAACTCAGCAGCACTGTTTCCAACATATGTGGTTTTCCTAGCATAGCATTTTTGTAAGTAATCCTAAAGATTCAAGTCCTTATGTTACAGCCCATTGAATTAGGAAGAGCATTGGCCTTTGCTTTCTCTTTCATATCATCCTTGCTTAGAGGATAGTCAATCGCTATCCTCTAAGCAATGGCTATCTCTATTACTGTTCCAAAATTGACTTTACTTCTATTTCCTTGTTCCTGAGTCTTTCTTTTCACCTTGCTCCAAAATCTCAACGAAAAGAAATTGAATGAGTAAAGTGAGGAGAGCAAGCAGCTAGAAGAAAAAACCTATAATGGAAAAAAGGTAAATAAGTGGTGGAGAGAAAAGACATAGGGCAGAGTAGGGAGAAAATGGTGGCACTACACTATAATCTAGGTTTACTCTGTGCTTCAAGTGTGTTAAAATGTCAAAAGTAATTTACTTTCCCCATGTGTGTTACTCCAATAGGAATAAGATGTGATAGGATGGCTTAAACAACACAGAACTGCACGAAACCAAAAACTAATTTATCATTTCTTATCTGTTCCTCTAAATCACAATTAGTAGTCAGGATGAGCTATGTTAAAAATCTAGCTTCTCATTGAAAAGTGTTGCCTTCATCCATATGTAACTCCTATTTCCTACACAAACACCTATGCACTTTTCCCTCTACATATGTGTCTGTATATGAAATGGGAGTTACATATGAATGAAGGTAACACTCTTTTTCTCCCTATGCATTTTTTAATGTATCTATCCATCAGTCAATGGATGGACAGATAGATAGGGGTTCCACATTACTAATGTCTGCTCCATAGACTTTATATTAGATTATTATTTTTATTTTTCTTTTTTTTTTGGCTGTGTTGGGTCTTAGTAGTGGCACGTGGGATCTTCGTTGTGGCATGTGAGATTTTTCATTGTGGCATGCAGGCTTCTCTCTAGTTGTGGCACAGGGGCTCTAGAATGTGCAGGCTCAGTAGTTGCGGCACACGGGCTTAGCTGCCCTGTGGCATGTGGGATCTTAGTTCCAAGACCAGGGATGGAACCTGCGTCCCCTGCATTGGAAGGCAGATTCTTAACCACTGGACCACTAGGGAAGTCCCTATATTAGATTCTTAAATGCTTTATTCTCTACTGGAAAACCTAACATAATCAAAGAATGTTTACACTAGGCAAATTTTATTGATGGCTAGTCTGAACTTATTTTACAAATAATGAAAGTCAGAAACACAGTTTCCAAGGTCAAATCACTATTTAGTGATGACCTATAGCAAAGATTTTGATGAGTAACAAATCTCTTTCTTCATAATATGCTGTTATGAAGAATGAAATGGAGTAAAAAAGCAATTATATTGAAATATTTATATGAGGAAATCCTAACTTTAGCAGTCCTGAGACATGATAAACATCTGAGAAATATAATATGGTTATTTTATCTCATATGTAGATGGAGTAAAAGGCTGCTTACCTAGGTGTTGTGATCTGAAAAGTCTAGGAGCCACCTCCCCATTCCCACCCTCATTCAGCCCCTGCAACCAGACGGGGCCTTGAAACACTGCCAGAAATCCATATCCTGCAGAAGCAATTATTCAATAATAATCAATTATTTATATGTCTTTATATTTCTATAACTAAATCTATTTGTTTGTTTATAATAAATATCCTGTCTTCATTTGGCCATCAGTAGGTAGAGATATACTTGTAAATTTTATATGTTCTTAAAATTCATGAAAATTAAATTTCACAATCTGAGCAAGACTTAGTCAACACATTCTTGTGTACACATAAAACTCAAGCACTTAAAACTTAGAAGTAGAAAAACAAACAGCATCTTGGCTATTTGTAAAACAAGTAATTATCGCTATACTATAGTATGTTAGTACATGCTTGTGTTGTTTAAACGCAATCAAAAAATGCTCAAAAACTTTTCAGAAGATTTTTTTTCAATATGGGAAAGCTAGTCAAACAAACTGTTAAGATTATCTTGATATATATAAAGAGAGCTATAGGCATAGTATATTTTTCATGCACACATGTAGAATATTTATATGGAATATATATTATATGAGCCCTTAAGTATATCAGTATGTGTATATATACACATGCATTTCATGTCAAGACAATGGATGTGTAAAAAGTAGCTATATGAGAATTTGATGATTAAAACTGTAATCACACATTCCATTTAATAAAACTCAAACAAGTTTTATTCTACTGTAGCTAATATGCCATTCTTGCCAACTACTTCAGACTCATATCTCAAAAGCTTAATGGCTAAACCTTTAGACATTTAATATGCCACCATGTCTTGAGAAATGAGCAAGACATGCTTGATTAGTTTAAAAATGAAGTGTGCATTTCTATGAGACTATTTAGCAGGCTATGGCTTATGTGGGTAAAATGTCAGGATTTTAAGTTTGATGTGAAGTCAGTGTCTTGAGATCAATTAACTTCAAATTTATTAAGAAAAGAAGAAATCTATCATTTGGCATATTTTGAAACACACAAAAAATATTCAATGAGGATGACAACACATTTAATTCACTATGCACCGTCAGAGAGACTGTCAAATGACTCCAAAATCGTTGATGCTTCATAGCTCTTATACGTATCTTCACCAGCTTTCAATATCACTTCTTTTACCACATTGTGCAATCCAGTACTTGTGTTCTGAGTGCCTTGAAGTTTAATGTACTTCTATTTTGAGGCATTTACTGAATTGTATTAAGAACCATGGGGCCTGGGTTATGGAAGCAGTATCATTTTTCTTTATTCCATTAAAAAGGTCTCTCATCTTTTTCCTATATATTTTCCCTAGCTAGAAAAGAAAATATTGCTGTCACTTTCAGTGGGGTTTGCCTTTCATCTCACAGTAGCATTTCACATCTCTAAGTGGTATCCAGTTTATTTGTATTCCAATGCCACTTCAGTGAAGCATGCCTCTCTGTCAACTGAATGCAAGCTTCAGGTGCCTAGTCCTTGGAAGCCATGCCATGAACAAATTGACAATATCAACTGTAGCCAGTCATCTTGCAGGTAATTTCCACATACCTGCTGGAGAAGAGTTCTCAAAATTATTCAGGAGCACTATTGATAATATTTTTAGAATAATCTAAGATTCTTTTCCTTGACTTTCTCAAACTATGATATTTTATTGTCAACTCCCTGTCATCATATTGAAGATGCACTTTAGCATAACTTTAATTCCAGGAAAATGGTTTTTATTTAATGTTATATTTTTAATCTTTTCAAATCTTTCAATTTACTATTAAGAATCAAACTTTAATGAATCCCTATAATTTAAAATTTTACAATAACTGAAATCTGAGGGGTAACCCAGAATTACAATATACACAGCATAACACAGTATAACAACAACATATTATTCCTATCCTATTTCTATGTTATTGTTTTTTTTTTGTTTTTTTTGTGTGTGTTTTTGCAGTACGCGGGCCTCTCACTGTTGTGGCCTCTCCCGTCGCGGAGCACAGGCTCCGGACGCGCAGGCTCAGCGGCCACAGCTCACGGGCACAGCCGCTCCGCGGTATGTGGGGTCTTCCCTGACCGGGGTACGAACCCATGTCCCCTGCATCGACAGGCGGACTCTCAACCACTGCGCCACCAGGTAAGCCCTATGTTATTCTTTTTACTCATTCACTCCTAAAAGATTCAATAATTATAGAATATTATGTGATTGGTATATCTTATTTTAAAATATCCCCTTCAGTTTATTGTAGATTGACTGCAAAAATGCCCAAATTCTCCATTTTTTCTCAGTAACGTTGCTTTGCAGCTCTCCTCCCTTTATGGCTCAAAATCTGTCCCACTACCCCCTTGAATCTCGGCTGGCTTTGTGACTTCCTTTGTCCAAACAGAATGGAATGGAAGTGACAGAGTGCCAGTTTCAAATCCAGGCTTTAAGAGCTTTTGTGTACCTCCATGCTTTCTTGGGACTCTGCCTCTACCATGAGCTCAAGCTCAGGCCAGCCTTCTGGAGGATGAGATACAACTTGAAGCAGAATCAATTTATTCAGTAGAATCACCTATATCAACATGTCCACACCCAACCCCAGGTGACCACAAATGATGATTAAGCCCAGACAAAATCACCTGAGCCTAGTCCAGGCAACCCATAGACCCATGATAAATAATATGTTATTGAAATACGTGCCTAGATAACATGCAAAATGGAATACCTCCTTACCTTTGGGTAAGACACAGCAGAGTCAGGTAAAAGAGAAAGCATGACTTTTAAAAAATCTTTCTGAAAGATAAAACTATGTCTAGTCATACTCATTTCCTCTGAAAAAAAAAAAAAGACCTTATTTGATTTCCTAAATCAATATCTTATGTTCAGTTACCACTGAGGAGTTGTAAAATGCAACATGGAGAAACTGATATTTGGACTAGGCTTTGAAGAGGAAAAAAGAATTTGTAAGATGAAGAAGGAATGAAGTAGCTTTAATGACAGAGTGAACCAAAGATGAGCAAAGATGAAAAAATGAACTTAACTGAAATAAAGTTGCATATACAGGCTAGTGGATGATGAGACTAAAAATTGGGTTGGGACTAAATTGTAAAAAGCTTTCTCAGGCAAGTCAAGGAACTTGAATCCTGGGGACATTAAGGAGACTAAAGAGAATTTTTGATAGAGAAATGACAATAACTCAGGAGACAGAGTGGATGATGGTTTAAAGGAGGGTGAGATTAGATATAGGAAAATCAGATAAAATGGCTTACCCAAAGGGAAAAAAATGATGAAGACTTCAAAGGCAGTTTCAGAGAGGATGAAAAGAAGAACTAAAGTCAATAAATTTTCAAAGTTAGAATTCAATGATTTTTCAGAGTTAGAATTCAATAATTTTTCAGAGTTAGAACTGATTAAAGTAGGTTAAGAAAGAGGGAAAGAGAAGGGAAAACACAAAAGCCTAGCATTCCCCCAGATTCCAGATTAAAAGATGGCGCGGACTGTAGTATTTTCATTCAAGTAGAAAATATTAGAATAGAAACCTGCTGTAAGAGGAGAAATAACACATTTGGTTTTAACATATTAATTTTGAAGTAGCTTCAGGATATACAGGTTTACATGGCAATTGAAAATACAAAAATGATTGGGATTGACATATACACAGTATTGATACTATGTATAAAACAGATAACTAATGAGAACCTACTGTATAGCACAAGGAACTCTACTCAATGCTCTGTGGTGAGCTAAATGGGAAGGAAATCAAAAAGAGAGGGGATATATGTGTACATAGAGTTGATTCACTTTGCTGTACAGTAGAAATTAACACAACATTGTAAAGTAACTATATTCCAATAAAAATGTTTTAAAAAAAGAAAATACAAAATGATATTCAGGGATAATGTTAGAGTAAGAAAAGTTAGAATAAGAAAAGAGAATTAAAGAATTGAACTCTGGAGAATACAAAAATCCAAAGGACAAGCAAAGGAGACACTATTAAAGGACCCTTACAAGCAATTTTCAGATGTGGATAAAAATTTTAAGAAAAAAAATCCTGGAAATTAATGGTACAAATTCTTCAAGGAGAGGGTGATCAACAGTATCAAGGGCAAAAGATGAGTAAGATGAGGTTTAAAAGAGCAGCTCTATTGGCAATTAAGAGGTGACTATAGGAAGACAGCTTCATCAGGCACTAAACATTCCCAGTTTAAGAGTAATTAATAGATAGATAGAAATTCAGAATTTGAAAAAGCAAGCCTAGGCTACATTGTCATAAATTTTGGTAAAGAATTGAATAAGGGAAGTAGGGCTTGAAGGAAAGGTAGATAAAGGATGAGAATATTTGAGCTTCCTTGAAGGCTTAGGAGAAGTGACCCCTGAAAAGACTAGCTGGGTTTCACAGACCTAGCAGAAGATTGTCTCTAGGGTACAGGAGAAGCAGCTACCTCTGTAGATAAGAGAGAGCACCTCAGCCTCTGGGTCAGAAGAGAAGAATGAACATGAGGACAGTAGTATTCAGAAGAGGGAATACAAAGTTACAGGATTTCCCACCTGATAATCTTGGCTTTCTTGTGAATTAACGATCTATTGAGTGTGATTGTACTGTAAGTACAATAGGATCCAGAATAAAGGTTTTGGTATAGATATTATGGAAATTTAAATGGAAGTTGAAAAGAGAAAAGAAAAATGATTCCAAATAGTTCTGAAGGCTCAAATGAGATTGGAGAACTCTTAAGTTTATAGTCGTAAAGATGTGCACTGATCTGTGTAAAGTCCAGGGGTAGCAGTGGAGGTGGTAGACGGTTGGATTCATTTGAGTGAGAACAGAAAAAAATAGACTGGTAAGTCAAGACTGGAGCCTGGAGTGAAACCAGAGTACAGCTTATATATACAAGGAGGATTGAAAATGCAAGGTATATGCTCTCCAATTCCATTCTACTATGGTGCAAACTAGCCTCTAACATGGCTTTTTCATATGTAAAAAGTTAGATTTTTAACTGGCTTATGTCTGTTCTACTTAAACACTAAGTACCGCTTTTTTCTGGTTTCAATATTTCATTATTATAGCTCTTTTAGTGAGCATTCACAATTACAACCTACATAAAACATGATTTCTTCTATTAATAAGGGACTGCTTTATTTACCTTTCCCAAGCTAAGCTAAATGTCAGGCATAGTTCAACAAAATAAATCTAAAATTCTCGATAGGCACAAATGCTTATTTTATTAATGCCAACTCTAACTCCAAATTAAAATCATATGGGATTGACATTGTGTACATATTTCAGATAAACTAATTTTGTTTTTTAATATCAAATACATAAGGAGAGTAATTAAAGCATCTGTTGCCCTTTTCTCCTGGTTTTATATGCATGGACTTAGAAGGTAATAATTAAAAAGAATCTGCTTAACTCAAACACAGACAACATAAAAATATGAAAGTAGATAGACAGATGGGAAATAGATGGATAAACAGAAGGCCATATCACTTTGGAAAAATAAAGTGAAAACTTGCTTGTCATTCTAATTAACATTGAACATCATTCTTTAATCTTGCACCTTGGAACAAAGATAACAGTTTAAGTACTAAGACATAATATTGTAACTTATAGTCCTTAAACCCAAAACAAGAGTCCTTAAACCCAAATTTCAAGGTTTTCACTCCAGATGTTGAACAATTCTAAAGACTGTTGATATGAGTAACTTCTATGTGTATAGCAGGAAACTGATACAATTTTACAATGCATATATTGATAAACCAAAGAAATCTATTAACTATTTCACCTTCCCCATTCAAAACTGAGGTTCAGGGAAGAATACTGTTTTTAAAGGGACTGAAAGAATCAGGTAGAATTGAAGAGCACGGTCCGAAATATAAGTTCAATCCTGGGGACTGACCAGTATGTGAAAGTTAAGGGAGTAATGCTGACAATAACTCTGAAAAAAATTTAGGCTTATTCTCATGTTTGATTATCCTTAGAGAAGAGTCACAGAAAGAACCCCTGGAGTTTAACAGTTAGGGCCATTAGATCCCACATTTGATGGGCTATTTCAAGACAGATGGGAAGCAAAGGTCATTAACATACTTCCTCCTAAAATCCATCAAGATTGGTTCAGAAACTAGACAGGGCTGAGACGCAGATAGAGAAAGAGTAGGCACTATAACAAGGAGAGAGAAGCTTGAGGCAACAGAAGTGAATCTGGTTTACATATTAAAAAAAAATAAAGACATTGGGATTAGCAGATACAAACTACTATATATAAAATAGATAAACAACAAGGTCCTACTTATAGCACAGGGAACTATATTCAATATTCTGTAATAAACCATAATAGAAAAGAATCTGAAAAATATATATATACAGACAGATAGATAACTAAATCACTTTGCTATACACCAAAAACTAACACATTGTAAATCAATTATACTTCAATAAAAAAATAAAATAAAATCATTAATGTTTGTTTGACTTTATACTGGATCTATACATAAGTCTCAAAATATAGTTTAACAAAGAATAAGAGGCCAATATAGGTAACACTGTCATTAATATAGTTGTGTCCTCATTTCTGTGGTCCACCACTGGGTAATAGAGCTCCCTAATAAAGTTTGGCAATGACTGCCAATTAAGTCACAATTTGGCCACATGTAGCTATTCCAAGCTTATTTTTTATAACCATAGGTCAATATATCCAGGAGTAGAGAAGAAGAAACCATACTGAACTTTTCAAGAACAAAGATTGTGTCTAATAATATTTGTGGTCTTTCAGCATTACATAGTATCTAGAACATAATAAATGATCAAAACAATGAAATGAGAAGTATAGCTTGCTTATGCTCTTATTTTTATTTAAATATAATTTTATTTTATATTAGTAATACAAAATATGTAACAGGGCTTCCCTAGTGGCGCAGTGGTTGAGAGTCCGCCTGCCGATGCAGGGGACACGGGTTCGTGCCCCGGTCCGGGAAGATCCCACATGCCGCGGAGCGGCTGGGCCCGTGAGCCATGGCTGCTGAGCCTGCGTGTCCGGAGCCTGTGCTCCACAACGGGAGAGGCCACGACAGTGAGAGGCCCGTGTACCACAAAAAAAAAAAAAAAAAGTAACAAAGTTTGGCTATGTTTATGAGATATGAAGTAACATATCTGGGAAATTCGTTGATAGCCAATAAGAGCATAATGACAGAAAAAAATACTTTAATCCACAGAAATTAAATATAAACCATTGAAAACATAAATAGATAAATGTAAATAGGCTTAAAGTAAACAGGCATTAAAATATTGTTAGTTCTGTATGAAGCCAATATAACTGCTAGAGTGATTAAGAGGTAGGCTCTGGAATCAAAAAGGCCTGGATCTGAATCCCATATGCCCACCTCGCTGACTCTGATCATCAGGTCTGGGATTTTACTTTACTTACAAGTCAGCCTGTAACTATGTGATGGATACTAGCAGAAGACATGAGATTTCTCGGTCAGAGACAATTGTCTTTATTACTCACAGTACAAAAAGGAGCATAAGTGTCATCACATTTGCATGGGATCTTTTTGCCCCAATTTCCACAGGGACAAAACGATAAACTAATATGGATGCTACATGAGCAGCAGGATTTCACCACAGCTGAAGAACACTGAGTTTGGGGAATCCACAGTTTTTAACAGCAATTCAGTAAGCACGTCTGTTCTTTGTCCAAGGAAGGGGAGAGCCATTACCTCATTTCTCAACCTTGAGAAACAAACCTAAAAAACAGTAATAGCAGTCAGGGACTTGCAGTCTGGCATACTCAGCAAGATTTGTAAGAGTGAAATAGACCCAAAGATTACTGTCTCTCCATACACAAATGTTAGGCAGATCATTTCAACTCATTCACTTTCTCTCCTTTTTAATCTGTTTTTTTGTGACTCTTTCAACAGCATTTTTATTGTCTATCTCTCCCACAAGAATGAAAACCTTAGAGAGATTGGTTCAGCATGGCAGAGTAGAAGGGCGTGTACTCACTCCCTCTTCTGAGAGCACCAGAGTCACAACTAACCGCTGAACAATCATTAACAGGAAGACACTGGAACTCACCAAAAAAGATGCCCCACATAAAAAGACAAAGGAGAAACCGCAATGAGATGGTAGGAGGGGCGCAATAACAATAAAATCAAATCCCATAACCACTGGATGCGTGACTCACAAACTGCAGAACAATTATACCACAGAAGTCCACCCACTGGAGTGAAGGTTCTGAGCCCCATGTCACACTTCTAAACCTGGGGGTCCGGCAACAGGAGGAGGAATTCCCAGAGAACCAGACTTAGAAGGTCAGCAGGATTTCAGAACTTTAACAGAACTGGGGGAAACAAAGACTCCACTCTTGGAGAGCACAAAGTACTGTGTGCATAAGGACCCAGGGGAAGGAGCAGTGACCCCATAGGAGACTGAACCACACCTACTTGCTAGTATTGGAGGGTCTCCTGCAGAGGTGGGGGTGTCTGTAACTCACCACGGGGACACGGACACTGGCGGCAGAGGTTCTGGGAGGTGCTCCTTGGCATGAGCCCTCCCGGAGTCCGCCATAGGCCCCACCAAAGAGCTGGGTAGGCAACAGTGATGGGTTGCCTCAGGTCAAACAACCAACAGGGAGGGAACTCAGTCCCACCCAACAGCAGACAAGTAGATTAAAGTTTTACTGAGCTCTACCCACCATAGCAACAACCAGCTCCACCTACCACCATTCCCTCCCAGCACGAAGCTTGCACAAGCCTCTTACATAGCCTCATCTACCAGACGGAAGACAGCAGAAGCAAGAAGAACTAAAATTCTGCAGCCTGTGAAATGAAAAATGCATTCACAGAAAGACAGACAAAATGAAAAGGCAGAGGACTATGTCCCAGATGAAGGAACAAGATAAAACCCCAGAAAAACAACTAATAAAGTGGAGATAGGCAACCTTCAAGAAAAAGAATTCAGAATAATGATAGTGAAGATGATCCAGGACCTCGGAAAAAGGGTGGAGGCAAAGACCGAGAGGATGCAAGAAATGTTGAACAAAGACCTAGAAGAACTAAAGAACAAGCGCTGAAAAGAATTAAAAAACAAACAAAGAGAAATAAACGATACAATAACTGAAATGAAAAATACACTAGAAGGAATCAATAGCAGAATAACTGAGGCAGAAGAACAGATAACTGACCTGGAAGACACAATGGTGGAATTCACTGCCATGGAACAGAATAAAGAAAAAAGAATGAAAAGAAATTAAGACAGTCTAAGAGATCTCTGTAACAACATTCACATTATAGGGGTCCCAGAAGGATAAAAAAGAGAGAAAAGACCCAAGAAAATATATGAAGACATTATAGTCGAAAACTTCCCTAACATGGGAAAGGAAATAGCCACCCAAGTCTAGGAAGCACAGAGAGTCCCAGGCAGGATAAACCCAAGGAGAAACACACCAAGACACATAGTAATCACATCAACAAAAGTTTAACACAAAGAAAAATTATTGAAAGCAACAAGGGAAAAATGACACATAACATACGAGAGAACTCCCATAAGATAGCTGATTTCTCAGCAGAAACTCTACAAGCAAGAAGGGAGTGGCACGATATATTTAAAGTTATGAAAGGGAAGAATCTACAACCAAGATTATGTGGCAAGGATCTTATTCAGATTTGATGGAGAAATCAAAGCTTTATAGACAAGCAAAAGCTAAGAGAATTCAGCACCACCAAAGCAGCTCCACAACAAATGCTAATGAAACTTCTCTAAGTGGGAAACACAAAAGAAGAAAAGGACCTACAGAAACAAACACCCAAAAATTAAGAAAATAGTAATAGGAACATACATATTGATAATTACCTTAAACGTGAATGGATTAAATGATCCAACCAACAGACACAGGCTAGCTGAATGGATACAAAAACAAGACCCGTATATATGCTTTCTACAAGAGACCCACTTCAGACCTAGGGACACATACAGACTGAAAGTGAGGGGATGGAAAAAGATATTCCATGCAAATGGAAATCAAAAGAAAGCTGGAGTAGCAATACTCATACCAGATAAAATAGACTTTAAAATAAAGAATGTTACAAGAGACAAGGAGGACACTACACAATGATCAGGAGTCAATCCAAGAAGAATATAACAATTATAAATATATATACACCCAACATAGGAGGACCTCAATACATAAGGCAAATGCTAACAGCTATAAAAGAGGAAATCAACAGTAACACAATAATAGTGGAGGACATTAACACCTCACTTACACCAGTGGACAGATCATCCAGACAGAAAATTAATATGGAAACACAAGCTTTAAATGACACAACAGACCAGATAGATTTAATTGATATTTATAGAACATTACATTTGAAAACAGCAGATTACACTTTCTTCTCAAGTGTACATGGCACATTCTCCAGGATAGATCACATCTTGGGTCAAGCTTCAGTAAATTTAAGAAAACTGAAATCATATCAAGGATCTTTCCCGACCACAACGCTATGATTAGAAATCAGTTGTAGGAAAAAAAAACGTAGAAAACACAACCACATGGAGACTAAACAATATGTTACTAAATAACCAAGAGATAACTGAAGAAATCAAAGAGAAAATCAAAAATACCTAGAGACAAATGACAACGAAAACACGACAATCCAAAACCTATGGGATGCAGCAAAAGCAGATCTAAGAGGGATGTTTATAGCAATAAAATCCTACCTCGAGAAACAAGAAAAATCTCAAATAAACAATCTAAACTTACACCTAAAGGAACTAGAGAAAGAACAACAAACAAAACCCAAAGTTAGTATAAGGAAAGAAATCATAAATATCAGAGGGAAATAAATGAAATAGAAACAAAGACGACAATAGCAAAGATCAATAAAACTAAAAGCTGGTTCTTTGAGAAGATAAACAAAATTGTAAAACTTCAGCCAGACACATCAAGAAAAAGACGGAGAGGATTCAAATAAAGAAAACAAAAAATGAAAAATAAGAAGTTACAACGGACACACAGAAATACAAAGCATCCTAAGAGACAGCTACAAGCAACTCTTATGCAAATAAAATGGACAACCTGGAAGAAATGGACAAATTCTTAGAAAGGTATAACCTTCCAAGACTGAACCAGGAAGAAATAGAAAATATGAGCAGACCAACCACAAGTAACGAAATTGAAAGTGTGATGAAAAATCTTCCAAAAAACAAAAGTCCAGGACCAGATGGCTTCACAGGTGAATTCTATGAAACATTTAGAGAAGAGCTAACACCTATCCTCTCAAACTCTTCCCAAAAATTGCAGAGGAAGGAACAATCCCAAACTCATTCTACGAGGACACCATCATCCTGATACCAAAAACAGACAACAATACTACAAAAAAAGAAAATTACAGACCAATATCACTGATGAATACAGATGCAAAAATCCTCAACAAAATACTAGCAAACAGAATCCAAAAGCACGTTAAAAGGATCATACACGATGATCACCTGGGATTCATCCCAGGGATGCAAAGATTCTTCCATATACACAAATCAATCAATGTGATACACCATATTAACACATTGAAAATAAAAACCATATGATCCTCTCAATAGATGCAGAAAAAGGTTTTGACAATATACTACACCCATTTATGATAAAAACTCTCCAGAAAGTGGGCACAGAGGGAACCTACCTCAACATAATAAAGGGCATATACAACAAACCCATAGCAAACATCATTCTCAATGGTGAAAAACTGAAAGCACTTCCTCTAAGATCAGGAACAAGACAAGTATGTCCATCTCACCACAATTATTCACCATAATTTTGGAAGCCATAGCCAAGGAAACAGAGAAGAAAAGTAAATAAACGGATTACAAATTGGAAAAGAAGTAAAACTGTCACTGTTTGCAGATGACATGATGCTATACACAGAGAATCCTAAAGATGCCACCAGAAAATTCCTAGAGCTAATCAATGAATTCGGTAAAGTTGCAGGATACAAAATTAACGCACAGAAATCTCTTGCATTCCTATACACTAATGATAAAAAATCTGAAAGAGAAATTAAGGAAACAATCCCATTCACCAATGCAACAAAACAAATAAATTACGTAGGAATAAACCTACCAAAGGAGACAAAAGACTTGTATGCAGAAAACTATAAGATGCTGATGAAAGAAATCAAAGATGACACAAACAGATGGAGAGATATACCAAGTTCTTGAATTGGAAGAATCAATATTGTGAAAATGACTATACTACCCAAAGCAATCTACAGATTCAACGTAATCCCTATCATATTACCAATGGCGTTTTTTAAAGATCTAGAAAAAAGATATTAAAATTTGTATGTAGACAAAAAGACCCCAAATTGTAAAAGCAATCTTGAGAGGACAAAACGGATCTGGAGGAATCAGACTCCCTGACATCAGACTATACTACAAAGCTAGAGCCATTCAGACGATATAGTACTGGCACCAAAACAGAAATACAGATCAATGGAACAGGATAGAAAGCCCACAGATAAACCCACGCACCTATGGTCAACTAATCTATGACAAAGGAGGTAAGGATATAAAATGGAGAAATGACACTCTCTTCAATAAGTGGTACCATGAAAACTGGACAGCTACATGTAAAAGAATGAAGCCTCTCTTGATAGTCCAACAATCTTTTTCAATGTATCCTAAATGTGACCCAGGGTTAAATACTGGGCTGGCCAAAAAGTTCGTTCAGGTTTTCCTGTATGATGTTACAAAAACCCGAACGAACTTTTGGGCCAACCCAATAATAAAACTGTGTTTTGGGCTTCCCTGGTGGCACAGTGGTTGAGAGTCCACCTGCCGATGCAGGGGACACGGGTTCGTGCCCCGGTCTGGGAAGATCCCACATGCCGCGGAGCGGCTGGGCCCGTGAGCCATGGCCGCTGAGGCTGTGCGCCCGAGCCTGTGCTCCGCAACGGGAGAGGCCACAGCAGTGAGAGGCCCGCATACCACAAAAAAAAAAAACAAAAAGAAACTGTGTTTTACATGTATCCAGTTTGGGATAACACATTATCAGGCAAAGGTTTTGGAAGTTTACTGTGAGCGATGCTATACAAAGTGGAGTAATTGTTCTTATTCTGGAGTCCTATACACTATTGTCCTTGCTACACCTGGGAACAATGATCTTTTAGTCAGTTATAATTCAACTCCATTACCAAAGAAAGGAAACGTATTGATTTGAGATGAGAATTTCTCCATCTGCCTTTGGAAAGATATTTTCCCCCACTGCTCCAGACCAGGGTTGGTAGCACATTCTTAGCTCTAGAGAGTATAAAGTTCTCACAAAATCCTTTGTATTACCTGAAACTGGCCTAGATATAACTGATATTCAAAAACTATTAGTATGTGTGCAATATGGAGAATGAAAGCTAAGGAACCTAAATGATATAAAAAAATAAAAGGGTACAATATCCCTCGCCAACTTTTTTTAAATAGAGAAAACTACTTATGAGGAAAAAAAAATTTTTTAAACATCATCGCAGTATTCTGGCGTTGGTGGGGAGGGTGTGGTGGAAGAAGAATATATACCAGAATATCTTGTGGATTTTTATCAGTTATTCTTCCTCTCCACTGAGGACAAAATAAGAAGCTATGAGCCTAAGTTGCTGCAAGAGAGATTTAGCTGGGATGTAAACAAGAAATTCTTGACAAGAGGAGCACTGCTAAATATGCAAAAAAATTATAGAGGAAGGCTCAGTTCTCTGTATATGAGATAAAATTTCACATCTGAGATCATGAAAATGTAATCCTCTTGTGTATCAATGCAAACTGGAAAGAAAATTTCACTTCAAGGGTCTTATAACTGAACAATTCTATTATTCCATGCTGAAGCAATGATGTAATGATTTGTTTTCACGAATGTCTAGAAAAATTTCGTTTTTAAAAATCATTTATTCATAATATTAATAACTAATGTAACTGCAGTGCTTTATAGTTTGTAGTTTTTATAAATGCTTAAATCTGTATTACTATTTGATCAATCAAGGTAAAAGAAAAGTTTTAATAAATAAGCCAGATAGTACCCATTCAAAATATCCTTGTCCTTAACATAATAATAATTATTCCTTGGAGGGCATGGCAAAGATGGTGAAGTAGGAAGACCCTGAGCTCACCTTCTCCCACAGGCGTATCAAATTTACAACTATTTACAAAGCAACTATCAATGAAAATGACCTGAACACTAGCAGAAGAGATTTACCACAAGTAAAGATACAAAGAAGAAATCAAAACAAGTGGGTAGGAGGAGCAGAGATGTGGTACAGTCAAGACCCAAACCTCCAGGTAGGCAACCCACAAATGAGAGGATAATCACAATTACAGAGGTCCTCTCCAAGGAGCAAGGGGTCTGAGCCTCATATCAAGCTACCCAGTGCAGGGGTCCTGCATGAGGAAGATGAGGCTCCAGAACATCTGGCTTTGAAGGCCAGTGGGGTTTGCATATGGGAAAGCAAGAGGACTGCAGGAAACAGAGATGCTGCTCTTAAAGGGTGCACACAAAATCTCACTCTCTGAGTACCAGCACAGAGGCAGTAATTTGAAAGAAGCCTGGCTCAGACATTTACTGATCTTGAAGAGCCTCCCAGAGAGGCAGGAGGCAAGTGAGATGTCCCCTGGGGACATAAATTTTGGCACTAGCCATTTGTGAAAGCTCATTCAACCACCAGGAAACTGGTGCTAGCTAGCACCATTCTGGAGTCCTCCCTCTAGCTTATTAGTGACTGGGGCTTATCTGGTTATCCGTGGTCCCAGGACCCCATAAGCTAAGCAGCCAGAAGTGCAAGGGCCCAGCCCACCCACTACCAGGCTGGCACCAGCCCCTGATCCAAAGGCCCCCAAAGCCAGCGACCCAGAGACTCAGCCCCATTGACCAGTGGATCAGCATCAGCCTTAAGCACCCTGGGAACCACAAGCAACTGTCTCAGGATACAGCCCCACACACCAGCAGTCAGTCTCCTACATAAGGCCACTTTTCCAAGATCAGGAAATGTTACTAACCTACCTAATATATAGAAACAAACATGGAGAATTAAGCCAAATGAGAAAGAGAAATATGTTCCAAACAAAGGGGAAAAAAAAAAACTCGGAAAGAGATCTAGACAAAGTCACGATAAGCAATCTACCTGATACAGAGTTCAAGATAATGATCATAAAGATGGTCACTGATCTCAGGAGAAGAATGAACACAGTGAGAAGTTTAAAAAATAGTTAGAAAATATAAAAAATAACCAAACAGAGCTGAACAACACAATAACTGAAATTTTAAAAATACACTAGAAAGAATAAAAAGATTAGATGATACAGAGGAATGGATCAATGAACTGTAAGACAAAATCATAGAAATCACTCATGCTGAATAGAAAAAAGAAAAAAAATTGTAAAAAATGGTAGTTTAAGACCTCTGGACAGCAGCAAGAATACTAATATATAGAGGTCCCAGGAAAATAAGAGAGAGATAAAAGGGCAGAGAAATTATTTGAAGAACCAATAGTGGAAAACTTCCCAAACCTGGGAAAGGAAACAAATATTCAGAGAATCCCAAACAAGATGAACCCAAAGAGGTCCATGCCAAGACACATTACAGTTAAAACTGCAAAGATTGAAGATAGAGACTCTTAAGAGCAGCAAGAGAAAAGCAACAAGTTACATATAAGGCAACTCCCATAAGACCATGAGTTCACTTTTCAACAGAAACTATAGTCCAGAAGAAGTGGTACAATATATTCAAAATAATGAAAGGAAAAATACTACAACCAAGAATGCTCTACCTGACAAGGCTATCACTCAGATTTGAAAGAGAGATTAAGAGTTTACAGACAAGCAAAAGTTAAAAGAAGTCGACATCACTAAACAAACCCTAAAAGAAATCTTAAAGTGACTTCTCAAAGCCTAAAAGAAAACATAACAAGTAGAAATATGAAAATTGCAAAATGAAAACTCACAATGGTAAAGGCAAATATACAGTAAAGGTAGTAGTGTAACCACCTATAAAGCCAGTAGGATAGGAAGATTAAAAGACAAAGTAGTAAAATCGATATCCACAATAAGTAGTTAAGGGATACACAAAACAGAAAGATGTGAAACATGATGTCAAAAACATTACGTGTGGCTGGGGAAGTAAAAATACAAGATGTTAGAATGGGTTTGAACTTAAGAGATCATAGGCTTCCCTGGTGGTGCAGGGGTTGAGAGTCTGCCTGCCGATGCAGGGGACACGGGTTCGTGCCCCGGTCTGGGAAGATCCCACATGCCGCGGAGCGGCTAGGCCCGTGAGCCATGGCCGCTGAGCCTGCGCGTCCGGAGCCTGTGCTCCGCGACGGGAGAGGCTACAACAGTGAGAGGCCCATGTACCACAAAAAAAAAAAAAAAAAAAGAGATCATCAACTTAAAATAATCATGTATACACACAGGGTGTTATATATAAACCTCATAGTAACCACAACCAAAAATCTAAAATAGACACGCTCACACAAAAGAGAAAGAAATCCAAACATAACAGTAAAGATAGTCACCAAATTACAAGGGAAGAAAACAAAAGAAGAAATAAAAGAGAACTACAAAAACAACCAGAAAACAATTAGCAAAATGGCAATAAGTACAAGCCTATCAACATATACTTGAAATGTAAATGACATGTAAAGGACACAGATGGTTAAATGAATTCAAAACTGGACCCATATATATCCTGCCTATAGGAGACTCACTTCACATCTAAAGACACACACAAGCAAAAGTGAGGGGATGGAAAAAGATATTGCATATGAATTGAAATGAAAAGAAAGGTGGGTTAGCAATACTTATGTCAGACAAAATATACTTTAAAACAAAGACTGTAACAAGAAACAAAGAAGAATTTTACATAATGTTCAACAGATCAATTGAACAAGAGGATATATCAATTGTAAATATAAATGTATCCAACATAGGAGCACTAAACTAAATACATAAATCAAATATTAACAAATATAAAGAGATAAATTGACAGTAACACAATAATAACAGGGAAATTTAATACCTCACAAACATCAATGGACAGATTATCCAGGCAGAGAATCAATAAGAAACACTAGCCTTAAATGAAACATTATACCAGATGGACTTAATAGAAATATATAGAATATTTCATCCAAAAGCAGCAAAATACACATTCTTTTCAAGTGCACATGGAACATCCTCCACGACAGATCATATGCTAGGGCACACAACAAGTCTTAATAAATTTAAGACTGAAATCATACTGAGCATCTTTTCCGACAACAGCTATATGAGAATAGAAATCAACTACAAGAAAAAACAACTGCAAAACACACACACGGAATCTAAACAATATGCTACTAAACAACCAAAGGGTTACTGAAGAAATCAAAGAAGAAATAAGAAAATATACCAGGAGACAAATGAAAACAGAAACACAAAGATCCAAAATTTATGGGATGAAATCAGTTCTAGGAGGGATGTTTACAGCAATGCAAGCTTCCCTCAAGAAAAAAAAAAAAAAAAATCTCAAATAAACATCCTAACCAAACTCCCAAAGGAACTAGAAAAGAAAAAACAAAACCTAAAGCTAGTAGGAGAAAAAAAGATCAGAGCAGAAATAAATGAAATAGAGACTAAAAACAACAGAAAAGATCAATGAAACTAAGAGCTGATTCTTTGATAATGTAAACAAAATTGGTAAACCTGTAGCCAGTCTCACAAGGAAAAAAGAGGGAGAGCCCAAATAAATAAAATCAGAAATGAAAGAGAAATCATAGTTGACATCATAGAAATACAAAGGATCATAAGAGATCACTATGAACAATTATACAACAATAAAATGGAAAACCTAGAAGAAATGGGTAAATTCCTAAATGTACAATCCCCTAAGACTATATCAGAAAGAAATAGAATATATAAACAGACTGATTACCAGTAATGAGATTTAATCAATAATTTTAAAAAACTCCCAACAAGCAAAAGTCCAGACAAGATGGCTTCTTGTGTGAATTCTACCAATCATTTAAAGAAGAATTAACACCTATTTTCCCCAAACTATTCCAAAAAATTGAAAGAGAAGAAATGCTTCCAAACTCATCTACAAGGCAGCACCACCCTGTTATCAAAGCCAGACAAAGGCAACACACACACACACGCACACACACGAACTACAGGCCAATATCATGGATGAACACAGATGCAAAAAATTTCAACAATATGTTAGCAAACCAAATTCAGCAATACAGTAAAACAATCACACACCATGATCAAGTGGGATTTATCCCAGGGACGCAAAGACGCTTCAATACCCACAAGTCAATACCCACAGTGTAACAAACCACGTTAACAAACTGAATAAAAATCATATAATAATCTCAATAGATGCAGAAAAATCTTTTGACAATATTTAACATCAATTTATGATAAAAACTCTTATGAAAGTGGGTATAGAGGGAACATACCTCAACATAATAAAGACCATAGATGACAAACCTACAGCCAACATCATGCTCAACGGTGAAAAGCTGAAAACATTTCCGCCAAGATCAGGAACAAGACAAAGATGCTCACTTTGCCATTTTTATTCAACATAGTATTGGAAGTCCTAACCACAGTGATTACACAAGAAAAAAAATTAAAGAAATCCAAATTGTAAAGGAAGGAGTAAAAGTGGCACTGTTTTCAGATTACATGATATTATGTATACAAAATCCTGAAGATGCTATGAAAAAACTACTAGGACTAATAAATGAATTCAGTAAAGTTGCAAGATACAAAATTAATATACTGATATCTGTTGTATTTATATATACTAACAACAAACCATCAGAAAGAGAAATTAAGAAAACAAACCCATTTACAATTGCATCAAAAAGAATAAAATAACTAGGAATAAATTTAACCAAGGAGGTAGACATCTGTACTCAGAAAACTCTTAAGACACTGATGAAAGAAACTGAAGATGACACAAACAAATAGAAAGATATGCCATGCTTACAGATTGTATGAATTAATATTATTAAAATGACCACACTACCGAAGGCAATCTATAGATTCAATGCAATCTCTATCAAAACACAATTGGCATTTTCCCAGAACTAGAACAAATTATTCTAAAATTTGTATGGAAACATAAAGGGCCCCAAATAGCCAAAGCAATCTTGAGAAGGAAGAACGAAGCTGAAGGTATTATGCGTCCTGATTCCAAACTATAGTACAAAGTTACAGTCATCAAAACAGTATAGTACTGGCACAAAAAGAGACACATATATCAACGGAACAGAACAGAGAGCCCATACCTATATGGTCAACTAACCTATAACAAAGGATACAAGAATATACAATGGGGAAAAGATAGCTTCTTCAATAAATGGCCTTGGGAAGATTGGACAGCTATGTGTAAAAGAATCAAACTGGACTACTTTTTGACACTATATACAAAAAGAAACTTAAAATGGATTAAAGACTTAAATGTAAGTCTTAAAGCCATAAAACTCATGGAAGAAAATATAGGCAGTACACTCTTTGACAACAATCTTATTAGCAAAATGTTTTTGGATCTGTCTCCTCAGGCAAGGGAAACAAGAGTAAAAATAAACAAATGGGAGTACATCAAACTAAAAGGCTTTTGCACAGTTAACGAAATGATCATGAAACAAAAAAGCAGGCTACTGATGGGAGAAGATATCTGCAAACTATATATCCAATAAGGGGTTAATATCCAAAATATGCAAAATAACTCATACAACATTAAAAAAAAAATCCCAATTAAAAAATTGGCAGAAGCCCTGCATAGATATTTTTGCAAAGAAGATCTACAGATGGCCAACAGATACATGAAAAGATGTTCAACATCACTAATCATCAGGGAAATGCAAATCAAAACCACAATGAGATCTCACCTCACACCTGTCGGATGGCTATTATCAAAAAGGTAACATTTAAAAAGTGTTGGTGAGAATGTGGAGAAAAGGGTGCACTATTTATGGGATTGTAAATTGGTGCAGCCACTATGGGAAACAGAATGGAGATTCCTCAAAAATTTAAAAATGGAACTACAATATGATCCAGCAATTCCACTTCTGAATATGTTTCAAAAAAAAAAAAACCCATTAATTTTAAAAGATGTATGCACCCGTATGTTCACTGCAGCATTATTTATAGTAGCCAAGATATGGAAGCAATCTATGTATCCACTGATAAATGAATGGATAAAGAAGATGTGGTGTGTGTACATACATATACACACACACACAATGGAATGTACTCAGCCATAAAAAAGAATGAAATCTTGCCTTTTGTGACAGCATGGATAGGCCTAGAGAGTATTATGCTAAGTGAAATAAGTCAGACAGAGAAAGACAAATACTGTATCATTTCACTCACATGTGAAATCTAAAAACAAAACAAATGAATAAACATAACAAAACAGAAACAGACTCACAGAAACAGAGAACAAACTGGTCATTGCCAGAGGGGTGGGGGGGAGGGTATGAGTGAAAGAGGTGAAGGGGATTAAGAGATATAAACCTCCAGTTATAAAATAAGTCATGGAGATGTAATGTACAACATAGGTAATATAGTCAATAATAATGTAATAACTTTGTATGGTGACTGATGGTAACCTGATTTATCATTGTGATCATTTTTTTTAAATTGAAGTATAGCTGATTTACAACGCTGTGCCAATCTCTGCTGTAGAGCAAAGTGACTCATTTTTACACATATAGACACTCTTTTTTAAAAGTTTTATTTATTTATTTTTGGCTGCGTTGGGTCTTTGTTGCTGTGCACAGGTTTTCTCTAGTTGCGGAGAGCGGGGGCTACTCTTCGTTGTGGTGTGCAGGCTTCTCATTGCGGTGGCTTCTCTTGTTGCAGAGCACAGGATCTGGACACTCGGGCTTTAGTAGTTGTGGCACGCAGGCTCAGTAGTTCTGGCTCATGGCTTTTAGAGCAGTGGTCCCCAACCTTTTGGGCACCAGGGACCAGTTTCACAGAAGACAATTTTTCCACGGATGGGGGGTGGGGGGGATAGTTCCGGTGGTAATGCGAGCAACGGTTCAGGCAGTAACGTGAGCGATGAGGAGCAGCAGATGAAGCTTTGCTCGCTTTCCCGCCACTCACGGTTCCTAACAGGCTGAGGACCAGTACCTGTTAGGGGGTTGGGGACCCCTGCTCTAGAGCACAGGCTCAGTAGTTGTGGTGCGTGGGCTTAGTTGCTCCACGGCATGTGGGATCTTCCCGGACCAGGGATCAAACTGGTGACCCCTGCATTGGCAGGCAGATTCTTAACCACTGTGCCACCAGGGAAGTCCCTACACTCTTTTTTTAATATCCTTTTCCATTATGGTTTATCCCAGGAGATTGGATATAGTTCCCTGTGCTGCGATCATTTTGTATGTATGAATATAATGAATCACTATGCTGTACACCAAAAACTAATGTAATATTATAAGCAAATTATACTTCAATTAAAAACAAAATAAAAACTAAACCAAAAAATTATATCATAGAAACTTCTCTGTAACTAGTGAAAGTACTTAAAATGTTAAGCCCATAAATTAATATCTTGGATGTCCTCTGTATTAGTCTGCTCAGGCTGCTATAACAAAATATCGTAGACTATGTGGTTTAAACATCAGACATATGCTTTTTACAGTTCTGGAGCCTGGTAAGTCAAGGTCAAGGTACCAGCCAATTTGGTTCCTGGTATGAATTCTCTTCCTGGCTTACAGAAGTCTACCTTCTCCCTGTGTCCTGGCAGAGAGAGTTCTCTCTCTCATCATCTTCTTATAAGGTCTCTAATCCCATCATGAGGGACCCACCCTCATGACCTCATCTAACCCTAATTACCTCTCAAAGGCCCTATCTCCAAGTATAGTCACATTGCAGCTTAGAGCTTAGACATATGAATTTGGGTGGGGGAGGGACACAATTTAGGCCATAGCCTTCCAAAGTATTTATATGTGGTCTGTGTACAACTTTCATTACCTTTTGGTCTTCTAACACAAAAACTCTTTACTCTTATTTTTTTCCATCTCTATTTAAAGACAAAAAAGTAATATTTTTTCATTGTTTTATTTTTAGGTATAACTCCTTAAGCTTTTTTTAAATGATGTTATTTTTTTAGAAAATTTTGATTTACAGCAAAATTGAGCAGAAGATACAGGGATTTCTGGCTTTCCCATATACCCCCACCTGCCCTCTTTTTTTTTGGCTACTCCGTGTGGCTTGCAGGATCTTAGTTCCCTAACCAGGAATCAAACCCAGGCCCCCGCAGTGGAAGCACAGAGCGCTAATCACTGGACCACCAGGGAATTCCCACCCCTACCCCTCTTATATACAGTCTTTCCCATTATCGACATCTCCCACTATGGTGGTATACTTGTTACAACTGATGAACCTACAATGACATATCATAATCACCCCATATCCATAACTTACATTACAATTTACTCTTGGTGTTCTACATTTTATGGGTTTAAACAAATATATGGCATGTATCCACCATAATAGTATTATACAGAGTAGTTTCACGGCTCTGAAAGTCCTCTGCCCTCTGTCTATTCATTCCTGTCTCTCCCCCAGCACAATAAATGCCAGGTAACTCCTAGCAACCACTGATTTTTTTCTCCTATCTCTGTAGTTTTGTTTTTTCCACATGGTTTTGTCATATAGTTGAAATTATACAATATGTAGCCTTTCCGATTGGCTTCTTTCACTTAGAAATATGCAGTTAAGGTTTTTCTATGTCTTTTCATGGCTTGATAGCTCATTTCTTTCTAGAGTTGAATAATATTCCATTGCCTAAATATACCACAGTTTATTTATCTGTTCACCTACTGAAGGACATCTTGGTTACTTCCAAGTTTTGGAAATTACAGATAAAGCTGCTATAAACATCTATTTGCAGGTTTCTGTATGGATATAAGTTTTCAACTCCTCTGGGTAAACACCAAGGAGCACAACTGCTGATTCATATGGTAAGTGTATGTTTAGTTTTTTAGGAAACCTACCAAATTTTCTTCCAAAGTGTCTGTACCATTTTGCATTCCCACCAGCAGTGAATGAGAATTTCTGTTGCTCCACACTTTCACTAGCATTTGGTGTTGTCAGTGGTCTAGATTTTAGCCATTATCATAGGTATGTAGTGATGTTTCATTGTCTTACTTTGCATTTCCTCATGACATATGATGTAGAGCATCTCTATATGATTATTTGCCATTTGTATATATTCTTTGGTGAGGTGTCTGTTAAGGTCTTTGGTGCATTTCTTCATCTAGCTGTTTGTTTTCTTACTGTTGAGTTTTAAGAGTTCTTAGCGTACTTTGAATAACAGTCCTTTATCAGATCTGTCTTTTGCAAATATTTTCTCTCAGGCTGTGACTTGTCTTCTCATTCTCTTGACAGTATCTTTCACAGAACAGACACTTTTTTATTTTAATGATGTCCAGTTATCAATTCTTTCTTTCATGGATCATGCCTTTGGTGTTGTATGTAAAAAGTCATTACCAAATCCAAAGTTACCTAAGTATTTTCCTACAGTATCTTCTAGGATTTTTATAGTTTTGCATTTTACATTTAGGTCTGTGATCCATTTTGAGTTGATTTTTGTGAAGGGTGTAAAGTCTGTATCTAGATTCATCTTTTTGCATGTAGATATTCATCTTAAGCTTTGATATACATTTTACTGAGAACAATGGGTATTAATAATAATAGCTAATATTTGTTGGTGCTTGCTAATGCTATAGGCATGATCAGGGTTCTAAGCTTTCATGTATTAAACTCATTTAATACTCATGACAACCTCTATGAGATAGGTAATATTATTTACATTTTACAGAAGAGAATACTGATTTTCAGGAAACTAAATAGCTTGCTCAAGGACACAGAAGCAGGCAACTGAAAGGAACCAGGTTCTAAAGCCAGGCAGCCTGGTTCCAGAGCACACCTTCCTACTCATATACCCATAGCCACACATATCTAAGTTATTACAATATTAGATAATAAATACCTTGCTTTAAGATTATAGATCTAAATTATAATTAGAAAAGGTAAAGACAGGTAAGTACTCTTGTCCAGAGGAAAAGACAATGTTCTTAAGATAGAGAATGTTTCATAACTATGTGTATTACATTTACTGAAATATTTGGATTTTTACTTCTTTGAATCAATGTGTATTACATATGTCTTAAAGTGAATCTGAAGAAGTATATTCCTTAGATATCAAATGATAGGCATCTACTCATGTAAATTTAGTCTTGCAGGTAAAATAGTGTAATAACAAACATATGTGTTACACAGGCCACACCAGATGTTATAAACCTATGCTCATATAGTTCGTGCACAGAGACCATGATAATGCACAGTGTTAGCAATTTTCATCTATATACTCTCTGGAGCAGCAGTTTTCATTGTTCTAGCAAAACGCCCAATCTATCACTAAGATCTGTCACATTTTCTTTTATGACATTTCTTGAATTTACAGCTAATAATTTCTACCAATTTTCTGTCATTTGAGTCACTGCCACCTGATCTTCATGATCTGCCCTAAAAGCAGCCCCCAACATTATCATTTAATTTCTTCTTCAGCCGAAAGCTATTTACTATAATGTCCTACAATCTGTCCCAATGTCCCAACACAACACTTTATTTATAGGTATAAAACAACTTTTTCAACCTCATATTTCCCCATCATAAATGTTGCTGTTTGAATTGCACTAACAAAACAATCCAAAAAGTGTTTCTAATTGCACTGATTCCAGACTGCAGAGTTATCTGGGCTGCTCTTGGCAGTAGTGGTGACACCAGATGCTAAAGGGCTAGTATTCAGCAGCTGGACATTTGATGCTATAAGGAAAGTGAGCTGTGTATCAGACTCAGACTTTGATTATCCTGCCATGTGCCACAACACCCAAAAAGGGGAAAAAAATAAACAAAACTCAATAATCATCTTGGAATCAACCATAGTCTGAATGTATACACTTTAAATAAAATTAAATGTAGATTCACAGATAGAAAAGACTGTTCTCAAGACTTTTTTTCCCAAGTAGTATACATATACAGCAGAAATTTATAAAGCTAAAATTTAGGTAGGTTGAAGCATAAGAAATTGCTTTTTTAGTAAGTCAAAAATGGCCAAATATTGGCAATTTTATATGATTCTGCTTAATAGGTTGTAAAATATAATAACACTAATTTTTATTGAGAATAATAAGGAACATCGTTATGAAAACAGATGACAAAAATAGCAAGACAGCACTTAATGTCTCACCATCTATCTCATTTGTCTGAATAAAATGTCACACATTACCTTAATTTTCATCCATTGCTTACATCTCACGCTCTCCAGAAGACTGTCACACAGCAGATTAAAAAGTGGCTATATAAATCACAACTTCTGCTACCTAATACCATGGTTTCCAAACACTATGCTGACAAATGATGAGAGTATTAATGAACTCTTCAGTTCAATAATCCAATATTCCACCAGTCGTTAGCAAAAGTAGTGTGAAATAAAACACACTCTGAAATAAATGCCAAGGTTAAAAATACTGTTTCAAAGTCTATAAACTTATTACATGCTATTACAAAGTGCCAACAGTTTTCTGTTCCCGGTACTTTCATTTTACTTTAAATCAATTGGAATTACTACATTAAATCTATGTCTCTGAAAGCTCAGCATGCGAAAAAGAAGGCAGATTAAAGACTATATGATCAGCAACCTCATATAGTGTAATTATTTTTTCTTATCATTCTAAGCTCTTTACTCAAACCCACAGGTATTTAAGGAACACACTATTTTCAAAGCACTGCATGCGTGCTGTGAAGAAAACAAAAATTAAAAAACTTCTTCCCTCAAGGAGTTTACATTCTAATTTTACAGACAAAATATGGACACTTATGTGGTGTTTTTAAATAAATTTACTTTCAAGGACATGTTAAGACAGCAAAATAAAAGAGGTGTCACAAGGTAGTACATGATTGTCAGATGTATGTAGTATAAATGGTAATTAATGTTAGAAATCAAAAGAGGGAAATATCTTTTCAGACACAGTCCAGAAAAGATTTGCAGGTGAAGTGGGATTTGTGCTTCCTTTAAAGAATCACTGGTGTTGAGAAGAGGGAAAGGGGAGAGAGATGACTTTCATTCTGGATGCCTTGGGCTTGGGCTGGGTGGTATCAGAAATCAAAGTACACAGAAGTAATCATTCCAAACTAGTTTCTAACAACACATCACCACTACTTTTAAGTTCACTAATGCTTCTTGTCACATTTTAGTTGCTTAGAAACCATATTATTCATTTTTGCCATTAACGTGCTTATCACCACATCAACTTATTTATCACAAATTCTTTAACATCTTCTCAAAATTCCAATTGGTAGCATTTGAGGTTCGCCAGAAAAAAAATACACTCCAGTATATTGATAGCAGCTGCGTGGCATGGCTAGAAAACTAATATTTGTGGGCAAGAAAGCTCTGTGTTATTCAATCCAATATTTCAAAATGGAGTATGTGAGAAGACTCTCTAAATTTGGAATACCTTACATTTCCAGTTCTACCAAAAATTATTATATAAACATGTTCTAAGTTTTACCTATTCTGAATTCATAAAGAACTATAAGGAAAACAAAACTGAATGAAAAGAAACTAAGACAGTCTCCCCATTTTTTGTATATTCACTTGCTGCCTCCAACCACAGCTAGTGACCCTACATTAAGGGACAAATTCTGCCAGAATACAGGAGGAATTTAAACTGACTTCCTTCTTGGACTCTGGAATGATACTTAATGCTTAACTGCCTTCCACTCATAATGATTTTAGGTCAATTTATCAGAAATCAATACATCTGAAATTCAATTTTCCAAGGGAACAATATGCCAAGTGATCAATTTCCCTCCTTTGCCAAAATTACAGTAAACTTCCTTTTCTTCACCACATAAAGTTTTGTGGCATTCATACTGGATGCACAGCTTTTACATAGATTTTTAATTTATAAGAAGATGATAACATCTAAGAATTGTTTAACTGACCTTTGCCCTGGTTTTCTGCTGCTGTTGTTATTGCTCCTGAAGCTTAAAAAGCTGGATACAAAGAGGAAGCATGGACCAACCTTCAAGATGGCGGAGGAGTAAGATGTGGAGATCACCTTCCTCCCCACAAATAATCAAATATACATCTACATGTGGAATAACTCCTACAGAACACATACTGAATGCTGGCAGAAGACCTCAGATGTCCCAAAAGGCAAGAAACTCCCCACCCACCAGCCGTGTGGCTGACAGGGTCTTGGTGCTCCGACCGGATGTCAGGCCTGAGCCTCTGAGGTGGGAGAGCCGAGTTCAGGACATTGGTCCACCAGAGACCTCCCGGCCCCCATAATATCAATCAGCAACAGTGCTCCCAGAGATCTCCATCTCAACGCTAAGATGCAACTCCAATGAACAACCAGCAAGCTCCAGTGCTGGACACCCCATGCCAAACAACAGGAAAGACACGAACACAAGCCCACCCATTAGCAGAGAGGCTGCCTAAAATCATACTAAGTTCCCAGACACCCCAAAACACACAACCGGACACAGTCCTACCAACCAGAAAGAAAATATGCAGCCTCATCCACCAGAATACAGGCACCACTCCCTGCCACCAGGAAGCCTACACAAGCCACCGAACCAACATTACCCACTGGGGGCAGACACCAAAAACAACGGGAACCACGAACCTGCAGCCTGCAAAAAGGAGACCCCAAACACAATAAGTTAAGCAAAACGAGAAGACAGAGAAATATGCAGCAGATGAAGGAGCAAGGTAAAAACCCACCAGACCAAACAAATGAAGAGGAAATAGGCAGTCTACCTGAAAAAGAATTCAGAGGAATGATAGTAAAGATGATCCAAAATCTTGGAAATAGAATGGAGAAAATAAAAGAAATGTTTAACAAGGGCCTAGAAGAACTAAAGAGCAAACAAACAATGATGAACAACACAATAAACGAAATAAAAACTTCTCTAGAAAGAATCAATAGCAGAATAACTGAGACAGAAGAACAGATAACTGACCCGGAAGATAAAATAGTGGAAACAACTACCGCAGAGAACAAGAAAGAAAAAAGAATGAAAAGAATTGAGGACAGTCTCAGACCTCTGGGACAACGTTAAATGCACCAACATTCGCATTATAGGGGTCCCAGAAGAAGAAGAGAAAAAAAAAAAGGGTTTGAGAAAACATTTGAAGAGATTATAGCTGAAAACTTCCCTAATACGGGAAAGGAAATAGTCAATCAAGTCCAGGAAGTCCAGAGTCCCATACAGGATAAACAGAAGGAGAAACATGGCAAGACACATATTAATCAAACTATCAAAAATTACATACAAAGACAAAATACTAAAAGCAGAAGGGGAAAAGCAACACATAACATACAAGGGAATCCCATAAGGTTAACAGCTCTTTCAGCAGAAACTCTGCAAGCCAGAGGGTGGCTTGAAAGGGTTGAAAGGGAAAAAATCTACAACCAAGATTACTCTAACCAGCAAGGATCTCATTCAGATTCAACAGAAGTTAAAACCTTTACAGACAAGCAAAAGCCGAGAGAGTTCAGCACCACGAAGCCAGCTTTACAACAAATGCTAAAGGAACTTCTCTAGGCAGGAAACACAAGAGAAGGAAAAGACCTACAAAAATAATCCAAAACAATTAAGAAACTGGTAATAGGAACATACATATCTATAATTACCTTAAATGTAAATGGATTAAATGCTCCAACCAAAAGACATAGGCTGGCTGAATGGATACAAAAACAAGACCCATAAATATGCTATCTACAAGAGACCTACTTCAGACCTAGGGACACATACACACTGAAAGTGAGGGGATGGAAAAAGATATTCCATGCAAATGGAAATCAAAAGAAAGCTGGAGTAGCAATTCTCATATCAGACAAAATAGACTTTAAAATAAAGAATGTTACAAGAGACAAGGAAGGACACTACATAATTGTCAAGGGATCAATCCAAGAAGAAGATATAACAATTGTAAATATTTATGCACCAAAAATAGGAGCATCTCAGTAAATAAGGCAACTGCTAACAGCCATAAAAGGGGAAATCGACAGTAACACAATAATATTGGGTACTTTAACACTTCACTCTCAGCAATGGACACATCATCCAAAATGAAAATAAATAAGGAAACACTAGCTTAAATGACACATTAAACAAGATGGACTTAATTGATATTTATAGGATATTCCATCTAATATCTAATATCTAATATTCCATCTAATATTCCATCTAAAAACAGTAGAATACACTTTCGTCTCAAGAGCTCATAGAACATTTTCCAGGATAGATCATATCTTGGGTCACAAATCAAGACTTGGTAAATTTAAGAAAATTGAAATCGTATCAAGTATCTTTGCCGAACACAACGCCATAAGACTAGATATCAATTACAGGGGAAAAAAACTGTAAAAAACACAAACACATGGAGGCTAAACAATACACTACTAAATAACCAAGAGATCACGGAAGAAATCAAAGAGGAAATCAAAAAATACCTAGAAACAAATGACAATGAAAACACGATGACCCAAAACCTATTGGATGCCTCAAAAGCCGTTCTAAGAAGGAATTTTATAGCAATATGATCCTACCTCAAGAAACAAGAAAAACCTCAAACAAACAACCTAACCTTACACCTAAAGCATTAGAGAAAGAAAAGCCAAAAACACCGAAAGTTGGCAGAAGGAATGGAATCATAAAGATCAGATCAGAAATAAATGAAAAAGAAATGAAGGAAATGATAGCAAAGATCAATAAAATTAAAACCTGGTTCTTTGAGAAGAAAAACAAAATTGATAAACCATTAGCAAGACTCATCAGGAAAAAAAGGAAGAAGACTCAAATCAACACAACTAGAAATGAAAAAGGAGAAGTAACAACTGACACTGCAGAAATACAAAGGATCATGAGAGATTCCTACAAGCAACTCTATGCCAATAAAATGGACAACCTGGAAGAAATGGACAAATTCTTAGAAGAGCACAACCTTTCCAGACTGAACCAAGAAGAAACAGAAAATATAAACAGACAAGTCACAAGCACTGAAATTGAAACTGTGATTTTAAATCGTCGGACAAACAGAAGCCCAGGACCAGATGTCTTTACTTGTGAATTCTATTAAACATTTAGAGAAGAGCTAACACCTATCCTTCTCAAACTCTTCCAAAATATAGCAGCAGGAGGAACACTCCCAAACTCACTCTACGAGGCCACCATCACCCGATACCAAAACGAGACAAAGATGTCACAAAAAAAAGAAAACTACAGGCCAATATCACTGATGAACATAGATGCAAAAATTCTCAACAAAATACTAGCAAACAGAATCCAATAGCACATTAAAAGAATCACACACCATGATCAAGTGGGTTTTATCCCAGGAATGCAAGAATTCTTCAAATATATGCAAATCAATCATTGTGATTAACCATATTAACAAATTTAAGGATAAAAACCATATGATCATCTCAATAGATGCAGAAAAAAGCTTTGAACAAAATTCAACACCCATTTATTATAAATACCCTCCAGAAAGCAGGCATAGAGGGAACTTACCTTAACATAATAAAGGCCATATATGACAAACCCACAGCAAACATCATTCTCAATGGTGAAAAACTGAAAGCATTTCCTCTAAGATCAGGAACAAGACATGGATGCCCATCTCGCCACTATTATTCAACGTAATTTTGGAAGTCATAGCCATGGCAATCAGAGAAGAAAAAAAAAAAAGGAATCCAAATTGGAAAAGAAGGAAGTAAAACTGTCACTGTTTGCAGATGACATGATACCATACACAGATAATACTAAAGATGCCACCAGAGGACTACTAGAGCTAATCAATGAATTTGGTAAAGTAGCAGGATACAAAATTAATACACAGAAATCGCTTATATTCCTATACACTAACAACAAAAGATCAGAAAGAGAAATTAAGGAAACATTCCCATTTACCACTGCAACAAAAAGAATAAAATACCTAGGAATAAACCTACCTAAGGAGACAAAACACCTGTATGCAGGGAACTATAAGACACTGATAAAAGAAATTAAAGATGACACAAACAGATGGAGAGATACACCATGTTCTTGGATTGGAAGAATCAACATTGGGAAAATGACTATACTACCCAAAGCAATCTACAGATTCAGTGTAATCCCTATCAAACTACCAATGGCATTTTTCACAGAACTAGAACAAAAAATTTCACAATGTGTATGGAAACACAAAAGACCCCGAATAGCCAAAGCAATCTTGAGAAAGAAAAACGGAGCTGGAGGGATCAGGCTCCCTGACTTCAGACTACACTACAAAGCTACAGTAATCAAGACAGTATGGTACTGGCACAAAAACAGAAATATAGATCAATGGAACAGGATAAAAAGCCCAGAGATAAACCCACACACATATGGTCACCTTATCTTTAATAGAGGAGGCAAGAATATTTAACGGAGAAGACAGCCTCGTCATTAACTGTCACTGGGAAAACTGGACAGCTACATGTAAAACAATGAAATTAGAACACTCCCTAAGACCATACACAAAAATAAGCTCAAAATGGATTAAAGACCTAAATGTAAGGCCAGACACTATAAAACTCTTAGAGGAAAACACTCTATGACATAAATCACAGCAAGGTCCTTTTTGATTCACCTCCTAGAGAAATGGAAATAAAAACAAAAATAAACAAATGGGACCTAATGAAACTTAAAAGCTTTTGCACAGCAAAAGAAACCAAAAACAAGAGGAAAAGACAACCCTCAGAATGGGAGAAAATATTTGCAAATGAAGCAACTGACAAAGGATTAATCTCTAAAATATACAAACAGCTCTCATGCAGCTCAATATCAAAATAACAAACAACCCAATCCAAAAATGGGCAGAGCCCTAAATAGACATTTCTCCAAAGAAGATATACAGATTGCCAACAAACACATGACAGGATGCGCAACATCACTAATAATTAGAGAAATGCAAATCAAACCTACAATGAGGTATCACCTCACACCAATCAGAATGGCCATCATCAAAATGTCTACAAACAATAAATGCTGGAAAGGGTGTGGAGAAAAGGGAACCCTCTTGCACTGTTGGTGGGAATGTAAATTGATACAGCCAATATGGAGAAGAGTATGGAGGTTCCTTAAAAAACTAAAAATAGAACTACCATATGACCCAGCAGTCCCACTACTGGGCATACACCCTGAGAAAAACGTAATTCAAAAAGAGTCATGTACCACAATGTTCATCGCAGCTCTATTTACAATAGCCAGGACATGGAAGCAACCTAAGTGTCCATCAACAGATGAATGGATAAAGAAGATATGGCACATATATACAATGGAATATTACTCAGCCATAAAAAGAAACGAAATTGAGTTCTTTGTAGTGAGGTGCATGGACCTAGAGTCTGTCGTACAGAGTGAAGTAAGTCAGAAAGAGAAAAACAAATAACGTATGCTAACACATATATATGGAATCTAAAAAAAAAAAAAAAATGGTTCTGAAGAACCTAGCAGAAGGACAGAAATAAAGACACAGACGTAGAGAATGGACTTGAGGACACGGGGAGGGGGAAGGGTAAGCTGGGACAAAGTGAGAGAGTAGCATGGACATATATACACTACCAAATGTAAAATAGATAGCTAGTGGGAAGCAGCCACATAGCACAGGGAGATCAGCTCGGTTCTTTGTGACCACCTAGAAGGGTGGGATAGGGAGGATGGGAGGGAGACACAAGAGGGAGAGGATATGGGGATATATGTATTCATATAGCTGATTCACTCTGTTATACAGCAGAAACTAACACACCATTATAAAGCAATTATAGTCCAATAAAGATGTTAAAAAAAAAAGAAGCAGCACTTTGTTGGGATGGAAGAAAAGATAGTGAGCACAAAGAGCAGCCTGGGATACTGTACTATCTCAGAAAAAAAGGCAGTGACGTGGAAAAGTAGGAGCCAGGAGTTAGGAGGATGGGACAGTGGAAGGAGAAGATACAGGGACCAAGAAAAAAACTTGGAGGTGGAACAGAAAGAAGAGACATCAACAGCGGTAATGGGATTTTAAGGGACAAGGAGAGGAGAGCAGTAGAGAGGAGAAAGGGGAATGAAGAAACTTAGGAGCAAGGAGGGGAAACAGTGAGAGAACAAGAGAAGTTGACAGGCAGAGAGAAGAGATGACATGGTTAAGTAGTGGAGAGGGAGTAGACTGAAAGGCAGAGAGAACACAGACAAAGAGAAAAGTGAAAATTTTGTGTCCAAGTTGCCCAAAACACCTTAATAATCCATCGTATAAATTGCTGCAGATATTGTGTATATTTAGAAGAAAAAGGGTTTTTGTAAGTTAACATTGGTAAATTCCTCGTGTTTGTCATTCAGCAAAACATAGTAATTGATCATTGGGCAAAAATGCTGGATTTTATGAAAACACCCCTGGGAATTTACTTCAGAAACGAATACTTTTCATTACAAACTTTGAATATCATGTGCTTTGAATGCCAGTGTGAGCTTCCATTCATCACCACATAGCTTGTGTTATCTCCTCTTCGTTTTATCCCACCATGGCCCATCTATTTCGTATGACATGGCCATAGCAATAATACTGGATATTAAAAAGACCATTATAGATCTTAGCTGGCTACTACAGGAATCCTCCCAGTTCTTACTCTATCTTCTTTACAGTGCTGTCAAATTTCTACTTTAAAAGTGTTAACATCTAAGAGTTTTCAAAGCAATATGTAAGTTAGGTGATCAGGACATTGTCTTTTTTTTTTTTTTTTAATTCTGATGAGGAACTTGATGTTCAAAGAAGATAACTGAGTTGTTCAAGGTCATAAGGTAAGACTTCCAAAATCTGGAACCTTAAGCCAAGTCTTCCTGTGGAAAAGCTAACACTTTTTTTCATAACATTCCAATGCACTGTCCCCAAATACTTTTAGAATCAACAATTCCTATAACAGATCTTTAAAAATAATATCATTTTTAAGTGGGAAAATACAATGGCTAGAATGTATGTGATTATTTGAATCAAGATTGTTTCAGAAGGTACTCCTCTCACATTCTCTTCCTCAACACAGATGTCTTTAAGTCACTCTTATAAATCTAGTAACTAGGTTTTCAGTTCAGAATACTCAAGTGCATGGTACTGAAATACGAAAAAAAATTGAAATAAAGAATTGATTCAGTTACACTTTCCTTCAAAAGCAGAACTTTTATGGTGTGAATTAGGTAACCATCATGTTATAAGAAATGGATAAGGTCAAAGTTACTATTAGGATAATGGTTTAAAGAAACACACTGGGGCTTCCCTGGTGGCGCAGTGGTTGAGAGTCCGCCTGCCGATGCAGGGGACATGGGTTCGTGCCCCGGTCCGGGAAGATCCCACATGCCGCGGGGCGGATGGGCCCGTGAGCCATGGCCGCTGAGCCTGCGCATCCGGAGCCTGTGCTCCACAACGGGAGAGGCCACAACAGTGAGAGGCCCGCGTACCGCAAAAAAAAAAAAAAAAATACATTGACTTGGGTGGGCATAGGTGCCCTATTAATAAATTCTGATATCCTCTGGCTTATTTAGAACAAAGCTTTATCTTTACAGACATCCAAAATCAGTCCTGATTCCGCTAAAAACTGAAATGTCTAAGATTTTACCCTCCTTGTTAGCTAATAAGTTAGCCTGTCACAGTTTCATGAATGCTAGTAGAACAAATCAGATTCCCAGGTGAGACAGAAAGGACAGCTTTTTACTCACAATGATAGCAGTAGCTGCAGTATCAGCATTTTTGTGCTGGTTCCCCAAGTCCAATTACTACAGGGTGGCATGAAGAGGTTCAGATGACACAAGCACACACTACGGGTTGCTTTACAAGAAAGGAAACCCAAGAGAACCAGAATCTTTTATGATGGGCAGTAATTATGCTTGCCCTGGGCTCCAGAAAGAGACATTTTTATTGTACTAAATATTAAGCATGGCTGCACTTTGCCCTGAGAGACACTAGCTCTATCTTCCAAGGTATTAGACACACATCCTTGAAACAAAAGTCCAGAAAAAACAGCCATCAGAGTCTCACTGGCAAAATGTGCAGAAACACTAGAGACCCATGAGAATTCTCTCTCAACAGGATGGTCCACATCTGCTTCAAGCTGTCTGTTATATTATTCTGAAACTTGTTTTATGAGTTGAGGTATTTAATTAATAATCTAGCTGTCTATGTCCCTTAATTGCAAATCATTTTACTTGGAATGTAGTTTCTGTTATTGCCTCCATATGATTTCACTGGAGAGAAAAGTCAAACTGCCATAATAATTATTAATTGAATCTACCTGCTATAACTATTCCCCCTTGCAACCAGAAACTCTCCTAAAAGTTCAAACCTAACTCAGGCTCTAGGGCCAAATCTGTCCCATTTCAGATCTCAAGCGATTCTGCATCAATTCAACCTTGCTTGTTCCCTGGAATACCTGCCTTGAAAACTGCACCAGTGGATCTGTTCTCTTAGGCTGAGATCTTGTTTTGGTCCTCCAGATCCTTGAAGAACCTAAATCCCAGACCTAGTCTCAAGCCAGCATCTGGCCCATGCCCCAGCTGTGAGACCCTTGTCACTGACTAGTTGCTAACATTGTCATCACGTTTCTCCTGCTGCCATCCACTCTGGTCCTGTGCCCCACCCTTTTATTTCGGTACTAACTAAATTCTTTCGCATGAATTTATTGCTATCAATTATCTATCTTAACAACCACCCTACTATTATCACCTACCTCCTTTTCATTTATTCAACAAATACTTCCTGAAGACTATCAAGTTTGTGGATCTGGTCCAGGTTGTGAGTTTGCAATGGAATCCCCACCCCAAATACTATATATGGTTTTGATTACCTGACTAGTACTGTCTGTTGGCTACTCCTAGGAAGATTTCTCAAACTTTTGCTCTAAACAATGTGTAAGTTCCAGGCTCCAAAAATCCATTCTGAGAACCATCTTTGTATGTGCAAGACCTTCCCTTAAATTCCTTGTATCTGCCATAATTTTCTGTTTGAAAGATTTTGTTCTTAAGTTTTTGTTGTTTTTTTTTTGCGGTACGCGGGCCTCTCACTGTTGTGGCCTCTCCCGTTGCAGAGCACAGGCTCCAGACGCGCAGGCTCAGCGGCCATGGCTCACAGGCCCAGCCGCTCTGCAGCATGTGGGATCTTCCCAGACCGGGGCACGAATCCGTGTCCCCTGCATTGGCAGGTGGACTCTCAACCACTGCGCCACCAGGGAAGCCCCTGTTCTTAAGTTTTTAATAGTACTATATGTTACTCTCAGTCAGTATAATTATTTTCTCATAAAATACTAAATTGGAGCGATATTGTGATATCATCTGCCATAGTCTGTTCAGTTCACACTTATTTTAAGGTGTTGTCACCTATACGATCTAGTATTTTCACCTGTACAATCCAATATTTTCTTTCAGATGTTAAAGTCTTTGAGTATTTTGAAGTTTGTTAATGATAGATTAAACTAACATTGAGGCATCATTCATTCTTGGAAGGTTTCTACAAATGGAACTTTACATATTCCCAGCACCATGGTTTCGTCTTGTCTACAAAACAGTACTATACAGTTATCTAATTTAAGAGCTTTTATTGAAAGGTCTTTGAAATAGCTTCCCTTATCAGGTTATATATGTACATATTTAAATATGTATCTCTGCATGTGTGTTCCCTCTGATGTGAGTTATGGTTCGCTGCTAAAGAAGAGCTTGCTAATTTCTAATCGTCTTTAAAGCAAAAATAAATGTTATACTTTAAAATAATCACAGTTTGTAGAAATTCTGAGCCTCAAATAGAACAAAATGCTAATGGACTATAAACATACTAATTTATAATAAATAGCATAATATGCACTAATACAGTCAATATATACCTAACATGCTATGGATAACATATACTCTCATATAATAGGGTACCTGACCCACATAGGTTAATGATTATGGAGCTAAAATCCTCAGCACATGAACCACAAATCAAAACAATTCAGTTTGGGATTCCCTGGTGGCACAGTAGTTGACTCCGCCTGCCAATGCAGGGGACACAGGTTCGAGCCCTGGTCCAGGAAGATCCCACATGCTGTGGAGCAACTAAGCCCGTGAGCCACAACTACTGAGAGTGTGCTCTAGAGCCCACGAGCCACAACTACTGAGCCCACATGTCACAACTACTGAAGCCCGCAGGCCTAGAGCCCATGCTCCGCAACAAAAAATCACTGCAATTAGAAGCCCGTGCACCGCAATGATGAGTAGCCCCTGCTTGCCACAACTAGAGAAAGCCTGCGTGCAGCAACGAAGACCCAACACAGCCAAAAAAATAAGTAAAAATTAAAAAAAAAAATTCAGTTTACTGGACTTGGCAAGGGTCACAATAATCTCATGGTATCAATTCAATTCTGCCAGAAAAGCACAAAGCCGAATAATCAGGAAACAAGATCCTAATGTTAATTAGTCCTTTTTTCTGTCAAATGGAATCATCTCTCAATCTTAAATTCTGACCAGTTTAAAAGGTATTGTCCAGGGCTTCCCTGGTGGTGCAGTGGTTGAGAGTACACCTGCCGATGCAGGGGACACAGGTTCGTGCCCCGGTCCGGGAAGATCCCACATGCCGCGGAGCAGCTGGGCCCGAGAGGCCACAACAGTGAGAGGCCCGCATACCGCAAAAAAAAATTTAAAAAAAAAGGTATTATCCAAAGTTTATTTCTAAGAAGCTACAAACCCTTATGCTGGATGGTCATGCAAAAGAAACACTGTTTGTCCTGAATTATGCCATTTCACATCCACAGGAAACCCTTTTCTGATTTTGTTACCCTTGGACTTTTCCGACAGAAGCAACAACAATTTATACATAAAAATGACTACTCATCCTTTCAATGATTTTCTTCCTCTTTCATGAATTTCAGTTTACTTACCTCAAATCTTTTGAGAAATATTGAAGTATGAATAGATGAAAAGATGAACAGATGCTGAGAATAGGTAGATAATAGGATAGGTACATACACATATAATATACACATACGTATCAATACATACATACATACACAAGTGACCCAAAACTGTTTACTAGAAAATTTGTCCTTCCTCATTTATCTGTCAGGCTACTTCTATCATATATCAAGGATCCATACGTGTGGGGTTTTTTTCTGCATTCTCTATGATGCTCTGTTGGTCTATTTATCTACCTCTGTCTTATTTATTATAAAAAATGACATCTTGTGGGGAAAGTACTTTCACCATTTACATCTTCATGTATGTCTTCACCATTCTTGGCCCTTTGTTGCTATGTGCATCTTAAAATCTATATTCCAAGTTCTACTGAAAACAAAACAGAACAAAACACTCTATTGAGATTTTCACCAGAATTATATTCAAGCTCCAAATTACCATTGTTTTCAAATCCATGTTCATGGTATACAGCTCTACATAGGTCTTTCTAACGTCTCTGTTATGTTTTATAGTTTCTACATTGTTGGCCCTGCATACCTTTTTATAAGTTTGTTTTTAGATATATGATAGTTTTTATGGTATTAGAATCACATTTTTTTATTTTATTTTTTATTTCTTACTGGCATATAGAAATCAAATTGATTTTTTAATAATTTACTTTAAATCCAAAATTTTGTTAAACACATTGATTACAATAATTTGTTTGTGGAGCCTCTGATTTTCTATTTAAATAATCTTCACTACAAATAATGTCAGTTTTGTTTCTTCTTTTCTAATCTTTTTTTTTTCTTTCTCTATTTAACTGGCTACCACTTCAAATACAATGTTGTCTAGATGTGGTAAGAGATGAACCAATCTTACAGAAAGAGTTCAACATTTTCAACATTAAGTATATTATTTATTGTAAATTCATTGTAGATACCAAATATCTGCTCTAGTTTGCTTACTTTTATCAAATACATTTTCTGCAACTATTGATAGGACTATAATCCAATAACATTGTGAATTTCATTAATTGATTGTCTAAAGTTAAACTAAGATTAAAATCCTGGAAGAAATCCAACTCTTATCATATATTACCCTTTTTTTTAAAGATCGAGATTCTTTTTGCTAATATTTTGTTTATAAGTTTTTCATCTATGTTCACAAATGAGACTGGCCTTTAATACTGTCCTTATCAGATTTGGGTATCAAGTTATACTAGTCTTGTTATACAAGTTAGGGAGTATTCCCAATTTTTTTTGTCATCTTAAATGACAGAAGTCACTAGTAAAACCAGTTAGGCCTAGAAACTCACAAGAAATGCCAATTTTGTGAGAAATTTTTGATCACTTATTCTATTTCTTTAATGGCTTAGACTGTCCAGGTTTCTCTTTCTTCCTGAATAATTTTTGATAAATTATATTTTTCTAAGGATTTTTTATTTTATATACATTTTCAAGTTTATTGATATGTTACCAATAATATCCAGTCATTTACCTTCTTGATTTCTTCAACACCTCTAATGTTGTACTTTTCTCACAACTGATGCTGACAATTTGTTTCTTGTCTTTTTCCTCTGCTTACTCACACCAGAGGTTTGTCCATTTTATTGGTCTTATAAAAAGACTTTTGATGTCACCATTCTCTCTGTGACTTCTGCCTTACGTTAATATATTCTACTTTCCACTATTTGAGAACCTAGATCAGCTACATATAAAATTATCATTATATCTTTTTTTAATCTAAGTCAGTTTAAGGCAGGTTTCTCTCACTTGCAACTGAATAGGTCTTGATACAACTGTGCACATTTGTATAATGTAAATATGTGCACAACTGCACACAGTAAATATGTGCCATTCATAATGATAAATGTAAAAGCATTAAAATGCACTGACATAGTGCTTTACAGTTTACAAAACTGCTTTGACTTACATTAAATTTCAAGCAATTCTTACAGAAACTTAATAAAGTAATTGTTATAACACATTTTACAATTATAATAATTGAGGTCTGAGAATTTTCCAAGGCCTCATTACTACTAAGTGACAATAGAAACTTGAATTCCTGGCTTTAAAAGGTATATTATTTCCAAAACAACAGAGGCCCTTATACTATTAAGCATATTTTCACTTTATATTTTATTGCTTGTTAGTATTTTTTTCATAATATTAACCGTCTTCAATGAACTACTGTAAGCTTATTTTAGCAAAAATTCTTCAGCAACATAGGGCCCAGTACTTTCTAATTCTAACTGTTCAGATTGTTTCCATAAATTCTGTTCATGTAGTTTCCTTCCATGATGTGAAAACATTCATTTTACTGCAATCAAATTGTTATAATATTCTTTTAGGAACCTCCCAAATATTAGCTCCAAATCCTAATATTTCTTCAAGCAGTGGAACCCCTTAAGTATGACTAGATTTTAGTGTTTGGGGCAAACAGTTTCATGTGTTTTCTATACAGCTGTCTTTAAAATATTTTTGAATATGTGGTTAATTTCTGAATGCACATTACCATTATTTCAAGTACCCTATCTTCCCTTGTCAATGCACATAAATGCATGTGTTGTCTGAGAAACGATCATCATCACCATCATTTATTCTAAAGAGAAAAACTGAGAACTTTTCTTTTTAGATGTGCACAATTTTCAAAGCCTTCAACATATGACAGATGTCGAATACGTCCCTGCAGAGTGAAGGTAGCTTAATAACACCAACGATCTCATGAGAAGGTCAACTCTTGGTTCCACCCAGCAGGTTGTTATCACTTCCCTTTAAGAAAGGACAGGTAATGTTACTTTCAAGTTTACCAACATATTATAAATGTTTTTCTCAATTACCTCATTTGTTTGTTTCACTGGTTCTCTGCTTATCATTGCTAAACAAAGTGCCTGGATTCGGGGCTTCCCTGGTGGCGCAGTGGTTAAGAATCCACCTGCCAATGCTGGGGACACGGGTTTGAGCCCTGGTCCAGAAAGATCCCACATGCCGTGGAGCAGCTAGGCCTGTGCACCACAACTATTGAGCCTGTGCTCTAGCACCTGCGAGCCACAACTACTGAGCCCACATGCCACAACTACTGAAGCCCGCAAGCCTAGAGCCTGTACTCTGCAACGAGAAGCCATTGCAATGAGAAGCCCGCGCACCGCAACAAAGAGTAGCCCCCACTCACCACAACTAGAGATTCGCCACAATTAGAGAAAGCCCATGTGCAGCAACGAAGACCCAACGCAGGCAAAAATAAAATAAATAAAATAAAAAAATTTTTTAAATGCCTGGATTCCAGCAGAGGGGATCTTTGAGACCTACTTAACCATTGCCCCTGATGTTAAGGAAAGGACCCGAAAAGGGTGAACTGCTTGGCATCCACACAAGAGTCAAACTGTCGATTGGCATCATTCAAAGGTTTTAGGGATTAATTGGGCAGAGGATCAGAATGGGAGACTAATATTCTGGCTCTGCCTTCATCAGGTCTTCTCAGTCTGGCTTCATGATTCCAAAATAAAGTAGAAAAGCTGTTCTTATTAAAAATAAATGAAGTATACCATTGGAGTATTCTATATGGGTATAAAGAGATAGTGAAGAGCAACAAAGGAGAAGTATTGAGAGATCAGGCCTTCTGTGTCAGAAGAACATGTCTTGGAGCATCACTTGGTCGTAGTCTGCAAGGAAAACCAAGGAAACAACACTAGATGGGTCAATAAGAAGAGACGTTACAATAAAGAGACAGTACAGCACTTCAGAAGAGTTATAGATTGGCTAGAAGCAACCCCACACCCCTGCTACCATTAATTCCCCTGCCCCCACCAAGAAATGCACCGCAAAATCTACACATGCACTTTCCAGGTTTATTTAACCAAGAATACTGAAATCTATGGACACGCAATAAACACAACTTAGTACTGTTTGCCTTACCCTCTTCAAGGGCACTGCTACTAAAACTGAGAAAACAGACACATTTTTGGCTATGTTCCCTGTTTTTACACCACCTTCAAGAAGGAAACTATATTTATAGTCATTGTACTTCTGTTTAAAAGAATATTTTCAATATCAGGCTCTCCTGGATATGAACCAAATTCAGCATCAAGAAGGCCATATTGCCCTGGAAGGGAGAAAGCAGAGGAATGCTTGATCATTATTTCTGCCTCCAACTCTCCAGGTACAGAGAAAGTACCTTTTTCTGATGTCCCATCAGTTGGCAGAAGGCAGTTTCAAAAGGGAGAGAAGAGCAAACAGTATCAAATGTATCAGAGAGGATGAATACTGAAAAGAGATCACTGAGTTTGCAGCAAAGAAAATACAGGTGATTTTACTGGTGCAATTTAATTGAGGGTGAGCACTGAGTATATCAAAGATGCAGCAGTAAAGGCCTGGACTAAAACTTCCGCTTCCAGTCTTGCCTAACTCCAATCCATTCATTATCCAACTATCACAAGAATGATCTTGCTAAGTCTGATCACTTTATTTTCCAACTAAAATCTTTCAATGGCTTCCTATTTACTAAATGGCATAGTGTACCTGTTTATAGTGTAGCTATTCATCCTTCACTCCAACTTACCTCTCAAGGATAAATTCCTATTTAAAACATTACTTGAACTAACAGATAGAATTGAAAATCCTCTTTTTTGTTCTCCACTATACCCAGGACACACTTCTCTTGCATCACTGACAACATTCAATCTCATTTATCTGTTTTCATGATTATCTTTCTAAACGGACTTTGAGCCTGTTGAGGGTAAACACAATGTCTAGCACATTGTAGATACTCAATACTTAATTGTTGAATGAATGAGAGAGAAATAGAGGGAGAGATAGAAAATAATGATGGGTGAATTAAATTTATAAAAAAGAATACCTTTGCCTTCAAAGGCAAACAGGAGGGAAAGAGAGGAAGACAGGTTATGAGGCAATCAGAAACAAACTAAAGCAATGATGTAATAGGAAACTGACTAAATGAAAAAAGAATCAAATATCAACTCCATGGAAAACTAAAATTTATACAGGAAAGGAATACTGTATAGAGAATACAATGAACTTAGAGCTGATCTGAGCAACTGCAGAGCTCTGTGCTTGTCTGCAGGGATACCTGGAGTCATAATACTGACCCTTGGCCGGAATGGGAATAAAATGTACTACCTAGGGATTTATAATGTGCAGTCTGAATTCCAAAATTTACCTAGAGGCACTCAATAACAAGTTGTCTACGTTATTTATTGAGAATGTAGAATGACGGTTTGCATCATCTGGTTTAACCAGTTATATAGCCTTATTTTAGCTATTGACTGAAAGTTTATAAAAGATTCCTCAGGAAACTTGTGCTTGGCTGCCCTGAGACAAAGGTATCTCACACATATCTTGGTGAGTCATAATCCAAAGACAAAGCACATGCTGCAAAACAGAAAGGACCATGGGGGCTGTGCCTAGAAATCTCATACCTCTCTGATGTTTACCTATGTTTTCATTCTCCTGCTATACTTATGCCTTCACCTTTATTGAAGTCACATATAAATAAACCCTGTGGAGTCCTTTCAGCTCTCCAACGTTCTGTAATTGATGCAATGGTACATTGAATGGAGTATTTAAGTGACCCTTGACTCTATAATTTAAATAACGGCTAAGACTTTGGGGAAAAGAAAAATGAGGAAAGAGAGCTGTGAACCTTTGACAAAGGCTGACTTCCGGGCAACTTCTGGTTTGAGATCATGCAAATGCTGTGACCACTGATGGAAGGAAAAGTATATCAGTAGAACTTGGGGGTTGTAGATCCTAAACCAAGGGAAACAGTTACATGAATTAAGAAGGAAATTCAGGTAGACGGGAAGCCAGCCAAGAATTTTGTGATTTTTGGCTACTTTGAAAAAGTGAAGGAAGCAGAAACAACTAAGACTGCCAAATGCACCGAATTATTGCTTGTGACCCGAAAGAGAAGAGACAGCAAGCCAAAAGGGAATCATGTAAATATTTCTTTTGATTATGATGTGCCTCCGTCTAAATGAGAATCACTAAAAAAGACTATACGGGTTGCAAGGGGAGGAAATGAAAGACAAACAAATTACAGAAAGTTATTTGTGGAGTGATACAGACACTTCCTGGGAAGGTTATGCTAAAGTGGATTTTACGTATTCAGATCCAAGGAGCTATTTCCTTGTATTAGGTACTGCTGACTGGAAGAGTATGTTTGGTCTTATTCAGGATCCTGAAATAGTTGCAACTTTTACAGAAATGTGGCTGGAGGGTCAAACTCCAAATCTGTAGAGCTGGAAAAAATGTAAGGTACATGACATATACCTATAGAGGGGAAATCAGACACTAAATGAAATACTCTTAGATACAAACGAAATAATTCTTCTGAAGCTTCTGAAATGTTGGAAATATCAGCAATTTTGGATTGGTTATATGATGATCCTAAAGTATCCCTTAATTTTATACCTTTGACTTGAACGGTGATTGATGTTGTGGACTTAAAAAATTATTCACAACCTAAAAGTTGAGAGTTATGTTTCATTTGGCGGGAATTTTTAGGACTTCAAGCTCAGAAGGCAGCATCTCAAGTAACCCTGAGAGAACTGCTCCGAGGAAGCAAGGAGGGGAGTCAGGATATATAGGAGTTTCGCAACAAAGGGCAGGTAGTAGGAACATCAAAAGATTACTGTTAATTAAAGAAAACCAGACATCCCAAGTTAAGGAATTTTTAGCACTTTTCTATGTATGGGAAGATGCAAGAGTCTAGGCTCACTGAAATCATTCCTTTGACACGCACCTCAGCTCTCTGGGGCCAGTATCCTGCGTTTTCACATCCTGAGTTTCCTCAGGGCTCACCATAGGAAGTGGCTGCAGTCTGATGGCTGCTAGATGGCGGGTATTCTTTCCTTCCTGAGTTTCCTGAGGCTCACTCGCTCACGTTGGAGGGCTGCAATCACTGACGGGTGCGGCATCCTTTGTTTACTGATATGACAGGAAATATTCCATTTCTCAATGTCATGATTAAACAGCTCCCAAATACTTAGGTTCTTTATGTTACTATAATAACAGATGAGTTGGATTATGTAAGAGAAGCTGCCATTGACCTCTTGGCTCATTTCTTATAAGTAGGATTGAACAACGGAAAGGATTAGGATTATTCAGAAGAAAGGAAAAATAATAAAATGGATGAAAAAAAAGCTCAAGACATTTAAGCTGAGTAGAAGTGTTCACAGGGTATGGAAAAGGAGGAGACAGATGGAGTAACTATGAAAATTTTAATGGATCACTTATGAGATTATGTGACTGGTTGCTTTACCAACTCCTCCATTTATCCCAGCCTTGATGAATTTTATAAATCTAATAATGACATAAAAAGAGGATCTACAGTTTCTTCCAAAGCAGTTCAGTTTAAAACAGTGAGAGTTTAGAAAGATTACTCTGAATGACAAGATGGCCAGAGACTGTTAGTACAATGTCCCAGCAAGGAAACAAAGGCCATTCTCGTTGGCATACAAGAAAACCATCCAGGGTGGTAAAGAAATTTTATTGAAATTTCTAGACACTGGTGTAAATTTATACAACCTGCTAATGAAAGGGTAAAGGGCAATATAATTAAGTTAGTGGGATAAGGTAAAATATTCAAAAATAAAAGTGTGGTTCATAGTAGGAATTTATGAATGAAAGTTATGAAGGGCTATTGCATCACCCCTACCAGAATGTCTTTACCAGAAAGGATATAATGTATGAATGAGGAACTTTTGCCTTATCCAAGCCATTGGGAACAAGGATATCATAAAAATCTGCTCTTCATTATCTTTTAATTGGGTGTGTTAGATGGCGGACTTTGGAACTACCTAAACCCACTCAAGGGCTTAATATAAAACAAGAGAACACCTGGGAAGGGGTGGGGGAAAAGAAAGGAGCATCAAGAAATTTTATTATACATATGGTAGATGCAAGTGAATTAGTGTCTACACATTCCTTGTTTAATAGTCCAGTATAGCATGTGAGAAAAGCTGATGGATCCTGGAGGTTAACTCTAGACTCCAGACGACTTAATAAAGAGGAGCCTTCGATAGCATCAGCCATTCCTGATACAGTGTTAACAATTCAAGATGTGCCACAAGCTAAGGGCAGTTGGTATTCTGTGATCGATCTGACTAATGCTTCCTTTTAGATTCCTATTTTGAAAGAAAGTCAAAATCAAATTTGTATTCATGTGAAACAGACTCCAATACACATTTACTGTGCACCTATGGGGATATTTAAATTATCCTGCTTGTTGCCACAACCTGGTGAGAAAAGATGTTGATTTAATTCAATCGAAAAGTACTCTTATTCATTAAGTCAATAATATAATGTTGATATCTAAATCTAAAAATCAAGCTAAGCATGAATTCCAAATGCTGGTTAATTATATAACCACCAGGGAGTAGCTAATTAACCCAGCTAAAATACAGGGTCCAGCATAAATGATAAAATTCTGAGTAATTATATGGGCCAGACCCACTAGCAGCATTCCTCAACCAATCACAATGAGTTATTGTCTCTCTAGCTCCAAAACTGAAACAAGAGCCATAAAGATTGCTTGGTTTCTGAAGAAATCACATATCACATCTATAAATTTTATTGGCTTCTATTCACACAATAATAACAGAAAAGGCTGAATTTGAATAATGCTTTAAACAGCGTCAGGCTCTCTCTTGAAGCTTCAAATGGCCATTGACCCACTCTAACTGGATGCTCAAATGACAGTAGAAATATAAGCAACTAGAAAACTCAAGTTGGCTAAAGCCTTTGGCAAAAACCCATGACTGCCACCCAGCAGTCATGGAATTTGGACTAGAATACTACCTAAGGCTGCCTCCTAAGTAGCATGGTTCACAGATTGTAGCTCAAGGGTAGAGAGCCAAAACTCAGTCTGGAAGTCAGCTGCATTACAACTAGCTGATCATTTCATTTTGACTGAAAAAAGACAAATACAATTCTACTCAATGGGCAGAATTAAAAGGGGTATTCCTTGGGGAGCTATACAATAAAAGTAACATAGTATAGGATTCATACTAAATTTTAGGCAAAACCCAATAGATTGGCAATCTAGTCCAGGAAGTAGGTTTTGGATGGCTAGAAGATAAGAGAAACCTCAGTGTAGGAGTCTTTGTTATGAAAAATTTTATGCACTTCTAAAGGAAACAGATGAAAGTAGGCTAAGTTGATTCCCTTTTTTTAAAAAAGTCTCCTGAATTCAAAAGGGTACTGGAACTAACAAGTAGATACCCCATTTTCTCTTTGAAAGTAGTTTCTCAGGTACATAAAATCAGTTGTCGTGGAGACATTCAATCAATGAACAAAAAATAGATGTATCCTACTATGAGCTTAGAAGCTCACAAAGTGATTAAAATTTTTTTCTGTTTTTTAATAGTAGCATTAGAAACTAAAAATGACTATGGGCTGCTGCCTATTGAGAGGATCCAGGCCAGCCCATAGCTGGCAAATGGATTACATTATTCATGACTCCAGGTATATACTGATGAGTTTTGACCAGGACAGATATTCATTCTAGATGTGGATATACATACCAGGTCATTGAAGCAAATGCCTCTAACACTGTTAGAGGTCTAGAGAAAAAATATGTGATTTCAGTTTGCCACCCCCGCCCCACATATATTACTGATGAAGGACACATTTACTGCCAGTGCAGTATAATAGTGGGCTAAGATGCATAACTTACAATGAACTTATCATATAGTTTACCATGTACAAATTAGTGAACTGAATGGAAATCAGAAGGTACATTAAAATGTGTGCTCACTAGAGGGACAGCATCAGCAAAATGATAGAACAGAAAGCCGCAAGTCCTCCTTTCCTCCATGGACACATTGATTCAACAATAGGTGGACCAATTCCCTTTGTGAGAAATCCAGAGACCAGTTGAGAGATTCCTACACCCGAGGCAAGCACAAACTCAATCACAATGAAGCCAGTAGAAAAATCTGCAGAATCCTCTTGCCATAATCCCTCTCACCTGGCATGGCACTGCATGATCAGGAGGGAACCACTTAGCTCCCAGTTTCTCCCTGGAGAGAGAAGGACAGGATTGCACCATACATCTAACATTCAGACTTTTGGGGGGGTGCTGCCCAAGGGAATGGTTTCAGTCTCACCTGTCACAAAGTACTGACAAGCCCCGGCATATTCTAGACACCTGGATGCTGAGGAAAAAAAAAAAGTTGAGCAATGTGCTGCTGCTCCAGCAGACAGACACCAGAGGTAGCAAGAGATTATGAACTCCTGAAAAAAGAAACTGTTAATTTCTCTGATTAGGCTAGAGGAGATACACATACAGAAAAGGTTTAAGAAGCCCCCAGAGTCTCTAGCTGGGTTTATTGGTAAATATCTTCCTCTGTATGATGCCAATCCATAAAGTTGGAGAGTTGGCTTATATTTCAAATATATAGATACCAATACGAAGTGTCAAGGAACACACAAAAAAACAAGGAAACAAAGCCCAAAGAAACAAAAAATAAATCTCCAGATACCAACCCTACTAAACAGAAGTATAAGAATTACCTGAAAGAGAATTTAAAATAACCATTATAAAAATGTCAGTGAGCTCAGGAAAATGATGTATGAACAAAATCGTATTTCATCAGTGAGACAGAAAATATAAAAATAAAATAAAACCCAGAAATGTTGGAGCTGAAAAATACAATAACTGAACTGAAAAATTCACTAGAGGGATTCAACAGCAGACTTGATCAAGCAGAAGACTGAATGAAGTCAAAAACAGGTCATTTGAAATTATTCAGTCAGAGAAGCACCAATATGAAAGAATGAAAAAGAATGAAGAAAGCTTAAAGGTTTTATGGGATATCAATAAATGGATAAGTATACCCATTATGGAAGTTCCAGAGAGAGAAAAGGGACAGAAAGCTTATTTCAAGAAAAAATGGTTGAAAACTTCCCATATTTGGGGAGGGAAATAGACATCTAGAGTCAAGAAACCCAAAAGTTTCCAATTATGATAAATCTAAAGAAATCCACACCAAGACATGTTATAATCAAAGTGTCAAAATTAAAAGACAAAGAGAATTCTGAAAGTAGCAAGAGAATAGCAACTTGTCACATACAAAGGAACCCCCATAAGACTATCAGAGAATTTCTCAGCAAAAACCTTGAACACTGGAAGGGAGTGGAATGGTATATTCCAAGGGCTGAAAGAAAAAACACTACCAACCAGGAATATCATATCTGGTAAAACTAGCTTACAAAAATGAGGGGGAAATAATAACTTTCACAGATAAACAAAAGCTGAGGGAGTATATCACTATTAGACCTGTCTGACAAGAAATGCTAAAGTGATCCCTCAAGTTGAAATGAAAGGACACTAAACACAACATGAAAGCATACAAAGGTAAAAATCTCATTGGCAAAGGTGAATATACAGACCAATACAGAATACTGTAATATAGTAATGGTAAGGCATAAATAACTGTTAATTCTGGTATAGAACTTAAATATCTATCAACAGATCAGTGGATGTGATAGTTAACTTTATGTGTCAACTTGACTGGACTAAGGGATACCCAGATATCTGGTTAAATTATATCTGCATGTGTCTCTAAGGGTTTTTCTGAAAGAGATTAGTATTTGAATTGGTGGACTAAGTAAAGCAGATTGCCCTTGCCACTGTGAATGGACGTCATCCAATCCAATCAGACACTGCATAGACCAAAAAGGCAGAGGAAGGTCGGATTTCCTCTCTCTGTCTGACTGAGCTAAAACATCAGTCCTCTCCTGCCCTTAGACTGGGACTTACACCATCAGAGCTCCTGGTTCTCAGGACCTTCAAACTCAGACTGGAATTATACCACTGGCTTTTCTGGGTCTCCAGCTTGCATACAGCAGACTGTGGGACTTCTCAACCTCCATAAGAAGATAAATAAAATGTCATATATACATACAATGGAATGTAACTTGGCCATAAAAAAAAAAGCCTATCACATGCAACAAAATGGATGAGCCTTGAGAACATTATACCAAGTCAAATAAGCCAGTCACATAAATAAATACTGCCTGATTCCATTTATGTGAGGTATATTAAATACTTAAACTCATAGAAACAGAAAGTAAATTGGTGGTTGCCAGGGGCTGAGAGAAGGGGAAAATAAGAACTTGTTCCTCAATGGGTATAAAGTTGCAGTTATGTAAGATGAAAACATTTTAGAGATCTGCTCTACAACACTGTTGTCATAGTTAAAAATACTGTACTGTATACTTAAAATTTTGTTAAGAGAACAGAGCTCCTGTTGTGTGTGTGTGTATATGTGTGTTTACCACAATTCAGAAAAAAAGCATGTGCTTACAGTACTTGCTTACTGATTTGGGGAGGGGTAAGACACTGAAGAAATGACTTACAAGATCAAATGAATGTTTGTTGATACACATGAAAGTGGAATCACTACTCAATAGATTGTTGAAATATTATCACTATTGATAGATAGGGAAGAGGAAATAGGGAAGGCATTAGAACTTAGTTAAACATCTTACTTATTTCTAAAAATTTTTCTTTTTCTTTGCTTGATCTTGTAGTGCCAAGACCTAAATTATGTTTCCAAGTTCCAAAGTAAGGATTACTTACTAAACATCACACAGTTACAGTATCTCTAAATATTATTGTTGGAATTCCTAAAGGAATGATGGAATAAGTTGTTTTTCTCCTCTCATGTCTAAGCTGGGATTAACAATTAATACTTCTTTCCTACCTAGTAGACAAGACAGTCCTGTAAGTTTTCACTTACCCAGCACTACTCCACATGACTGGGAATGGATGAAGGGGAAAACACTGACTAGACTCATGCTGCTGGCCAGCTATAAGGAAGTCTTCTTGCTGAACCTGATAATACTACCCTAGGAAGAAGATCTGGTTAAAAATTAATGATAAATGGAAATAAGAGGAAATGATTATTGAAAGAAAGTTAGTCTATAAATGGATAATAGAAAAAAGAAAGGCTAAATTTATATTGGTAACTTGTGAGTGGGTAAAAATAAAAGAATATTAACTCGTAACTATATTTACAGATTTCCCTAAGAGTGAAGTGATTCTCCTGTAGATACCTCTTCCTCTGTTTCAAGCTAAAGCTCCCCTGCTTATGACACCTTGTAGGTGAACACTTGAAATTCCCATTTTTCAGAATACATCTAAAGAGAATAGACCCCTTTTTAAAGGTAACATGCTGGAAATTTTGCGTCCCAAATGTAATCACCCCAGATTCTCAAATGATATATAGTGACATGCAGAATTTATTCCAGCAATGGGAGCAATAGGGACAGTAGCTAGATCCAGTCTTCAGAGACAATATTGATATCTTGAGGGTTACATCAGCAGTAGTGTCTTCATGAGATCGGTTCGGTGGAATGTAAATCAAGCCCTTCTATAGACTCTGTGAGCTACAGAGTATTCTTTAATAAAATCTTTTTTGCTTAAATTTTTCAGAGTTGTTTTTATCACTTGAATTGGAAATCTTGAGTATTACTAAACTACATATTTAAAAGTAGGGGGCTGCTTAATAATGGGCCTAAAATTTGGAACTGGATAAATACTATATGCAGGGCAGCACTAGGTTGGCACCTTACCATCCAGTCAAGGATAATGGTGACTCTTACTGTGCAACCATGAAACATTTGACTATTTCCTGTACCTTAAGATGCAGGTCCCAATGATGCAATGAAAACAGGAAAAGTAGTAAGAAAAATTGGGGATGTTAGGGCACATTTGTTACTTCATACATTTTTCAGCAAAGTCAGTATGGCACAAGGGTCACTACTCTAGAAGTAGAAAGAGAAGGAAATAACCGATTTGCTCAGAGAGAAAATATCTGCCTTGGCCTACACATTGAATTGACTGAGAGACCCAAAATTTAGAGAATAGCAAGGTTAGATAATTGAAGCAGAGATAAGGAAGAGGACACATAGCAGAAGAAAAAACTTAGAGGACTCTTACACATTCTCCACTGGGCTAAGAAACCGTAAAGCCAAGATCAGGTTCAGAGCGTAGCCTCTCCAACCAAGGAAAGTGACTAAATATCATAGCAAACTACTGTACATGCACCAATGCAGGCAAGATCTGGGCCATTTACTACTTAACATCCCATGAAGAAAATCCAAAGTAATGATGAAATTTCTTAGCCCTAAAACACTTTCATTTTACTACTTGACTTCTTTAAGAATCAAACTTACTTGCTCTTTACCCAGGGTTTTGAAAAGTCTAGTGTATCAAGAAAGTCGGATAACTACCAAAATTAAAGCCGAAGGAAGTGTACAGCACAGTCATTAGGAGCTCAGTCTAAGGGGCCAGACCCAGATTTAAAGGCATGTATGACCCTGGGACACTTATTTCTCTCTTCTCTCTAAACTTCAGTTTCCCAATCTTTACATTAGGGCCTGTCTCTTCGAGTTTATGAGAGAATTAAATAAAATGAAGCATATAAACTTCAAAGCATATTCCCAGGCACACAGCAAGCAACAAATCATTATTATTATGAATTCTATTATAAAACATTTATATGGAACATGGATCCCAAATGAAGATTAATAGATATAGTCAAAACTGTCCTTTGGAATTTTTAAAGATATTTTCTTAATTAAAAGATTATATATGGTAACTCTTCTGAGCTATGGCTAATAAGAGAAGATTCACAGTAACACTCTGGTAAGTTAATATTAAAGTTTTCATTATATAAATAACATATGAACTTTAGATATATAAGAGCAACAAAGATAATCAGGGATATCAGGTAATAGGAAATACTTAGGGGAAATATCCTACGGAAGATGGCAAAATAAAACTGGACTGAGAATCTCCTCTCAAAACTTAACAAAGTTCATTATTCATTTAAAAATGAGGGACTCAACAAAGGCACCAGCAACAATAAAACACCAAACAAGACAAAGTTCAGGACACAGACTTTGATTCTGATATAATTCAGTCTATTCCTAACCTTGTTGCCATCACGCCAGTCCAAAATTTTCACCAAGGAAAGAAAGAATGTAAATGAATAAAATCCTCAGAATCCTTATTAACACAATCTCCAGGCCCTTCCTAATCTCCACTGGGGGGAGGGGGGAGGAAGGCAGGTTAGAGAGGAGGTTTCACTCTGGGAAAAAGTTGAGAAGCCATCAAATGTGGGTGTTCCTCTCTATCACCACCTGTTCTCAGCAGAGCAAGATAAACAATTAGAGATTCTCATTTTGCTATCTCCATTTGATAGTCTCCAGAAAAGCAAATAAGGAGGAAATATGGCCATGACCACACTAGCACCAATAAACTGTGACTTAAAAAAACTGAATGGAATAGAGAAAACAAACTTGCTGAGGGAACAAGAAGCTAAAAGATAAACAGTGAGTCAATGGAATTCTATAAAACAATGAAAACTCCAGCTACAACCAACGATATAAAGGAATCTCCTAAATGTAATACTGAGCTAAAGAAGAAAATTCATTTAGAACACAAACAATTTAATTCCATGTTTTTCAGGAATGCAGAAATAATTTATCATCTACAAACATTTAAATATTTTACTTTCAAGCATAAAAATGTATGTTTATTTGCTTATATTTGGATATATGTTCATGGATTTTTTTTTCCCCCAGTATAGTTCTACAGATTAGTTCCTCTTCAATTTTTTCATCTTTGATAATTTCCAATGAGAAACAAAAACTTCAAAACAACTGTGAAGCAAACTGAGTGCAGAATCCTAAAGGAACCTATTAAGTTGTTTTCATTCTTCTACTGCTGGTTCAGTCACACCAGATTTCATAGCAATATTTTTTTCAGGAATTTGCCTTCATCAAAATTTGCAAAAGCATTCAAATTACGTTTTATAGAAACATCTCCCTTCCTTATACATCATATCAACTGAATTTTTTAAATGTTTAATAAATAATGTAATCATAACTTCCACAACTGGCAAAAACATGTTTGGGAAGAAACACAACTTAGTCTTGACAAGCTCACAACCCAGTTAGTGAAAATAGAATACATGGGCCACGGGTGACCAGTCACAGGTGACAGGTATCAGTTGGTATGTTTTACAGATGGTATATGGAGTATCAGATGATTAGACAGGTTATTTGAGTGGAAGTCAGCTAAGTAAGTGACATAAAAGTAAAACTGAGACTATCTAATGTCAGAAAAAAGCAGAGGAAAATGACAGAAAGATAAATGCAATTACAGAAAAGATTATTGACTTGGGGGGGAGGAGGGATTAGCCTGAGGAACAGACAACGATGATTCAACAAAAGTTATTTAGCCTTCCTGAAATACTGAACTCATATGGAGCAGGAATAGTATTTAAATATATAATAAAATTTTGTTTCATTAAGTAAAGGAAAACCTGAATCTGCTAATAGAAAGGCACAGCATATTACAGGAAAAATTAATGCAGTATAAATTATTAATCTTTTTTTTTAAATCCTGAATTATACTGAATTTTCAAGATTAGAAATATTTCTTGAGACACTGAGGTAGGCAAAACAAAAATGAGTTACTTAAACGAGTAAAAAATTAAGCTGGCCCCAGAATACTCCAAACAATGTGCAATGCCAAAAAACAACAGAGCAGCAATGTTTACAAATTTCTGAGGTAAATAAAACATAAACCAAGAATTTTAGACCTCACTAAGTTGTTCTTCTAGAATACAGGCATTCCCAAACATGAAGGAATTCAGGAAATATAGCACTGAATGTGTATGAACATACAACTGAAACTAAACCAATTGATCAAATTACATTTCAAAACTGTATAAATGACATAAAATTTGATAATATGATAACACAATGTCTCTAATAATCTTTAATTTAAAAGAAAATCTTTTAGGAATAATTTCTGTGATGAAGAACAAGCTTAGCAATTCCTATAGCTTACCAATTTTATTTTCTTCTGTTAAATTCAAGTAAAATTAAAATTAATGAATTTTATTGTTAAACAGCATGTATCCCATTATCTCATTTTTATAAAACTTTTCTTTGTCTAGCCTTCTTTCATTATAATGCACACAAATAAATATGAAATTATAATTAGTTAATGTTAACCATTATTTCTGAGTGGTGAAATTTGGGAAAATTTTCTCTAAGTTTGAACTTTTTGTAATGGATTTAATGCCTTTGTAATATATTTTATAAAGACAGTTAACATCATTATTCTAAAAGAAAAGTTAGACTACACAGGAAATTATAAGTTCAATAAAGATAAAACTTGCCTGTCTTGACCTTTGCTCTAGTAAAACCCTTCCTTTTCAGTATTACTCAGCTGATCAAAATCCTACACCTGACTACACAGCAAACACACCATTAATTTTTTTAAATAAGTTAATAAAAACGCAGAATGCTATGCTAACGGTCAACCCTGTAGAAGACTTTTAGAAAGAAATTTCCCTCATTAATCCCTTGTCAAGCAAAAGTACTAATTGACTTTAGAAGAAAATTTGGTGGAGGAAGAAAGGAAATGGTTTAAAAGGACTCAAAGCTTTGCTCTCTCACAAATCACGTAAGTAATTATTATTCTGTATAACAGATTTAATAACTATAATGTGCTCTGTTTAGGACACTACTGTATTTCTCAGGTGGGTGCAGGTTTTTCTAGTATATTTGAGTTGGTAAGGCACACTGGGAGCCTTCCAGTTCCAAAGCATCATGTTAATGCAATATATTAACAATTGATCCTGTATTTGGAATGTTAAAAATGAAATTTATTCTTAAAAATTAAATGGTCCATTTTATAGGTGAAAAACAAAACCATTTTAAGTTAGAAAAAAACTTCAAAATGTCAACACTGTTAAAACAAAAGTTACAGTGGTTTCAAGTTTGAGAAAAGAAGCAAGCTTTTTTATGAAGGGCAAATATTTCTTGCCTTTGCCACATGAAGAAGGCTTTCTTTTTAATGATCTGTTTATTTCTGGTGTTGAACTAAATTTAAATTGTTTTATTTGTGAATATAGTTGAAAAATGGTAAATCCTTAAAATTAGTTACCTAGGGAAGTTAGGTGACCTCCAATAGAAAAAAAAAAAATCATTCCAAGGGAAAATACCTTTCCAAATCTCAGGTCTTTATAGGCACCTGTAAATCCAGTTAACACTCTAGTTAACATTCTAATTATGACTTTAAATCCAGTTAAATGTCTAAATCCATGGTAACACGTAATACTGTTTTTTAGAAGACCCACATAAAGTTATTTCAATGCATTGGAAAAAAACTTCAATAATGTAGTTTAATAACTGCTTTCTTTAGTTTTCAATCCTTCTCTTTTTTAAAAATGAAATATGCAGCACAATATGCCCCTATATTCTTTCGTTTCGAATGGGACCATCTCTTTTCTGTTTTCATCGGCATATGAACCCGTTATTCCTCCTAAAGAGGTCGGATAAAACGGGAAGGGTAAAAAGCCGTTGCTGTTGTTGCTGTAAAGCATGTCAATACTGCTCTAATTCAAAGTTGCCAGGGCTGTGTATCAACAAGCAGCACCACTGAAATCCACTAGTTCGTATCCACAAACAACTGATGGTGATTAACCTAAATAAATTGGTGTTTTGAATTATCATATCTTATTATTTTATTAATATTTGTTATCTATTTGAGTAAAATAAGTTTAAAAAACTACTTTGAGTTAGTCCTTTCTCATCAAAGAATCAGTTACAGGTTTCTCCCGCTATCCAAAAGTAGAGTGTTCCTATGAAAACTTTCATAAGCCATAATAGCATAAAGGAAAGAGGCAATTGACTTAGGATACATCTGGCTAACAGATGCACAAAATAAATTAAGATAAAGCAAAGATGCTCACAGACATATGGCATCTTGATGCTGCGATGCTGAGTGTAGTTCCAGGGTAAGGAGCTTGGGGGCGCTACTCTTGCTGCTCCAGGTTCCCGTTGCCTCTGCAACAGCTCCACTGCAAAATACGGGCTGTTTTCAACTTTTGCCTTTTTCTTGTAAAAGCAAAAATCCTCTTCAGATTTCTTTATGTTAGCAAAAACAGCTACTAACGTAGGTCTTTCATAAAAACAAAGTGGTATAAAGCCAACTTTCGAAAAACGGGGAAATGTTTGTATTTGTATTGCTGAACATTTAGATTGTTTCCATTTTTACTAATGTAAGCAATGATTATTTCCTTAAAATAAATTCCTAAGATTTAAAATACTCATTATTAAGATATGCACATTTTTAAGATTTATGATATGTAGAACCAAAGTGTCCTCTACAGAGTTCTGATTTCACTGACCCTAGATAATGCTGGATAGTTTATCATTTTTCATCTTTTTGGCATTTATACTTAAACTTGCCTCTTCATTTGTGGTTTTAGTTCCCATGCTCTACTTTCTAGCAACAAGAACTAAAACAGATAGCTATCAGTAACTATGGAGTTAGTTTCTATGCCTTGCTGCATCAGATTGGTGTTATAAGTCAGAAAAAAGATAGAGAGCAGCAAAGCAACTGTTGGGAAGTGATTTAAGTAGATTCAGAATGGAAGAAATACAAGAATCAGCATGGCTTAGATTTAGGCAAGTGTTTTAAGAAATTGGTAAGAGGGGGAGGTATCTTCTTGGTAGCTTCCATAGATTAGGGTAAGAAAGAAATTGAATTGTTTCTCAGGTGTTTCTAAGTTTTAAATGATCATTATTTTCATTTTCAAGAGATTTTGGTAAATATTTATGTTGTTCTAAAATTGTTTTTAGAATGATTCAATGCTGTTTCTTTGAATCTTCCTCCAAGCCATGACTGAGCAACTGGGCATTTCGGCTTTGGGAATTGAGAACCTAAAAGGGAGGAAATATTTTCCCTTCTTCCCTTTCAGGTTCTGGTCTAATAATTAAGTTGATATAAAACAGATTAACAGAAGAAAGTCAAACAAAAGGTTAATAACATCCCTGTGTATACATGGAAGAGACCCAGGAAAACTGAGTAACTCTCCTAAATGGCTGAAGTCATCACCTTAAATACCATCTTAGGTAAAGACACAAGAAGATGTTGGGGTTGGAGAGTCAGATATAGGAGGTTACCAGGAAAACCACAGTAAACAAGAAAAGGTTGTTATTCGAATTCAAGGTTTAAGTCAATTGATAACAGTTTATAGAGGTTTATATATTCTCCTCTTCCTAGTATAGAGAGGGAGACACTACAAATGGAGATTTCTCAGATTAATGTAAATATTTCTTAGAAAAGGGTAACTTCTACTCAGTTTTCTGAGCTTCTGTCATGTCTGCTGCTTTTTAAAAATAACTAGTTTAAAATAATCAATATGCCAAAAAGATATCTTTTGGGGTGGTATATTTTGCTCCCCTTTTATTTTTTTATTTTTATTTATTTGTTGTTTGTTCAAATCTGAGTTTCATATAAGAAAGAAAAGGATATGTAGCAGAGATCACAATCAGTGTTTTTCACAACAAATGTTGTATGGTGGATTTTAATTTGTCAATTTTTTTTTTTTTTTTTTGGTTGCTCCTTGAGGCATGCGGGAATCTTAGTTCCCCCACCAGGGATCAAACCTGTGCCCCTGCAGTGGAAGTGCTGAGTCTTAACCACCGGACCATCAGGGAAGTCCCTGCTCCCCTTTTAGAATGTTGTATCAATTGTTAATTTATAAGTCTAAAATACCATAATGTTAATTAGATACATTTTTAAACCATTTGTAACATTCTTTTCATTAGAGTCTTTAACAGGACTTTTTGTTACGTTAAGATCTTCCAGAAAAACCCGAACGAACTTTTGGCCAACCCAATATATAATATTTCATTATATTAAATATTATTTTTATAAAATAAAAAATATACTGGGAGTTTTGTCAAAATATGAACATCTTAGTCTATCATAAATGTTGGGGAAGGAAAAAAGTTTTCCTCTACCCTTCTATGTTCTTCTGGCCGATTTAAGAATTAAATTGACATGAAACATATTCACAGGAGAAAATCAAATTTAATTACACACATATGGGGACCCCCTAAGAAAAATGAGACCCTTGGACAAGCTAAGCAATTGACGTGTATATGTCATCTAAGAGAAGAAGAGTGGAGTAGAGGTTTGGGATTTCAAAGGGGAAGATAGGGAAAAAAAATATTTGGAAAACGAATGCTTGCTGTGCTATGCAGACAATGGGACACTGAGAGAACTTTGATCAAACAGGCCTTGCTAAGTTTCCCTCAGTCTACCACACCTAGCTTATATTCTCTGTAGTTAGCTCTGATGATAGCTCTCTTCCTGGGATAGGCCCCCTATCTAAATTCTTTAAGGCAGTTAAGGGGAGGAGGTAAAAGCTTTTCCTTTAGCCTTTTGTTCCTTAAAAACAACCAGGATAAAATAACCCTCATGCTAAAGCGAAACATCTTCAGGTGGCAAATTTTGCTCCCCTATATAAATAATGCTTTTGCCAATATATGTTCTATTTTTTCTCTATATGGAATTACTGTACAGGTTTTTGCTTTTGTATTTTTAATTATGACACATTGTATATTAAATAACTCATCCTGATACCTAAAAAAAAGCTTATTCACATTATAGAGGTAAATGTTTCTATTGCGTTTACCTATGATTTACATATTTCGAAATAAATAAAAAGAAAGGAAAAAGAAGTTCCAGATGTGAGAAAAGTATAACATCAACTTTTTATATCAGGAATGAATTAAAAATATATCTTTAACTAACTTCCTGTGCTTCTTTAACTTTTGAATATTTATTCTACACTTATATAGTGTCAGACCTTGTACTAGGAACTGGAGTTACAGCAATAATAAAAACAGGTACACTGCCTTCCTGAACACAATTAGAAGAGGGAGAAAAACATTAATCAAATAAACAAATGAAAGGTACAGTTATATTTTTGATTACTGGTACAAGCTGTGATACATAATCTTATGAAGATTTATAATAATGATATTTGACCTGGAAATAAATTTTTTTATTTGATAAGAAACTGTTTTTTATCTGAAGCTATAACCTAACCGTGTTTTTAAACGTATTTGTTTCCCATAGCAACCATCTTTGAAATGATGTGGGCCATGTTACATTTTAGAAACTTAACCTAAGTGCAAATGTAGCATGGAGAACTTGGAAGGAGAAACTGAATTACCATCCCCAAGGTTTAACCAAAAATATTCACATGTAAAGGTGAGCACGATCAAAAGAGAAAATTTTCCATTGAAATGATAATGCAATGAACTTTATAAAGCAAAAGCAACAGAATTCATATATATGAAAGAGAAGACACTCAAATGTTAAAAAAATAGACAAAGTAAGAAAATTTCATGCAATAAAAACTATTCTTTTTAAACTCTTTGGGGAATTTAAAATCTATCAAGTACTTACAAATTCACTAGTATAAACATAATGTAATTTTAAAACACGAAACTATCTTAAATTTCATGAACAGATTTTAAAACTTTATATCTCTTTGAGATTTGATTGTTAATTAGAGTTAAATGTAAAACAGTGTCTAAAATGTAAATGATACTTTAAGTAACTTTAAAAGGAGACTAAAGAAAGAAAATTATAAGCATGTCCTTTTAAACCTTCTTTCCTCAAAGTCATTTGTAAACTGGCTAAAATGAATTAGATCTCCTTACCAACCAAAAACATAATTTCTTTTCTCGCTGCTTCAACAAGACCCAAAAATACATAGACTAAGGAGCAAAGTTTCTTATTGCTCCTTCAAATACCATTCCAGGTTCACAGGCAGTTGCTCCACTCTCGGCAGTCATTCACAACCCAGGTTACAGGTCTTGTTTGTCTGGCATCCCCTAGGGTGTTGCCCTCATCTGCATTGTCAAAGCTGATGTAGTGGGAGTGGAAATAATTTTCCCTCTACCCTTCTAGGTTCTTGGATGAGATTCACTTGTAAAAAAGACAAATTTATAGGAGAAAAACAAACAGAAGTTTAATAACATGTATACTTCCTGTTTACATAGAAGATACCTCAGAAAACTGAGTAACTCTCCTAAATGGCCCAAGCCACCACCTTACATACCATCTCCAGCTAAAGATAAAAGATGTTGAGGGAGGGGGAGTCGGTTATGAGAGATTATCATGCAAAGCACAGTAAACAAAGGTATGGCTATTATGCAGATTTAAGTCCATTTAAGTCCACTCCATTGATAAGTTTCTAGACATTTAATCTTCTTCTTCTTCCTGGTACAGACAGGGAGACACCCTTACAAATGGAGATTTCCCTTATAAACATAATTTCTCTTGCAGAAGGGTAACTTCTACTGGTTTTTAGAGATTTTCGTGTGTCTGCAGTTTCTTAAAAACAACTGGCTCAAGACAAACCTTATGCCAAAGAGTCATATTTCAGGGTGGAAAATTCTGCTACCCTTTACTGGGTTTCAGGTACATCCTTATTTAGCTCACAAGAAGTCAAATGTGGGTTGTGTACTTCCAATGTTCTAAGGCTTATACTCAGAAGTAATGCAGGTCACGTCTGTTCCCATTCCACTGGCAAGAACATTGTCATATAAGGACATTATAAGAAGGCTGGGCTGGGAAGTGTAGTCTTCAGCTGGTGGGCACATGCCTTACTATAACTTTATTTCCTACCAAAGAAAGGGAAAGCAGATTTTGGTGCTGTCGGGAAGGGAGAAATTTTCCTTTCCCCTTCCCTTCTTTCTGGTTCTTTTGGTTGGTTGAGTAATTACAATGACATAAACTAGACTAACAGGAGATAAACTAGATTAACAGGAGAAAACCAAATTTAATTTTGTATATACAGGAACACCACATACATGAGAGGATCAAGACCCTACACACGAGAGGTTCAAAGACAGAAAGGTAAAATGTATATGCCATCATGAGCTAAGAAAGGAGATAAGGGCCTGGGGCTTCAAAGGAGAGGAGGGTCATTCACAAGATGGTAAGAAGAGTAGATGTTTGGTAATTAGATGTTTAATTAGATGTTTGCCCTGCCATATAGATGGGGCCACTTAGAATTTATCCATGGTAATAACTCTTTTTTCTGGGAAAAATCCCCAATTTAAATTCATCTAGGTAGTTAAGGGATAGGCAGTGGTTTCTCTTGAACCCACAGTGTCTCCATTGCCTTTAGCCCAAAATAATTCACATGCCAAAGTAGCACATGGAAGTCTGTTCTGAACCCCCACCCACAGTGCACATTTAGCAGTTTCACCCATAAAGCTGACGTGTATTGAATTTAATTATGCTTAAAATTTTCTAGGGACTTCCCTGGTGGTGCAGTGGTTAAGAATCGCCTGACAATGCAGAGGACATGGGTTTGAGCCCTGGCCCGGGAAGATCCCACATGCTGCAGGGTAACTAAGCCCATGCGCCAAAACTACTGAGCCTGCGCTGTAGTGTGCGTGTGCCACAACTACTGAAGCCTGCGAGCCTAGAGCCTGTGCTCCACAAGAGAAGCCACCGCAATGAGAAGCCCGCGCATCACAACGAAGAGCAGTAGCCCCCGCTCGCAGCAACTAGAGAAAGACTGCAAGCAGCAACAAAGACCCAATGCAGCCAAAAATAATATTAAAAAATTTATTTTTTTTTAAATTTCTATATCATCAGATTTTTTATTTAAAAAAAATTTGCCACTCACCATCTTGTTTTGTCACCTAAAAGATTCATTCTGTCTACAAATACTTACTGAGCAACTACTTCATATTGGTGCAGTACTAGAAGTGCAAGATACAGAGAAGTATACGTCAGAGTCCTAGACTTCCAGAAATCTGCCATCTAATTGAGATTGTTATATGTCAACTACTATGGCAGGTGATTTAAACAAGTTTGTCTTAATAGTAGTGAAAATTCTTAGAACAATTCTGTGCCTGCTTTATAAACATCAGAAAAACCTGGGGTTGTAAAAGTTAAGTAACACAAATCTAAATGCCAGAATCCACAGACCTTTCTTTTCCAAAGCCAGTATTTGCTATATATATTGGAGCTGACCTAACACAATCAAATTGTCATATCAAACACACACAAACTAGAAATCTTCCGCAGCATCAATTTTTACTGAATTTCAAGAATCCAAGCAGTGAGAGGCTTATACATAGCAAATGAAAACAGAGAGCTATAGGTTTACATCAAAATCTGCAGTCACCCACATATCAGTAGGTTTGTTTACTATAAACAATCTTAGACAATTATATACATCCTAATAAAGCATTCCACAGATAAGGGCTTCCAGCTACAAATACCATGTGTTTGTTTGCCAGGAGGTGTCATTAGCATATTTATAAGGAGATTAGTCCAGATCACCTGCCTTCTTTCTAATAGTGACACAGACACACACCCTCAACCGAACTCAGCAAGAGAATGGATTATAGATTTGCTGTGTTAACCATTTCATTCCCATCAAGAATTCTAGTTTCTTCCCTCCAAATTTCCTGTGTCCCAATTTATATTCATGGTTAAATTAACTTAGCTGCAGAGCTATGAACGTCCACACAAATATGAATGTTTCCAAAAACTGTTTTACTAAATAAAAATTATAAGTTTGCACAAATAGATGGCATGGGTAATTTATAAGCTAATTATCCATCCCCACCAAATTAAAAAAAAAATTTTCTCAATAGAGACATAGAGTGAAAGGAGGGAGAAAAAGTGGTAACATGATATTCTTTTCAGAGTAGATCCAGAAGCTTGAAAACAAGTCAAGCTCTCCCAAAATTCTACTGTAGCAATGAGTCTAAGCAAAGCTATTCACAATTGCAATCTGAAGAGACCCAGGATAGGAAGGTAAAGAAAAGACTACCGAGAAAATGACAACGGTAAAAGAGAAAGATATAGAAAATTTTAAATAACTTTTTTAAAGTACATCTAGATTCAATCAGATGGGGTCTCCAGACTCTCATAGAAACCACTTTTCTTCATTGGCCATTATGGAGAGTTTAAGAACCTACAGAGAATTAAGATGTTCTGAACTGAGACTGCAGGAAGTCTACAGCTTCATTTCATCTAGCTTTGAGAGTCACTGCTGCTATATTCCAGAAAATTAATTTTCCACCTAGTGGTTTTCTTTGGTTTTCCTATAATGGAACATTTAAAAATCTACAGATCTAAGAATTTAAAGAGCTGTAGGCAGTGTTCAGTCAACTAGCTATAACACAGCCAAAGATACCCTAAAATTAAGGGCAGAGGAATTGCGATTACTGAAGCTGTGAGGATAAAGAAACCCTTTTTTTTTTCTTTTTTCTTTTTTATTGAAGTATAATTGATTTACAATGTTGTGTTAGTTTCTGGTGTACAGCAATGTGATTCAGTTATAAATGTATACATATTCTTTTCCTTATTCTTTGCCATTATGATTTATCACAGGATACTGAATATAGTTCCCTGTGCTATATAATAGGACCTTGTTATTTATCTATTTTATATATAGTAGTTTGTATCTGCTAATTTATCCTCCCCTACCCCCTTTCTCCTTTGGTAACCATAAGTTTGTTTTCTGTATCTGCGAGACTGTTTCTGTTTTGTAAATAAGTTCATTTATATCACCTTTTCGATTCCACATATCAGAGATATCGTATGGTACTTGTCTTCCTTCTTCTAGCTTACTTAGTATGATAATCTCTAGGTCCATCCATGTTGCTGCAAATGGCATTACTTCATTCTTTTTTATGGTTGAGTAATATGTATATGGTGAGTGTGTGCGTATATATATATATATATATATATACACACACACACACACACACATATATATATATATATATATATATACACACACATATATATATACCACATCTTCTTTATCCATTCATCTGTCAATGGACGTTTAGGTTGCTTCCATGTCTTGGCTATTGTAAATAGTGCTGCTATGAACACTGGGGTACATGTATCTTTTCTACTTAGTTTTCTTTGGCTATATGCCCAGGAGTGGGCTTGCTGGATCATATGGTAACTCTATTTTTAGTTTTTTGAGGAACCTCCATACTGTTTTCCATAGTGGTTGCACCAATTTACATTATCACCAACAGTGCAGGAGTGTTCCCTTTTTTCCACACCCTCTCCAGCGCTCATTATGTGTAGACTTTTAAAAATGGCCATTCTGACAGGTGTGAGGTGGTACCTTGTTGTAGTTTTGATTTTTATTCCTCTAATTATTAGTGGTGTTGAGCACCATTTCTTATGTTTATTGGCCATCTGTATGTCTGGAGAAATGTCTATTTAGGTCTTCTGCCCATTTTTTGATTGGGTTGTTTAGTTTTTGTGTTATTGAGTTGTATGTGCTGTTTGTATATTATGGAAATTAAGCTCTTGTCAGTCACATCATTTGCAAATATTTTCTTCCATTCCGTAGGTTGTCTTTTCATTTCTTTTTTATGGTGTGCTTTAATGTGCAAAAGCTTTTAAGTTTGATTAGGTCCCATTTGTTTATTTTTGATTTTCTTTTGCCTTGGGAGATTGACTAAAAAAACATAGTTACAATTTATGTCAGAGAATATTTTGCCTATGTTCTCTTCTAGGAGTTTTATGGTGTCATGTCTTATATTTAAGTCTTTGTGCAATTTTCAGTTTATTTTTGTGTATGGCATGACAGATTGTTCTAACTTCATTGATTTACATGCAGCTGTCCAGCTTTCCCAACACCACTTGCTGAAAAGACTGTCATTTCTCCACTGTATATTCTTGCCTCTTTGTAGAAGATTAATTGACTGTAGGTGTGTGGGTTTATTTCTGAGCTCTCTATTCTGTTCCATTGATCCACATGCCTTTTTTTGTGCCAATACCATGCTGTTTTGATTAGTGTAGCTTTGTGGTATTGTCTAAGTCTGGGAGGGTTATGCATCCAGCTTTGTTCTTTTTCCTCAGGATTGTTTTGGCAGTTCTGGGTCTTTTTTTGTTCCATATAAATTTTAGAGTTATTTGTTCTAGTTCTGTGAAAAATGTCATGGGTAATTTGATAGCGATCACAATAAATCTATAGATTTCTTTAGGTAGTATGGCTATTTTAACCATATTAATTCTCCCAATCCAAGAGCATGGGATATTCTTCCATTTCTTTAAATCATCTTCAATTTGCTTTATCAACGTTTTATAGTTTTCAATGTATAAGTCTGTCACCTCCTTGGCCAGGTTTATTCCTAAGTATTTTTTTAATGTGATTTTAAGAGGGATTTTTTTTTACTTTCCCTTTGTGATATTTAATTGTTAGTGTAAAGAAATGCAACAGATTTCTGTATATGTTAATCCTGTATCCTGCTACCTTACCGAATTCATGTATCAGTTCTAGTAGTTTTTTGTGAGGAGTCATTCTGGTTTTCTATATAAAGTATCATGTCATCTGCATATAATGATAATTTTACCTCTTCCCTTCTGATTTGGATATCTTTTATTTCCTTTTCTTGTCTGACTACTGTGGCTAGGATTTCCAATACTATGTTGAATAGAAGTGGTGAGACTGGGCATCCTTGTCTTGTTCCAGATTTAACAGGAAGACTCTCAGCTTTTCACCATTGACTATTATGTTGGCTGTGGGTCTGTCATAAGTAAATAGCTTTTATTATGTTGAGATATGTTCCTTCTATTCCCATTTTAAGAGTTTTTACCGTGAATGGAGGTTGAATTTTGTCAAATGTTGTTCTGCATCTATTGAGATGATCATGTGGTTTTTGTCTTTTCTTTTTGGATGAGGTATATCACATTGATTGATTTGCATACGCTGAACCATCCTTATGACACTGGGATGAATCCAACTTGATCGTGGTGTATGATCTCTTTTATGTGTTGTTGGATTCAGTTTGCTAATATTTTGTTGAGAATCTTTTCATCTATATTCATGAAAGAAACTGGCCTGTAATTTTCCTTTTTTGGTAGTGTCTTTGTCTGGTTTTGATATCAGGGTGATAGTGGCTTCACAGAATGACTTTGGGAGTGTTCTCTCCTCTTCAATCTTTTGGAAGCATTTGAGAAGCACTGGTAAAAGTTCTTTGCATGTTTGGTAGAATTCCCCAGTGAAGCCACTCAGTCCTGGACTCTTGTTTGCACGGAGCTGTTTTTATCACAGATTCTATTTTACCTCTATTGACCAGTCTGCTCAAACTATCTATTTCTTCTGGATTCAGTTTTGGTGGGCTGTATGTTTCTAGAAACTTGTCCATTTCTTCTAGGTTATCCAATTTGTTGGCATATAATTATTCATAATATTTTTATGTCTTTTTCTTTGTTGCATTTTTTTTGTATTTCTCTGGTATTAGTTATCATTTCTCCTATTTCATTTTTTATTTTGCTTATTTGGGTCCTCTCTCTTCTCTTCTTGGTGACCCTGGCCAGAGATTTGTCGATTTTGGTTACCCTTTAAAAGAACCAGCTCTTGGTTTTATTGAGTTTTTTCTATTTTTTTAATCTCTTTTATTTATTAGCTCTCCGATCTTTATTACTTCCATCTTTCTGCTAACTTTTTTCCTAACTCTTTTAGATGATAGATTAGGTTGTTTGAGATTTTTCTGTTTTTTTGAGGAAGGCTTATATCACTATGAACTTCCCTCTACGGACTGTTTTTGCTGCATCCCAATATAGGAGCAGGAAATACATAAAACAAATACTAACAGACATAAAGGGAGAAACTGACAGGAATACAATAATAGTAGGAGAATTTAACACCCCACTGACATCAAGGGACAGACTTTCCAGACAGAAAATCAATAGGGCAACAGAGATCCCAAATGATACAATAGAACATTCAGGCTTAATTGATATTTTTAGGACAATACATCAAAACAAACAGAATACACACTCTTTGCAAGTGCACATAGATCATTCTTTAGGATAGACCACATACTAGTACACAAAACAAGCCTCAATACATTTAAGAGGATAGTCATTATTTCAGGCATCTTTTCTGACCACAAGGGCATGAAGCTAGAAATCATCGACAGGAAAAGAAATGAGATAAAAATGGATTGGCTCAAGATGGCAGACGAGAGGGACGTGCAATCACTCCCTCTTGCAAAAGCACTAGAATCACAACTAACTGCTGAACAATCATTGACAGGAAAACACTGGAAATCACCAAAAAAGACACCACACATCCAAAGACAAAGAAGAAGACACAATGAGATGGTAGGAGGGGCATAATCAGAATAAAATGAAACCCCATAACTGCTGGGTGGGTGACTCAAAACTGGAGAACACTTGTACCACAGAAGTTCACCCACTGCAGTGAAGGTTCTGAGGCCCACGTCAGGCTTCCCAACCTGGGGGTCTGGCAACAGAAGGAGTAATTCCTAGAGAATCAGACTTTGAAGCCTAGTGGGATTTGATTGCAGGACTTCGATATGACTGGGGGAAACAGACTCCACTCTTGGAGGGCACACACAAAGTAGCACCGGGACACAGGGGAAGGAGCAGTGACCCCACAGGAGACTGAACCAGACCTACCTGCTAGTGTTGGAGGGTCTCCTGCAGAGGTGGGGGGTGGCTGTGGCTCACTGTGAGGAAAAGGAACTGGCAGCAGAAGTTCTGGGAGGTGCTCCTTGGCGTGACCCCTCCCAGAGTTGGACATTAGCCCACCAAAGAGCTGGGTAGGCTCCAGTGTTGGGTCACTTCAGGCCAAACAACCAACAGGGAGGGAATCCAGCCCCACCTATCAGCAGACAAGCGGAATAAAGCTTTACTGAGCTCTGCCCACCAAAGCACCACCCAGCTCTACCCACCACCTGTCCCTCCCATCACGAAATTTGCACACCTGCTTAGATAGCCTCATCCACCAGAGGGCAGATAGCAGAAGGAAGAAGAACTACAATCCTGCAGCCTGTGGAACAAAAAGCATATTCACAGGAAGATAGACAAGATGAAAAGGCAGAGGGCTATGTACCAGATGAAGGAACAAGATAAAACCCCAGAAAAACAACTAAGCAAAGGGGAGATAGGCAACCTTCCAGAAAAAGAATTCAGGAAACTGATAGTATAGATGATCGAGGACCTGGGAAAAAGAATGGAGGCAAAAGATCGAGAAGATGCAAGAAATGTTTAACAAAGACCTAGGAGAATTAAAGAACAAACAAACAGAGATGAACAGTATAATAACTGAAATGAAAAATACACTAGAAGGAATCAATAGCAGAATAACTGAGGCAGAAGAACGGATAAGTGACCTGGAAGGCAGAGTGGTGGAATTCACTGCTGTGGAACAGGATAAAGAAAAAAGGATGAAAAGAAATGAAGACAGCCTAAGAGACCTCTGGGACAACATTAAACGCAACATTCGCATTATAGGGGTCCCAGAAGAAGAAGAGAGAAAGGACAAGAGAAAATATTTGAAGAGATTATAGTCGAAAACTTCCCTAACATGGGAAAGGAAATAGCCACCCAAGCCCAGGAAGCCCAGAGACTCCAATATAGGATAAACCGAAGGAGAAACATGCCGAGCCACATAGTAATCAAATTGTCAAATATTAAAGACAAAGAAAAATTACTGAAAGCAGCAAGGGAAAAATGACGAATAATATACAAGGGAACTCCCATAAGGTTAACAGCTGATTTCTCAGCAGAAACTCTGTAAGCCAGAAGCAAGTGGCATGACATATTTAAAGTGATGAAAGGGAAAAAACTACAACCAAGATTACTCTACCCAGCAAGGATCTCATTCAGATTCCATGGTGAAATCAAAAGCTTTACAGACAAGCAAAAGCTAAGAGAATTCAGAACCATGAAATCAGATCTACAACAAATACTAAAGGAACTTCTCTAAGTGGGAAACACAATAGAAGAAAAGGACCTACAAAAACAAACCCAAAACAATTAAAAAAGGGTAATGGGAACATACATATCGATAAATACCTTAAACATAAATGCATTAAATGCTCCAACCAAAAGACACAGGCTCGATGAATGGATACAAAAACAAGACCTGTATATAGGCTGTATGGATACAAAAACAAGACCTGTATATAGGCTGTCTACAAGAGACCCACTTCACACCCAGAGACACATACAGACTGAAAGTGAGGGGACTAAAGAGATATTCCATGAAAATGGAAATCAAAAGAAAGCTGGAATAGCAATACTCATATCAGATAAAATAGACTTTAAAATAATGAATGTTACAAGAGACAAGGAAGGACACTACATAATGATCAAGGGATCAATACAAGAAAAAGATAAAACAATTATAAATATATATGCTCCAACATAGGAGCACCTCAATACATAAGGCAACTGCTAACAGCTATAAAAGAGGAAATCAACAGTAAAACAATAATAGAGGGGGATTTAACACCTCACTTACACCAATGGACAGATCATCCAAACAGAAAATTAATAAGGAAACACAAGCATTAAATGACACAATTAGACCAGATAGATTTAATGATACTTATATGACTCTCCATCCAAAAACAGCAGATTAAACTTTCTTCTCAAGTGCACACGGAACATTCTCCAGGATAGATCACATCTTGGGTCACAAATCAAGCCTCAGTCAATTTAAGAAAACTGAAATCATACCAAGCATCTTTTCTGACCACAATGCTAGGAGATTAGAAATCAATTATAGGGAAAAAAAACATAAAAAACACAAACACGTGGAGGCTAAACAATACGTTACTAAGTAAACAAGAGGTCACTGAAGAAATCAAAGAGGAAACCAAAAATGACAACGAAAACACGATGATCCAAAACCTATGGGATGCAGCAAAAGCAATTGTAAGAGGGAAGTTTAGAGCAATACAAGCCTACCTAAAGAAACAAGAAAATTCTCAAATAAACAATCTAACCTTACACCTAAAGGAACTAGAGAAAGAAGAACAAACAAAACCCCAAAGTTAGTAGACGGAAAGAAATCATAAAGATCAGAGCAGAAATAAATGAAATAGAAACAAGGAAATCAATAGCAAAGATCAATAAAACTAAAAGCTGTTTCTTTGAGAAGATAAGTAAAATTGATAAAACATTAGCCAGACTCATCAAGAAAAAGATGGAGAGGACCCAAATCAATAAAATTAGAAATGAAAAAGGAGAAGTTACAACAGACACTGCAGAAATACTAAGCATCCTAAGAGACTACTATAAGCAACTCTATGCCAATAAAATGGACAACCTGGAAAAAATGGACAAATTCTTAGAAAGGTATAACCTTCCAAGACTGAAACAGGAAGACATAGAAAATATGAACAGACCAATCACACGCACTGAAATTGAAACTGTGATTAAAAATCTTCCAACAAATAAAAATCCAGGACCAGATGGCTTCACAGGTGAATTCTATCAAACATTTAGAGAAGAGTTAACACCCATCCTTCTCAAACTCTTCAAAAACACTGCAGAAGAAGGAACACTCCCAAACTCATTCTACGACGCCACCATCAACCTGATACCAAAACCAGACAAAGATACTACAAAAAAAGAAAATTACAGACCAATATCACTGATGAATATAGATGCAAAAATCCTCAACAAAATACTAGCAAACAGAATCCAACAACACATTAAAAGGATCATACACCATGACCAAGTGGGATTTATCCCAGGGATGCAAGAATTCTTCAGTATATGCAAGTCAATCCATGTGATACACCATATTAACAAACTGAAGAATAAAAACCATATGATCATCTCAACAGATGCAGAAAAAGCTTCTGAGAAAATTCAACACTGATTTATGATAAAAACTCTCCAGAAAGTGGGCACAGATGGAACCAACCTCAACATAATAAAGGCCATATACAACAAACCCACAGCAAACATCATTCTCAATGGTGAAAAACTGAAAGCATTTCCTCTAAGATCAGCAACAAGACAAGGATGTCCACTCTCGCCACTATCATTCAACATAATTTTGGAAGTCCTAGCCATGGCAGTCAGAGAAGAAAAAGAAATAAAAGGAATCCAAATTGGAAAACAAGAAGTAAAACTGTCACTGTTTGCAGATGGCATGATACTATACATAGAGAATCCTAAATATGACACCAGAAAACTACGAGAGCTAATCAGTGAATTTGGTAAAGTTGCAGGATACAAAATTAATGCACAGAAATCTCTTGCATTCCTATACACTAATGATGAAAACCCTGAACGAGAAATTAAGGAAACACTCCCATTTACCACTGCAACAGAAAGAATAAAATACCTAGGAGTAAGCTACCTAAGGAGACCCAAGACCTGTATGCAGAAAATTATAAGACACTGATGAAAGAAATTAAAGATGGTACAACCAGATAGAGAGATATACCATGTTCTTGGATTGGAAGAATCAATATTGTGAAAATGACTATACTACCCAAAGGAACCTAAAGATTCAATGCAATCCCTATCAAATTACCAATGGCATTTTTTTACAGAACTATAACAAAAAATCTTAAAATCTGTATGGAGACACAAAAGACCCCAAACAGCTAAAGCAGTCTTGAGGGAAAAAAAAGGAGCTGGAGGAATCAGACTCCCTGACTTCAGACTATACTACAAAGCTACAGTAATCAAGACAATATGGTACTGGCACAGAAACAGAAATATAGATCAATGGAACAGGATAGAAAGCCCAGAGATAAACCCATGCACCTATGGACAACTAATCTATCACAAAGGAGGCAAGGATATACAATAGAGAAAAGACAGTCTCTTCAATAAGTGGTGCTGGAAAAACTGGACAGCTACATGTAAAAGACTGAAATTAGAGCACTCCCTAACACCATTCACAAAAATAAACTCAAAATGCATTAGAAACCTAAATGTAAGACTGGACACTGTAAAACTCTTAGAGGAAAACATAGGATGAACACTCTTTGACATAAATCACAGCAAGATCTTTTATGATCCACCTCCTAGAGTAATGGAAATAAAAACAAAAATAAGCAAATGGGACCTAATGAAACTTAAAAGTTTTGGCAAGGCAAAGGAAACTAAAAACAAGACGAAAAGACAGACCTGAGAATGGGAGAAAATATTTGCAAACGAATCAGCGGACAAAGGATTAATCCCCAAAATATATAAACAGCTCATGCAGTTTAATATTAGAAAAACAAACAACCCAATCAAAAAATGGGTAGAAGACCGAAATAGACATTTATCCAAAGAAGACATACAAATGGTCAAGAAGCACATGAAAACCTGCTCAACTTCACTAATTATTAGAGAAATGCCAATCAAAACTACAATGAGGTATCAACTCACACCAGTCAGAATGGGCATCATCAGAAAATCTACAAACAACAAATGCTGGAGAGGGTGTGGAGAAAAGGGAACCCTCTTGCACTACTGGTGGGAATGTAAACTGATACAGCCACTATGGAGAACAGTATGGAAGTTCCTTTAAAAACCAAAGATACAATTACCATATGAGCCAGCAATCCCACTACTTGGCATATACACAGAGAAAACCATAATTCAAAAAGACACATGCACCCCAATGTTCATTGCAGCACTATTTACAGTAGCCATGTCATTGAAACAACCTAAATGCCCATCGACAGACAAACAGATAAAGAAGATGTGGTACATATACACAATGGAATATTACTCAGCCGTAAAAAGGAATGAAATTGGGTCATTTGTAGAGACGTGGATGGATCCAGAGACTGTCGTACAGAGTGCAGTAAGTCAGAAAGAGAAAACAAATATCGTATATTAATGCATATACGTGGAACCTAGAAAAATGGTACAGATGAACCGGTTTGAAGGGCAGAAATAGAGACACAGATGTACAGAACTAACGTATGGACACCAAGGGGGAAAGCAGCGTGGGGTTGGGGATGGTGGTGTGATGAATTGGGAGGTCGGGATTGACATGTATATACACTAATATGTATAAAATGGATAACTAATAAGAACCTGCTGTATAAAAAAATAAAATAAATTTCAAAAAAAATGATTACATGGAGACTAAACAACATGCTACTAAAAAACCAACATGTCAATGGTGAAATCAAAGAGGCAATTACAAAAATACCTTGAGACAAATGACAATGAAAACACAACAGTACAAAATCTAGGGAATGTAGCAAAAGAAACCCTTTTAAAAAGAATATATAAAGAGAAGATCAGTGGGCTAAGAACTAAATCTTGATTAATGCTCACATTTTAAGAATGAGAAGAGTAAGAAAGTCCAACATATATTCACCTTTTTGATTATGTGTGTGTGTGTGTGTGTTTAGAAAGGTGATTGCAGAGCTGGGATAGTGAAGCAAAGGATTGTTAGCATGTTCAACAGCATCATGTTTCAAAGAAGTCAAATCAGATATGGACGGAAAGAAAGAAATTAAATGTGATGATTAGTCCATTTTTGAAAACAGGGAGACTTCACTGGAGTAACTGGAAAGAGAAACAAAGCTTCCAGAAGATACAGAGTGAGTGGATGGTCAATAATTATGGCATAGCGGGCTTCCCTGGTGGCACAGTGGTTGAGAGTCCGCCTGCTGATGCAGGGGACATGGGTTAATGCCCCGGTCCGGGAATACCCAACATGCTGCAGAGTGGCTGGGCCCGTGAGCCATGGCCACTGAGCCTGCACGTCCGGAGCCTGTGCTCCGCAACAGGAGATGCCACAACAGTGAGAGGCCCGCGTACAGCAAAAAATAAATAAATAAAATAATAATAATTATGGCATAGCATATCAATTGATCCTTTGAGGAATATTGCAATGAAAGGTCAGAAGTCATTTTTAATTTAGCCTACTAGTATTTTCTGTTGCCTTTAATATCCACCAAATGCTAAATCTATCTTGCTAAATCATATTTCCTTTCTATTTATTGAAAAACTAATTCTTCTAAAACATCTACGGAATTAAGAATGACAATTTTTCAACAAACCAAAACAGGTCTCTTGACTCCTATTCTATTAAGTCACACTGAGCCTATTTTTAGGACCACTTACTCACTTATTGAAAGCACAGAGGAGTTTCACAGATCTTTTAACTTAACCCAACTGTAGTCAAGCTTCAAGTCAAGCTTCAATTGAAGAGATTCAGAATCCTTTTTCCCTTGAGAATTACTTTTTTTCAGTTGCAAGGGAGAGGAACATAGTTACGTTAGGTGATAATTTAAAAATCAAATTAACTATACCTAATTCTTATTTCAATCTTAGGCAGAAAACATTTATTTTGAGTGACAAACAAAATCTAGACTAGAGAACTGATATAGTTTAGGGTGCCAGAATTAAACATGGGAACTATGAAGATCAAAGCAATGGATTGAGAAGGTAGTTTGTAGCCAGTGAAAAGAAATGGAAAGCTATAGATTGTTGGAGAAGAGGAGGATAGTTATGGATAGCTATGGATTACCCAAGCCAGAGAGGAGGATAGTCAGTTAACATTATAACAGTAGGAAGAGGAAAGAACGTGGCAGTGCTGATAGTCATTACGAAGTAGAAACATTAGGGCTCAGCAATAAACTGGATAATGAAACAAAAGTAATCTGAGAAGTAGGATTATAGGATATATATGACGGTAATTTGACATAATTGGCTGCCAATGCAAAGAACCAACTTTATGATCAATCTGATGCTTTAATTAAACCATTGTTTGAGGGCTTCCCTGGTGGCACAGTGGTTGAGAGTCTGCCTGCTGATGCAGGGGACGCGGGTTCGTGCCCCGGTCTGGGAAGATCCCACATGCTGCGGAGCGGCTAGGCCCGTGAGCCATGGCCACTGGGCCTGCGTGTCCAGAGCCTGTGCTCCGCAACAGGAGAGGCCACAACAGTGAGAGGCCCATGTACCGCAAAAAAAAAAAAAAAAAAATTGTTTGAAAATCAATATAATCAGTGAAAGAAATAAAGTATTATACTTCTATACCAATTCTACCCTCAGAGTTATTTTTAATTGAAATATAATTGATTTACAATACTATATTAGTATCAGGTGTACTACATAATGATTAGACTATATATTATGAAATGGTCACAGTGATAAGTCTCGTAACTATCTATCACCAAATAAAGTTATTACACTATTATGGGCCATATTCCTTATGCTGTATATTATACCCCATGACTTACTTATTATATAAATGGAGGTATATACCTCTTAATTCCCTTCACCTATTCCATGGACCCCCACCCCAACCTTCTGGCAACCACCCATTTGTTCTCTATGAGTCTGTTTTTGTTTTATTTGTTGTTTGTTTTGTTTTAGACTCCACATATAAGTGAGCTCATACAGTATTAGTCTTTCTCTTGCCTGTCATTCTCTGAGACTTATTTCACAACATAATACCCTCTAGGTCCATCCATGTTGTCTCAACGGCAAGATTTTGGTTTTTTAAGGCTGATTAATATACCATTATATGTGTATATCACATCTCCTATATCCATTCATCTGATATTGATGGACTCTTATGTTGCTTCCATAGCTTAGCTACTGTAAATAATGTTGCAATGACCATTAAGGTGCATATATCTTTTTGAATTAGTCTTTTTCTTTTCTTCAGAAAAATACCCAGAGATGCAACTGCTGGATCATATGGCAGTTCCATTTTTAATTTTCTGAGGAACCTCCATACTCTTTTCCATACTGTGTGTACCAATTTACATTGCCATCAACAGTGCACAAGAGTTCCCTTTTCTCTACATCCTTGCCAAGATGTGTTGTCTTTTTGATGATAGCCATTCTGATGGGTGTGAGGTGGTATCTCAGTGTGGATTTGATATGCATCTCCCTGATGATTAGTAATGTTGAACATCTTTTATTGTGCCTGTTGTTCATCTGCGTATCTTCTTCAGAAATACGTCTATTCAGGCCTTCTGTCCATTTTTTTTTTTTTTTTTTTTTTTTTTTTTTTTTTGCGGTATGTAGGTCTCTCACTGTTGTGGCCTCTCCCTTTGCAGGGCACAGGCTCCGGACGCGCAGGCTCAGTAGCCATGGTTCACGGACCCAGCCGGTCCGCGGCATGTGGGATCTTCCCAGACTGGGGCATGAACCCGTGTCCCCTGCATCGGCAGGCGGACTCTCAACCACTGCGCCACCAGGGAAGCCCCGCCCATTTTTTAATCAGGTTGTTTGTTTTTCGATGTTGAATTGTATGAGTTCTTGGTATATTTTGCATATTAACCCCTTACTGGATATATCATTTGCAAATATCTTCTTCCATTCAAAAGCCTGCTTTTTCATTTTGTTGATCACTTCCTTTGCTGTGCAAAAGCTTTTTAGTTTGATGTAGTTCCACTTGTTTATTTTTGCTTTTGTTTCTCTTGCCTGAGACATAACCAAAAAAAAAAAAAGTTGCTAAGATTGATGTTAAAGAGCATACTGCCTATATTTCCTTCTAGAAGTTTTATGATTTCATAACTTATTTTAAGTCTTTAATCCATTTGGAGATTATTTTTGTATATGGTGTGAGAAAGTAATCTAGTTCAATTCTTTTCCATGTAGCTGTCCAGTTTTGCCAATACCATTTATTGAAGAGGCTGTCTTTTCCCCATTGTACATTCTTGCCTCCTTTGTCTTAATTGACCAGATAAGTGTGGGTTTATTTCTGGGCTCTCTATTCTGTTCCACTGATATACATATCTTTTTTTGTGCCAGTACCATACTGTTTCAATGACTGTAATTTTGTAGTATAGTTTGAAATCAGGGAGCATAATACCTTCAGCTTTGTTGTTCTTTCTCAAGATTGCTTTGGCTATTTGGGGCCATTTATGTTTCCATAAAATTTTAGAGTGATTTGTTCTAGTTATGGGGAAAATGTCAATGGTATTTTGATAGGGATTGCATTGAATCTTTAGATTGCCTTGGGTAGTATGGTGAATTGATGACTAGCTTTAGTGTTGTGTTTGGATTCCTTCCCCTTTTTTTGTGTTTATATCTTTATAAGTTTTTTTATTTGTGGTTACCATGATTTTAATATGTAACAACATATGTATTTATATATACGTGTGTGTGTATATATATATACACACACAGATATACTTGATTATTTTAAGTTGATGATCTCTTATGTTCTAATGCATTCTAACAACCCTGCATATTTACTCCCAACTCCACATTAAATGTTGTACAACTTTTTGTTTTGTGTATTCCTTAACTACTTATTGTGTATATCAATGATTTTTCTCCTTCTGTCTTTTAACCCTCCTACTAGCTTTATAGTCCCTTTAATATTTCTTGTAAAGTCAATTTAGTGGTATTGAACTCTTAGCTTTTGCTTTCCTGTAAAACTCTTTATCTCTCCTTTAAATCTAAATGATAGTCTTGCCAGCTAGAATATTCTTGGCTGTAGATTTTTTCCTTTCACCACTTTCAATATATTGTGCCACTCCATTCTAGTCTGCAGTGTTTCTGCCGATGGTCTTATGGAGGTCGCCTTATACATAACTAGTTGCTTTTCTCTTGCTTCTTTTCAAATTCCCTCTTTATCTTTAATTTTTGCCATTTAATTATAACATGTCTTGGTGCAGATCTCTTTGGGTTTATCTTGTTTGGGATTCTCTGTGCTTCATGGACCTGAACATCAATTTCCTTTTCCAAGCTGGGAAGCTTTCAGATATTATTTCTTCAAATAAGTCTCCTGCCTCTCTCTCTCTCTCTCTCTCTCTCTCTCTCCTACTTCTGGAACCCCTACAGTGAGAATGTCAGGACACTTGATGTTATCCAAAAGGTTTCTTAATCTGCCCTCATTCTTTAAAATTTTTTTTTCTTTTTTCTCTTCAGTTTGGGTGGCTTCCAATACTCTTTATTCCTGTTCACTGATCTGTTCCTTGTATCATCTAATCTACTATTAATTTCTTCTAGTTTTTTTTTTTCAGTTATTGTATTCTTTAGCTGTGTATGGTTTCTTTATATTTTCTAACTCTTTGTTAAAATTCTCACTGTATTAATCCATTCTTCTCCTGAGATCGCTGAGCATTTTTTTAATTACCTTGAACTCTTTACTTTGTAGATTGCTTATCTCCACTTCACTTAGTTCTTCTTCTGGGATTTTTGTCTTGTTCCTTCATTTGGACCATACTGCTCTATCTTCTCATTTTGCCTAATTCTCTGTCTCTATTTCTATGCATTGGGTAGTTGATTATGTTTCTGACCTTGGAGAAGTTGTCTTATGCAGCAGACATCCTATGGGCCCTACCAGCACACTCCTCTCTGGTCACCAGAACTATATGCTCTAAGGGTGCCCTCTTATGGGTTGTGTGGGCCCTTCTGTTGTGGTGTGGCTGTCTATTGTGGGCACACTGACAGGCAGGGCTGGTTCCTGGTCTTGTTGGCTGTCAGGCCCTGCCTCATATGGTGGCTGCCACCTTACTGGTTGGCAGGGCTTGATCCTGGCATGGCTGGCTGTGGGGCCAAGGGGATCTGGGGCTGATGTAGGCTTGCAGGTGGGCGGGGATTTGGGTCTGGACTTGGCTGGCTGTGGGGCTCAGAGAGGCCCAGGGCTAGTCCTGGCCTGCTGATGGGTGGGACCTGGTAATGGGTAGCTGGTTGCACAGCTAGGGGGAGCTGCTCTTAGACAGTTTGTATATTTATGCATTTGATTTCAGGGAACTGGGGGCCTTTTGTATATTAATGTATGTATATACATATATATATATAACATAAACACAAAAAATATAATTTTGTATATACATATATATAAATGTATATACATATATATTTAGATGTATATTTTTGTATATACAAATATTTACACATATGTACATTTATCTATGTATTATATTTCACAAATAATATCTCCTTGGCCAAATGAGAATAAAAAACTTAACATTTTTCTTGAGTTTCAAATTCCATTAACTGATCACAAATAATGAATTATATTAGTTGAAGATACATACATGATTTCTATATTGGCAATACGATGATCCAAATATCTTCCCTGACACATAACTTTAGAAGCCTTGTACTAAGATGATGGTGCCACAAGATAGAAGGAACTGGTATCTGTAAGCCATCAGGTAAAGAAGAGCCCCCAAACTGACCCACATTGGATTTGACATGAGCAATCAATAAACATTTGTTGTACTAAGTCAATGAGATTTCAAGGTATGTTACCACAGAAAAGTCTAGCCTCATCCAACTAAAAAAAAATGGATAGGGCTCTGGATAAGCAAAAAGAAAGCATACACCCTGAAAATTCTCAACCACAGGACTGTCCTCATAAGGGCTTAGGAATCAAATTTATGTTATCAGCATTCAGAGAACAATGCTGAGAAATTACCACAGAGTGGTCCCTAGCTGATAGAACTTCATGGGTATATCATCAAAAAAGGACTAACAAGGTAAATACTGAAAAAACACCCCAAACATGTGCCCTCAAGTCAAAATTATACAACTACAATATATAAGGAAACAAGCCACTATGAAAAAAAGGTCATCTGATAAAAGAGCAAATTACATTCCCAATGCCTTCAGATACTAGAATTATAAAACCTAGAACATAACATAAATGTTTTGTATTTTTGAAAGAATAAAAGATTGAATCTAAAAATTCAGAAAATAATATAGTCTGAAACAAGCAGACAAATTTTAAAGTGAAACAAATATAAAAAATGAAATAAAAATGCTATGAATATGGAGAAATAGCAAGTTATACACCTGAAAGATTACTCATAAAAAGAAAAATAGGTGTAAATTTGAGTACATTCAAAATAGAAATGTCTGTTCATCAAAAGATACAATTAAAAATGAAAAGACACCTCAGAATGGGAGAAAATACTTGAAAAGCATTTTTAAATGGCATAAGATTAGAGTCTATCATATATAAAGAATATTACTAAATCAATAAAAGACCAACAACCCACGAGAGGAATGGACAAAATATGTAAACAAATAGTTAAAGAAAAAAAATGACAAATAAACATAGGGAAAAATGTTCAACCTTAGAGAAATGTAAGTTAAAATCACAGTAAAATACCATTCATATTAAGAATTAAGGAATTTAAGAAATCTGACAATACCTAGAACAATAAGAATTTTTATGCAATTCTTTTTGGGAGTGTAAGTTGATATAACTACACTGGAAAGCAAGTTAGCAATATTTTATAAAGTTAAAAATGCACAAATTCTATGGATCAATAAATCCACTTCTTGGTAACTTCTCTAAGAATCTCTAGCACATATGTAAAATATTCAGACCAGCATTTGCACTAAGTCCTTACAAAAATATTTAGAGCAGCATTTTTTTTAAACAATTCATTCCAAGAAGAATAAATGAATAAATTGTGACATCATATCTACATAATAAATACAGCAGTGAAAACTATTTCACTAGACCTACACAATGGACCTCAGAAACAAAATTCTGGCTGAAAATTGTACATTCAAGAATATTACTTACATTAATGATCATATTTAAATCAGAATCAGGAGACATAGAGAATTTAACAAAATGAATTGTTAACAGCAACAACCTTATCTCTAGTTAATGAAGTTATTAAAAAGCAAAAAGGGACTGTTGGAATCACAGAGTAGTAAGTGTAGGAAGTAGCTACGTTCCCTAGGGCTGTGGGAACAAAACTGAAACTCAGACCTTGGAGAAGAGGGCCTAATTAATTGATACTATTGTTTGCAAATCAAGAAGGACCCCATGAAGCTGGGATCCAAACCCTTACGGTGAGGGGCATCTATGGCTGGTGCCTAGCCTTTGAGGCGGCAGCAACAAGGCTGTTTCTGGGAGTGTCAAAACTGCAAACTGGATTCAGCCGCTGCCTATGGAAGGAATTGCTGCTGTGGCATGAAAAGCAGTTGTCAATCTAAGGGTCACAGGAACAGGGAGCAAACAAGAAGCAAATCCCTATTTTCTCCAACCTTCCAGTCTCCTTCTAGTACCTCTATCGGCACAGCCCAACAGGGAACCAGCTGGTGAAGCAGGAATGTGGTCTGCACAGTCCCTGTCCCAGCATCATACAGCAGAGTGTTAAAAGGATGGGCATGAAGCTGAGAGACAATCGTTGAAAAACTGATACACTATTTAATGTTTAAAACCTGCCAAACAATATTTATATGTAATATATATGTAGTAAATGTATAAAGAAATGCATGGGAACAGAATACACAAAATTCAAAATAGAGACTACCTCTGATGGATATAGAGAGAAATGGGATCTGAAAGGGGTATACAGAGTTCTTCTGTTCTTTTCAAGTTTTATTTTCAGGCTGGATGGTGCATTTCTAAGTATTGATTACCTTATTCTTTAGGCATATTGGATGTCTGAAATATTTCATTAAAAAACCAACCTTTTGTGGAAAGGAAGAAAATGAGAGAAGTATACACACTTAAATCCAAAGTACTGTGAGGCCACCATCTTGTCTCACCGTTAGTGTTTTGTTTACATGGTAAACTCAAGATAAAAGTTCCTACATTTTGATAACCACTGGAACACAGATGCAGATTTAAGTGAGTGTTTTGACCTGGTACTAAATGGCAGGTTTTCAAATCTCCTCTATAACGACACTTGCTCCTGGGAAGAAGGGCAAATTGTCCATGAAGTCCCCATCTGCTTGTCTGAGGAACATCTGTTGTGATGTGGACTCTCCTAGTTTAGGTGGCAGTAATGTACCTAGTAGTGAAAGTATCCCTCCTTAGTAATAACATCTACTGGCAAGAGAAACCTTTGAAAAGACATTTGTTTCACGTTTTTTAAAAATGGAACTTTAAAACACAAATTTAATTTTTTTATTCAATGTTTGTAACTTTTATCTGACATTATACAGATTTATTTTGACAACCTATTTAGTTGTTGACAAGTCTATTTTGCTTTCTTGTTAGTGTATTTTAAAGATTTATGCTGAACATATTTTGTATAAATCTCATAATGATACAAAAACAAACATGAGGAAAACTGAATGCATCTTCAAAATATGTTTACTTTCATAAGGCTGCTTGGAACATGAGCACTAATAAAATTTTTTTAAATGCTTTTATTGGAAATCAATTCAGACTTGTGGAACAAAAATTGCTTGAGCAACTGTATTCAATATATTCCACTTACTGACCAAGCCATGGGAGAGAGATACCTCCCAATATCCATCAGTTACCAAAAAAGGGTACTTCCCAAATATCTCAGTTCCACCCACTTCTCTCCATTCCCACTACCAATAACTTAATAAAATCTCTCCATCTTCTCTGTCTTTGACTACCACCCCAGCCTCACCACCGACAGTGTCTGATACATAATGGATTCTTTAAAATACGAGTTTGAATAAATGAATGAATAAATTCTGAATGTCTCATATTGTTAATGTCAAAAGTGTTGAGGTACAGGACCAAGACGGAAAAGTAGGTAGAGGTGCATGGGAAAAGCAGGAAAGGAGTATGAGGTATATGAAATGGTGATGGGAATGTTCTCATGTTATATTATTTTTAGAAAGTCTTCTATATTTTCATAGTGTAGAAATAAGGGTTTTTTTTTAATATACCCCAAAATTAAGTTTTCAAAAAGTATTTTCAAATTGTAAAAGTGGCTGAGATATCCCAAATCCTAAGTGGAACTTTGTAGGTAAGTAGTAAAAAATATAAATACGCTTTTCAATTTACCTAATCAAGTTACCAAACCAAAGCTCTTATGGGAAATTTTTTCTGACATTTTATTCCTATTTATTTTATTTATTCATTTTTGGCTTCTGTTTATGTAATATCATGTCAGTCAAAGAGCAGATATTTAATAAATGTTGCAATTCAAATGTCATTTGCTAACATTTACTCAAGATACTGATCAGATGTTTTTGTTCAAAAAAATCTTTATCACCTTTCACCAGCCAGCCTTCCTTCAACTAAAGAGCATTTGATTCAGCAATCTTGCTTGTATTCTAAGTATTTAGTGGAATACAATGATTTAAGAACTTGATAATTGATATAAGTAATGATTGTTCATCACCAGCAAATCTGCATTATGAAAACTTTTCTTGGTGACATTGGATAGTGGTTTTACATTTATTACTTCATCTCTAATCAAGACTAGAGACCACCTAATCATCATAAAACTTAGACTGAGGTTAACACTTATTCAATATTTTTTCTTAAAATTATTTAACTAACTGAGGTACTAAGGTACCTTAACTAAGGTACACCTACGGATTTTTGTTAGATTAACACAGTATTTTGTCACACAACCCAATTACTGATTACATATTATCGATTTTCTAAACAGTTCCAGGACAGTTTTTTAGACTTGTAGAATACACTTAGCAAAAATGTATTGTCATTCTTCATTAGACTCTCCTATATCTTGAAAGTACTACTGCTAGTGGATCTTTCAACAATGGAAGGAGACAACAATAAAATCACAATCTATGATACGAAATTATTACTGGGTCCACTGTAGACACTCACTTGAATCCTAGATCTGCCACTCAGTAGCTATGAAAACCTGAATAAAGCACTTAACTTGGCTTTTCTCCATGAGAATAACAACATCTGGTCTACTTATCTTAGAAGTACAGATAAGATGATTTATATGAAATCTGAGCAAAATGTAATGCACTGTTTGAGTTTAATTAACGTTTGGTATCTTATGTAAAGATTTTTTTTTAAAGGATTAAATCAACAAAGTAGAAAGGTACTTTGTACTGGACATCATCAGTAGTTCCAAAATGGATCTCCCCGGTTCCTAGCCCAATACTCGGCATACGTTCAATGAATATCTGTGTAACTAATTAGTTAATTAACTGAACAGAAGAATTTAAAGTGATTATATATTAGTAACAATGAAAAATCTAAGACTGCAACAACACTGGGAGAGAAGAGGGCACCTTGTGGAGTATGCTTAGATTCCAGGAAACCCTTCTTTAACTATATCAATGACTATAGAATAGCAAAGCATGGAAAACGTGAAAGCACTCATAATGAGATGTACTATGTGCTACTACTACTCCTCACTATGGGTGAGGAGTTCAGGACTGAAGCATTCCAGGTTCTTTAACAAGAGCAGAACCACCTATAAGACAGTGTAGTTGGCATTCAGGCTGACTGCTTGACTCACTGTCAGCCCCTCTTCTCACAGGGGTGGGTCTCTAATGCATCTATTATGAGACCACGTGTATAGCTTCAGATAATTGACCAGGGATGATCACCAGACCCCAAGCTAACCAATCAAATTCTCTCTCCCAGGAATTTGTAGTTTTTACTAACAGTCATAGAAACTAGGTGTCAATGGAGCAAGACCATATTAATACCAGTGTAGTAAAGGGAAGATCCACAAATGCTGCTTCAGAGATCCCCAGTTCCTCCCTGGTTATTCAAATCTTCTTAGGCCACTGTAAGATAAGTCAGCACCCACCTAATAAATTGCCCTTTATGCTTAAGCTAAGAGAGTTTCCAAAAGAAAGATTCTTTAAGTACAGTACGTAAGATATTCTCTGTTATATGATGCAACCTGCTACCTACACTGAGCCAAGTTCATTTGGTGACCCTGGGGAGAACCACAACTCCATGCAGAAGGGGTCCTCGAGGTACGATTTTTGTTTGGACTACTGATAAAACACTGAAGAGACAGAGGAATTAAAACCTAGGAGGGAAATAATATGCTTCAATGTCATTACATAGAATTTAAAATTTTTTATTTTTAAGGGAAATTTCTCATTTTTAATGAAGAAAGTAGGCTTACATTTAAAAAGGGGGAAATGTAAATAAGGATTTAACAATGCATTTCTTTAACTCAGGACATTCAGTCCATAAATATTTCTTGGACGTTTAATGTGTGGTCAAGGCAGTAGGCTATTGAAACTTCAAATTTCCTCCCATTTTATAAAGTTATAAAAATTTTTTCTCTCATGAGACTTTTAAACATAGAGGATAATCTAAACCCAAAAGTATTCTAATTAGTAGTTCAGAAGAATGACAATCCCTTGTTTTAATTATTTAAAGACCTTATAATCATGAAATCATACACTGAAAACCACAGACACACACACACAGCAGGCAAGCCATGTTTATTCATCACCAAATGATTTATATGGATTAATCCCGTAACAGAAGTGAGGAAATTGAAAATCTTAGCTAAATTTAAGCACAATCCTCCAGAGGTATGCACTGCTAGAGGCAGAAATAACGTTTTTCAACAGTTTCTGAAAACAGGGTTAGTAGCTAATACCATTAATATTATAAAGCAGCCCTCTGAGACTCAGCATAGACAAATCATTGATTTTTACATTTAACTTTCTTGGGACTTCTGTTGTCACTTCAAGGTGTCTTCATGTAATCCACTCATACCAGAGAATGTTTTCAAGGATATTGTAAATAATTAACCTTCTCACAGTGGAGTTCAAGTGTCTCTCTGTGATAAAGCACTTGAACACCTCAAAAGCATAATTACAGGCATACCCTTGAGAGTTGGGATATATCGAGTTTTCAAAATGAGGGTGGATATTAAAACTGATATAACAGCAATTAGTTATCATGAATTTTCTCCATTACCCAGCCTTTTGGATTGTGTCAGTGAAATATAATTCTCCTTAAAGGAGTTCACACAATTTCTGATGGCCACTCTCGATCCTCAATCTTGAATTTATTATAGTATTTCAAAGGCAAAGCCATCAAAATTGATTTGGTTTCCCTTTTTCTTTTCTCCCACTGTTGAATCAGTTATATGTTAACATAAAGTCACATCTAAGTAAACTTTCTTGTAGATAAATTATTTTGGGAGAGGAAATAATGCATCAATTAATAATAAAAAGAATCCTTGCAGAAAAAGGAATCATTTAACTAGGTGACTTATAAATGTATGTAGGTTTAACAAGTCTTAAAAATAATGGTTTTAAATGTATGAAATAAACAATTTTGAGAATTATGCCAAATACCAAACAGGTCCATAAAGATGCCCTTTATTAAAAAAACGATTCAGACTTTGATCTAACATGTACTTTCACCACCAATATCTTAATAGATGTAACTTTTATATACATATTAAATACATGTGCATATTTATAACAAAAATAAACAACAAATAAAATAAATATTTTTATATTCTTCTTATCAACAAATAAATTCATCTAGTCATCAGAATATTTTTAAATCCTACATGGTCTAGGCCTCTACTATCACTTCAACCTCATCTACCTTGTGACACCAATTATCTCTGTTCAGCTCCTTTTTCCCAATTCTGGCTTCCTTGTTGTGCTCCAGAGACTTTGCTCATTCTTTCCCCTCTTCTTGGTATGTTTTTAACCAACAGAGTCACATAGCTTATTCTCTTACTTCCTTTAAATCCCTGTTTCAAGTTCATCATTTTCTCTAAAAATACCATTTTACACATGCACGCCCATGCACACACTTCTCTAGTCTATTTTCTGTATCCCACCTTTGTTGCTTGTTTTTATAGCACATCATTCCCCTGATATGTTTGTATCTCTATTTTATCTCTTCTACCCAAAGGAAGAATATTTGATTAGGGAGAAATTTTATTTTATTAATTGTTGTATTCCCAATACTGATGTAGTGCCTGGCACTCAGCAGCTGTTAAATAATAATTTTTGGATAAATAAATGAATAAATGACCGAAATCAATTTTTTAAATCAAACACAAATATTGTTTTTCATGCTTGGTGCTTTAGCATTAAAATTGATTGTTTTGTCATAAAACTTCAACCCACCTATAACTATCTCTTTTCTACAATAGTTTTTATTCTTATAACTTTAATAAGGTAATAAATAAATACGAAATTCTGGAAAACACCACACCCATAGTAAACTAATTTAAATATCAATGCATTGGCGAAAACAACAAGAAAACAAATTGAAAACTATTTCATAGACTATAGTTGCTTCCCCCAGCGACCACTCCCCTCCAAAACCGTAACAGAGAAGAAGGAAAAAAGGAAAGAGGAAGGAAGGAAGGGAGGGAGGGAAAGAGGAAGGAAAGAAAACTACATGAACTTTTTAAACTAGGCATGTCACATTAAGGTTAACATTTTTTTGATCCCTTGTTGTATCTATTGTCTCTAGTTTGCATCATTTAATCTTAGATTCTTTATGTAGAAGCACTCAAAAGGCAATTCACTGAATATGTAGTCTTTCAGTATGTGATCATTATAAATAAAGGCAGTAATGACTAGTTATAGGAAATCCAACCACTTTGCAATGACTGAACACAATAATAAATTCCTCCCCTGGAATGCAATCTTGCATAAAAAATATTACTCTTCAACATGCACAAAATATAGTTTAATTTCTAATAGTTCTCTTAGTCATTTGATTTTTACTCATATGTTCCAATACTCCCAATGGAGAGCACGTCACTCCCATGTGTGACAAAATGAAATCTAACTGAGACCCATTCTCTAAATCACATTCTTTGCAAACTGTACTTTCCTAATAGTCTGTTGAATAACAAAACTTTAGCACCTGATGTTACATTATATGACAAAGCTTTAGGACCTTAGTTTATCTTCCAAGGGACATCTGAGACTCTGTAATGGTAGGTACAATAGGAAGGGACTGATGCAAGATGGTATAACCAAAACTGATAATCAAAAAATAGACATACTATGTGGTATCTAGATAGCCAATAAGGCAACAGTGGTATTACAGGAAAACATTATGTGTGTTTGGACCCAAATCACTAAATATCCCAATATGGTTTATTATTTCCAGAAAATAAGGCACATGATTTAATAGAGTGGCAAGTGGACAATTGTCAGTTGTGATAAGGACTATGAAGAAGAAAGAAAAAACAAGTTGCTGAGAAAATAAGTAAAGTGAAAATAGGAGTTGAGGACCTATTTCAGATAGAGTGGTCAGGGATAGCCTCTCTGAAAAGGTAACATGTAGCACGAGACCAGAAGGATTAAATGGAGTCAGTTATGAGATGCAGGGGAAAGAGTGGTCCATGCAGAGAAAAATATGGGCAAAATCCCCAAGCCTGGGAAGAACTTGGCATATCTAAAAAGTAAAAGCAGCCCAGAATATAAGGAACACAGTGAGCAAGAGGGAGAGAGGGCAAGCCAGCTAGATATTTGTCATACAGTGTTATTCTGAATTCAACAGAACACCATGAGCTGTTATAAGCAGCAGAAGGCCATAAACAGATTTATAGTTTTAATAGTGTCACTCTGGCTGCTGTATGGAGAACAGATTGAAGAGGACCAAGAGTAGGTGAAGGGAGGCTTCTGCATTAGTCCCATGGAGAGGAGGTGTTGGTCTGGATGAACGGATGTTACCAAAGATTAAGAAAGATGGCTACTACATTGGAGATACATCTGGAAGGAAGAATTGATAGGCTGAATTGGTAGACTGGATGTGTGGTATGAGAGAGAGAGAGAGAAAAATCAAGGATGGCACTCATATTTTTTTAAAGTAAGGACTTCAGCCACTTTGACAAGCCAGAAGAACCTAGAAAGGTAAAAGAAAATTTCTTCCTCCCACACAGCTGGTGAAAAGAATGGGGTGCTACTTTACTGCCGGGACACTACACTGCCCCAAAGCTGCTGCACTTAAGAGATCCTGGGACCATGACAAAAGGTGGCAGAAGCTGTGTGGCTGACAAGGTCTTGGTGCTCCGGCCTAGTGTCAGGCATGAGCCTCTGAGGTGGGACAGCCAACTTCAGGGCATTGGACCACCAGAGACCTCCCAGCCCCATGTAATACCAACCAATAAGAGATCTCCCAGAGATCTCCATCTCAACGCTAAGACCCAGCTCCACCCAATGGCCAGCAAGCTCCAGTGCTGGATGCCCCATGCCAAGCAAGACAGGAACACAACCCCAGCCATTAGCAGAGAGGCTGATAAAAATCACACTAAGTTCACAGAAACTCCAAAACACACCACTGGACACGGCCCTGCCCACCAGAAAGACAAGATCCAGCCACACCCACCAGAAAACAGGCACCACTCCACTCCACCAGGAAGTCTACACAAGCCATTGAGTTTACAACCTCACCCACTGGAGGCAGACACCAAAAACAATGGGAACAATGAAACTGCAGCCTGCAAAAAGGAGACCCCAAACACATGTAAGTTAAACAAAATGAGAAGACAGAGAAATATGCAGCAGATGAAGGAGCAAGGTAAAAACCCACCAAAACAAACAAATGAAGAGGAAATAGGTGGTCTACCTGAAAAAGAATTCAGAGGAATGATAGTAAAGATGATGCAAAATCTTGGAAACAGAATGGAGAAAATACAAGAAACGTTTAACAAGGACCAAGACGAATTTAAGAGCAAACAAACAATGATGAACAACACAATAAATGAAATTAAAAATTCTCTAGAAGGAATCAATAGCAGAATAACTGAGGCAGAAGAACGGGTAAGTGACCTGGAAGATAAAATAGTGGAAATAACTACCGCAGAGCAGAATAAAGAAAAAAGAATGAAAAGAATTGAGGACAGTCTCAGAGACCACTGGGACAACATTAAATGCACCAACATTCAAATTATAGGGGTCCCAGAAGAAGAAGAGAAAAAGAAAGGGTCTAAAAAAATATTTGGAGAGATTATAGTTGAAAACTTCCCTAACATGGGAAAGGAAATAGTCAATCAAGCCCAAGAAGCTCAGAGACTCCAATATATATATAGAAATATATATGGGTATATATTTGGAAATATTTGGGGGAATATTATGAGGAAATTTGGGAAATAATATGGGGAAATATTTGGAAATATATATATATACCATATACCCTGAGAAAACCATCATTCAAAAAGTGTCATGTACCACAATGTTCATTGCAGCACTATTTACAATAGCTAGGACATGGAAGCAACCTAAGTGTCCATCGACAGATGAATGGATAAAGAAGATATGGCACATATATACAATGGAATATTATTCAGCCATAAAAAGAAATGAAATTGAGTTATTTGTAGTGAGGTGGATGTCTGTCATACAGAGTGAAGTAAGTCAGAAAGAGAAAAACAAATATCATATGCTAACACATATATATGGACTCTAAAAAAAAAAAAAATTGGTTCTGAAGAACCTAAGGGCAGGACAGGAATAAAGATGCAGACGTAGAGAATGGACTTCAGGACATGGGGAGGGGGAAGTGTAAGCTGGGACGAAGTGAGACAGTAGCACTGAAATATATACACCACCAAATATAAAATAGATAGCTAGTGGGAAGCAGCTGCATCACACAGGGAGATCAGCTCGGTGCTTTTTAACCGCCTAGAGGTGTGGGATAGGGAAGGTGGGAGGGATACGCAAGAGGGAGGGTATATGGGGATACATGTATATATATATAACTGATTCACTTTGTTATACAGGAGAAGCTAACACAACATTGTAAAGCAATTACACTCCAATAAAGATGCTAAAAAAAAAAAAAAGGATGGCACTTACATTTCAGCCTTGGGCAACTGAGAGGATGATGGGAGTACCTTATTAAAAGGAGAAAAACTGTTAAGATGGGGAGTGTGTAAAAAGATAAGAATATACTTAGTGGGAAAAAATAATCAAGTCTTCAAAAGATGTTATGTTTGAGAATTGGTGAAAGCTCCAAGCATGGCTGCTGGTAGATAGTGTGATAGGACGATCAGTAGCTCAGAGAAGAGGCTAGGGCTGGGAGTCAAAATCTGTTTGATCCTATCTTCGCACACACATTGGACACATCTGCAAAAGGGTAGGGAGGCTATGTATTAGCACTTGCGGGTGACATATTTTGCAAGTGAAGTGATATGCTGGTAATTCCAGCCACTTCCTCTGTCTCTCTCTATTCAGTAGAACTAAAGCAGTAAATGTGAAGCCCATCTGATATGGCAAAGACCTGAAGCTGTACCAATCTCTCTTTCTCTCTCTCTCCCCCAATTTCCCTCTAGCCCACCTCCATCTGTTTCATTTCTTTCTATATACAGTTCAGAATTAAAATCTGAAAATTGGTTTTTGGGGAATTTTCAAGTGAGTGGGCTTTACCCACCTATAGCTTTTCTGATACGAAGCTATGAAACCTAACTTGTTTTAGGAAAACCATGGCCACAGGTCAGCTTACTATAGAGTTCTCTATGCTGTGGTTGAAGACCCAAGCCCAGCCAACAATAATGTGGTACTTTCTACCTATATGACATTTTTTGTTGTGATGTACCCTTCTAGGGAAGGGTGAGTGTGGTCTAGGGTAAATTTTAGATACCTAAATGCCACAATGTCATCATTATTTCTGAGAAAGCTCAATTTCTTCATTTAGTCTCAGATTGTACCTGTCAGATGGCTGCCTCCTTTGCTAATTGACTTGGAGAATTTAATAAATAAGACACTCACTATATATAATCTATGTCCTTTTAGACTGTACTCGTAGTGAATATGAATACTCTGCTGATTCCATTTAACTTGTTACAGATCCGGGCACCTGCTTCTGGGCTGCAGCACATCTCAGCTGTGGAGTTTTTTAAATGCTTTGGCAACTGAAGTGCATCTTCACTATTGAATGGCATCCCTCATCTATAAAACCATTTACAAACTTTACTGATCAAGCTGTACATTTCTGAGTTGGAATTTAATCTACAGAGCCTTCTGCAAAACGAGCTGAATCCTTTACTAACCATGGGCAATGGTAGAATTTATTTGGTTTGCAGTAATTTGTATTATTTGCTTATTATACCCCTTGGTTCCTGCTGCAGACCGCTGTGCAGTGTTACTGGAACTGGGAAATCACTCTCCACATCATCCTACTCCCAAGGTGAGAGCATTTTGGTTGTGGATGAAATGTCTTCTTAATGTGAGAATCTCACCATTCACGCATGCACATATCCTCTCTCTGTGCCCACATGATGCCACACAGTGAGTCCTGCCTGGACCTCTTCATAAACTTCTATGAAGTTATGATGTTCCAAAACATTAAACCAAAAGCAACGTTACTCCATTTGGCCACAGACGCTATATGACTCCCTTCAGCCTTACACAACAAACACTGTTTGAGCTCCCTGTAAACCCCTAATTCAATTAAAATTGTTCCTGTGATACATCCCACCACTCTTACTCTGGAAACAGAGCAGTAGATTAAACAGTATGATGATGTAGAATTATTTTAATCAACCCTAGATATCATTTTATGATTTCTCCTCCAAAAAATGGTTTTATTCCAACTACAATATAGTAAATTGATGACTCAAAACTCCATAAATAAAGATATTCAAACACAAATTTTTATTCCTGGTTAGCAAACCTAGATAGACTGCACAGATAATTATAATGTAGTCAGAGCACTGTTTTAAGAAATAAACTGCTCCTCCATAATACTCTAACAATTACATTGTTTCATAGGAAGAAAGAGTAAACACTTGTAGAAAATGATTGTATTCACATCCATTTGTACCTGAACCAACATCTAGACTTGCCAGGTAAGATCAATATACTTGCTTCACGTTTGCATCACAGAATAGCAAGAGGGCTTTTGACTGGGTAAGATAATACCTAGAGTTTAATCCTGGTATATCAGAAGATAAAGCACTCAATTGTCCAAGAGATTACAAAATTTATGTTTTAGTACCGTGTAGACATTAACCATATAGACGTTAGGCCAGATAAGAGAATATGTACAATCTTGAGAACAAAAATATAAAACTGAGTCACTCATTTGTTTGTTGAAGATTTTTTTCAAGAAAGCACATAAAAATGACTAAGGTTGCCTACAGTATGCAGACAAAAAGATATATAGCCCAGGAATAAAGTCAGGAAATATGTTCTATATTAACAGATTCACTCCTCAATCCATAAATTGTATGCAAGATAGTTTAAATAATTCCTTCATGACAGAATTTGTTAAAAATAAAATACATATAAATCTTCACCTTTTTTTCTTAAAACAAATCTCCACATTTGTTCAGGGGAGATCAGTACCAGCAATAATTGCCCCATTGATGGCTCTTTCAACATGTTCTGAGTTTGTCTACTGGGAAATAAATGTTCTAGAAATCAAGTTAAGTTATAAGAACTATAGAATATCACACTTGGATTCTTTAATATTTTGAAGTCTGCAGCATCTAACAGACTATAGGCAAATCTATTTCAAAAAATAGCTTTTGAAGGTTTTGCTAAATATATCTTTCCTTTTGCCCCAATTCCACTTCCATCCTGGGCAGATTTCTCTGTGTTAAAAGGACTCCCTATTGATTTTGAAAGCTGCTTCTTGGGGAGTCTTGCTAGGAGTATTCCAAGAATCTAGTAGATGTCAAGAAGAGAGTTTTAATTTCAAGACTATGATTCAAACTATTTATATTTAATCCTTTCTATCAAATACATTGTGGGGAATGAGATATTTCAGAAAAATTAATTTAATTTAAATTTAAAAATTAAATTAAATTAAAATTTAAAAATTAAATTAATTTAAAAATTAATTTAAATAATATTAGAAAAGATGTAGCAGTGTCTTTTATTATTTAGTTGTTTTCTAGGTAATTTGTACAATGTATACCCTAGTGGAGACATGCTCACAAAATCTCCTACCCTACTGTTAGATTTTTTCCAAATACAATGGGGCAGGAGACAGCTCAAATGGAACTGGGCAAGCAAAGAAGTAAAAGCTGAAGCAAAACTATTCCAAGATATATGAACTTACAATTGAGCTCTTGCTGGGGAGTAACTTGCTCGTTTGCCTTGAAGTAATACAACTCTTCGTGAAATATAATTAACATGCCTGTCTCTGGTACATGTAAGGGTCATACATGAAGCAAGCTAGATTTCACATGAAATTACATGTACATGAAATTACTCTAGATTTCACCTAGAAATGATCCCTAGATTTGGTAGGGTAAGCACTCACCCATAATTCCTTGGGGACTACCAAAGATGATACATTGCACTGAATTCAGGGCCTGCTCCTTGATTTCTATCCTATCTACAAACAAGAAAGAAGAAAAGGAGAGTAGCCTATGACAGTGCATGGATTATTCAGGCAAACTTATGCTGCTAAGGTTGTAACAAGTTATTATTTATTAATTCAGATTGGAAGAGGGTTAAAAAGTGGAGCCCTGTGTGAGAAGAAATACAATGCTTTCTTAGGATGCTTTTGTGTAAGAAGGTTACCCCGCCACCAAAAAAAAAAAAAAATGCAGATCTGCTGCTTTCTTTGAAGACAATGTCTTGCAATGGGAGACCTTGCAATAGCAATGGGATTAGCAAAGGAACTTACACATCCATGCTGGCAAATAACTAAAACTCTTGTGCTATAATGTACTAATAGTCATGTCAGCATTAGGTGAAGTCCTAATCTTAATGTCAACTGAGCCCCACAGCATGGCTCAGAAGGAGTGTTCAGAATGAGAATGCAACAGACCATCTGTTTGAAAACACCTGGCAAAGGTGAGGAAAGCAAGGGCAGACACTGTTTAAATAATTCACAGAGTAGAGAAAAAGATAAATATCAATATATTCAAGATACATCTGTGATAATCAAGCCAAAGTAAACTCTAAACTCTAATCCCCAGCCTTTACATATTTCATGGGAGACTGGAAGGGGGCCTGTAGGAAAGGAAAACAGGGAGGCTGCCCCAAAACAAAATATTGCCTATATAGTCTGAGTTTGAGATCCATGCATATCAAATAGGGCCTCCAAATGCCAACCTGCCTACATCTCCAAGTAATATAAAGCCAACTATCTATTGTCTCTTGGATCCTATTCACTGAGTTAAAGCCAGTAATCTCAAAAGTTTTGTCCTGTGATGCACTGGATAGTGGTTGGATCTGTCCCAGGCTTCTTTCTGATCCTGTTTCCTAACGAAGACAGTCTTGCCAACAGCCCTCTAACAAGGAGATTCGAGCCTTTGAAAATGGGTTACTCAAGTTACTGAGCTGCAGCTGTCTAAGAGAGATAGACACTCCCTCTTAGATAGACACACAGCTTTTCTGACACTCTCTTCAAAAGGATGCCCCAAGCAACCAAAGTGTGTTCTAGAAAGCACCAATTCAACCATCCCAAGAGGAAGATGCCTGGTCCATGACGTTGTCTTTCCCTGGACCCGAGATAAGAGAAAAAAGATAAGGGAAAATTGAAGCCATATCCTTTGTCATCCACTGCACTTTGACCTTTTTAAAAGTATCTAATGATGAGTGCTTGATTCGGTCAAATCATCTAGCACAGTTAAGGAATATTTTTAAAGGCTGTGTCTAACCCTCCGGCTGAGAGTTCATCTACAACACCTCCCCAGATGTTCTCAGCCCTGGTTCCTGCCGGATGTCACCACGACCCTCCAGGAGGACCACCTGGCCCAACCACGTTTAGGTAAGCCCAGAAGGGAGATTTCAATCTTCGCTGGATGAAGGCTCAATGGGCTGCCTCTCTGCCTTTACGACGGACCATGGCTGGATAGATCCTCGTGTGTTCCCGTGCTCGGCCACTTGGGTTGACTTCAGCAATGCTACCTGTCTCCCAAATCCCCTGAGGGCACCCTGCCTCAGACCTCACCACACGCGTCTCCTGCCTCCCGGCCTGGGGATTCCTTCCCACTTCTGGGCCGCAAGTGGGCACCCAGCGCGTGCCCACGCATGTGCACAGGTTCACTCACCTAAGCCTGAGGGTCCAGAAGCTGCAGGAAGATGAGACTGCCCGGGGCGGCTTGCAAGCCGTGATTCTTGCCACGAACCCTGCTGCTGCCGTAGTGGAATCCGGCTTCCCAAGCCGCTGCCGGAAGAGGGCGGGAAAGGCGGCCGGAAGAGGGCGGGAAAGGCCGCCCCAAGATGGCGGACACAAGAGCGCCGGCGTGCTGCGGGCCCTGAGGTGATCGTGAGGAGGGCGTCGGCGAGGCCCCAGAGCCCCTGCCGAGGAGTGTTGCGTGAGCTTGAGTAGGAAGAGGCGGAGGGGGCTTGACAATCGACTGTCGGCTGCTCTCTCACTCGCCTGGGTCCGCCCCGAGGCAGTCAGCCCGCCCGCCCGCCCGCTTGCTCTGCCCGGCCCTGCACCTGCGCTGCCGCCTAAACTTAAAAGAAAAAAAAATAAAAGTTGGATAATACAACCTAGAAGAGCTGGTGAGTGAAGAGCCCATTGTGCAAACAGATCCATGAGAGACAGGAGATGAGAAAGTCTAGAGGATAAGAAGCTGAATTATTTTCTCCTCTTCCGCCACAGTAGACTATTCCAGGGTGCAGTCGTTCCAGTGCCTCCCAGAAGATGTCCTTTTATATCCAGCAACAGTTGAAATTGGCTGTGAACCTGAGATCAGCTGGGTAGCGGACCCACTTGTCCACGCTCTCCCTCCTTCCACGACTTGCCTTCTTGCGCCTCCCTCAGGCCCCCCTGGGATTGCACCCGCGGTAGGGAGAGTGCTAGTAGGTAACTTTTGCCTCAGGCTCTCTTTTCCAGGAAACTTGGTTTAATGCTGGACTGTAATGAGATTTGTATATGTTGAGTTTGAGGCTCCTGTAGGACATCCAAGTGAAAATATCCAGCAAATAAATAGATACAGGAATCTAAAGGGGTATATGGACTGAGGATGAGGCATTTTACAGTGGGAGGTATTGTAGTATGCATGATTTGATTCCTTTGACGCATTATTTTAAATTAAAAATTGACAAATGTGCTATATTTTTCATCGAGTGTCTACTATATGCTAACGTGAATCCTGCAATCAAGGATGTTACAGTATGGAGCCATTCAGAAAGTGTCATGTTGTATGAAGGTTTTTCATCTGGGATCCATGAACTTGGATGAAAAAGGAAAAACCAACAATCTTATTTTCACTAACCCCTAACTGATGTGTCAATTATAGATAGAGAAAACAAACCACAGTAGTATTAACGGTACTTGTTATATTGTTAGCAATAGAAATCACAGGTATTTTCCTATCACATTGTAGTTGTCACAGGTAACTCATACAACCCTCACTATTGTTAAATTATGGCCTGTTAAATTATTAGACCTACTGGGAAACATAGTCTATAGTGAATACATAGTCAATGTGTTGTTACATCACAAAATGTTTCTAACATTTTCATGACTAGTTGTCAATGTATTAGTTTTTTTTATTCCTAGAAATTTTTATAAGTTTAAAAACATTATTCTGAGAAGGGGGTGCATAGTGTATTATTAGAACGTTTGGGATGCCAGAAAAAGTACTGCAAACCGAGTTGTTCAAACAGCAGAAATTTCTTGCTTCATAGTTCTGGAGGCCAGAAATCTAAGATCAAGGTCTCGCCAGATTGGTTTCATCTGAGTGCTGTAAAGAAAAATCTGTTACATGCCTCTCCCCTAGCTTCGTGTGGTTTGCTGTCCATCTTTGGTGTTCTTGCGCTTGTAGAAGCATCACCCCAATCTCTGCCTTCATCTTCACATGGCATTCTCCCTGTGTGTGTCTGTCACCAAATTCCCCATTTTTATAAGGACACCAGTCATATTGGATTATGCTTAACCCTAATGACATCATTTTAACTTATTTCCGGAAAGACCCTATCTCCAACAAGGTCACATTCTGAGGTACAGGGGGTTGGGCCTTCCACGTGTTTTGCTGGGGGGTGGGGCACAAATCAGTCCATGATAATAGGCTGCAACAGACTGCCAGAGCAGCCCCAGTAATGAGAGGATAAGAATGCTACCATGGAAGAATATTCAACATAAAAAATATTTTAATACATTCTAAAAACTGTGGTTATTTTATAATATTGCTTTTCTTATGCATATTTTTTCACATATGTGTATCTATATATGTCTGTGTATATATATGAAAAAGGCTGGAAAACCTTTTACCACACATAAAAAATGTATCTGGTTTTCTTTCCGTGTTAAAATTGAGGGGATATAGGTAGGTTTACTTTCTCCTTTGTACTCCTGAAATTTTCAAATGTTCTTTATCTTAACATTTCAAGTGGTCTGTATCTCTAAAAGAAGGGTTACATAATAAATATACCTTTAAAGATTATAAAGATAAAAGTATCTCCGCTCTTTTGAGCCTTAATTAAACCCTAAAATTCTACTTTTAATTGTCCCAACTTTAATGCACTCTACCCCATGTATTTAATAAATCAATAACTTTTTTCTTCATAGTTTTCCAAAATGTAGGTTTTGTTAAATATGTGTGTGTATAGGCACACACCAATGTGGCTATAATTACCAACGAGCCGTCTCATAAGTAAAACAGCACATGTATATGATTTTCAGTAGGATTGAATATGTATTTATTTTATATACATGTATTCAGAAATAAATCTCAAGTACGATCAGTGAAGTCATTCTATGCAGTGAAAAAAGTGTGAAAGAAATGAGAAAACAGTAGTGATGAATGAGGCAAGTGCCTTCAGGACATTTGAAGAGCAGCAGGAGGAAAGCAATTGGCTGGGTTGTATGAATAGTTATCCAAGTCACCAATTCATTTTTTCTTTTCAGAGACCTAACTACTGCAGAAACAAAGTAAAAGTCAAAAACCAGTTCAGTTCAACCAGAAATAAGTAAAACATAAAATTTTAACAGTCATTTGGATAATCTAATCCTCCTTGGCATTTTCCCCTTGAAAAACTTCAGAGCATTGTCACAATTCTCTACTTCTCTTTGGCTATAGTTACCCAATATCAGTGTACAAGGAAGGACATTAGGTAGCATATAAGATGTTATATAGTGCCAGAAAATGTTTTATTTATTTCTGCCTTTTTTTTTTCTGCCTTTTGATATCCCAAACTCTATTTTGCCCAAGCAATCAGAATAACAAATTACAGTTAGAAAATAATTGTTTTAGGTAGAAGAATATCAGAAATTGAAATAGAAAAGGACGGAAATGTGGGGATTATACAGAGCAGTACGATAAGGTCTATAAGAGCGACTCCAGCATGGATTGTGTCTGATGCAGCCATTTGGCAAAGCCCTGGTCTTGGCAAACTGGGCTGCAATTAACCTTTAGGGTGTTCGAAATGATGAGACATTCTGCTCTTCTTCCAGTCCTTTAGGCACAGAGACATGCAAGTACAAAGATGATCTCTTGGGCTTTGTAGTCAGACTTTCTGGAATTAAAACTAAGCCTCTGACCTGAAGCACTTGCTTGACATTGGTTAAATTATGTACCCTTCCTGTGCCTCAGTTTCCTCCTCTGCAAAACTGTCACAACAGTAACTACCACTTGGAATTATTATGCACATTTAATTAGGAAACACATGGAAAATAATAAGCCTATAAACAATTTCAACTACGAATATTATTACCATTGATTTTTTAACTCTAATCACATCCACACAGAAATTATTTTCACAGGGATTTTCACAATAGTTCACGTAGCTTAGATTCATCAGGAAACCACTAGGAAATCAAAATGACAACGTCATATGTCTACCATTACTCATGGATTTAATCCAATTCCTTTTGCCCCTCTACACTTTAATTGTCGGCATGAAGGCACTTATTAACACTTCTGAAGCATGTTGGTATTGCATAGTGATTCCCGTCTGTCTTTTGCTGACTCAGATCCCTCGCTTGTCTTTTCTTGCCCTATGTTCTTTCCTTCTCTCAAAGACATCAAGAAAAAAAAAGGAATCTGGTTTCTGGTTCAGGCTTCAGCTTCTGAAGCCTTGATTTGTGGTAGGAATAGAAGCAGCATTTTAACCTCCAATGACACTTCATTTCAGAAAGCTGCTTGAAAGCATCTCAAGGGATCAATATAGGAAGTAGTCTCAAGTATTGCTATGTTATTGGTCAGACAACAGGAGTTGCCTGTTTTTAGCAAGAAAGCTGAAACAACCAGCTGGTTAAAATAATAGATCACAAGAGTAAACTCCATGAAATAGAATTTTAACAGGAATATTCTATAGTTTACGAAATCTGTATTTTGGCTTATGGGTTTTTAAGGCATTATAATACAGAAAGGAAATGTGAAAATACCATCTGCACAGCCACTATTTTGGGAAATTCAATAATGCAATGTAGAAAAAATTGACATACTGGCACATAAGCAAAAGTAAATCAAACTAGATTTAAATAAACAAAATAATGAGCCAAATTCAAGATTCAGATCCATTTAAAAAATTTTTTTTTCCATCAGGAGGAAAAATCAAACATGGAATATACACTTTTAGTGTCATTGGAATAATATTATTTATAAGACTTACGATACTATGTTTTGCTCCTGTTATTCCACTGTTTTTCCCTGTCTCCTCAGTCCCAAGCACAAATGGTGCATTTAAGACATTGGCATGAGACCACAATTCTCATTGACTTTAATGAGACTTCTGAGGTAACAATAAAAATTCAGTAAGATTATACTGTACATGAAACCACTTTATGAGGATGAAATTAATAAAATCATAATATTGACAAATGTTCAATAGGCAGGTGGAATTTGTTAATTGCATTATGTATGTATTCTACCTTGGGTGGGCGTCTTCTAAAAATCCTGGGGAAAATTACATATACAAGTACAGAAGACAATAAAGTTATCTTATGAGCTGTTGACAAATTTGTGACTCTTTAAGCTTAAACATAATCTGGCCTAGCCTACTGCGGATATTAGTTGGTCTCTTGCTGTTCTTTTTGTCTCATAAGCTAATGGGTAAAATTCTCCATTTTTTGTACATTTATAAGCTACTTTTGCAGGAGCTTGTAAAAGTTCAAATTGAACAGTAACTAATTTTATATCTTCATATATACAAATTATTAGTGGAACTGGCAATAAAATTTTGCTGAGAGCAGCATGATGGGTCATGTTCTAAGCTGGCTTGCTGGCATAGTATCACATGTAATATCATAAAACAGTTTGTTCTAGTCAGCCTCAACTGGAGCTACTGTGACAACATTTTGCAGATGATGAGACTTAATTGCATGGAAATGTCATTTCTCAAAGATCCTAGAAACAAAGAACAAAATCTGGATTCAAAAAGAAATCTCATGTTAACAAGGTTACCAGGAATCAGCCTTGGATCGGGAGATTAGATGAACTCTGAGACATCCTGTATTTGATTCGATGAAATTACAAATATAACTTTAAATTCTTAAATGAAAAATAAAAGATAAAGCAGACAATCCTCTTAACTGATTAACCTTCTAATAAGCAATTTTATTTTTAAAATACAGATTAAATATTTACTAAAATAGTAAAAATCTAACTATAGTTACACAGAAATTACATAAGGTTTCAACAAAGTACATAGGAATTTTTGCAGCATGTTGACTCTCAAAAAGAAAATGACTGTATAAGCTTGCAAGAGTGAAATTTATTTTTAGTGGTCCAGCTTTCAATATGTAAGGGGTAACCTACTGTACAGTGACATGCCAGTTATGCTTCATCAAACTGATTATATATCATTTCATGAGGATGTAATCCACTGGGACTGACGTAGTCCAGTGTAATCAGTTATAATAAGATGGATCAGTACAAGTTGTAAAAATATCAAATCCTCCAAGCAATAGATCAAGACCGATAAAGTTTTGCATGTTGAAGATCTCTGGGTGCTGGTAGGTAGCTTATAATTACAGGGCTTTTATGGTTTGGTTGCAACCAATTTTTCTATAAAGAAGTCAGCACAATAAATATTTTCTTTAAGCCCTATCCATGAAACAGTCACTATCTTTAGTAAAAAAGCAATCAAATGTTTTCCTTTTTCAGAACTCTTCTTACTTGCTAAATTACAAGTTGATGATTTCTCTGTTTTTCTGGCCCAGTATAAGTCTTGCAACTTTTCTAAAAACCAAATAGCAGAAACCCTCCCACCACCACCACACACACATACCACATACACCAAAAACAAACAGACAAACCTACAACCTTGGAGTGGAGAAGTGAAGGGACAGGGCTAGGTAAGACTGGATTAGGGAAAAGGTTGTATACATGAAACTCCTCTTCACAGTCTTCAGTGCATCTTTGACCAGCAGGGACTGGAAATGAAAGAGAACCATTCCCTTCCCTTTCCATTCCCCTCCACTACAAAGCTGGTAGTTCAAGCGTGAAGAAAAGATAAGCTCAGGCCTGGGGAGAGACAGCTACCCTGCCCACATTCTCACTCTTTTCTCTCCCCCTTTCCATTTTAGTTGTGTACAAACCACAAGAAAACTTCACCTTGAGAAAAAAAAAATGTGGATAAAGCATTTAAAGACAGTTTATAATAAACCAACTTTTGAAAATAGAGAGTAATAAAAACTCATAGCCTCTCTCCCCCATCTCACACTTGCCTGCACCCTGCACCTTCCCTCTCTGCACCCAAAGCGCTTGCTCGAGCACTCTCTCTGTCTATCCCTTCCTCCCTCCCTCATCCTCTTCCTCCTTCTCCTCTTTCTCCTATTCCTGCCCCTCCTCTCTTCTCCTCTTCTCTTTCCTCTCCCTCTTTTCCTCCCTCTCTCCTTTTCTCCTTCCATTCTTTTTCTTCCCTTTCTAGTATAGTTTTACTCTCAGGTCTCCTCTTTCTCTCATTAGCATAATGTATACCAATTAAATGATGAAACGAGAATGTCAAGGGAATTCATATTCTATAGACTAATAATAACTAACATTTATTGAGTGTTTCATATGACTAAGCACATAGCAAGCATATGCATTCTTTATGTTATTTACTTGAATCCTCAAAATAATCTACAGAGGTGGATTCTATTATTTTCCCCATTTTTTAGATTAGGAAAATGAGGGTAAGAAGTAAGCAACTTGTCAAAAGTCACAATCTGTTTAAGTGAAAATAAAATTTCAATATTTTTGTCCACTATATAAATATAGCTCAGAGAAATATCAGAAAATTGGGAAAACGCTTAGAATAGATTAAAATGTAGGCACTGGATCGTATATAAAAATCACTTTGGAAGATCTCAGAGAAGCCCTTCAAAACAGCAGGCTGAAGTCTTCCAGAGAGAGTCTACCTGGGGCTTAAAATGCTGGCATAATTGCCATTCAGAAGGGACAGGCAAACCGTGATTGAAAATATGACCCACAAATCTGATGTCTCTCACACACACACGCACACACACACATTCACAGCATCATATGTAGATTTGCGAGCATTGATTTCTGACGAAGCTGCTTCTTATAGGGGTAACTCCAAATAAGTGTGTCCTGGTAGTAGAAAATTACATATTTAATGATGGTTAATAACTCTCCACATGGCAGCCTAGGATATGTTATATATAAATAACCCACCTAAACAATTATTCTATCAATTATTTGGGCTGCAGAATTTTGGCTACAGGGCATTCCACAAACTCAAGGAGCATACTCTGGGGGTACTTTGTCATTGCCAGAGATTTGACAGCCCACTGAGCCAGGCCAAAACTTTTCACTAACAAGAACCTGTCATAATCAAACATGCCAACTCATTCATGGAAGAATAGAGTATGTTGTAGGTGGCTAAGAATTTACAGTTGGGAAACAAATCCAAAAAATCATAGAAGTTATCAGATATAGACTGCAGCCTCCAGAGTCTATTCAGTACTAACCACAGCAGAAACATGGTTGCTCAATTATTACACAGTGTGTTTGGAAAGAATGTGTTCTGCAATTAGGCAGACGTCAATTCAGATATCAGCTCTGCCAGCAGTCATTTAGCCTCCCCACCTCCACCTCCTGCAGCCTTAGTTTTTAACTTATTTTAATTTTTTAAGTAATAATAACACTTGGTATGTCTTTTGTAAGGATTTGATATGTACATAAATGATCTATCTGGGCTATATAGACTTTTGATAAGTAACAACTGCTAGTATTAATATCTTTTTAAATTGGCTAGCACCTAGTTATGCGTTGAATGGAATGTTTTCATATCGACACAGCATCATCGATTTATATTCAAATCGCTGTTTCCTAAAACCAAACCCAACCTACACCCAAAGTGTCTGCCCACTTCATTCCCATATTGTACTACTGTGCACGTTTTGGGAATGTGATTGCACCACTTTGATGAATCAACTTCTTGAACTGGGTCTAGAAGCTAAATCCAAAATCTACAACTTTATTATTCTTTGTAGTCAAATGACCCTATTTACCTTTGTTTTTATACCTCCAATTCTGCATTCCTTCCAACAATTTCTTTAGAGGTTATATCCTCAAAGAAAAGTTCACAAGAGTGATTTATAAGAGCAAGAGGTTATTTAACAAGAGTTGCATTTTGTAAATGCTGAGGGATGAGATTGGTGTCTGAATGCATTAAAATGAAACAAAATTATGTCCACATTATGTGGGAAAACATTGCTGTTTTTATTTTCCTATAGTGTGAATCAGCATATGGACTAATTCTTTCACATAATTACATTCACAGCTCCTTTACCTTCAGCCATGGCTACAACTTGAGAAAGCATTTGGCAAGTCAGTATAAAATGTCTTTTGAGGGACTTCCCTGGTGGCGCAGTGCTTAAGAATCCTCCTGCCAACGCAGGGGACACGGGTTCGATTCCTGGTCCAGGAAGATCCCACATGCTGTGGAGCAACTAAGCCCCCCGTGTGCCACAACCACCGAGCCCACGTGCCACAACTACTGAAGCCTGCACACCTAGAGTACGTGCTCCACAACAAGAGAAGCCACCACGAAGAGAAGCCCACACACTGCAATGAAGAGTAGCCTTCACTCACCGCAACTAGAGAAAGCCCGTGCGCAGCAACGAAGACCCAACACAGCCAAAACGAAATTTAAAAAACAATGTCTTTTGAGCACTATGGTGGAAAGTCAGAGATGATATGTGGGCCTATGGACATTGGGAACCATCTGAATTCAGCCTGGTAAGAAAGCAGATGCCTGGGCAATTTTACATGATAAACACTAGGAAGATTTTTAGACAATAGATCCTTGATTGCCAAGCTACTGAAGATGGTTATTTCATCTCTAGAACATAATTACTCTGCTGGCATTACACCCACATTATTCGAAGGGATGAAAATAAAATTATAAACTGCTGTGTACGGCCTGAAATGGCCACCTTTAAGTTTAATCTTTCCCTTAATGTTGTAGAGTTCATAAAATATGCATTAATTCCAGTTTTTTAATAGCTTTTATCAATTCATCTTTCTTCTTAAAATGATAGACAAAACCTAATAGAAGAGATTTCTCACACTGCACTTCCAGACCATGATATATCTTGTAATTTTGCAGGGTTTTTTTTTTTAGTTTCTTAAGCAATATTTATTAGATAAAGCACCCGAAGCAATAAATAGCTTCTCCAATGTTGGAACCAAAAGAAAAACTGGGATCATTTTGGTAAGCCACTTTGTTCATTATAAGCAGATTAGACTTTCACTGACAAAATATTACTATTGTAATATTTTTTAAAGATTTAAACTTATGAAAATTTTACTTTTTGAAACAATTGCTCCTAATTTTCATTTGCCTTCACATCATATTTCTTTAACTCAAGGTAAAACAATATAATTTTTAAAGTCTACATTTATGAATATAAAACACCCAGAAATTTTGATGATACTTACTGTATTTCTCAAACTTCCCATTTACCACCACCTATCAAGATTCTGAATTTTTCAACAGCAATTAAATAACAAAAAATAAACTCAATAGACCAATTATAACCTCCTGAAAATTGGAAACAAACTAAATGTTGTCAAAATAGATGATAGGTTGGGCTTCCCTGGTGGCGCAGTGGTTGAGAGTCCACCTGCCGATGCAGGGCACACGGGTTCGTGCCCCGGTCCGGGAGGACCCCACATGCCGCAGAGCGGCTGGGCCCGTGAGCCATGGCCGCTGATCCTGCGCGTCCGGAGCCTTTGCCCTGCAGCGGGAGAGGCCACAACCATGAGAGGCCCGCGTAGAGTAAAAAAAAAAAAAAAAAAAAAGATGATAGGTTAAATAAACCATTGAGAAAAGAAATAAAGTTCAGTAATTCAATCATAGCTTGACAGAATAATTAATGACTTGGGCTAACGTTTTCAGTACATTGCTAAGAGAAAAAATTAGGGTACAAAGGAGTATAACAGTATGAATTTAACTTTACTAAAAGTATAAATAAGTTTATGTATAAAATATCTAGAAAGAAATAGAGCAAAATAATTACATTTTTTTCTATCTGTGATAGAATTCTGGGTGACATATTTTCTGCTATATAACTTTCAATATTTTTCAAATTTTTCCATTGAATTTGTACTACATGCATGAATCAGAAAAAAAAACATTAACTATTTTTAAATTAATGAGGAAGACTTAGGCACTTACCAGTTGAGAATAGTGTCATAGTGAAATCTGTATTAACTGCCAATGATGATAATAATTAATTAATTAATTAATAATTTATTCTAAACTAAATATCAAAGTGAAATTTTTACTCTATTTAACAAAAAGAAACAAATTGTCCAATAAGTATATGTTGAACAGCTACTCAATACACAGCTGTTATATAATATTACCGGTATGGCATGTAAAAGAAGTAGAACTGATTAATGATCAGAGAAGTTAAGATGTAGGCCATCTGAAATACAGGGGCCAGATTTAAGTACAATCAGGGGAAACATTAGAAAAATGGACTAAAGTAGGAACAGTAGTGGAGGAACTATCATGGTAGATTTGAAAGCACAAACTTGATGTTAGACTTTAATGCAAGGCTGGTTTATGTATTAGGTGCAGTTGGCACCATGCCAGGGCCCACAATGTTTTAATTTCTTTTCAGATGCAAAGAAGGTATAACTTCTAGGTCAAAAAACTAAATTTATGCCAACACAATTGTAAAATATAATCTTAAATATTTCTATGGAACGAGGAGCCCACAAAAGCAAAAACCCCTATAGGTCCCATGAATGTCATGTTGCTGCCCTGGTTCAATGCTAAAGAATAGTATTTAGGAAAACAATTCCAATATATAGAAAACAGAGATGAGAAAGTGCCTAAGCCCAGAAAGACTATATATGAATGTTATAGCAAATTGTGAATAAAATGAGGGACCAGAGATAGACAACAGCTGTAAATGATGAGAACAGTATAAGAAGTAGAGAATCTTGTCACAGACAAGAGATTTGACAAGTCTTTGTAACATTAGATGTGAGTTTGATGGCAATACAGCTATGTGGATTCGTGGTTGATCAAGCTACAGAGTGAGTTCGCTGAGGTGGTGCCACAGGTGTGGTCTTTTAAGTGTCCCTGTTACATCTGGATGAAGCAATGCTTTTCGAATTTTCACATTGCACAAAGCTGGGACAAATTACTATGCTGATTGAAATAATTAAGTTCATTTTCTTTTCAAAGAGTAGAAGACTGAAAACAGTGAAATTAAACAATTATGAATGTAACCTTCACTAAATGAATTGCAAAGGTACGCGATGAGGAAATGTGGATTCAAGAGTTCATATGAAGGAAAGGAAGGGTGAGTGGTTGACTCCAAGACCAAAATGAATGCGCCACTGCTACTAAAAGAAGCAAACTAGTGCAATCTCAGACTTGCAATTTTGTTGAAATATAATCTCCAGATCAAGGAAAATTACTGTGTTCAATTTGCATGCATTATATTTAGAAAGAGGCTAATATAATGGGATAAAGGCACAAGAAGTAACCTGGTTGACAAATGGTCTGTAAACCACAACGTCACATGAATTATTTGAGGATGTTTGGCCTGAAGAAGGGGAATGTGTGTATTTATGTGTGTATTGGTGTGGGGGGGGGTGGAATAACAGCTGACTCTAAACGCTTGATGATGAATTTACCATGTAAAACTAGGATTATACCTATTTTGAATAATGTATGAAAACAATTAAGACCAAAGGTTAAACACTGCAGAGGAAATGATTTTCACTAAAATATGAGTGAAAGAATTTCTAACAATTAGAGTTGTCCAATAATAAAATAAAATTCCTGGAAAAGTAGTGATTTATTTTGTACTAGAAATAGTCAAGTGCAAGTTGAAAGATCATCTATCAACAATGCTGTGGAAGTGATTCTTGTAGTGGATATGTAGTTAAACAGGATGATCTCTAATACTGTCTCAAAGTAAAATAGTTTTTTGAGGAGAAACAAATGCAAAAGACCCAGTGAAGAAGAAAATGGCAAGGGTGTGTGAGTGACTAGATGTGAGAAGGCAACGTAGATAAATGAGAATCAGCATGTATGCTGCACACCACACATCGTAGGCTAAAACAGAAGGAATTCTAACCTGTGATTTCACCATCACACATTGTGTCTATCCTTATCCATTGCAGTCCACCCAGCTCAGCCCTTTGTAGAGCTCAGCCCAATGCAGTGCCACCAAGGAATCAATATAGGCTCTCTATTAATGAGTTCATTCCTCTGCCTTCACCTCTCCACACCCATTTCTTTCAGAGACTGTCAGAGGCATCAAGAGCACAGCCAGAGTACCATCAACAGATAAAATTCATAAGCAATCAACTCTTCAAAGTCAAGTCTCTCAGTCCAAGACAGGGAAGAGCAGAATATACTGAAAGAAAATCTGTGAGAAATATTATTGTGAATTATGGTGAGTATTATTAAGCAATTCCCTTTATGATCGTCAGACTAAATGTATGTTGTCCAGAAAAAAATATTCCTGATATAGAAACAACTGGAGAAAGCTAGGGTTTTTATTTATATCTCATTTAGAAAAATGTGGATTAAGTATAAATGATGATAGAAAGAAGTCAAAAGACAACAAAACAAAATGAAAAGCAGCTTGCGACTTTTCAACCATGAAGTGTAAGCCTGAATGATCAAGTTTTAATCGCTCCTGTGCAGTTCATATTAGCATTTTATTATGCAAAGCTGTAGGTTTGATTTCACAGTGAAAATAAAATTTGTTTCTTTAAACATATTTCCTTTCCTGTAAAATAAGGGGTTTGAGCAGCACTATCTCTATAGCCCATTTCAGTTCTAAAAGTCAACAATTAATAGATGATATTTACTATAACCTCAAAAGTGGCTATATTTTTGAGAGATCTTGTTCACATTACTCTCAAACCACTTTCGACACTCATCAGCCAGCAAAAGTTGAAATAACAGAAGCTATTTCCCTACTACCATCAGTAGGCAAGCCTTAAAGAAAAATGATAGAAGCAAACAGTCTCAATTATTAGAAGCGTAGTTTTCATATCAGTAAGTTGTGGGTACAGAATAGAATGTTGATGAACCTAGAAAAGCTCTCTCGTCCACTCACATCACATAATTCCTCATGGAATTAATTTCTTGTAGGAATCAAAAAGGAGCTTTTAAGTCTGATTTGTGTGATTTCCAGGCTGCCTCTCTGGGGAACCAGAAGCATTATCATGGACCCTCATGGCGGTTAAGAAGGTAAAGTGATAATTATTCTTGTTAAGTTTCACATTGCAATAGGATATCCTCCTAAAAATATAGAATTAAAAAATAAGACTTAAAATTGGATTCTGTTATTCACAATTATGTGTCCCTTTTGACTATTTTAGCATATTTAGCATATGCTAAAGCATCCCTATTCAGTTATGTAAACTTTCTACACTAGCTGAAGCAATATTATGGTGGAAAACCTAAAGGTGAAGTACAGGACTGGACTTTTGGCTCAAGGACATAGTTTATTATAGTGAGCTCAAAGAATGGAAGATAAGAGTACAGCCTGTGCAAGTATCTAAAATTACCCCATATGATACAAGATTTTCAAAACAGAAAAATACACAGTTAAAGATGGTTGCAGAGATTCTCTGAAGTCTCCAAAGTACATTTCAACAATAGGAAGTCACATGTCTCTGAGAAAACCTGATTAACAGTGAGCAAAACAGCCCCATCACTACCTTCACAGGCTTAAATGATGATCTGTTGACATTATTTTGTAACAGATGAATAAGAGGTTGAAGAAGATAATTTTAGATTAATTAGGATATTAAAATAGAAAGAATCTATTGCAGAGTAGATCAACAAATGTTAGTTCCTGTGGAAAAATACCATCCCTAAGAATTATCCTTGAATATTTATATAGGAGACAAGTAATATTTGTGGAAATGGTATATTTCTGAAAAAACAAAAATTCAAGCAAAATACTCCTCTGTAGTTTAAGTTCTAAGCTTATCTGCTTCTGTGATATTTGATATACTCTAAATTTCTAAATCCCAATCCCTGCTTCCAAAGAACCCTAGAGTGATGAGAAGTAAAAACCTTCCCACTGTTAAGATGAACAGTGGCAAACACTGAAAAAAGAAATTATGTTTGGGATGTTTAAATAGTCGCACTAGTCGTCCCTCACCAAATGATGGTTCTCAAACTTTAGTAAGCGTAAGAATCACCCAGAAAGCTTGTTTAAAATAGTGATATCCCTGCTAACCCCCATTCCTTCAGGAGGGCCTGGAAATGTGCATTTTAGCAATTATCTGGAATTTGGAAGCACATTCATTCTCAGGCTACACTTGGAGAAACTAGGTCCTAAAATGTGTGGCTGCTTCTCAATGAACTTCATCTATTAAAGTAGGGACAGAGTATCTTAGTGTCAATGAGCTTGTCTAAATGGATTTTGAATGCAATGGCATGCTAGTTCTGCATTGGACAGATTTTCATAATTGAGGGGCTTGAGTGGGGACCTGATAAAACTATTCTGAATGTGATTGATGCCCCAGCTGAAAAAGCTGAACTGTACTCACTAATGTGCTACGCTCTGGGAGGTTCTTTATGCTGGAGGCTGGGACTGTTGCCCAGGCACTGTGCCTGTAATGAAGGTAGACATGGGTCTTTAATGATTTCCACCCCCTACCCCAAACGTTGAAAAATGGTTAGCATTGAGTATTTTTATACATAGCAAGAGTAAGACAGACTGAGTCAGAAATTTCTATTCCCATGTATCCCAGTGACAATATTCTAATATAATTTCTTCTCTAATGTTCTGTTAAAATGATTGATGTCAAATTAAACCTTTGGAATGGTGGCTGATTATGTGAAAGTGTGACAGTTGGCCAGTTTGCATTCTGACTGACTTAATGACAATCCCATACCATTCAGTATTATGTGTGTACATTTACCCCAATTTGCATACCTAAAAAATGTTCTTTAATGAATAAACTGGCTTATGACAGCTGTTGCTTGACTACCTTTTTCTAAATCTTATTTATGAATAAGGCTTAGCTATCCAGTAACCAAAAGGTTGTCATCCATTACCTTGCTGAATTTTAACTGATCCAAGTTAGTATTTCTTCTTAAAAGAAGGATCTTCTTTTGGGAAATCATTCATTATGTGTATTCACTATCTATATATTGGTCAGGCTTTTAAAACCATGTCTTCCAGAAAGGAGACAAAAGAAAATCAAAGAGGTAAATCTAATATGCTAAATTTTACAGAGGAAAAACATCATTATATACAAACCTGATGCATTTCATAACCTGAGTGGCATTCCTTAGACCTACCGGTACACTGGCAAGCTCCAGAAACCGGCTGATCCAGGCTATCAGAATACCAAAACACCTGAATGCTGTGTCTAAAATTAGACTTGAAATTCTCCCTGGATGTCACTGTCCTTTATTATAAACACATTTTTTCTTATTATCAAAGCTGCCTTAAACAAGTAAAGAGTGCCACCAAGTGGCAGTGTGTCATATGCCTAAGTGAAGTCTGTTTTCCTTTTTTTAAAAAAAAGTTATACTTTACCTTTGTTAATTGTGCTCACACCCTTAAGAGAAATAGGCTTGTATGCATGATTTAAAACATGTGCTTCAAGTGTCCAAGTCATATTTCAGGAGAAAAGCATATTTTTCTGGGTTGATGAGCAAATCGGCTATGATAAATTTTTTAAACATGAAAATTCTATCTGCAGTTATTGGTATTTGTAAAAAGAAAAAAAGAAAAAAAATGTTAGTAAGAATCCAGTTTCCAAAACTTATTGGCTATATGGTGACTATTGGTATGGAAATCTGCATAATTTTCAGAAGAAAATTTTCTTGTTATACAAAAATATTATCATTTCTGTCCAGAAATTTCAAGTATATTACATTGAAGATACAGGCGCAAGACTTTTTGTATGAGAATAAAATCTATGGGTATTCCCTTAAATCTACTGTAGGTATTTGTTCTGCCTCTGTGTTCACTTAGTCCTTCATTAAATCCTGAATGCCTACCATGCCAAGAACAGTGTCTAGAAGAAAATGAGGACAGTCTCTGTCCTGATGATGTTCGTAGCAAGCTGGGGCTCCTGGTTCTGACTGAACTCTCTTGAAAACTTCAAGCACACTAAATTAAGACAATTTTATTTTACAGAGATGTATTTTATATATTGTGAGCATTTTCTAAAGCTTTTAGAATGATTTTGCATTTATAATTTCACTTAGAATCACAGTGACTTTGTGTACAATAGCTGTGATAACTGTTAATTATTATTCTTATATATGGCTCAGGATGTGGTTAAATGATTTACCTAAGATGTCATTGGAAGGTTGTGGCAGGATTAAAATTAAAACCTCCCGACTTCCTAAACTGTGCCCTTTCTAGGAGGCCACCACTCTTTATAATAAATACATTAAAATTAGCATGATATTTCAAGAAGGTCATCATCATAGGAGGTTCTACAATAATTACAATGATGCTGACACTGCTTAAAATATTTTGGGAACTCTTGTTTAGAATTTCCCTTAGAGGGGGCACAAGAAAACCAGTCTCACTCAACTCAACATAGATTTATTCAATATCTATCACTTGCCTGGCACTACACTGAATGATATAGAGTTATAGAAATGATACAACTGGCAAGAAATGTACAACTTAACAGGCACAATAAAAAATGTAGTACTGGTGCTTTTTTTTCTTAATACTAATAGGCTGCATGGCCCTTGTATAGACATAACACATACTATACTTTATTGAATCTAAGATGTTGTTAAACACTTTATTTTATGTCCCAGTAAGAAAGAAAACACTGCACTGACAATTGACAAGTTGCTTTCCCATCATTTAAAAATTTTATTTTACATTTAGAGAAAGATCTCTTTTAGTCTTATTTTGACATTGATTTTCTTTAATATATCACTCTGTTGCATAAATAGGAAAATATAAGCAAAAGAAAAAAAGGACAATATAAGCAAAATAAATTGGTTAAGGTAATGACAACCACCTGGTGGTTAGTAATTGTAAAATCTCAGTGATTATTATATACACTCCAATTTAAGAGATGTGTTAAAATATGTGTGTGTCGGGGGAGGGTGCATTTTAGAATCACTGAGGTGCATATTTCCTGCTGTTTCTAAACTGGTTATTGTATAATGAAGATAGGACAAATCATGGAGGAAAGAATGGTACAATGGTTTAATTCATTTTCTTTTGTCTTTGGGTGCTATCAGTAATTGCCACAGTGGTTAAGAGAATGTGTTATAGGGTCAGAGTTCTGAGGTCAATTATTGGCTCTACGTCTTATAAGCTATGTAACCTTTAGGCAGGTTAGTAAACCTTTCTGTGTTTCAGAACCCCCATCTGTAAAAATGGTAACAACTATAAACTACTACTTAGGTAATACTAAATGAAATAATATATTTAACACACTTAGCGTATAGCCAACAATACTATTATATTTGAATATGGCTAAGCTCTGGGAATTCTTCTAAATACAATAATGATGCTATGCTATTAAGATCAGGAATAGCTTTAAAAAAGCCTGTTTTCTCCCCTCTCCAATGATGAACTATGCAGTATCACTCTTTCAGCTAACCCTGTTAAAGGCCTTGGACCCCACCTTGACCAAGGCAGAAAAAGAATTAAGTGCTCTAGCTTAAAGCCATTCTAGAGTAGCTACCAATTTGTCAAGTAGAAAAAATAATCCTGAAAGAGAAATTCAGTTTCTGAATTCATCCCTTTACTTCAGATATTCAAATATTAAGAAGACTATACAAAAGGAAGTTGATTCATAATATAGTCATACAATCATAATCACAGTATTTCAAAATGAGCTGAACTTAAATGCTATGAAGTATAACTAACGCACCCAGGAGAGGTACAGACTGAAAAGAAATAATAAAAAGATCTGAAAGACTGCCTTTTCAGGTAAAGTGGCCACAGAATCATGACTCTCAATAACAATGAATGCAACAGAAAACACAAGCAAGAAAAGGGATTCCAAATCAGCTGGTTACAGAGAGCCTTTGGGTGACTCATGGCTTAGCTGCTGCCTTGGCTTCCCCAGGATACCTCTGTGACAGGTGGAACCAAGCCAAGCCCATAAATCAGACATAGCCTCCAGGCTGGGACTTGTTCATAGAACATAAAGACAAACTTCAAATTTCAGAGACAACTTGTATCTTGTGACCCTCCCTGATGCTGATGAGTCCAGAAATCCTGGTTTCTAGGTCACTTTCTGAATAGGAAAGGAAGCTTTAATTTGGGAATATTCCCCCATTATAGATGCCTGGCCACCATCATTACCATATATTTTTCACTTTTTAATTAAAAAACATATATAATTGCAAACAGTCAATAATGCTTACAAATGGAATAAAAACCTTAGTACTTCTGAAAATATGTTTCTCAACTGGGACCACTGCCTAGTCATTTCCATTTAAAAAGAGAGGAGGAGAGGGAGAAACTTAATCCTATGGGAGAGTGAGTAAAATGGACAAATAAATATTTGGAAAGGTGTACAGTATATATTTCCATTTCACCAGAGGGAGTAGATTTGTCTGTTTCATTATTCATAAGCCAGAGTTTTAGTTTAGTTATCTTGCTTGCTAAATATCAAGAATGTTCTAAGCCCCCAGGCAATAGACTTGGGTAAGCGATGGCTGAATTTCATTCACTGCGTTATGGAAAAATAAAACTTTTAAATTATAAAACATGCAAATAACAGTGTTCAGTTTTCCTTTTTTGAGGCGCATTGTAACTACTACTTTGAGATCAGGAACTAGTCAGCCTTTGTTTATTATCAAAAATCATGTGGCAAATTAATACAACATGAATTTTATGTTAGCAAAAATTGTTTTATTTATGTCTGTGTTCCCAAAGGTGAAAATTACTCAATTGTTGCTCTAGTGTAAACCTAGATTTTGTAATAAGGTCAAAAATAATAATGAAGCAATTTTTAAGTTACTAGTGCTCACAACACAAAGATCACAGTTCTTTAAAATATAAAATACAAAATCAGGTACAAAAATAATTGTTTCTTAGTCTCTCCCTCAAGTAGTATATTTTAAACACCTTCTTAAACTTAGTCATAATGAGGACTGCTATATGGACAAGTTAAACAGATTAAGTTCCTGGCCTATTCACAGTTTTAAGTAGAAGACTCATCTAAAATTGTAAGTGAAGGGCTTCCCTGGTGGTGCAGTGGTTGGGGGTCTGCCTGCCGATGCAGGGGATGCGGGCTCGTGCCCCGGTCCGGGAGGATCCCACGTGCTGTGGAGCGGCTGGGCCCGTGGGCCGTGGCTGCTGGGCCTGCGCGTACAGAGCCTGTGCTCCACGACAGGAGAGGCCACAACAGTGAGAGGCCCGTGTACCTCGGAAAAAAACAAAAAACAAAAAACTAAAATTGTAAGTGAAGAACTGAAAACTGTTTATTAAGACTACCAGTTAATCTATGTCATCCTGATCTGGTATATTTACAAAAGAAAATTCCATATATGAAATACTACATTCCAGCCCTTCAAAGGACTTGGCCATAGTCATTGACATAGCATAAAAACATTCAAAATAGAAGAGGAATATTCCCCATGGAATGCCACCCATAATGTCCTAATCATGATATGCAGAGGTTTTGAAGCCTCCAAGATGATGGGAGAGGGAAGGCAGTGGTGAGAAAGAATTACCTCTGAAATATGTAGAAGTCATTGAGGGTAAAGTCTGTCAGGTACACTTTAGGCTGTTCCCAGGGCACTTCCCCCTCTCTGTTGTTCTCTTGAAGATGGAGATGAGCTAATTAGCTCTAATAGAAGAAATCTCATCTAAAAATATTTTTCTCATGAGCTCTGACAGAGGCCTGAAATTCACAAAATGCTAACTCCTTTATATCAAAATATAAAGATAAACTGTTTTATTATATCAGCCTTTAGCATTTTGGTTTAAATTTGTTGATTAGATTTACCAGGAACTTGATAGGACTCTAACATACTAGGATAAAGGTATTTTATGAACAAAACTTTGATGACAAAGGAGAAAGTCTGGAAAGATATAAAGAACTTTCAGAAATACCATTGAGGGACTTCCCTGGTGGTCCAGTGGTTAAGAGTCTACCCTCTCACTGTAGGGGGCACGGGTTCAATCCCTGGCCGGGTACTAAGATCCCACATGCAGCTTGGCACGGGAGAAAAAAAAAAAGAAAAAAAGGAAGAAAGAAAGAAAGAAGGAAGGAAGAAAGAGAGAGAAAGAGAAAGAAAGGAAGGAAGGAAGAAATACTGTTGAAGAAAAATACTAGTGTCACAATGAGGTATCACCTCACACCAGTCAGAATGGCCATCATCAAAAAATCTACAAACAATAAATGCTGGAGAGGGTGTGGAAAAAAGGGAACCTTCTGGCACTGTTGGTGGGAATGTAAATTGATACAGTCACTATGGAGAACAGTATGGAGGTTCCTTAAAAAACAAAACAGAACTACCATACAACCTAGCAATCCCACTACTGGGCGTATACCCTGATAAAACCATAATTCAAAAAGAGTCATGTACCAAAATGTTCATTGCAGCTCTATTTACAATAGCCAGGACATGGAAGCAACCTAAGTGTCCATAGACAGATGAATGGGTAAAGGAGATGTGGCACATATATACAGTGGAATATTATTCAGCCATAAAAAGAAATGAAATTGAGTTATTTGTAGTGAGGTGGATGGACTTAGAGTCTGTCATACAGAGTGAAGTAAGTCAGAAAGAGAAAAACAAATACCGTATGCTAACACATATATATGGAATCTAAAATAATTTAAAAATTGGTTTTGAAGAACCTGGGGGTAGGACGGGAATAAAGATGCAGACGTAGAGAATGGACTTGAGGACATGAGGAGGGGGAAAGGTAAGCTGGAATGAAGTGAGAGAGTGGCATGGACATATATACACTACCAAATGTAAAACCAATAGCTAGTGGGAAGCAGCCGCATAGCACAGGGAGATCAGCTCAGTGCTTTGTGACCATCTAGACGGGTGGGATAGGGAGGGTGGGAGGGAGGGAGGTGCAAGAGGGAAGAGATATGGAGATATATGTATATGTATAGCTGATTCACTTAGTTATAAAGCAGAAACTAACACACCATTGTAAAGCAATTATACTCCAATAAAGATGTTAATAAAAGAAAATTACCAGTGTCTGAGAAAGGGTGGGAACTGGGGTATGGCCTTTGAGAAGGCTGAAGACTGCACTGAGCACCTAGAAGGAGTGCTAAGAGAAATAAAAGGACGAGTCAAAATCAAAACTGGATGGAGAGGCACCAAAGATCAATTATACCTACTTCCCAGTATTCCCTAAGATTGATCTTAACCATTAATAGACTAGATGCCAATCATTCTTGATGATTCTCAATTAACTCTTGAAAACAAAAACAACTATATATTAGGGGGCTGGATAGATAGTATATACTAGGATAATAGTTAGGAAAAAACTCATTAGAACCTAAGTTTTTACACTTAAAATTTGTTGTTCGTTTTAGTATTAAAAGCTGGTTAAAGGAACAGGGAGGTTAAGACTCTAGATAACAAAATAACCACCAATGGAACTCTGATTAGTTCAAGTAGACAAGGTAACCAGACAAACAGTAGACCACTGTCAATCATCTAGTGAAGACCAAAAAATGAGTTGCTCCTGACCATTCCTCAGTTCTTCCTCTCACCTCTCCCTTAGGAGGCAACAGAACTGTCCACCAAAAAGAGTTTCCAAGTCAAAATAAAGAACTAAATAAAAAACTCTTTACACTGAGCTTTCGAGAAGAGGTTGAGATAAGATAGGAACAAGAGGGAGAAAAGGGTGAAGAGTTCTTGGAGTTATATATGGAGAAACAAGAGCAAAAACTCCCGTGTGATGCAATGCTTTTTAATTGCTTTCTAATGTCTGGACATTCATCTTCTTTGATCTGTGCTAAACCCAGGTGGAAAATAAAACTTGCCTACTAATTCTATCACCTTTAATCCCTAATTGTCATTTAACCTTAGGAAGCTATAACTACTAAAAAAAAAAGAAAAAAAGAGCAATCAGAAGATACATGGTTTTATTGTTTTGCATTTTATATAATGTATGCCAAAATGTACAACTACATCAGAAATGAAAAAAAAAAGCTAAAGCCACTTTGTGTAACACTAGACTGAGCAGACTGATTATAAATAATTTTAATTTGTTTATTCAAATACAAGTTCTTAGAATCAAAACTGAGCTCCTTTCCAGTATGAATCACTCCCCTCAGTTTCAGAAGAGAGATTCTGTGTTCAGTGAAGGAACTGGGGCTTCTTAAATTCCACACAACTATGTAGTTTTTTAGCATAAGGCTGGTTTTCAGAAGAGATTACTGTGGTAAAATGGATTTACTAGAGCTTCTTAAGTTCTACCCCTGATGAACAGTTTTTCAGTAAGGAGCTGCAAGACTTCATTTGACTTATATAAATAACATATCGATGCCAACTTACTTACTCCTCAGTGAATTTGAATGACTTGACCACTTCATCCACTTTCTGAAATTTTAGGAAATGAAGTAAAAATAATTCAACGGACAGCCCTAGATAGAGCTCAGAAATGACCTTCTACACAGTTCTCGCTACCTCAAGCAGTCCACAAAATAAATTTATGGGTTGAGTGAAAGCGATGTAACTGTTAGTGTTAAATACTAGGATCATCCTGTGAGGAAATCATTATGATATATGGGTAACAGTAAGATATGACATTTTCTTGAACAACATCATCTGAATACTTCATTGGAGACTTTTTAAAGAGGCTTTTTTCTCTCTCTTTTTCTGTGAATAACTTCTTTTTTTTTAAATACATTTATTTATTTTATTTATTTATTTTTGGCTGCGTTGTGTCTTCGTTGCTGTGCGTGGGCTTTTCTCTAGTTGCAGCGAGTGGGGGCTAATCTTTGTTGCAGTGTGCAGGCTTCTCATTGCAGTGGCTTCTCTTGTTGTCGAGCATGGACTCTAGGTACGCAGGCTTCAGTAGTTGTGGCTCGCAGGCTCAGTTGTTGTGGCTCGCGGGCTCTAGAGCGCAGGCTCAGTTGTTGTGGCGCACGGGTTTAGCTGCTCTGCGGCATGTGGGATCTTCCCAGACCAGGGCTCGAACCCGTGTCCCCTGCATTGGCATGTGGATTCTTAACCACTGTGCCACCAGGGAAGGCCCGAATAACTTCTAAATGGAAAAATATCAATCTGTTTTTGTGCTGGTCATTTTTATTTTCTTTGAATCGTGGAAATAAAATGAGAGACCAATTAAGCCAAAAGAACATGTAAAGTTGTGGAAAGTTATGACATTTATTTAAAAAAAAAAAAAAAACCTATATCAAAACTCCTAATCTGCCTTTCCACTTCTTTTCTAAGAGAGTCAAAAGCAAATTGTGAAAGAATATTCACTGGTCCTTCACGTACTTGTTCCTTCAAAGGAAACCTCGTAAAAAATAATTCCCTGTTATCTAAATCTTGGGTGCATGGGGCTGTCAGGCCTGTTTTTTCTCCCCTCTCCCCAAGCCCAACTGCTTTCACCACTATCTGCATTTCTCTCTTCAACCTTACAAAATTTGGGGAAAGACTTTTTTTCAGAATTTCCCAGATTTTTCCTGAGAAAACCACTTAAGAAAAAAATATTGAACTTTTCACCTTGTTTCCAATTACATTTAATCTGGTGTTTATGAATTTGTTTTTTTCCAACCATTCAGTAATAATCTTAAACTGTCCCTCCTTGGACAGCTCAAGGTTAGGAGCTATATTCTATTAATCTCTAGAAAATTGGCTTACAGATGTGCAGTTTTCATGTAGGGTAAAAATAGAAGTTTGTGCACCATTCCATCTTTACATCTTTTGTTTCACTTCCATGTTATCCACCAGACTCTTTTATACTCTACAGCTTGTCCTCTAGAAATGTGCTGGAAATATGCCCACACATGTGACAGTCCCTCATGTATCTGAAACATTAGCCACCTCGCTTATTTCAAATTGCAGAAAAGTTTTAAATACTGCTTTTCAGATACTTTGAGTAGAAAATACAACTTTATAATAGCTTATCTCTCTTCTGTATCCACTTTGAAATAACTAGTAAGGTCAAAATTCCTAAACCCGTTCTCAAGAATTTTAAACCATCAACAATTTTTGGTGTGAAGGGGTACCCTATAACCAAAGTTTCTGATGTTTGAAAACTCCCCAAAGAAAAAAGTCGAGTTTTTTGTTGACAAACAGCACTTCTCTTAAGTAAAGAACAGGATCTGTAACTCCTTAATTCTGGGGTATTTTTTATATTAGGAAATGGGAGCAAACCAATGGGACAATTTTTTAAGGAAATAGAATTAACCACATCACTTAATTGCTTCATTTCACAGAACTCAACACTGGGAAAAGAGATGTCCCTTAAAAATTCCACTTGTGCCCTTCTTCAGTAGTTCCTATAGAGAAGGATAACTGAAGCTTTGAGACTTTAATTTGCTTTACTCTCTCCTTAACTAATCATATGAAAGTGGAAAATTACTTTCAGTATTTTGTTGAAAGAAATAAAAAAGATATCCATTTTTAACACCCTTCAGAGTTAGATTAGTCCACTGAAAAACTTTCAAGCCTTTATACTCTATATCATACTTTTACTATGGCATCATTCTCTATTAAGTGGAATTTGGTATAAAGGTCATCTTGTATCCTTTCCATTGTCGGATAACAAAGGAACATGAGTAGACAATTCTTCCACAAGCCATTCTACATCCCCGTTCTCAGGAGTAGATTTCTAGAAAGCCTGTAATGCAATATCAATTTTTAAATCTTTTTACCTACGGAAAATGTTATTCATTTTCATCTTCAAATATTTAAAAAAGGTAAGTGCTTAAGACAGTGGAGAATAAAGAAAATCTCTCTAAATAGGAGATGTTGTACAGTAGACTTCAGTTGATTTTGTATCCCATTAAACATCTGCCCCTCCCTATGATAATACCAACTTATTTTTGCTTTGAGGGAACCATCTCTGTGCCCGCTATTAATCTATGTAGTATGTTTATGTGTGCTTGTGGGGAGGGGGTGACAGATAGATAGTTAGACAGATAGACAGATATAATGATTTTAATTTTGTTATAGTAAGTTTGAGTTGAGTTTCCTGGTAGATTCATGGCTGGGGAGAAGAGAGAAAGAAAACATTAGAAGTGGGGACTTTTCAACAATTTTATAACATTACAGCTATTTAGACAATAACAAAAATGCATTAGAAAGAGAAGCATGGAAGGAAGCTTATGAGACTACCTTGGAAAGTAGTCTAACTGAAAATCTTTTTACAAACTCTGAAACCAACCAATAAATGGTACATGCTCCAATCTCAATCTGTAGACATAAAACCTAACTATCACCTCACATCCATTAAGACAGCTACCATCAAAAAGACAGAAAATAACAAATGTTGACAAGGATATAGAGAAATTGCAACCCTTGTACTCTGTTGGTGGGAATATAAAATGGTTCAGCCCCTATGGAAAACAGCATGGCAGCCCCTCAAAATTAAAAATAGAATTATCATATGATCCAGCAATCCCACTTCTGGGTATTTATCCCAGAGAATTACAAGAGATCACAAAGAGATGTTTGTACATTCTTGTTTATAACAGCATTATTCACAATAGCCAAAAGGTGGAGGTAACCCAACTGTCCATCAGTGGATAAATGTATAAACAAAAGGTGGTATATACACACAATGGAATATTATTCAGCCTTAAAAAGGAAGGAAATTCTAACACATATTACAACATGGATGAGCCTTGAGAACATTATACTAAGCAAAATAAGCAAGTCAGAAAAAAATAAATATTGTTTGACTCCACTTATATGGGGCACCAGAGAAATCAAATTTATGGAGCCAGAAAGTAGAATGGTGGTTGCCAGGGGCTGGGGGAAGTAGGGAATAGGAGTTTTTTAATGAGTATAGAGTTTCAGTTCTGCAAGTTGAAAAAAGTTTTGGAGATTGGTTGCACAAAAATGTGAATGTAGATCTCATTACTACTAAACTGTATACTTAAAAAAGGTTAAGATAATACAGTTCATGTTCTGTATATTTTACCACAATTTTTTTTTAATTTTAAGGAGAAAAAAAATAGGGAGTTATATAAACTCTAAAAGACTGACTCAATATGTGTAAGAATGAGTTAGAAATCAGAGATGTATGTTAGGTACAGTTTTTCATTCTTTTTAAGGGAAAAGGCATACACACACACGTATACATACATACCTATACACACATATGTAGATATATATACATATATAAAGGTGTATATATAAAGTAAAGCACATGTAAGCATATATATGTGTGTGTGTGAGAAAAAATATATATATTTTTCAAGGTATAACTATTGTTTTCATCATTGAACAACCACCTATACATACACATGTGATTCTCAGACTCAGTAGAAAGGTGGTAATTCTCCAAAACACCTAAAAGAGTTGTGATTCTTAAGAAGACAGTACTAAAATAGACATAAAAATTAATCTTAAGATCTTAGTTTTTGAGGAAAAAAACTTGACTGTACGTCTGTTCTTTTGTCATTCACAGCCAAAAGATTATTATATCAGTTTTATTAGCCTTTTTAAAAAATCAACGTATGTTTGGTTCTTATTCTATTAATTTCTGCTCCTATCTTTATTTTCTTCTACTTTCTTTAGTTATCCTTGCTGGGTTTTTCCCCTAATTTCTTGAGCTGTTTGCTTGTCTTATAGGTTTTCAGACTGTATTCTTTTTATGATATATATTCATGGCTATAAATTTCTCTCTAACACATCTTTACCAGAATCCTACATATTTGATAATTAGCATGCACAAATTGTTTGATTCAAAATACTTTCTAATTTCTTTTGAAATCTTCTTTAATCTATGTTTTATATATAAACACATATTGTTAACTTACAAAACACTTGTGGCTTCTCTGGTTGTCTGTTTGTTATAAACTTCTATCATAAAAGCATCATTGTCCAAAAACACAAACTGTATGATTCTTGTCATTTGAAATGTGTTGAACTTTATCCTTAGGGTTTCATCCTTTAGGTCCCAGTAAAGGGTGTGTGTGGGTGGGTATTTGTGTGTGCATGTTTATGGAGAGACAATCAGAAACTGTACTTAGGAATGGTCCTCAACTCATGAAGCTAAAACAAGCTAACCTTTAATCAAACCCAGTTTCAAAGATGCTTCTGAGACAGGCTGGGACCTGAGACCTGGAACCCTTTGCTGCAGTGCTTGCATCTGGACAAATATCTCCTCGAGCAACAAAATACAAAGAAACTACAAGGGACTAAAAATAGCATGCATGTGCAGTTGGGGCAAATTATGGACAACAAGATACAAAAAGACAAAAACCCAACTGCCACTTCTGAAGAGCCAAGAGCAAAAACAGGGTACCAGGAGCAAAAGCAGGGTACTGCACATGCCCCCTACACATACCCCTACCAAAGGGGTGGGCAGACCACCCCCCCCAGGGTGACCCCTGGACCCGCCCCTACTCTCACCCCATATAAGGAAACAGCTCACCCCCACTCGGGGAGTAAGCAAGGGAACCTGTTACTTGTTTTGACTCCCTCCTGCTGCAGCAGGAGCCCCAATAAAGGCTTGCCTGAATTTCTTCTCCGGTTTCCTATCAGTTTCTGTTGATTAGGGAAGGCCAAGAACCCTGGTCAGTAACACTTCCAAGAGAATAACAAACATCCTTTGAGCAAAAGCTGTTTCGAGTGCTGCTCTTGCTTCTCTGAATCCTCATTTTTTCTGGTATTTTGGTTCAGAAACTTCTCCACGTATTAGCTATTTGATGCTTTTAAGGAAAATTTTTATTTTATTCAGCATTTTAATTTTTTAATTAATTTTCTTGAGAGGCAAGGTTGGTCAAAATTACCAAGCCTGCTGTTACTGGAATTAGATGCCCAAGAACATTAACTTTTCTACCAAACATTTGAAAAACATTCAACCTCATTTCTTGAGTGATTATAAAAGAGATGTCTGACTTTAAGATGCCTATTCTTCCTCCATTTCATAATTTTAGAGGGCTATCAATCATTATACTTGGTCCTTCTTGACCACAAGACTAGTAACATGAGCCAAACTAGTATGACATCTCCCATCCACACAGTCGTGAACTGGAAACTTGGACCAGGTGGAGCCAATCACAGTCCCTCCATGAGATCTGATGTTATGAACTCTGAAAGGGAAAGGGGCTCTATTTCCATGGGATCACAGGCCATAAATATGCATATTTTGTTAAGACTGTCAGCAGCCACCTTCCTCACATACAGAAGAACCCTGCCTCAATGAAGTCAGTACCCAGAGCAAACCAGAGAGAAGAAATCAGAAAGAAGGAATGTCTAGTCCCCATGATGTCTTAGACATTGATCCTTGGACTTCCCAGTTACTTAAGCAAAAAAATAACTTTTTGTTAAACCTAATCAACAATCTAATTGTCTAATTGGGTTTAGTCTCTTTTCAAAATGAAAGAATCTTGACTAATCCAATGTTAATGGCTGATAAAACCCGCTGCACAACTGTTTGTTTTTCCACAGCATGTAAGGACCAAGATACACAACCAGTTTCCTGAGGATACTATTTCTACTGTCAGCCTCTGTGAGCCACGAAGGGACATGAGCTATCACTTCCTAGAATAGACTAGTCTCAGTGCTATTCCCTAGAAGTCTTTGTTTTTGTTTGTTTGGTGGGTTGGTTTTTCCCAAGCACTCTGTAATTTAAGTAGTCTTCTTCTACAGAAAGGAAACAAGACTCTAAGTCAGGTTTTCACTATAAAATGATTGTAGTTATGTAGGTTTAGCTACCTAGAATGTAAATTGCATGCTTTCCCTCCAATTTCCATTCAATTATAATAACGTCTTCATAAAAATAAAGCAATTTCAAGCTGATCACAAATAATTTCCTAGCATTCAGATAACATTATACTTAAAAGAACGATACACAAATAGTGTTTTAGTTAGGTTCCCAACAGGAAACAGATGGGGCACTCAAGATAATTCAGGGAGAGTTTAATTACAAAGAGACTATTCATAAAGGTGTTGACAGAGTAAGAGGAGCCACAAAGGATGGTTCTGTAGCCTAGGTTTATTAACTTCAAAGGGACAGGAGAGGGAGCAGTTACTGTAAAAGAGGAGAGACTCGTGCAGGGGAGGCTGCCTTGAAAGAAGCAAGTTGCCTTCAGTTTTACTAATGAAAACAGCCAAAGGCACCCTTACATGGAAGGAGCCAGGGAAGTAAATACCTTGACCTCCTTCATATACCTCTGATCCTTTGCCAAGACTCCCTATTGATTAAACCCAACCGGAAACCAGAGAGCAAGAAAGTCTGTTTCTATAATCCATATAGACTGGTCTCCTGCAGACAGTGAATAGGATGGAAAAAGGAGTAAAGAGATAAAAACATAAACATGAGTATAACTTAAAGCCTTTCTTATTAATCCTCATTATCATCCTCATCATCAAAATGATTTAGCATCTCACCCTCGTATTTTTTCTTAGTTTGAAATATTTGTCTATAATGTATTATAAGTTAGATGACAAATAAGTTTCTGTATTCAAGAGACTCCTAAATACAGTGGGTCTAAAACGTAGGCATTTTTGTCTCTCACACACCTTCCAAGGTGAATGGCCAGCTTGGTAGGGTGGTTGCATTCCATTCAGTTATCAAGGGTCCATGTTCTTTTACCTTGTGGCTCTACCATGCCCTCGGGCAAAGTCCTCATCCTGGGGTCAAGCAGGGTCTTGAGCATGTCCACGTTCCAGCTCACAGGACATGAAAAGGGGATAAACTCGGAGCAAGTGAGTGAGGGCAAAGCTGCACACATCACTTCCCCTCACATTCCCTGGCAAGGGAATTTGTCATATGGCATTTGCAGCAAAGGAGGCCGGGTAAGGTTGTGTGTGACCACGTGCCCAGGAAGAAGAAAGAAATAGATTTTGTAAGGGGGACAACTAGCAGTATGCCAGAAGGTATTAAAATCTTCACAGCTTTTTCTAGTTTTAAGAGTTTATATAATAATGGGTCTTGTAATAGATTCATTCTCAAAACTCTTTCTTACCTCATCTTTTTCTAGCTAAAATCTACCTTTGTTAGCATATTTAAATATGACCTCATAAGATTATTTTTCAATGATAGAGAATGATTTCTCAGTTTGAGTTCCTCACCCAAACCATTCAATTTTCAAACACATGAAGTAGGACTCCTTACAACTGTATCCTTAAAACTTTCTAATCACATACAAATCCAGAATGTCCTATTCCAAAGTATATGCCACATCCTCTCAATTTGCTACTTGTACTGAAAACATGATGAGAGTTATGGTGGGAATAGGCACAGGACACGAGCTTCAGCCACATGATTTGTGACTTGTACCTGCAACTCCCCAGTGCTGCCTGGAATCGTGAAACTCTTAGAGATTTTTTTTTAACGTGTGTAATACCTGAAAGATTTCTCAAATTTTAATTTCTATTCTTCAGGAAGATAATCTACATGCCCTGACTGACACATTCCTGAATCACTTTCCTTTTTAAAACAAAGCTAAGAAGAAGGGAAAACATCACCCCAGTAAAATCCCTAACAATGTCACCTGTTCTAGATATGTCTAAAGAGGCTTTGCATTCCTTTGTATATCTAAGAAAGAACAATCTAACCTGAAGATTAATTCACATTTTCTAAATTATAAAAATATCAGTCTCTTTAGCATAATTTTAGAATTCTTTCAAAAATTTTTAATTAAAATGTGTTAATTAAATAATTAAAACATGGTTGTTGGTATAAATTAAATTGGTCTTTTTCCATTTGTGTAAATTGAATTTCAAATACAATCAAGAAAGTAAATATAGCAGCCATCTTCTAACTTGAAAGGCACACAGATATCTTAATGCAAGTTAGTGTGGTTATCAGTACTTCACCTACTATCTAAAGTCTCTTCTTTAACTATAAGTCTTTAACATTTCACATTTTCTATCAAGATTCAAAAGTTCACATTTTTAACAGTTTGCACTTATTTTTGAGACATTGCTTTTATGCAGGTGCCATATGTGAGTTTAGCAGATTTTCAATACTTTGATGTTTACATAGATGTCTAGAGTAACCCTGAGGTCACTTTGAATCTCATCTTCCTTCCTCTATTGGCATTTATTTCTAGTTCAGTTATTCTCTAACTATATCATATGTTTTAAATAACCTTATTGTATAATTCAGTCACTGGGTTGTTTTTATTTCTATTACCATTATCTATGATAAAGCTTTTCTTTCTACTCATGGGCAAAGATGCTGGGCATTAAGGTCACTGTCATTGATATTGTCTAACCTAAATACTTACACATGAAGTATTGCCAAATTCAAACTCAATTTTAGAAATAAAACATAACTGAATAAATAACAACTTCATCTAGGGCAAACCCAGAAATACATTTTGGTAAACCATGTTCAGTCTTTTCAAAATTCAAAGATCTGCCCTCTGACACTCTAGAAGTGGCTGAACATTGATATTGAAGTTATTTTTAAATGTACTCCCCCAATAAATTATAATATTATCCTACATTAAAAATGTTAGGAAACCATAAAGCCATTGCAGTTTTTTTTAACTTAATCATAAATTCTTAGTAATAAGAATGTTTGAGAGGTCATTTAACCGCCATGTACACCCACTTCTGCTACCTTCGGAGACAGACAACCGCATCAAACTATTCTAACCAGATGGAAAACTAAATCTCAGAAGAAACAAATGCCATAATCCACAACTCACTGTCAGGAAATTTTCCTTTCTGTTTAAACTACAAAACTCAGGCTACAGATTAAGTCTGTTTCCTCCAGTTCTATTCCTGGTGGAGGACAAAAACAGATGGACACAATCCGTCATGTAGTTGAAAACAATAATTAGGTTACTTCTCTTTCTCCGGCCTAAAAAAAGAAAAAAAATTATTTTGGTGCTTTACATGTATTTTACTTCCTGATCATATTCAAAAGAGTACATATACAAACTATTTTAGTAATAATATAAGTAGGGGCCTTCTGTGCAAAACCAAGTGGTAGTCATAGTTGGCTTTTAAATGTCTTTTCTTCCAGCTATCAATGACCTCATGTTTCCTCCCACTCTGTCCCTGTCTGCAGTACGTTGAGATCATTGCAGATGAATATGAGATAGGGCAGTTAATGAGAGGGACAAGGGCTTGGTCAGACCCAACTGAGCCCAGAGCTTAAGGCATCTACATTTTGGCCTGGGAGCTTACTGCATCTGCAGTGAAGCTATGGGCAAGCAGCATATTGAGATACCAAGTGAAGGAGATGTGCATCCCTATTTAGGAATCTAAGCGGATAATGGGAGAATCTAAGCAGCAAAGAATGCAAATGAACAATAATGGAAACTGCAGGCAGGCTCGCAGCATCTGCCTCAGGCAAGATGTTTTTCATTTCAGAAAAGCTATAAGACTAGACTGATCACTGGAAGACAAACTTAAATTGGGACTAGAGTAGAGAGCCAGCCTTAGACCTGGGCCACTGGAGAAAGTGTTAGGAAAGTGGGAGAACATGCTCCCTACCTGCTGGGTCAGTAAAAGGAAGGGTGACAGAGGACACAAGGGGTAAGGGCAGAGGTCAGTAGCAGAGAGCTCACATTTATTTGGTCCACAGACATTCACTGACCTGATAAAGTTGAATTGATAAAAACTTGCTCTGTAAGCTCTAAAACACATTTATGCAAAACATAACAGACCTATAAACCTTAAAGATTTTTATTCATTTATTTAGAGGTTTTTGAGAATCTACTATAAGCATCGACCATGTGGTTTGGTTCTAGAAAATAACAGTGAGCAAACAGGAAAAAAAATTCCTGCCCTATGGTGGGAGAGAAAATAAAGAAGATAGTAAGTAGAACATAATAGTATGGTGATAAATGCTATGATGAAAAGACACAAAAGATTGTCATTTTTAATAGCTCACGAACACCTATTGTACTTAAGTGACAAGAATAAAGTTCCTTTGAATTCGTTATAGTCATGAATTGAATGAGGAGAAACCTGGGGGTGCCTTTACAAAGCTCCTAAAATCCCAGCGCACAGCAGGCACTTACCCCTTTTGCCTGTTGTTCTTGAATCTGATTTCTCTGTCTACCTGGTTGGATAGCAATGATGACTGGAGTAGATCACAATGATGCATTATATAATAAATTTAAGGTTTTGAAACAATAAATACTGTTTTAAAAGCTGCATGTTTTATTGCTAGACTATTATTCATTTACATGGAACATCATTAGCTAAAATGTCTCTGGTAGCATGCTACAGAATTTTATCTTTACCTCTTTCCTATTCAATATTTTTATCAACAGCCTGGATGAAGGCATGGAAAGGATGTTATCAAATTTGCAAATAACACTAAGCTGAAAGGCAGAGCTAATGTGTTGGACGACACAATTAAGATTCGAAATGATCTTGACAAGGCAGAACACTGAGATGAAACCCATAAAATAAAATTAACAGATATGCTATGAATAAAAAACAAACTAATGAACAAACTCCCTGCATCATGTGTTCGAGATGGGAGAGATCAGGCTTGATAGCATTTTTATTAAGGGGAAAAAAACCTAGAAGCTTTAGTTGAACATTAGTCAACAATTTGATACAGCTGCAAAAAAAAGTCTTAGGTGGTATAATAGAATAATAGCCAAGTCAGGATAGATAATATCTATGTGGAGAAGAATATTCATGCCTGGGTGTCACATTTTAGAGCAATATTAGAGACTTCCCTGGTGGCACAGTGGTTAAGAATCCACCTGCCAGTGCAGGGGACATGGGTTCGATTCCTGGTCCGAGAAGATCCCACATGCCTTGGAGCAACTAAGCCTGTGTGCCACAACTACTGAGCCTGCACTCTAGAGCCCACAAGCCACAGCTACTGAGCCCACACGCCATAACTACTGAAGCCTGTGCACCCTAGAGCCCATGCTCTGCAACAAGAGAAGCCACCACAATGAGAAGCCCGTGCACCACAACAGAGAGTAGCCCCCGCTCTCCACAACTAGAGAAAGCTTGCACGTAGCAATGAAGACCCAACGCAGCCAAAAATAAATAAAAATTTTTTGGAAAAAGAGCAGTATTAAAATTTTTTAAGTATTCATGGAAGGGTGACAAATAGGAAATGCACTCCTCATATCATATAAGGAATAGTTGACAAATTGCTTTCTGTAGGAAAGAGAGCTTACAGTAAACTAATACATATTTTCAAATATTTTAGAGGGCTATTACTCATAAGAATACTTCATCATTTTAAAACATATTAACTATGTGACCTCAGAAAAGATCTTTGGCCTGCTGTGCCTCAATTTTTTAATCTCTAAGAATATCAATTCTGTAAGGTTATTATAAGGAGTAGCAAGGATTCATGTAAGGTATATAGTACCTTACCTGGAACTCTGCCTGCACTCCGTAAAGGGTGGGTATTTTTATTCTGTGTTGCTCTAAGGGTAGACTAGAGTGAATGGATGCAGCCAGCAGAGCCATGCCACACACGAAAAAGGCGCCTAAAAGAGTTAGCTCCCTTCCACGAATTTTCCATGCAGATGTTAAATGACTATCAGGGAATTTGAGAAACGATTCCTACATTAGGTGAAAGTTGTATTAGATAGTTTCTAAATTCCTTTCACTGAATAATTTTTAAGTTCCCTTCCAGTGCTAAGATTTTGTAATCATCTCTGATTTCTCTCCATGCCCCTAATGGATGTGTTTCTGACTAATAAAACTAAAAATATACAGAAAAAGTTATAACAAGTAGAATTCATTTTGTTTTACTTTGTGTCCTACACTAAGCAGCAGCTACATTTATTATCCTCTTTTCACAAATGAGGAAACTAAGGCAGAGTCCAGTAATGTAGTTCAAAAGTTCACACAGCTCAACAGTGGCAGAGCAATAAGTGGAACCCAAGCTATCTGGATTCAGTCACTTAGGCTAATTTTGACTCAACTGCCAGACTTTCTTTCTATAGCCATTGCATCATGTGGACCCCAGTAGGTTTCATGATGCCCTGGGATTTCTTCAGTCATCTCCAAACTGTTGCACAAACACATTTAACTTTAAAAGTAAAGTAAATTTTAAATGACAAGGTACTGCTGGTGAATCAAATGAAAAATTTGCTCTGCATTATTAGAAAATGATGTGTTCCACAAGAATGTATTTTGTAAACAAATAAATCCCATTTCTTAAGTGCTCAAACTTCTTCTATTTCAACCATTTTGGATGGCGCTCTTCCAGAGATGAACTACTCTCTGCCTACTTCCTGTTATAATTTATTCTAATTTACAGAACACGAGTTAACTTGTACTTATTACTCAAAATCATCATATCATTAATATTGGTTATTGTTAATCATCATATCATTAATATTGGTTATTGTTTTATGACATTAGTCATTAATGTTCTCAGGATATATTGATAAATGGACTATGTCAAAGTAAAAAGAACTCAGGGAGGGCCTAAGGAACTCTCCAAGAGTAATTCTTTGAATTGTAGAGTCTGGTGTTTGTGACTGTGTTCCAGGCTGTTCAGAAGAACTGCTTGTTTTCTTCCTTGTTCCAGGTTGTTTCAAAGGGGTGTAGTTGCAAGATGAAAGACTCCTCATTATGTAAGATGGTGGTGCTTACTCAAAGCAAATTTCAGTGCCTATCAGATAATAAAAAGACAAAGTGTGGGAATTGCTGCATGGTGAGAGGGCAGGAAAAATTAACTGAACAATGTGGTTTCTGAAGCCACAGGATATTTTGTCTACTGAAGGGGTGCATTGCCGAGAGGAAGTATAGGGAATTGAGAGGAACAAGTGAGAAAGCTTAAAAGTTCAAGGAAGTAAAATTCTATAACAACACCTTAAAACTAAAATCATGTTTTCTGTTTATTTGGGTAAATTCTGCTTCCTGATTATCGTAATTGGTTTAAGTTTCTAGTTCCTATGTCTGTGTGTGTTTAAGCTTTCAATGCAAGTGTGTTTAAGCTTTCAAATGTTTATAGCATTTCCTAGCATCCTCTTTCCTGAAATTTAAATAGCTTCATATTCAGTTTTATAATTTTTTTTTTTCCCAAGGAAAGCCATAACTTGGGACTTACCTGGAAATTTACTTTTGAAACTAAGGATAATGATCTATAAATATTTCCCTGGGAAAGAGCTTTCACCTAAGCAAATAGATTTTATGTGCTGAGCTAGAATTTGATTGAAATTTGTTAGGTATTTTTTCTGTTCGTTAATCTTTTTGCTTACCTTACCAAGTTTTTTGTTTGTTTGTTTGTTTGTTTGCGGTACGTGGGCCTCTCACTGTTGTGGCCTCTCCCGTTGTGGAGCACAGGCTCCGGATGAGCAGGCTCAGCGGCCATGGCTCACGGGCCCAGCCGCTCCGCGGCATGTGGGATCTTCCCGGACCGGGGCACGAACCCGCGTCCCCTGCATCGGCAGGCAGACTCTCAACCACTGCGCCACCAGGGAAGCCCCTTACCAAGTATTTGGCTAGAAGCCTAACTACCGAACTGTACCTAAAGAATAGAAATAATAAAATTCATAGAGAAATAGGTATACTTTATAACTGCTTAATTTATCAATGTGCAAGAGCCCCCCAAATAATTATTAATTCAATAAGCATTTGTTGACATCAGCTCCAGTTAAGTGCTCTGCTCAGTGCTGAGCATACAAAGGAGTTTAGTGGTGAGAGAGTTTATATCCTACAATGTAGCAAGTGTCCAGGTGATAGGAACCCAAAGAGAGAGAGCTAATCTAGACTGAGAGAGTAAGGGAGGGTTTAGTGATAGGAATTAAGCACAAAAATGGAGTGGAATTAAGGTAGGAAGTACAAGCCAGTTAAGGAAGGTAATGAGCTAAAGCAGACATAAGAAAGTATGAAGTACATAGGAAAACTCAAGGATGGTCTGTACGCACTCTCTCCAATTGTTCTTCTCTCTTTCTCTTTTGAATCCCCTCTAAACAGCCTTCCATTTCTCATTTCCTTGAAATAGCCTTTATCAATATCACCAATGACCTCCATCTCACTAAATCCATTTGCAATAGTTTTCTATTGCTGCAGTAATGAATTACCACAAACTTAGTGGCTTAAAACAACACAAATTTATTATCTGACAGCCCTGTAGGTTAGAAGTCAGGCATGGGTCTCATTGAGCTAAAACCATGATGCTGTTAGGTCCTTGAGAATTTTACACCAGCAGAAACTCGGTAAGTTTGGACTAAAAGAGACAGAAAGTACAAAATGCGAGAAGACTGTCAGATCTCCAGAATTCTTCAGGCAAGAAACAGACTGATAAAGCTACCCAGCTGTAAACATGCGCTACCTTTTATGAAAAAGGAAGGATGACTCCAAGGGTAAAATGTTAAACCCAGAGGGCAGAATGAAAAGCCACGAGAGATTTTTTAATTGCTTGGGACCTCTGTGTTTTATATTCTTTTATAAGGTGGTCAGTCAAGTGTGACCACAAAAGGAGAGAGAGGAGAAGGAAAAAAACAAAGTTTATTATACTCTCAGGTCCCAGAGACACAGTTGCTGTACTCCAGGATGGAGGTGACACAGGAGGGAGCACCAAAGAGCAAGTTTATCCAAGCAGGTAGGTGGGGAGCCAAGAGAGAACGAGGGCCTGTGGGCAAGTGCCTTTATTGGGTCCCAGGGTGGAGTAGGCAAGAGAAGGCATGAGGGGATCTCATTAGTGCATTTGAATATCATGAGGTCACTGTCAGGGGAGGGCAATAAGGGGAACTTGTGGCAGGGGCCAGCCTTACCATGCTGGTGCACCTGGTCACCTGGGCAGAATGCTCAGGACCTGACTGTGGGCATATTAGGGCAACAGGATAATATGAATGTTTAAAGGTTATAATACCCTTCAACTCCTTTTTTTCTTCTATTTACTCCTCTCTTGAATCAAACATCTATAGCTATGGTATCCTGTTTCTCTCCCACCATTGTATTTTGGAAGTAAATAATTTGTTTCCTGAGTTTCCTGTTCACAGAGAGAAATTGTGCCCCAGATGGATTCTGCACAGAGCCTTACTCTTAACTGATTTAGATGATGTAGCTGATGAGACTAGGAACTTTTAAGCAATGGTATTTTGGACTTGATGCTTTGAAGACCTTTGGATGAATATATTTTGGATGTGGAACAGACATGAGTCTTTGGGAGCCAGAAGGTGGGCTGTAATAGGCAGAATAATGGCCCACCAAATATATCTTAATAGGCAATTAAGTCTGTAGGTGAAATTTGGGTTACCAATCAGCTGACTTTAAGATAAGGAGATCATCCTGAATTACTGTGGTGATTCCAATATAATCACGTGGATCTTTAAATGGGAAAGAGGGAGACAGAAGGGTCAGAACCAGAGAGATGGCATTGTAAGAAAGGCTTGACTAGACATTGCCAGCTTTGAAGATGAAAGGGGGTTATAAACCAAGCAACGTGAGCAGATTTTGCAAGCTGGAAAGGACAAGAAAATGGATTCTCCCCTAGAGCCTCCAGAAAGGAACACAGCCCTGTGGACAGCCTAATTTTATCCCAGTGAAATTTTACCCTACTTTCTGACTTCTGACCTCCAGAAATGTAAGATAATAAATTTGCATTGTTTTAAGCCACTAAATTTGTGGTTATTTGTTACAGCAGCAATGGGAAACTAATACACAAGGAAAGACTGAGAAACTATAACAGACCAGAGAAGACTAAACACAATCTGATGTCCCAGTTGAATCCTGAAACTGAAAAAGGACACTAATAGAAAGTTGAAATTCAAATAAAGTCTAGAGTTTAGTTAACAGCATCATACCGGTGTGAATTCCTTGGTTTTGACAAATGTACCATGGTTATGTAAGATGTTAAAATTAGGGGAAGCTGAGTGAAGAGTATTTGGAACTCTCTGTACTATCTTTACAACTTTTTTCTAAATCTAAGTTTATTCTAAAATAAAGAGTTTATTTAAGAAAAAAAGTTTAGCTCAGAATGAAAGGAGTGAGTTTGGATTGTTAACTCAAGCAGATGCTAGACTCAAGAATAATTTTTGTATCATTGCATGTTCTTTTCAGAAGGCTTAATCTTGAAAAAAGTTTTCCCAAGCAATTTATATGACATTTTCTTGAGAATTTTTAAAGAAATAATAGAAAAATCAAGCAAAATATTTTTTTCTGTACAAAATATTTTTCTGTACATTGTTGACAGTAAAATTATGAACTAGGAAACTTGCGTGACAGTTCTTGCTTCTCTCCTTTCTACCTTCTTTTCCCACTTTCTCCATGCCTCTATTTTATTCATTCTTTCCCCAAGTGGTTTCATGCAATCCTTTCCAGTTGAAGAAAGAAATAGGACTGATAAAAATCATTTGCACCAAGGTACTAGTGAATTAAAGTATTCAATATTCTTCTTTGAAAATTTGTACTTCAAAAGAAACAGGCACTAAGGAATATTGAAACTCCTGACAGCATAATTCTTTAAATATGCAAATAAATTTCTCCCACAATTTGCTTTTACTATCACTGTTTTTATATATAATAGCTAAGTTCTGTATTGTATTTTAGCCCTCCCTGTAACTTGGATAGGATGGGTAGTTTGGGATCAGCTCTTTAATAACCAAATCATTAGTTATTCCTTTGAATTTATTAAGCATCAAACTACTAACCACCCCTAGTGTTAAACAGATTATTTTATAGTAAAATATGAGATGCTAAAATTTATTAAGAATAACAGTAACTTTCCACTACAAGAATGCTTACTGTGTGGCACCCTGCCAAAGTAATTTCACTTCATAGCAACAGTATATGGTAGGTATTATCATTATCCAATTTTAAAAGTAAAGAAACTGAGGCTTAGAGAATTTAATTAGCTTGCCCAGGGTCAAGCAGGTAGTTCAGAACAGAGATGGGATCTGGTGAAGTCATCCAACTCTGGAGCACAATCCAGGCTTTGCCCTCTCACTATGCCTTCACCCTTCCCCTCCCCCTCATCCTATCCTACACACACTCTATCTCGGTAACTCAATAGAATTCATTACCTTCCCTCCTTATCCACTATCGTACTAACACAGAGAAAGAAAAATATAAGCTATACACAATATACGACAATTATATTGAAACATGCTTTTCTGTTTTAAACAATAAATTTCACGGCATCTCTACTTTTTCAAAATCACCTGGGAGAAATGGCTTTTATTTCTGAGTATGTATGTGTAATGTTCCTTCATTCTGCTCATATGCAAACTATTGACATTATAATCTGGCTCATGTCCAGTAAAGCACATGCTATATAGTGAAGGACACATTTACTACAGATTAAATTTCAGTTTCCCTTTAACTCTGGGTTCTAAAACTGAAAGCAGATTTTCCAGAACAGGGATTTCCCATTTTATTTCTGTAATGCCTTTGTGTTTGATAGGAAAAGCACATATAAGGTGTCATTTCTCTCATGAAAATGAAAGGTATTGTGAGCAGGTGCACTTTTAAAATTTCATTTTACCTCCTAAGATGTAACTTTAGCTATATTACTGTGGAATTAGGATAGAATATCTTGAGTAATTCTGTTCAAGTTGTGTCAAAAATCTTACTCATCTGATCGGCAAAATATGTAAAGGACAAATTCTAAGGACATGATCAGGGAGAATAAAGTCTAGTAGAAGTAGATACAAAGGAGAGGCAGGAGCCTGGCTTCATGAAAAAGCAGCAGCCTCATGAGCTGTGACTCAGAATCCTGGCTCTGCCTGAGATGCTCTGGCAAATGTCAACCAAAGAAAATATTTCTTTGAACTGAAATTATATTCACACATTGCCTTAGAGTAAACTGAAATTTTACTGAATTACTGAAAATCAGTAATTACTATATTTGGGGGGGTGGTTCAAGAAAACTTAAGGCTCAGCCACGATTAACAGCCTATTCCTACAAGAATTTGCAAAAGAGGAATAAAAAAATCTAACCCTTGAAACCAACTCAAGCTCCAGTTTTCCTCCTAAATAGCCAAAATGAAAGGGAGGGATTAAATGAGGGAGGGAGGACTCTAACATTAACTTGAACCAATTTGGAGCTCATATTATAGTAGGCACTTATGCTATTTTATTTAATCCTCATAACAATATCCTGCAGTGCAGGCTTTAGAAGTTATACATTATGGAGACACAACAGAGACTGTAACAGCATAATTTAGCCAAGATCACGCGGGGAAGTATGAACCGGGTCTCCTATCACTGAGTCTACAGCTCTGTCCAATGCAACAAAAACACAAGTAGCAGTTATTGTGGTGTGGTCTGGGATACACAAGGAAACTATCCAAAAAATTATTACCTGTAAAAAGTGGCATGATTTTTCCCAAATCATTCTTTGTCACTCCTTATATCTTTCTAATTAGCTTTGCCTATTAAGTTTATATTTTAAATGCAAATAGTTCAGTAGTATGCCCATCATACACTATTAAGTGAAAAAAATTAAGTTGCCAAGAAGTATAGAACAGACCTAAAGAAATTATACTGAAAAAAGGGAAAAATCTCAATGCCCCCAAATATGAGTACAATTAAATAAATTATAGAGAGATCCAGTCATTAGAATAATGACATCTACTAACAAAAGACTAGGTTAAGCTCTAATGTGAAGTAGAAAAGAGCAAGATGCAAGTACTATGTAAAGTCTGATTACATCTATATCAAAATGCAAAGAAAATAAAAAGCTAAGAAGTATAAACGTGATACATTAAGGTGAAAGAATTACGAGTAATTATTCTCTCATTTTTGTTATTACTCATATTTTCTCTAACAGTTAGTTTGTATAATTTCTTAATGTGAAGTCAGTAAGCTTTTAGAAGCAATAGACACAGTCATATAAACTCGAGCCATACAACAGTCTCTTCCTCGAAGCCCAGAAACTTTTGTTCTCCAATTTATTTCCCACAGTGCACAGTTCCTTATACCAAGTAGATAACCAATATATTTTTTTTTATCAAATATATTTTTTTAAAGAGTTGGCAAACAAGAAAGATCCCCCTCTGCTTGGAAAGTATTTCCTACATAGGTTCACTAATTAGTGATTTATTTGTGTTAATGAGTTCCTCTTTTAAAATGCAAATGCATCAAATAGCTAAATTAGCAAAAACCATGAACAGAGAACACACAAGAGGAAACACAAACGGCTAATAAACATTCAAAAGTTCAACCTCATTAATCAAAGATATGAACATTAAAATGATATCAGTTTTCCTCATGAAACCTGCAAAATTTTTTCATGTAATTTTTAATGCCAAGTGGGGTATAAATAAGAATAAAAATATATGCCTCTCATAAATTGTAGGACTGAAAATTCGGTGCTTACTTTCTTGAAAGCAAGGTAGCAAAATATTCCTAATTTTTGATGCAAGAATTCCATTTCTAGGACTCCAGTTTAAAGAAAAAATCATATATATATGTGAAAAAGTTTTATTCGTGGATGTTCAACGCAGCATCATAATCCCCAAACAATTGAAACAATCTAACTATTCATGATAAAGAAAAAGAAAACTAAAGTTTTGTAAATCAAATCAGTAAAATACTATTTAGTCTTTAAAACCAACTTTTCAAAAAATATTTGGTATGGAAAAATTCTCATGATATAATATTAATTGGGGAGAAGTAGTATATAAATCTTACCTTATATCATGATCTCACTTTTAAAATATTTAAGCATAGGCAAAATATTTTAAGAAAATAGTTGTAATGCCCTTCTCTGGATGATGGTATGTAACATGATTTTTGTTGTCTTCATTTTCTTTCATATCAAATCCCTAAGAGGATATTTTTATATATAATCAGCATTTTTTTAATGTATTCTATCTATTCTAGTTGCAATTTATAGATATCCATCCTGAGAAAATAATCCTAAATGAAGTGAAACTTTCTACACAAAGATGTTTATGCACTGCTTTATTTAAAACAGTAAAATTGGAGGAATAAAGAACTAGTTGAAGACAGTCTATATAATAGACCACATTGTCTTTTAATATTATGTTTAATTCCTTTTACTTTATGTAAAACATCTTATTTCAGTGTGCTACCATGAAAGATACTAGGACAGACAAGAGAGGACACGGACACACACACACAAACACACCCCTTCTCCACTACCTTCTCTCTAAGGAGGTAATTTCAGGATTGGAGGATCAAGTGTCCTGTTCTTTGAGTACCAGCAGCAAGATGAGTAAGGCTACCCTCTCCTCTGTGAGTTGAGGCTTTATAACCACCTCAAAACATAAATGCACATAAATAAGAGACTTTTTAATATAATAGAAAAATATTTTGACACCACAGTTAAATTTTGAAAAGCAAAACAACATTGTGAAATCAACAGTGTAACCTCAGCTGTCTCTGTGCACATAAGACTGGCCCATTGAACAGCCCTGAACTCAGTGGGATACAAAGATGGTGTGGTTTTATTTTTCTCCATTCACTGCCTTCCAGCATGGTCTGTTGAATTTCCTTTTCCCATCCTTTAATGACATCTCGGACAGATCCTATAGCTTCCAGTCATTCTCAAATGTTAAGAATTTCAGTCTAGTCTAATAGAGTTTAAAATCTCAATCTTGCCTTCAGTTCTGTGTTCATCTTGGCCTTTCCCCCAGCAGGAGGGAGCTTGGAATGGAGACAAGTGCTCTCCTTTGCTCTTCCCCTCTTCTTTGCTGATTTGCTTCTAGCACTTCCAGAAATGGGTAGGAAGAGAGATTACAGAAATAGAACAAAGGTGTACTATTAATGCGGCTGCTCTAGCCCCTCACAGGTATAATGCTCCCAAGGGCTTCTGGTACAGGTTCTCAGCAGGCCCTGAGAGAAACGCCCTCACTGAGCAGTCTGCTGACATGGGGAATTCACTCCAGTTTAGCTGCTTCTTAACTCCACTAGCATTCACCCAAAACCCTTCATCAGGCGTCCCCTTCCCAAAGGCCAGTTCTCTCAGGTGGGCCATGAAACAGACTACTTACCTCAGATGCTTTCCTTGATGTTCCTTTGACCCACTAGAAAAGGACACATCTTCATCCCAATAAAAGTGAGAGTGAAAAACAGCTTTACTTCTCTATCGTCCTCCCCCAACCACTCTTGAATTATTTTCCCCACTCCCACTTCAAAAAGGCACAGAGGCCAGGTCACTACATCTGATGCATAAGTGCCCAGCTGGGGAATAAGATACCTATCTCCCCTTTCCTGGTCACCCCTCCCCTCCAAGCTTACAAGGTATTCTATTGGAACCATGCTGCACGTGTCATTCCTCTGAGGAGGCCAACAGCTCACATCTCTAAAAGTTCATAAGATCCCTTGAGTAAAGTATTCATATAGACTAGGGAAAGGAAGAGGGATGAAGGGTAGGGGGCTAGTTCTGTCACCTTAATAATCTTACGGATATATTATTGATGCCACCTTGAAAGCTCTTGTAAAGTGGATGTACATGCTACCTGTGCATTTTTTTATTTGTTGTTAGTTTGGAGGTTTGGTTGTTTGCTTGGTTGGTTTTGAGACTTTAAGAACAATTCCAAGATAACAATGATACAAATTCAATATTGTTACACGTAGAAAAACAACTGGAAGGAAAGATGTTAACATACTACCGTGTTACAAGTGCTTGTTACTAGATGGCAATACTATGAGCATATTATTACCTACAGTATAGGTATATATTACAATATTATTTCCTCCTCACCTTCTGAATTTTTCTGTTTAAAGGGAAAACACATTAAAACTTAAGGGGAATATTTTAAACAATTTTAAAATATAATACATATATTTCATATTAAAGTGATTGTGGGAGTATTTTTTCAGCTTTATTGAAGGATAATTGAAAAATAAAACTGTACATATTTAAAGTGTACGATGTGATGGGTTTTACATACATATGCTTTGTAAACTGATTACCACAATTAGGTTAATTTGCACATCTATCACCTCCCATAGTTACCTTATTTTTGTACGTGGTGATAACATTTAAGTCTCAGCAAATTTAGAGTACACAACGCAGTACTATTAACTAGAGTCACCATGCTGTACATTGTATCCTCAGACCTTATTCATCTTTTTTTTTTTTAATAATTTGTCAAGGGCTTTTTTTTTTTTTGGCTGCATTGGGTCTTCGTTGCTGCGCACGGACTTTCCCTAGTTGTGGTGAGCGGGGGCTACTCTTCTCTGTGGTGCGCAGGCTTCTTACTGCATGGCTTCTCTTGTTGTGGAGCACAGGCTCTAGGTGCATGGCCTTCAGTAGTTGTGGCTCACAGGCTCTAGAGTGCAGGCTCAGTAGTTGTGGTGCATGGGCTTAGTTGATCTGTGGTATGTGGTCTCTTCCTGGACCAGGGTTCAAACCCACTGGCAGGCCGATTCTTAACCACTGTTAACCACTGGGCTACCAGGGAAGCCCAGAGCTTATTCATCTTATAACTGAAGGCTTGTACCCTTTGTCTAGCATCTCTCCATCTTTCCCACCACCCAACCCCAGCTCCTGCTAACCACCATTTGACTTTATTTTTCTGCAAGTTCAGCTTTTTTAGATTCTGTGTATCAGTTAGATCATAGAGTATTTGTCTTCGTCTGGCTAATTTCACTTAGGATAATATCCTCTAGATTATTTCTGTTGTTGCAAATGGTAAGATTTCCTTCTTTCTCATGGCTGAATAATATTCCATTATGTGGGTGTATATATATATATATATATATATGTATTATATATACAATGTGTATATATATACATAATGTGATATATATATATCTCACATCTTCTTTATTCATCTGTCAGTGGACATTTAGATTGTTTCTGTACCTTGGCTATCGTGAATAACGGAGCAATGAACATGGAAATGCAGATATCTCTGAGATACAGATTTCAGTTCTTTTAGATAAATACCCAGAAGTGAGATTTCTAGATCATATTGTAGTTTTATTTTTAACTTTTTGAGGAGACTCTGTTCTGTTTTCCATAGTGGCTATATCAATTTACATTCCTTGCAGTGATGTAACAAGAGTTCCCTTTTCTCCACATTCTCACCAGCTCTTGTTATCCGATGTCTCTCTAATAAAAGCCATCCTAACAGGTGTGAAGTGATATCTCATAGGGGTTTTGATTTGCATTTACCTGATGATTTATAATGTTGAGCATCTTTTCATGTGCCTATCGGCCATCTGTATATTTTCTTTGAAAAAAATGTCCTTTCAGGTATTTTGCCCATTTTTAAGTCAAATTATTTGCTTTTTAGCTATTGAGTTAAAGTTAATTTATGTTAAGTTCCTTATGATATGAAAGTGATTAAATAGGCATGCCTGTCTACTGTTATAAAAAAGATTATTTGATTGTAGGTATACAGAAAGTGCCCAGGCAATGGAAACTTCTTTACTGCATAGACAAATCAAGAAATTATTCTTTCCTGGAAAAAAAAATGGGTTTAACCTACATAGCTAAACAAATACACACACACTGGCTCATATATAGAGATTTCTCATTATTCAATTTTCATAGTGTCTAGGGGAAAGACATCTAAGTAACCTCCCTTAAAACCAGGGCAAAATTTTACATATATAGTAAAAAAAAAAAAAAAAAGTATGAATGAGACTTTAGTTTGAAATACAAAAATTAAAAAATTTTTGAATAAGTTTATGTTCTGTTTAGTGAAATAGAGGTTATATTTACAACCATATGCCAATTCTTAGAATTTACCCCCCAAAAATCTATTGTGTCCTTAAAAAAAATTTATTCACACAAAATTGTATGATGTTTTTACCTCAAGCTCGACAGCAGGATCATACAAGAGGGTTGTTTTCTTGCAATATTATTCAAGGGTTCATTATTTTCCTAAAGGACCTTCCTTAATCCTTTGCAATTCAAATCATTCTCTTTTGAAGAACTTATCCAGTCACCCTGCTTGTCACTTTTCTCTTCAAATATTAACTTGTCACACTCTGCCAGATCCTCATTTACCAGTGGTTTTGCAAGTGATTACAGTAGTTCTCAAACATTACTTTCCATAGACTTAAGAGTTGCCTGCAAATTTTGCAATTGCACCTTAAAATTCATTAGAATTTTATTTGTAAAAATTGAATGTTTACAGCTTTCTATAATCACCTATAGAAACAATAACTAAAATAGTACATTTGGTGGAGATGGATAAATATATTCATGTTATGAACACTTTTATTTCTCTGACAACATCAAATAAAGCAGATTAGATAGTGATTATTAGGGCAGTGAGAGGCTCTGTGCATGTGAATATGGGTGTGCACTAAACCCCTGGTCCATGATAACCCTACCTAGTAATTGGGAAAACTTTTGGTGCCAAAATTGAGTAAAACTAGGTAAGCATCCTGTTCCATTTTCAGTCCCCAAATATGCAGAGACTGGGAGACCTAAACCAAATCTTATTATATATAATAGTCAGAAAATCATCTAGCCCAGGAATTCAACTATACAGATGAGTATTTTAACTAGAGTAGAAAAAGGGAGTAGAAATTTAAGTTGGGAATATGAGACATTTTAGGAGGGAAAAATGCACTTTTAAGAGATGCCTAAGTATGTGTGTTGGGAGAATTTATGTTTTGAACAGATAAAAGGCAATATAAAAATCCTGATTAGGGAAGGGGAGAAATAAATAGAGAGGGACAAAGTACAGAAGGCAAAATTTTATCACTCAGAAGGCCAAATAGTCCTAACAGACATATACAGAACATTCCACCCAACAGCAGGAGAATATACATTCTTCTCAAGTGCACATGGAACATTCTTCAGGATAGACAATATGTGAGGTCAGAAAACAAGTCTTAACAAACTTAAGAAGACTGAAATTATACCAAGTATCTGTTCCAACCATAATTGAATGAAGCTAGAAATAAATAGTAGAAGAAAAGCTAGAAATTTCACAAATGTGTGGAAATTAAACAGCATGCCCCTGAACAACCAATTTATCAAAGAAGAAATCAAAAGAGAAAATGAAACTACCTTCAGACAAACAAACATGAAAACACAACATACTAAAAACTATGAGATTCAGGAAAAGCAGTACTAAGAGGAAAGTTTATAGCAATAAATGCCTATATTAAAAAGAAGAAATATCTCAACAAACAACTTAACTTTAACACTCAAGGAACTAGAAAAGAAGAAAAACTAAGCCCAAAATTAGCAGAAGGAAGGAAATAACAAAGATTAGAGCAGCAATTTTAACAAAAAACATTAGATATTACTGTTAAAAATTATATACCACCAAATTGGATAATCTAGAAAAAGTGGATAAATTCCTGGAAACACACAACTTACTAAGACTGAAACATAAAGAAATAAAAGTCTGAACAGGTCTATAACTAGTAAAGTGATAGAATCAGTAATCAAAAACCTCCCAAAAAGGAAAAGCCCCAAACCAGATGGCTTCATGGGTGAATTCTACCAAACATGAAAAGAAGAATTAATGCCAATTCTTCTCAAACTCTTCAAAAAAAGTGAAAAGGAGGGAACACTTACAAATTCATTCATGCCAGCATTACTGTCGTACCAAAGCCAGATAAGGACACTACAAGAAAAGAAAATTACAGGCCAATATTCCTGATGAAGATGGATGCAAAAATCATCAACAAAATACTAGCAAACTGAATTCAACAATACATTAAAAGGATCACATACCATGACCAAGTGGGATTTATCCATGGGATGGATACAAGAGTGATTCAGCATATGAAAATCAATTAATGTGACATGACACATTAACAGAATGAAGGATAAAAATCATATGGTTAATCCAACAGCACATTAAAAGGATCATACACCATGATCAAGTGGGGTTTATCCCAGTAATGTGAGGATTCTTCAATATACACCAATCAATCAATGTGATAAACCATATTTACAAATTGAAGTATAAAAACCATATGATCATCTCAATAGATGCAGAAAAAGCTTTTGACGAAATTCAACACCCATTTATGATAAAAATCCTCCAGAAAGTAGGCATAGAGGGAACTTACCTCAACATAATAAAGGCCATATATGACAAGCCCAGGCATGTCATGTACCACAATGTTCATGCAGCACTATTTACAATGGCCAGGACATGGAAGCAACCTAAGTGTCCATCATCGGATGAATGGATAAAGAAGATGTGGCACATATATACAATGGAATATTACTCAGCCATAAAAAGAAACGAAATTGAGTTATTTGTAGTGAGGTGGATGGACCTAGAGTCTGTCATACAGAGTGAAGTAAGTCAGAAAGAGGAAAACAAATACCATATGCTAACACATGTATATGGAATATTAAAAAAAAAAAGTTCTGAAGAACCTAGGGGCAAGACAGGAATAAAGACACAGACCTACTAGAGAATGGACTTGAGGATATGGGGCAGGGGGAAGTGTAAGCTGGGACAAAGTGAGAGAGTGGCATGGACATATATACACTACCAAATGTAAAATAGATAGCTAGTGGGAAGCAGCCACATAGCACAGGGAGATCAGCTCGGTGCTTTGTAACCACCTAGAGGGGTGGGATAGGGAGGGTGGGAGGGAGGGAGATGCAAGAGGGAAGAGACATGGTGATATATGTATATGTATAACTGCTTCACTTTGTTATAAAGCAGAAACTAACACACCATTGTAAAGCAATTATACTCCAATAAAGATGTTAAAAAAAACATATGGTTATCCCAATAGATGCAGAAAATACATTTGACAAAATACACCACCCTTTCATGATAAAAACTCTCAACAAACTAGGAATAGAAGGAAATAACCTCAACATTATAAAGGTCATAAATCAAAAGCCCACAGCAAACTTCATACTTAATGATGAAAAACCAAAAGCTTGTCTTCTAAGTTCAAGAACAAGACAAGGGTGCCCACTCTTACCACTCCTATTCAACATAATACTGGAAGTTCTAGCCAGAGCAATTAGGCAAGAAATAGAAATAAAATTCATCCAAATCAGAAAGGAAGAAGTAAAATTATCTGTGTTTGCAGATGGCATGATCTTATATAAAGAAAACCCTAAAGAGTTCACTCAAAAAAAAAAAAAGAACTATTCAACAAATTCAGAGAAGCTTGCAGGATACAAAATCAACATTCAAAAATTAGTTGCATTTCTATACACTAACAACAAACTATCTGAAAAGGAAATTAAGAAAATAATCCCATTTAGAATTGTACCAAAAAGGATAAAATAGTTAAGTACAAACTTAATCAATAAGGCTAAAAACTTGTACACTAAAAACAATAAAACACTGATGAAAGACATTAAAGAAGACACATACAAGTAGAAAAACAAACGATGCTCCTGGATTGGAAGACTTAATATTGTTAAAATGTCTATATTACCCAAAATGATCTACAAATTCATTGCAATCCCTATCAAAGTCCCATGGCATTTCTTACTAAAATAAAAAAAGCAATCCTAAAATTCACATGGAACCACAAAGAACCTTAAGTAGCCAAATCAATCTTGAGAAAGAACAATGCTGGAGGCCTCATACTTCCTGATTTTAAAATATATTACAAAGCTACAGTAATCAAATGGTATGGTTCTGGCATAAAGACAGACATATAGACCAATAGGACAGAATAGAAAACTCAGAAATAGGGAGTTTGGGGGAGAATGGATACATGTATGTGTATGGCTCATACTTCCTGATTTTAAAATATATTACAAATCTACAGTAATCAAACAGTATGATTCTGGCATAAAGACAGACATATAGACCAATGGGACAGAATAGAAAACTCAGAAATAAGGAGTTTTGGGGAGGATGGATACATGTATATATATGGCTGAGTTGCTTTGCTGTGCACCTGAAACTATCACAACATTGTTAATTGGCTATAAGTCAATATAAAAAGTAAAGTTTAAAAAAAAAGAAAACTCAGAAATAAATTCATGCAAATACAATCAACTGATCTTTGGCAAGGATCCCAAGAATATACAATGGGGAAAGGATATATCTTCAACAAATAATATTGGGAAAAACTGAATATCCACATGCAAAAGAATTATATTGGATTCTTGTCTTACATCATACATAAAAATTAACTTGAAAATGGATTAAAGACCTAAATGTAAAACCTGAAACTGTAATACTCCTAGAAGAAAACATAGGAGAAAAGCTTAGTGACATTGGTCTTGGCAATGATTTCTTGGATATAACACTAAAAGCATAAGCAACAAAATCAAAAGTAAACAAATGGGAATGCAATTGCTTCTGCACAGCAAAGGACACAGTTAATAGGGTGAAAAGACAATCTATAGAATGGGAGAAAATATTTACAAACCATATATCTGATAAGGGACTAATATCAAAACTATATAAGGAACTCTTACAACTCAATTGAAAGGAAAGAAAGGAAGAAAAAATGGAAGGAAGAAAGGAAGAATAAAGGAGGGAGAGAGGGAGGAGGGAGGGAGCGAAGCAAGGAAGGAAGAACAAATAATCTGATTTTTAAAAACGGGTAAAAAACCTGAACTTGAATAGACATTTTCACAAAGAAGACATACAAATGGCCAATAGGCACATGAAAAGGTGCTCAACATCACTAATCATCAGGGAAATGTAGACATCCTGCAGAGAAGGCGGGGGCAGCCGCAGAAACGGCTTTTTACAAGCCGTGTGGATGAAAGGCTCTTGGTGCTCCAGCCAGGAGTCAGTGCTGTGCCTCTGATGTGGGAGAGCCAACTTCAGGACACTGGTCCACAAGAGACCTTCCAGCTCCACGTAGTATCAAACGGCAAAAATCTCCCAGAGATCTCCATCTCAACACCAAGACCCAGCTTCACTCAATGACCAGCAAGCTACAGTGCTGGACACCCTATGTCAAACAACTAGCAAGACAGGAACATCAGGGAAATGTAAATCAAACTAAAATGAGATATCACCTCACATCTGTTAGCATGGCAATTATCAGAAGACCAAAGATAACAAATGTTAGAAAGGATGTAGAAAAATTAAAACCCTTGTACACTCTTGGTGGGAATGTAAAATGGTGCAGCTGCTATGGAAAACAATATAGAGTTTCCTCAAAAAATTAAAAATGGAATTACCATATAATCCAGCAATTTTACTTCTGAGTATTTAACCAAAAAAAAATCGAAATCAGGATCTCAAAGAGATTTGCACTCCCATGTTCATTGCTCCACAATAGCCAAGATGTAGAAGCAACTTAAATGTCCATAAAAGGATAAATGGATCTTTTTGATGTAATATATACATACAGTGGAATATCATTCAGCCTTTGAAAAGAAAGAAATCTTGCAATATGTGACAATATGGATCAACCTGGAAGACATTATGCTAAATGAAATAAGACAGTCACAAAGGAAAAATACTGCATGCTTCCACTTACAAACTCATAGAAGCAGAGAGTAGAATAGTGGTTTCCAGGGTCTGGGGGGAAGAGGAAATTGGGAGTTTATATTCACTGGATATAAAGTTTCAGTTATACGAGAAAGGTTCTAGAGATCTGCTGTACAACGTCATGCCTATAGTTAATAATACTGTATTGTACACATAAAAATTTATTAAAAGGGTAGATCTCAAGTTAAATGTTCTTACTCTAATTTTTTTAATTAATCAGTTTGAAATGTTGCCTATAGCCCTTAGAACTCACACACACACACACACACACACACACACACACACACACACCCCACCTTTATTTTCATACTGTACCTAATTTTAATGTTAATTTATGCAATAATTATTTATTAAATACTACATTGTACTAGACTATTTTAGGCAATGAGATACAACTTAAAAGCACAGGTTTAATTTTAAATTCCGCTTGTATAGAAATGGAGTTTCACTATTTCTAGCCTTACTTTATAACTTAGTAAATCTAATCTCTTCTAAACATTTCCAGACTCCTTATTAAGTTACTTCTGACTTATACAATTTACCAGAAAATTCATTAAATCGTTCATTAATTTTTCACCAATCTATAAACCTTATCACTGCAATTTTATTAGCTAAGATATAATTAACTAGGTTTGACTTTTTAATTTTAGGGACAAGTCATTTACCTACACTATCAACAATTTTGTAATAATTACTTTTTTATTTCATCAGATTTCTTTCCCCATCAAGTCCAGTAATGAGAATTCCACACTTAATATCTTATAGTCATAGTGACAGTTATATCTGTCTTTTTAACTCTCAGTCCTTAAATACTAAATAGTTTGTGATATTAACTGTCTGTTTTAAAGAAATCAAGAGCAATAATGGGTACAAAATTTCAGTACTAAATATATTATAGACATGCCCATTAATGGAAAAATTAGAGCTTCATTTCCTGACATTTATATCACATATAACTGTTGACTATCAACTTCCTTAATGTAGTGGAGTATACATTAAATGCTAGTGATTCTTGACAGGTAGAAACAATCATTAAACAAAGTCATCTGTCTTGTTTAATCAATATGAACTCACTGAATTCACTGAATAGTATTAATGTTAATCCTGCCAGCAGCTTCAGGCATTCCTTCATGCATTCTTTAAGAGACCAACTTATAACAATAACCATTATGGCCTCTTAAATAAAATTCTGGAATCTCCATAAATTGTTTTGCTACAAAGATGCAATACAAGTTTAAAAAATAAATAAATAAAATGGAGTCATTAGAGTTTTGCTCAAGCTAAGAATCCAGTTAGCTAAATAATTCCATCATTTTGGTTTAATCTAATATATTACCTCAAGTATTTCCCTTTTTGAGATTTAAAAATTCTGAAATTGAGTTTAAATGGCACTTGTCCACAATATTTTAATTTTTTCTTCTTTTGCTTACAGCATTCTAATCAGTATCTGCAGACAGTGTCTTTATATGAAACATCCAGTGTAATTTTAATGATGATTAGTCTTTTCAAAGTAAAAGTCTTTAAATAAAATGTACTTAATTAAATTGAGAAAAATTTGTGTGAAGTCAAGATTTCTGGAGAGCTAGATGCTAAAGAAAATTAGGAAATAAAATTTATGTTCATTGGAAAAGAAATGGGAAGCATTTGAAAAATAGTTCAGGAAAGTCTTCTTTTTACAATGCCCTGTAGCATGAAGTTAATGGTTTAATGTGCTATGTGTCCATTAGTGCCAATATAAACACTGTTATATGTATTTTATTCTATATTTTTCAGTTTTCCAATTTCGAATATACCTATGGTATTAGTATATTCAAAGATTACAAGACAGTGCAGAAAATCAGAGTTAAGCATGTGATCTAGCAGATAACAAAAACAAAATATTATGCAGAGAAATATTTTTCCAACAGAGGCACTGAAATTCAGAATTAGGAAGAAAAAATTAAAAGTTAACATAAATTACCTGATCTAAGAAATTCTTTAAATGTATCATATAATGGATGTGAACAAAAATAGATCTTTGCAAAAAGAGAAGATTCTTGACATTTTCAAGCCTTCAAGTTTAGATAAGGTAGAGATTTTCCAACAAGAGGTTTTTTTTTTAATTTTCCAAAGAATCCTCTAGAATTTTAAAGCACCCTTGAAAGTGGGGATCTTTTAAATTAAATAATGTATGCTAAAAAATGAATGTGGAAATTAGCATGTGAATGGCTCATATCAGAAAACATGAATCCAGTACCAACAAAAGATAAAGTATAAAAATGTACAATACACAGTTACAAGAGCTTACAGTTCCTTGATAGAATATATGTATATATGCATATATACACATATGTATATATATATATTAACTATAAACACATAGCAAAATGAATGTCTTATGAACTGAATATTTGTGCCCCCTCCAAATTCAAATGTTAAAGCCCTAACACCCAGGCTATATTTGGATATAGGGCCTTTAAGGAAATAATTAAGCTTAAATGAAATAATAAGGGTGGGTCCCTGATCTGATAGCATTAGTGTTCTTATGAGACATCAGACAGCTCACCCTCTCTCACTCCACATGTGCACAGAGGAAAGACCTTGTGAGAATGCCATGAGATGGCTGGCATCTGCAGGCCAGGAAGAGGGTTGTCACCAGGAATCAAACCCTGCTGAACCTTGATCTGGGACTTTGATTCTTCAGTACTGTGAGAAAATAAATTTCTGTTATTTAATTCATGCAATGCAGTCTGTGTTTTTGTTTTGTTTTGTTTTGTTATGGCCACCCAAGGAAACCAATACAAAGCAGATGCCAAAAGAGTAGCAGAGACAATTTGTGCTGAGCAAGGATATATGGGATAAAGGTCATTACAAGCATGAGGAGGAAGGGAAGACCTTCTAAGGAAGAGGGAACCTATCTGTGAAGTGATCTGTTTATGGAAGACAGTGTTAGTGGTAAAACGAGTGCAAATTGTAAAGGTGAAAACTGATTATGTTCGGGAGATCACACTTACTGATCAGTGCTGCGCAGAGGCTGAGAGTTCATGTGCAGTGAGAGATAAATACAGCAGATTAAATAAGCAAACCCTTCCTTTTCCAGCTCATCAGATTCTCCACCAAAAGAACTTAATCAACTCAGGAGATATTCCCTGGGTAACAAAAAGAATATTCACTTAAAAAGTGTGTGCTCTAATAACCTATAATGGAAAATAACCTGAAAAAATATATATATATAACCGTATCACTTTGCTGTACACCCAAAACTAACACAATATTGTAAATCAACTATACTTCAATTTTTTTAAGAAGTGTGTGCTCATGGAATGTCACTGCATCTTGGAGCTGGAAAGGGCCCAATGTTTCTTAGCCCAATCAAGTGACCCCATTGTCCCTAAAAAACAAGGGCAAGGAAGACCCTGCAAATAGAGAAGAAGAAATCTTTCCTCACTATTGGACAGGCTACACTGTCCAAAAACAAACAAACAAACATTGAAGAGATGTGCTTATTTAACTAGATCATCAAGCAAGGACAATAGAAGGGCCAAAGGAAGAGTGGCCAGGGATTGGAGAATTCACTTCCACCTTTTCTCATAAAACAGCCAGTTATATACCTAGAGCCTGTGGGACAGCACAGAGGTGACCATCAACTTTCTTCCAGCTGAAGTCCAGGGTCTCACTTAAACTTGAGAGAATCATATCTACTCTTGTGGAAAGATGCGAGGGTTCTCAAGAGAAAAACTTATGCAGAGTCACTTGAAGAGCTAGTGTAAAAGTAGCATCCAAGTGAAGTAGAACTTCAGCTCTATTGTCGTTTCCTTCTAAGAATACCCTAACTTTGCATGTGAAATCTTCACCTTGAATGTTAGTCTGTTGAAGGGGCAGGATGCTCAGGGTGAAGTGAGAGATGATTGTTCCATTGCATTTATTTTGGACTCCAACAGGAAAGAGGGGCTTTGGCACCTCTGGTCACTACTGGCTAAAACCATAGAGTCAGTGAAAGAGAAATGTGCAAGAAGGCCAGAAGAGCAAATTTTAATTGCTACCAAGGTTTATAAAAGGAAGGGGTTGGGAGTCAGAGAAGCAGCAACATCTCTGTTACAGCAAGTTAAACAGGCAGTTTGGAAACCAACATTACAGCTTTTAACCAATTCACAGATAAACATTGCATTGAACTAAAATACTCAGTTAATAAATGCTCACAATTCCACAAAGCCATGATTAACTTTGTTCATTTCTCCAGTCGAAGCAACACATCTTTTTCTTAAATTCCCCTTTGTACTGGCTCTTCTTCCAAATACAGTAGCTAACTAGAAAAGTGTCAGCTCTAATTGGATGATGGTTTGGAGGCTTCAAATCACCCAGACGGAGGTCAAGTAATGTAGCATGGAGCCTGTGTATTCAAAGGGAATGTTTTAATACACTGGGAGAAATGCAGCGACACAGCAGCTGTGTGAACTCTGGCAGACATGCTGCCCTGAAGAAGCCCTATGTTGTCTCTAATACCTTAAGTTCAGTAGTTTTAATTTCCACTTCTGTGTGATGTTTGACAGTTCGTTCATTTAGAGAGTTTCAGGGATGCACAGGTGACTCAAGTTCAGATAGCTATTTTAAGGATATGTCACTTCTGTTTATTTTTTAATGCTAAGGAGTACACACTGAGTGAGTCAGAGGAAGACCTTTTGCACACAAAAGAAACTGTTCTTTCAAAAAGGAGAATGTTTTGACATTTAGCGACTAAGCACTTCTTTGGGGGATAGACTTTCTTAAGGCTGAAACATTGATTGGTATAGTAAAGTTAAACAGAGCCCAGTCATATAACACCCCCCCCCAATCAAATAGCACCCTCTCTGAATGCTGGGCTTTAAAATACTCAAGGCTGTAAAACAGAGATCAGGCTAACTATTTAAACCTTTCTATATATACCTCTTCATCCAGGTTGTGAAGGGTGTTTATGAACTTCATTTTGAATTGAATTGGAAACATTACCAAAAACTGAAGTCAACAGCTTTAACAGAGGAAACCGCGCTCTTCACACCAGAGGAAAACATGGAGGAAACAGGTCTTTGCAACACTGTCACAGTATTTCCCCAAGTAATCATAGTGGGGTTATTGGTCAACTGCCAGGGAGTATGGGTGTGTAGGGACTGATGACAGTGATAAACAGAAGGATAAGAGGGTGAGGCAGGCCACATGTGGGTGGAGGGAGAGAAACCTGGAAGAACTGAGGAGGTCAGAGGCAGCACTGGTAACAGATGAGGTCTTAGAGCAAACATAATATATCCAATAGCTACATTCTTAAGAAAAACATGTCTATCAAAAGTAGTTCATAGGATTTTTTTGAAGTTAATATAGCATTTCTATTAAAAAAAAAACACTGGTGTACTTACTAATGTAAAAAGAACATTACCAAGAATAAATTAGCAGCCCTTAAAATATTATTCTCTATGCTCCAAACTAACATTTTCATATTTCAATGGAAAATGACTCATTTTGTCACATTAAATAGCATAATTCAAAGTAAAAAATCTGTATAGAAATTATATTGAGCTTCCCAGTACATGAAGATGAACCAGGTTTTATTGAAATAAATATCAGCTGCTTCACAGAATCAATTCTTTTTTTCCTTTTAAAAACTCTAAACAATTCATTGCTCAGATACAAAAGGCTATTTTTTTAAAATAAGTAGCTCAAGACAATTTTTCTTTCTCTCCCATTCTTATATCCTGTTTTCTTATACCATTACTCCCTTCGAACTCTTAACTTAAATCTTCATTAGAGTTACCACAACCAAATAGAAACTCCATTCTGCCAAGTCTTTTTTCCTATTCCATGTTTCTTTGTCCTGTCCTTTAGTTTCTCTTCCCACAACCTGGCCCAAGTCTTTTCAGAGTTCCCAGCATTCCCCATTATTCCATTGGTTCACCCTTGAAAGATGGGAAGTTGTGGGAGAAATGTTTCTAATCCTCCGGGGAACAAGTTTGTCCATGTCCTGTACCCCCTCCAACCTGACTCTCTTGAGAATCACAGTGTGTATGTGGAGCACATGGAGCACTATTAATCATCTTTCTCAAGTGTCATTTTGATTTTATCATGCCCCTTTTTAGGAGCTTGCAGTCATTTTTAGTTGTCATTTGAGTCAAATTGAAATGGATAATCTTTTAGATTTTTGAAGAATACTTTCTCAAATGCACAATACCTAGTTATTTCAAGAATATTTTAAAAATAGGTCTTATTAGCACTTTTCTCATCTGAAGATATTTTTATTTTCCCTGGCAAATCACATACAGTATCACTGAAGTCTTAAGCACTTAACTCAATTAAAACATAAATGTTAGATTTTTTTTTTTAACCCAAGATGTTATAATGGAAATGTTCACTTTTCTTGAAATGGAAGACATTCACAGGAAGCTGGAGATTTCCTTTGAATGAGTAATTATGTTTTTAAAATACTCAAATTAGTGCTGCATTGAATTATAAGTCACTTTGTTCTGACATTTGTACATTAGTGAATTGTATTTCTGGAAAAAACTAGTGTCTAGGGAGAGCATTTTATCATTGTCCTTGTAAAGTATTGGAAAAAATTCTGCCTAAGATTGTGTTTGTTTTATCATCAATGTAACATGTTCAGTGACATTCAGAGGCAAAAAAAAAAAAGACTTTTTAATATTCAGGAGTCATTTTTAGAAATATATTTTACATTATAAGCATAAATTGTTGCTAATATTTTTTTCTTATTTTGAAACTAACATTCATCAAAGATGAAAAAGTATTACATTCATATGATGAATTTCTCCCTTGGTAAGAGCATAGAAAAAAATGAAACCAGGTTCATGAGAATAGTCTTCAACTAAGTGTTTTCATCAAAGTTGTATTTCTATAACACAAACTATGCTTGTTTCTATTTGTGATTTGTTCCAGTTATCTATTGCTGAATAACAAACCACTCCAAATTTAGTAGCTTAAAACATCATTTATTTTGATCACAACTAGAAATGTGAGCAGAAGTCAGTGGCAACATCTCATGCACCATCAGCTGGGGGAGTGAGAGCAGGAAGCCGAGGATGTCCTAGCTGGGGATGGAACCATCTGAATGCTCACTCACTCACACATCTGGTGGTTATGATGACTGTGGGATGGATGGGACTTCAATGCTCACTCACTCACACATCTGGTGGTTATGATGACTGTGGGATGGAGGGGACTTCAGCTGCTGCTATTGGCCAGAACACCTATATGTGGTCCTTCATGTGGACCTTCATGTGCTTGCCTTCCTAATAGCATGGTGGTTGACATCTGAGAATGAATGTCCCAAGGGGACAATGTGAACATGCAAGGCACTTTTATGACCTCGCCTCTGAAGTGACATAGCGTCACTCAACTGCACTCTATTAGTTAAGGCAATAACAAAGGTCTTCCCAGTTCAAAGGGAGGGGAATGGGCCCTACCAATTGATGGGAGACTTGTCAGTCTCACAATGTGGAAATTGCATGTGAGATGGGATAATTTGTGGAGACCGTCTTCGGAAAATACAATCTGCCATATGACTGTACAGATATGGCTAATTTCAGAAGATATAGCTCCCCTACAATATATGTTCCATAAAATACTCCTGCTAAAGCTGTTCTTGCCAAATACATTCCCTTTGCAACAAGGGGAATTTTTATTTGGGGGTACAATAGGAATAGCTTCTAGACCGAATATTACCCAAAAAAACCTTCCTTCTGATGAGAAGCACACTCATCAAATTATCATTTTCTCACTCAGTCAAGAGCCTAGGGTTGGGGTTAGGGCACCTTATTATCACTCTTTGTGGAATATACAACTACTTTGATTCATCCAAAAGAAGTTCATTGTACAATAAGTAATAAACTATCCTTGGCTGGCCTAATCCGTTACCTTTAAATCAATCAGCTCCTTTGTCTCAACATCCAATAGTTTTGAGCCCTGGCACCTTTGCTTTGCTCGCAGTCTTAAGCACTAATGTTCTCCCATTTTATATCTTGTTTCATGACCTTATCCTCAGCCCCAGACCTCTTGCTTCAACCTCCTGACTAGAGTGTCACACACAATGTCTTTAAATCTGATGACATACAGGACAAGTTCATGGTTCATTTCCTTGCAGATGATTCTCACTTTTCCTCGGGCTACATCTCCTTTCACTATTCCACGCAACAGGCTTCTGTCACTCCTGGTACCCAGCAGCTCAGCCTCTGCAACCCTACCTGAGTCCCAGCCATTTCTGGGGCCTGGGAAAGCTGAAAGAATGATGCCCCAACTGTGAAGAATACAAGCATTAATTAAGCAGATGCTCAGCTCCAGTTAGTTTAGCGTCTAGTTGAAGAAACATACATGTAAACAGCTAAATAGAACACAGAGCAGGATAAAATGAACCCTATAACAGAAATACAAAGCACTTAGCAATATTATTTGAGAGTGCAGATAAATAAACAACTGCTTACTTTTCCTAGAAAAATCTTTGATACTGACAAATAATTATCTATAATAAACATAGCTCAGTCAATGTGTTCCTATTTTAATCCAGTTAGTTGCCTATCCCAAAGGAAGATAGAAGCACCTGTTGCTGAGCACCATAAGAATACAGTGTCTTGCTGGACATGTCTTAACACTGATTGACAGCTTCCACTATCCCCAACCCATGGTGCAGTGTCACTTAAATTTCTACCCTAGAGGACAGACCCCAAATAGTTCAACACACTAAAAGTTCATGACTGATAGCTCTGTTGGAGCAGAAGAAGCAAGTGTTGCAAGTGCTGAAAGATATGCTACATACCCATGGGAATGTTTCTGATCCCATTTATACTTGAATATTTGCTTATACACAGCTCTGGCAGTGTTTGGTTGTTACTGCCTATGCTGTTGTGCCCTAATATAAGGCAAGTGTGCCCACTTGTTTATTTTGGATATTATTTAAAGTTCCTCTATGTGTTTCTTACCAAAGTTTCAAACATTGTCTTTGATCTTTTCTTTTTATTCAACTAGTTTGACTCCCTGAAATTGCGAGATATACTTTGGCACAAGACAAAAAGAACTGAATAGATTAAATATTTTTCTGATTCCCTTTTAAACTTTGGAGTAAACACAAGTTAAAAGTTATTGTCAATACCATGTGACTGAATGAAAGGTGCTGAATGTGTTTTTATGTGCACTTCAGAAGAATATTTGCTACTAATATCCTTTAGATAACATAGTTGAATCTCTTAGCACATTTTTCCTTTGTCAAAATTGTTAGGCCAGGATCATTTTTATGCTTTATCTTTAATTGCTGGAAAAAGCCTTGAGCATTTCAAGAAAGTAGGATTTGAAAAATAAAAAGAGAAAGAAAGGAAAAACAAAGTGAACTTCTCTTTGCAAAAGCTAACCCCTTTTTTTTTTTTTTTTTTTTTGCGGTACTTGGCCTCTCACTGTTGTGGCATCTCCCGTTGCGGAGCACAGGCTCCGGAAGCGCAGGCTCAGCGGCCATGGCTCACGGGCCCAGCCGGTCTGCGGCACATGGGATCTTCCCAGACCGGGGAACGAACCCATGGCCCCTGAATCGGCAGGCGGACTCTCAACCACTGTGCCACCAGGGAAGCCCAAGCTCACCCTTTTAATGTGGATGACTAATGTATGGGGAATGAATAAGCACTGCATAAAATTGTGGGTGGTAGTTTCTTTACAGTCTGTGGACTATTTTATAATCAAAGTATAATTTTATTTCTGTATCTTATATAACCCAATATAAATTATTTGGAATATTGGAAATGTAGGTAAAATTTTAATAATAATAAAAAATAACAACAACAAACAACCAAAAAAACCAGTACAGGAAAGAATTCTGAATAATGAAGTCATTCCTGTGTCCTTAAAGCAGCCTATACTAACAGTGTTTTGTTGATCTGATTGCTGCCAATCAGCAGTTATTTACTTTGTCCCCTGTCCCTGTTATAGTCAATCTCTTGAGAAAGTATTTGAGTGTGGACTCTGCAATCTGGTATGAGAATGGGAAGTAGATCACCTTTTCTTGTCATACTTTTCCCCTGGCTGTCTCAGCAGTCATAACAGACGCCTTCTATCAGCAGACTGGGCTCCAGTCTGAGCTGGACCAGAGCTCTGGAGCCCCGGCCCCACTCGATAGTGGGAGCAATTAGTGGGGCTTCCATATATCCAATCCTGATAGGAAGGCTACTAATCTCCCTTCCTAGCATTCCAGCTGCCTTTTGGAACTTCAGTATTCACTTATTAAATTTTATCTTTATATAAAAGGTCCTTGGAATTCTCCCCTTACTAGATATGTCTTATATCTGTATAGTTACAAAATAGGCTGCAACAACTTGATTATATATAGCAGGGTACCTTCAGATGTCAATGCTGGATTTGAAATCCAAGTATGTATTTAGTTTTTTTTTTTTAATTGATGGTTTTCTTTTACTGAGCAGCCTGGCCTCTGAAAGACCTTCACTGTCATTATACAGCTCAAATCTTCAGCTGTGAATACCCACAACGCCTGGCACCTAAATGCCTGGTCATTCACAAGAGTCAGGATTACACCTGGCCAGGCCTATGAAACAACCACTTACTCACCTGGTTATTTTTCCTCTAACCAAACAAGTTTATACCAGGATTTTTGAGGATCTATAGGTTCTCAGAACATCCTCACCTTCCCCTGTCCATCATCAGCATGTACCAAGCACTGCCTGGAATGTCAACTGTAACCATCAACTAATTCCCCTTTTGGCCCATGCTAATCCCCTTTCTTATATGTTATTTTTATGCTACCAAGTCTTTGTCTTGATATAAAGAAGCACTCAGCTAGAGGAAAAAGAACCTGCTTCAAGCTGCACATCTAGAACCAGAACATATCCCTATTCTGAATAACACTAGTATGCAATTTCTGCCAAGCGTTGATAAAATGGAGAGCAATATATATGAGATTCTTACCCTCATACAGTTGACAACGTAAAGAGCCTAAGACTGAAGATGGATGAACAACTACGAAGGAAGGAAGGAAGGAGAGAAGGAAGGAAGGAGGGATGTTAGACAAGTACATAGTGTAACAGACCTGAGGAGTGGCAGGGCCCTGTGGTACTCCCAGTGGGTGACACAAGCTGTGATCATGTACTGAAATGTAAGAAGTGCCAAATGTAGCGGCATGGATCCCCAGCGCTCACCTCTCCCTTTGCCATAGCGCTGGAAATCGCCAAATTAATTATTTTTGCTTAACCAGTCAAATCGCCCAGCACATGGTAAGAATTCAATAAATAATTACTGAATGAATGTTATACCAGGAGCTCTTTAGCTCCAGTGCCTTTCACCATACTGAGCCCCAAGGACCCAAGCCATGGGATTTGGGAATTTGTTCTAGAACACCATTGCAAGCACCAGAGTCCCAGAGGAATGAGCTAGATGCACCCTTAAAAACTTGCTCACAGCCAACTCTGCTAAAGACAATAATTTATTCTGATTTACTAAGCTAGACTTTGAAAATTCAGTGTGAATGACTAACCATCCTCTAACATGTCTATTTTCATAAAAGGAAAACTAACAGTTATACCATAAAAACCTATAATATCAAACTCTGGTAACCACATTCAGAGCTGACCTACTTACACTATCAGCCCTGTTAAAAGAGAAAAATCTAAACAGATGTGCCTTGATAATTCATTCCTTTTCAACGAAATAGACTTCAGCAACTGAATCTCAGCTACAGTGCTAAGGAAGACTTATTATAGTGATTTCCCAGCCTTTAGTTTAAATTTTCCTCTAGTAGTTTTAGAGAAAGTTAGAGATTAATTTTGTGGAGGAAGACTCTTAGAATGCTGAGGTTCAAAATTTTGAGCCAGGGCTTCCCTGGTGGCGCAGTGGTTGAGAGTCCGCCTGCCGATGCAGGGGACACGGGTTCGTGCCCCGGTGCAGGAGGATCCCACATGCCGTGGAGCGGCTGGGCCCGTGAGCCATGGCCGCTGAGCCTGCACGTCCGGAGCCTGTGCTCCGCAACGGGAGAGGCCACAACAGTGAGAGGCCCGCGTACCGCAAAAAAAATAAAAAAATAAAAAATTTGAGCCATCTATGGGTCAGTTCACATCACTTTGTGAACTGCATACATAGTTCTTACCAGTTCTTGGTTATAAAGGGAACCATTCATTCATTTATTGCATTAATATTTAAGGGTCTGAATATTTGAGAGAGAATTGATGGCTGACCAAAAAAAAAAAAAAAAAAAAAACCCAAACTACCATTCCTTGCAAATCCAAAATCAGTGACATTTGATTTCATGAAACCTTAATTACGTACCTATGCTGTTAAGCAGACTGGCAAACCGTCACCTGCAACACAATGTGATAAGCATTATAATAGAGATATGCAAATGGTGCTCCCCGAATGTGAAGAAGCAGACAAATGCTTTATGATGACAGGAATAGATTTGTTGATGTTGTTTATTTCTCTTTGTGTGTATGCGCGTATGTTTAATCTTTTATTGAGCTTTTATTACATTCTAGGCACTGTACAAAGTACTTTTAAGGAATTTTAATTTGATACAGCTCTAGGAAGTGAGCAATTATCTTCCCCATTTTCACCTTGGAGGATTAGGGTTGAGGAGGGGCGATGGTGGGATATTAAATCTGGCCAGGTAAGAAAGACAGGCAGTAAATGGTCTTATAGCATCTGAGGGCAACAGGGAACTACCTGAAGAATTTTTATGTAGAATAGTAGCATGGACTCTTCTCCTTTTATAAAAAGCACTCTACCTTTACTTTAGCATGGTGGAGATATGCCCTCAGGAGCTTTCTGCAGAGAAGCTTTGCTGGGTCACAAACATTAGGCAGGGATAGCTTCATCCACAGCTGTTGTAGAATGCATCACGTTGAGGAAGCAGTGGGAGCCTGATTAAGACAACTTTACCAAGGCAAGGTAGGGTGCCCAGCCATTATGTCAATAGCTCTGGAAACACTGTTTCAAGTGTTGGCTCACTCGTTCAATGGCATTGTTTTTCTGCTGATGGTATGTTATAGGGATGTGAAAAGCAATGATTATCTATAAGATACATTGCCAGTTTCTTCCTGATGAATGTGAAGATACTTTTAGAGAACAAAGAGTTGTATCCAAGGTTGGGCATTAATGAAAGAAGAACACTCAATACCACCTCCCCCCAAGCGTGCATGCACACACACACACACACACACACACACACACACACACACACACACAGCTCTGCTTGATGCATAGATGCGTTGTATATTGTTACGTTTAGAATATACTAATATCAGCTTCCCCACACACACTAAGTGCTCATGGATAGAGCATAGTGGTTCTTCATCCTAGCTGCAGATTAGAATCTCTGAGCAACTTTTTAAAAATAGTCACTTTGAGGCCTCACCTGAGACCAATCCAATTAGAATTATTCTGGGCAGGGTCCAGGTAATGTTTTCTTTTCTTTTTTTTTTAATTTTATTGGAGTATAATTTCTTTACAACGGTGTGTTATAGTTTCTGCTTTATAACAAAGTGAATCAGCTATATGTATACATGTATCCCCATATCCCCTCCTTCTTGCGTCTTCCTCCCACCCTCCCTATCCCACCCTTCTATTTTTATTTTATTTTATTTTTGCGGTACGCGGGCCTCTCACTGTTGTGGCCTCTCCCGTTGCGGAGCACAGGCTCCGGACGCGCAGGCTCAGCGGCCATGGCTCACGGGCCCAGCCGCTCCGCAGCATGTGGGATCTTCCCGGATCGGGGCACGAACCCATGTCCCCTGCATCGGCAGGCGGACTCTCAACCACTGTGCCACCAGGAAAGCCCCTATCCCACCCTTCTAGATGGACACAAAGCACCGAGCTGATCTCCCTGTGCTATGCGGCTGCTTCCCACTAGCTATCTATTTTACATTTGGTAGTTGTATATATGTCAATGCCACTCTCTCACTTCGTCCCAGCTTACCCTTTCCCCTCCCTGTGTCCTCAAGTCCATTCTCTACGTCTGCGTCTTTATTCCTGTCCTGCCCCTAGGTTCTTAACAAACTTTCTTTTTTTTTTTTTTAGATTCCATATATATGTGTTAGCATACGGTATTTGTTTTTATCTTCCTGACTTACTTCACTCTGTATGACAGACTCTTGGTCCATGCATCTCACTACAAATAACTCAATTTTGTTTCTTTTTATGGTTGAGTAATATTCCATTGTATATATGTGCCATATCTTCTTTATCCATTCATCTGTTGATGGACACTTAGGTTGCTTCCATGTCCTGGCTATTGTAAATAGAGCTGCAATGAACATTGTGGTACATGACTCTGTTTGAATTATGGTTTTCTTAGGGTATATGCCCAATAGTGGGATTGCTGGGGCATATGGTAGTTCTATTTTTGGTTTTTTAAGGAACCTCCATACTGTTATGCATAGTGGCTGTATCAATTTACATTCCCACCAACAGTGCAAGAGGGTTCCCTTTTCTCCACACCCTTTCCAGCATTTATTATTTGTAGATTTTTTGACGATGGCCATTCTGATTGGTGTGAGGTGATACCTCATTGTAGTTTTGATTTGCATTTCTCTAATGATTAGTGATGTTGAGCATCCTGTCATGTGTTTGTTGGCAATCTGTATATCTTCTTTGGAGAAATGTCTATTTAGGTCTTCTGCCCATTTTTGGATCGGGTTGTTTGTTTTTTTGATATTGAGCTGCAAGAGATGCTGGTAAATTTTGGAGATTAATCCTTTGTCATTTGCTTCATTTGCAAATATTTTCTCCCATTCAGGGTTGTCTTTTCATCTTGTTTATGGTTTCCTTTGCTGTGCAAAAACTTTTAAGTTTCATTAGGTCCCATTTGTTTATTTTTGTTTTTATTTCCATTTCCCTAGGAGGTGGGTCAAAAAGTATCTTGCTGTGATTTATGTCATAGAGTGTTCTGCTTATGTTTTCCTCTAAGAGTTTGATAGTGTCTGGCCTTATATTTAGGTCTTTAATCCATTTTGAGTTTATTTTCGTGTATGGTGTTAGGGAGTGTTCTAATTTCATTCTTTTACATGTAGCTGTCCATTTTCCCCAGCACCACTTACTGAAGAGGCTGTCTTTTCTCCATTGTATATTCTTGCCTCCTTTATCAAAGATAGGGTGACCATATGTGTGTGGGTTTATCTCTGGGCTTTCTATCCCGTTCTATTGATCTATATTTCTGTTTTTGTGCCAGTACCATACTGTCTTGATTACTGTAGCTTTGTAGTATAGCCTGAAGTCAGGGAGCCTGATTCCTCCAGCTCCGTTTTTCTTTCTCAGATTGCTTTGGCTATTCAGGGTCTTTTGTGTTTCCATACAGATTGTGAAATTTTTTGTTCTAGTTCTGTGAAAAATGCCAGTGGTAGTTTGATAGGGATTGCATTGAATCTGTAGATTGCTTTGGGTAGTATAGTTATTTTCACAATGTTGATTCTTCCAATCCTAGAACATGGTATATCTTTCCATCTGTTTGTATCATCTTTAATTTCTTTTGTCAGTGTCTTATAGTTTTCTGCATACCGGTCTTTTGTCTCCTTAGGTAGGTTTATTCCTAGGTATTTTGTTCTTTTTGTTTCAGTGGTAAACAGAAGTGTTTCCTTAATTTCTCTTTCAGATTTTTCATCATTAGTGTATAGGAATGCAAGAGATTTCTGTGCATTAATTTTGTATCTTGCTACTTTACCAAATTCATTAATTAGCTCTAGTAGTTTTCTGGTAGCATCTTTAGGATTCTCTATGTATAATATCATGTCATCTGCAAACAGTGACAGTTTTACTTCTTTTACGATTTGGATACCTTTTATTTCTTTTTCTTCTCTGATTGCTGTGGCTAAAACTTCCAAAATTATGTTGAATAAGAGTGGTGAGAGTGGACAACCTTGTCTTGTTCCTGATCTTAGCGGAAATGGCTTCAGTTTTTCACCATTGAGAGTGATGTTGGCTGTGGGTTTGTCATATATGGCCTTTATTATGTTGAGGTAGGTTCCCTCTATGCCTACTTTCTGCTGGGTTTTTATCATAAATGGGTGTTGAATTTTGTCGAAAGCTTTTTCTGCATCTATTGAGATCAGGTATTGGTATTTTTAAAAACGTCCCAGGTGATTGTGATACACAGCCAGGGTTGAGTACTAAAATTCATCAGGCTGCATAAGCTGCTGACTATGGTGTGGTGAATTTCAGTTCTTGCCAGGGTAAAGCCCTCTTTAGGCCTTCCATGTTTTGAATACAATCCATCACTCTATACCCTGAACAAATTATTTGTTTGCTTGTCTCAGCATACCTGTCAGAACATCTGCAGAGGTGAAAACCAAATTAATGCAGAAACTGTCAAGACATGCTATTGAATCCCACGTAGTAATGTTGGCCCATTTTATCCATTTTAAAGAATCGTGTTTTAAACTATCTTCAAAGAATAACTCATTTCCTCATATATTTTACCTATAATTAGCATGTTACCTCCAAAAGAGCAATGATGACTGAATTATTTATAAAATGGTATGCTTCTAAGGAAACTGTTGAGAGAAACTAGATCCCTTTTCCTACAGTGATTCTGTCATAAATCAAAGTAGACCCCTTGTTAATACAGCTAAATATAATAATATAATGATAGTCCTAAAAGCCAAGTTATTATTTTAAAAAGAATCTAGATATTATCTAATGCCTTTCTTATTGATCTGAGCTGTTCCAGTCAACACCTACTACAACTCTATTCTTCTTTACAGGATTTGAGTGTTATGTTTTTGTTGTTTTCAACTCATCCTGAACCTTTTAAGGTGGAGCTAAACCTCCCTAAGGAATACTTGTCTCTGTGAAGCTTTCAGGACAACATGATTCAACAGCCTAGAGCTTATCAGCATCTGACAAATGAGAATCTTCTCTAGGACTGCTTTTCTGGAAATGGGAGCAGTCTGTAGTGCTCTTCTATCCCCTATCAGGTGGATAAATTCCCTTCCCCTTACCAAAAAGCATACAGATGTTTAGTAGATGAGGCATAATAATGCTGTTTGCCTGGGAGAAATTATAAGAGAAAGCTCTTACCCAGAGAGTGAATGGTAAGGAAACAATTTTCCAATGTCAATCTTAATAAGGAGTGAAAGTCTCCCACTTTCAAAGGCCACCAGCAGCTAAGTGGCCCTTTTAGAAACCAAATCTAAAAAAGTAAATATTTTCCAGATATAGCTTAGTCATAAAATGTCATATTAAACCCTACATTTTAAAAATGAGACCATCTATTCTAGAATACACAATTATGAAACAACATGTAAGAATCTTTAAAGTATGTTTTAATAAAAATTCCAAGTACATTTATTATTTCACTTTCTTCAATGTGGATCAACTGAATCATGATATAAAGCCTAAGAACTCAGGGTTTTCTAAACGAGTTAATCCCTTCCCTAAACATATGAAGAATGTTTAAATGTTAAAAAATACTCAAAATACATATAAGAAATATGAGGTATCTTCTTCCACTCATCTCATCCCCATCAAACAGCCATCAAGTTATAAGTCCCTACCTAATTCATGTGGTTTTACACAGCCGGTTGACACAAGCCTACCAGTTTTTAGTGGTGATGTTACAAAGCACGAATAACTGGCAACACCAGAGCTTCTCCAATTTTTATTCTCAGTATACAAGGGTACACCACTCAACATCACTGAAGATCTAATAAAGGCTTTAAGTTGTTATTTTAGTATTGTTAAGTCACTAGGAGTTCTGTCTCTAAAAGAATATATATGTACTAATTATAGGAAAGGATTTCCATAAATATTAAGAAAATGCAGCAGACTTTCCATAAGGGAAAACTTGTCTATATCTTGAGGATATTGATCAGATCAGCAAGGCAAAAATCTCTGCCTTCCATGAGCTTAGTCATGTGGGGGGATAAAATGCATACACATAATGGAAATTATAGACAACATGCTATATATTCTATACTGCAGATAGGATTGCAATAAAGGGACAAGTGGTAAAAGTTATTTTTAAGCAAAGGAAGTAAACTATAAGTTGATATTTAGGCATATAACTTGGGGACCTGCACAGTCTTTGTCACCTGTTTCTTGCTGGCTTAGATGGTGGAGGAGGGAGTAGGGGGAGGTTGCACAGGCTCCTCACAAGGGGTTAAACTGACGTTCATAAAACAGACTCCTTTTTTCTTTGGCAAAAAAAAAAATAAAATCCCTCAAAATTTTAGTAGAATTTATATCTACTTGCTTCACATCAATTTCCTATGCATATAACCCATGCCAAAAATCTCATCTCAAAATGTATTTTAAGTCTGGAATTCTGATCTTATATTCACTGGCTTCATACAATAAATATTTCCCTCTCACTCTCTTAAAGGCAGATCCCTAAAGCCAATGGAAATAATAGGCTCAAGTGGAAAGACAATATCTAAATCTGATCCCTGCTGCAATACTGGACCTCATTTTCTGGCACAGAACTCCTACTGAAAGGTGCTTGAATAGGGCTTGGAAACACAGCCTCTCTTGGAAGAGTTCTGTTTCAACTGTACTTGAAGGCTAGCTCACTCTAGCCTGAGTTTATCACCTTTTTAGCACTAGGCAACAAGAAACAACCAATATATACCAGAATTTTGAATTTATCTTACCACTTTTCTCAATGGTATAGCTTCAGTCAGCCCAAAGATTACCTTCCATAAAATTATTGGTGAAACTTAATTAAATATTTTGCCATGATGTAATTAACAAAGATCACCAGATTTCTAGGCTTTAATATCTGAGTCCCTGCCATTCTCAAGCAGATTAAACCAATGTCTCATTTTAGATTTTTCATATGTAAGACCTGTCTTTTTTTTTTACCAATTTCTGTATTAATAATAATTAAGTTTAGCTCTAAGTGACATACAATAAAAAATAGGAATGACTTAAACAAAAGGCAAGATAATTTCTCTCTCCAAATACATGGGGAGTCCAGGACTGATACAGCTTAGGGACCTGGGTCCTTCTGTCTTGCTATTCTGTCATCCACAATATATGGCAGCACTTCACAGCCCAAGAAGGCTACTCCAACTCAAGCCATCATGTCTGGACTTTCTCACAGAAAGATGGGCTAGGAGGAAAGACCCTCATGCTTTCCATGAAAGTGGACCATATGGATTCCAGTTATATCCAATTGAACAGATTTTTTTCACATCACTAGATGCAAAGGAAGCAGAGAAATGAAGTCTTTTTTTAATTGAAGCATAGTTGATTTACAATGTGTTAGTTTCAGGTGTACAGCAAAGTGACTAAGTTATACATATATATTATTTTTCAGATTCTTTTCTATTATAGGTTATTACAAGATATTGAATATAGTCCCCTGTGCTATACTGTAGGTCCTGTTGTTTATCTGTTTTATAGATGGTAGTGTGTATCTGTTAATCACAAACTCCTAATTTATCCCTTCCCCCTTTCCCCTGTGGTAACCATAAATTTGTTTTCTATGTCTGTGAGTCTGTTTCTGTTTTATAAATAAGTTCATTTGTATCATTTTTTTAGATTCCATGTATAAGTGATATCATATGATATTTGTCTTTCTCTGTCTGACTTACTTCATTTCATATGATAATCTCTAGGTCCATCCATGTTACTGCAAGTGGCATTAATTCATTCTTTTTTATGGCTAATATTCCATTGTGTGTGTATACATATATATGTATATATACATATATTTATATTTATACATACATATACATACCACATCTTCTTTATGCATTCATCTGTTGAAGGACATTTAAGTTGCTTCCATGTCTTGGCTACTGTAAATAGTGCTACAACAAACATTGGGGTGCAAGTATCTTTTCAAATTAGAGTTTTCTTCAGATATATGCCCTGGATTGCTGGATCATATGGCAACTCCATTTTTTTTTTTTTATTGAAGTATAGTTGCTTTACAATATTATCTTGGCAACTCTATTTTTAGAGAAACCTCCATACTGTTCTCCATAGTGGCTGTATCAATTTACATTCCCACCAACAGTGCAAGAGGGTTCCCTTTTCTCCACACCCTCTCCAGTATTTATTATTTGTAGATTTTTGATGATGGCCATTCTGATTAGTGCGAGGTGATGCCTCACTGTAGTTTTGATTTGCATTTCTCTAATGATTAGTGATGTTGAGCACCCTTTCATATGTTTGTTGGCAATCTGTATATCTTCTTTGGAGAAATGTCTATTTAGGTCTTCTGCCCATTTTCCAATTGGGTTTTTTTTAGTATATATATTAAGCTGTTTGAGCTGTTTTTATATTTTGGAAATTAAGCCCTTGTTGGTCCCATCATTTGGAAATATTTTCTACCATTCTATAGGTTGTCTTTTCATTTGTTTCTGGTTTTCTTTGCTGTGCAAAAGCTTACAGATTTGATTAGGTCTCATTTGTATATTTTTGCTTTTATTTCTTTTGTCTTAGGAGCCTGACCTAAGAAAGCGTTACTACGATTTATGTCAGAGAATGCTTTGCCTATGTTCTCTTCTAGGAGTTTTATGGTGTCATCTTCTATTTAAGTCTTTGAGCCATTTTGAGTTTATTTTTGTGTATGGCATGAGGGAGTATTCTAAATTCATTGATTTACATGTGGCTGTCCAGCTTTCCCAATACTAGTTGCTGAAGAGACTATCTTCTCTCCATTGTATATTTTTGCCTCCTTTGTGGAAGATTAATTAATTGTAGATGTGTGGGTTTATTTCTGGGGCTCTCTATTCTGTTCCATTGATCTATATATCTGCTTTTGGGCCAATACCACACTGTTTTGATAACTGTAGTTTTGTAGTATTGTCTGAAGTCTGGGAGGGTTATGCCTCCTGCTTTGTTCTTTTTCTTCAGAATTGCTTTGGAAATTCTAGGTCTTTTGTATAGTTCTGTACAAATTTTAGGATTATTTGTTCTAGTTCTGTGAAAAATGTCATGGGTAATTTGATAGGGATTACATTAAATCTGTAGATTGCTTTGGGTACTATGGCCATTTCAGCAATATGGATTCTTCCAATCCAAGAGCATGGGATATCTTTCCCTTTCTTTAAATCATCTTCAACTTCCTTTATCAGTGTTTTATACTTCTCAGCATATAAGTCTTTTACCTCCTTGGTCAGATTTATTCTTAGGTTTTTTTTTTTTTACTCGATTTTAAAAGGGTTTTTTTTTTTTTTTTTTTTTTTTTGAGAAATGAAGTCTTTATTTCTGGTAGCCCTATACTCACCTAAAGATTAAGAGTCCATTACTACGAAAGAAGAGAAAAATGTTGAGAGCAGCTAACAGTATCTATCAAAATGTAGCTAAGATGAATTACATTTTCAAAGAATAGAAAATTTTAAAAAACACCATAGTCAACTCTGCTTCAAATCATCCTAAATATATTTAAATGGAAGAGTAATTGTGCTTGAATTCTTTACTACTCACTGCAAAAGTCAGTTCTTCTGACAAATCTTCATTTCTGCAACAATATCAGGTTAATGGTGCCACATTTCTATGTATTATGTATGTAAAATGGTGCCACATGTGGAAGGAATGCATTACTGTGTAAAAGAGATCAAGGATTGAGCTCTGAAAGGGAAAATTCATGTCAGCCATATAACTAGGAGTGAGCATACATTTTGCTTTTCTTAGGACAGTTCCAGTTTTCTTCTGCTGTCCTACTGCTCCAGTAATTATTAATAGAACACCCATACATCCATATGCTCACAAAAGCTCTTTGGTTCAGCAGATGAAGTATATGGTCACCCCAGCTATATTACCAGGTTTGATAAACTTCCACATTAAGTTTAATTGCATGAAAAATGCTGTCTATGTACGTTAACACATGCCCCTTGTTTTCTGTTTTAGTAAGAATGTTTTCTTTTGTCATAAAAAATAATAATAATACCTGCCAGTTACCCATTTCACCTCAAGTGAGAGACATGTTAAATTCACAGTCCAAGTGTTATAATATGATGGTGCCAGAGAGAATCTGCTTCAATTAGATGGACTCTTCCTCTGTATCTTTAAATGTTTTATCTTTAAATTATTCCTTAAACTGCCTCAAGTAAAGTAGAAACTGTATTTGCCATACTATGAATAAATACTTACGATGTACAACTAAGTAAAAAGATCAAGATATAAAATTGTATATATAGTCTCATTCCATCTATGTTGGGGGGAATCTGATGCATAGAAAAGAAAGCTAAGGGAATTCCCTGGCAGTCCAGTGGTTAGGACTCTGCACTTTCATTGCCGAGGGCCTGGGTCCAATCTCACAAGCCATGCGGTGTGGTCAAAAAATTTTTTAAATAATAATAAATAAAAACATAGTAAAAGAAAAGAAAGCTAAGGGGAAAAATACTCAACTTTTAATAATGATTGTTTTCAGAGGATAAGATTACAAACGATGTCTTTCTACTTTTCTCTATTTTCTAAATTTACTTTTATTTCCAAAAATTGTTAATTAATAATAAAAATAAATGTCACATATAATTTCTACTGCTGTTGATTATTAGCAATAATCATAACAAATTATAGTGCAGCCATGATATTCTTGCTTCAGTTTGGTTATTCTATACAGGGAAGCAGATATATAAAGTGTAGTTATTATTGAAAGTGCAAAGACTAAATCTTAGACTAAAATTCATCACAGCCATTACCTATGAGGGTAAGTATTGCACCATTTATTGAAGAGTCAGAGGCATCGAAATATGGAAATATCCATGCATAACAACTCACAATTTTAAAAGATGATGAGAAAGCATCCTTTTTTGGAAATAAAGAAAAGGGTACAAGTTACACAGTCTGAGATTAATAGCACATCTTAATAATTAATATCAGGGGAACTTCCCTGGTGGTTCAGTGGTTAAGAATCCACCTGCCAATGCAGGGGACACAGGTTCCATCCCTCGTCCGGGAAGATCCCACGTGCCGCAGAGCAACTAAGCCTATGTGCCACAACTACTGAGCTTGTGCTCTAGAGCCTGCGAGCCAAAACTACTGAGCCCATGTGCCACAACTAATGAAGCCCATGTGCCTGGAGCCCATGCTCCACAACAAGAGAAGCCACCGCAATGAGAAGTCCACGCACCACAATGAAGAGTAGCTCCCACTCGTTGCAACTAGAGAAAGCCCACACACAGCAACGAAGACCCAACACAACCAAAAATAAATAAATAAATTAAAAAATAATAATTAATATCAGGGCAAAAACAATGTTTTACAAAGATCATAAATACTTTTTAAGTATTTAAAAATGAGGAATTTATAACATCTTAAGAAGAATGAAATAAACTCCACAAGTTGGGAAAAAATATTTGTGACACAGATAAGCCACAAAGGAGTAGCATGAGAACATATATTTTTAAAATCCACAAATTAATGGACAGAAATTCAATGGGGAGGGTGCAGGAGCGAAGAGAGAAAATGAAGAAACAATTAACTGAAGAGGAGACTAAAATGTCTAATATGTGTTTATAAAAAGACGGTCATATCATGTGTAATCAGGGAAATAAATGCACACTGACAAACAATGAAATGCCACTTTATAATTATAAATAACTTATTTGACAAATTTATAAATAACTTATTTGACAAAGAATTTTTATATCTGATAATACTTTTTAAAAAATTTTTTATTAGAATATAATAACACAGCTTTACAATGCTGTGTCAGTTTCTGCTGTACAGCGAAGTGTATCAGCCATATGTATACATATATCCCCTCTTTTTCGTTTTGTTTTTTTTTTAGACTTATGGGATTTATTAATATTGATACCATAGGAAAGGAAAGGAAAATCTCATTCAGAGAGTGTTGGCCTGAAAACCCAAAAAGATGCCCTAAATAGGAAGTATATCCCCTCTTTTTTGGATTTCCTTCCCATTTAGGTCACCACAGAGCACCGAGTAGAGTGCCCTGTGCTATATAGTAGGTTCTCATTAGTTATCTATTTTATACATAGCAGTGTATATATGTCAATCCCAATCTCCCAGTTCATCCCACCACGCCCCCTTTCCTCCTTGATATCCATACATTTGTTCTCTATGTCTGTGTCTCTATTTCTGCTTTGCAAATAAGATCATCTATACCATTTTTCTAGATTCCACATATATGCATTAATACACGATATTTGCTTTTCTCTTTCTGACTTACTTCACTCTGTATGACCGTCTCTAGGTCCATCCACGTCTCTGCAAATGACAGTTTCGTTCCTTTTTATGGCTGAGTAATATTCCATTGTATATACGACAATACCTTATTATTGAGTCTTTTTGCTGTCGTTGCTCCACTCTTTCATTACGAGGTGTTGGAGAGGACAAGAGGCCAGAGGTACTGCTAGTGGGAGTACAAATTGGTACAACTATTTGGAGAACAATTTAGGCAATATCTAGTAAAATTGAAAATGTAAAAATGCAATATATCACCCCCAAAACAACTGGAAATATTGCATAAGTTATAACAAATATGCTTTGAAAAACATAGATACATTCATAAGTAAATAACGTAAATCCCTCAGGGCCCCCCCAAAAAAGGAAACTGAAAACTAGAATTATGTTGCGTGAGTTGTCAGTTTGGCATCTAAGGAGTTCTTCCAATCCCTATAAATGCAGAGACTTGGATCTTCATGACTGCAGGGGAACAGAGCAAGAGGTCTTTGGCTTGAGGGAAGCTGAAAGTTAGAACTGATACCCCTATTTCCTCACCCCACTAGACACCACAACACACATAAACACACATACAGTATGCACACAGACACATAGAATGCTTGTATTCTAGAAGTTTACACCTTTAGTGAAATAAAAATATATCCATCCATCAGCACTGGGAAATATATATAGTTGGTTTTGTAGGGCTCTGGATAGAAAATTTTCTCCTCTGAGAAAGTGTAGCATTCTGTGCTATATACACATTTATTTTTTTTAATTTAGGTGTAGTTGATTTACGTCGTGTTAGTTTCAGGTGTACAGCACAGTGATTCAGTCACACATACATATATATTATTTTTCAGATTATTTTCTATTATAGGTTATTACAAGATATTGAATATAGTACCCTGTGCTATACAGTAGGTCCTTGTTGTTTACCTATTTTATATATGATAGTATATATTGGTTAATCACAAACTCCTGATTTATCCCTTCCCCCTTTCCTCTTTGGTAACCATAGATTTGTTTTCTATGTCTGTGAGTCTATTTCTGTTTTGTAAATAAGTTCATTTGTATCATTTTTTTAGATTTCATGTATAAATGATATCATATATTTGTCTTCCTCTGTCTGATTTACTTCACTTCATATGATAATCTCTAGGTCCATCCATGTTGCCGAAAGTGACATTTCATTCTTTTTTATTTTCATTCATATATATATATATATATATATATATATATATACTCACACACATACCACATCTTCTTTATGCAGGTTGCTTCCACATCTTGGCTATTGTAAATAGTGCTGCTGTGAACACTGAGGTGCATGTATGTTTTCAAATTATAGTTTTCTCCGGATATAGACATTTCTCCAAAGAAGACATAGAGATGGCCAAAAGGCATGGGAAAAAATGCTCAACATTGCTAATTATTAAAGAAATGCAAATCAAAACTACAGTGAGATATCACCTCACTCCAGACAGAATGACCATCATCAAAAAAGTCTACAAATAATAAATATTAGAGAGGGTGTGGAGAAAAGGGAGCCCTGCTACACTGTTGGTGGGAATGTAAATTGGTACAGCCACTATGGAAAACAGTATGGAGGTTCCTTAACAAACTAAGACTAGAGTTACCATATGATCCTGCAGTCCCACTCCTGGGCATATATCTGGAGAAAATGATACATTAGGATTTGAATGTACACTACCACATGACCTGAGAATCCCTGATTTAAGAACTTAACCCTGAAGTGGTCTAGGCTGGATGCATGACACAAACAAAAGCAAACCTTCCCAGAAAAATTACCTTGGCTCTGTCACTATCCTTTTGGCAAAGGGGATGCTCACAGAGTTATGGAAATAAGGGAACCCCTAAGGAATAAAAAGTAACCCAGGGCTAGTAGTGGCAGAGCTGTTATCACCCATAGCAAGAAGGGATTAGGAAATAGAGTAGATGCAGGAATCCAGGGGAGAATTGGGTCAAGAAGGTCATCCTGATGGAGCAATGGCCTGCACTTGAGAACACTTGAGAATATGTACATAGTAGAGACATGTACAAGAATGTTCTTTGTATCACTGGTTTTACTTATTTATTTTATTAATATTTTCTTGTTTGTTGAAGTAGAGTTGATGTATAATATTATATAAGTTACAGATGTACAATATAGTGATAGACAATTTTTTAAAGTTATACTCCATTCATATTTATTATAAAATATTGGCTATATTCCCCCTGTTGTACAATATATCCTTGTAGCTTATTTTATGTATCACTGGTTTTAAATGAAAAAAAAAGGGGCATATTTTAAATGTCCATCAACAGAACAATAAATTAGTCAATTGTGGTATAGCTGTCCATTCATTGGAATAACGTATAGTAGTTTTCATAAATGGAAATATGCTACATTTATTAATATGGATATATATCAAAAATATAACAAGTAAAGAAAGAGTAGCTTGTAAAAGATTTCTATAGTATAACATTTATATAAATTTTTAATTTGTTAAACAATATTTGTGCTATTTATATTTACATATGTATGTAATAAAAGTAAAAAAATATGAAGGGGAATAATAAAAACAACTTTGAGATAGTGAATAACTTTTAGAAAGGATTCAGAAAAGGGGAATTGATTTGAGGAGGAACATAAATATTAACGTACATTTATAGGGTTTTTTTTAATCTGATAGGAATATGGTGAGTGGTTAAGACTTCACAAGGTGGGCAGTAGATACATGGATATTCTTCATATTATTTCACATACTATTCTATATTCTTGAAATATTTTATCATGAAAATTCAACTCTCCTAATGGCTAATTTAGGTCATTAGCCTTCAGAAGGGATGCAATGCCTCACTAAGCTAATTAAAAATAAAGCCATGTGAAATTACAATAAATCCAACTCTGAGGAAAGATTTCTGTATATTTTGTATACTAAGGTGGGGTTTTCTAATACTTTAAAGTACAGGGTCCAATTTATAAGCAAAATTATACATGTTCCCCTTTAAAGAATTCTAACAATTTATAGCATTAGAGCATTCAGGGAGATACAGGAGGAAGTGTCCACATTACTCTGTGGGAAAAAAGAGGCTCTAAAGAAAAATAATACAGTTATAGGCACAGGGAGAAATCTTTGTGTCGGATGGATTTACCTTTATCAGAATTAGAACATCTCTTATCTAGTTGAAATTATTAGGCTTTTAATTCTGTTTTCTTACTGATGTATATACTTGACCTCATTCCATGTTTATTGACGAAATTAACTGAATATGTACATATATCTCATATATATGCATATAAACACAGATATATAAATATATGAGGACAGGAGAAAGTGACTGACTAGACTGAGATTAAAAAGATCCATTTTGAAATGATAAAAGTAAATATATTAATATGTGACAGGGACAAAATATTAAAATTAATAACATGCCTGTCTTTGCCCTTCTTGCCTTCCAAGCAGAAGAGCTCACTTGCTGCTTGAGCAAATCCTCAGCCTGGGCCTTTGCCATGCTGGCAAGCTGGGCTACAGAATTGCTGATTTATGTGATTACAATGTATTATGTGAGTTCACTAAACTGAGGGAGTCAAAGAAATCCCCATGTGACGTTCCAGGCTGGGGAGTCCATCTGCACAGACATCCAATTTCTTATTTAGAATCCTTTCTGAAAAAGAGGACAGTGACAGAGAAAACTGGAGCGGTTCAGAGCCCTCACTCTATTCCTCTGGCAAAGAATGGGTCCCCTGGAGGCCACGTTGCTGCCAGGGCACACCTAGAACCTTGGGGAAAGACTGCTTGCTTCCAGGAATAACCATGCCAGACTCAGAAACACAGGTCTAACATACATTCTAATCTTGGACTCTGGCATACATTTACTTTTCTTTCTTATTTATTGCCTGTCTCTCACCTGCAATGTATAAGATCCCTGAGAGCAGGGGTATATTTTGATACCTTGTTGGAATTCAGTAAATATTTGTTGAGTGAATAAATGTGGATGAACAATTGACCCATGCCACCAAAACACTACAAAGATGACAAACCTTTATCACTGAAAAAGTTCTGAGTCTGAGTAAAAGTTGAAAGATCTAAAATTAGGAATTATGTGTGGGCCCACAGACATAAAGACACCTGTTTTTTATCAATTGTCTAGCTGCCCAGAAAGAGTATACTCCAAGGTGGAGAACTGTAAAAATTCATGTGTAGGATGGATGAAATACTACTTAAACATGAAAAGGAAATATAGCTCTGTTATTTTCCAGAACTGATTTCACTTTTTTATAAGCTCCCATTGAATAGTGGAGAACTTGGCAGAGTGTGGGTTGTGGGGAACCTCATGTCAGTATACACTATTTTATGCTCTTGTAGATGTTAAATTATTTGGAATAATTCATCTTTTAGGTAAATACTTTGTCTTTCAGAAATTCTCTTTTCTCCCTGCTTCTACCAGCATGGCATCTGGCTTTGCGGTAGGGCTTACTTGACTTCATGGTGGCACAGGAGGGGTCCTCAAGATGTTGAAAACAGGTCTAATCCATCCTCTGGTCCACCACTGCTCTCTGCTGCAGGGTTGCTGGCCAAGCCCTGCTTTCCTGAAGTGCAGCTAATCTGTCTGTTCCAGACCAAAGTTTATGGACCCAGCCATCTACCTCCGTTCATAAAATTATCATACCCTTACATTCACTCCTGACTTCACTAGCCCCACAAATTCTTTAACACTTCACATTCTACTTCTTCCTCCATCATCCACCAGGATACAGAGATTCAAGATCCCAGCCTCCACGTATAGGTTATGGGAGATAGGAGCCCTGACTTAGGCTCAACTAACTACCCATCTCCCAACCAAGGCTTCACTAGCTCCCCGACTCTGCACTGGACATAGCTCCAAGTCTCCTCTGAAGCTTCTCCCAGATACTCATTAGCCACACTCCACCACCCTCCAAATCTAACTTCTCAGCTTATCTCTCACTCATCTTCCCTCCCTTCATTCCACCAAGTTTATAAAGGGAAGGCTATCCTCCCTTCCTGCATAGCAGAAAATTGTCTTTGCTCCTGGTTTATAGAACCCTTGACATTCAAGCTCACCAGACCTATATCTTAATATATTAATGGAAGTTTAAAGAATTTAGAAAACTCTACAAAGTCTAACTTTGGGGGACTATGGTTTTAGTGTGGATTCAAAAATCCAGCTAGAAATGTTAAAAATTAACACTCTTTTGCTTTTATGCTATATCAATGATAATCTTCTCAGAGACAAATTGCACTTGTTTCTAGTAAGGAGGTCAGATAATGAAGCAGCAAGCACAATTGTGGTGCAGCACAATTTGGATAACCAAAAGCAGCTGAGTTAGATCAGTGTCAAAGGAATGGACAGTGCAGATTTACCATAGACTTGAATTATCATGGTTAATAAAGCCAATTAGAAATAGGAGAAAGAGAATGGCCACCATGGCAATCCTCAGGAAGCACAATCAAATTTTGATTTTATAATAAACTTGCCAAGGTGTCCCTGGAAATCCAAAGTAACAGATGTGATTCAATCTCTTGATATCAGATTCCCAACTGTCACAATTCAGGTGAATAGAAATAAGTGATTCCTTTGGCCCCATTTAGAGGATCGTCTTGAAGCCAGCCCAGACTTTGGTCCTATTAGGACCTGTTTCTCCTAATCTGCTTCTAGTATGTAGCAAGATTTACAAACAGGATTAATCCATCAGCTAGGCACTAATTTTCTGGCTCTTTAGGATGCTTCAAATTGTGGTTTAACATGTGTAACAGAACAGGACTGCCCAGAACCTTGGAAGGGTAGAAACAGATGTGTCTGTCTTGACTGTGGAATGGAGGATTACCTGGTGACCCACTGCAGCCAGGAGTAGTCAATGAACACTTTTGATTCCTTCTCTGCAATAAACATATCCTCCTGGACAAGAAGAGAATGATATTCAGATGGACTTTTGGCACCTCTTCCTTACAAACAGTTCCAAGTTCTCTGGAACCCAGATTTAGCACAAGAAATTTTGACCCACAGACTTACTGAGCCAATCCTGAAAGAAAAAAAGTCCTGATGGCTGAAGAGGAGTTCTAAGGAGCAGGTTGATGTTTGGGGTAAAGACCTAGAAAAGAAAATGGGAAGAGCTAATTTCCATTAGTGGAAATAGCTATTTTGTGATCTGGAGGTAAAATGGTTAAAGAGTATTTTTAGGACATTTTTATGTGTATTAAGAAAGACAACTCCATCATTTGACTTCTCTCAGTCTTCAAGAGTTCTGGTGTTGAAGTCTTCCCTCAGTGTGTGTCTGCATGTATGTGTGTGTGAGTGCGTATGTGGCTGCATGCGTGTATGTGCGGGTGTGTTTTAAACACAACTCCATGCTGCTGCCAGCACCAAGATGGCTCAGCTTATTCAGGTTACATATATTAAAGGTATATGTTTAATAAAATTTACTATTTTATGTCTTTTCCATTTTTTATCCTATCCATATAATAGTAGTCATTATTTTTGTTACTTTATAAAATTACAGAAATTTAGAGCTAGAAAACATTATAAGATGTATCTAGTCCTGTACCATTATTTACTGATAAGGAAGCTGAAAGATAGCAAAGTTAACAAGTTCCCAATATAATACAGCTAGTGAGTGAGGCATTGAGAACCAAAGATACGTCAAGAATCAAGTTTTTTGATTCCTACTGTCTCAAACCTGGTATGTAAGCCAATCTTTTCTTCCTTTGGGGAAGAAATTAACAGTTCTGGCAGAATGCTTAAGCAAATTTCTGATGCAGTTTAATTTAAAGTCATGTTATGGGACACTATTTCCTTCCCGCACAGCTGTCAGTCAAGAGTGACCTTTAACCAGATTTTTTTTTCATTTATACCTAATCCAGTGGTTCTCAAATTTTGTTGCACATTAGAATCACCTGATACAGTTTTTAAATTCCCAACATCCAGATCAAACCCCATACCAATTAAATTAGAATGTCTGGGGTTGGAAACCAAGCATCAATATCCAATATCTTTTAAAGATCCTTCCCTAGGTGAGCCCAATGTGCAGCAAACCACTGATGTAACCTAACAATGATTAACTCTCTCCCTCTCCCTCTCTCAAATGGCCTTACTAAGAGTGAATCTTGGAATTGGCCTACTAGGTGCTTTTTCTTCAGCATGGATTGTCTGTTTTTCTACAGTTTATCCCTGTTTAATTATCTTTCAAAGTTAAATGATATGCTTGGATAATTTTAAAATAACTTTTAAAATAACTTCTATAATCGTTCCTTAAAATCGTTACATTTACATTAGGAAAATCTAAGAGAATCTGGTTACTCTGGGTAAATAAAATCACAACTAACAATTTACTGTCAGAAAAACAGTCTTTGATTAACACCAAATAACTATTTAATGAAGCACCTTACATTTCTTCCATGATTGTGGAAGCACTTGCTTGCTCTTCATTATATAGTTATTGGACTGCTAATGCCTTTATGAGCTCTAATCATTTTTTTTTTTGGCCTCCTCCCATACATGGATGTAGCTCTAATTGAGTTTACCAAGGAAGAAAATCATGCAATTGTCCATAATAAGGTTAAGAGGCCAATTTTCCTACTTCCTAAACAGCTAGTCACAGAACCACAATATCTGGCAGAGAATACTAGAAATCAGGAAAATCCCCTTTGTTGAGATTCTTATTTTTCTGCCAGATTGTCTAAACCTTTTTCCCTATGCATTCATTACCTTGCAATATTAAATTATATGCTTAAACTATATGAAAGCAGCCAAAACTAATACTATTGAAAAAACAGAAAGACATATGTATTGAACTTTCAGCGTGTGCCAGGCTCTAATTGAACATTTTATACACATTACATGATTTAATCTTCACCAAAATTCTAAGACACATCTTTATTTTACAGTGAGGTAAATGAGACCCTGTAAAGTTAAGTAACATGTCCAAGGCAGATTCTGAATTAATACTGTCAAAAGTTTTTAAAAGACCACTAGATTGTTGTTATTGTTGTTAAATCCAAATGTATTGACTTGCCAGGCAATGGAACATAGGTCAGTAACACAATTCACAGAGTAGTTGGTGAGGGAAAAAGTCAGGGGGTTAATTGCTAAAAAGAAGGAAGAAGTTCATGGTGCTTATTCTAGTTAAGCACTGAAAATTTGCCCTCTGGATAAAATCAAATAAATACATATTGTCTGTACATAGTTTCTTAAATTCCAATTTTCCCAAAGGACTTGTATCCAGAATTTATATTTTTCTAAAACTCTCAAAACTCATTAATAACAATCCAGTTTTTTAACGTTAGGCAAAATATTTGAACTAACACTCTACCAAAGAAAATATACAGACAGCAAATAAGCACATAATAACATGCTCACTAGTCTTTAGGGAAAATGCAGATTAAAACCATAATGAGTTATCTCTGCAAACATATTAGAGTAGCTAAAACTCAAAAAATTAACAGTACCAACTGCTGGTGAATACACAGAGAAACCAGAACTCAAAACATTATTGATGGGAATGCAAAATAGTACAGATATTCTGGAAAACAGTTTGGTAGTTTCTTAAATAATTAAACCTATGTCTATCATATGACCCGACAATCCCACTCGTAGGTATTTATTCTAGGGAAATGAAAACTTATTTCACACAAAAAATCTGTACATAAATACTTATAGTGGCTTTATTTATAATCTCCAAAAACTGGAGAGAAAAAAACAAATATCCTTCAATAGGTGAATGGGTAACAAACTGTTATACTCACTCAATGGACCACAGTTCATCAATTAAAGAAACAAATTATGACAAGTGCAACAACATGGATCTCAAAGCATTGTGCTGAGTGATAGAAGCTAGCTTCAAAGGCTCCATAGCTATGATTCTGTATATATAATATCCTATAAAAAGCAAAATTGTGAAACAGAGAAAAAAATCAATGGTCAGCGAGGGTTGAGGTGAGAGAGTATTTGACTACAAAAGGGCAGTAGGAGAATTTGGAGTGTTATGGAATTGTTTTGTGTCCTGGTTATGGTGGTGATGGCACAAATCTATACAAGGGTTAAAACTCATAGACCTATCCACACACATATATATGCACACACATACACATACAAAAGAATTTTGACATGTTAATATTTTTTAAATAAAATTAAATCTTAGCTTCCCTGGTGGTGCAGTGGTCGAGAATCTGCCTGTCAATGCAGGGGACACAGGTTCAAGTCCTGGTCTGGGAAGATCCTACATGCCACGGAGCAACTGGGCCCGTGAGCCACAGCTACTGAGCCTGCGCGTCTGGAGCCTGTGCTCCGCAACGAGAGGCCGCAATAATGAGAGGCCCGCGCACCACGATGAAGAGTGGCCCCCGCTTGCCGCAACTAGAGAAAGCCCTCGCGCAGAAACAAAGACCCAACACAGCCAAAAATAAATGAATAAATAAAAATTAAAGAAATAAAAAATAAATAAAATTAAATCTTCAGTCAGAGGAAAAATCCCATTGCTCATTCATCAAGAAAAAGTCTTCATTTAGATCTAATTGGGGTCTGGTGTACTGAAGACCTGCAAAGTTCATGGTCATTTATCAGCTTTAGTTAATTGGAGTCAACTGTGATGAAGCCCATCATTCAGCTTTCACATATCCTGGAAAAGTGCTGTTGTAAGTTAAAAAGAAATCTTTTTCCAGTCGCTCTTCTTGTGCTCCTTCAGCCTGATGCAGCAAGATGAGCACAAAGAGGATAAGTAAATCCTCAGATTTTAGAGTCTACACCACCATATTGGTTTTGAGTGTCATTCTCACAAAATTCCATTATATTTACTCAGGTTATTCAAGTTTTTTTGATGTAGAATTATCTTATATATGAACCTACAGGATGATGGCTGCTCAAAAGAATTTAAGGCCCTATTAACAACACACTTGACAGTGGCAACAAGTAGAAATGACATAGCAAATGTTTATAAAGCAACTCTTGCACAAGTTTCTATTTGGACCAGCCCAAAACAAGAGCAATATCCAATGGGTTGGTTTTTCCCATCTTGGACATCCAACTGGCTTATTACTGAATTTCACTTAAGGATCCAAATGCAATAGGGTTATTAACCAGCACACAAATGTTACCTTTTTAGTGAGTAAAATACCTAAAGTGATTCTGTGGTCTAGCACCTCTAGACAAGCAAGTCTAAAGCTTTTTTGTTGAGTTTGTATAGCATACACAGTCTATACAGTGTCATTTGCCATTATTGCAATTGTAAAACTAGTTTCAAATTCAGCATTTAAGGACCTAAAGCCAAGAGAGAAACCTGTGCTCAAAGCAATGGAAACCAGTATCTCCACCCTCTCCCGGTAGATCTGCATGTCAATAGCTACATGGGAGAATAATTTATCTCAGATACTACCAATATAGAAATATCACATATAAACCCTTCCCAGATGGCATCCTCCTACCTCTCTTCAAGGTTCCCAATGTGAATTGATATTACCACCACATAAATATACCAAGTCACATGCACACAGCCTGAAATTTTGGTAAGTTTTGTCAGTATACATCTTGGGTATCTCAGGTTACAATAGAAGAAGTATAATTAACCCAAGTAGTGCCAAAAAAATGTTTCCTTGATTGATTTGTTGAGTAAAAACATGTTATTAGTTATTTCCTGTGATGTGGTACCATCAGGAATATTTTATACTCTGCAGATTACAGAAAAGCCTTTATCCTTTATAGGGGGTATTTGTGTCATATTTATAAGGATTAAAATAACACTAGGAAAAAAATTTTTACCATTATAACTAGTTTTGGGATTTTTTTTCACATAACTAGTAGCTGTATATTATCAACCTGCAGGTTACAATTTTTATAGATAAGATTATTAGTTGTGGGATAATCAGAAATTAGTTTCCATGGGTGAACCTTCCATGCTGATGGTATTATTTTTAGTGGAATATTCTAATAGATTGAAACCTCCCTGGTATTCCAGAAGGATGACAAAACTCAAATTAATTAACTTTCTTGATACAATTATGGTCTTGCTGAATTCAACAAATAGTCACCTATATAAAGGGTTTGTCCTAAAATTAGGATGATCAGAAAAATAAGAGATAGCAGTTTCAAGATTTAAAATAGTTAATAAATTAAAATGTAAATAAGTAGTCCTGTTAGTAGGCATTGATCTGAATATCTGGTTATCTGTTTTAGATAATTCAGAGTAAAATATAAGTGAATTAAACCTTGTAAACCTTGTCACTAAGGGAGGAGTCTCTGAAATATTGAATACATTCTCTTGGAGGGAAAAATAAAACAAACAAATTTAAAAAGTGAAAATGATGAAAACTAAAGGTTGACAATAAACACTGCCCAATACAGAAATCAAAAGGTCTGGAACTGAGGCACAGGCAGAAAGGATTCTTAAACATTCTTAAATGGGACTTGCAAGAGAAGAATTGTCAAGAAAGATTTCTAAGATCAAAACAAAAGAATCATATCACTATTTCTGCCTAGACATTGAATCAAGAGATATATAGCAGTATTTAGAACTACTGAGATGCAAAATTCAAGGGTGGATATAGGGTAGGAAAAAATGGGAAATAAGCAAAATGCCCCAGGTTAGGCATGGAACTGGTAGAAGCCACTTGGGTTCTGAGTACAGGTGGTCCAGGATGAATCTCAAGATGTAGTTCTTGATGTAATATCCCTTACACACGGGGTGACCATATAACTAATTACCCCAGCTAGAACTTCTCAAAGAAAAATAGGGCACTAAAAATAATTTATTGTAAATTATATAATTTTTTGAAATGTTATTGACCAACAAATTATTTGTAATATATTACTGGATTGTTTAATACTTTAAATAGTACTATCCAAATACCATTTTTGAAAATAAAATTTTTCTAAAAACTAAAAATAACACATATCTAGCACATTAAACAATATTTTAAAAACCCATATTGAGAATTTGAACATTAACAAATAACAAAAGCAAAAAATTATTCTGTTAACCCGTTTTTTAAATAATATTTTTCTCTAATACTGTATCCTAGTACTTTTCTGAAGAATTGGTTTTTCTATATAATCTTATTCTCTTTCCATGGTTTTCATAAAACTGCCTGCGATTTTCTTAAACATTTTATAATTATTGACATCTTCAATTGATACTCCTTATAGATACTCCTTATAATATTTTAAAATATTATATCTGTATGGGTGCTGAGATGCTTGGTAAACTCCAAGCAATTTCTGCTAAAAAAGGATATTATCAATAATAATTTTGAACTGAAATGTGTCAATTTCAACCCAAATATTTTCACAAGTACAGCTTTTTTTGCTTCATTCAAAGTGTTTTCTTTAACAAATATTTTTACAAGACAAATCTCATCAAATAAATCATCTCTTTTTATGATTCTCTTTACTGCTTTGCCATACTTGGATGCTGCAAAATTATAGTCCTTCTCAGTTTCATTTCGTTCTAGCATAGAATATAAATTTATCTAATTAAAAATAGAAGCTTCATCAAAAGAGTTTCCTTACAAGTCAAGATACTTGAATATGAAATTATAGAATTTCAAATTTAAATCTTATACTCCATTTGAAATCATAAGTTCAGTTTTGTCATTGGAAAAAGTTCTATGTCATAAAGTTTTGCAATGATTGAAATTTGCTAAAAGTTTTAAATGCTGACATTTTGGGAACTATGTTCATTTACCTTGATTAAAATTTTCCACTTATTTTGACAAAAATGCAATAAAAATTTAGAACTTGTTTAGATAAAATTTTTATATCATTACAGTTAAACTTAAGTTGATTTACAAAGAAATTATTCAAAGCTTTAAACGTTCTTAAAATCTATTTGATAATGGACAGCAAAAAGAAAAAATAGATAACCCCATGTTACAGTGTTTATTTAAAATTTGAATTTAGCTACATCACAAAAAATTTGTAGTTCCCTATTTTTATATTAAGATATTTGTAAATCTGTGTAACAATTACAGAAATTTGTAGAATTTCAGCTTCTCTTATACAGAATGTTGCACTACAAGAAATCCGGTAATCAATTTATTTTTTATTTTAATTTTTTTTCGCGGTACGCAGGCCTCTCACCGTTGTGGCCTCTCCTGCTGAGGAGCACAGGCTCCGGACGCACAGGCTCAGTGGCCATGGCTCACAGGCCCAGCCGCTCCGCGGCATGTGGGATCTTCCCATACCGGGACACGAACCCGTGTCCCCTGCATCGGCAGGCGGACTCTCAACCACTGCACCACCAGGGAAGCCCCAAATTTTAATTTAATGAGAACATTGTTTTTGCCATGACCTTGTGCTCCACCAAAATTCATATGCATATTACATGAAAAACAAATGATTTTACCAACAATGTTGAATTTTTTAACTGAATTTATGGTAATATTCAGAATAATGTCGATTGTTTCAGCTTTGACAGAATAAACTTCCAAAGTTTTGCTTTAACTTCTATAAATTGCATAAAAATATCAAACAAACAAATAATTTTTTATTTGAAGTATCTGATGACAGGATATAAAACTGACATTATTTAACTGATCGCAAACTTCTACTTGTAGAACTGACATATAAACAGAATTGTGTCATAGGTGTACAATAAAATTGAATTGAAAAGGGGCAGAACTAATTTAGAAGAGTAGTCATTAGATACAAATTAAATACCATGCCTCCCAGAGTGATATATAAAGGCACATTCCGCAGACTCACATGTTAAATTGTGGTCTTCAGGCATAATGTTCTTAAAGGAACTATTAATATTTGAAGTATATGGTTCAGTTTTCTGCCTTCAGGTTTTCATGTGGTCAGTTACGTTGCTCTGCCTGTGCCTCCATAAACTTTGTTGGTTGGTAAGTGTCCACAAACATCCTGTATGAGTTATGCTTAAGAATCAGAAATTCACTACTTAATTTGTCATTTTTAATGCACTTTTTATCTTTGAAAGCTATTAAACATTAAAAAGTGTTACCAAATGCCAAAACGTATAAATAGCTTTAGATTTATAACTTAACAATAAATGGCAGTACCACTGTAGGGAGGGCAATTAGATCTCTCTCCATACCCTATAGAGCAGGACCGGTCAGCCTCTTCTTCTTCATACAGTTTTTTTCATATCCACTTAATCTAAAATCCCCATTCCCTTTTGATCCCAATGACTGAGAATAACTTTATGAATTTCACAAGCTATGGCATGGACCATAGCACAATCGGCTTGTACCTCAAGAGGTTACCTCCCACCCCTACCTGACACCAAAAGATTTAGCTGTTCTCACTTCATGGCCTAGTGAAATCTGTTTTATCAACAAGGGCCCTGCCTGCTGTCTTTGAATGGGAGGTGTTGGATACATGGCATCCAAAAGGGGGCAGATTATTGCTGGTTATCTTTCAGATTTAACTATAATACATATTAGTGAGAACTCTAGCACTGAACAAGTATTGCATAAGACTTTGATAGAAGCTGAAAGTACAAAATGGATGCACAAACCCATCGCAGTTTGTTTTAATGAAAATAGTAATAATATAATACCTTATTAAAAAATAAAAACATCCAGTATAATCAGTCAAGACATGAATACTACAGATGGAAACTGGCACTGGCATTCTTACATGGACCCTATCATATATGCTTGGTAGTCTTCAAGTGATGATCCTACCATAATATCTACTATTCAATCCATAGAAAAAGTTACCATATGCATCCTACAAATGTTATTAAGCCTTCACTTTATGAGGAAAAGCTTTCTTATGTACAGAGGTAAATATTTGAACAAGGCCATTTAGTATGACAGTCCAAGTTTTACTCTGCCCTGAAATTTAAGAAATACACACACCCCCAAACTCAATATTATGGAGGTTGAAGTAAGTAAAGATAAAGATAGTCACAGAAACTCAGGAACTACTATCTAGATGTACTGACCAACTGACACATCAAATTATCAAATTATCTTTTGGCAATACTTCTAAGTTTGAAACCTAAAAGAGATTTCCTAAAACATTTTAAATGAGCAAGTGTACCCCAACAATTCCCATCTCTCAAGTAAAAACAACAACAACAACAACCCAACAACAGTGTAGATTCTATTAAAACAAAGACATTTGTCACAAAACCCCCAATGCGAATACATAACGAATTTTGTAAAACCTCATTTCTCACCAGTAATAACACCCTTAATTCCTAACTTGGTAAGAGCCTATGGTAAATTTTCAACTCACATTACTTTTATAGGTAAGGATTCCATCAACACAACTGACTAATGTAGATCTGTAACCAAGTTGTTTTAAACTGAAAAAAATAATGTTCCAAGGTGCATGTGTTGATTCAATAATAATATGATAAACTCCCATTGTGCGCAAGACCTATTCTAAGGGCTTCAGGTATACCCTGATGAATAAGATATGATTTTATCTATGAGAGGTTTATAATCACCTTAAGAATTTATAGCATCACTTTAAATCAGCCAGGACTCAGCTATCACATAAATTTCTCTGGTAGGCATCAAAATAAATGAAATCTATTGAGCTCTATATATGAGCAATGAACAATCTAATAGTAAAATTAAGACTACAATCCATTCACAACAGCATCAAAAAAAAGGTTTAGGAATGAATTTAACAAAAGTACAATACTTGTATAGAGAAAGTTACAAAATTTTGCTGAGAGAAAGTAAATGGAGAACTCCACATTTGTGGTTTAGAAGACTCATTATTGATTGCAATTCTCCCTACATTGACCTATAGATTTAATGTAACCTTATGAAAATTCAGGCAGGCATTTTTGTAGCATTTGGTAAACAGATCCTTAAATTTATATGGGAATGGAAAACTAGCATAGTCAAAACAATTTGAAAAAGAAGAACAAAGTTGGAGGTCTTTTACTTTCCAATTTTGAAACTTTCTGTAAAGTTTTGGTCATCAAGAGAGTGTGATACTAACATAAGGATAGACATATGTAGATCAACAAAGCAAAATTAAGAGTCCAGAAATAAACTCATATTTATAGTTAACTGATTTCTGAAAAAGTGTCAAGGCAATTCACTGGGGAGAGGATAGTCTGTTCAAGTAGGTTATTGCATCCCCACAAAGGCCTGAACGTGAATGTTCATAGTAATACTATTCATAATAGCCAAAAACTAGAGATGTCTTAAATGTCCATCAACTGGAGTAAGGATAGGCAAGATGTGGAAATCCATACAGTGGGATATTCTTCAGCATTATAAAAGAACCAACTGCTGGCATCTGCTATATCAGGAATGAACCTCAAAAACATTGTGCAAAGTGAAAAAAGTCAGACATGAAAAGACACATATTGTATCAAAAAGGGCAAATTTATAAAAACAACAGTAGAGCAGTGATTGCTTTAGGCTGAGTGTGAGAAAGAGGACACGTAAATGGACATGAGGGATCTCATCAGGCAGATGAAAATGTCCTAAAATTGATTTGTGGTGATAGTTGCACCACTCAGTAAAATTTATAAAGATCACTGAACTGTATGCTTGAAATGCGTAAATGTTATTATATGGAACATATATGCCAATACAGTTGTTTTTAAAAATGAAGGAAGGGAAATATATCTTTAACTGACAAGAAGGTAGATGGGATAGCAGTTAAGAATATCTGATAATGTATTTTACATTGTGTTCCATAATATATTTCAAATCAATTTGAGATGTAGACAAGTTCTTTCGAACTGAAAAAAGCATCTGACCGTGACCTGATCACTATTATAACTACATAAGAGATTCAGTATGTGATTTTTACTCCAATAAAATGACAGCAACAATGGAAATACTGAGTTACAAGTAGAAGACTGAATTTACCCTGCAGCTCACCCAGAAATAGTCAAGGCTGTGTGAGAAGAAAAAGGAAGGAGACACTCTCCAACAGTGAATGTTAGATGAGACTGACTTGAGAACAAAAGTATTCCCAGGTGGTTTTCTTTTTTTTTTGGCCATACCACACGTCTTGCAGGATCTTAGTTCCCTGACCAGGGATTGAACCCATGCCCATGGCAGTGGAAGCTCAGAGTCCTAACCACTGGACCACCAGGGAATTTACCCAGGTGCTTTTAAAGTGTTCATGACCTTCCCAGGCTCAGTCTCTGTTACAAATTGACTGCAGAGCCTGACATTCAACTGTTTCCCTCCTTTAAACATATAGAACCCAAAGTATTATGACCCCTTGAAACGTTATTAGAATATGATAGACTGATCTCAAACTTAAAAACGGTTCAATAAAGTCAGAAATGATTTGTGCTTAGAAGTGAATCCACAGTAAAACATTTTAGATCTTTATAAGTGTGTACAATAGAAGCTTTCTTGATGTATCTATTTAGCTACTCACAAAAACGAAACAAAACAGAAACTATCTAGTCCCTCCCTAGAGCACACTGATCTGTCCATGGTGTGCTGAATATTCAAAGTCTGTAGTTCTCTCACATAATCCTGGGCATGTCTGCTCCCACCAACTGAATCACAGGTTTACCCAAAATCTGCTACTTACTCTCAAACCATTATTGTAATAATTATATTATTTAACTAAATAGTATTGATGGTGGAGTAAGAACCCTTCAAAAATATTCTATGAAAGCAAATAAGAACACTGAAAAAATTTGTTGGAATCAACTTTTTCAGAGCTCTGAAAATCAACTAAATGTTTTTAGCAGTACAAGCAGTGTTTATTTTTTTTAAAAATTGTTGAATTTTAGTAAGAACAAGTTTTGTGGCATTTGAACCTGAACTTGCTGTATCTCCCCACCCCAGCTATGCAGTAGCCTTCAAAGCCAAGAGTACCTAATAATCATGGAAGGAAAAAAAGAAAACCAGCAACCTAGAAGCCAATAGACGAGGCAGAATGGGTTGAAGATCTTACAAAGCCCCATTTCCAGAGAATGGGCATTTGACCTATCTAGTGGTTCCCTGGAAGATCTCATTCACAAGCTTTATTGATCTGACTGAGAGCTTGCCCTGTGCAGTCTTTTCCTGAGAGCATTAGTGAAGAATAATCAGAGGAAATTGTTTAACATAGCAGTTGCCTGAGGTGGTGAATTAGAGTTGGGGCAAACAATAGACTAACCAAAATGTTTAAAAGGAAAAGCTGGGGAAGGAGACATCCATTAGGGGGCTTTGAAAACTCTGACATATTCCTGGGAATCTAGAAGTCCATGGGCATGTGTAGGTCATACCTCTTCTCTGAACTTCTGCTGTAATTATTGTCAAAACCTCATCACTTAACACTTGATTATAGGGTACCACTTGTGACTTATAATTATAGGTTACCTTCTTCTCTCCAATATTATGTTAACAGCTAACTTTTATATAACACTGACTGTGTGCCAGGCATTGTTCTAAGTGATTTAGATTTGTTGGCTCATTTAATCCTCATAATAAGTTAAATATTATCATTATCCCCATTTTACAGAGGAGAAAACTGAGACAGAGTACTTAAAATCCCAAGGTCAAATAGCTTTTAAGTGGTGGAACTGGGATTCAAATTCCAGTCTTTCAGCTCTACAGGTCATGTTTCTTAAAACCAAGTAACATCACTTCTGTATGGCCTCTAGCTTATAGAAAGGGCAGAGGCTTTGGAGTCAAAGACTTGTGGATATGACTTGCTAATTTGGGGAAATCATTTAATCTTTATGAGTCTCAGTTTTCTCCTCTTTAAAATCGTTCTGATAATACTATTTCATTAAAATTATTATGAATATTAAACAATACTGTGTATAAAAATACACTTTGTATCTTGAAAAGTGCTAATAAAAATATTTACTCATTAGATATTCAGGGAGAAATCAAGAAGAACAGCATGGTAGAGCAGAATCAACAAGACCTGGGCTTGATTCTGACTTGAACAGTCGCTACCTCTGAGACCTTGGGCAAATCATTTAACCTTCATGGATCTTAGTGTTGGCATCTATAAAATAAGGATAATACACCCTGACTTTCTGGGTTCTGAGGATTAACATAAATAAATAAACAAACAAACAAACAAACACCTAATGAATACTGTGTACTCAACAAACATCATTTCCCTTCCTACTCCACTTCATCATCATAGAGCAATGCCCCATTTCCATTCATTTACTCTGCTATATTTTGCTTCACAACACTTGTCAGATCTGACATATAGTATCAACACTTGTCAGATCTGACATATAATATATCAATTTGTTTATTTTCTGTCACTCCCATCCAGGATGTTAACTCCTTGAGGTGAGGTCAAGGACTTGTCATTTTCTCCACTGCTGTATTCCCAATATCTAGAACAATGTCTGGATAATAGTAGGTGCTCAATAAACATTTGTTGAAAGACTCATTATTATCATCTATCATTATCATTGTCATAATTGAGATCAGGGTTTATATCACTGAAATCAATATAACATGAGGCAAATATTCATTAGTATATTTAAGGTATATAATCTGCTCTCAATCCAGTTTTCTCAAAGATTAATCACCAAAATACCCATATCAGAAACACCTTGGGTATTCATTACAGTAGAATTGCTGAATCAATGATGTTCCAGGATATTATCTTTTAAGCAAAATCCACATGGACTTTTTCTTCCTTTTTCTCTTTTAATCCAGACTCCTGTTTACCAGCCATTTAAAGCTCTATTACTTAATATAATTTTTTATTATAATTTGGATAAAGGAAGTATAAGGCTTTTAAATTTTAAATTCAAAGTCTCTGAAACTAATTTATTTTCCTAACTGTGTGCTTACAGATTAAAGCCAGAAAAAAGAATTATTTCCTAGTTACCATATATGTAAAGTCCAAATAATTTTTTCTGATCCAGAATATTTGTCATAATTTTTATGAAATGATTTTTCTAATTTTTTTCTGGACTTCAGTGTTTAGAACACATCTTGGATAATTTTGAATTCATTAGAGTTTATAATTTTTGGTTAGCTAAGAGGGTATCATTCAAAATATGACTATGAAACCATCCATATGTTACAAAGAAAAACTTTCACAGTGGGAAAATAAAAAGCATAGTATTTAAGTGACTGCCCCATTGTCATCCCAAATGATTTCACTGAGCTGTGGACCTACACTGTATAGATATGGTAATAATTCCAAAGCTGCAGCAGCTGTCAAGACCACTTAAGTACTGGAGAGTTCAGAGGTACATTCTGAAACTTCTGCCACAGCTTTTTTTTTAAATGAAGTATCATTGATTTACAATGTTGTGTTAATTTCTGGTGTACAGTAAAGTGATTCAGTTATATATATATATATATATATATATATATATATACATATATATATATACACACACATACACACACAGATATATTCTTTTTCAGATTCTTTTCCATTATAGTTTATTACAGGATATTTAAGCTCCCTGTGCTATAGAGTAGAACCTGGTTGTTTATCTATTTTATATTCATATATAGTATTTTGTATCTACCAATTCAAACTCCTAATTTATCCCTCCCCCTCTTCCCCTTTGGTAACCATAAGTTTGTTTTCTGTGTCTGTGAGTCTGTTTCTGTTTCTATTTTGTAAATAAGTTCATTTGTATCATTCTTTTAGGTTCCACATATAAATCATATGATAATATGATATGCATCTTTCTCTGTCCGACTTACTTCACTGAGTATGATAATATCTAGGTCTATCCATGTTGCTACCAATGGCATTATTTCATCCTTTTTATGGCTGAGTAATATTCCATTGTGTGTATACATATGTATATGTATATTATAAGTATATATATAATATACACACACACACACACATATATATATATATACTATATCTTCTTTATCCATTCATCTGTTGATGGACATTTAGGTTGCTTCCACATCTTGGCTTATTGTAAATAGCTTGCCACAGCTTTTAAGGTGTTCAGAGCTCTTGCAACTCACTAGGTCATCGACACTAAATACAGTGGTGGTTGTACCTCCACTCCATGTATGTTCTGGGGTTCAAAATCTGGAAATACAATCTCAAAGCAGATTATATATTTACTCAATTAAATATTAGGTATCAATAGTTGTGTACCTTTTGTCCACATGCTATTACAAGCTCAACAGAGGGATGAGTGAAGAGACCATGGGAATAAGCTCTTCCAAGTTGCTCCAAATGACACCTGGAAGAATGGCAAAGAAAGGAGGTCAAGGGAAGCCCCAGCCAATGCCTAAGCCAGTTTTTATCCCCTTTTACTCATTGACCATTATTTCCAGAGAACAGAGAGGTGGAAATCTGTGAGTGATGCTATGACATTGTGAAGTGACTTCTCTGGAATCAGAACTTTAGATACATTGAAAGGAATTAGCAAATGCCAATTTTTAGCTCAGCACTACTACAGGCATACAGTGAAAGACAGAAGTAGAATATATGGACTTGTTACATCTTAGTTGGAGAGAGTGTCATAAATGGCACTAATTAATATTTTAAAAGACCAACATATAGTACACAGTCAAGAAATATTTGTAAACAGACCCTAGGCAATAAAGCACAGTGGTTAGAGAGCAGCTTTCAGAGTCAGCCTAGCATTTGAATTCTGGCTTTACCATTTACTAGCTATGTCTTTGTGTCTGTGTCTTAATGTTGCTAAACCAGAATTTCCATATCTATTTAATCGTGATAAGCCTACTTCCCAGAGACTTTTTACATGGATTAAAAGCCAGGTGCTATATGTACTCAATAGTAATAAGAATATTAAAAGTAACAAGTATTGAGTGTCTGCTATCTGCTAGGCACTTTTTAAAGTATTAGCTCATTTACTTCTCTTAGGAACCCTATGAGGAATTACAGAGTAGAAAACTGAGAAACTGAGAGAGAGATTTTATACCAGACTCAACATCACACCTAATAGGTGGTGGAGTTGAGATCTGACCCCAGAGTCTACACCCTTAGTCACAGTGCCCTTCTGCCTTTCATAAATGGTAGCCAAAGTAGGAAGGTGGCCAGAGGCAGGTGATGTAGTAGATGCTTAGTCACACCTGTGGGACACCTGGCTACAACATAAAGAAGTCATTAAGTAGATGGTAAGCTTTTTATTAGGACACATATATGAAAAACCAGAATCTCTTTAAGGAAATGGGATATAGAGCAATTAATATTCTATTCAACCACCTATAAGAAAAAGAGAAAAAACCTTTTTAGGCATATGAAAGAAACATTAACTTTGAACAACAATGCCGTGATAAAGATCAAGATTTTGTCCCCACAAGAATGCATGCACATTTATGGCATTCCCACAGACTAGACTTTGTTTCAGTTGCTATTACTTAAATCAAGCAGCGTTTCCTACCCTCACTTGGAAGCCACTTGGAAGCCCACAACACCACTATCTTCAGCAGCTTGCCTCACTATTCTTGGAGGCAGCTGGTACCTAAACTAGGAGGGAGCCTCAGCAAGTGTTATAGCAGCCTTTAATCTCTATAATGACAGCACCAAGACCCTAATTATCCAGGCAAATAATTCATGCTACAACAGTGGGAGCAAAGGCCACTTTTGGTCTTTTTCCTCCCACTGTTTTCCTCCAACTAAACTCAAAGAGAAGATCATGGCAGTTATCCAAGGTGGACTTGCCATGAAACAGAATAATGCCTCTCTGGGGAAGTCAAGACTACCTTAAGGATACATGATCCCAGAAAGGGAACAATTCCCTGCAAGTCCTGCAATTTAACCAAGCCTCCCTAACTACTAAACAATAGTCACCTGGTTGCTGCTAACTCCAACGGTTAAAATCTAGTCTTCTAAAAAACAGAACATTTTTATCTTAATATGTTCTTTTGAAACGTAGAGCCGGACTTCCCTGGTGGTGCAGTGGTTGAGAGTCCGCCTGCCGATGCAGGGGACGCGGGTTTGCGCCCCGGTCCGAGAAGATCCCACATGCCGCGGAGCGGCTGGACCCGTGAGCCATGGCCGCTGATCCTGCGCGTCCGGAGCCTGTGCTCCGCAACGGGAGAGGCCACAACAGTGAGAGGCCCGCATACCGCAAAAAAAAAAAAAAAAAAAAACCAAAAAAACCCTAGAGCCGTAGTTTTCATAAGAGCCTGGGCCGGCCTAAAGACAAGCAAAGAAAAACATAAGATATCATACCATTACGTGTACAGACCAAGGGGAAAAAAATCAGAAAGCAGGGCTTCCCTGGTGGTGCAGTGGTTGAGAGTCCGCCTGCTGATGCAGGGGACACGGGTTCGTGCCCCGGTCCGGGAATATCCCACATGCCGCAGAGCGGCTGGGCCCGTGAGCCATGGACGCTGAGCCTGCGCGTCCGGAGCCTGTGCTCCGCAACGGGAGAGGCCACAACAGTGAGCGGCCCGCGTACAGCAAAAAAAAAAAAAAAAAAAAAATCAGAAAGGAAAATATCCCTGTGGGCTAGTGTATATGTGAAAGCTTTTATTATAACATTTTTAATCCCCATTTCACAGATGAGTAAAGTGAGATTATACAACTTGTTCAAGGTCATATAACTCGTAGTTGAGAATTCAACCCCAAGTGTTCTGGGATGAGAATCTAGACTCACTCCACTATACTGAATTATCTCTCCTGAAAATGGTAGGATTTGAACAGGCCCTTAAACAAGTATAGAATTTATCAAAGTTAAGAGAATGCAGAGCATTTTAAAAGAGGCAGGAAATAAACAACAAAGGCACAGAAGTAAACTGGAATGTCTTGGAAGGATATAATAAAGAGATGGTGGAGACAAGCAGAAAATTTTGCAGAAAATCAGTTAGAAAATATGGGAGCAGGAAAAGAGCCTCAAGAGAGCAAAATGAAGAAAGTGGTAGTATAGGGAAACTGATCTGATAACTATATGTTTGAAAATAATGCCATTTATTGAAAAACTTCTATGTTCCAGGTAAACATTATCTCATTCAACCTTCATACCTTTGGAAAATAATCATTATTATTGTTATTATTATTATTATCATTTCTCTTGCTCTGACAGCAACGCTTCTCTGGATATGGAAATCCCATAGTACTTCTCTAAATCTAGATACAAAGCAATAAACTAAACAATACCCACCCACATAATGGGAACCAGTAGAAAGACCTTCTTTTGCGTTTATGTTTTCCAGCCTGACAGTGATCTTCAGAAAGAAATTCTAGACAAAAATTATTCAATTTTTAAAATCTAGAGCTTAAAATATCTGAGTATACACGATTTAAGAAAAACTATCATTCACAAATCTTGATGCATCTAACATGCAATCTCAAAGCTGTATATGAATAAATTGATTTTATAAATAGAAAATGATTAAATAGTGAATTAACTTTGAATGGGTAAGTACTTAATGAAGTACCTTACTCTAAGCATGCTCTTTGAGGAGAAAAAATATTGTGGTGAGAGTTGAACCAAATTTTATTCACATTAGGTTTATATCTATTCGATTCAATAACTTCTTAGAAGACCTACTGTGCTAAGCATTTTCCAGAGGCTTTGGAAGAATCAGTCCCTCTACCAGGCCCTGTGACACTAATGGTCATGTTTTCTATTTGTTCGCCCCCACCCCCTTCCTCTCCTTGCACAGGTCTTTAGATCAGGGCGCACACCTGGCTCAAGAGTAGCCTATCTTTATTCTTCCCAGGAACCCACAATAAATTATGGCCTGGCTCTAAAATAAGAACTATAAGAATCCTCCCTTGGAAATTTGAACTAAGGGACTATGGAGAAAATTGCTAGATAGTGATGAAAGCTGAAAGATGAAGTCATGTACAGTCCATGCTAGAACAGTGTGGGCATTGTGCCATCAGATTTAGAGGAAGCTGATCTGACAGGGAGAACATGAGGCAGAAATGAGAGAGGCCATGCACCCCCTGAGGGAGAGAGAGAAAGAGATAAAAACAAAATCCTTAGTTTCTAATGTTTTCCCAGTTCCATTTCCCAAGAGTCTTGTACATACTCTGGTGCCTGTATTTAGATGTCTGTGTGATTTCACTAGCTGTCCTTACAATAACCTTCTTGTTGAGTGCTTTTCAAGGCTTTTCTGTTCCCTGCCAGAAAGATATTCTTGCCTAAGTTGCCTGCTGTGACTCCAGCTCCAAACTATCTATCATTCCAAGGGTTCAAAGATGACTTAAGGAGAGTCCTGCTCCTAAAAATCTTGCAACCAGGTGGAAAACAAGTACAGAAACATATCACGTATAATACAAGACAGACTGTGTAAAAGAGTACAAAGTACAATCAAGGTACCATGGAAAGAATGTCTGATTCAAATTAGTTGTATCTAAGAAGGCTTCTTGAGGAAGGTGAAATTTTCACCTTCTTAAATAATGTTAGGACTTCGAAAGTAAGGAAAGGTGGAGAACTACATTCTAGTGAGGGCAAACAGCATTAACAAACACTCAGTAGCAGAACAGGGCCACTTCTGTGAAGAGCAGTTTTTCTGAAATGAGTTTACTATATGGTGCACATAGAATGGGAGAATTTAAGAGGAGATAAAAAATAAGCATGGTATATGCTATAAAGTGTGAAAATTATTGTGTAGCCCATGGAGACTTTTAATTGGAGAAATTAGTTTATTAATGTACATCTCTAGTAAGCTTAAAATTCAGTATTTAGTGTTTACTAGAAGGAGAGAAAGGCAAGATGAGATACCAGTTATTAGGCTAACTGATTCTTGTAGGCTTGGTCCTAGAAGGCCTAAAACTGACTTTTCTGAGTTAAATGTATAAGCAAGATTCAAGGAAATTTGTTTAGAAAACAGAGTTCCACAGGTCACATGGAAAGTGTTGCGAAAGAAATCAATAGTAAGAGGGTAAGCCAAGAGGAGAGGATGGACAAGGCAGTGCAAAGCTTAAAGTATGAGAGAAAATAGAATGTGAATGGCATGAGAATGTGCAGGATGACAGAGTTGAGAAGCATGGTGAAATTAGTTAGTCTCAAGGTTCCAAAGGAATTCATTTGTAAAGTAATTGTAGTGGTTTGCATTTATCAGTGTGTCATGGTGACTCAATAAGTTAGTGAGTAATCAGACCATGACAACCAAAACACTGAACTGGATATTTAGAACTCACCTTAGCTACACTTCTAGATCCTAGGAAAATTCCTTCATAACGTGACTCCTATGAAGGGTATTAACACCCTTGTAACCCAAACTAAAATAAGTATCAGATATTTATATTTCTAAAAAGGTATTAATCCCTTCAAAGTGAAAAATATTATTATTTCCCCCTAAATAGACCATTATAAATTTTATAAATGAAATACTCAAGCAGTCTAAAATTTAAAATATCCATCTAGGTACCATATTATTTATGAAGCAGTCACTGGAAATCACTTGACCTCTTTCTGCCTTTTCCAAGTGACTTGAACAAGCATTTGGTGAATGGTAGTGTTTAACTCACTCAGAAATTATTCAATGAGCTCTGTTAACATGCTGTAGACTATGGGGGAATCAGGTGTTGATAAGGGAGATAGTCATTATAAGAGGCATTCCTTTATTTCCACCTCTTTCATTATTTTTTTCTCATTAGATAAAATAGTAGTTATTGCCTACAGAATAATCCTAAGTACGATCTTAAGCATTGTGTTCTTTCTGGGATGGAGAAAGAAAACAATATAGTCAATATATTATGCTTGATATTTTATATTATTTGAAAAATTATGTTCAGGATGTGAAAAAAACTAAACTAGTATGTGATACAAATTATTAAGAACATGATGAACTAGGAGAATCATGAGCAAGTACTTAAATAATTCTGGGTATTTAAAATCAAAATAAAGAAACCTCCTCTAGGATAAAATTGAGGAATGGTGAAAACTCATACCATTGTCTATGAAAAATATCTCCTCAACCAAATCAAACATCTCCAGCTGAGTACAAATTTCCCAAAATATCTTATATGAGTCTCTGAAGGATCCATCTAACAGTATTTCATTTAGAAAACTGAAATGAGGAAGAGGGCCTATGAATATTGGCCATGGGAAAGTAGAAAATATAGTGTCAATGGGCATGTAAGGAACTGGATAGAGTTGAGCAGATGTCAGTTTTGGAATCAGAGCTAAGCTTAGACGTCCCTTCTTGTTAGTTGTATAAACTTCAAGAAGTGGCTTCATCTCACAAGTCCCCATGTCTGCTCATGTGAAGTAGAAAGTAGGGATGTTAATATCGTTCTCACAGGGTTCTCACAAAGATTATTTGAAATAGGCAACGTTGGAAATTCCTGGCACTGAGTGAGTACTCAGAACACTGGTTCCCTTCTTCTTTCACCTACTACATCATCATTTGGTCTTCTAGGATTAGGCCTACAATTATCACACTCTAGAATTAAGGAATTTTAGCTGTGGGGAATCAACTCATGAATTACATATTCTAACAACTCTCTTAAAATCTCTGATGTGTAAAATATAGCTTTCATTAGAAACATGACACAATATGAAGATATTATCCTTTGGGGCTAATTTAGACAATCAATGAGTTGATATTTGAAGCATTTCACAAGTAAAGGAAAAATGATTAAAGAGTTATTATCTATTGTTTTCAATTATTTAAAATCCAAGAGGTAGCTATAATTTAGAGATGATTGAAATTGAATTGTATTCCTGTGTTCTGTAGAAGGTAAGAAATGTGTAGATTACACCCCAACCACTTTAAGAAATTCCAGTCATGTTTATTCAAAATGAGAGTAATGTTCAGAAAAAGATGCAGATATCATTTTACACATTGCATCGAAAATAAACATTATCTAAAAGAGTGATACCACAGCCTATCAAAGTTAAGTGGGCCTTGAGAGGCACACACGCCTAGAAACACCTCCAGGTCACACTTAATCCATCACTTATTTTTGAGGTGGTTAATTTTAAAGATATATAATTTTCACCACAACCCCAAAAAGTGAAAGTACTTGAAAGCACTTTCTTATGCATGAAACATTCTGGAGACAATTACAGGTTATGGAATTGGTCACTGCATTTTGTTAACAATCAAAACATCCTAAGTTGCAACCCAACTAAGTATTTATAAAGCAGATATGCAACAGAGTTGGAATTAGAAATAAAATGGCCTTGCCTCTAAACTCTACCTTAATTTGCCTCTTGTTAGGCTTCATTCCTCCAAAGTTGATGTACTTTATGTCAATCAAACTGATTATGTTTTTTAATAAATTGAAATCATCATCCCTACACCACAACCTGTAAATTATTTAAGACTATGATTTTGGAAGAATTGAGAAGTCTTGTCTTACAACAAAGTTGTCACTTCCTCAATATAATCTCTTGTGGTTTCTTAGTGTTTTTATTTCATTCTTTGAAAGTTCTTAAGCTCTATAATTGTATTATGTTACATAATTTGGTGATTGTAAATGATCAATTCATGAGTGCATAAAGACATTTGATTTAAATTAGAGTAAGGCTCAATCATAGTAAGTCCAAAATGATCGCTTTGAGTCCTATTATTTCCAATTAGTTTCATTCTTCCTCCATGGCAATAAGCTTTATGCATGGATCTCATTAGCGTTTTATATATATGAAAAAAAAAAAACTGAGATGAGGTGGCAGTACAAGTCACCAGAAAAAAATTATCTCAAATATATTGTGGCTAATGGAGAAGTAAATTTGCCTAAAATTATAAACAAGGACAGCATTAAAAATGACATTATAAATCCTTAGTATCTAGAACCTCATTCATCTTTGCCATTCCAGCCTCCTGGTTTATGGTCACAGATCACATGTTCCATCATGAGATCATGAGAGTGTTGAAGGTATCTGGAAGCAGTGAAAAAGCTATAAACCAGGTAAGGCAAAAATACACTACACGTGCTACCACCATCCTACACCCAGAGCAAACATCATTAATCATGCTGCTCTTTTTCACTGAATTCATCCAGAGATGTTATATACAATTCTATTAAATGATAAGTGGTTAAATTTATATTTTATAAAATGCTCAATCCAACTCATTTTCTTCTCATGTTAATAAAATAACTGAATGATAATAATTCCTCAATTAAAATATTTTAGTTTTTTAATTGAAAAAAGTTTTTGCTGTAAGGGTCAAAATAGACAATAAATGATGTTATGTTGCTAATGGCCTATTGCTGTCTGTCTAAAATAGATTACTGATCTTTTAAAGTAGTACGCAAATTGATCATGCTGAGTGCTATATATTTTAACTTTTTATTATGGAAACTTTCAAATATTAAAAAAAAATAGAACTCTTACGTACATGCCATGCAACTCTCTCCAACAGTTATTAACTTTCTGCTGGTCTAATTTTACCTCACCCTTTGCCCTTTTATTCTATTTTAAGGCAAATTCTAGAAAGCACGTAATTTTACATATAAATACCTCAATATGTATCTCTATCAGAAAAGAACTTCTAAAACATATCACAATATCATTACCACACTCAACAAAAAAATTTTTTTGCAATAATTTAAAATAATTCCTTAATGTCAACAAGTAACCATCACATGTTTAATTGTCCCCAATTGTCTGAAAATGTCTTTATGAATTTTCTGGTACAAAGCAGGAATCAAGATTCAACTGGTTGATAAATCTCATAAGATACCTTTTTTTTTTTTTTAATGCGGTTCACGGGCCTCTCACTGTTGTGGCCTCTCCCGCTGTGGAGCACAGGCTCCAGACGCGCAGGCCCAGCGGCCATGGCTCACAGGCCCAGCCTCTCCGCGGAATGTGGGATCCTCCCGGACCGGGGCACGAACCCGTGTCCCCTGCATCAGCAGGCGGACTCTCAACCACTGCACCACCAGGGAAGCCCAAGATACCTTTAAATCCCATCTCTTTTTTTTTTTTTTTTCATGCTCTTTGCTGAAGAAACTGGTTATTGTCTATAGAATTTTTCTACTCTGTATATAGCTAATTGGATCCTTATAATGGTATTTAATATGTTCTGCTATCTTCTGTATCTCCTAAAAGTTGGATTAGAAATAGAGGCCTTATTGATTTAGGCTTATTTAATTAATTAGATTTTTTTTTCCTTTTGGCAAGAATATTTCATCCATGGAGATGTTCATTATTGTTTTACTTCAGGAAGCACATGCCTCAATATCACTTATTATGGTATTAAGAACAGCCCATCCATTATCACGTTCCCCATCAACTCTTCACGTAATGATTCTAGTAGCTATTTATGATTGTTGTCTTAATCCACTATTTTATTAAGACTTACAAAATGGTAATATTTAGCGCTTTGCATGCATTCAATAGCAATTATTTTTCCATAAATAAACTCTCTCTTGTAAACTATTAGGTATTCTGAAATACAGTATGTACAGAAAAGGCAGAAGAAATAATTGAATCCTCCCTTTTATCAATTTTCAAAAATATGAGTTGTTGCCCTAGCTACTTCCAAAGGTGTTCAAAATGTTTTGTGTTTTTGCTTTTATGCTTTTTTGATTGCTTTGAGGATGATTAAGTGTTTCACTGCATTGTGGTTGTTATTCTTTTGTCCCATCTTTGACCAGTGAGAGCCCTTCAGGTTGACTCCTGTGTAATTTTAACATGATCATAATACACTTGGATAGATTTCTTTTATTTGCCTGACAAGATGTCCCAGGCTCATTCCTGCCCTGACTTGCAATCAGTCATTTCTCTAAAGAGCCTTGGTTTCTTTTAGTGGGAAATGGGATTTAGAAGCTTCTATCTGATTTCTGGAATAGTCGTTGTGACTATGTGGTCATTGCCACTATGGCTTCTCAGTGTACAAACCTAGAAAACATATATTGCTCATCCACCAGAGGGCAGACAGCAGAAGGAAGAAGAACTACAGTCCTGCAGCGTGTGGAACAAAAACCACATTCACAGAAAGATAAACAAGATGAAAAGGCAGAGGGCTATGTACCAGATGAAAGAACAAGATAAAATGCCAGAAAAACAACTAAATGAAGTGGAAATAGGCAAACTTCCAGAAAAGAATTCGGAATAATGATAGTGAAGATGATCCAGGACCTCAGAAAAAGAATGGAGGCAAACATCAAGAAGATGCAAGAAATGTTTAACAAAGACCTAGAAGAATTAAAGAACAAACAGAGATGAACCATACAATAACTGAAATGAAAATTACACTAGAAGGAATCAATAGCAGAATAACTGAGGCAGAAGAACGGATAAGTGACCTGGAAGACAGAGTGGTGGAATTCACTGCTGCGGAACAGAATAAAGGAAAAAGAATGAAAAGAAATGAAGATAGCCTAAGAGACCTCTAGGACAACACTAAACACAATAACATTCGCATTACAGGGGTCCCAGAAGGAGAAGAGACAGAGAAAGGACCCGAGAAAATATTTGAAGAGATTATAGTCAAAAACTTCCCTAACATGGGAAAGGAAATAGCCACCCAAGTCCAGGAAGTGCAGAGTCCCATACAGGATAAACCCAAGGAGAAACACTTTGACACACATAGTAATAAAATTGGCAAAAATTAAAGGCAAAGAAAAATTATTTAAAACAACAAGGGAAAAACGACAAATAACATACAAGGGAACTTCCATAAGGTTAACAGCTGATTTCTCAGCAGAAACTCTACAAGCCAGAAGGCAATGGCATGATATACTTAAAGTGATGAAAGGAAAGAAGATACAACCAAGATTACTCTACCCAGCAAGGATCTCATTCAGATTCGATGGAGAAATGAAAAGCTTTACAGACAAGCAAAAGTTAAGAGAATTCAGCACCACCAAACCAGCTCAACAACAAATGCTAAGGGAACTTCTCTAAGTGGGAAACACAAGAGAAGAAAAGGACCTACAAAAACAAGCCCAAAACAATTCAGAAAATAGTCATAGAGACATACATATCCATAATTACCTTAAACGTGAATGGATTAAATGCTCCAACCAAAAGACACAGGCTTGCTGAATGGATACAAAAACAAGACCCATATATATGCTGTCTACAAGAGACCCACTTCAGACCTAGGGACACATTCAGACTGAAAGTGAGGGGATGGAAAAAGATATTCCATGCAAATGAAAATCAAAAGAAAGCTGGAGTAGCAAGACTCATATCAGATAAAATAGACTTTAAAATAAAGAATGTTACAAGAGACAAGGAAGGACACTACATAATGATCAAGGGATCAATCCAAGAAGAAGATATAACAATTATAAATATATATGCACCCAAAATAGGAGCACCTCAATACACAAGGCAACTGCTAACAGCTATAAAAGAGGAAATCAACAGTAACACAGTAATAGTGGGGGACTTTAACACCTCACATATACCAATGGACAGATCATCCAAAATGAAAATAAATAAGGAAACAGAAGCTTTAAATGACACAATAGACCAGATAGAATTAATTGATATTTATAGAACATTCCATCCAAAAACAGCAGATAATTTCTTCTCAAGTGTGCATGAAACATTCTGCAGGATAAATCACATCTTGGGTCACAAATCAAGCCTCAGTCAATTTAAGAAAATTGAAATCATATCAAGCATCTTTTCTGACCACAATGCTATAAGATTAGAAATGAATTACAGGGAAAAAAATGTAAAAAACACAAACACATGAAAGCTAAACAATATGTTACTAAATAAACAAGAGATCACTGAAGAACTCAAAGAGGAAATCAAAAAATACCTAGAGACAAATGACAATGAAAACACGATGATCCAAAACATATGGGATGCAGCAAAAGCAGTTCTAAGAGGGAAGTTTATAGCTATAAAAGCCTACCTCAAGAAACAAGAAAAATCTCAAATAAACAATCTAACCTTATACCTAAAGTAACTAGAGAAAGAAGAACAAACAAAACCCAAAGTTATCAGAAGGAAAGAAATCATAAAGATCAGAGAAGAAATAAATGAAATAGAAACAAAGAAAACAATAGCAAAGATCAATAAAATTAAAAGCTGGTTCTTTGAGAAGATAAACAAAAGTGATAAACCATTAGCCAGACTCATCAAGAAAAAGAGGGAGAAGACTCAAATCAATAAAATTAGAAATGAAAAAGAAGTTACAACAGACACCACAGAAATACAAAGCATCCTAAGAGACTATAACAAGCAACTCTATGCCGATAAAATGGACAACCTGGAAGAAATGGACAAATTCTTAGAATGGTATAACCTTCCAAGACTGAAACAGGAAGACATAGAAAATATGAACAGACCAATCACACGTAATGAAATTGAAACTGTGATTAAAAATCTTCCAACAAACAAAAGTCCAGGACCAGATGGCTTCACAGGTGAATTCTATCACACATTTAGAGAAGAGCTAACACCCATCCTTCTCAAACTCTTCCCAAAAATTGCAGAGGAAGGAACACTCCCAAACTCATTCTATGAGGCCACCATCACCCTGATACCAAAACCAGACAAAGATACTACAAAAAAAGAAAATTACAGACCAATATCACTGATGAATATAGATGTAAAAATCCTCAACAAAATACTAGCAAATAGAATCCAACAACACGTTAAAAGGATCATACACCATGATCAAGTGGGATTTATCCCAGGGATGCAAGGATTCTTCAATATACGCAAATCAATCAATGTGATACACCATATTAACAAATTGAAGAATAAAAACCATACGATCATCTCAATAGATGCAGAAAAAGCTTTTGACAAAATTCAACACCTATTTATGATAAAAACTCTCCAGAACATGGGTGTAGAGGGAACCTACCTCAACATAATAAAGGCCATATACAACAAACCCACAGCAAACATCATTCTCAATGGTGAAAAACTGAAAGCATTTCCTCTAAGATCAGGAACAAGACAAGGATGTCCACTCTCACCACTATTATTCAACATAGTTGTGGAAGTCCTAGCTATGGCAATCAGAGAAGAAAAAGAAATAAAAGGAATACAAATTGGAAAAGAAGTAAAAAAAACAAACAAAAAAATATTTTCAGAGAAAGAAAAATAAATAAGTACATGCATCTCCGATTCAAGTTAACAATTACAGAATTTTTACTTAATTTTTCTATTTTATAATTTTTTTCTCTTACTCTGAATATCTGGTTCCTAACATTAACATCATTACTTATTCACTTTATGCTATTAATCTGTGTATCTATTAAAAGAGTTTTAAATAGTTTTAACAATCACCAGCAGCAGTACCAGTGAATGCAGTTTAATATTTCTTTGTGGTTCTTTTGTCTTTACAATATATCCCACTAGTCATGTAAAGTCAAAATACTATATTTAAAAACCACAGAACATTATTCTTCTTTGCATCGTTTTCTGTGACATAGAATTAAGTTCATTAATTTCTTTTTGTTTTCTATTTTACAGATTGATTTGCTTTTTTCTTTTTAAATTAACTCTGCTTTTAACTACATGAAATACGTACATGATTCCCAAGCCAAAACTATAAAACAAATCTAGCTTCCATCACTATCTCTTCCCCACTTTCTTCCACATCCCTATAAAGAATCATTTTATTAGTTTTGGGCACTATTTCTTTTTGAAAATATTAGCAATACACACACAGAGATACATATATATTCACCCATACAAGCCAATACTTCTTGCTTGAGAAGAAACTTACAGTATACGTTCTTCTGCACCTTGTATTTTTGTTTTTGTTTTTGTTTTTTGCAGTACGAGGGCCTCTCACTGTTGTGGCCTCTCCTCTTGTGGAGCACAGGCTCCAGACGCGCAGGCTCAGTGGCCATGGCTCATGGGCCCAGCCGCTCCGCGGCGTGTGGGATCTTCCCGGACTGGGGCATGAACCCGTGTCCCCTGCATCAGCAGGCGGACTCTCAACCACTGTGCCACCAGGGAAGCCCCTTGTATTTTTAATTAATGGTATATTTTGAGATTACTCCAAACATTTTTATTTATTTATTTTTAAAAATAAATTTATTTTATTTATTTATTTGGGTCTTCATTGCTGCACACGGGCTTTCTCTAGTTGTGGAGTGCGGTGCATGGGCTTCTGATTGCAGTGTCTTCTCTTGTTGTGGAGCATGGGCTCAAGGCACACGGGCTTCAGTAGTTGTGGCACACAGGCTCAGGAGTTGTGGCTCGCAGGCTCTAGAGCACAGGCTCAGTAGTTGTGGCGCACGGGCTTAGTTGCTCCGCGGCATGTGGTATCCTCCCAGACCAGGGCTCGAACCCGTGTCCCCTGCACTGGCAGGTGGATTCTTAACCACTGCGCCACCAGGGAAGCCATAGACGTTTTGATTAAATGTGCATATTCCTTTTTTGGTGGGTGGGTGCAGTTTAATCTGTGTGGATCCAGTAATCAACAGGCATCTCTCTCCCTATTCAAATTGAAGGAAACATCTAAATACCATCCAATACCTCATTTCTTTGTGCACAACAATGTCAATGATATGCAAACACAGGCACTTCACGGTGAAAGAGTGGTTTGTCAGAGTGGATAGTGAATGGGCGTCTCTTCTTGCTTCTGGTTACTCTGAGCTCTGGCTGGGAGTGGGGATCTTGCTGGGTGGCATCCAGGAGGCTCTCCCAGGTCAGATCTGCACACTGTAGACATTGCCTTTGTTGCTCAAAAGGATGGATCTGAGTCAGAATGGGTCCAGGAAACCGAGGTCAGCATTGCTCCAGTCACAGAAAGGACAGGGAGGCCTCCATGATCACGAGAATGCTGGTCTTCTAGGAGATGATGCGTCTAGTGGAGTTTAAGAAGCCAGTCAGAGTTAGGGAACAGACGGTTGACTCTGCCAGTGATTTCTTCCCCTTTAGTTCCCTATCACAGGGCACAGTCGCTTATATGCAGTAGGCACGCAATAACTGTTCATTGAATGAATGGATGGATGATTCGTTCCCCCAAATTGGCGCATATATATCTTGAACACGTCCCTAGATCAATTCTTTAAAATGATTTCACATGTAAGATCTTCAATCGCCTGCTCCCCCTGCTGCTTCTCGCGGCCGCATTGGGACGCTGTGGCGGCGCTGGACTCGCGGGCGGCCCCGCCGCCGAGTCGCGCCGTCTCCCGGCAGAGCTGCAGCCGATCACGCCAGCCCCGGCACCCGCCCGGGGTCAGGGACCACTCCAAACATTTTTAGAAATCTACTCTATTTAACAGATGTACCATCATTCTATACTGGAAGGCTATTTTTAATATCTTTTTTAAATAACTTAAAAAATAATTTTCTAATAATTTTGCAAGTAGTTCATTATTCCTAAAGAGCTTTTTAAAATTTTTAGTCTATGACACCTTATTTCTCATTGAAATAAAGTTAGCACTGTACTTTTTTTTTTTTTTTTTTTTTTCCGGTACGCGGGCCTCTCACTGTTGTGGCCTCTCCCATTGTGGAGCACAGGCTCCGGACGCGCAGGCTCCGCGGCCATGGCTCACGGGCCCAGATGCTCTGCGGCATGTGGGATCTTCCCAGACCGGGGCACGAACCCGCGTCCCCTGCATCGGCAGGCGGACTCTCAACCACTGCGCCACCAGGGAAGCCCAACACTGGACTTTTTTGAAACATTCCTCTTTCAAGCACAAACTGGCTGACTCTCATATGAAAATGTATACATCCACAGTGGAAAAAAATGAATTACACTTTTCTTTAAAAAAGTGAAATTTGTGGTTAATGTTTCTCCTTTGACATGGATTGAAGTATAGCTTTTACTCTGTGGGTTATAGAACACAAGAAAATAAGGAATAAATTATTGGTTTAAGGTCATAAGCACTAACCATTCCTTATAAATTTTGATGATGAAAAGAACTTTCTAAAATGTATCACAAATTTGAAAAATAAAAGTGTTGAGTCAAACAAGTTCACATTTTTCATAACACATCTCCATTACCTCTGCCAACACAGAAATGGCATAAATTTTCAATTCATGTATGCAAAATTACTGAATACATAAACACATCACAAGAATATATCAAGTGAAGTTGTCGCCAAGGCAGGAGTCATCAAGGATATTCCATCAAACAATTCAACAATCATATATTGGGTCCCTATTGTACCCAGTCACATAGTAGGTCAAGCACTCCACTAGCCACTGGGAATACAAAGCTAAATGGGCTTCCTAAGTCTAATTTTTCTACTAACCTGTGAATTTTTTAAAGGGTTGACAAAAGACAGGCTTAATTTACAAATTCTGGAAGAGTGTGCTAAGGACAATAATTATTTTACAAACTACAGTGGAGGTAGCACAGAGGTGAAGTTCAGGTGATTAATTCATGGAAGAGCTTCCCATCAAAATGACAGCTGGGCTGGGCTGTGAAGGATAAATAACTCTCAGTGTAAGATGAGCAAAGGAATCCCTGGCAAAGGGAAAAGCAAAGAATACTACATTATCCATTAGAAAACTCTGCAAAAGACCTTTCCCAGAACCCAGTATCTCTAGCAGCTTCAAAAATATTCAGGTCTGGGTGCCACCCTACCCCCTACAAATGAACACTCAGATTAATTAGCCTGGGGCAAGCCTGAGCATAAGAATTTTTTAAAGTTCCCCAGGTAATTCAATGTGAATCCAAGGCTGACAAGCATTGCAATAACTGGAACTATCGAAAAAGATTTGAACACTGTGTGAATAGATCTTTTTAGTTCTAAGATAGAGGGATGTCCTTTTTGCTTATAGAAATCCTGAAATTGCTGTCTGACACTATAGCCTGGGTGTAATGTTCTTCATATTCCCCTCTATCACTTTCAAATCAAGAAATGGTCACCTTTTCCAATGCATATTAAAATCAACATTCTAAAATTATGTCTTTGTTTTGCTTGTCTTTATAAACATATAAGAGCAGTGACGCTCTTATCGCTTATAACAAATTAGGCTCCACCTTAAGTCAATATTTAGTGCAAGTGAAAGATTACCCATCTTTTTGGCCATTAATGCTTAATTATGCATTTCATTAAGTAACGTTTTTACTTTAAAAGGTTCATTAGTAACAATTAGTCTTCTCTCTTTTCTAATTTATATGCACCTGTTTCTAATTACAGTGCCACCATGTCAGCCTTAGAAAATGCATCATGCATATTTCTGCCTACCCAAGTATATTCACCTTCCTGTTTAAGAAATAACTCTACCTTTTTTCATCTTAAATGCATTTTCTGTTCTTTTCTGGTATAACTTGTGTGTGCTTCTCCAATATTTAAAAGGTAAATATGAGCATTTATATTTTGTTCTTGTTCAAAGGCCTACATCTCATTGAACGTGGTGAGCATGTCTGAAAGAAAAGGAAACAAGAAGGACCCCCCGAAATTGGTAATCATTAGATTTTAAAAAAATTCTGTGACCCTGCCATGACTGAATGTTTGTGTCCCCTCACCCCACAAAATTCATATGTTGAAGCCCTAATCCCTGATGTGATGGCATTAGGAGGTGGGAACTTAGGGAGGTAATTAGATTTAGATGAGGTCATGAGGGTGGAGCCCTTCTGATGGTATTAGTGCCCTTATAAAAAGAAGATAAGGCTAGAGCCCCCCCTCTCTCCAATTTCAACACAAATTAGTCCTAACAAGAATTTTTTAAAAAAGAATGATGTTTAAACAAGATCATTTAATTGTTTTTAGGTTTTTATTATATAACATATATATATATAAGCTGGAGACATGAATTCTACTTCAGAAAAAAATAATCAAAATTAATTCCCTATAAACAGTGAAGGAAATTCTCTTACCAGGGTAAAGCATAAGGAAAACATGTTTTCGACATTCTCACTCTTCACCTGGGGCATTTTCTTATTTATCCCTCCTTGACCAACTGTCAAATTCCATACACTATCTATGACATTTTACCCCAAGCCTCTCTAGTCCCAACAACAAAACTTGGCTATCCTTTTTACCATCTCCTCTGATCTCAGTTTTCTGGCAAGGACTTGAACAAATTCTTTTTTTTTTTTTTTTTTTTTTTTTTTGCGGTACGCGGGCCTCTCACTGTTGTGGCCTCTCCCGTTGCGGAGCACAGGCTCTGAATGCGCAGGCTCAGCAGCCATGGCCCACGGGCCCAGCCACTCCACGGCATGTGGGATCCTCCCGGACTGGGGCACGAACCTGTGTCCCCTGCATTGGCAGGCAGACTCTCAACCACTGCACCACCAGGGAAGCCCCTGAACAAATTCTTATACATACATTCATGAATGATAGTAAGTTCATTTCAAGTACATTTATGAATCTTTGTAATTATTATCTACAGCATCTATTTTAAAATGGGTAAGTTATCCTAATGCTGAGAATTGAAGTGATGTTGTGGGGAAAAAAATGTACTAAACAATATGTCAAAAGACCTAGTTTCACAACTCTAACTCACTTAACCTTTCTGATCCTCAATTTTAACAACTGCAAAATTTATGTAATTTCCACTTTCTTTGTTGTGAGGATTATATGAAAGTTAAAAGTACTTTGAAGCTTTTAATATATATGGGAATATTACATTTGTATGTATATATGTGAATAAATATGCACATACACATATATAATTAGATAGTATTACTTAATATGGTGGACCACATGGACATTTTATTCCTACCTTCCACAATTTTCAAACAAATAAATGACTGGTTAAGTTACTAGATGAAAAAGGGAAGAGAAATGACCTTTCAACAGAAAAGCGTTGCTATATTCCTTGGAGACTACCACTGAGATGCCCAGAGAAATAGCTTTTAGAAAAATAGTCACCATTTCATACCTTTAGCCTTCCAAGTCCAATAGAGCTGAATTTGACACAGTGGGAGAATACAGAATAAAAATGGCCCTGTAGGTAATTTCATCCTATTATGTTTATATGAAAGGAAGACTGTGAACTCTATGCATTTTTTTCAGTGTTCCTTCTTACAGTTTTAGTGCACGGATCAGAACCAACTGAAAGCTATGTGCTGAGCGTTATAATTTCATAGGAAGTAATGCAGTAAAAAATCTGATGGCTGTGTACCCATAAGGAGATAACCTAGGGAAGACATCAGAAGCAAAATAAGATTGTCTTAAGTACACCCATTTAGGACCTGCCTATCCCATAGACTCTACCACTACAAAATTATGGATTGGTCAGGAGCAGCTGAAAAGCTTGTAAGATATGCAGAGGAAACAAGTTCAGGCTAGTGTGTAATCTTAAAGCTGCTGAGGTGGGAAAATCACTAATTGCATTTTCTGAGCGACATTTTTGATCACCCTATCTTCTCATTAAAGAGGATTTTCTGAAAATTGAAAGGGTGTTAGGATGTTGAGAAATCAGCTAAGTGGCGATGTGTTTGCCCAGAATATCATTTTCTGTTTTTGTGGGGATTAGCAGGAAGAGTTGGTTTTGTTGTTGTTTTTCCCAGAAATCATCCTATGTCTGAGCAGTTATTTAGGAAGACCTTATACACAATATTTCCTGACATGACTACTAAAGTGGATAGAAATTCATGCCAACAAGACATAAATGTCATTGGTTCCCTTTCCTTGTAATTTTTCAGAAGAATCTTATATAAATGTACAGATGGGAACAACCAGTAATGGGATTACTCAGTGGGAAAAAGAAAGTACAACATAATGAATGGTGAGCTTCCGGGCAAGAACAACATCAGCAGGAGATAAAGAGAAGCTGAGCTGTGTTCAGACTGAAAAATTATTAGAGAAGAAACAGATTAATCTCTGCTAATATGTTAGTGGCTGGATGAATACAGTAGCTGTATCACTCATGTTGTGATAACTATTTGTTCTGTCTGAAGACAGAATCTAAATACTCAGGCTCTGGTGCTGCTGAATAGATGGAATTCTGGCACTTTAATAGAATCATTTAAGGGAAGGCAGTGGCCTTTTGGAAAGAGAGCACTTCTCATATCCAAAACGCCATGAGATCGCCTGGGGAAACTGACGAGCTAACAATGAAGTAAGTGGACAGAATAAGGGAGAGGACAAAAGGGTACTGCTAACCTACTTACAACAGAAAAGTTTATCTCCCTCTCACCTCCTTCAAGGTCATCTTTTCTGCTCTCAGCCCCAGAGCAGAAACTTGACTGTTTAAAAATCTCTGACACAGTGGGAGAATACAGAATAAAAATAGCCCTGCAGATAATTTCATCCAATATATGTTTATATAACAGTTTTTTTCAGACTATTTACAGTTACTTAATATGTATCTCAATAGCCCAGTCTACTTAAGATTAGACAAATGTTAGATTCATTTCAAACATTTATTTGATTCAACACTAAATTTCACTTATATGTGTTTGGTCTCCATGTCTGTTGATCACATGTCAAGTTCTTAGTCCACAACGTTTAAGCGTGAAATGGGAGTTTGCCACCTAACTATTTAAAAATACAAATCAAAACAAATAAACAAACAAACAAAAAAAAAAACAAATGACACTAACTTCCATAAACTGCAGATTTGGGGCTCTTTCCCCAAATCCATATTCCCTACTAGTTTGTCAATCTGCATAAAATAAAAATGTTAAGAGGATTTAGTGTTGGAGAAAAAAGAAAAATGTAGAATATTTTCTCACAGTGTTAAGTAGCATACTTTGTTTCTAGACAATTTATTAAAAACAAAAAAAGATTTATTGAGCACCTACTACCTGCCCACCTTTGCTCAAAACTGGAAGATGCAAAGAATGGCAACAGAATCCTCAGGCTTATTTAGATGAAGAAAAACTCAAACAAAAACAAAAACAAACACCACCAAATATATATATACACAGTTGACCTTTGAACAACAAGAGTTTGAACTTTGTGGGTCCACTTATACTCAGATATTTTTGAATAGTAAATACTACAGCACTACATGATCTGCAGATGCAGAATCGATGGTACAGAGGAACCCCAGATATGGAAAGCCAACTATAAATTATCTAGGGATTTCCTACCTCACAGAGAGTCAGTGCCCCAAACCCTACATTTTTCAGAGATCAACTGTATACATATTTGTTTGTTTGTTTGTTTATATTTGTAGGAGGGAGGGATTATACCCAAACTGTAAAAATTGAATTAAAAATATAACTTAATAAATTGTTTCCAAAAATAATGATTAGACAGACATAAGATGAGTATCACTGTATGCATCAAAATTGGAGTGACAAGCAATATAAAATTTTGACAACAATTATTTTACTTTTTGGATTCTCTTCCTTCCTGCATTGTTAAAGTAAGAAAGTAAACGGAAAAAAGTGAAAAAAAAAACCCTATGGCTTTATTTTATGGTTTAATAATAGGTCCTAAAAGATTACATTCTGATTCAAAATGATGTGCATTGTCACATTCTCAGGCTTACAAAAGTTGCCGATAAAAGATCAGCACAGGGAAACCCAAGGCCAAAGTAAAAGGGTCATTTGGACACATCTAGGAAAGAAGATTTCCCCCTATTGATCAACTAAGCAAGATGAACCGTAAGCAGTAAGAGTGCTAGCCTTAGAGTGAACTTCAGGTAAGCTGGAACCAATGTAGGAAAATCCAGGTCAGGACAAGCCTGACCATGATGAAAGAAAGGCCATGGGGAGTAGAATTAGAGTTGAGGATCCAGGAGATGCACTTATGGCCCTGTCCACCCCTATTGAAAAGCTGGTGCTAAAAATCACTCACGGTTTTACATATTTTTATAACAGGTGCAGAAAAAAATGCTTTTGTTCACTGCTTCTTCCTCTGAACTACTGTTTACACTATTTGTCCCTGAGCTTATACTTCTTTCTATTGCTATTTATCATCTTGCAATACTTCCCCAACTGTTCTATAAAACTTTCTCAAATCTTCCAAAACCCAGTGCATAATTGTTATGTAACAGGGAAAATGTATTTTTAAACAGATTAGAGTGCTTTTCTTTTGCTAATGTCATTGTGTGTGATCTTTCTCTCATTTAACCCATTGCCCAAGGGAGAATTAGAATTTTTATAGCAGAAATAGAGTCTGTACCTTCTGATTTTGACACCCAAAATAAAAATGTGAAGCCCAATTTTCTCTTAGCCTATCTTTATTAAGAAAGTAAAGGGTTTTCTACATTTCAAAACTGTTCCTTTATATATACAGACAAACCTGGCTAACTCAGATCAAAGAGCCATGCTGTAGAGATAAGGGAAGACACAGTGTGTGTAGGAAGTTTCTAACAGGAAGAGAAAATAAATAGGAAATCTTCTAAAATAGTAAGAATACGAGGCATTTAAAGAAGAGGAGATAAAATGAGGGTTATTTGGGTACTAGAGGAAAGATCTATTCCCTCTAATTCTCAGGGTCTCAACCAAAGGGAACAAATGTACAAGATTATAAAAATGCCAGTATAACCCGTGATAGATTTCAGAAAGAATATGACAGCATCTAACTTGGGCTATATCCACCCACCTTGTCCAGCATGGCAAGGCAGGTAGGACAGTAATGACCAATAGAAGTATCTATTCCAGATGAATATGATGGTTAATATTATGTGTCAACTTGGATAGGCTATGTTGCCCACTTCTTTGGTCAAGCACCAGTTAGATGTTGCTGTGAAGGTATTTTTCAGATATGATTAACATTTAAATGAACAGACTTTAGGTAAAGCCTAATATGGGGGGGGGGGCGGCACACCTCCAATCAGTGGAAAGACTTAAGAGAAAAGACTGAGGTCCCATGAAGACAAAGTAATTCTGCATCCATACTGTCTTTGGACTTGAGACTACAACATCAGCTCTTCCCTGGGTCTCCAGCCTGCTGGCCTGCCTTGCAGATTTTGGACTTGCCAGCCCCCGCAATTGTGTGAGCCAATTCCTTAAACTTCTCTCTCTCGGTATGTATTTAAAAAATACACTCATACCCACAGTCATACATACATACATCTACTGGATGTAATATATATATATATATAAAATATATATATATATTATAGGCAGTATACATCTTATTGATTCTGTTTCTCTACAGAACCCTAATACAGTAGATAAGCCTAAAATAGCACCCTGAGCCTGCATTGTATGAAAATGCCATGCAAGAGGCCCAGGACTTCCTGCGTAGAGGACTAAGAGATGCAGAGAGAACAGGGGAACATCTGAGACTGGGGGTCAGGACCCTGGAACTGCAAAATACAGGAACTTCATGACCAAAGCAAATGGCAGCGACCATGGATTTCAGCAGCAGCTACCTAAGTGACTCCAAAAATAGCAAGTCACTCCTCAGACGATGTCAGCTCACAGACCCAGGGCCAGCACAAGCCAATCATACCACAAAAAATTTAGGGAGGATACTAAGAAGAGTATATGAGCCAGTCCACACCCCAGCCCTCCGTAGTAAGATCACGTCGCTTTCTTACAGAGCAACCTCCATGAGAAGCGGCACCTTGACAGAGCAGAAAAATAGCCTTGATATAAAGCTTGTACTTTGAATTGACTATTACATGAAATACACTGGGCTAATCCTAAATAGAACATATTAAACCGAAATGTACTTTTATTGTCAAGATTAAATTCATTCCAAGAGAGGTGACATCACCAAATGGTAGAATAGGAGGTTCCCTGATCATATTCCCCATTAGCAACAATAGTTTGGCAGCCATCTACAGACAAAAGTGCCTTTATGGGAGTTTTGGGATTCAGATAGGAGATGGAGAAACCCCAGTGGAGTCCAAGACAAAGGAGGGCCATTTTGAGAAAGTAGGTGGCAGGCTCCCTGGTGGCAGGCTCCCTGACCAAGGACAGCTACAGACACAGGCTCCCTGACCAAGGACAGCTACAGACACAGAGACAGCCCTGTCCCTCGGTGGACTTGGCTACCCCCTCTTTTGGCCTTGGTCTTGCCACCAGCATCTATCTGTCAAAGGACGCAGGAAGAGTTTCACCCACCCTTGCCTCGGGTAACAGGCACCGCCCTGAACTTGAACTTGGGGCCAGCTGCGGACCCTGACGTGTCACATAACTCAGGTCTAGGTCCTCTCAGCTGTGGTCCTGGTTTGGTCTTGCCCACTCAGGAATGTGCCGGGAGATTGCCTATCAGTACCCTTGGGGGCAAGCCTGCTGCCTTGGTTCCACTGTGGATCCCGAAATGGCGCTGTGACTTGGCTTCAGTCCCTTTTGTGGAGCAGTCCTGACTGCCCAGGGCCCAAGAGGAGACATGCCCCTCCGTGCCCCTGAAGTCAAGCCTGCTGACATCAGTCCAGCTGCTGATCCTGAATCAGCCCTGTGACCAGCTCTAACCATACTCATTTGTGGTCTGAGAGCAGCCCTGCCCACCCAGGAGCCCAGCAAGATGCACACCCATCCATGCCCCAGGAGGCAGGCCTGAAGACCTCCCAGCTATGGAACCTGAAGCAGCCCTGTGACTGGCTGCAGCCCCACTCAGCTGCAGTCCGGGTTTAGTCCTGTCCAGTGATCTAGCAGGAGCCCTACCAGGAACTCAGTGGGAGCAACACTCCTCCATGCACCTGGTAACAGGCTTGCCCTCTGTGGACCCAGCTGAAGACCCTGAAGTGGACTCTTGTTGCAACACCAGCCCTACTAACTGGGGCTGTGGAGGTAGTCCTGTCCACCCATGGACCAGACAGGATTCATACCTGCCCAAGTTCCTGGCAAAAGGAACACAATTGCTGGATTGTGTGGTAAGAGTATGTCTATTTTAATAAGAAGCTACCAAACTGTCCTCCAAAGTGGCTGTACCAGGTTGCATTCCCACCAGCAATGAAGGAGAGTTTCCATTGTTCCACATCTCACCAGCATTTGGTGCTGTCAGTGTCCCGGATTCTGGCCATTCTAATAGGTGTGTAGTGGAATCTCATTGTTATTTTAATTTGCAATTCCCTAAGAGCTTATGATGTTGAGCATCTTTTCATATGTTTATCTGTCATCTGTTTATCCTGTTTGGTGAGGTGTCTGTTCAGCCTTTGTGTTTTAAGAATGTGCCTTTCTGCTCATTTTTCTAACTTAAACGTATGGAGGGCCAAATTCACCTACCTCCAGAATAACCTCAAAGTAGATTTACTTCTTAGATTTCTGCTATTTCCATCCTTAGATGGGACTGAAGAATCAGGGTTATTTAATTATGAGAAGAAAAAAAAACCTCACTCATTCATAATCTTCTCTATAAAAAAGAAGGAAAAGTAGAACCGATATTTTTCTGAGGGAGGAGCCTAGACAACATTGTACCTGAAAATAATAATAATGCGCATTGTCCTGATAGGCTGGAACATCTGTCACTTTACTTGCATTGTCTTAATTTCACCTCTAAAACATTGACAGGACACAAAGGCTATCACCATCCCATTCTGCATGGTTAATCTGAACATCTGGGCTGTTTTTGAATTGTCACTTTAGTTTTACCAGCTGAGCCTTCACTGGTTTTGAATGCCCTTGTATTTAATTCTTATCAATTTTATGGCCAAGTAAAACTGGGATCAAATTTACTATGCAAGCTCTGATTCATGAAATGATTTGAACAATATTAGCATTGGACTGTAAAGACTGTTACTTTCTAATAACTAATACATTTTCAAATAGGTAGCAAGTCAGGGATATTTATTTTCTGAAAATGTGTTATATCAAAAGACAATAATGGACTACTGGGAAAAGTCATAAGTACCTTATTAAACCATGTTTTGGCATGAGTATGGTTTAGAATATGAAAATGGTTGTTAATGGGTCTCAAGCAGTTTAAAATAGATTTATAGGCATGGCTACTAAGGGCACTAAAAGTATTGTATCATAAAAAAAGAAGCTAGGGAAAGTTGAGACAAATATAGGAGATGGCCAAAAATATCCTTAAACATCAATAATTTAAATAAAAATTAGACTTTACTTTGTAGTACATTTTCATTTATTGTACTAAATATATGTAATGATTCAGATAAAAATCCTATATTCTTTTAACATTTTAATTATAACATTAATGATTAATATATATGTACCTTATGCACTAATAGAATCTCTGTATTTTAAACTCTTGTTTGAAAGTGAATGTTCATATAGTGATAGTTATATCAAATTATATCATCAGGGCTTCCCTGGTGGCGTAGTGGTTGAGAGTCCGCCTGCTGATGCAGGGGACACCGGTTCGTGCCCCGGTCTGGGAGGATCCCACATGCCACGGAGCGGCTGGGCCTGTGAGCCATGGCCGCTGAGCCTGTGTGTCCGGAGCCTGTGCTCCACAGCAGGAGAGGCCACAACAGTGAGAGGCCCGCGTACCGCAGAAAAAAAAAAAAAATTATATCATCAAAGATAAAGTGAATAAATTCAAGGGTAAATAAAATTCTGAAACAACAACAAAAGCAACTATGATGGCAATCAGTCACTAAATAGACCTTCTAGAATATTTTTGGAACTGCAAGCAATTCAGAAGTTCATTTGGTCCATCTACCATACTGGATAAGTCAATATAATTGAAAGTTATCCTAAACAAACAGTTGTCAATCGTTCTTCTAAAGACGCTTGGAATATTCCTTGATTATCCATTCCAGGACCCAACACTTACTAATTCCATTCTAGAATGTCTTCCTTGTTTGTCTGAATACTCTCCTGCTGCTGTCTCCTCTGGTTTACCTTCTAAAAGAATTGCAAATAATCCTTCAAAAACTAGAAGTGCTGCTCAAACTTCAATCCAACCAGCATTTTTACTTAAATTAAATAGAAAACATCAGATTGTATTGGATAAAATAAGAGAAGTAACTGATTCATGAAACTTGTTTCAGTTATCCATATGCATGTGTGTGTGAACTGGATATTCATTTATATACAAGAATGTGTCTGTCAAGATAAAAATATAATTCTTGGGCTTCCCTGGTGGTGCAGTGGTTGAGAGTCCGCCTGCCGATGCAGGGGACATGGGTTCGTGCCCTGGTCCGGGAAGACCCCACATGCCGCGGAGCGGCTGGGTCCGTGAGCCATGGCCGCTGAGCCTGCGCGTCCGGAGCCTGTGCTCCACAACGGGGGAGGCCACAACAGTCAGAGGCCCGCGTACAGCAAAAAAAAAAAAATATATATATATATATATATAATTCTTACTAAGTGTAATGGTAAATGTCTTAGACCATCAAGAATTTTTCCTTGATCAAGTTTTAATTCCTTCTATAGTTGAAGAATATTTGCTGAATATATGTTTCCCCTCTTGTGATTCAAAATTTTTTTGTTGTTTACACAATTTTGCTTTGGGAAAACTCGTAAAATATTTTCTTACACATTTTTTTCACTAAATTATATAAACCTAGAATTATAACTCTTGGAAAATTAGACTAATTTTAAAACTTCAGTGTATGATTTGTGGCTTGACTGCTATTTAGCCTTCGTGTCAATGAGAATAGCTCACAATGTATGTATCAGCAAACTTAAATTTTTATTAGAATTGATGATATAGCTAAGAGAGTGTTTTCTTCTGTGTGTGGTGCAATTGAAGCATCAATTATGTTACAATAAATATCATTCCTTTGACATATAATACAAGAAGGCATTTAAGAAGGAATTTTTCCACACTAATTTGGCACAATTTCTCATTACTAGAAACAGAAATAACAAAACTTTGGATTAATTTCAAGCACTGATAATATAAATCTTTCCTAAAATAAAAACTGAAGAGATGAAATGTCATATTATAAAATCCAAAACTTTTCTTTGAGATTTTTTTCTTTATAAATCAACTTTATTCATGTGTAATAGACATAAAATAAGGGACTTCCCTGGTGGTCCAGTGGTTAAGACTCTATACTCCCAAATGCAGGGGCCCTGGTTCGATCCCTGGTCAGGGAACTAGATCCCGCATGCAGCAAAGACAATCTAGCACGGGGCAACAAAGATCTCACATGCTACAACTAAGACCCGGCACAGCCAAACTAATAAATAAATAAATATTTTTTAAAAATAGACATAAAATAAAATGCCATACTTTTTAAAATATAAATTTATTTATTTTATTTATTTATTTTTGGCTGAGTTGGGTTTTCGTTGCTACATGCGGGCTTTCTCTAATTGTGGTGAGCAGGGGCTACTCTTCATTGCGGTGCACAGGCTTCTCATCCCAGTGGCTTCTCTTGTTGCAGAGCACAAGCTCTAGGCACGCAGGCTTCAGTAGTTGTGGCACATGGGCTCAGTAGCTGTGGCTTGTGGGCTCAGTAGTTGTGGCACACAGGCTTAGTTGCTCCATGGCATGTGGGATCTTCCCTGACCAGGCTCGAACCTGTGTCTCCTGCACTGGCAGGCAGATTCTTAACCACTGCGCCACCAGGGAAGCTCAATGCCATACATTTTTAAGTGTACAGTCTGATGAGTTTTAACAATGTATATACTTGTGTAAACATCACATATTTCAGCCACTCTTTACTCAACCATAGTGTATGAATCAATAATGTTGCTGAAATTCATTTATATTGTTCTGTGTACTGTTTCTTTTCATTGCTAAGTAGTATTGCATTATATTGATATATCGCAGTTTATGTACGCATCTATCGATAGGCATTTGGGTTGTTTTTTTGTGTGTGGGGTTTTTTTTTGCGGTATGCAGGCCTCTCACCGCTGCGGCCTCTCCCGCTGCGGAGCACAGGTTCCGGACGCGCAGGCTCAGTGGCCATGGCTCATGGGCCCAGCCGCTCCGCGGCATGTGGGATCTTCCCGGACCGGGGCACGAACCCATGTCCCCTGCATCGGCAGGCGGACTCTCAACCACTGTGCCACCAGGGAAGCCCCTGGGTTGTTTTTAATTTAAGGTTATTATGAATAAAACTGCTATGAATATGTACAAACTTCTTAATTCACATATATATTTTATTCACATATTTTTTCACTTATCTTGGGTAAATACCAAAGATTAGAATTGCTGAGTTATATGATAATTGTGTGTTTAACTTCATAAAGAACTATCAAATTGTACTCCAAAGTGGTTATGCCAGGTTATACTCCCACCCAATGTATAAAAACTTATTTGCTATACATCCTTGCCAATATGCCAATACTTAGTGCTTTATCTTTTTGTTTATATTTTTAATTTTAGCTATTGTATTAGTCAGGGTTCTCCAGAGAAACAGAACATATATATATATGTTATATGGAGAGAGAGAGAGAGATTTATTGTAAGAAATTGGGTTATGTGTCATGTGATTATAAAGTCTGAGAAATCCAAGATCTGTAGTTAGCAAGCTGGAGACCCCAGAAAGCCAGTGGTGTAAGTTCCAGTCGGAAAGCCAGGAGGCTGAAGACCCAGAAAGAGCCAGTGTTTCAGTCTGAGTCTGAAAGCAAAAAAAGACCAATGTCCTAGCTTAAAGAGGCAGAAGGAGTTCCCTCTTACTCAACTTTTTTTTTTTTTCACTCAGCCTTTTTGATTGAAGGTCCACATTAGGGACAGCAATATGCTTTATTTAGTCAACAGATTCAGTGTTAATCTCATGCAGAAATACCCTCACAGACACGCCAAAGTAACATCTGGCACCCTTGTGACCCAGCCAAATCGACCCATAAAGTTAACCATCCCAGCTATTCTGTGAGTAATCTCCTATCTCATAGCACATTCTAAACACCAGAAGGAATTCCTGTAGTACAACACCACTAAGACCTGTGACAAAAAGTAAGACAAGCTGGGTAATATATCATAGGATCTGGGAATGGCATTACATTGAGACCTTCACATGTTTCTTTTATACCATTAAAGAAAGTCTTCTCTGTTTTCCCAAAGTAAAGCAGATACACTACCATTTAGATACTACAGCTTTTAGGTATATTAATCAATGGTCTTCTTTGAAAGTCTAGAAATGGTATCAAGCAAACCTTAACTCCTTAAAACTTGATACCATCAATGATCTAATTTCTTTGATTTTCAGATTTCTTTTCTGTTCAAAATTTGTCATAGAATTTTATATTCCCAAAACAACCGATTCTCATGTGATTAGATAGGAAACCACCTCGTACTTAACAGGTAAGTCTCATCAATTCTGTGTCCTTTTCTTCTGACTTTGGTGAAGAGAAAACATCTGGTTACCATTCTCTATATAATAACATTATGTATTTGAAGTTTGTAATTAAGCTTCCCCTGAAGACTTAATAACTATGATTCTTGAAACTCCCTTTCTAAACTCCCAAACCCTTAATCAGTTACTTCATGATGGATTTTTGCCAAGTTCTCTTCATTTTTTTCACGAGTCTTAAAATTGTTGAGATTCAAATTGGACACATCCCATAATTTATTATTAAAATATCTCCATCATCATATCACTGCATCTTGTGAGCACTGGTCTGGGAGTCAGGTGTCCAGCTTATTAGCTGTTTTGAATTGCCTAAGTCATATCTGCATCCCAGTGTACTTATATATAGATAGTAGGAACTAGACTAGAAGATTTTTATTGCCTATATCATTTATGCTATGATTTTATGACTTAGTCCAGTGAAACAATAATTTTTAATGGATATCTTTGTATAGCTAACTTTTGTTGCATTCTCTTTTGCAGATTTTTTTTTTTTCTTCACAAAGCAAAGTATCCTTCATTTGTCCCCAGTGAGCTTCGTTACATTTATTTTTTCAGCCTGTCAAAGTCATTCGGAATTCTAATCCTCTACAAGGTAAGGGATTCATCTAAAATATCAGTCCTTCAATGCCATGATGCAGTATCTAGGGGAAAAAAACTCAGAATATTATAGTGAATCAGTTTCAGGAATTTATATAAGATAAACTAATTTGTTTACACCTCGTCTCATAAAAGAAAAGGTTAACACGATAAAGATTAGGTCAAAAGATGAGATTAGCCAACCTTTCCTGCTCCCCCTCCATTTTCTCCTCTTGCACTAATATTTATTTAACACTCCCAGTTACTGTGCTCGGTGCTCTGCCAAGAAAGCATAACAGATGTATTTCTTGTCCTTGCAGAACTCAGATCCGAAAATAGGTATCACTGAAGTGAGAAAAGGGTAAAAAATAGACTTAGAATATGCAGAGAATAAGTGACTCTTTCAAAGTATATGTATTTTTCCCAAAATGTGCTGTTTGGAATCTGGTAGTATAAGGTTTATCATCGTCAAGTCTGAACTTATAAATTGGGCAACGGCTTCCACCTTGCTCACCTTTATACAACTTTTAAGAAGGTTCTTGTCTGGAAATAGATATTGTTTTTATTCTTTTACAACTTCTGTTTTTCCACACCTACTCCTCCCCCTTCCTTCCCTGCTCCTTATTCTCTCCTCTCCCTATGCTGTCCCCACCACACACACGCACGCGTGCACACACACACACACGCACACGCACACGCAGACAGTATCTCCTCCGGTTTAGGTACTCGTATAGAGTGAGCCCCACGATCTCGTTGGAACCTGGGTTCCCAAAATTAGTCTCAACTTTTTTCTTATAATTACTCTCAAATTCTTTCTTCTTGAGAAAGAATTCAAAGGCTTCTTGAGAAATAATAATAATGATAAATCAAGCAGAGCTTCTTTCCATAAAGAGCCTTAGAATCTCTAATATAGGGACTATAAATAATTCTTGCTGGAGTGAGGTGTGCATATTCTTAAACTTGTGACCTCACAGTTGGAGAAGGTCATAAGAACTATAAAGGAAGAGTTGGAAATTTTCTGGGAGAACTGAAATGGGGAGAGGTAAGTTTTAAAATATTCTAGCAATATTTGAGAACATGCAGAGTGTTTTAAGAATTAAATATAGTAGAAGGAAGGACTAGTAGAATAAGCAGTCTGGGCATATCCTTATATTCTAATTTGTATCTGTGGATGAGGGTTGTACGGTAAAGAAGAGAGACAGCTACAGAAGAATTTTAATGAGTGGTTTGATAGTTGAAGTGATGAGTCACTAATGCACTCTTGATAAAACACATATATACCCACAACCTTCGTTCCTTTGTAAAATGTGGCTAATAGTGCTTCCCTACTGAGGGAATGTCAAAAATAACAATAAAAATCATTGAAATTTTACCAATAAAAAAATCCCTTAAATAATAACTTTTTTCCAGAATTTTTCAAAGCTTTATTCAACTTTTCTACAAATTTATTTTCACATGCCATTTTTTATTCTAGTAGAATACAGCTATCCTATTGGGAAATCTAATTTTTTCCTTCGTCAACTGAAACATGTAATTTAAGTCTACTAGAGCAAGACTGGTAATGAGAGTGACTGTAATAAAAACATGATGGGACTTCCCTGGTGGCGCAGTGGTTAAGAATCCACCTGCCAATGCAGGAGACACAGGTTCGATCCCTGGTCTGGGAAGATCCCACATGCTACGAAGCAACTAAGCCCGTGAGCCACAACTACTGAGCCTGCACTCTAGAGCCAGCGAGCCACAACTACTGAACCCCGCATGCCTAGAGCCTGTGCTCTGCAACAAGAGAAGCCACCGCGATGAGAAGCCCGCACACCGCAACGAAGGTAGCCCCCCTGTTCTCCGCAACTAGAGAAAAGCCTGCGTGCAGCAACAAAGACCCAACATAGCCAAAAAATTTAAAAATTAAAAAAAACCAAAAACATGATAATAGGGAGATGCTGAATCAGCTGAGCAACGATATTTAATATAAACCAAATCATTTAAAATTCCTTTTACAGAAGCAGATGCATTTAAATTACCATTTAGGTGCTCTTACACATTACTGTTTATAGGGTATAGTTTACGTTCACTGTTCATTTATTTACAGCTCAGTTGGTAAGTGTGTTAATGAACAAGGTAGAGTTTGAGCCCTTTAAGACATGCTAATACTTTCAGACAAGGAAAAAGTGTCTTCCCCACTGCAGGGGCCCATATGTAGAAAAACACTGATTTTATATTGATTCTGGTAACAATGTTAGAGTCTATAAAAGTTTAGAGCTAAATGCTTGATGGGATTTGTATATTCAGTAGAAATAAAATTCAGTGCAGTTGTGTTCACAGGCTTTTTGGTTTTTGCTTGGAGTTTAAAAGATGCTTCTAGGGCTTCCCTGGTGGCGCAGTGGTTGAGAGTCCGCCTGCCGATGCAGGAGACACGGGCTCCTGCCCCGGCCCCGGGAAGATCCCACATGCCGTGCAGCGGCTAAGCCCGTGAGCCATGGCCGCTGAGCCTGCGCATCCAGAGCCTGTGCTCCGCAATGGGAGAGGCCACAACAGTGAGAGGCCCGCGTACCGGGAAAAAAAAAAAAAAAAAAAAGCTTCTCTAAGAGGTGAATGTTTTATTGATTAGCCAACCCAACAATTTTTTACTATGTATAAATAATTGCTAGGTGTTTCAGCAAATTCTAGTTGTAAAAGTGACTGGAGTCAACATTATTTGGTAAATTACTATAATTCCTTACCAAACATTTTTCATATTTCAGTTGTTTTTTTCCTCCACTAAGTACTAAACAAAGTAACTGTGCAGTTAGAAATCATTTTGTCATGCCTGAACATTACTATTTCACAGAGCAGTCATTTTTGGGTACATAAGCTGTCAGTAAAACAATTTCATTTACCTTTTAATTGGTGCATAAACCTCTTTAAGACCATCATTAATAAACCTCCTTTAATGATTAGCCAGGAAATGTCTTCATATAATTAGCACTTTTCTTACACCAAGCAGAAAAGTTTTGTCCTAGAGGAGTAGAGGGTGGGAGAACTTTGAGGACGTCCACCAAAAGACAGATCTAGGCCAGATAGTCCCAATGGTCACAGAGGATGAATATCTGGAACCATTTAACAAACCCCCCATGGGGAGACGGGAATGCTCTTTAGTATCGTCATCGTTTTGTAAACCTCGGAGGTGGATTTCAAACATTCTTCTTTCCTGTGTGTAAATGTGGAACATCTGTGGGAGCAAATGCCTGTGCAGGCTGTGCAAACAAAAATAGAAAGATTTCCATTTTGAAATCTCTTTCCAGAGTATAGTTGGGGATGAGAAATAAAAGACCAGATTCTTGTTATGACATTTAAAGTTGGTATTTACAGAGGATATAATCAGGTTTGCCCATTGTTTCACGATGGCGATCTTAATTGATAATTTTCTTAATGTCCCCAAGCATAGGATTCACCTGTGCAGATAGAGACAGGTTGATGTAATGCTTTTGGCAGAGACAGATTATGTTACTGTGTTCATTTCAAAGTCTCCATGATGGTTACAGATCAGAAAGTAATTTGAAAAGGATGAATTCTATTCCCCCTTGCTTTCTGCTAAAGTAGTTAAGGTTGCTATTCCAGATTACTTTACTTTTTAAAACTCACATGTTGACTTTATTCGAGTAATAATTAAAATATTTTAGTTAGATTTAGCTCATAACAATCTTTTTTGGCTATCACAATCTTAGACTAACTTCCCTAATCATACCAAGTTAATTTAGACTACATGATTGAAAACAATGGAGAGAAGTAGCAACTATAGCACTTTAAATCATTTGGGTTTTTTCCCCCTCTCAGGTGTTTATCGTATTTTTCAATGGACCAATGAACACATCACACTTTGAGGTTAGAAATTTTATACATTATGGTCCACATAAGAATCAGAAATAAGCAAATAGTCTATTTGTCTTTGTGGCTGAAGACAGAACATATGTTTAAATTATATTTAAAATATAATTATAAATATATATTTATAAACCTATTTATAAATTATATTTTTAAATTTCTCTGTAATTGCCAGTTTTGCTTGTCTTATAAGAAAGTCCACCCTGATTCTATTCACTATATAGTGTGAAATAAATTTCCTAATTTGGGACATTTTACAGACAATTATTAGGGGCTTCTTTTATTCCTGTCAGAGAAGTTATTTTAAAACCACTTTAGGAAAAACATGCCATATGCTAAAAAGTGCATGTTGTGAATCTTATTTAGTATGTTCTATTTGGAAACATACTAAATTATATATTTACAAACTTTTGTGTCTCAAGGAAAGGAGGTATACTATGTCTCAGTTTAAGTTAAATGTTACTTACTATAAAGCAGTAGTATTTTAATCCATTGAAGAAAACCCTTATGGTTATTGGCAAGAAACTAGAACTGATTTGTAAAGAGTAGGGCAAAAACTTTTTTTGAGATTAGACACCAATATTTTAAGCTATGATGAAAGAATCACTTACCGCTATTGATATACTAATGATAAGGTGAGACTATACAAAGTGAAAAGTCTGAGATTGTTTTGAAAATTTTACTGGGTCTGTTCAATTGGAAAGCTGCTGATAATAGATTATATAAATTATTCTAGAACTTCCAAGAAAATGAGATTAGTATTGTGTCACCCCAAACTGTCCTGTTAATTCCACATTAAAAAAGTAACTTTCCATATGATATATGGAAAATTCAAAATAGTATTCATTACATTCATTGAAATGCATTGACTAATTTTGCTGAATGGAGAGAGGATTGTAAAACCCTGGGTGATTTTTTTCTGCATGTTTTTATTGTCCTTAATTTTATAATAGTTCCCTTCATCTCTGCTTTCTGCAATTTGAGAATGTGGGGGAAATTGTTGCTATAAAGTTTATACGTTTCACTGTGTTTTATTGGTGCAGAGCCTAACTCATCAAAAGTGTATCATGTGGGTCTGATTAGCTACCTTGCAAACGTCTTTTGGAATGCATACCACATACTCTGCGTGCAACTGAGTAAGAACATGAATGAATATAGGGAAAACTGAGGTGGTATCTTTGACTATGCTTACAGAATTCCAGAATTGAAATGGAAACATGTTTTCTTAATTACCATTTATTTTAGCTTCATGTCAGCTTCTCACTGGATTCCTTTTTTTTTTTTTTACAAATAACAGTCATGCACATAAAAACTTTAAAAATACAATTAGATGTTATGGAGGATATGAAACAAAGTAAGCTAGGAATTCTATTCTTGAGAAGCTAATGGTTTAATATAAGAGATAAGACATGTAAATAACCATAAAACATAGGGATGATAGGTGAAATGAAAGGAATCGCTGGGATAATTTAGTGAAGAGGAAAATGACTTCAGAGAAGGCCTGGTGAGGAATACAGCCGATGAGTTAGGGAAATGAGTCTGGTAGAAATAATCAGAAGGTGAGAAAAGCAGGGAAGTTCATCGTGCATAAAATTACTAATAATGAGGGAGTGATCAAAATGTAAAATTACTGGGATTGGGGAACTGCCGCCGCTGCTGGAACAGGACAGGGGAGACCTGGGGGCTGTGATTCTGTTCATTTTCATCTCTTCCGCATTCTCCTTTTCATATTTCAATAGCCAACTCTGTGAATATTGAGGGCAGCTAAGGGACTCCTTGCAATTTATTTTCTCCTTTTGCTATTCCATTTTTAATGAACAGAATAACACAGAGGGGAGACTCACTTCCTAACAATGTTCATTTCACACATAAACAAATTCCAAGGCAACATCTGAAGCTGAGTCCCCGATTTAGAGCACTGGAGGGCTGTGCAGATGACTGCAGGAAAGCAGTTTTTCAAATGAGGCACAGCGGGGCCAAGCTAACACCAGGAGAACTTCGGGTCATTAGGGATTCCCATGCCATTTGCTGCCAAAGGATTAATGTTGACCTCAAGTGCTGGGTAGATGCCAACAAGGATAATTGCTTGTGGAACAATTAACTTGGATAAGTTGAAAACTGCTCTTTGCCTGTATATTAAACAATCTGGAAGCTCTCATTTTTTCTTTGTTTTTGTTTCTGAGCAGCCTGATTACAGATAGCGGCTATATTTTTTATATTCACTTGATGGACACTGGGTAAGTAGAAAAGGTTTAGACAAGTGAGTTAAACTGTGGGTGGACTATTTGAAACGTGTAGGTATTGGGGTGAACTGCATTCCTGAGCCTTTTAAGGCAGTCATTAACAAGCACATTGTGGCCACCACAGATGAAATTCATCTCATTAATTTTAATTGGGGAAAGCCATCCTTACTTCCTTTCCCTAAAGCCCACACTTCATTTTATGGCTTAATTATGTTATTAATGCACCTCACCAAAAGAAGCGGTTCATCTCTTCCTGATGTCCTAATAAGCGTCTTGCAACAGTTCGGCCGAAACTTCCCCACTGTTTCCAAGCCCTCCTTTCTCCACACTCCCTCATTCTCAACAAGTGAGCTCACTCATATTTTACAGAGGAGCTAAAAGTCACTTAGCATAAACTCCCTCACCTGTTCTCTTCTAGGGCTTGATTTCTATACCTATCCTGTCACTTTCCTTCACTGAGTCTCAGAGAAAGAAGTCTTTGCTTTCCTTTCACTGGTCTGGGCTCCTTGCTTCTCAAAGTGTGTGCTGAAGAGCAGAAGTGTCAGCATCACCTGGGAGCTTGTTCAAAATGCAGACTTTTGGGACCCATGTTGGACCAAAGAATCAAAATCTGGATACCTAGGTGATTTGCACACACATTCACATTTGGTTTTAGATCCTAGTCAGTCCTACATCCCCCAGGACTATTTTCCTTCATTTACTTCCATTGTAATACATCATTATAATATATCTTCCTTTCTCTTCACTTTTTAAATGCTTTTCTTCCCCCTGTCTTGTCAAGTCCTTCTGTTTCCACCTCTTCTCACTCAAATTACACTTTGCAAGATTCTTAGCTCGTTCTTATCCATTGTCTTGGTTCTTACCCCAATGTCTCATCATCCTTTCATAAGGACTCCTGATGTTTCACTTCTACGCGTACACTTGAAAGTGCCCACTGATCTCCAGTTCCCTAATCCAACAATCTAGACTTAGTCTTCAGGACTTTAATTTTTGTAGAATTTGGCATTGCTCGGCAATTTCTTGAAACTTTCTCCTCTGGCTCCTATGACACTAGGCTTTCTCCCAGGCTCTAGGGCATGGTGTTGGCTTTTTTTTCTTTCCTGTTGCCAGCTGTGGTCAAGGGACTGGCATGGGAGGATGCTTGGCTATAAAAGTGACATATTTTAGAATTGGGACGCTATTATTGCAGCATTCAAGGGTAAATAAAAGTGAAATCCAGAACTTGAAAACGTATTTGTTCAAAATAAAAGGGATGAAGGAGACTTATGGGAAAGTTCTGGGACTAAAAGTGCTACAGTCCCCATTAGATTTTTCCAGATGCCATCTTCTAAGGGAGGCAAAAAATGAGCTGAACAGCCTTTAGACTTTTTTTTATCATGATGTGGAGATTTTGGTATCTTAATTTTTCCTTTGATGGGAAGTCTTTGGCTGAGTTCTCCTTCCTCCCCCAAATTGGTGGAAATAAATTTAGGAATCAGAAAAAATTTCATTAATACAGGAATTTAGAAAGAAAAAAATGATCCAGAATTCTACCCTCAAGAGATAACTACAGTTAACATTTTGGGGTTCATCTTTCTAAATTTTCATTCATACATAGAGATAGATAATGTATGTGCATGTGTGTATATACATATATATATGTATATACACAAACGTGTATATGTATAAACTTCAACTTTTTAAATTATTTTGTCTACAAAAAAGATGAAAGCTACTCCTTTCAGTTACTTACATAGTATGGCTCAAGTTTCTATGTAAAAGTATATACATCTACATCTTTTTAATTGCTCAATATTATTCTGGCAAGTGGCTATGGCATAAATTATTTGAATAATTGCTTATCCTTTGCAATGTTTTGCTCTTTTAAGCAATGTTAAAATGAGCATTAATGTGTTGATATCTTTATTCATTTATCATACTGTTTAATATAAATTCCCCAAAGTGGAATTTTTATGTCAAGGGCTATGTATTTTTCTTTCTTTCTTTCTTTCTTTTTTAACATCTTTATTGGAGTATAATTGCTTTACAATGGTGTGTTAGTTTCTGCTGTATAACATAGTGAATCAGCTATATATATATTTATGTATATGTCCCCATATCTCCTTCCTCTTGCATCTCCCTCCCACCCTCCCTATCCCACCCCTCTAGATGGACACAAAGCACTGAGCTGATCTCCCTGTGCTATGCGGCTGCTTCCACTAGCTATCTATTTTACATTTGGTAGTGTATGTATGTCCATGCCACTCTCTCACTTCGTCCCAGCTTACTCTTCCCCCTCCCCATGTCCTCAAGTCCATTCTCTAAGTCTGCGTCTTTATTCCTATCCTGTCCCTAGGTTCTTCAGAACCTTTTTTTTTTTTTAGATTCCATATATATATGTGTTAGCATACAGTATTTGTGTTTCTCTTTCTGACTTACTTCACTATGTATGACGAACTCTAGGTCCATCCACCTCACTACAAATAACTCAATTTCGTTTCTTTTTATGGCTGAGTAATATTCCATTGTGTATATGTGCCACAGCTTCTTTATCCATTCATCTGTTGATGGACACCTAGGTTGCTTCCATGTCCTGGCTATTGTAAATAGAGCTGCAATGAACATTGTGGTACATGACTCTTTTTGAATTATGCTTTTCTCAGGGTATATGCCCAGTAGCGGGAGTGCTGGGTCATATGGTAATTCTACTTTTAGTTTTTTAAGGAACCTCCATAATGTTCTCCATAGTGGCTGTATCAATTTACATTTCCACCAACAGTGTAGGAGGGTTCCCTTTTCTCCACACCCTCTCCATCATTTATTGTTTATAGATTTTTTGATGATGGCCATTATGACTGGTATGAGGTGACACCTCATTGTAGTTTTGATTTGCATTTCTCTAATGATTAGTGATGTTGAGCATCCTGTCATGTGTTTGTTGGCAGTCTGTATATCTTCTTTGGAGAAATGTCTATTTAGGTCTTCTGCCCATTTTTGGATTGGGTTGTTTGTTTTTCTGTTATTGAGCTTCATGAGCTGCTTGTATATTTTGGAGATTAATCCTTTGTCAGTTGCTTCATTTGCAAATATTTTCTCCCATTCTGAGGGTTGTCTTTTCATCTTGTTTATGGTTTCCTTTGCTGTGCAAAAGCTTTTAAGTTTCCTTAGGTCCCATTTGTTTATTTTTGTTTTTATTTCCATTTCTCTAGGAGGTGGGTCAAAAAGGATCTTGCTGTGATTTATGTCATACAGTGTTCTGCCTATGTTTTCCTCTAAGAGTTTTATAGTGTCTGGCCTTACATTTAGGTCTTTAATCCATTTTGAGTTTATTTTTGTGTAGGGTGTTAGCGAGTGTTCTAATTTTATTCTTTTACATGTAGTTGCCCAGTTTTCCCAGCACCACTTATTGAAGAGGCTTTTCTCCATTGTATATTCTTGCCTCCTTTATCAAAAATAAGGTGACTCTATGTGCGTGGGTTTCTCTCTGGGCTTTCTATCCTGTTCCATTGATCTATATTTCTATTTTTGTGCCAGTACCATACTGTCTTGATTACTGTAGCTTTGTAGTATAGTGTAAAGTCAGGGAGCCTGATTCCTCCAGCTCCGTTTTTCTTTCTCAAGATTGCTTTGGCTATTTGGGGTCTTTTGTGTTTCCATACAAATTGTGAAAATTTTTGTTCTAGTTATGTGAAAAATGCCATTGGTAGTTTGACAGGGATTGCACTGAATCTGTAGATTGCTTTGGGTAGTATAGTCATTTTCACAACGTTGATTCTTCCAATCCAAGAACATGGTATATCTCTCCATCTGTTTCTACCTATGTATTTTCAACTGTAGATGTATATGGCCAAATTGCCCACTAACTTAAAGTGTATATGAGTGTTATTTCTCCTGATATTTACCATTATTTGCAGGGCCAGGATTAAGGTCATTTAAATTCAGGGATGGATCCTGCCTTTAAAATTTTGATATCTTGTTCATCATGGAAATTTTGGATTATTTTTCATCAAAATATTATTTATTTTGATTGCTAAGTTTTTTGTGCCTAAAACAAGTAACTTATCTCACCATAGTCGCGGCCCTGAATATTGGGTCTGACATTAAAAGAAAAAATAACAGTATGATTGGTATAAAGTGATTGTTAGTTGTTACTTTTACATTTTTAACATTTCTAATGAGGGTGAGCAATTTTTCACATTTAATGATAATTTGTGTTTCTTCCTCTAGATCACTTGTTTGTGCTCTTTGACAACTTTTCTATGGGATACTGTCTTTTTTTTTTTTTTGGGATACTGTCTTTTTGAATAAATTTATTTACTCATTTATTTTTGGCTGTGCTGGGTCTTCATTGCTGTGCATGGGCTTTCTCTAGTTGCGGTGAGCAGGGGCTGCTCATTGTGGTGGCTTCTCTTGTTGCCAAGCACGGGCTCTAGGCATGCAGGCTTCAGTAGTTGCGGCATGTGGGCTCAGCAGTTGTGGCTCGCGGGCTTAGTTGCTCCACGGCATGTGGGAATCTTCCCGGACCAGGGATCGAACCCGTGTGCCCTGCATTAGCAGGCAGATTCTCAACCACTGCGCCACCAGGGAAGCCCAGGATACTGTCTTTTGCATTTTGATTTGTAAAAACTCTTTCTGTTTATCATGTACATTGTAATAATTACCCCAGTTTTTTTTCACTATTTTGGGGCATGATTATTTTCTACATAGAAGTTTGAAAAAAAACTGTAGTTATGATGTGACTGCAGAGACTGTTTAAAATGGAAAACTAATCTTTTCGTCTTCCTCCCTTTCTTCAAATGTTTTTTCCTAACAGAATTTGAAGACCAAATCTTCCTTGCCCTTGAGGAAACGTTAACTGTTTTTGCAATTATTAATAATTTGAGTAATTTGAAATGCACCATCAAAGTCCATTACAGCAAAAAAAAGAGGGAGCACAGGTGGGAGAGGAGAAGCAGAGTGGAGACAGGAGTTAGAGTGAGGTTTTCCCCACCACTATAAAGAACTTTTAAAAAGAGATAGGACTTCCAGTTTCAGAGATGCTTCTGGCAAGGCTCTGGGGAGGTGGCAGGATCCCAGAGAAGAAGGTTGCATCACACATCAAGGCAGAAGTGGCTAGTTCCCTAATTCCCCGTGTGACACAGAAACTACCTGACTTCAAGGACCAACCATGGACTTGGACATTGAGAATGGTAGCATGAGAAATTCCCTGGAAATTAAAAGCACTGACATTTGCATCCTGTCATCCCTTCCCACTCCACCCCCAACTGGCCTAATTTTCTCGCTACCACATAAGCCTCTCTGATTTCATGCAACTTGAGGAAGAGAAGATGGCATCAACTAAAACAAGCCTGGAATTTCCTGACAATCTGTTAGAAGACTGAATGTAGAGAAAACAAAGTCTTATTGGCTGTATACTCAAGTTTGGAGTCTGAGATGCATACTTGCTAAATGACTAGATTTTAAAATATTTTCTTAGATATATTTTTGATTTTGATACAATGCTAAGAATAGGTTTTCCCAGTCAAGGATGTTTTTTTATTGTCCTATAAATTTTTCTAATACATTAATGGTTTTATTTTTAAATCTTTAATTCATCTCCAGTTCATTTTGGTGTTCTGTGTGTAGTAGGAATGTAATTTTAGAATCATTTCCAAAATGGTTAGCCAGTTTAATTATCACCTCAAATGTATATAAAATTCCCAATGGTATAAACTGGACACCCTGGGAAAGTGAAGCCAGAAGTTTTACCTTTTTTCCCTTCCCTATAATTTGTTGGTCAGTGTCTTTCCCTAATTTCCTTCTGCTTTATTCCTTTCAGTTTTTTCCACCCTATAGCCAAAGTGAGCTTTCTAAAACAAATCTACTCATGCCATAATTGTTGCTAACAAACATTTGAAGGGCTATGTTGTGTAAGAGGAATCTGCACTGCCAGGCAGAACCAGGACTCCTGGTAGGAAAATTTGGTGCAAATTTAAATTGTCAAACTTTGAAATGTTCTGTAATATAAGGAAGTGGATTTCTTGTTTGGGTTCTCTGTGAAAATATTTCAGACTGGTAGAGTGCTCATCAGGAATGCTGTGGAAGAGATTCCTTCATAGGCAGAAAGTTGGAATAGATGACTTCAAGATTCCACAATTGTGCTAAGTGTGCGGAGTTCCATAGAACCAGAGCTTGAAATGCAACAAATTAAGGAAAAAAATTTCAATTGTTAAGATATCTCCTGTTTAAACATATGTACTTTTCTGTTAAGCACTCTTTGTTCTATTAAGTTCTATTAAGTGCTATTTCTATTAATGGTTTTATAGTGATGGAACTGAATTTTCCAATTATCTAATATATTTATTTATAACTATAATTTTCCTTTGCTATTGGTATAGTATTTTATTGCAAAATAATATTCTTATGAAATGTTAATGTATATTCTATCTTTGTTTTAGATATCTAATTAATTAAATGGCTTAAATATATTGAAATATCAATATATTAGCCAGAATTTTATCTGAACATATTCATTAAAATGATTTCTTTCTTTTAGTATGAAATAATGTTATTGAACCATAGTTTGGTTTAAAAAAATGGGAAAAAGAAGTTTATTATACTTTTTAGCAATATCCATCAGCTAAACACCGATTATCATATGAAATGGGGGTATAGAGAGTATCAGAACTCCAAGGTTCAGTGATTTAGTCTCTGAACCACAGTCTAATTAAGAGTAGATCCACAGGGTTACTAATACATTAGGACAAAGGTCACAGAAGGGAATCAAGTGCCTTATTCCTTGACTTGATTAAATGTTTCCCTTCAGGAAGATTACATTAATTTTTTCATTTCAGAAAGAAAATTACTTTTGCAATAGTTAGAACAGGGCACTAACTAGGCTCCTCCAAAATCTGGACATTTGCCAACTTCCTTGAGCTATTGTTGATAATTTCCTCCCCTGTCCTCCACACATGCACTACATTCTAATTGTCTAGTAGGTGGGGAATATAATTTGGTGCTAAATGAATTTCCACAGATGCTGTTTGGAATACCTATATGATCTAAATGCTAATTCACAGGGGACCATTTGCCTGGATAAAGGCTTTAAATATATGGTGGTTTTGTAGTTCTTTGTATTTGCCTTAAATATATTTTTAGTAATATTACTCTATTTTTTTTTTTTTTGGCTGTGTTGCATCTTCATTGCTGTGCACGGGGGCTACTCTTCGTGGCAGTACACGGGCTTCTCATTGCAGTGGCTTCTCTTGTTGCAGAGCACGGGCTTTAGGCACACGGGCTTCAGTAGTTGTGGCACTTGGGCTCAGTAGTTGCAGCACGCGGGCTCAATAGTTGTGGCTCGCAGCCTCTAGAGCGCAGGCTCAGTAGCTGTGGCACATGCACTTAGTTGCTCCGCGGCATGTGGGATCTTCCTGGACCAGGGATCAAACCAGTGTCCCCTGCATTGGCAGGCAGATTCTTAGCAACTGGGCCTCCAGGGAAGTCCCCATTGCTCTATTTTTAAGATGTATAAGATTAAAAATGTGATAGTGCTTAGCAAATAGAGCAAGGGCACATAGAAAAATAACAGCTCATCCAATCAGCAGATGTTTGAGGGTCTACTCTATAAATAACTCCCTCAAAACTTTTCATCTTTCAAGGATAACGTACTTGTTTATATTGTGTGCAAATCTACTTAATAAGTTTTCATTGGACAAAGGAGGATTAACGTTTGTTAGGACATTACAGGCTTCGAAAATTTTACTTTATTTGGCACCTATATGCATACTTTTTGTGTTTTGATAATATTTGGGACTGTTTCCAAAAATACTGTATGTTTTGTATCAGTATATATATGTGGTCCAAGTTGTTAATTCCTTCACTCTTTCAAATTCCCAAATGCCACTTTATTATGAGATTAAAATACAGCTCCTTAGAATTATCTGTATACGACCTAAAATCATAAAATTGTATTTTTTTTCCTCTCCAGGTATACTCTGTGTTGTAGATAATTCAAACAACGCTTGTCAGAAGACAGGGTTGTGTTTCCATTTGGTCTCTGTTTTTTCAGAGTAGCAAATGCTTTAAAATTAGTTTTGCTCAACCCCAATCCAATAAATGAAACATCTCTTGAGTGTATTTCAGTTGTAGTGTATCAACTACCGCTTTGTAACAAATTACCTAAAAAGTCAGTGACTTCAAACAATCACCACTTACTATTTATCACAATTCTGTGACTTGACTGGGAGAGTCTTCCGGCATTCTCAGGTGGGGTGGCTGAATCTCTCTCCACCCTCTAGGAAGTAGAACCAGGCTGCTTCGAAGGTTTGGCTTCTTCACATGGCAGCTGAATTCAAAGGGTGAAATTGGAAGAAGCGAGGCCTGTTGATGCCTTGGCTTGGCAGTCACACAGTGTCAATTTTGCTACATTCTACTGGCCAAAGAAAGTCTCCAGGCCACTTTAAATTCAAGGAGATAGAGAAGTAGACTCCCTTTCTTGATTGGATAAGTGGTGGTGTCACTTTCTAGGATTAGAGAAATTTGGGACCATGTCTTGCAGTCTACCACCTCTGGGAAGTAAGGAAGTGACCATGGCTACAATCTAATCCATCACCATAATTAAGTCAATCCCAAGAAACCAGAAAATATAGATAGCTCATACAACCCATCGAAACAAAAAAAAAAATTTTAATTGGCAAAATTTGAACAGACACTTCACAAAAAAGACCTATAGGGCTTCCCTGGTGGCGCAGTGGTTGAGAGTCCGCCTGCTCGTGCAGGGGACATGGGTTCGTGCCCCGGTCCGGAAGGATCCCACATGCTGCAGAGCAGCTGGGCCCGTGAGACATGGCCGCTGAGCCTGCGCGTCCGGAGCCTGTGCTCCGCAACGGGAGAGGCCACAACAGTGAGAGGCCAAGTACCGCAAAAAAAAAAAAAAAAAAAAAGGGGTGAGTACAGCCAAAAAAAAAAAAAAAAAAAAAAAAAAAGACCTATAAATGGCCAATAGGGACAAGCAAAGATGCTCAACATCATTTGTCATCAGGAAAATGCAAATTAACACCGGAATGAGATAATACACAAAACACTCTTTACTCATCCTGTCACTCATTTATTCAACTAATATGTATTATTTTCTCAGTGCCAAGCATTGTGATAGGTAACAGTTTTATAAAGATGAATCATGTTTCTTGAAACTCCCAATAAAGAAGAACAAATTGATGGCAAAACAGAGTAATGACTATTACAATAAAGACTACAGAAAATTTATAAAGGCACAGAGGAAGCAGTGACCAAACTTTGGGAGACTAGAGGAGGAGGCAGAGTGATTTCTAGATAGTCTTAGAGGGAGGGTGAGAGTTTACATGAAATCATTGGGGAAAGAGATAGTCCAAGAAAAGAAACAAGCCTGCGCCAAAGCACAGAGGCATGGCAGAGCACGGCACTTTTGGAAAAATAGAAGCAAGTTGGACCCCCAAGGGAAAGGAGTGAGGTTAGTTGTGATTGGTAGATGGGTGAGCAGCACACAGAGTACTGAGTAGCCCATGATACCTTTCGTGCTCTAGCTACTGTTTCATTCTTGGTGGACTGGCACAAAAGACAACTCCTCCACGGAGTTCTTTAAATTCTTCCTCCTCCCTCCCCCCAGCAGACAAAAAAAAAATCCCACCTTCCTTTGAGCTTCAGTAATACTTTATTTGTATACCTACCACATTTTTTTTTTACAATGGTGTGTTAGTTTCTGCTTTATAACAAAATGAATCAGCTATACATATACATATGTCCCCATATCCCCTCCCTCTTGCGTCTCCCTCCCACCCCCCCATCCCACCCCTCTAGGTGGTCACGAAGCACCAAGCTGATCTCCCTGTGCCATGTGGCTGCTTCCCACTAGCTATCTATTTTACATTTTACTTACCACAGTTTTGCCTCATATTTATATTATTTTTCTCCATGTCTAATTTTCTCTGTTAGACTGACAGCTCCCGTTAAGGCAGAACCTAAGCCATTGCTTTTTTCTTCAGTACTTTGCCAGACTTTTTTCTTTTACAGGTCACCAATAAATGCTTGTTTAATAAAATTGTATTGTATCTATCAATTATTTTTTGGCATATGATGTTGACATGTTAAAAAGAGAAGACCAAATATAGACTAGTTTACTGCAATTGTCTCATAGGTTAAACTTAATCTTACACATTGTAGGCTTTCTCTAAAGTCAAGTGATTTCACGTGTTTTTTAAATGGTTATTTTTTCTTGTTACATATTTTTTAATTCTGAAATATTTATCACTTAAAATATGGATTCCTTTATGCTATATTTTAAGTGGAACTCAGCTTTCTTGGTCTTACACACTAGAATTTGGTCTCAGTACTAGCTCTTTGTCCTGGAATCACTTTCTGATAGTAATTCATGAAAGATATTGATATATTAAATACATTGGCAATGTAAGATACAAAATGCATTCATATATGGACTAATGATAAACTCAAAACACACTCTAGCAACTCTCAGAGGGTGGGTTTGGGGATACTGGGGAATAGTTTATTTTAGCATCTCAAAGAGTGGAATGTGGACAGTTTGAAATTTTGCTTTAAGTATTATGTATAAATTATTTTTAGACTAAAACTACATAAAACAAGGCTTGGCTGATACATGTGAAGATCGAGTGAAAAAAAATGTGGAGAGGTAAGAAAATAAAGTTGTAATACATAGTGTGTACTGGACTTACATGTATTAAGTGAGAACTATCTGGATAATTTAAGAAAAAAGGTTTTTTTAAATTCACAAAATTAAAAAAATTCATTGAGCATCTATTATGTGTGGGATGCATGGGGGCTTTAATTATTTAGCTATGTTCAGATGAAAGCTTTCACTTTCTACTTTATATTACATGTCTAGACAGAGCCCTAGTTTCTACTCAGAACTAAAGGACACAAATAATTTATTCCTAGGTGCAAGGATTTATCCTCTAACTCCTGTCAATCTTTCCCCATCAATCAGGCCGGTTCCTAACTAAACAGATGGGATTTTCACCAAGCTCTGATGGCCAGTATGCATTGTTGAGCCAAGAATGAAAATTAATTCCATAGACAATGACCTTCTTCTGAAAATCCTTACATAGTCAAGGTTTGCATTCAATCACTCAAGCAAGATGTATTCTACTTGATTTAAGAGAAGCTTTTCCTTCTATTACTATATTGCTTGCTACTGAACAGGAACTCGTAGGGAGGGTGTTTTGTCAGAAGACAGGGTTCTCTGCCTCTTTCTAAATGACGAGGTTCACATCATTTAAAATACGGCTTTTCCATTTGTGAAGGAAGGTAGTAATGCTCATCTCCTCTCCAACTGCAACAATAACGTTCAGTGCATCAAGAACCACAATAATTTGTAATGTATTTTGTGTGTCACAGACGCGAATATCCTTAGCATTTTTATATTGCCTACCTTGTTAGACAATATATTAACTTTATTTCAGTGGATCTGATGAGGAAGTATCATAATTCCCATTTTACAAGCAAAGAGACCGAGATTCAGTGATGTTAAGTGGTTTGGCCAAGATAACATTTCAAGTTAGTGCTAGAAACAAGATTTAGAATACTGTGTTTTGACTTCAAGTCCAGGGCTCTCTTAATTCTTCCACCTCTCTCGTTCTCTGTCTCTCTCTCTCTCTATTTATTTATTTGTTTGTTTGTTTATTTATTTATTTATTTATTTTTGCGATACGCGGACCTCTCACTGTTGTGGCCTCTCCCGTTGCGGAGCACAGGCTCCGGACACGCAGGCTCAGCGGCCATGGCTCACGGGCCCAGCAGCTCTGCGGCATGTGGGAACTTCCCGGACCGGGGCACGAACCCGTGTCCCCTGCATCGGCAGGCGGACTCACAACCACTGCACCACCAGGGAAGCCCTCTCTCTCTCTCTCTTTTGCCTCTTCTTTTCTTTTTTTTCCAGTTTTATTGAGATATAATTGACATATAGCACTGTATAAGTTTAAGGTATTTAGCATAACGATTTGACTTACATACATCATGAAATGATTACCACAATAAATTTAGTGAACATACATCATCTCATATAGATACAAAATTAAAGAAACAGAACATTTTTTGCTTGTGATGAGAACTCTTAGGATTACTCTCTTAAAAACTTCCCTATGTAACGTACAACAGTGTGAATTATATTTATCACATTGTACATTACATCCCTAGTACTTACTTATAACTGTAAGTTTGTCCCTTTTGACTGCCTTCATCCAATTCCCCTCCCCTCACCTCATTTCAGCAGGCCACGTGCAACAGTGCCGCGCCTGGTGCTTCAATCAGCACAGCTGCGCCAGACCCACAAGGACTCTGCCCCGCCCTCCACAGCGAGCACCCTAGAAAGGAGCCCCGTCCACAGCCTGTGAGGGAGAGTGTGTACACTGGAGCCCTGGCTCGCACCTCTCCATTCTCTCATCAAAGAATAAAACCTTCCTTTGCTTCTGAACCAAACTTGGTCTCGTGCTGTTGGCCCCAAACGACACAGAGCAAAGGACCCTTGTTGGGGACTGGCTCGTGAGGGTCGGTAACAGTATCTCTTAATCCCCCTCACCTATTTCTTTCCTCTCCTTACCCACCTCTTTCTCCCAGAGAAATGCTGTGGTCAGAGGAGTCTCTCTGGTGTTTGTTGAAGTAAATTTCCAGGTAAATTCTATAAGCTTCAAACCTAACTTTTCCCCTCTACCTCCAGTGATGAAAACCTCATAGCAATCACCTCCAAGGAAATTTGTCCTTGTCTCGAAAACAGACTGGTTTACAAACGAAAATAATCCTTCGTAGTTTCACCTGTGATTAAAGTGATTAAAGCAATCCTTATCCCAAGACATTCAGAATCAGCCATTAGACCATACTACGCTGCCTTTTAAACATATTTTAAATAAAAATTAAAGCCTAAATGGCATCAGTACAGCTTCAAAAAAAAACGCTTCTAACTTTAGCTGAATTTAACAATGAAGTTGGGATATTTTCTCAACCTACAAAAGTAATTAATTCACCACCTGGCTCAGTGCCTCCAAAGGATTAAGTATAAAACATGAAAATTGCTTTCAGTTAAGGGTCAGTGAGATGAAATCGCATGAGAAATTAGTAAAAGACTCACAAGATCAAAGACGGCACATTGGCAGCAGGTCAGGGCTATCTGTTTAAGCACAGCTACTCTCATGATTCAAACAAGTAACGTTTATGTGGAGTTATAAATAAGCAGCCTCCATCAAGAAAGCATCCCCAGTTTCTGCTTTATAGAAACCTCTGGTAAGAGGTGTATTTATCCTGGATTTTTGTGCTTGTTGGCTACCAAGAGGTTTTTGGAACCAAGTGTCATTGGCCAAAAGGGAGAGACATCCAGGATTTTCAAAACAACAACAACAACAAAATAACTGCAGAAGATAGATATTAGATTCATCTCTTTAGTACTCCATAATTGTAAATTTCCTATTTGAGGCCTTAGAGGGAGGATTCAGATCATATTCATATTTGTTTCCCTCCTTTTTAGCACGTCTTGGTGCATAATAGGCTTTCCAAAAAATATTTGAGGTCAGAATAAGTAGGGTTGTTAAGTCAGGGACATCAACAAACAGAATATATCTATCAAGGAACCAGTATAATAGAGTCAGTAATTAGACTCTGGAATCAGACTGTCTAGGATCAAATATTTATTCCATCACTTACTAGCTTTATGATCTCACTCATTACAAAAAACAGAGAGAAGTGGCATAAATCCATTAAATTAAATATGGTATGTAATAAACTTAGCACAGTGCCCAGAAGATAGTAAGTGCTCAATAAATGTTAGCATTTATTGTTATTATTATTGGTCTGGGATTCAGTAGAGTATTTACCAGCTTTAATCATCATATCCTCGTGGCTCACACAAAGAAATATGGGATGAATGATGGTCCTATCAGTTGAATACCAACTGGATAAAAGATTGTACAAAACAGTGTTGATAAATGACTACGGGGAGATTGCAGGAGCTGTACTTCAGGGCTCTATCTTTGGCCTCTTCTAATCAATATTTTTATCAGTGACTTGGTTGGAGATTTTTCACACTTAAAGACTCTCTGAAATTCTTGGTATAAAATGGCATCTAAGATTCCCTGATTGAGCCTTTCTCATTTGCTCACTAAAATATCTGTGAAAAAACAGCAAATTATCAAAACAGTAAAAACTGAAACTGATGATCCATGGATTGTGGGAATCCAAGAGGCATCTGCACTATCAATATGACTTAAAAAGCTTCTACATTAATTTATCATAACCAATACTTTCCTGAAACATATTCATTTTACCCAACTCATATTTATTGATTGCCCACAATGTGTTCAGCACGGTTCTAGGAACTTGGGATCTATCAGTGAACAAAACAAAGATCCCTGTCCTCATGAAGCATGGGGATAAACACACAGTAATCATAATTAATAAATTATATTAAATTCATTGTGTGTTAGGTGGTTTTAAATGCTATGAAACAAAATGGGAGTGGGGCAGGGAATATGGGCAGAGGGTGAGGGTTGCGCTGTTAAACAAGGTGGTTAGGGAAGGCCTTGCTGAGAAGGCGGAATAGGAGCCAAGGCTTAAGGAAGACTTGAAGGAAGGAAGGAAGCTGGTTATGGAAACATCTGAAGGAGGAACATTCCAGGTAGAAAGAAGAGCAGAGGTGGAAAGAAAAGAGAAAACAAGATAAATTGTCTCTTTGCATGCTTGTCCCTAACTGGACAGAACATAAAGTGAGCCAGAGGAGTTTGTTTTAGAAAAGAGGAATAATATGTACATTGAATAACAGAGTTGGAATCATAATTCAAAAAAGGCCAAACTGAATAAAATGAAGTTTAATAGGGATAAATGTAAGTATTGCAACTGAGTTAAGAAAAGAAGTACCTAACTATAGTAGAGCAAAGACATAGCATAATAGCAGGATGTATCAAAGACACTTGGGAATGTTGGTTGATTATTTTCAACACAATTTGAGTCAACACTGGGGGTGGCTGCCAAAATAGCTCTGATATTAAAATGCTTTACTACCATTTAGTGTCTAAAACCACGAAATTGATATTTTGGCCCACTCTACACGGTGGGTCAAGTCCTGGAGTGTATTGATCAATTCTGTGTTCCACACTTAAAAGTGTACTCAGAGGAGGGCAAGCAAGGAGACTAATAGTATGACATCTGAGAGACAGTTTATGGGACTGAAACTGAAAAGGAAAGTCATGGGATAGAGATAAAAACCTATTTAAGGGGCTTCCCTGGTGGCGCAGTGGTTGAGAGTCCGCCTGTCGATGCAGGGGACACGGGTTCGTGCCCCGGTCTGGGAAGATCCCACATGCCGCGGGGCAGCTGGGCCCGTGAACCACGGCCGCTGGGCCTGCGCATCCGGAGCCTGTGCTCCACAACGGGAGAGGCCACAACAGTGAGAGGCCCGCGTACCGCAAAAAAAAAAAAAAATATATATATATATATATATATATAAATAGTTATAAATAACGTACATATATGGAGTACTTTCACATAGTTTTCCTTGTTAAATCTTCACAATATCCAGAGGTAATTGCTATTATTATTACCTTTATTGCCATCTCATTTTTTAAGCTAAAGATTGAGAGACCCAGAGCTGTTGAGGACAGGCCAGGTTTGCCTCGAGCCGAGCCCTGCAGTGTGGAGACTCAAACTCTGCTGAGCACGGCTCCAGTCCACGTGTGCTCACCCAGCTTTCAGGACAAGCAACGATGCCTCCCAAAGAGTCTCCATTCCAAATGCTCCTCTACCCTCTGGCTCCCACACAGACTGAGCCCCAGTGTTCCTAGTTACCAAATGACTGGCAATTAACTAAAACCAGTCTTATTTCTTCCCCATTTTCTTTTTTGTCTTCTCCTTTTAGTTCTCATTACCCTCAGCTTCCAGCCTATTTCACTCTTAACTACCTACCATGTGAGTGGTAGGGGAAGGGGAGGGGTCAGTGGTGAAAAGAGATAAAGATGAATAAAAGAGCATATCTAATAAATTCAAAATATATATACATCACGACTCCATCATTCCTTTCTAGGGATATTCTCTAGAAAAACTCTTGCACAGGTGTATAGAAGACAGGTAGGAGGATATTTCTACAATGCAAATAACACTGTAATGTTGAACAAGTAAGTAAATAGAAGCTAAATGTACATTAGTAGAAACATGGTAAAACAGAAAGATACAATGAATGAACCATAGCTATATCTAGGTGTACACATCACAAAAAGAAAGTTGAGTGAAGAAAAAGTGCCACATATATATCTGCTTGCCCCCATTCTTTCAATAGTCGTCTTCCTCCTTATTAGTACACTTCCCTCTGTTCAAATATATCTATTTAGTCTTTTGCCCAAAAGATGAAAGTATTCCCAGCTGGGCCTTCTATTTACTCCTTCCCAGGAGTAAATAGAAGGCCCAGCTGGCAGTGCTTTCATCTGGATCTTAAGCTTTATTTTTCTCATGCTCCTTACATATGTATCTTTCCTTAGAATGCCCTGGGAGAGTTGTACCCAAGCTTCAGTAAAAGCTCAAAAAGCCCTCTGTTGCTTTTCTCTTCTCAGCTGGTGGGGACCCAATGTTACTGTCTTTTCTAACACAGGCTCCATCCCATCTCTTCATCTCCTGCCAACGAGGCCTCTCCTCATTGTCTGACGAATAATTCTTACCCATTCTTCAAGGATCAATTTAAACCAATCTCTTCTAAAACATTTTCCTAATTACCCTTAATTCGAATTTAATTCTCCTTTCTCTCACTCCCTTAGGACCTTTCTCAACCACTCTTTTAGCATGCCTTGTAAGATTATTCATATATGTCTATCTCCCCACCAAACTGATTTCCTCTAAAGACCATGGGTTTTATCTTACATTGTCTCTGAATTCCTCAGCACCTAACACAGGTGGCAGACTGTAGGAGGTGCTCAACAAATGCTTGTTTAATCTTGACACTTTATTGTCTGAAAGCTGTTTGATTCCTGGATACCACATTGCCTGGAACCAATGCCTTTTTTCCATTCTCCTGACACTAGTTTTGTGATCTATAACTAGACCTAACTAGACTCTGGATCAATTGCTTGTCCCCCTCTCTTCCTTGGCAGATCTGAACAATCTTTCAGGGAAACCAGCTCAGAAATTTTATTAAAGGCTTAGAGCTCCTGCCCTGGTGTGATAATAAGTGCATAGCTTTGCTCAGATCCTTCTTTAAACTTAATCTGGATCCTCCTGCCTCCCTCCCCAAGCATCTGGTTTAGCCTAGCCCTGTAGCAACTGTTATTAGCAACTCTTTATAGCCTCCTTCATAAGAGAATTTAATTCTCCTTTCTCTCGCTCAGGCCCCATCAGGCCCCTAGTTTCAACTGCTACTCCTGGATCTAGTAACTGTACCTTAAGTGCAGTTTCATTCTTCCTGTATCCAGAAGACATACACCCTGGCAGGCCCCCAGCTTTAGCACCTCTCAGTAGTTTAATTCTGTTCTGTTTCTGGCCCATGGACAAATCTTGACTATGGTTATGTCATTTTAGTCTCTTCTCTCTTTTTACATGTTGTCATCTCTAAGTGTGCAGCTAGAGTTGGGGGAAAGGGTGCCTGAAGTCTATCCCCCACTATCATCTGCATTCTAGCTCTTTTTGAAGCAATTCTGCTTTTCTCACCAGAAACTTCCCATCCTCTACCAATCTAAGTTGTGGATGTTAGCTTATGAGATTCAAGTTCCTTCAGATGAGCCCAAGATCATGATATTGTTCCTTAGATGGGAACAGTCACTCTTGTTTGTGTCCATAGACCCTTTATTCACAGTTAAATATTTGATAGAGGTGTATACATTGTTCTTTACTGATAATGGGGCAGTAGCATCATTTCACACAACCAACTGGCACTTCACATCTATTTAAATCTGATGAACTAACAAGGCAGTGGTACATGACTTCTATGTTAAGAGAATCTCACACTGCACAAGATCTGACACGCTCCAACTATGTAGAGCCTGACACTGAATGAGTCAGAAAGAGGTGCATCCTCTTTTGTTTTCACCTGGTAAATTGACCATTACGTGAGCAGTCTATCCCCTTAGTGGAAACTGCAGAATTTCGATAGATGGTAGATAGAGAGATAGACAGATACACAAGCCTCCTTGAAAGGGGAGAATGGGGATTTGTCTCCAAGTTGTATCTATATTACAAAAATACTATTTCTACTTAGATTATATGTTTAAATTGGTAGAGTTTTGTTTTTGTTTTCTTGTGTGTGTGGTACGTGGGCATCTCACTGCTGTGGCCTCTCCCGTTCCGGAGCACAGGCTCCGGACGCGCAGGCTCAGCGGCCATGGCTCACGGGCCCAGCCGCTCCGCGGCATGTGGGATCTTCCCAGACCGGGGCACGAACCCATGTCCCCTGCATCGGCAGGCGGACTCTCAACCACTGCGCCACCAGGGAAGCCCTAAGTTGGTAGAGTTTTAAGAAGCCTGGTGAAATATGGCTGCAAGGGACAGCATGTATTATAAAAAAAAGTCAGTAATTGGCTAGTAACAGAGTAAACTGGTAACCCATAGCAACAATCACCACTCTCAAACAGCACTTTCAAAAATAATTAAGAATTTAACCACCACTTTTTCAATATTATTTAATCAATGTTATGTCTTCAAAAACTTACATAGATTTAATTGTATGGGAGAGATGAAAAAGAGAAAAAGGTGTTAATGGAGAATGGAATTAATAAAAGCTCTGGTCCAGAATCTCCTACTTTTGACTTTCAGTATAGCTTCAAGTGCATCACATAATTTCTCTGTCTACAAAGTAGAAATGCTAATATTTGCCATATCATCAACTGATAAACACTCTTTGAACAACTAGGATTAAAACTCAATGTAAATACCGCAGAGTGCTATTTTTACTAACATTTTTCAAAGCTTCTAAAAATTTTAATCCACTTGAAGATAATTGCTTAATTACATGAAAAGGCATGAACACCTGACCAAACTAAGATTTCACACCGTGTGGGAGAATTCACATAGAGTTTTCCCATGAATGTACAAAGGGAATAAATTGGGCCTATAAACTTGGAGCCTCAGGTCAGGTTTACTCCAGTCTAAAGGCTTTTTCCAACTGGAAGGAAAATCTAGCTTTGTTTTATGAGACGAAAAAGTCATAAAACATACTGCTCTTACACAACTGGGTGACTCAAAGTGCTATTTTCTCTCAGCAATTATCATATGAGCTACTGGAATCAAACGAACTCAGGGAACGCTATGGGCCACTGTAAAATGCCAGTGTTGGTGTTTAAATGAAATAGTTAAACATTGTCAAATGAAGAGCTGTGTTATAAACAGTGCTAGCATTTAAAAAGGAACCGTGCCTACTTATTCATCACCCACATCTGTGTGTTGGGAGGGGAGAAGAATGAGTTTAGACTGGTCCACATTTGCTTTCTTCATTTTTTACCACATGTTTATTTTTAAAACAGCTCTTCAAATGTCACTAATGACTGATGACTGCAAATTTGCCAAATTCAGTACTTTTTCCTTAAATCTTCTTTAATGTCTCTGCAGCATTAATGGCTCCCCTTTGTCAAATATCTCATATGCGTGGTGAGGCAAAACACACCACTTCCCAGATTCCTCTGATAACCCTGGATGAATCTTTCTCCATTTTTACATACCCTAGAGCGTCTTTATTCACTCTTGTCTACTTTGTTTCTACTATCATCTATGTTGAAAACTCCCCAAACTAAATATTTAGCCTAACCCGTCTCCCAATCTCTAAATTCACATTTCTAAAAGCTTTCGCTGATATGGCCCAGAAACTCATCAATTCAACATTGTCCCTGAGCACCCTATTATGGGAGTCACCTAATACTATTTAATGTCACTCTGTGTTGTCTTTGTCTAGTGCGTATGACAATCAGTTCTTTCCTTCTGGCTCTGTTATTGCTCTTGCTGTTGTTCATTGTCTGTCTCTACTAACATGAGACCGGAGACGTTGTCCATTGTACTCATCACTCAACTCTGAGTCCTTAGAATAGTATCTGGTACATAGCAGGAGCAAAATAAATATTTAATAATTGAATAAATTAATAACCTTTTTTTAAAATCATTTTTTCTTTCCTAATGGCATTGTTATTTTTATAGTCACCCGTGCATGAAATATAGCTACTTTGCCTCATCTGTCTCATTCTTCTAGTCACTGTATCACTTAGAATTTCATTCAACTGCAAGAATCAGAGACCAAAAAACAACACTTCCTCTCCCCCCAAAACAGTGATTTTAACCAGTAAGTAATTTTTTAAAAAATATTTACTTAAGTAAATATCTGAAAGTGAGGTATTGTAAGTGGTTTTTTTTTTTTTTTTTTTTTCGGTACGGGGGCCTCTCACTGTTGTGGCCTCTCCCATTGTGGAGCACAAGCTCCAGACGTGCAGGCCCAGCGGCCATGGCTCACGGGCCCAGCCGCTCCACGGCATGTGGGATCCTCCCAGACCGGGGCACGAACCCGTGTCCCCTGCATCGGCAGGCGGACTCAACCACTGCACCACCAGGGAAGCCCTGTAAGTGGTATTTTGAAATACCACTTTCAAAATATTACTGCACATTGAAAACAAACTTATGGTTACCAAAGGGGAAAGGGGGGTGGGGGAGGGATAAATTAGGAGGCTGAGATTAACATATACACACTACTATGTATAAAATAAATAACCAACGAGGACCTACTCTATAGCACAGGGAACTATACTCAATATCTTGTAATAACCTGTAAGGGAAAATAATCTGGAAAAGAATATACATATAACTGAATCACTGCGCTGTATACCTGAAACTTACACGATATTGTAAATCAACTATACTTCAATAAAAAAAATTTTTTTAAATTAGTTCTTAATCAAATTAACTGAAAATAACTGGAAAACGGATAAATAAAATATGATAAATTCATTAAGAAATATATTACTGCTCATATACAATGCACCTGGCCACCCAAGAACTCTGATGGAGATGTACAGAAGATTAATGTTGTTTTAATGTCTGCTAGCCCAACATATATTCTGCCACCCATGAATCAAGAAGTAATTTTAGGGCTTCCCTGGTGGCGCAGTGGTTGAGAGTCCGCCTGCTGATGCAGGGGACACGGGTTCATCTCCCGGTCCAGGAAGATCCCACAAAAGAAGTAATTTTACCTTCCAAGTCTTATTCTTTTTTTTTTTATAAATTTATTTACTTTATTTTATTTTTGGTTATGTTGGGTCTTCATTGCTGTGCACGGGCTTTTCTCCAGTTGTGGCAAGTGGGGGCTACTCTTCGTTGCAGAACACGGGCTTTAGGCACACGGGCTTCAGTAGTTGTGGCACACGGGCTTAGTTACTCCGCAGCATGTTAGATCTTCCCAGACCAGGGATCGAACCCATATCCCCTGCATTGACAGGTGGATTCTTAACCACTGTGCCACCAGGGAAGTCCCCCCAAGTCTTATTCTTTATGAAACATATTTCGTAAGGTTATAGCTGACATAGATAGTGATTCCTCTGATGAATCTGAGCAAAACAAATTGGACACCTTCTGGAAAGGATTCACCATCCTAGATGCTATTAAGAACATTTGTGATCTACAGGAGGAGGTCAAAATATCATCTTAACAGGAGTTTGTAAAGAGTTGATTCTAATCCTCATGGATAACTTTGAGGGTTTCAAGACTTCAATGATGGAAGTAACTGTACATGTGGAGGAAAATAGCAAGAGAACTAGAAATGGAGGCTGAAGATGAGACTGAATTGCTGCAATCTCATGATCAAACTTGAAGGGATGAGGAGATGCTTCTTATGGAGGAGCAAAGAGAGTGGTTTCTTGAGATGGAATCTACTCCGGATGAAGATGCTGTGAAGATTGTTGAAATGACAACAAAAAGTTTAGAATATTAAAAAAACTTAGTAAAGCAGTGACAGGGATTGAGAGGATTAACTCCAATTTTGAAAGAAGTTCTACTATGGGTAAAATGCTATCAAACAACAGGGCATGCTACAGAGAAATCATTCATGAAAGAAAGAGTTAATCAGTGTGGCAAACTTCACCATGTTCTTATTTTAAGAAATCGCCACAGCCAGCCCAAACTTCAGCGACCACCACCGTGACCAGTCAGCCGCCCTCACCATCGAGGCAAGACCCTCCACCAGCAAAAGGATTATGGCGTGCTGAAGGCTCAAATGATGGTTAGCATTTTTTAGCAATAAAGAATTTTTTAATTAAGTCATGCATATTTTTTAAACATAACGCTATTGCACACTTAACATACTACAGTATAAAGTAAACATAAATTTTATATGCACTGGGAAACCAAAAAAATTGTGTGACTTGCTTTATTGTGACATTTGCTTTATTCCTGTGGTCTGGAACAGAGCCCACAATATCTCCAAGTATGCCCATACTTCATAATATAGATGTACCACAGTTTATTCAACAACTCTCCTATATGTGGGCATTTAGGTTGCTCCCCAAATTCTGCAATTATAAACAATGCTGCAGTGAATAACCTTGCACACATGTATTTTCTTATCGTTGGAGATACATCTTCAGAGTAAATTCCTAAAAGTAGGACTGTTGGTCAAAAGGTAGATGCATATGTCTTGCCAAATTTTCCTTCAAAATGATTGTACCAGTTTGCATTCCCAGCAGCAAGGTATGAGAATACTTGTTCCCCCACAGTCTTGCCAACATAATGTATTCTCAAACTTTTTATTTTATTTATTTATTATTTTTTTTTTTTTTGGCTGCTCCACAAGGCTCATGGGATCTTAGTTCTCTGACCAGGGATCAAACTCAGGCTCCCAGCAGTGGAAGCATGGAGTCCTAACCACTGGACCGCCAGGGACTTCCTATTCTCAAACTTTTAAAATGTTGCCAATCTTCTAGATTAAACATGGTATTGCCATGTTGTTTTGATTACCATTTCTCTAATTATTAATAAGTTCAAACTTTTTTAACATTGTATAAGTTTAAGGTGTACAACCTGTTGATTTGATACATTTATGTATTGCCGTATGATCATTACTATAGTGTTAGCTAACACTTCTATCACATCACATATTTATTTCTTTTTTGTGGTGGGAAAAATTAAGATCTAGTCTCTTAGCAACTTTTAAGTTTATAATACACTACTGTTGACTATAATCACTATACTGTATATTAGATTTCTAGGACTTATTTATCTACGAGTTGCAAGTTTGTATCCTTAAACAACATCTCCCAAATTCCCCCACCCTACTCCCCCAGCCTCTGGTAACCACCATTCTACTCTCCGTTTTTACAAGTTTGGCTTTTTCATATCTCACATGTAAGTGGTATCATACATTTTTTGTATCTGTCTCTGTCGGACTTATCTCACTTAGCATAATGCCTTCAAGGAGGAACACCTTTATATCTTGTTTTTGTGTGTGTGAATTATGTGCTCATGTCTGTTTCTCTTTTTTCTATCAGGTTTTTGGTCCTTTGTTCCTCAATTCTCTCTATATTAGGAATACTAACCCTTTACCTATAGTACATGTTGTAAACATCTTCTCCAGTTTGTCAGTTGGCTTTGGCTTTTGCTTATGGCATTTTTTTGCCATGCCAAGAAATTTTTATGTAATCAAATTTATGACTCTTTTCTTTTATTGCCTCTAAGTCTGAGTCAGTTAGAAAGCTTTTCCTGCTTTGAGGCAAAAGAGGAATTCATCCATCTCCTCATTCTTCTAGTACTGTGTTCTATCTTATAGCTGTTTTGATCTCCACTACCGCCACCAATAATTTCTCCCTGCCCTCTTAAACTTCAAGCACACTGAAGGAAACCTCGTCTTCATTTTATGATCCCTCAAGTAATTAACCCATCACCTTCTTTATATTAGGTCTTTAATAAAATAAAAAAGTTTAATGAATTTAATTGAATTGAATTTACATGAAGATATTAGCTATGCTCTAATGAACACCATATTTCAAAAGTTAGGGGAGGTTTAAATATGTCAGTTCAGTTTCTCCAAAATTAAGTAGATTAACTTACAAAATAACGACTCTGGAAGGAAATATAAACTTACTCAGCCCCTTTATTTTGCAAATAAAGAAACTAACATCCATGTAACTTAAGTGGCTTGCCCTATCTTATGGCGAGGAGATAGAAGTATTAACTCACTGGTCTATGAAGTCCAATCAAATTCTTGGTCTACTAAACTTCCCATCCTACTATCCCAAATTTTCTCCACTTTTCTTTCTAATTAAGTAAAGCAGCAGACAAGAAAAGTTGATGAAGAATAAAAGATTTTTCTAAAAGTTTAAAAGAAGCTGTCAGCCTTTGAAATGCCTGGGTGTGGTTAGGTTGCATTTTGAAAAAACACCATGGATTTTTATTCCAACAAGAATTTTCTTCCGAATACACTCTTACTAGAAAGGCAGCTACATCATGTGTGAAAGACAGGATTTCCTGTTGATAAATAAGGAACCAAGTGCTCAAACACAGCTCAATAAATATATCCTATGGACGTTTCAAACTAGTGGACAACGGGCCAAATACAGCTAATAGACCTATTTTCCTCAAAGTGCTCTTTTCCAGTACTGAGCAACATTACTTCTACATTAAGAACTTATTTATAAAAATATCCGTGTTCACTGTTTCCTAAAAAATTAAAAGAACTGGCAGCTCTGAGCTCACATTTCCGCAGGATATAAATCAGCCAGAATTAAGAAGAGGCTGATTCATTTGCACATGTTATGAGCTCTTTAATTTACCATTATCTCTGCCACTTCCCATCACAACCCAATTCATTCCTTTCTGTTCTGCCTAGACCCTGCAGGCATTGGAGTTTGCAACCACTGACAAGGACTTTAGTGTGGACGCTAATAGGTAATAAACTCAGTGTGGATTGACATTATTGAAACAGAAGTTACCATTTATTAATCATTTTAGGTGCCAGGAATTTTTTTTTTTTTTTTTTTTTTTTGGTACGCGGGCCTCTCACTGTTGTGGCCTCTCCCGTTGCGGAGCACAGGCTCCAGACGCGCAGGCTCAGCGGCCATGGCTCACAGGCCCAGCCACTCTGCGGCATGCGGGATCTTCCCGGACCGGGGCACGAACCCGTGTCCCCTGCATCGGCAGGCGGACTCTCAACCACTGCGCCACCAGGAAAACCCTAGGTGCCAGGAATTTTTAAGTACTTTATATACATTACATCATTTAAATCTTACAAAAAGTTCTGTGAGGGAGGTGAAATCCTATTCCACAAAAAAAGAAAACTGAGGCTCCAAGAAGTTAACTTAAGAGTGCGCTGCTACAAAGTGACACTTTGAGCAGGGATCCAAAGTACTTAAAGACAGCAGATGGTGAAAACAGACGGAGTGAAAATATAGAGGAGATTCAAGAAGTTTGTGCAAGAGAGGGTCATAGAAAAACTAGAAAACATAGTAGAAAACTTACAGAAGAGTAAAATAGTATAGCAAAGAAAGAGAACAGAAGAATATGAAAGTAAAGTTATAAGAACACTCAGCAACAAGAGTAAAGCCAGAGCAGTAAAATATTCAGACACAGAGCAGGAAGGTGCGACTAGACAAGATGCTGAGGAGGCAGCAAGATCCGTGGCAGGAATGGTGGAGTGATATGTCTGTCGTAGAGGATGGGACCACAGGTACCCTCAGCCCACTGGATAGAGAGCAAAGGGATTCTCTGGGTTCCTTCACATTGTATTAATTATTCATGATCTGCTTAGCAAATCTGTTTCTAACTTCATCCACAGCAATTGTGGATTTTCTTATGTACTTTAGAGTACAGGCGAATGTCAGTTGGTCCTTAGCTGCCCTATCAGCCTTAGCAAAATCCACTCAGTACCACCTTGAGGAGATATTCACAACCTCAGTGCTAAACCACCCTCCTCAATCATTTCCTGGAACCTATTCCCTTCCTGTTCCTAACCTTCTCCTATCCAGTTTGTGGTTAACTTTTTCTTTTGGCATTCTTATTCTTCCTTTGTACTCATTGGTATGCTGCTAAGTGTGTAACAGAAAGCTCTTCAAGAAACACAGAGCAAGAGAGGATGGAAGAAGGCGGAGAGGTGAGGAGGGAAAAAAGGAAGGAGGAGAGAAGAAAAGAAAGGAAGAAAAATAGAAATAAAATTCCTGACTTGTAGCATTTGCCAGTTCCCATGGTGTAACTCTTACAGCTATGGCCAATTTCAAGCAACCTATGTGATGTCACTGAAAACCATGTTAGTAAAAGATGTGAAGTAAAACAACTTTTATAGTATTCCCATCATACTATACACATAGATATATCAAGAATATAAGAAACAGTAAACTATAAATGAAATAAATAGGAAGAAATTAGTTTGGAGCAATTTATTACTTTTTAAAAAAATAATGTATTTAATTGTAAGTTGAAACCATTTAATATTTCATAGTGGCTGTGTTTAACAACGAACTAACAAAATACCTGAAAATTCAACAACAGGCTCCCACGAGCAAGTGTGAGCCAGCACGCACCACTGCTCGTATTTCAAACTTCTACAGGACAGAAGACACTTAGGGGAGCTAGAGATATTTTCATATTTTTTTATAATTAAATTTAATTTTTGACCTTGAGACCCTCTAAAAGAAAAGCACACTCCTCCCATGTGTCTCCTCCACTCTCAATACTCTACAACTATACTTCGCTTCTGACACCCTGTGTGTGGAAAACCCACACAATTCCTCAGCTCCAGCTGTGTGTCAACAAGTTAACGCAATTCTGACACTATCTACCCAGAGACAGCATCAGATTCCACAAGTTAAGGGTTCAGTCTCTCAAGACTGCCCCCCACCCCCTCTCACGGAGACGACAATCACAGGTCCAGGTTGACACCTGTGCTTCTTCCTGCCTGACTATAAACTGGCAGCTCCCAAGACGCCCTCCACAGGTTGAATTAATTTCCTAGAGCAGCTCACTGAACTCGGGAGAAACAGTTTACTTACTAGATTGCTGGTTTATTATAAAAGAATGGAACTCACGAAAGCCCTTTGGAAGACACGGGGGCAAGGTATGGGGGATATGGAGGGAGAGGTGAAGAGCCTCAAAGCACACCACCCTCCAAGCACCTCCAAACCCCATCCTTCTGGGTTTCTATGGAGGCTTCATTACATAGGCGTGATTGACTAAATCATTGGCTATAGGTGATTGATTCAACCTCCAAACCCTCTCCCCTCCCCAGAGATCAAGGGCTGGGACTAAAAGCTCCAACCCTCTAGTCACATGGTTGGTTCCACTGGCAAACAGCTCCCAACCTTAGGGGCTTTACAAAAGTCACCTCATTAACATAAACTCAAGTGCAGTTGAAAGGCGCTTGTTATAAAAGCAAGACACTCCTTTCCTCTTTATGGCTCTGGATCTATTTCAGGAATGGAGGACAAAAAACCTAGTATTATAACAAAGATGGTCTCCTTGCTCTTATCACTAAGAAATTCCAAGCGTTTTAGGAATTCCGTGCCAGAAATGGAGACAAAGACCAAATATATATTTCTTATAAATCACAAGATCACAGACCCCCAGTCTGTCAGACTGTGATAAGAAAGAAGAAATTTAATCTCAGTCTTTTCTTTGTACCACCTTTCTCAGTTGTGCCACCGAGTTCTGAGCTCTTTCCAAATATTGACAGGGAGCCAACTGGCCCATAAGACACCTGGATCCAGCCTCCCTCTGCTCCTCTGTGCCTTGTTTGGAAAGCTAAGGCACAGAGGTTTTTCAGTGACTTACTCAAAGTTCACACCACTACCCAGGAACAGAGTCTAGGCAGTGACTCAGGTCTTCTAACTCTAAACTAACAATGCACAGGAGGCTCTTTTTGATCTAATCCTTGCCCACCTACTTCTTTCTATGGTGTTCCCCAGCTCTCAGCCTTGCTGGCTTTTTTTCTCCTCCAGCACATCCATCTTGTTTCTGAGCTTTTACCTATGCTATTCTCACCACATGAAAGCCTTTCCCTCATTAACTCCTGCCCGTTCCAGACAAGAGCTGATAAATTCCAACTCAGCTTCCAACTCATCCTTTACTGCAGAGTCTGCTCCTTTGGACTCCAGTGCATGCCCCTCTTACAGTCCTTATCACATTTGACTATCATTGTCTGCGTTTTCATTTGTCTTACCTGTTGAACCTTGAGCTCCTTGAGAGGCAGATTCCGTGTTTTGCCCATCATTAGCACAATGCCTAGACGCAGTAAATACTCAGTAAATACTTTTTTTTATTAAAATGACCTTAAAAATGGGTGAGTCTCATTTAGTAACTTTTTAAAAGGCTCATGCATTATGCAAATAATCTACTGACTACAAATTTAATCAATGGTCTAGTTAAGGAAGATGTTGGCTGGAGTTGAAGCAGGTCACATATATATCTCTGAAATAAAACTCAAGGAAGCACCCCAGGGCAGATCATCTGGGAACTACCAGCCAGGCAGCAGGTGAGTGGGACATTCTCTGTATCCTCCTTCCCAGCAGCCATCACAGTGAATCCACCTACCCTTGAGTTTTAATCGGAGCTGCTATTCACTCACTGTTTACCTCACCAACAGAAATATACAAGCACCACCCGCAAACAGAAGAAGGTTTTCTATTTTCATTATTAAGGAAACCACATTTTTATGATTCTCTAGACAGTTACAAGGAAGAACAAAGCCCAGCCAGAACACTTAACTAAACCAAGTCAAAAAAGGCTAACTATGAAATGAGATGAACCGAAAGGACAAAGGTCAATGGAAGAGAATTCTCCTAAGTACAGACTATTTAAAGGTACAGTACATTGCATGACTTCCAGTGTGATAATTGCTTCTTGCTGAAGACTTGAGTTAACACAAAGGAAATTAACATGATCTATTTCCCATTTCTATTCTACAATCATTGCCAAATTAATACAAAAATAGTGACCAATTTCCATAGTGTATAAAATCAAGAGAGATGAAAAGCATTTCTAATTTTTAATCCAAGCAAAGTCAAAGGGTCACAAGAAAAAATTCAGCAGGAAGCACTTTATTGTCTAGATTCACAAAAAATTACATGTGGAAAGAAACCTTTCTTCTTCCCTGCCCTGTGCAAAAACATGTGTATTCTTCCCTTTAATCATCCCTTTGCTTCTTGTCACGGGTTGAATTGTATCCCCCTAAAATTCATATACTCAAGTCTTAACCCCCATACCTCAGAATGTGACCTTATTTGAAGGTGGGATCTTTACACAGGTAATCACGTTAAAAGGAGGTCATTAGGGTGGGCCCTAATCCAACACGGTATGCCTTTATGTAAAGGGGAAATTCAGAGACAGACACATACACTGGGAGAGTGCCATGTGAAGACACAGGGAGAAGATGACCACCTACAAGCTAAGGAGAGAGGCCTGGAACAGATCTTTCCATCACAGCCCTTAGAAGGAACGAACCTTGCTAATACCTTGATTTCAGACTTAGAGCCTCCAGAACTGTGAGTCGTTATGGCAGTCCCAGGAAATTAATACACTCCTCTAGACATTTTTCTCCAAATATCCTTTATCCCTGTTCTTCCAACTTTTCCCAAGATAGAAAAAAAATTACTTCACATATGTATATTATACATCTTACAATTTCATTTGCCTTCCTTTAACATCAGTGTGTAATCTCGTCTCACAAAGTTAGATGTAATGTGGGAAAATCCTCTACAATTTTCAAACCCATAATAAGCTCTATAATCACCAGAAAAGAAGTGTGCAAAAGAAAACCAATGCTGAGAGCTTTCATAAAGCAAGTACAAAGACAGAAGACAAAATTGGCTGTGTAGTGTCATTAGCTAAAGCTATCACAGTCCCTTTTGTCATCTTAAGCAGCTATTCCATGATCTTTTCCCTTGTAATAATGAACTGAGCTTTTGACAAAAGAAAATATTTGATCTCCTTTTAGCCCAAAATCTCCCCTTTATAAGTCCATTTAATATTCTAGAAGGGTTTTCTTTTCCTTTGGAGAAATATAAGTTTGGCATTCTAAAGGCATCTGTATTTTAAAGCCTACAAAAAGAATTTGGAGAGTACCTGGTGAAGTACTGACTGGCCTCTGTGGCTCAAAAGTTCAATTATCATAGACATTTCACTCAGAAGAGCAGTTCCACCTTTTAACCTTCATCTAAATAATGTCTACTTCTCTTTCACTATGATTGAGTTCAAGCCCTTGGAACACACAAAGTTGTAGGAGATATACAATTGTACTTCTCTTCTCTGTTCCTGGATTCTAAACATCTGTCTACACCCCCAAATAAAATAAAACTTCTTGTTTTCTGCAGATACAAGTTTCCCAAGAAGAAATCAGTACAGATAGACTGCAGTTCTCTCAGAGAATGAGAATGCATCATGTAAACATATCTTTTTTATTGTGTTTTTCTTCTGAAATACAAGAAATAGATTTCTTAGTTTTGGAAAGCTGATTCCTATTAAAGCATCTCTAAACCGTGAGAAAATTATCTCAGCAATAAAGAATGAAACGCTTTTTCCAAAAATATTTACACGATTTGCAAAGCGGTGTCTAAAACATATCTTAACAGGCAGCTTATATTTGTTGTAGGTGGAACTACAGAAAAGTGATGGAACGTGACAAGGCTCAGCTTTTAAAAAATGAATTTATCTGGCAACTAATAAAAAGATTTGTGCTTACTTGATTCATGGCACTTTTCCCCATATGAGAAGCAGTAAAATCCAAATGAAGTAAAATGAATAAAGTTGACAAAGATGTAATTTGGGAATGTGGCTGAAAACAAATCAAGAGTGGACTGACCTTGACTACTACATGGGTCAGGGCTCTTTGTTGGTAAGCAGCAGAAACTGACTCTGCCTGACTTACGCAGAAAGGAACTTAGACTCACAGGAAGAACACTGGGGAGCTCAAAGAATAAACCAGCCTGAAAAGACAGGACCCAGAGTATCTCCAATGTGGGTAGCAAGAACTAATGGACAGTTTGGCCTGGGCACTACCACTGGGATGAGTCAGCTCCAACTGATTTTCCAATAGATTAAGTCTGGGGAGATTCTGATTAGCCTACCTTGGTTACCCACCTAGAAGAATTAAGAGTCCTTTGACCGGGCTTCCCTGGCGGCACAGTGGTTGAGAGTCCGCCCACCGATGCGGAGTACACGGGTTCGTGCCCCGGTCCGGGAGGATCCCACATGCCGCGGAGCGGCTGGGCCCACGGGCCATGGCCGCTGAGCCTGCGCGTCCAGAGCCTGTGCTCCGCAACGGGAGAGGCCACAGCAGTGAGAGGCCGGCGTACAACAACAACAACAACAACAAAAAAGAGTCCTTTGACCAAGGCTGCTCACAAGGTGGAAGAGGTAATTTCTCCAAAGGAAACTGTGAAATGTTTTAGAAAGAGAAATGGATGCTAGATTGCATAAATGAGTAAATAAGTAAACACCTTCTGCAAGTAAGCTTATATGAGAGCAAATATATACTCCATGTATTTTTAGAAAGAAAAAGTATTCAAAACTCAACTTTCACCTAATAATGACTTTATATGAAAGGCAAAAATGAAGATTTTTAAATGTTTATTAAATCTGCAACTCATCTAAATAATTTTAAACCAGTGACACACTGAAAACCAATTACCTGCAGGTTCTTCTATGTTTATAAGTTAGCATACATATATTAAACAGCTCCTGAATGCAATTTTGAAGGTTTGTCATATTGAGAAACAGATAATTGTGTACTTTAAGAATGCTACTTCAACTATGCAGACAGTCCTCATAAAAATGCACTCTCAATCCTGCTTGTTTTTATCTAAACTTCTGCAAATAGTGCCTGATCAGAAAGCCTATGTCTAATTTTATGATTTTTAACTCTGAAATTAGGCAGCATGAATCATAAAAATAAATTTATTTTATGGCTCAGATTCTGAGATTGACTCAGGAACTACTATTCAAGCCACGAGATAAAGATCTCACAGTTAGCTGCTGAAACATCTAATATTTTTGAACACACACACAGAAACGATGGAAACGTAGCATTGATCTTAAATGTTTAAAAACATACTAAATGAACAATTCAGTTGAAGAGACATTTGACACCAATCCTCCAACAAATTCTGTGACTGCAAAGATGAATAAGACATAGGCCCTCACCACAAGTCATTCAAAATCAAGAAACCTGTTCATAAATAATTGCAATGTTATATGGAGAAGCAATAAATGAATTATGTGCAAAATGCTAGAAGAGTATAAAGAAGAGGAGACTTCAGAAGAGAAGGCGTTTGATCTGGAATTTGAAGGATGAGAAGGCAATCAGAGCGGAAAAAACTCGCTAACAAAGTTGAAAAATATAAAGTCCTTGGAATATTAATAAACATGGAAAGACGCGGGAGAGGCAATAAATTTGTCATTGCTAGACCATAACTTTGACATGACAACAGAACCAGTAGCTGGAAGTCAGGGGCCATATCATAAAAGCTTTCCATACTATAGTAAGGAATTTGAACTTAATCTTATAGATCAGAATTTCATAACCTATCTATTCTAAGAACAAAGAGCCCCTTGTCAAATAAGCTTGAGAAACACCGCATATTAAAAACCTGTGCAGTGGTCATTACAGGTGTCTAACCAACATCTATTTCAACACTCTTTCTATAAAAGTTTTAATGCAGTTTGAGGAACTGATTCCATCTCCAAAAGAGAGCTCTGATTAACCTAAGCAATTATAATATCCTTCTCCCTTACCCAAGTTGGTTTAGGAAATCTGGTCTAAGCCAGTCAGCACATGTCATTCCCCCTGGTGACAGTTACCAGTCTGGAATTGGACCTAAACAACTGCATCAGATCTCTCTCTCTCTCTCTCTCTCTCTCTCTCTCTCTCTCTCACATCACCCACCTCCTCGGCCCGCCCCGCCATGGAACAGGACTTAAAAGAGAATAAAAGCAGTGCCTTAAAGCTACAGGCAGTGCACAGTGATCCTAATGACTACAAGAAGAACCAACCTTAGGATAAACTCATCAAGATAAATGGCAGAGCAAAAGATGAAAAGCAGACCTTGATCACATCATTGAATTGCAGGATCAGTGCTGCAAACAAGAATAAGATCTGGTTCACGATGTCAAGGGGTTTATTACCTTCAAGGAAGAAGGCACATATACAGTTATTTCGATACACTTTAAAAGTACTGTTGTAGAAATCAGTATAGGCATGAAGCAATAAAGAAGAGATTGACTCTGCTAGGTAAAACTAGAGAAAGTTTTCATGCTCTTCACTTGAGTCTCCAGTGATGTTCAGGAATCCACAGTTAGTCTACAAATCCATTTTGGTTTAATACATTGATATGCTTAGTATTTTATATTGTACCCCAAAAAGCCATATAATTACGAAAAGTAAAATCATTTTCAAAATGAATGTGCTGACAAGTAGTTGACAAGTAGCATATGAATTAAAAACAAACTAAACATAGTTTATAATTCTCGTTAAATATAAAAGGATTAAAAAGGGGTTTCTTTCTTTTATATTTCAATAGTTGAGTAAGACTTATGACTCCCAAAATAAAATAAATGTTTTGAAATACCTATGCATATATTTTTCTGCATTTTAAACAACATGCTATCATTGTAAAGTCATAAATGACTTTATCCTCTATTTTCTCAGTTGTGCATTCATATTAAATCTTACATATACCAATCTATTCAGTAGGACTTCACTATTACAAGAGTTTAATGCTATTTCCCAAATACAAATGGCCATCTATGATACAATTTAAATTGTTTGAAAAGTGTTTTGTGATGGGCTATATGGAAAGCCATGACTGGGATCCTTTGAAAATGTAGCCAAAATTTTAGTGCTCATAAATGCAATAAGCCTTATAACTACTGTTCAAGAAACTATATTTTTAATGTTGAAGTATCTTCCCATCAGTAAAACTTCAATGTGCCATAAATACCATTCAGGTTGGGGTTTGCTTTTCTTAAAAGAGATGTATAAAAATTATCACTGATGATACAGTGTATTGCCTGAAAACACCACACCTAGCAAGCTTTGTTTCTCTACCTAATAATTTGTTAAGTGTGCTCTTACCTATAAACACCCTGATGAGCTTCTCACCACGTAATAAAACAAAGTATTGAATTATGTATTATTAACAATCCTTATGGCTTGTTAAGACCAAGGAATTGGAAAGAGACAGCTTGAAAAAGGAAAGCACATCAAAGTGGTTTTATTTCCAAGAACAAGATTCAATCATTTACATTTTTTAAAAGCCCTTCAAATTTAATTTTAATTGGACTTTTTAAAACCTAAGTTGATGAAGATGGAAACATTCTCGATTATTTTATCTTAGCAAAATGGAGATAAATGCAAAAATGTTACGTGCATTCTTTATTCAAAATGTATAATCTTCTCTGTAGAGTAAAGGCTTTAGGCATAAAGTGCTTCATCTAATAGCAATATTTTGACTATCTTTATGCTGGAATCTTCATTTTGAATGTCATGCAGCTGTGGAAGTTTGCAGCTTCCTGAGCTAAACTCAAGAGGTTCTGAGTCCATGCCAGCTGTCTTTCAATTTCACATCAACTCTCTTGATATTTTGTCAGTTTAAAGCTTTTGCAAAGTTTGCAGGGCCTGAATTCATTAGATAAGGGAAATGGGTCATCTAAATCTTAGCCAACCTCAACTGCCATAGAGATTCACTATTGTAAATTTCCTTCAAGACTGAATTAGAAAATAGACCCCATGGGTCTTTGTCAGTTTTGGTATTTGATGATACTGTTGTAACAGCAGCTGCTGAAGCTGTGTGTGCCTCAATAAAAATTTCTGGTTTAAATTCCCTTTTCTTTATATTTTCTATATAAAATTGGATTCTGACAGCTGCAATAATAAGGGTGAAAAGGTCATTCAAAGTTCAATTTGCTAGGCACATGGTAGGCGACAAATTCATCACAAAGGCATTTTTAAAAAAATTATGGCCGTTATTAGAAGAAGAAAAATCCATCTTATTTTTAAAGAATTCTGCAGCATCTTAAAAGAGCTAAAAAACAGATTGTCAGGGATAGTTAAGGAAGTTGGAACACAAAGCTTCAGCCAACAAAAGGATTTGATGACTCCTCGGAGAGTGAAGAACAGCCTTATTATCACTAGCAATCATATGTTATCTATGTTTTGGCACGGTATACATCTTAGTTCTGCAGAGACCCAGCCTTTGCCACATCTTGTTGCTAGAAAGAACTATACAAGCGCATGTCTGTATTTTAAACTGAAGGGGAAAAAAGCTAAATAGTATCTGGAACAGGAAAAGGTATTGGTAATATTCTGTAACACTGTAAATGAATGAGTGCTTCATCCCACAAAGATTAAAATCTGTCTAAACTTTGCATTCTGGAAGTAATTCCCAAGACAGTGAGGAAAGACAGAAATAAAGTATCAAGGCAGGAGATTTTACAGAGAAGTAGAAATTACCTTCAATAGAATTTCAGATTATGTGAACCTATTTACATTTATTTCCAACTGCTTTTCTATAGCTCTGCTGTTATAGCACAGCGTGACCTAAAGCATGGTCTTCAGAACTAGAAAAATTCACATTCAAATATGGCTTGGCCACTTATATGATGTTGTACGTCATTCACCTTTTCTTAGCCTCAGCTGCCTTGTTTGAAAAATGGGAATAATAATATCTAACACATAGTGCGGTTGTGAGGATTAAAGGAGAAAAAAATGCATGTCAAGTACCTGGCATATAGTACATGAACAATAAATGTTAACTATTATTCGTTAATGGATGCCATAGTGCAAAGAATGTAAATCTATTGTGCTGTCTTAATTTGTAATCCAGAGAAACTATTACACCTATTCTTAGGAAATTTGGGAAAACTGGAGCATCTACTGAAGCTCTATTTGTATGTATTACTCTTTGCCCTCTCGTGGGGAGGGAGGAAAGCATACGTAATGAATAATTTAAGGCACTTGACAAGTCAACTAGATACCTACTAGAGAGGTCACAAGCTCTGTAACAGTGCTATCCGTAGTACTTTCTGGGATGGTGGAAATGTTCTATATCAGCACAATCAAATACGGTAACCACTAGATACATGTGGCTATTAAGCATACAAAATGTGGCTAGTGCAACTGAGTAATTGAATGTTTATTTTTCTTTTATTTTAATTAATTCAAAATTAAATAGCCATATGTGGCTAATGCTACCATATTGAATAACACAGCTTTATACTGAATGATACTTTCATTAGACCCTCTTGGGGAATATAAAAGAAAACTAGCTCTAAGTGAATAAAAGTTTAACATAAGTATCAAGGCCTGCTCCCTTAATTCAATCTCTGAATCTTTAGAACAATTTTATTTACTAAGGTATGATACACAAAAACTTCTCCTAAAGAAATCAACAGGGGCTTTGCCAAGTGGTATGAGAGAAATGGTGAACTACCCAGATATCATAGTATGGCAGAGCTCATTGTCAGCTGCTTGATAAGATGAAAAACACCAGGACCCTATAAGAACTGCCACTTTCATAAGCTTCCCAAGGAGGTATCCATGATGGAAGCCAATGCCAGCAGGAACCACTACCAGAAGAAACAGTGCTAGAAAACCAACAAGGAGTAGTTTTAGCGTTGGCTTATGAAGACATGACTTCTTGGAAATCCTCATCTCCTCTACTTTTAGAAGAATTCTCCTCTACTCGTAGGATGTTACCCTCGTAGAAGAATAAATTTTAATTTACGTTTGCCAGGTAACCTAACATATTCACAGGTTTCAGAGATTAGAACATCTTTGAGGGGCTGTTATTCTGCCTATTATATACATATATACTCCTGACAGAGTAGCCATGATGATGCTTTGGGTCCTCAGGTATCAATGTATCAATGTCAACTTGGACCCTATGTCCAACACTATTAGCAAAATGTTTGGGTACTCCTCTTTCCAAAGTATATGGTTATCCTAGTAGTCACAGGTGTCTTTCAGTGATGACTGGATAAATCATTACTCTTTATATATGCTGTCCGTGTTGCAGTATCCTTTGTCATGGGAATTTGGCCTTCCCTTTAGTCAATGAATTCTAAATCTGAGAATTGGCTCAGGTCTGTGAACTGAGCAAGGGATTAGGACATTTTGTTCGTGTGGCTGCTCCTAGCTTCCTGATCATCAGTACTTGATTTCTTTTGGTTACAGAGATTGTGAAATACCATTGTTGACTGCCCATCTATTTTGCCCCTGGAATGCCTTGCTCTATCTCCATAGCTCTCTGTGGATTAGGCATGCCTTGCTCTCACTCTAAACTTTGGTCATTACAGTAGTTACATCCACCTTGCTTCTGATAGCTAAGTACACCTCCTGACCTCTGTTATTTCAGGAGTCTTTCATCATTTTTGCTATCAATTGATCCCAGATCTATAACAGTATCTTCTTCTGCCAGTCCTGGCCTACAGAGGAGAGCCAACACTGAGCTCAACAATGCTGGTGCCTCTCTCATTAATGCAATCCCGAGTGGGAAACCAAGTAGGACTCTGCAGGGCCTTCCCAGGGATAAACCCCTCATGTCCCCTGACTCTTGTTTGTAGAAAAGCTTTAGCCTCCTCAGCCTTCCCCAAGTTCCAAAGAGCAAATGTAATCAGAGAAGTGAGAAAATATAAAAACAAAGGAAAACAGTCAAGCAAGACAAAATAACAATAGTTTAGCCATAAAACAAAGTCAAGGACTTCTAGTTCCTCCTCAAGGGTTATAGATAAATAACATCCTGAGCATATCCTTGAGTTGTTTTGCATATACTGAAACCCTCACCAGGTGGAGAAAGTTAACTGCTGACCAGATGAAACTAGAAGGTTGATCACTGAGATTCCTGAAACATCATCCTGTTACCTCACCATCAACCAATCAGAGAATTGTGCACAAGCTAATCATACATGCTGTGACCCTCTCCCTCACACTGTCTTTAAAAACCCTTCCCTGAAAGCCATCGGGGAGTTCAGGTCTTTTGAGCAGGAGCTGCCCATACTCCTTGCTTTGACCCTCAGACTTTTCTGCACTCTGACAGAAAATTAGAGTTTAATGCTTCCAAAGAGGTCTTCTGGCTTTCACCCTTTACTTTATAATGGTAATTAATCACCCCTAGCCTTCACTGTCCTTCTCTAATGCATCAATCCACCCCAGCAACAGCCATTCAATTCAATAGTCCTTAAATCACAATTTCGCCTAAACCTCTCAAATGCTTTACCTATCACATCTGCCTGTGTATTTCCTTTCACCAGTATCCCATCACTATTTATCACCAGTGAAAGTTTTAACAATTACACTGCAAACTCATTCCAGGTTCAATCAATGCTCCATCTACCAACAGTGATGGTGAACCGACTCTAAAATCCCATCATAGTGGGATAGTGGATTGCTTCCTAGGACCAATCCACTTCTAGTATCAACTGTAATCAGTTTTTTCCCCTGGAAAATAGTCTCTGAGACTCTGATATTTACACACAGAATGTTTATTGCTGATGCTCTTGGGAACAACTGTGGGAGGTGAGGGAAGCAGGATTGGGCAGAGGAAGGACTCGACCTGTGAAGAATTTACAGCAGCCTCAGATAACGTCTCAGAGATCTCTGTAACTAAAATGGTCCTGCAGAGTTATCTCAATTAAAGCAAGAGAGCTGAGCATTTGTGCCCTACATAAACCAGTCATTAGATAGATATTGCTAGGAAGGTGGGAGTGAAACCAAGGTAAATAAGCTTCCTGCACCTGAGGAAAATGCCTAGAACGGGACTCCATTGTGAGCCATTAGCAAACTCTTTTATCAGCTGCAAGAATGAGTGCCTTGATCCTCAAGGGGGATCTGGGCAACATACCACCGCACCCTCCTCAAAGGGGTTCCTATTCATTGGTAGGTGATAAATGAAGAACTTGCAATATTGGAGATAAGACTTTTCCCCAATATCTTACATGAACTAAGGACTCTAAAGCTCACAGAATTTGTAAGCCTGATCACCAAGATTGATGGCACTCTCTTTCTCATTTTTTATATCCTAATCTTAAGTATATGATGATGCTTCTGGGAATTTTGTGTGAATGGACCAATCTCATCTCAGCAATAAAATGAAGAAGTAAGGGAAGTTCTGCTATTTATACCTAAAGTTTTGAAGGGAGATTCACAAACTTCCAATACGATGAAATCAGAACAGTGGTAGCAGTAGAAAGCCAAAAGAAACCACAAAAGAAAACAAGTCTATGATCTGAGATAGGTTCACCAGGGGATGCTTCTTTCAATAACAATGGTGAAGGATCTGGGTTTCATTTTCATCAAACAACTAGGATTTCTTTATAGTTTTACAATACTAAAACTCTAGCCTATAACTCTGTTAAGGATATTTTTCCTTTGTGTGTGTACTTCTAGGGGCTCAGATAGAAATCTGTTATGAAATCCAACTATTATTAGATTTTACTCACTTCAGTACAATGGAATATTTTTTAAAAATAAAATTAGCAGAGAAAGTGGTTTATACATAATATAATCCTACATTTAAGCTTCTCTTAAATAAAGTAGCTAATAATTAGGACCAAGACAACAACAAATTATCTAAAATTTAATGTGAAAAATGTAAATATTGCTGGAATTCACATAACAACAAAAAACAAGATCAAAATTGTTACTTATTTTCACAAGTCAACAAAACCTGAATGCAATGTTATTTTACTCCTTACTACTGTATACTATAAACAGAATTTTCTGAAGGTTGGACATTATTGGGATATACCAAATTGTCTCATTGTTAAAAATATGTAATTTATTAAACACCTACTATGGGCCAGAGATAATGGTAAATGTTCTATGTTCATCAACTCTTTAATTTTTATAAGAATACTATACAATTGTTCTTATAACTTTAGCTGAGTCTTAGACTTCAAGTAATTTGTCCAAGTTCACACTGTTGGTAAGTAACAGATTAAGATTCTAGGATGACCTGTCCTCAAAATTCATGCCCTATGCCATAGGGCCTCTTTAGAATAAAAGAAACTATATGATCCTAAGCTCAAAATTTTCTCTGAAATGATTAGGTTTATGTAATCTAAAATACTGAAGATATAGTATTACTTCCAGTGAAGCCTTAGCCTTGACTTCTTGCTGTCTTTGCATGTATCCAGAATAGATTCCAAGGTGTACTAAAACATCACCCAGATACAGGATGAGTTCCATTTTGTAAAAAATGTATTTAATAGTACTAGGAAAAGAGGCTGGATGGATTAGAGGCACTAAGAAAATTTCTAGCATCAGCTCTTTAAATTTATTTATTTATTTATTTTTGGCTGTGTTGGGTCTTCGTTTCTGTGTGAAGGCTTTCTCCAGTTGCGGAGAGCGGGGGCCACTCTTCATTGCCATGCGCAGGCCTCTTACTGTCGTGGCCTCTCTTGTTGCAGACCACAGGCTCCAGAAGCGCAGGCTCAGTAGTTGTGGCTCACGGGCCTAGTTGCTCCGTGGCATGTGGGATCTTCCAAGAACCAGGGCTCAAACCCGTGTCCCCTGCATTAGGGGGCGGATTCTCAACCACTGCGCCACCAGGGAAGCCCTAGCATCAGTTCTTTAAAAGCCACAACTGAGGAAGGAAAAGGACCACACAAACACCCAGCCCAGGTGGTTAACTTTATCTCCATCTAAGCACCTCAGGAAGAAGTGGCCTGGGATGGGACTGTTATCTCCCTCCCTATTACAGAGCGCACACACTGTGGAGCCAATGATTTTAATTAGGTTGGTGTGGTGCACAGGACGGCCTCTCTATCTGATCAATCTGCTGATACCTGGTTCTGTCTAGTCCTTACAAAAAAAGCAAATAAGCAGAAAGATAGATTTCCTGAACAGATCAAACAGTTCTTCTTCCCCTATAAACATTCTTCTGGGAAATTAAGAGAAGGAGTTACTTGTGTGTAGAAACACTATTTCTGTCCTCTCTCAATGCCAGAGGCTTTTAGACTTGATACCAGTATTTTTCTTCTAAGTTTAGGCTACTTCAGCCCACTCTCATGGGATATATATTTTTTAATTAATGAAATTCTACAGTTAAGAGCCACTATTTCTTGACAGAGAAAGAGGCACTGGAGAGGAAAGGGTGATTTACGTACTTTTAGACACAGACATTCGCCCTCCTGGCTGAGAGCTAACCTCAAATGAATTCCGTTCATTTATTTTCCCTTCACCAGTCATTTCTCCTTTCAAATAATCAAGTGAATAAACATTTCATTCAGTTCCAGTTTAACTCAAAATTTTATGTATTAAAAAAAATGGATCTAGATTTTGAAATCTCTCTCACTGGTTTTGAAAAAGCAAACAGGATATCCCTAGGAAACTTAGCAGTCAGCTATACATTTTAGAGCTAGTGGGGTACCGATAAGATCTGTTTGGTATTATCCAAATAAAAACCATAGGGCTAAGTACCCTACAACATTTAATTAAAAGCATATTATGTCCCACTGGGATTTTTTTCCACATCACAGTGATAAGCCTTAGGGAATGCAGAGAATTTAGGAGTTTTTATTCAGTTCCACATCATAGTCTCATGAACCATTCTGAAAGATTTGGTCCAGACAACAATGATAATAAAAGCATTCCATTTGTAATTTAACAAGAGTAAAGAAATTATTACCACTAAATTGTTGTCCAAAACAAAGCACATATAACTACTACTCATTATTATCTTCATTATTACATGTGTGGTACTGCAAAAACATAACTGACCTCTAAGAGACTATTTACAATTGCTAAAATTTATTGAACACTGGAGAACTTATACTCACCCCCATACATATGCCCTACAGAATGATGTTTAATTGTGAACAAGTGTGATAGCAAACAATGTCCATTTACCCATACTAGTTGAAGGCAGCAGAGGAACAGAGGTAGCACAATAGAGATTAACCAAAGCCTTTACACTAAACTATAAGTTTAGTACAAGAATTTTGCCCCTTAGATTTACCTTTCTTGAAATACTTTACATGATTGAGGAGAGGGTTAATTTCAGACATCAGTTTGATTTCACCTGGGTTTTTGAGTCATTCTTATAGCTTTCTATCTAAAACAAAATCCTTAATTAGCTTCTTTTTTATGTCCACGTTGTTCACTGTGTTATTAATCCCTAACGTACTATTAGCTTTCCATAGGAAAATGTTCCCAGCTCTGGGTTAGGGGAAACGAGCCAGTCTCCAACTTACAATTTAACTCTTAGTATATACAAAGCATTCTTAGGTCAGTTAATTCAAACTTGGAAATAACATCCTGAGGAACAATCTTATAAGTGGTAGTTATGTCCCAGGTCAGTTTGTACAACTCACAATGTATTGAAATTTATCACAGCACCCTTTCACCGTGCATGGTGCTGTTTTAATAGTGTTAAATAATTTCCAAAAGGAAGCCATGAGGCTGAGGCAGCTTTAGTGCCTTAGAGCCTATGTAGTAAGCAAACCAAAACCTAAGCCTGTGATGCCTCAAGGTTAAGATCAAAACCTAAGGACAATGGATCACAAACAGCCAACCAGGTACCCAAGTAAGGTAACTGCTTAAGCTACAGCCAATCAAGTATTATAATTGCCTTGCTTCCACCCGTTCTCTATAAATGTCTGTTCCCAGCTCCTGGCAGTGGGGCACTCCTAACCACTTATGGTTTGGCACTGCCCGATTGGAATTGGTGTTCAAATAAACTCTTACAAATTTAATATGCCTCAGTTTATCTTTTAACAGTGGTAAAGCACATTCCCCCATCCAGGTAGGAGATAAGAAACAGTTGTCTCAGCCCCACGGTAAGAGCAGGAAATCTGCTTGGCTTTGGTCGAAGTAGCTCAGAATGGGAATCAAAGGATAGGAAGCGCTGCTGCTCCCCTGGGAGCTGCCCCATCGAGTAGAGCAAGCCTCACAAGGGCTTCCACTGCGGCTTCCCCTCTGCTCCCCTTAAGGCACTCTCCAAACGGCAGCCCAGGAGACCCTTTACAATGCAAACTAGGTCTTGTGGCTTTCCATCTCAAAGCTCTCCAAAGTTTCCCATTATACTTTAAAAAAGATTCTAAGTCCTTATCCTGCCCCGCGTGATCTGGCCTCTGGCTGCTTCTCTGATCTCAATTCCTGCCACTCTTCCCCCACTCACGCTGCTCCAGCCACTTGAGCCTCCTGGCGGTTCTTCAAATGCATCAAGCATGTTCCCGCTTCAAGGCCTCTGCACTTGCTCCTTGCTCCTCTCTCTACCTGGAATGCCCTTCCCGCAGAAGAGACATGACTTGCTTCCCCATTTAATTTCTGTCTCTGCTCTAATGCCACCTTTTTAGAGAGGTCTTCTCTGATAACCATAAAATAGCACTTTGGTGACTCTCATTGCCCTCCTTCATTTTTTATCACAGCACTTAATACTCTCTTAGTATTATGTATTTGTTTATCTTCCTTAGTAAAATGTAAGCCCCATTAGAGCAGGGAATTAGTTTTGTTTGACACTGTATTCCTAAAACAGTGAATGGCACATAGTACATATTCCATGCAAATTTATTAAATGAATGAGAGGTACGGCTCTCAGAAAATTGCTCACGAATCATGGCCTGCCCAAATTTGAAATTGGCTTCTATCATCTTAATATATACCAGCCAATGCCAGAGAAAGATAAGTTAGCCAAAGGAATAGTCAGCTATACAATAACTAAAAGATTCCTCTGAACAAAGTGCATTCTGGAAAATTAACAACCAAAATTTTTAAAAGATCAGCAGAACTTTGCATCTTATCACCTTGTGCCCTGATTATAACCAAGGGCTCTAAAGCTATCTAAACTGCACTGTCCTTACTCACGTATATTTTCCAAATTGTGCCTATCTATGTAGTCCTCCAAAGGATTTGGCTCAAATGGAAAATGCCTAAGGCTACTGGCATTCCCAGATGCAACATCTTCAACTGACTTCAGCATTCAAGGCTTAAAGAGGCACAATATACTCAGCAGAAGTGATGAGTGCTGATCATGAAATGATAGAATGATAGAGCTGAGACAGCTGAGAAATGATGTCATCAACCCTCTAAATTTATATTTGAGTAAATCAAGGCCCAGAGAGAAGTTGCTGAAGGGCACCAGAATATACCACCCCAAAAAAACCTTTTTGGCAGATGTATTATTTTGAGCTAAAGTCCATTGAGAACAAGCAGAAACAGAAAAAGCTCTACAAACAGGGCACAGGTTTTCTTTTCTGAAAGAAATTTACATTTATAAAGAAAATTTAATTTGTAAAGATGTCCTCTGCTCCCATAACAGGAGGAGAAGGACTCTTAACAACTTATCAGTGGAGAAGAAACCACTTTGGTCTGCGTAATAAACCATAATACTACCCTTATTTACCATTGTTTTCCTCATCACCTCCCCATAACTTGCCTCCCTCACCCAGAAGCCCCCAACCCCTTTTCCTTTATTTAGCCTAAGACTGTATATAAGCTCAAGTTTTAAGCATCCCTTCGGGTTTTTCACTGGGTGCTCCCATGCGTATGTGTGATGCACATGTTAATAAACTTCTGTTTCTTTTCCTCTTGTTAGTCTGTCTGTTGCCAGTCTAATTTACAAGGCCCCAGTTGGAGAAGCCAAGATGGATAGAGGCAAAAGTTTTTTACCCTCCCTGCATTGCTGATGAACCTATGTAATTTTATTAAACACCTTCATGAACAGGGTTTGTTTAGAAGGCATTATTTATCATTTTCCCCATTCTTGTTAATTTAGGGGCATAAATTTGTGTTACATTACCCAGTTTTTTCTTTAATGTACAGCTCTTTAGAACCTGGTGTAGTGGACAATGGTTGACTTTTGCCTGCCCAGTAACACTCCATCCCTCCCCAGACACACACCTCTAAACTATTTACTCTTTCCTCATCCTTGGATGGAATGGAAACCCTTCTTGTGTACAGACGTCAGCCTCTGACCCAAGCCTAGTTAACTGCAGCATAGACTAGCCCTGTCCCCAGCAACTGGTTCATCAATGGACACATAACCCAATTAGATCTATTACAGCACTCTGAAGTCATAGTCACAAGGGTAAACAGGAGAGGAAAATTCACAAATATCAGCCTTGATCCACAGTCAGCCACAGAGGGAAAACTTTCCTGAAAAGTGAGCCAACGCAATTGAAAGCCAAGACAACAGATGGAAAGAAACTGAGACCAGACGACACTGTTAGGTCCTTTAGATCCAGTTCTGTCTAGAGGTTGGTTTTTCAGTTACTCAGGTCAGTGCATTGAGCTGAGTTTTCTATCATATGCCACCAAAAGTAAACTAACTAATAACTAAAGAGGTGGTTGTATGAATTTACAGAGGGAATGCAAACATCAGGATATTAGAGTGATTTGAACATGCAAGAATAAAGCCTCTCACATTTATTTGCCTTCAACAAAGAAGCTAAAACTAGGAGCAATACAAATATATAGTTAACAAGTTTCTAGGCTCTAGTTTAAAGCAAGGAACCTATTGCCTGAGTTTTTAATCATCTGCACACTCTCTTCTATCCCAATCTCTAGCAGAAATAACTACCGATAAATTGTTGAAAAGAAAAAACCTTGGGCTTCCCTGGTGGCGCAGTGGTTGAGAGTCCGCCTGCCGATGCAGGGGACACAGGTTCGTGTCCCGGTCTGGGAAGATCCCACATGCCACGGAGCAGCTGGGCCCATGAGCCATGGCCGCTGGGTCTGTGCGTCCGGAGCCTGTGCTCCGCAACGGGAGAGGCCACAACAGTGAGAGGCCCGCGTACCACAAAAAAAAAAAAAAAAACCTTGTGAATCAGATTTCTATTTCTACTGGCTGACGAAAAAGTTTTTAATATAAAAACATAGTGAAATTTTAAAAATATAAAGCTGCAATATATTAAGATCAATTTGAAGATTTGTTTTTATTCTTAAGGCAGAAAAATTGATGACTGTAATACCGACTGCATGCATAATTATCCACAGCTCTTATGATCCCCAAATATAATGACAAAAAAATGTCACGCATACCAACTTTCAGCTGGGGGGAATAATAGTGCCAGCCAGAGGAGTGCAATTTTCCCTTCTCTCTGTGTGGGGTCACTCACCTAATAGAATTGGCTGTAATAATAACAAGCAAAACAAAATGCAAAAGCTACTTTGAGGTAAGCATTTTTCAAGTTCAACCCTATTTAAAAGAGGGAGTATACTAAAAATCCTTTTTTAGCAACACATTTTCCCATCCTGAGGAGCTTGGAAAGGTTTAATGTGCTCTCAGTCCTCTCTGGAGGGCTACAATCCATGAGTCATTTGGCCAAGTAATCTGCTCTCACCCAACAACTCACACATTTATTTGTAGGTTAAGTAGAGGTAACATCATAGTTCCTGTGATTATCCACGCCTGTGTCTATACAGAAATAAAAGTGTGCTTGTAAACATTAATATAGAAAATTAAAGCACTCCAAAGAGTTCAGGAGAGAAAAAGGCACACTCACCTAATGATGAGTAAACTGACACCGATGAACTTTTATTATGAATTAGATGAGAGCTTTCTCAATTCTTTACTTACATTTGTAAAAACAACAAAAATGAATTAAATATTCCATTGATTCAGAAGTAGGTTGACATAGTAAAGATGTCCATTCTCCCCAAATTCATCTATAGTTGTAATTCCTAACAAATTCCCAACGGAATTTTTGTTGATATGGACAAGCTTAACCTAAAATTTATACTGAAAGGCACAGAAATCAGAACGGCTGAGACAATTTTGCAAAAGAAGAGTAAAGTGGAAGGAATCACTCACCCCCACGTTGACTTACTATATACCTATGGTAATCGAGACCATGTGGTGCTAGTGGAAGAACAGAGGCGAAAATCAAGGGAACAGAACAGAGAATGGATAAATAGACCCACACGAATGTGTCTGACAGATTTTTGTCAAATATGCAAAGCAATTTGATAGAGGAAAGATGTTCTTTCAACTAATGGTGCTGAAGATATTAGACATCCATAGACCAAGAAAAAAAAAGAACATCACCCTAAACCTTCCATCTTATACAAGAATTAACTCAAAAGGATCATAGACTTAAATGTAAAATGTAAAAATGAAGAAACATAAAACTTTTAAACAAAAACATAGGAGAAAATCTTCAGGACCGATAACTAGATTTGACACTTAAAAACACAATCTGTAAAAAGGAAAAAGGTGATAAATTGGACACCATCAAAATTAAAAATATTTGGTTGGCAGAAGAACCTGTGCAGAATATGAAAAAAGAAGCAGCAGAGGATTTGCAGACCACATATCTGGCAAAGGACTTGCAGAGAACCTCAAAACTCAACAATACTATGTTCCATTCCCAGAATTATGGCTTGAGGGGCTCTGCAGACCTATTCTCCAGAGAAACTATCATAACTGATAAAGTTGCTCCCAGAAAAGGTCTCTGGAAGAAACATTTATTCCAGAAAATCTATTAAACTCAGTAAGAACAGCAAGAGTGTGTGGCATGAACCACATCCCACTTCCTGGTTGCCCCTCCCAGCTCAGCATGACAGAATTTCCACTGGTGGGTGCGGCCAAGAACACAGCAATTGCTGGAGAGGGTGTGGAGAAAAGGGAACCCTTCTACACTGTTGGTAGGAATGTAAGTTGATGCAGCCACTGTGGAAAACAGTATAGGTTCCTCAGAAAACTAAAAATAGAATTACCATATGATCCAGTAATCCCACTACTGGGCATATATCCGGACAAAACTATAATTCAGAAAGATACATGCACCCCTATGTTCACAGCAGCGTTATTCACAATAGTCAAGACATGGAAACAACCTAAATGTCCATCGACAGATGAATGGATAAAGAAGATGTGGTATATATACAATGAAATACTACTCAGCCATAGAAAAGAACAAAATAATGCTATTTGCAGCAACATGGAAGAAACTAGAGATTATCACATTAAGTGAAGTCAGTCAGAAAGAGAAAGACAAATGCCATATGATATCGCTTGCATGTGGAATCTAAAATATGACACAAATGAACCAATCTATGAAACAGAAACAGAATCATGGACATAGAGAACAGACTGGGGTTGTCAAGGGGGAAGGGGTTGGGGGAGGGATGGACTGGGAGATTGGGGTTAGCAGACGTAAGCTTTTTTATATAGAATGGATAAAGAACAAGGTCCTACTGCATAGCACAGAGAACTATATTCAATATCCTATGATAAACCATAATGGAAAAGAATATTTTTTAAAAAGAATATATATATATATATATATATATATATATGTATAAATGAATCACTTTGCTGTATAGCAGTAATTAACACAATATTGTAAATCAACTATACCTCAATTTAAAAAAAAGATATATATAAAAACTTAAAAAAAAAAAGCATAGCAATTCCTCACCATCCAGCTCACAGTCCAGGGCTATGACATCTCCCCCCGGGAGGGGCAGGCCATGCAACCTGGAGGTCAGAGTTCCTGTCTCCATCCAGACCCCTCTGCAGAGTAGAGGCTCCACCGTAGGCTGAGCACTCGATGCTGTCAGAATGCTGAGAAACTGGATCACTCATGCATTGCTGGTGAGAGTGAAAAATGGTACAGTCACTTTGGAGAAGAGTGTGGCGGTTTCTTACAAAACTAAACATGTGCTCACCATACAACCCAGCAATTGCACGCTTGGGCATTTATCACAAGAACGTAAAAATTTATGTTCACACAAAAACTTGTACATGAATGTTCATAACAACTTTACTTATAATAGACAAACGCTGAAAACAACCCAAATGTCTTTCCATAGGTGAGTGGTTAAACAAATTGTGGTACATCATAAAATGGACTACTACTCAGCAATGAAAAGGAATTGACCAAACTTAGATGGATCTCAAGGAAATTATACAAAGTGGGGGGGGAAGTCCATCTCAAAAGGTTACATACTGTATGATTCCACTTGTATAACATTCTTGACCTCAACTGATAGAGATGAAGAACAGATTAGTGGTTGTCAAGGATTAGAGGTAAGTGGTTATGGTTATGAAAAGGTAGCACAAAGGATCCTGATGAGGTAACTGTTCTGTATATGACTGTGGTTGTGGTCACATGAATGTACCCATGTGATAAAATTGCATAGGACAAAATACATACACACACATATGAGTGCTTGTAAAACTGGTAAAATCTGAATAAAATTGATGGATTGCACCAATGTCAACTTCCTGCTTGTGGTATTGTACTATAGTGTAGGGGAGCAGAACTTGCTACCCCAAAACGTCTTTGGCATATTAATTATTTTAAGCGTGTTATCTTCTAAGAAACAGTAGCCATGGGAAAACTCTGAAACCAAGGAGGAGTTACCCCTTTGTAAGAAACATTTATATTTATAAGGGAAATCTCCACTTTTAAGGGTGTCTCCCTGAATGTACCAGGAAGAAGAGAATGGCCAAATTTATAGAAACTGTCATCAATGGAGAAGGCATAGAGTTAAATCTACGTAACAACCTTATCCTTGGTTACTGTGCTTTTCCTAGTAACTTCCCATAACTGACTCCGCCCACCCTCAGCATCCTCTTTTATCTTTAGCAGAGGATGGTTTTTAAGATGAGGCCTCTGGCCATTTTGGTGAGTTACTCAGTTTTCCTGGATCTCTCCCGCATACACGTTATTATACTTTTGTTTGATTTTTCTACTGTCAATCTGTCTCATGCCAGTTTACCTCTTAGACCAGCCAGAAGAACCTAAAAGGGTAGAGGAAACTGTCTTCCTCCCCAATAATAGTAACGCAGAAGTTACTATGGGGGAAACTGGGGGAAGGGTACATGGGATTTCTCTGTATTATTTCTTACAACTACATGTGAATCTACCCTTTTCTCAAAGTAAAACGTTTTTTGATAAAAGTGAATTGAATGTCACACAAAGTTGAATGATTTTTAAGATAAGCTGAGCTGAGATGGTCACATCATCATCACTGCTAACCACTTGAACCAGATAATTTCCTTTATTTCACCTTATTTGGGCCCTTTATGACATAAAAGACACACAAAAATAGTGCTTTCTCCTGCTGTGTTCCCCCACATAGCTAACACGTTGAGAAATTTATTTTGGTTAATCCCAGGAGTGCTGCAGAAAAAAGCTGCCGTGCAAAGCACATGTCCATGGTGTCCTGGGCGTGGGATCAAATCCTGGCTTTGTGTCCTGTGAGATCTGTGACCTTGAATATGTTATTTACTTTTTCTCAAAGTCAGGGCTATAAAATGGTGTAAGAATAATAACTTCTTACAGAATTTTGTGAAAATTAAATGTGATAATATATGTAAATAAATGGCTTTATTAAAGGATTAAACAATTATTGCTATCAAACAGAAATAAAGTCATAATTGTACTTCTCAGCTCACCTAATCAAGTTCCTGAACTATGTAAGAAATCTGAGGCCAGGAAAAGTGACTGTCAAAGACTAGACAGAAAGTAGCCTATCAGGTGAGGAACAGGGCATTGTTTTTGGAAGGCCAGTCCCATTCTTTTATAAGAGAAAGATTTTAAGCATTTGAAGGAAATCACCTCTTATTCTACTACTTTTTAATCTCCCACTGCACCCAGGTGATACTACACAGAGTAGGGTTGTTTCATAAATGAGGACAGATTCAATTACCAAAGAAAATTGCTTAGGCAAATTCAAACAATACGCATTTATTTCAGATACAACTTTTTGTCATATTGCTAGTCCCAGTTTGAAAACCAGCACCACTTTCTTCCCTCTATCTCAGCAGAAATACAGCAGAGTTCAGTATTTGTAGACATTTATTTGTTTCTAAATTTTCTTAAGTGGTGAAACAGTCTAGCACCTCAGCCAATTTTTATTTCATTAAAATCCAAATTGTGTCAATATAGTCATAGTCTTTACCTGTGGAAAATGAGCTTTTTGGTCTTTACCCTTAATGGAAACTGACTCAGTGTTAAAACTAGCAGGTTTTTCTTGGGAAACATCTGGACATTTTACTTTCTCGTTCATTCTAAGTAAAAGCTTTAGTACACCTAAAACTAACACAGTGTTCTATGTCAATTATATCTCAACTAAAAAAACAAAAATCACCATGGGCGTAAGCTATGTTTGATGACTGATCGGTGGACATTCTTCAGTCTTAGGAACCAAAAGGAGAAGAGAGTATCCGAGCAATGCTTCATTGTCAAGAGCCACAGATCTTTAGAAAAATGATGATGGTGAAGCCAAAGGGAAGGCCGGTCAAAGGTAGATCAGAGATGAACAGATTTACTTGGTGGAGAAGATGTGCCCTCAGCCTGTGGCCAGAAGATCTTTTGTCGGGGGTGGGGTGGTGAGGAGAGAAGGTATACAGTTCTCATAAGAAATCCGAAACCATAAGTGTAACATTGTGTGTGTCTCATGCATGCATACTATTTCCAAGTGCACAAGAATTCTGTTGAAATTAATAAAAAGAAAAATTCATTTAAAAAAGCAACATAGGGATTAAGGGTTCATCTATTTAAAAAAAAAAAAACCTTACAATTTTGTTCTGTAGCAGTTTTAGTTCTCCGAGTCTACCTGTGTTAAGGCTTTTTGCACAGCTTTATAGACCTGAATTTTTAAGTTCTTACCTGAGCCAGTAATAAGAAGTATATTTAAGAGGATGCCTTTTCCTGAGCTCCTGAACCAGGAATATATTCATCTGTACTTACTCATGTTCTGATAACCTTATATAACTTTATATGTCGTATTCTTTGACAAGTTTCGTAAAGTGGACCAGCTCCCTGAGGGGTTGACTTACTATAATATCAGCTTTCCTGAACTTGATTGTGTCGCCACAGTTCCCCAGGGCTTTAAATTTCTCAAAGCACATTAGCCCATATAATTTTATCCTCTGACTCTTTACAGAGGGTTTTGTCATGTGGGGTTTTTTTTGTTTGTTTTTGGGGGCGGTTGGGGGGGTGGAGTTTGGGGGGGTGGTTCTGTTTAAAGGTGAGGATGAAACCAGGAAAGAGACTGCCTGTGTTCTCAGAGATGGACCTCGGACCAAGGTGCAGGAATCCTTCTGACTCCGGCTCAGCTCCTTCCCTGACTGGTACAGCACACACAACCACTTGCCCTGGGCTTTCCAGAAGGCTGAATCAGGCACTTCAGAACAGATTCCACATGGACAGTCTTCCAAGGTGAAATGTCACATCTCAGGAGACCATGTGCTCACTGCTTCTGGGGATGTTCAAACATAAACTGAATGACCAATTAAAGTGGATTCAATCAAATGGGGGGTTAGACAAGAAGACTCTGAAGCTCATTTCTAACTGAAATTCTGTGATTATAACAAAATACTTTCTTCAGTCTAAAGTACAATTGTTTTTCACTAAATCACTTTCTCCTCTTCCTTTTTCCTGACAGACTACGATTGTTTAAAATACGTTGTGTAAAAAAGTATTATAGAGGGACTTTCCTGGCTATCCAGTGGTTAAGACTTCATGCTTCCACTACTGGGGGCACAGGTTCAATCCCCAGTTGGGGAACTAAGATCCCACGTGCTGCATGGCATGGCCAAAAAAAAAAAAAAAGTATTATGGAGTATAAGTTTTTACCTCGTTTTTTGAGTCAATACCGTACTACACTAATAAATTCTTAGTTGTTTTTCCTGCTACCAGTTTTTCCTCTCTCCAATTCATCCTCTGTATATGTGCTGTCAACTAGAAGGTCCTGCATTATGGAAATGTACCTTATCTATGCTGTCCAGTATGGCAGCCACATGTAGCTATTAAGCTTTTAAGCCCATGGGATGTGGCTACAGTAATCAAGTAACTCAAAAGTTAATTTTATTAATTTTAATTAATTTTAAGTAACCACATGTGGCTAGTGGCCACAATACTTTACAACACAGCCTATATGACTATCAAAGTAATAATTCTAAAAACAACTCTGCTCCCTTGCTTAAAAACCTATAAATTTGTCCAAACCCATAGAATGTACAATGCAAAGAGTGAAACCTGATGTAAACTATGGACTCTGGGTGATAATATCGTGTCAATGTATTTTCATCAGTTGTAACAAATACACCACTCTGGTGGGGATGTTGATGATGCGGATGATAATATTGTGTCAATGTATTTTCATCAGTTGTAACAAGTACACCACTCTGGTGGGGATGTTGATGGTGCGGAGGCTGTGCATGTGTGGGGCAGGGAGTCTATGGGAGCTCTCTGTACCTCCTGCTCAGTTTTGCTGTGAACCTAAAACTGCTCTAAAAAATAAAGTCTATTTTTTTTTTTAAATTCTCCTGGGTCCCATTTGTCCACATCAATATTTCTCAAGTTTCTCCAGCAAAATACTACTAACAGTAGAGTCTGGAGAGCCACTTCTAAGGAGTCTGGGGGTTTAACTTAAGACTAGACAAGTTGAAAATTAATTCGAAGTGGACTTTTTTTTTTTTTGCGGTACGCGGGCCTCTCACTGCTGTGGCCTCTCCCGTTGCGGAGCACAGGCTCCGGACGCGCAGGCTCAGCGGCCATGGCTCAAGGGCCCAGCCGCTCCGTGGCATGCGGGATCTTCCCAGACCGGGGCACGAACCCGTGTCCCCTGCATCGGCAGGTGGACTCTCAACCACTGCGCCACCAGAGAAGCCCTTAAAGTGTCCTTTTTATCTTTAAAATATGTAGGATTTTTGCCATCCTCTACAGGATACAAATTTCTATTAACATATAAAGGTTCAAAATGTCTTGCCATCAGCTAAAACAACAAAAGCTCCCTACCTCCTTCATTGATTAATGGATGAGAAGCTAGTGCATTAATGAAATCACCAATGAAATTAACTACTAACAATTTGAGAAAATCTGGCTGAATGAAAGATTACTACGCTGCTGCTGCACATTTCAGATTTGAGGCCCAATCAATTTCTCTTCTGGGTATGAGTGTCATAATATTTGGGAACTGGGATTCACATAAGTATGTGGATACAAATGGCAACAGTTTTTTGTAATTATTTTATGAGCTGTGTCAGAATAATCATTGCCAGAATGTTGCCAAAAATGTGGTGGGTGAAAAATAATCTTAGGTACTTGGTGGATATTTTTACAACTGTACCAGTTTGCTGATAAATGGAATCTCTGGTGTCATATGATCGACGATACAACGTCTTTTATTTTCAAAGGAAAGATTTGTTAAATCACTTTTCCAGTGTATAAAGATGGTGGGTGCTATTCTTTATTTCATTATAAATATTGTCATTTTCATCACATAAAAAAATATAAGCTAAATATTTAAACTCACTTGGATAATTACTCTTTCAACACATTTGTCATAATACATTTGTCACCTGAAAAATAAATATTACACACAGAAGAGTAAATAATAAGTTACTGTTCTTAATTTCTTTAATTGAATTAAACTACCTTATGAGACCCCATCTCACTGATGGGGGGAGTGAAATGTACATTTAAATTTCCCAATTAAAGCCAATTCACATATTCTTACTTCAGAATTACTTCTTTCTTCTTACTTATTTCTTTAAAGTAAATATTGAGTCAATTCAAGGTATACCTTCCTATAAAAGCATTTCTCCATCCTCCTCCTTTTTCCTACAATGGCTCTGCTTTCAAGAGAAAACTTTCAAAGCTTCATAGCAATGAGGCAGGGGCCTTAGTTTATCTGAACTTAAAGGGACCATCAAGCAAGCCTTCATTTGCTTGGGGATGATGAGTTTCATTACATAACTTCTAGCTATGATGTCTCTATTTAGCTTGTGATTTTTCCTTCAAAATATGTGCTTTTAAAAACAAAAAATGTCATTGCAATGGTAATGGCTACAAGAAACACTGTGTTTTAGACTCATTTGCATCTCCTCAATGACAAGCTTCATATTTTAAATAAACATCTAAGTATATCTTTCTCTCTTACTGTCTCTTTTCATTTGGTTTCTCCATGCGTTTTCCTCACTGTGGTGGGAGTGGTGCTCTCAACTTCTTTGCTGCCGGTGCCAGTGCAAAGGGTCTCAGGGATGAATCATGCCTCCTTGGTCTCATGTTGTTCTAAACTTTCCTCATTACCATGAACGTTGTCACTGATTTCAAACATCCTATTTTTGTCCACTGATCCATCTTCCTAGTTGTCTTTATAATTTTAAATTGTTACACATTTAAAATGTACATTGACAGTAAGAAAAAACTGTCTAAAACTTCCCACAATTTCAACATTTCTTAGTTATCAGAGAACACACTGCAGGAAGGGGAACTAATATTTCTTCGACTGTAGTTATAGATGAACTTTGATCAGATTTGTGAACCAATTATGTTTGTGTATGTGCACAACAGAGCGTTAAGAAAAATAATAACACTGATTCATGAACTGTTATTTAAACATGTTTCTCAAAAACACTAACTCTGGCTGAGTCTCCTGGGACTCAAGGAGGAAGCTCATGTCGTCCTGCTAGCCTGTCTCACAGACCAGAACCAGGTATGTCGACCTGTGACATTAACATACGTGGTGGACACTGTGATGCTCCCCCCAGAGCATCCCCTCCAGGGACTTTTGGCCCCAGCTGCTGGGCGTGCTGCCAGCAGGCAGTTTTCAGCTGTCACCTCTTTCAGGGTCAGCTTCCACTGCAGAGAGAACCACACCCTTCCCAGGGAGAGCCCCATCCAATGACTGATCCTTGCAGGCCTGGTCGTTCCAATCCAATACAGGACAACGCTGAGAGCATTTTAGTTCCAGGTCTCTCTGTGAGGTCTGCAGAGGTCATCGTGGGGCTGCTTTGCAGCTCAACTTCTCACTCAGCTCAATCCTGCATCCTTTCCTTTCCTTCACAGTAAACACCCTGCACACCAACCTGTCTCAGCATCTGCTCCCTTGAGAACTCAACCTGCAGTAGCATAATCTTATCTTCCTGAAATATGAGAGTCCTGTTTCTTACAGTGCTGATGCCACCATCACACAAAATGGCCCAGTTTTCCAGTCACTCACTATACATAAAATGTTATAACATCTGACCCAGTGGTTCTCAATGACTTGGAGAGATTTTTTTGTAATGCTAGTATGCAGACCAATTAACTCTGGGGGTGGACTCTAGGAATCTGTATTTTTTCAAAAGCTCTCCATGGGATTCTAAAGTGCAACCAATCCTGGTTGAGAACATTCTAGGCTTTCAGGAAAAATACACAATTACAGTTAAGCAAGGTGGAAGAAAAGGATTCTACTGCATATGCTTGTGCTTACACGTGCTAACACACCTTTAGCGGAGCTTTAACAGCTCCACCAAAGCTGCCAGCCATCCTGCACACGCACACATCACCTCTGCTTTTGCTCATGTTCTGGCTACTGCCCCGTTTCTTTGCTTCTTCAGTTTTATGTGTTTTCTCCATTTCCTCACCTTCCATTCTCTCTTGAACCTACTTTAGTCAGGCTTTTATCTCAACCCTCCAACCAAAGCTGCTCTTATCATGGTTATGTTACCAGGTTCAGGGGTTAATTCTGTCTTTGTATTACCAAACCTATCAGGAGCCTTTGGCTCAAGCCATCTCTCGCTCCTCATAACTCTGTCTTCACTTGGAGTCCTAGAGAGCACACCATCTCGAGATTCCCTTCCTACCCTAATGCTCCCTCCTTCTCAGTCTTCTTTGCTGATTCCTCTTCATCTTCCAGCCCCTACACATTACTTTGCTGAAGAGTTCATTGCTCCACTTTGCCGTCTGTAATTGCTCATTATGGAATTATCCCAGTTTTATGGCTTTAAATATCATGTATATGCTTGAAATTCCCAAACATAAGTGTTCAATGCCGACTGTTCCCCTGAATTCCAAGCTTATTTATCCCAACTACCTATATCGAGCTGTCACATCACACTTATCATGTCCAAAACCAAAGACATTTCTTCCCCAAACCTACTTCTTCAGCTTTCTCAATCTCAGTAAACAGCAACTCTAACTTAGATGTTTTTACCAAAATCTTTGAAGTGATTCTTAACTGTTCTCTTTTTATTTCATTTCACAAGTTGTTAGTTCTACCTTTAAAATATATCCAGGTAAGATCACTTCCCATTACTAGTCTGCTGCCACCCTAACTAAGCAACCGTCATCTCTCAAAATAAATTCCAACGTCTTAGGGGTTTATAGGCACGCACTCCTTGTCCCAGGCCACCTGTCCAGGTGCGTTCTTCAGCTCTTCTCCATGAATGGCTACGTCATAGAATGCAGGGCACCCTTGAGCTTTGTAATGTCAATCTCTCCCACCAGACTATCAGCAGTTCTTAGTTGTTTCTCTATCCCCATTCAGAGTGCAGTGGCCGGGCACAAATTTAAGGTTTCAATAAATGGTCAGTGAAGGAATAATGAATGAATGATCCAGTAATGCTACAATATTGACTGTAATGAATAAAGAGATATATTGATCTGCATGACAGAAAATTCAAGCAGTTATTATTAGCTACATTCACTGTGCATGCCAACTGGAAAGAATTTCACACCTGCTTTGATGCATTCATTTTTCTCTTTGTCTCAGTTGGTAGAATTGAACTGTCTTTCTTCTTTTTCAGAGGCTGATTAAACCAAAGGGCATGTGTGGTGACCTCACAGCATACTAAGTTAGTTGATACCAGTAATCCAATATGTACAAAGAAAGCCTGTTGAAACAAGACAAGAGGTAACTAAGCCAACAAAATCAGTCCTAAAATTTTGAAGACCCCTAATAATCTATATCTTTTTGTTTATCTCAAAATTGTTTATTAAGAGATTAGGTGGCTGTTACATATTCCTGGATAACTCAAGTTAGCAGAATATAACCTTTTTAAAGTTTTGACCAGTTTTATTTTTAATTTAGATCTACTTGATATTAGTTCAGAGAGGCTTACACCTGTCCAAAATTTAAATTAATGTGCATTTCCCTAATGAGGCTGACTTTACGATTTGCATTCACATTAATTCTCGACAGGCTTGCTTAAAATTGTTTTGAATTGGAGTTTCATAATCAGAATTTAACATTTAAATCATCTTCAGGAGACTGTGCATATGGTTAAACAGACTGCCAGAATAAATTATGAACTAACAAAATAGTCATCTATTACTTTAAGGCATTTGGTAAGTCATACTGTAGTTATCCTTTTACATCTTCTTACAGAAATATTCTCTTAGGTTTCTTAACCACAGTTCACCCCCCTTTTTTGACCTGAGACAGTTTTTCACAGTGATGTCACCTTCACCATTCCACTCAGAGCTTCAAACCTTAGTGGTGTCCTATGGCCATTGACAGGAGGAAGAAATTATGTCTTTGCTTATGTTCTTACCAACCTGAGTTCTGCTCTCTTTTCCCCAAGTATAGCTTAGCCTCCAATAATGGTTTTCTCAACTTACAATATCACCTTCCCAACATTCTATTTAGAAACTGGCAAAATACACAAGATTAAGTGCATACACATTTGCTTTTGAAATTTGAGCATAATTTTATGGGTTACCTTGCCTTCTAACGTTTCCATCTCCCATTCCTCTCCAATTTTATTGTATCCTAGCTTGATCACCTTGCCTCGGTGCAAGGTTTCACAGCCTCAGCACCGTTGACACTTGGGGTCAGAAGATTCTTTGTTGGGGAGGCTGGCCTGTGCCCTGTAGGGTGTTTAACAGAATTCCTGGCCTCTACTCACCACAGGCAGGAAGCGAGTCCTCCCACCCCCACCCTGTTGGTAGCAATCAAAACTGTTTTCAGACATTATCAAATGTCTTCTAAGGAGGTAGAGGGAGGGACAAATTGCCCCCAGTTAAGAACTCCTGCTCTATGATAATTGAAGCTAAAGATCTTTCCAAATGACATAGCTGCTCAGGATCACTGGGATTCAAATCCACATCATCTTAATTGACAACACATTCTTCCCCCTAAAATGAGAAAGCTTGCACTAGTGGGCATAAAGAGACCCCAATTTAGACACAGTGTGTTCCTGAAGATCATGAGTAAAATGACATGTGGTGGTTAATTTTATGTATCAACTTGGAGGGTATTTTCCCATGAGATTAACATTTAAATCAGTGAACTCTGATTAAATCAGATTGCCCTCCGTAATGTGGGTGGGCCTCATGCAATCAGCTGAATGCCTAAATAGAACAAAAGGCAAGGCTGAGAGGAGCAGCGATGTAGAAGACTATTGCTGGCAGTCCAGCCGACTGCCTTGGAACCAAAATGCACCATCAGCTCTCCTGGATCTCAAGACCACCAGCCCACCCTGCAGATTTTGGACTTGCCAAGCTCTATAACTCTGTGAGCCAATTCCTTATCATTAATAAATAAATAAATCCCCAGAGAACCCTCGTACATGACATAATCGAAATAATATTTCTGCTTTTCTTCCCCTCCACACACACTCTCAACAGAGCCATCTGCATTTCTACCTGCCTTGAGAAGGATAAGCTATGTTTATTTTTTGATTTCTGAATGTTGTCAGTAAATCAAAAGGGAAAGTTTAAAGAAGTACGACCATACAGAGTGAAGTAAGTCAGAAAGAGAAAGACAAATACCGTATGCTAACACATATATATGGAATTTAAGAAAAAAAAATGTCATGAAGAACCTAGGGGTAAGACAGGAATAAAGACACAGACCTACTGGAGAACGGACTTGAGGATATGGGGAGGGGGAAGGGTGAGCTGTGACAAAGCGAGAGAGAGGCATGGACATATATACACTACCAAACGTAAGGTAGATAGCTAGTAGGAAGCAGCCGCATAGCACAGGGAGATCAGCTCAGTGCTTTGTGACCGCCTGGAGGGGTGGGATAGGGAGGGTGGGAGGGAGGGAGACACAAGAAGGAAGACATATGGGAACATATGTGTATGTATAACTGATTCACTTTGTTATAAAGCAGAAACTAACACACCATTGTAAAGCAATCATACCCCAATAAAGATGTTAAAAAAAAAAAAACATGTGCTGAACCTAAAAAAAAAAAAAAAAGAAGTAGGACCCAGAGCTCCTACGATAACAGAAGAATTATAGAGAAAGTAGAGGGAGTGAGAAGGGTGGGGCAAAACTTTGTAGAGCACATTGAACGGAGCAGAGCTAACACTGAAAGTCCAAAGCGTTCTGTGGTGGAATGGCCAGTGCTTGGGAGCCAACCCATGGCCTGGAGGAGACCACGTGAGGGAGTAACTCACATCACCTGGATGGAGAACCACATTAACTGCACCTTGTGACAAAAATGTGTTGCATGTATGTGTTCACGATAACTGCCTATATGTTGCCTATGTACTATTCTCTTAGACTTTTCAGAAACCATTCAAACTGCCCAATGTAAAAGCAACCTCTCTTTTTCAAAGGTCCAGAGCACTTATAAACCTCTTTCCAAAACAGAGGGTTGGGTTCCTGGACACTCAGAGATAAGGAAGGGAAAGTCGCTGCACTGGTGAAATCATGAATGTTCATGTTGTGCTTCCTCATGCTGAGAACAAAGGTCACAAGATGAGAAGTATGAGTCTTTACTGAGTAAATCAGAAGATGCTGCAAAGCAAAATACAATACAGAGGGAAGTATAACTGCCTTCAGTATGTTTTTCTAAGTTCTGAGAAATCAAACTTTCCTGTATCTACCTTGTTTTCAATTATAGATAGCTCTTCTGATTCAGTGCACCTTTTTAAAAAATAGAGCTCTTCTTACATGCAGACAACATACCTATGTTATGATACCTGTGGATTATTTGTAGAAATAAAAGTATTTCTATCAGTAATACACCACATGAAAATGGCTAGACACAATTCACCAATTTTGAAGCATGTGTTTGGTATAACCTGACTTAAAATACAGGTTGATCTACCCTATGACCCAGAAATTTCACTTAGAGCTATGCACCCAAGAAAAATGAGTACATGTATCCACCAAAAGACATGTACAAGAAGGTTTATGGCAACTTTATTACAATAGCTCAAAACTGGAAACCACCCAAATACCCATCATGGGAAACTGGACAAACATATGCATACAGCAGAATACTCTACAGTACTGAAAATGAATGAACTATATGTTGATACCATAGCAATATGAATGAACCTCAAAAACATGCTGATTGAAAGAAGCCAGACATAAAAGTGCATACTGTATGATTCCATTTACATGAATTTCAACAGGGACAACTAATACATGATATGTCATAATAGAGGAGGACTCTGGGTAGGGAAAGTACTGACTCAGAAAGGCCTAAGGGAAGCAGTGAAGCGATGGAAATATCATTATATCTTGATCCTGGGTAGTGTTTCTCAAGTGTTTACATATGAAAACTTCATTAAGCTATACACTTAATAATAGTAAATTTTACTGAATGTATGTTATATCCCAACTTTTTGAAAGTTCTATATAGAGAGAAAGAGCTATGTACAAAATTCACCATGAGGGGCCTCAAGGGTGGGTAACTAAAAGATGAAAGATGCTATGCTCTGGTACAGAGCATCTAAAACTAAGGTACTTGCTGGTTTAAGGAGTCATGTGCCACATGCTCATATGCTGTGATCATCTCATTCAGGTTATTGGCAGAATTCAGTTCCTTGTGGTTGTGGGTCCCTATTTCCCTGTTGGCTGTCAGCTAGGGACCACCATCAGCTATTTTTTTTAATAAATTTATTTATTTGTTTGTTTTTATTTTTGGCTGTGTTGGGTCTTCGTTGCTGTGCGCGGGCTTTCTCTAGTTGTGGCGAATGAGGGCTACTCTTCATCGCGGTGCACGGGCTTCTCATTGTCCTGGCTTCTCTTGTTGCGGAGCACGGGCTCTAGGCACGTGGGCTCAGTAGTTGTGGCTCACGAGCTCTAGAGCGCAGGCTCAGTAGTTATGGCGCACAGGCTTAGTTGCTCTGCAGCATGTGGGATCTTCCTGGGCCAGGCTCGAACCTGTGTTCCCTGCATTGGCAGGCAGATGCTTAACCACTGCTCCACCAGGGAAGCCCCCACCATCAGCTCTTAAAGACCCATATCTATTCCCTGCTAATGGTCCCCTGCATCTCACAGCCAGAAATGACATGTGAAATCCTTCTCACACTTATCATCTCTCTGAGTTCTCTTCCTGCATATCTCTTCTGCCTCCAACTGGAGGGAGTTCTCTGCTTTTAAGGGCTCATGTGACTAGACTGGGCCCACATGGGTGATGCAGGATAACTCTCTGTCCTAATTAAATTTGCAAAGTCCCTTTTGCCATGTGGCATAGCATCTTCACAGGTTCTAGGAATTAAGATGTGGACTCTTTAGGGTCCATTATTCTGCCTACAACACATGGACAGCTCTGGCACACATGGCTGTATGGTAGCAGGCATTTATTCGTTTATCAGTGCTTAATGGCCTTCTTGAACACAAAAAAGAACAACTAACACATTTGCAGCTTGATCATGATGGCTTTTTCGTTTGAAGCTGTTAGGGCATTCTTAGAAATAAAACACCATTCCATTTTGCTACATTACTTTACCAATTTTAGTCTTAGGTTGACCTTAAAGAAGGCTGTCCCTAAAGAATTACTGCTTCAGGGCTTCCCTGGTGGCGCAGTGGTTGAGAGTCTGGCTGCCGATGCAGGGGACACGGGTTCATGTCCTGGTCCAGGAAGATCCCACATCCCCCGGAGCAGCTGGGCCCGTGAGCCATGGCTGCTGAGCCTGCGCGTCCGGAGCCTGTGCTCCGCAGCGGAAGAGGCCACAACAGTGAGAGGCCTGCGTACCGCAAAAAAAAAAAAAAAAAAAAAGAATTACTGCTTCACACAAACCTAAATAATTCTCTCCTATTAAAGACTCAGGTTCTGGGCAAAGAAAAACCTGTATGGCGAAGGATGAATTGTGCTCCAGTAGCTATCCTCTCATCTTTCCTAGCATGGCCTGGCCTGGAGAAGGGAAACAAAGAGAAAAGAAAAGTGGCTTACTCTGACTCAATGATATACGGAAGGCAACATATGCATCCTGATCATCTTAATTGTCAGAATTCTGAGTGTGATTATAAAGTGGCACCAGGATCCACCCTTGTTGTGACATGGGTAGACCTTGCCTTGGCCACATTTCTTTTCTGCTTTGGTCTTTACTTTACATAGAACTTCATAGTTTGCAAATCTTTTGTCACACATATACTCTCATTTGAGGCTCCAAATGATCCTGCTAGGTACACCAAGCAAGTGTGATCACCCTGTATTTCATGTGTGATAGCTGAGGTTCGGGAGAATGAAGGGACTCCAAGTTTACAGAGCTAGAGAGTGGCAGCCCCAACTATGCATTCAGCAGTCTTTCCACCATCACCATGGCAATAACAGCTGCACCCGTTGCCAGAGCTCTCTTGTTTTAATCTCTACCACTGATCAAAACCAGCCTCTGACAAAGGATATGAATAGACATTTTTCCAAAGAAGACATACAGATGGCCAACAAGCACATGAAAAGATACTCAGCAACACCAATGATCAGGGAAATGCAAATCAAAACCACAATGAGCTACCACCTCCCACCTATCAGAATGGATAGTATACAAGAGACAACAAATAACAAGTGTTGGCAGGGATGTGGAGAAAAGGGAACCCTTGTGCACTATTGGTGGGAATGTAAATTGATGCAGCCACTATGGGAAACACTATGGAGATTCCCCAAAAAATAGAACTAGGATACAATCCAGCAATTCCACTCCTGGGTATTTATCCAAAGAAAATGAAAACACTAATTAGAAAAGATATATGCACCACCATGTTCATTGCAGCATTATTTACAATAGCCAAGACATGGAAGCAACCTGTGTCCATCAACAGATGAATGGATAAAGAAGATATAGTATATATACACAACAGAATACTACTCAGACATAACAAAGAATGAAATCTTGCCATTTGTGACAACATGGATGGATCTAGAGAGTGTCACACTAAGTGAAATAAGTCAGATAGAAAAAGACAATACTGTATGATTTCACTTATATGTGGAATCTAAGGAACAAGACAAATGAACAAACATAACAGAAGAGAAATAGAGTCATAGATACAGAGAGCAAACAGGTGGTTGCCAGAAGGTGGGGTGGGAGGAGGAGAAAAATGGGTGAGGGAGACTGAAGTACGAACTTCCAGTTGCAAAATAAATGAGCCATGAGTATGAAATGTGCAGAGTGGGCAGTATAGTCAATAATTAAGTAATATCTTTATATGGTGACAGATGGTAACCAGACTTATCATGGTGATCATTTTGAATTGTATAGAAATATCGAATCACGGTTATATAACAGGAACTAACATGTTATTTGTTATAGGTCAATTACACTTCAAAAACAAACTCACAGAAAAAGAGATTATGTTTCTGGTTACCAGAACAGGGGAGTGGAGGAAGGGAGATTGGATGAAATTGGTGGTCAAAAGGTATAAAATTCCAGTTACAAGATAAATAAGTTCTAGGAATGTAATGTACACATGTAATTAACACTGCTGTATGTTGTGTATGAAAGCTGTTAAGAAAATAAATCCTAAGTCTCTGATCATAAGGAAAATTTTTTTCTCCATTTCTTTAATTTTATATCTATATGAGATGATGGATGTTCACTAAACCTATTATGATAATCATTTTATGATGTATGTAAGTAAAATTATTATGCTGTGCACCTTAAATTGACATACTATAAGTCAATTATATTTCAATAAAACTGAAAGAAAACAAACCTCAACCCCTGAGCCTCATTCACAATAAAGTGTGAGTGACTGGCTCTTCCCAGGAGTGTCTGCACTTTAATACCAAAGGAAGCAAATTCATAGGATAAAGTTTCAGATATTACCAATCAAGTCAGGGAGAAATGGGTTGGTATGGGAGGGGGCACAGGAGGAATAAGGTCTTCCCAACACTCTATAATGACATCCAAAAGGTTCTTCGAAAAGTATCTAGACAGGACTTCCCTGGTGGTGCAGTGGTTGAGAGTCCGCCTGCCGATGCAGGAGACACGGGTTCGTGCCCCGGTCCGGGAAGATCCCACATGCAACGGAGTGGCTGGGCCCGTGAGCCATGGCCACTGAGCCTGCGCGTCCGGAGCCTGTGCTCCACAACGGGAGAGGCCACAACAGTGAGAGGCCCATGTACCGCAAAAAAAAAAGTATCTAAACGTTAAATTCAGTGCCAAACTCTTACAAAAGTTAAAAGATAAAGTCAAAGCTGTTTCAGACAAATCTCATTTTATTCCAGAAATGAAGTCAACACATAAATAAGGGAAGGTGGGAAGTTTAAAAAGAGTTAAAGCATGGAAGTTATGAAGAGAGGATGATAGGTGCCAAAAGAGGAAAATTATATCGATACCTAAAATTTTCAAGTGTTAATGTTAAATCAGATGTATAATATTCCATCAAGAAATGAACAAATTTAAACTATGGCCTTCTCTCCCAAATGACTGAATAACAGCAACTTTTATGCTTTATTCTTTCTTGTTCATCAGAATAAATTGCCCTGTATTGCACTCAGAAGGACCTCTGAAGCCCCTATTAGAGAAATGTAATCATCTTTGAAAGATGACATATAATCATCTTTGGAACCACAGTATTCACTGAAAATAGCATGTAAGTTCCTGCCCATCTTTTTCTTTTCCCTACAGTGCCTTCCCATTTACTTTTTGTCCTCCTGTTATCTCTTGATCTGTTTTATGTTACAACTTCTCAAATGTCTTTTAATGACATATAGAAAATTATCCACTTAATGTTTCCCTTTGTGAAACCTCAGGCTACCAAAAAAATTAAAGTAACTGAGTCTCATAAAATTAGACGAAAACCTTCTTTGAAGCAATGCTGGGATTTTGCTTTCTTTCTTGTTTAAAATCAGAAAGTAACAACATCTTTTTTAGGTGAAAGGGACCTTGACAATTTATCTAGTTCGTTACACGAAATCTAGGAGATACTACATAAAAACCATCAAACAACAGTGCATACCCCTCTTCTTGCTTACTTATTTTCAAACTTTAGTGAAGATAACTTCATAGAATAGTTGGTCTCTTTACAGATGAAAAAATAATGGCGATCATGGTTAAGATATACGGTGGGCATCTAGTTATAAAATATGTGTTTTTTTCCTCTTTCAATACATACAGATGTCCTGTTTCATGTGTTAAGCACATCTACCCATAAACCATTACTATGAATTGCTCTGTTTAAGAGGAAATAACATGTGTAAAGAATTGAGATTAACCCTCTTGAAAAAATTAGGCAGGAACTATACCAAGCATGGAAAGTACAGATCAGCAGTTATGGTCACACCCAACAACCACATAGAAAGACGGTTCAAGATACTATAGTGGGTTTAATTAGAATTCTCGAGAGAAGAGCTGCCTGTGTAGTCTCACTCCTCTCTCTAAGGAAATAAAACCTCTGAATGACCCAATTAATGGTGCCAAGATGATAATAAAGCTCAGTGAAGTAAATAGGACACTAAGGTGAGATCTCCTTCTACCAAACTTCATTGGCCTGGAGGAGGAATAAGGATGTGCTAGAGGATGAGGTGGGGTGAGCAAGGGGAGGAAACAAAGCAGGAATTTTATCTCTTTATTTTATGTAAGCCAGACTCCCTGTTTTGTCCTTGGTCTTAGCCAGCCTCTCGAGATGGAGCTCTCAAGCAGGAATAAAGTGAAAGTAGGGCATTGTCTCCTACTCGTTACTGAGGACGACAGCTGACTACGTGGGGAATATTTGATAGAGTTTGATTTGGAGCCAGTGATTTGACACTTCATAGAGGTGTATCTCTTGGCTTCAGATTGATGGCAGGGCTCAAGTAGCACTACCACCTTATCACAAGGTGAGAATTATTATTCTCCTCTCCATTGTAATGAAAGAACCTAAATATCTCAGGTTCTTTTTATTTATAATTGGAGTATGCTAATCTAGAAAAGAAAGTAGTTAAAAGTTATTGATACTGACACTTATACAACCTTACTTCAATTATCTGATTATGTTTTTTACATCCTTAAATAATTATATGCTAGATATTTTCAAACAATAGGTAGGCAACTAATGACTGTGGTTTAAAATGAAATTGATATTCCAACTCCAAGATTCCTCTGGTCCTTGTAGTATCAATTGCAAATCTACTGTTCATGAAATCTCAGCAGTGATGACAGAATAGAAATGACTTCATAATTTATTAAGTATCAAATGAAAAATATATTAATGATTTTATTATTAACGAAACAAACAGTGGCCTATAATGAGTCTCTGAGCTCTGCTCCAGGGTCCTCCCTTCAACTTCCTTTCATCTGGTGGGAAGAAGTAGCTTCATTCTCTGCCATAGAGGGGCAGGGATTATATATGGTAGAAGCATAAACAAAAGTCCAAATTGCTATTAGCTTTAGAAATGGTCAGAAGCACTCTCATTTGTTTTTCATCTTGAGCAAAAGGAAGACAGTGAAATAAAAGGATCATCATTATAAACTAAAAGAAAACTACTCCAAATTTGTAAAAATGGTAAAACCAAAAACTTAGCTTAAATTAATTTTAAATTTGGTTATGTCTGAAGAAAGCTAAGTACTATTTCTGAGTCATCATTTCTCTTCTATGCTAGTTATGCTTTCTGTCCCCTCATAAGTTTTCAAATAAGTTTCATGATTTTGACAACAAAAAGGCTGACATTCTAGTTGGCTAATAAAACAGTATGAGAGCAGGAGGTTCTGTGGGTTTTTTGTTTTTTTTTTTTTTTTTGACAATAAATGGAAACACATCGCAGGAATCTGCCTATTACTGTTGAGTAGAAGCAAGTTTTCATCTTACTGGAGAGGTTGTCTCAACCAGATCTGTTAGAAGGCAAGTTTTTTGTTTAGGTCCATGGGCTTACTGATTCTGTTCAGATTGGTTTTTTTTTTATCATCAAAGAGAAGCAATTAACAACATAGTGCTTGAATCAACAAGAAGTATTTTAGGTTTCATTTGCCTCACAATTTCTCTTTCATTAAGGCTGATTTCCTTTTTAAAGCAAAACTCACATATCTAACTTACTTTTGCGGTATGAGGGCCTCTCATTGTTGTGGCCTCTCCCGTTGCGGAGCACAGGCTCCGGACGCGCAGGCTCAGCGGCCATGGCTCCCGGGCCCTGCTGCTCCGTGGCATGTGGGATCTTCCCGGACCGGGGCACGAACCCGCGTCCCCTGCATCGGCAGGCGGACTCTCAACCACTGCGCCACCAGGGAAGCCCTGTAACTTACTTTTATTCTTCAAAGAAGGGATTTATATTATTCTGCTTCCACAACTCTATAATTCATATTCTTTCAAACTACACTTTCTAAGCCATATTTCTAGGCTCACAATGTATAGAGAATCTAAAGGGTTCACATACATGCTGATCTTCTCACTATCACCCTTTCCTATCTTCAAATTCTCACTTCTGACCTATGCTAAATATGTATCCTCACACAGGTACACATTCTCACATACCCTCATGATGATAAACACAAATGTAGTAGATAACCAAAACCCAAAGCAGAATTTTCAACATACAAATTCATTCGTTGCCTATTTTGTTCCTATTTCTATCAAGAGAATTGCTAGTTCACTTAAATAATGCCTGCTGTTAGTTCACTAAATCAGACTTGCTTACACAAAAAGAGAATTTATTAGAAATATCTACAGTAGTTCACATAATTGATGGGCATGCTGAACAATCAGATCCCAGGGAGTACCAGGAGTCACCAGAGCACCCTCTCTTGAAACAAATTTGTTCAAACCAATTTCAGCGTTTTCTGTAACTAAGGTTTCACATTAATTGAAAAAAATCTGATTAGCATACCTAGAATCATATATACCCCCTCCCATTTTTCAAAACAGAAAGAGGCTATTACTGAAAAAAGAAAAATGAATTGACAGTGATGGGATCATGCTGGGACTTTGATGGCAATTTTCCGGACAATAGAAAAGTTCTGTGTCTTGATTGTGGTGGTGGCTATATGAGTGTATAAATTTGTCAAAACTCAACAAACTGTATGCTTAAAGTTGTATTTTATTGTAGAATGAATAATATTTCAGTAAACTTTACTTTTTAGAAAGATGACACAAAATAAAATTATTGTTAGCTAAAAGATTCCGACCCTAATTTTAAAATCAATGAGGGGCTTCCCTGGTGGCGCAGTGGTTAGGAATCTGCCTGCCAATGCAGGGGACACGGGTTCGAGCCCTGGTCCAGGAAGATCCCACATGCCGCCTAGTAACTAAGCCCGTGCACCACAACTACTGAGCCTACACTCTAGAGCCCGCGAGCCACAGCTACTGATGCCTGCGCACCTAGAGCCCGTGCTCCGCAACAAGAGAAGCCACAGCAATGAGAAGCCCACGCACTGCAACGGAGAGTAGCCCCAGTACATTGCAACTAGAGAAAGCCGCGTGTAGCAACAAAGACCCACGGCAGCCAAAAATTAATTAATTAAATTTAAAAATAATAATAATAAATAAAATAAAACCAATGAAAACAAAGGAGGAATTTAAAAATAAGTCATTATGCCCAACAGACTATAAAAGTTAAATATAGAAATTGCTTTTAGAAGGTTCTAACAAATATATCTACACACCATTAATAAAGGGAGAGCAAAGTGGCAACACTACTTGTTCAGGGCACAATCTGACCAATTTAAGGTTGATATCATGTGCACAGATGTCATATTCTCCTAGATGATTCTGTTTGGTAGTTTGCTTTGTACCCCTTGAGCTAACAGTCTAAGTTCTTTCAGGAGAATGATATAGCAACAAATTTCATTGTTCTGTATATTCGTATCAGTCAGATAAATGCTGCTGCAATCAGTATAGCAGTTTCATTCGAGAATGGATTTTTTAACACTATCAACACATCTCATATCTTAATTGTTACGCCTTACACAGACATCTGAAAAATGAGCTTATAATGAAACAATATGAAAAAGATTTATTTTCTAGGATGCCCTCTTAAATAACTAACACATTGGGAAAATCTGAGCAAGAATAAGTGTTTTTGAGGACATTGAAATAGCACATGCCCAGATTTATTTTACCACCAACAAACGTAATTATTTCCAAGGCAGAATATCAGTATGTTGGTCCTACAGTTTAAATAGAATTGTGTCATCCAAGAATCATAAATAATGTGACGATTTACTTGAATCTGAGGGCAGTACCCTGTGCTTATGTAACCACTACCAGGTTGTCTTTTAAGACCTATAACTCTAAACAGATGAAAAATATCAAGGATGCTTAAATGTGTGTTTCTGTGTGTGTCCGTGTGTGTGTATGTGCTGTGAAGGGAGAGGGTTTTTGCTGAGCCTATTCTACTTTCAAGCCCTTTGACTATCTTTCTTAATAACCTGCTTTGCATAGGGATAATAGAGATTATGAAGAAGAGTTTTTCTTCAAGGGGAACCAGGAGGCAAAGATGGGTGAAATGAAGAGGGTTATTTCCTCTGCTGCTCAGCACAGTCCCTAGAATTAAGCAATTCTGAGGGTCCCTAAAGGCAGAAGCATACAGAGGAAGCTGTAGCAAACACCTTTGATGCCAGGATGCCCTACAGAAATCAACAAGACTCCAACAGGCACGCAGTGTCCCACAGCTCCCCTGGAAAGCAAATTTGTTTATAAGTCATGTGACACACCTCTGAGGACTTCCAAAAGTCACAGGCGAAAGGAATTTTTGTAAGGGATTAAAGGGCCAGACCCATCAGTGGGCATACTGAGCTAGCAAAAACTGAGCACGACTGTCAACTGCACTTCATTTCTCGTGGTAAGTGGTGAAATCTGGCAAAATTTGGATTCCTCAAGCCAGTTCTGATCTCTTTACTGCCTGTATCATGACCGCTCTGTAAAATGTAAAAAAAAAAAAAAAAAAAAAAATTCTAGATAATCAGTAGCCTCTTTGCCAACACCAAGTATACGAAGAAATAAAATAATTTCCCTGATCTTTGCCAGTCTTTTTGTCCTAACTATTGCCTCCTGCTGAAAGAAATGGTAGGCAATACCAATAACAATATTTATTGAGTCAGCATGGTGTTAGGTGATTTAATGCATTATCTCTTTTACCATTCAAAACACACATTTGAAGTACTCTTATTATTCCCATACCACAAATGAGGAAAGTAAGTTTTTGAGGGATTAAGTAACTTGCTCAGGGTCACATGACAAGTAAGCACTGGAGCCAAAAAGGGAAGAGAAGAGCAAGGAGTTTTCCTCTAACCCACTCCTATATCAATTGCCGGCTGTCAAAACAGATTTCTTGCCAACAATCTTGAGCCCCTTAGAGGCCCAAGTCTCCTCAAGAGAAAAGATGTACAGCTATAACCCTTTGTTTCCTTTTTCACCCAATGGAATTAATAAAAGCTACTCAAGCAGCAACGACAACCAATTCCACACATAACTACTAATTCTTGCCAATTGTCCAATGTACAGATGACAGAGGCCGCTGAGCAGTAGAAATAACAGTAACAACAGAGTTGAAGCAATTTAAATCAGTCTTATGCCCCATGCCAGCTAATGCCAAAAACCTTACATTAAAAAAAATTCGGCTTCCCTGGTGGCGCAGTGGTTGAGAATCTGCCTGCCAGTGCAGGGGACACAGGTTCGTGCCCTGGTCTGGGAAGATCCCACATTCCGCGGAGCAGCTAAGCCCGTGAGCCACAACTACTGAGCCTGCGCGTCTGGAGCCTGTGCTCCGCAACGGGAGAGGCCGTGACAGTGAGAGGCCCGCGCACCGCGATGAAGAGTGGCCCCCGCTCTCCACAACTGGAGGAAGCCCTCGCACAGAAACGAAGACCCAACACAGCCAAAAATAAATAAATAAATTTTTTAAAAAATTCAAAAGAGTTTAAGATAAAAAAGAGGAGAAGGGAGGGTAAAGGTATTCTCCACTGAACACCATTGGTACCTTGAGGAGTTCCACTTAGGACACAGAGGAAATGGCAGCCATGTGTTTTTCAGGAGACGAGGCCCTACCTACGTATTACCCGGCAGGGGGAGCCTTAACAGAATGAAAAAATGTTATCACATGGTAGTTGAACAGACTTCTATTTCTCTCTCTCTCTTACACACACGTACGCACGCACGTGCACACATGCGCATCCTGTAATTTTGGGTGCCATAGTGTATATTCAGTATAGCATAGAATAAAGCTTAGAAGACTAAAAGTGCTAGTGTTGACCCTGCCCTGTTACTCCAAGGAAGTTAATTAACACTCTCTGGGCTTCAGCTTCCTGCTCTCTTAAAAGAGGCAATTGGACCAGAGAATATTTTAAAATCTTCACAGCTCTAACCACCTCTATGGTTCAAAAAGCTACCCTATACACTCTTTGCCAAGGAAACTGTAACATTTTTCTTAAAAGAACTCTGAATCTAACCTACAAAAAAAAAAGTCAGAAGCACATTTCAATCTGTGAATGCTCTAAATTAATGTTTAAGTTTTTTTTTTTTTTTTTTTAAAGGAAGTGCTTCTTTTCCTTCAGGCTAAAGAAACTCCTTGTCCCATCCATTGGCTGGCCCTCTTCAAGGCACAACGTATCCCTAACTTCTAACCTTGGCATGGCACTTTTTTCCCTTTTCCTATTGTAAGAGCTCTCTAAAGTCTTGTCTGCAGAATAATGACAAAAACACTGCTGTCTGCAAGACTGCTTGTCACCTCTGAATATACTCCATCAACATGCTGCCACTTCATCTTGTTTAGACTCATCGACTGCTTTGTAGAAGGACACCAATGTCCACATCTATCTCCTTGAGACAGGCAGAGAGATGAATTCTTTTTCCTGTCTCAAAAAGAGCTGACAAGCTTTTAGTAGTGTTTATCTTCACTGAAGGGTAATAACCTTGAAAATGAAAGTTAAAAGAGACTGATACAATTAGGTACATAGTCTTCTCCATTCCATATTACAGTTGGTTTTCTTTTATAGTTGAACATGTCAAAGTTTTCTATTGTCCACACTGCTTTTTTAAATTAAATTTAAAGTTAATTTTTATTTACAGAATGCAAGTGCATCATGCTGTGACTCTTGCAAAAATGTAATCCCTCTGTTAAGTCTAAAATGGGTTAAAAATATAATTCCTTTAATATTTCCATCCTATCAACTACTCTTCCCATATTATCTATGTCATTTTTTCTTTTCCTTTGCATTTTTTCACCCCATGTTATGTCATATTCAGAGTCTTTAGATTTCTTAAAATAACTTTCCCTGATTACAGGCAAAATCTTAGAATTCTAATTATTTACATTGTGTTAACTCAGGGACAATAACAGGTGGATTTGACACTTTCATTAATAACTTGTTGCTATAGACTAAATATTTGTGTCCCCCTCAAAATCCATACGTTGAAATTCTAACCCCCAATGTGATGGTATTAGGAGGTGGGGCCTTTGGGAGATGATTAGGTCATGAGGGTGGAGCCCTCATAAATAGGATTAGTGTCTTGATAAAAGAGACCCTAGAGAGTTCCATTGTCCCTTCCACCATGTGAGGATCCTGACAGAAGATGGCCATCTACAAACCAGAAATGGGCCCTCCCCAAAATCTGCCTGTGCCTTGAATTTGGACTTTCCAACCTCCAGAACTCTGTTGCTTATGAGGCACCCAGTCTATGGTATTCTGTTATAGCAGCCCAAATGACTCAGACACATGTGCATGACGGTCCCCTTGTGATCTAGATTGTGCCCACTACTAGGGTTCGTTCACACAGACATGGATATGTCTGGCAAGCTGGTAGCCGGGCCCTCCAGAGACCCTTTTGCACGAGGCAGTCGAAGTCCCTTAGGAAAGGGCTCATCCCTAACAGAATAGGAAGGCAGGCACAAAGCTTTGGCCATCAGAGAAAAGCAGCATTTCTGAGTCCAGTATTATGTCTGTTGCTCTGCTTTGTCTCAGGGCTGACCCCCAAGGTGTCCTACCTGAGGCACAGGGAGAGAAGGGTCCATAAGCAAAAACAAAGTGTAACTCAAAACGGAATAATAACATTTTTTTCCCATCATGCAGCAAAGCAAGGTGCAGCTGTGGCCATTGCGGGCTCCTGATTCAGCTAACAATGGAGCTGGTGGTTCCTCGTGAATGACTGGCAGCAGATTCCTGGGAGGGGCGGCAGCCAGCAGGCATACACTGGTCCAAGCATACATGAATCCCTCCCTGGGGACTCACAGACACACTGAAGGGTCATTCTAGGGGAACTAAAGTTCTGCAAAAGCAGGACAGACATGCTCTACAGCAGCTCTGCTACTCTCCCCTCCCTGCCACTGCCACGGGCCATTCTCACATGCTTGTTTCAATGGGTGAGCTTGACCAGTCTAGGATCTGTGGTAGGCAGGACCGAATCATCAAGTCCTGGAGGATACTAGTAAGAGGGGTCTGGGAGGCCAGGTTCACACCAGCCTCTCCTGTCTCTCTGCAGCTGGTTGGCACCGGCAGGGCTCTGAGCACCTGCCCAGTCGGTGAGTCAGCATCCACCCACAGCTGAATGCTGTTGCTTTTTCTCAGTGGGGGCGAGTGCGGGCTAAACATCTTTGTGGGCTTAATCTGGCCTGCAGGATGTATTTAGCCACCCCTGCTCCAGCCCTAAATTACTTCATAGTGATACAAGGATGTCTAAAAGTACAGTATCAGGTTTTGGCTCAGAACTTGACATTACACCCTAAGTGTGTTATCTTAATAAAATACACACCATCTCATGGTCTTTTCTATACCATTTACGAAGAGCCAATGATCTTGTACATGGAGGTCTTCCTTTGGCATGAACTGTTTTTTTATCTATCTCCCACCTCCACAAAATAATTATTAAGTCTAGTAGATATGCCAGGCAGTACCTTTGAACAACCTAAATTATAACTTTCCCTAAAATAGCACAATCTAAAACATAAAGATATTGAAACTCCATAACAAGGTTTTAAGATGCTTAGAACTATAGCACAGGGCCGGACATTGAGTAACATCTCAACAAATAATTTGTGAGTTGCATTTTGATGAATTGAATGAAATATCTGTGTGTTAGTTTGTTGGTTTGTTTGTTAAGAGCAGGGTAGTATCGTACACTCGAAGAGAAGGAGCTTTGAAGGAGCTTCTTTGAAGAAGTCACAGGTTCAAATCCTAACCCCCTTACATAGTATATAACCTTGGGAAAAATAATAAAACAGAGATAATATACTATATCTCTCTGGGATGTTGTAGTGATAAATGAGATAAGTATGTAAATCATCTAATATGTTTGGTTCAATGGAAGTTAACTATTTTTTTTTTTAGTCTTAAAGAATAGCTTTATGACTATATCCAGTGAGGACAGAAAGGTCAGCATCTGCACTTCTCAGCTCTTTTCTAAGAGCAGATAATTGCTACTTTCAGGGGTCTCTGTAAAAGGTCTCTCCTATTTGGAAAGAATGACAGCTGTAGTGTAAAGATCAAGTTCTTGATGGTGCCTGAGCCTTGGATGCTATAGAAACTCTCAGAAGTATCACACAGTTCCATTCTACTATCAAAGAAAACTTTAGGCAGATAGCATTTGACTTGAAATGCCTGGAAGGAAGGCAGCAGGGAGACTACCCCATATTCCAAGGTCAAGTTTGACCCACTGAACAAGTCATAAGCTCTATCCACCTTTAGCAGCTCATTATGGAGACAGCACTGGCCTGACTTAGGGATCTAAAACCATGAGATGTAGCACTGGTTTACCCCTTCCTAGCTGTGTGGCCTGAGACAAGCTACTTAAGTTCATCGGAACTCAGTTTCCTCATCTGTGATACGAAACAACAATTCCTGTTCTTCCTACACTATTAAGTTATTGATTGTTATCATCCTCTGCTCTTCCCTGGCTCCACCTATATTTCTTGGGCTTAATGAATGTCTCCTCAGCCCTATGTCAGGCACTGAAGGTACTCTCTTGTATTATCTCACGTACTAGATACACCAACCTAATGAGGTAACTGTGATTCCCATTTTACAGATGAGAAAACTGAAACTCTGAGAGGTTAATCAACTTGCATACCTAATTAGTGGCAGAGCAGGAATCCAACTTCAAAGACCACATGCTGAGCCCTCATTCTAAGCTGCCTCTCAGAAACTAAGGTGGGTTTGCGGTGTCTGGCGCTCATTCAACAGGCATGTGTTAAGGACTAGTTCCTGCCTCAAGGAGTTTATATCCAAAAGTATAGTTCAAAGATACACAGGGTCAAATTGCCATTTGCATCCACCCCAGAAGAGTTAACTGATCCCTGGGTCTGCAGCCAGTGGGGTAATTTCCTGACAGGATATGAGACCAAAAGAGACATACCCACAACCCAAGTCACCCACACTCGGGTGGGGCTACAGACAGTCAATCTGTTTCTCCAAAAGGTACAACTTCTTCTCTGGTCTGTAGGCACCTTCCCTTCTATTTCCATTAAAGTAACATTAAAAGAAAAAGACATGTATTTACTTTACTTCTTTTTAGTCAAAAGTAAAATTGTATTTTGCTTGGTCTAGGCAAATTTAATGCTACACTGCAAAAAATAAAACCTTTCTTAAGTTACAAAAATGATATTAAATCTTTATTGGGCTGTCCTACTGATAGGCATAGCACTACAGTATTTAATTGTTTCCACAGTTGTTAGAGCCTAGAATTTTAAAACTTCAAAGTAATTGTCTAATGCCATTTTACGTAAAAGGACTAAACTGAAAGCTGGGTCTCCTCACTCCCAGTCCTACGCTCTTACCACTGTAAGAATGTCCTTCTTTAACTCTGCTGGATTTAATTCCCTGCCTGAAGGAGAAGACTCTTATCCTTCTGTCTTCCTCTCTGCCAAATTCCTATTGATTGGTTGGTGACAAGCTAGTAAAAGCTTGATGAGAATGCCATCTAGGCCTTCAGTGTCAAGATCAAGGGAAGCTTATAAAGAGATGCTTTTCATCTTTTCCTAAAGTCAGTGCCTTAGGTAATCACTTCTTGTCCAAAAGCAATGAGTCCCCCAGATGAGGTGCCATGACTCAAGGAACTCTGGCCCCAGCTTTGTCAGCTCATTAAGGATACCGTCTACCACAAAGTGACTTTTGAACACACTAAATAGGAAGAATCAAGTGGTTTCTGCAATGACAGAATCAGCTGGACCAGAGCCTGAGCCTTGAAATAAATCAGATATTGCCGAAGTAAACAACAAAAGAAGCTGAAGACAGACTGAATACAGACATGGTTCTTTTATCTGTCATCCGGCAAGCCGCAGATAGAAATAGTGTTTCTGTAGTGCCATCTCATCGCATTGTGGGTTACTAGCCCACCTCGCTTGCTGGTCTGCAGCTCTTAGAGGGCAAGGACTCTGCCATGCATATTTTTATTCCATAGTTTACAGTACATTTATATGGTGGATGTTTGATGTGTGAAGAACTAAAGGAAGAAAGGAACAAAAACTCTCTGTCTCACATCTTAAAGAAATTTATAATGAAAGCTTTTGCTCTTCTTCCAGACTATTTAAAACCGTGATAGAAAAAAATAATTGTTCCATTATTTTGTAGAAGAAAATGAGGAGAATGGGGAATAAGAGAGGTGAATAAAGAAAGGAATAAACATTTGTTTAGGGGCTACCTTGTGCCAAACACTGTAGTAGGTAATTTGTATATATTATCTCATCTAATCCTTACAATAGAACCATGAGTCAGATAGTCATATTTCTCCTTTTTCATACATTGATAAAGAAACCAGGGCTCAGGAGGACTAAGTAACTCATTCAAAGTCATGCAGCTGGTAAGTGACAGAGCTGGAATTCAACTCAGTAACTGTAAAGCCATATTCTTTTTATTTTATCAAGCTGGTTACTATAGGCAAAAATACCATTCCAAAACCATAATTAATAGAATTCTAGCAACAAGAATTTCTATTATTCTAGCACAACCAGCACTTACCACCTCTTCTTATCTCCATGACATACTTTTTCTTTAAGACACTAATTTGGAACTTCTGCTTCCAGCAGAGATGGAATCACAGGGAATGAATTTACACTCTTAGCTGTAACCAGCAAAAAAAAAAAGAAAACCCCACAAAACATAAATAAATATATTACACAACAGTTTCAAAACATTGAGCCTCAGGCAATGAAGCATGGTGATACCTGAATTATGGGAAGTAACTGATGTGAGCCCTACAAGTGCTCTGACTTACTACTTTGAGAAAATTTCCAACACATATCACAAAATGGGTGTATCCAGGCACAACCCAGTGAATCACCTGAATTGAGGAGATAGAACTGAGAGTCAAAAGAAGACCCAAGGCAGGTAGAGTTTGCAAGACAGTGTGCCAGAGAGGGACAGCTGCGCAAAACGAGAACAGCAGAGATTTGCAGAGAGTCCCTCTGAGTATTTAGCAGAGTATTGATCAGTGAAGGCATGTGTGGAAATTATTCCTGGCAGGGAAAGAACCACTAGAGGATTAAAGAGAAGAGTGTCCAAAACTTACACAAGACCAGGACAAGTCTATACTTCTAACCAGAATGGATAAACCTTATAATTTGTGGGGTTTGAGGTAGATTACTCATTGGGTAGTCTTACCTCAATAGTGGGGAATAATTAGACCTAAACTAAACACTGTACTGATTCCACCAACAAGTCTTAAAAACAAGATCCAGAGGGAACAAACTGTTTTCAAGTAATTTAACTGTATTCCAGAACAAATTTCAACAGTATTTACAAGAATACAAAGATATTCAGAACAAACATGGTACAATTCACAATGTCCACCAACCAGTCATCCAAAGAAACAAGTAAACAGGAAGAAAATATTTCTTTCCAGAGCAAAGGCAGGCATACTTTTTTTTCCACTATAAAATATTTCCACTATAAAATATTCAGGTTCCCTATACTACAGAGGTTTTCTCCTCTGTAGAACAACTCACTGTGGGTGTAGTTCTGGAGGCCAGAAATCAAAAATCAAGGTGTCACCAGGGATTTTCTCCCTCCAAAGGCTCTTGAAGGAAGATCTTTCCTTGCCTCTCCCAGCATCTGGTGGTTCCAGGTATATGGAGAGGATATTGGCTCCAGATGGCGGACCAGAAGGATGTGCTCTCACTCCCTCTTGCAAGAGCATCAGAATCACAACTAACTGCTGAACAGTCATCGAGAGGAAGACACTGGAACTCACCAAAAAAGATACCCCACATCCAAAGACAAAGGAGAAGCCGCAATGAGTCGGTACGAGGGATGCAATCACAATAAAATCAAATCCCATAACCGCTGGGTGGGTGACTCATAAACTAGAGAACAATTATACCACAGAAGCCCACCCACTGCAGTGAATGTTCTGAGTCCAACATCAGGATTTCCAACCTGGGGGTGAGGTAACAGGAGGAGGAATTCCCAGAGATTCAGACTTTGAAGGCTAGTGGGATTTGATTGCAGGGCTTCAACAGAACTGGGAGAAACAGACACTCCACAATTGGAGGGCACACACAAAGTAGTGTGCACATCAGGACCCAGGGGGAAGGAGCAGTGACCCCATAGAGGACTGAACCAGACCAACCTGCTAGTGTTGGAGGGTCTCCTGAAGGGGCAGAGGGTCTGTGGCTCACGGTGGGGACAAGGACACTGGCAGCAGAAGTTCTGGAAAGTACTCCTTGCCATGAGCCCTGCAGGAGTTGGCCATTAGCCCCACCAAAGAGCCAGTGACCTCCAGTGCTGGATTGCCTCAGGCCAAACAACCAACAGGGAGGGAACTCAGCCCCACCCATCATTAGACAAGCAGATTAAAGTTTTACTGAGCTCTGCCCACCAGAGCAACACCCAGCTCGGACCCACCAGCAGTCCCTCCCAAAAGAAAGCTTGCACAAGCTTCTTAGATAGCCTCATCCACCAGAGGCACACAGTAGAAGCAAGAAGAATTACAATCCTGCCGCCTGTGGAACGAAAACCACATTCAGAGATAGACAGACAAAATGAAAAGGCAAGGACTGTGTACCACATGAAGGAACACGATAAAACCCCAGAAAAACAACTAAATGAAGTGGAGATAGGCAACCTTCCAGAAAAAGAATTCAGAATAATGATAGTGAAGGTAATCCAGGACCTTGGAAAATGAATGGAGGCAAAGATTGAGAAGATGCAAGAAATGCTTAACAAAGACCTAAAAGAATTAAAGAAAAAACAACTAGAAGGATTAAAGAACAAACATACAGAGATGAATTATACAATACCTAAAATAAAAAATATGCTAGAAGGAATCAATAGCAGAATAACTGAGGCAGAAGAACAGATAAGTGACCTGGAGGACAGAATGGTGGAATTCACTGCCATGGAAGAGAATAAAGAAAAAAAAATGAAAAGAAATGAAGACACCTAAGAGACCTCTGGGACAACATTAAACACACCAACATTCGCATTACAGGGGTCCCAGAAGGACAAGAGAAAAAGGACCTAAGCAAATATTTGAAGAGATTATAGTCAAAAACTTCCCTCACACGGGAAAGGAAATAGCCACCCAAGTCCAGGAAGCGCACAGAGTCCCAGCAGGATAAACCCAAGGAGAAACACGCCAAGACACATAGTAATCAAATTGACAAAAATTAAAGACAAAGTATTAAAAGCAACAAAGGAAAAATGACAAATAACATACAAGGGAACTCCCACAAGGTTAACAGCTGACTTCTCAGCAGAAACTCTACAAGACAGAAGGGAGTAGCACGATATATTTAAAGTGATGAAAGGGAAGAACCTACAACCAAGATTACTCTACCCAGCAAGGATCTCATTCATATTCAACAGAGAAATCAAAAACTTTACAGACAAGCAAAAGCTAAGAGAATTCAGCACCACAAAACCAGCTCTACAAAAAATGCTAAAGGAACTTCTCTACATGAGAAACACAAGACAAGAAAAGAACCTACAAAAAGAAACCCAGAACGATTAAGAAAATGGTAATAGGAACAAACATATTGATAATTACCTTAAATGTGAATGGATTAAATGCTCCAACCAAAAGACACCAGCTCGCTGAATGGATCCAAAAACAAAACCCATATATATGCTGTCTACAAGAGACGCACTTCAGACTTAGGGACACATACAGACTGAAAGTGAGGGGATGGAGAAAGATATTCCATGCAAATGGAAATCAAAAGAAAGCTGGACTAGCAATTCTCATATCAGATAAAATAGACTTTAAAATAAAGAATGTTACAAGAGACAAGGAAGGACACTACATAATGATCAAGGGATCAATCCAAGAAGATATAACAATTATAAATATATATGCAGCCAACATAGGAGCACTTCAATACATAAGGCAACTGCTAACAGCTATGAAAGAGGAAATGGACAGTAACACAATAATAGTGGGGGACTTTAACACCTCACTCACACCAATGGGCAGATCATCCAGACAGAAAATTAATAAAGAAACACAAGCTTTAAATCACACAAAAGACCAGAGAGATTTAACTGATATTTATAGGACATTCCATCTAAAAAGAGCAGATTACACTTTCTTCTCAAGTGCACATGGAACATTCTCCAGGATATATCACATGTTGGGTCACAAATCAAGCCTTGGTAAATTAAACAAAATTGAAATCATATCAAGCATCTTTTCCAACCACAACGCTCAGAGATTAGAAATCAATTACAGGGAATAAAATGTAAAACACACAAACACATGGAAACTGAACAATATGCTACTATATAACCAAGAGATCACTAAGGAAATCAAAGAGGAAATCAAAAAATACCTAGAGACAAATGGCAATGAAAACACGGTGATCCAAAACCTATGGGATGCAGCAAAAGCAGTTCTAAGAAGGAAGTTCATAGCAATACAATCCTACCTCAAGAAACATCTCAACTAAACAATCTAACCTGACACCTAAAGGAACTAGAGAAAGAAGAACAAACAAAACCCAAAGTTAGTAGAAGGAAAGAAATCATAAAGCTCAGAGCAGAAATAAATGAAATAGAAACAAAGAAAACAATAGCAAAGATCAATAAAACTAAAAGCTGGTTCCTTGAGAAGATAAACAAACTTGATAAACCTTTAACCAGACTCATCAAGAAAAAGAGGGAGAGGACTCAAATCAATAAAATTAGAAATGAAAAAGGAGAAGTTACAACAGACACCACAGAAATACAAAGCATCCTAAGAGACTACTACAAGCAACTTTATGCCAATAATATGGACAACCTGGAAGAAATGGACAAATTCTTAGAAAGCTATAACCTTCCAAGACTGAACCAGGAAGACAGAGAAAATATGAACAGACCAATCACAAGTAATGAAATTGAAACTGTGATTAAAAATCTTCCAACAAACAAAAGTCCAGGACCAGATGGCTTCACAGGTGAATTCTATGAAACATTTAGATAAGAGCTAACATCCATCCTTCTCAAACTCTTACAAAAAGTTGCAGAGGAAGGAACACTCCGAAACTTATTCTACGAGGCCACCATCACCCTGATACCCAAACCAGGCAAAGATACTTCAAAAAAATAAAATTACTGACCAATATTACTGATGAATATAGATGCAAAAATTCTCAACAAAATATTAGCAGACAGAATCCAAAAACACATTAAAAGGATCATATACCATGATCAAGTGGTAAATAAATATCCCAGAGATGCAAGGATTCTTCAATATACGCAAATCAATCAATGTAAACCATACGATCATCTCAATAGATGCAGAAAAAAATATTTTGACAAAACTTAACACCCATTTATGATAAAAACTCTCCAGAACATGGGCATAGAGGGAACCTACCTCAACATAATAAAGACTATATATGGCAAACCCACAGCAAACATCATTCTTAATGGTGAAAAACAGAAAACATTTCCTCTAAGGTCAGGAAAAACACAAGGATGTCCACTTTCGCTACTATTATTCAACACAGTATTGGAAGTCCTAGCCATGGTAATCAGAGAAGAAAAAGAAATAAAAGGAATACAAATTGGAAAAGAAGAAGTAAAATTGTCACTGTTTGCTGATGACATGATACTATACATAGATAATCCTAAAGGTGCCACCAGAAAACTACTAGAGCTAATCAATGAATCTGGTAAAGTTGCAGGATACAAAATGAATGCACAGAAATCTCTTGCATTCCTATATACTAACAACAAAAGATCAGAAAGAGAAATTAAGGAAACAATCCCATTCACCATTGAAAAAAAAGAATAAAATACCTAGGAATAAACCTACCTAAGGAAGTAAAAGACCTGTACTCAGAAAACTATAAGACACAGATGAAAGAAATCAAAGATGACACAAACAGATGGAGAGATATACCATGTTCTTGGACTGGAACAATCAATATTGTGAAAATGACTCTACTACCCGAAGGAATCGACAGATTCAACGCAATCCCTATCAAATTACTAATGGCATTTTTTACAGAACTAGAACACAAAATCTTAAAATTTGTATGGAGACACAAAAACCCCGAATAGCCAAAGCAATCTTGAGGGAAAGAAATGGAGCTGGAGGAATCAGACTTCCTGACTTCAGACTATACTACAAAGCTACAGTCATCAAGACAATATAGAAATATAGAAATATAGATAAATGGAAGAGAAACAGAAATACAAATAAACAGAAATATAGATAACAGAAATATAGATAAACGGAAGAGGATAGAAAGCCCAGAGATAACCCCCCACACCTACGGTCAACTAATCTATGACAAAGGAGGCAAGGATATACAACTGAGAAAAGACAGTCTTTCAATAAGTGGTGCTGGGAAAACTGGACAGCTACATGTAAAAGAATGAAATTAAAACACTCCCTAACACCACACCACCACACACAAAAATAAACTCAAAATGGATTAAAGACCTAAATGTAAGACCAGGCACTATAAAACTCTCACAGGAAAACATAGGAAGAACCCTCTTTGACATAAATCACAGAAAGATGTTTTGTGACCCACCCCTAGAATAATGGAAATAAAAGCATAAATGAAAAAATGGGACCTAATGAAACTTAAAAGCTTTTGCACAGCAAAGGAAACTACAAACAAGACAAAAAGACAGCCCTCAGAATGGGAGAAAATATTTGCAAACGAATCAGTGGACCAAGGATTAATCTCCAAAATATATAAATAGCTCAATATTAAAAAAACAAACAACCCAATCAAAAATGGGCAGAAGACCTAAATAGACATTTCTCCAAAGAAGACATACAGATGGCCAAGAGGCACATGAAAAGCTGCTCAACATCACTAATTATTGGAGAAAAGCAAATCAAAACTACAATGAGGTATCCCCTCACACCGGTTAGAATGGGCATCATCAGACAATCTACAAACAACAAATGCTGGAGAGGGTGTGGAGAAAAGGGAACCCTCTTGCACTGTTCGTGGGAATGTAAACTGATACAGCCACTATAGAGAACAGTATGGAGGTTCCTTAAAAAACTAAAAATAGAATTACCATGTCACCCAGCAATCCCACTACTGGAAATATACCTAGACATAACCATAATTCAAAAAGAAGACATGCACCCCAAGCTTCATTGCAGCACTATTTACAATAGCCAGGTCATGGAAACAACCTAAATGCCCATCAACTGACAAATGGATGTGGCACATATATACAATGGAATATTACTCAGCCATGAAAAGGAATGAAACTGGGTCATTGTAGAGATGTGGATGGACCTAGAGACCATCATACAGAGTGAAATAATTCAGAAAGAGAAAAACAAATATCCTATATTAACGTACATATGTGGAATCTAGACAAATGGTACAGATGAACTGGTCTGCAAGGCAGAAATTGAGACACAGGTGTAGAACAAACGTATGGACACCAAGCGGGGAGAGGAGGGGCAGGGGTGGTGGTGGGAGGAATTGGGAGATTGGGATTGACATATATACACCATATAAGTATAAAATAGGTAACTAATAAGAACATCCTGTATAAAAAAATAAAATTCAAAAAAGAAAAGGTCCCTGGTCCCTGGGCAGCAGCAGCAGTCAACTCTGAGTAATATCAGGATGGCTTTAAACAACTGAATGAACAAGACAAAGAAATGTTTTTTTTGGGATGCAAGTTATCAGCAACAAAGCAAACTTGTGAACATTTCATTGCAACTTCTAGGAAGGGAACTGATAAAAATATTTCCAGGTGTAAAAGGTGGTAAAATAGAAATTAATTTCACAGTTCCCATTTTTAGCCGGGATTATGAAATGTCATCGCTAAGTCCTTAAAATTGAAATTTTTATTTAAAAAAAGATTTTTAGGGGGCTTCCCTGGTGGCGCAGTGGTTGAGAGTCCACCTGCCGATGCAGGGGACACGGGTTCGTGCCCCACTCTGGGAAGATCCCACATGCCGCGGAGCGGCTGGGCCCGTGAGCCATGGCCGCTGAGCCTGCGCGTCTGGAGCCTGTGCTCCACAACGGGAGAGGCCACAGCAGTGAGAGGCCCATGTACCGCAAAAAAAGAAAAAAAAAAGTAAAAAAAGATTTTTAGGAGGAGCTTCAAAATGACATAAGAGTAAGACGTGGAGATCACCTTCCTCCCCACAAATACATCAGAAATACATCTACTTGTGGAACAACTCCTACAAAGCACCTACTGAATGCCGGCAGAAGATCTCAGACCTCCCAAAAGGAAAGAAACTACCCCCGTTCCTGGGTAGGGCAAAAGAAAAAACAGAGACAAAACAATAGGGACAGGACCTGCACCAGTGGGAGGGAGCTGTGAAGGAGGAAAGGTTTCCACACACTAGAAGCCCCTTCGCGGGGGGAGACTGTGGGTGGTGGAGGAGGGAGTTTCGGGTCCGCGGATGAGAGTGCAGCAACAGGGGTGCTAAGGGCAAAGCAGAGAGATTCCCGCACTGAGGATTGGTGCCGACCAGCACTCACCAGCCCGAGAGGCTTGTCTGCTCACCCGCCAGGACGGGTGGGGGCTGGGAGCTGAGGCTCGGGCTTTGGAGGTCAGATCCCAGGGAGAGGACTGGGGTTGGCGCCATGAACACAGCCTGCAGGGGGCTAGTGCACCACAGCTAGCCGGGAGGGAGTCCGGGAAAAGGTCTGGAGCTGCTGAAGAGAAAAGACACTTTTTCTTACCTCTTTGTTTCCTGTGTGCGAGGAAAGGAGATTAAGAGCGCTGCTTAAAGGAGCTCCAGAGACAGGCGCGAGCTGCAGCTAACAGCGCGGACCCCAGAGACGGGCATGAGATGCTAAGACCGCTGCTACCGCCACCAGGAAGCCTGTATGAGAGCACAGGTCACTAACCACACCACCGTTCCCGAGAGCCTATGCAGCCCACCACTGCCAGGGTCCCATGATCCAGGGACAATCCCCCCGGGAGAACACACGGTGCGCCTCATGCTGGTGCAACGTCACGCTGGCCTCTACCACTGCAGGCTCGCCCCGCATCCGTACCCCTCCCTCCCCCCCGGCCTGAGTGAGCCAGAGCCCCCGAATCAGCTGCTCGTTTAACCCCCGTCCTGTCTGGGCAGGGAACAGACACCCTCAGGAGGCATACACGCAGAGGCGGGACCAAATCCAAATCTGAACCCCAGGAGCTATGCAAAAAAAGAAGAAAAAAGGAAATTTCTCCCAGGAGCCTCGGGAGCACCGGATTAAATCTCCGCAGTGATGTACCCTGCATCTGTGGAATACCCGATTGAGGAGGTGGACTTTGGGAGCAACTATATATATATATTTATAGTTATAGTTATATATTTTTATTTATTTATTTATTTATTTATTTATTTATTTATTTATTTATTTTGTGCAGTATGTGGGCCTCTCACTGTTGTGGCTTCTCCCGTTGCGGAGCACAGGCTCCGGACACTCAGGCTCAGTGGCCATGGCTCATGGGCCTAGTGGCTCTGCGGCATGTGGGATCTTCCCGGACCGGAGCATGAACCCATGTCCCCTGCATCGTCACGTGGACTCTCAACCACTGTGCCACCAGGGAAGCCCAACAATATATTTTTTTTCCCTTTTTCTCTTTTTGTAAGGGTGTATGTGTATGCTTCTGTGCGTGATCTTGTCTGTATAGCTTTGCTTTCACCATTTGTCCTAGGGTTCTGACTGTCCATTTTCTGTTTTTTTTTTTCCTTTAGTATAGTTTTTAGCACTTGCTTTCATTGGTGGATTTGTTTTTTGATTTGGTTGCTCTCTTTTTAACTTTCTTTCTTTTTTCTTTCTTTTATTACTTTTTAAAGTTTTTTAATAATTATTTTTAATTTAATAAATTTATTTTATTTTATCTTATTCTTTCTTTCTTTTTTTTTCCTCCCTTTTATTCTGAGCCGTGTGGATGACAGGCTCTAGGTGCTCCAGCCAGGCATCAGGGCTGTGCCTCAGAGGTGGGAGAACCAAGTTCAGGACAGTGGTCCAGAAGAGACCTCACAGCTCCACATAATATAAAATGGTGAAAATCTTCCAGAGATCTCCATCTCAACGCCAAGACCCAGCTCCACTCAACCACCAGCAAGCTACAGTGCTGGACACCCTATGCCAAACAACTAGCAAGACAGGAACACAAACCCACCTTTATTATGCCTAAAATCATAATAAGGCCACAGACACCTCAAAACACAACAACAGATGTGAACCTGCCCACCAGAAAGACAAGATCCAGCCTCACTAACCAGAACACAGGCACTAGTCCCCTCCACCAGTAAGCCTAGACAATGCACTTAACCAGCCTTAGCCCCTGGGGGCAGATACCAAAAACAACGGGAACTACAGACCTGCAGCCTGCGAAAAGGAGACCACAAACACAGTAAGTTAAGCAAAATGAGAAGACAGAGAAACACAAGGCAGATGAAGGAACAAGGTAAAAACACACCAGATCTAACAAATGAAGAGGAAATAGGCAGTCTACCTGAAAAAGAATTCAAAATAATGATAGTAAAGATGATCCTAAATCTGGAAACACAATGGAGAAAATACAAGAAACGTTTAACAAGGACCTAGAAGAAATAAAGAGCAAACAAAGAGTTATGAACAACACAATAAATGAAATTAAAAATTCTCTAGAAGGGATCAATAGCAGAATAACTGAGGCAGAAGAACACATAAGTGACCTGGAAGATAAAACAGTGGAAACAACTGCTTCAAAGCAGAATAAAGAAAAAAGAATGAAAAGAATTGAAGACAGTCTCAGAGACCTCTGGGACAACATTAAACGCACAAACATTCGAATTATAGGGGTTCCAGAAGAAGAAGAGAAAAAGAAAGGGACTGAGAAAATATTTGAAGAGATTAGAGTTGAAAACTTCCCTACTATGGGAAAGGAAATAGTTAATCAGTCCAGGAAACACAGAGAGTTCCATACAGGATAAATCCAAGGAGAAACACGCCAAAACACATATTAATCAAATTATCAAAAATTAAATACAAAGAAAAAATATTAAAAGCAGCAAGGGAAAAACAATACATAACACACAAGGGAATCCCCATAAGGATAACAGCTGATCTTTCAGCAGAAACTCTGCAAACCAGAAGGGACTGGCAGGAAATATTTAAAGTGATGAAGGGGAAAAAAGTACAGCCAAGATTACTCTACCCAGCAAGGATCTCATTCAGATTTGACGGAGAAATTAAAATTTTAACGGTCAAGCAAAAGCTAAGAGAATTCAGCACCACCAAACCAGCTTTACAACAAATGCTAAAAGATCTTCGCTACACAGGAAACACAAGAGAAGGAAAAGAACTACAATAACAAACCCCAAACAATTAAGAATATGGTAATAGGAACATACATATCGATAATTACCTTAAATGTAAATGTATTAAAGGCTCCAACCAAAAGACATAGACTGGTTGAATGGATACAAAAACAAGACTCATATATATGCTGTCTACAAGAGACCCACTTCAGACCTAGGGACACATACAGACTGAAAGTGAGGGGATGGAAAAAGATATTCCATGCAAATGGAAGTCAAAAGAAAGCTGGAGTAGCAATTCTCATATCAGATAAAATAGACTTTAAAACAAAGACTATTAGAAGAGACAAAGAAGGACACTACATAATAATCAAGGGATCAATCCAAGAAGAAGATATAACAATTGTAAATATTTATGCACTCATCATCGGAGCACCTCAATACAAACAAATATAAACAGCATAAAAGGGGAAATTGACAGTAGCACAGTCATGGTAGGGGACTTTAACACTCCACCTTCACCAATGGACAGATTATCCAAAATGAAAATAAATATGGAAACACAAGCTTTAAATGATACATTAAACAAGATGGACTTATTGATATTTAGAGGACATCCCATCCAAAAACAACAGAATACACTTTCTTCTCAAGTGCTCATGGAACATTCTCCAGGATAGATCATATCTTGGGTCACAAATCAGGCCTTCGTAAATTTAAGAAAATTGAAATAGTATCAAGTATCTTTTCCAGCCACAACGCTATGAGACTAGATATCAACTACAGGAAAAAAACTCTGTAAAAAATATAAACACATGAATGCTAAACAATACACTACTTAATAACCAAGAGATCACTGAAGAAATCAAAGAGGAAATCAAAAAATACCTAGAAAAATGACAATGAAAACACAACGACCCAAAACCTATGGGAACGCAGCAAAAGCAGTTCTAAGAGGGAAGTTTATAGCAATACAATCCTACCTTAAGAAACAAGAAATATCTCAAATAAACAACCTAACCTTACACCTAAAGCAATTAGAGAAAGAAGAACAAAAAGCCCCCAAAGTTAGCAGAAGGAAAGAAATCATAAAGATCATATCAGAAATAAGTGAAAAAGAAATGAAGGAAATGATAGGAAAGATCAATAAAACTAAAAGCTGGTTCTTTGAGAAGATAAACAAAACTGATAAACCATTAGCCAGACTCATCAAGAAAAAAAGGGAGAAGACTCAAATCAATAGAATTAGAAATGAAAAAGGAGAAGTAACAACTGACACGGCAGAAATACAAAGGATCATGAAAGATTACTACAAGCAACTATATGCCAATAAAATGGCAACCTGGAAGAAATGGGCAAATTCTTAGAAATGCCCAACCTTCTGAGACTGAATCAGGAAGAAATAGAAAATATGAATAGACAAATCACAAGCACTGAAATTGAAACTGTGATTCAAATCTCCCAACAAACAAAAGCCCAGGACCAGATGGCTTCACAGGCGAATTCTATCAAGCATTTAGAGAAGAGCTAATACCTGTCCTTCTCAAACTCCTCCAAAATATAGCAAAGGGAGGAACACTCCCAAACTCATTCTACAAGGCCACCATCACCCTGATACCAAAACCAGACAAAGATGTCACACAAAAAGAAAACTACAGGCCAATATCACTGATGAACATAGATGCAAAAATCCTCAACAAAATACTAGCAAACAGAATCCAACAACACATTAAAAGGATCATGCACCATGATGAATTGGTGTTCATCCCAGGAATGCAAGGAGTCTTCAATATACGCAAATCAGCCAATGTGATACACCATATTAACAAATAGAAGGAGAAAAACCATATGATCATCTCAATAGATGCAGAGAAAGCTTTCAACAAAATTCAACAGCAATTTATGATAAAAACCCTCCAGAAAGTAGGCATAGAGGGAACTTACCTCAACATGATAAAGGCCATATATGACAAACCCACAGCCAACATTGTTCTCAATTGTGAAAAACTGAAACCATTTCCACTAAGACCAGGAACAAGACAAGACTGCCCACTCTCACCACTCTTCTTCAACGTAGTTTTGGAACTTTTAGCCACAGCAATCAGAGAAGAAAAAGAAATAAAAGGAATCCAAATTGGAAAAAGAAGTAAGGCTGTCACTGTTTGCAGATGACATGATACTATACAAAGAGAATTCTAAAGATGCTACCAGGAAACTACTAAAGCTAATCAATGGATTTGGTAAAGTATCAGGATACAAAATTAATGCACAGAAATCCCTTGCATTCCTATACACTAATGATGAAAATTCTGAGAGTGAAATTAAGAAATCACTCCCATTTACCATTGCAACAAAAGAATGAAATGCCCAGAAATAAACCTACCTAAGGAGACAAACGACCTGTATGCAGAAAATTATAAGACACTGATGAAAAAAATTAAAGATGATACAAATAGATGGAGAGATATACCATGTTCCTGGATTGGAAGAATCAACATTGTGAAAATGACTCTACTACCCAAAGCAATCTACAGATTCAATGCAATCCCTATCAAACCACCACTGGCAGTTTTCACAGAACTAGAACAAAAATTTTCACAATTTGTATGGAAACACAAAAGACGCCAAAGCCATCTTGAGAAAGAAAAACGGAGCTGGAGGAATCAGGCTCCCTGACTTCAGACTATACTACAAAGCCACAGTGATCAAGACACTATGGTACTGGCACAAAAACAGAAATATAGATCAATGGAACAGGTTAGAAAGCCCAGAGATAAACCCACGCACATATGGTCACCTTATCTTTGATAAAGGAGGCAAGAATATACAGTGGAGAAAAGACAGCCTCTTCAATAAGTGGTGCTGGGATAACTGGACAGCTACATATAAAAGAATGAAATTAGAACACTCCCTAACACCATACACAAAAATAAACTCGAAACGAATTTAAGATCTAAATGTAAGGACAGACACTATCACACTCTTAGAGGAAAACATAGGCAGAACACTCTGTGACATAAATCACAGCAAGATCCTTTTTTATCCACCTCCTAGAGAAATGGAAATAAAAACAAAAATAAAGAAATGGGACCTAATGAAACTTAAAAGCTTTTGCACAGCAAAGGAAACTATAAACAAGACGAAAAGACAATCCTCAGAATGGGAGAAAATATTTGCAAATAAAGCAACTAACAAAGGATTAATCTCCAAAATTTACAAGTGGTTCATGCAGCTCAATATCAAACAAACAAACAATCCAATCCAAAAATGGGCAGAAGAGCTAAACAGACATTTCTCCAAAGAAGATATACAGACTGCCAACAAACACATGAAAGAATGCTCAGCATCATTAATCATTAGAGAAATGAAAATCAAAACTACAATGAGATATCATCTCACACCAGTCAGAATGGCCATCATCAAGAAATCTACAGGGCTTTCCTGGTGGCGCAGTGGATGAGGGTCCGCCTGACGATGCAGGGGACACGGGTTCGTGCCCCGGTCTGGGAGGATCCCACATGCCACGGAGCGGCTGGGCCCACGAGCCATGGCCGCTGGGCCTGCATGTCCGGAGCCTGTGCTCTGCAATGGGAGATGCCACAGCAGCTAGAGCCTGGGTACTTCAAAAAAAAAAAAAAAAAAAAAAAACTACAAACAACAAATGCTGGAGAGGGTGGGGAGAAAAGGGACCCTCTTGCACTGTTGGTGGGAATGTAAATTGATACAGCCACTATGGAGAACAGTATGGGGGTTCCTTAAAAAACTAAAAATAGAACTACCATACGACCCAGCAATCCCACTACTGGGCATATACCCGGAGAAAACCATAATTCAAAAAGAGTCATGTACCAAAATGTTCATTGCAGCTCTATTTACAATAGCCCGGAGATGGAAACAACCTAAGTGTCCATCATCGGATGAATGGATAAAGAAGATGTGGCACATATATACAATGGAATATTACTCAGCCATAAAAAGAAACGAAATTGAGTCATTTGTAGTGAGGTCAATGGACCTAGACTCTGTCATACAGAGTGAAGTAAGTCAGGAAGAGAAAAACAAATGCCGTATGCTAACACATATATATGGAATCTAAAACAAACAAACAAAAAGATGGTCATGAAGAACCTAGAGGTAAGACGGGAATAAATACACAGACCTACTAGAGAATGGACTTGAGGATACGGGGAGTGGGGAGAGTAAGCTGGGACAAAGTGAGAGAGTAGCATGGACATATATTCACTACCAAATGTAAAATAGATAGCTAGTGGGAAGCAGCCGCATAGCACAGGGAGATCAGCTTGGTGCTTTGTGACCACCTAGAGGGGAGGGATAGGGAGGGTGGGAGGAAGGGAGATGCAAGAGGAAGAGATATGGGGATATATGTATATGTATAGGTGATTCACTTTGTTATAAAGCAGAAACTAACACACCATTGTAAAGCATTTATGCTCCAATAAGGATGTTAAAAAAAAAGATTTTTAAAAGGCCACTCAAACTTATCTCCCAAATGCAGAGTTATGACCAGGATTCACAGTCAGTTCACCGTCGTGGTAATGGGAAAAGCAGGCTGAATTGTTCTGTTAGTCTTTTCCTCCACTCTTAGACACCCAATGACAAAGACAAAACAAAACAAAAGCTCTCCTCTTTCCTCCTTCAGTCAAAAAACAAGTCTCTGTACACATCAGCTTGTAGTCAAGTTGTTTTCAAGTACAGTCCAAGTAGACTGCTTAATTGTCTGGCCTTCCTGCTCTACAAAGAACCAGGTTTTTAAAAATTCTAATTCTTACAAAGCTGTGGTACTGCCCACCACCATTCAATGATAGTCCCCAAGGTCCTCTCCCCCAAGCCCTGTATGCACGGTTTGCCTAGTTCCTGGGACTTTGAATACGATGGATTTTACTCTCATGATTAGATTACATTGCATGGCATAGTTGACCTTAAGGTAGGGAGATTATCTGTGTGGGCTTGACTTTATCACATGAGCCCTTTGAAAGCAGAAAGTTTCTCCAGCTCATCATAGAAGAGAAAGTAAGAGGTTGGGAACTGGAAAAGGATTCCATGCACCCTTGCCGACTAGCAGATGGAGGATATCATAAGGCAAGGAATGTGGGTGGCTTGTAGGAACTGAGAGAAGCCTTTGGCTGATAAAGCCAGCAGGGAAATGGTGACCTCAGTCCTACAACTGTAAGGACTTGAATTCTGCCAATAATCTGAAGGAGTTTGGAAGTGGATTCTTCCCTGGAGCCCACAGATAAGAGCTCAACCTGACTGATGCATCGATTTTAGCTTTGAGACTCTTAGCAGAAACCCCAGCTGCACCGTGCCTTCTGACCTATATAGCACTGTGGGCTAATAAATGGGTGTTATCATATGTCAATTATATCTCAGTTTAAAGAAAAAACTATTTAAGAGGGCAATTTGGCAATATCTATCGAAATCACAAATTCATATCTCCTTTGACCCAGCGATTCTACAACTACCCTGTGGATATACTTGCATTACACCATTGTTTATAGAAGCAAAAATTAGAAACCACCCCAATGTTTGTTAATAAAAGATGATTATGTAACCTATTGTACACACATTCAATGGTATATTATGCAATTAGGAAAAAAATAATGAGGAAGATTTGTATCTGCAGATAGGGGAAGATCTCCAAGATAAACTTTTCAACAAGATGTAAAGCAATATGTGTGGTATGACTGCACTTGTGTAAATAAGAAAAAGGAAATGTATATAAGCTGGGATATACATAAAACATTTTTATATGTATATACACAAAACAACTATTAACTGTGGTTAATTTGGGGGAGAGAAACTTGGAGTGTTAAGAGGGGGAAACCGTCTCCTTTTTTATTTCATACTTTTAAAAACTGCATATACATAATTTTAAATATAGATGGTTTCTAAAGAAAGAAGGGATCCTCCTTTCCTTCTCCTGAAGCCTGGAAGAAGGCAACTTGAGGAGCGAGTGCTACTAGGCAGCTCACACTGTGGCTTTTGTCTCCTTGGTAGAAGCACCCTGGGCACCCACAGTGCTCTAGAGACCTCACTGTTACCCCAGAGTGACTTCGTCAGAACCACGTGGCTTGCACTGAAAACACCTGCAAGGCCAAACCTCTCTTATTTTCTAAGTCAGGGTGAGGGTGTAGGGATAAAACGGTGTTTATTTTCCAATCTCATCACCTGCGATTTTGTTTTTAAAAAATCTATTTGCTTCAAATTCACTTCAAATACACCAGTAACTATGTAATTTGATGGTCACAATATTCATTTCTCATTGTTATAAATGTATTAAAAACTGTAAATGTTGCCTCTCCCTCGCTCATAAAACCCCTGTTCTTTTTATAATTAACAATCTTAACTTGAGCATGTCCATTTAAAATAATATGCTTCCAACAAAAATATGAAAATCTAACAGGTATTATTTCCTATGATAGCCTTTCTTATATGAAAGTCAGCATATAACATATATTTGCAAAAAAGTACTTACAAATATCCAATTATGTACAAATATACAACTATACAATTACAAAAATATACAGTTATGAAGGAATATTACCCTTCAATGTGTTACAATAAATGCATCATACAAAAACTATTTCAGGTTTCTCATTTTAAAGGAATTTAAAACTAGTTGCTAAAAAGAAGAACAGAACAGTCATACTGGACACACACTGTGCAAGTATGTAAGTATGAATCATGGTTAGAAAATAAGTCATTTATGAGCATATTAAGTTGGTCTTATCACTACCTTAATCTTCATTTGGAGTTCTTACACAGCATCCCAGAGTTAGGGAGAAGAAGTAATCCTCAAACTATTTCTCCCTTGAAGTATGCTCAAATAGAAACAAGTCCTTTGACAAGGGCTGAACCCAGTACCCTTGTGTGTTTCATATACAGTTTCCCCGGGAAGTTGTGGGATGTGTGTGCAAAATTACTGTGATGTAATTGAAGGAACAAAATATTGCTCGTTTCTACCTTGATCCATCTGGGATGGCCTTGAGACCTCGTGGTGTAATTGATGTGTGAGATCAGTTTCTTCCTTTAACGAATAAAGCTGTGTGACATTTGCCACCGTGGCGTCATTTTTTATGCTTTTTAAAAATATATATAATGAGCTTGATATTCTTTGTGTTCCTGACAGAGAGAGCAAACTATTATCATTTTATGAGGCTGAAGAACAGTAGTCCTCAACGTGTGGTTCCTGCATCAGCAGAATTAAATCACCTGGGAGCTTGTTAGAACTGCTGGTTCTTGGACCTTGCCCCAGACCTACTGAGTCAGAAACCCCGGGTGTGAGGCCCAACAATTTGTATTTAACAATCCCTAAAGCTTGAGAACAAGGTCTGTATGGGAATTCCTACAGTGCGGGACCAAGAGCTATAAAATATCTTTCCCTGCTTTTGTGATACCTCTGACCCTGTAGTAAAAGAATACTTACTCTCAATTCATCTATACACTCCAGAGCAATTATTTTGAGAAGTCCAACTACTTGCACCAGAATCCAGCGGACGGTGTGTTAAAATGCAGCTTCCTGGACCTCTATGAAGGCAGGGCCTGATAATCTGCATTTTAAATACACCTTCCAAACAATACGTAAAAACTGAACTGAGGTTCTAACTCCACTACTGCAGTATTTCTTGAGACAGATTCTTATTTAGTTCTTGTTCTACTTCCTTCCATTTTCATTTTGGCATTTTCTTACTGCCCCTGCTGCCTACCTCTCTGGTATCATCACTATATCTATCTTTGGAAAAAGGCAGGTGACGTTGAGTGACAGGGGAAGGGGATACAAATAACAAATTTTGTAAAATTTATGTTATCTACTTGAAATGCTTCCCCCAACCTGATATGAACGACTGGAAGTTGACTAAAATGAAAGAAAATGCTAAATCTTCATGTTACACCTTCCTGTCAAGAACAAGTATTTATGGTCATTATGAACACATACAGGGAGCCTAAACCAGCAGAAGGCTGCTGAGGAGGACTGTGCCTTAGCCTCCAACCTGCTCTCCCTGCTTCTGTGGCTTCATTGCACTGAGAGCTGCCTCTTGACCCAAGAGCCAAACCAGTGGACTCTTCATCAACGTTTACCTTTTGAATTCTCTGAAGATTCAACTTTTTCTTTTTTTGACAGCACCACAAGGCAAGGATCTTAGTTCCCCACCAGGGTTGAACCTGGGCCCACGGCAGTGAAAGCGCGGAGTCCTAACCACTGGACCGCCAGGGATTTTGAACACACACTTCATCTTGAGATTCTTAACGTTCCTCACTGTTGTTGGACATCATTTCTGCTGGCTCTTTTCCTGCCTTTCTTGGAGGCTCCTTCTTTGTCCGCTGCTTTTCCTTAGTTTCTTCCCTCCACTCTTTCTTTCACCACCACTCCCTTTTCTTGTGACCTTGTTTCCTCTCTCTTAATATTACTGAATATTTACTATGGGTCAGACACTCTTCTAGGCAGTTTACATAAAATAAGTCAGTTAATTTTTACACTTCACATTCGCAGGAACTGAAACTGGGAAGTTAGGTTAATTTGCCCAAAGTCGCCTGGCTAGTTAGTGATAGAGCTGTTATTTAAACCCCAGCATCCTGGCTCCAGAGACTATGCTCTTAACCACTCCATCATATACCTTCTTTTCTTCATGTACAAGCCCATTTAGGTGAGCTAATCTTTTTTTTTCTTTTCTTTTAACTTCAACTTCCACCTAAGAGATTATTTACTTGATATATCCTAACTGTGCTCTCTGTTGCTTACCGGACTACTTCACTGGAATTTCCCCACAGGGCATTAAACTGTTAATATCCCCACAACTGAACTCATTGCTTCTCTTTTCTCTGTTCTCCATCTTAGTTAACGGTGTCTCTGCTCTGCTGTCACCAACGCAAAAAACCCTGGATCTGTCCTGTGATTCTTCTTCCCCGGTCGAACTGGTGATCAAGTCCGGTTTATTTCACTTCCTTACCACTTACATTTTATTTCTGTTCCCTCCTCTTCTTCTCTCCTGCTACCACATGGACTCTTTGGGATTACAGTAATATTATGCTCATTCTCTTGGCCAAAGGATTCGATTTCACCTTGTGAAATTATGAGTCTCTTAACGGACAATATTCATTTTTTTGAATCATCTACTATGAAGTATGGAGCCATACAGGAAGGCTACTTATAAAAAAAATCCATAGGAATTTATGACATGATTTTCTGAACTAACTTCTCTTTTGTCATTATCATATTCTCCTCCACATATTTTTTATTTGACTTTTCCTACTCGTTTTCAATTTTATTTTATGCCACTGTACACACAATAAATTACTTGCAGTTTCCCCAGATTTGCATCTATCTATTGAATACCTATCCATCTACCTACCCATCTATCTGTCTTCATGCTGGAATGTCCTTTCCCATTTTGCACTTTCAAGCCTCAGTACAGGATCATTTTATTCTAGAAATTGTTTATGACAACTAATTTATGCCACTTCAGTATGACACATGTATTTTTTAACATCTATTGCTCTTATTTACTTAGATACGTTGGTCCCTCCTGAAGTGTAATCTCTGAAGAACACGATATCTTCTTATCTTTCTATTCTCAGTGGCCCGATACAGGCTGCACATTCAGAAGTGGCTCATGATGTAATTCTAGAAATAATAATAGTCATCCTTACTGAGCAATTACCATCTGACAATGGCAAGGCAAACTTCAATGACATCTCAGTGAAAACTACATATACCACTACTTCTCTGTTTTAGAGGTTTCTATAATTTTGTAATTCTTTTTAATCATTTTAAAGCCCTGTTTCTCCAGCAATAGTAAAACCCTTAAAAACAAGAATGTATTACATGCTGGTTCCAAGAAGGGGGGAAATTGGGATAAACCACAACCTACTCTCAAAGGAACCAATGAAGACAGTGAGTAATGGCATCTGAAAGGCAGAGGTGAAGGAACCCAGGGTGTTGATGTGGGTCTGGCCCTGTGGGGGGGTTATCAGCAATGAGCTCTTCATAAAATGACAAATTCTCTGTATTTGCACATAGCCAAGTCAGACATTTCTTGGCTCATTTGTGGGAAGGAGACACGAGAGAGCAGGAAATTGCTTTGATGATCCCAGTTTTAGTTTCTTAGGGCTGCTGTTACAAGGTACCACAAACTTGATGACTTAACGAACAAAATTTTATTCTCTCACAGTTCTGGAGACTAGTGATCTGAAATCAAGGTGTCCGCAGCATTGAGGGAGAAACTGCCTCTCTCCTATCTTCTGGTGGTGGATGGCAATCCTTGGCATTCCTTGACTTGTAGCTACATCACTCCAATCTCTGCCTCCTTTTCGCATTTCATCTTCTCTGTGTGTGTCTAAATTTCGTTCTTTTTATAAGGATACCCTAATCCAGTATGACCTCGACTTAACTTGATTACATTGCTAAGACCCTCTTTCCTAATAAGATCACATTCATTGGTTCCAGGGGTTAGGACTTGAGTATATCTTTTTGGGGGACACAATTCAACCCACAACATTCCCTAAAATCCCCTCGGCATATAGGCCTCTCCACTGCTTTGTGGGTGGTGGTGTTAAGGGTAGTGTAGAGCTGAGGATGGCCTGGGAATCCTGGGGTTCTGCACCACAGATCCTCCACCACTTCACTCACCCATTCAGGTGGATGAGGCCAAGAAGAATTGTTTATTTATTTCTACTTTTTAAGGGTCTGAACTTGTATTTGAAATAAACACATATTTAAGGTTAATTAAAATAATTCTAAAGCACCTATTTGCTATAAAGCACTAGAGTCAAGAGTTTAATGATATTTTTTAGATTTTTGAGTCATTTTGTTGGGAATTCCCTGGAGGTCCAGTGGTTAGGACTCTGTGTTTTCACTGCTGAGGACTTGGGTTCGATCCCTGGTTGGGGAACTAAGATCCTGCAAGCCACGAGGTGTAGCCAAACATAAGAAAATAATGTCATTTTGTTGCAGAAATTTTTGAACACACATAAAAGTTGAGAAAATTGAATAATGAACCCCTATGTATCCATTGTCCAGCTCAACCACTATCAGCACCTTGGTATCTTGCTTCATCTGTTCCCTCCTCTGAGTTTTTTTTTTTTTTTTTTTTATTTCCTAGAAAATTTTTAAGCAAAACTTAGACGTCATGTCATTTCACTTACAGAGAACTTCTGAATGTATCTCGCATAAAGAATGCTAGTGGGCTTATGTAAAAGAAGGCCCTTGTGTCCAACAAAATCTTACTCCTAGAGGATAGATTCTTCTCCCATGCAGATTAATTAGATTATTTTTCACACTTAGCATCTGATATCAACCATTCCCCCTACCTGACCCCACTTCTCTTCAGGCTGTTCACTTGTTTATTTAAATGGTTCACTGGGGCTTCCGGGAAAATGGCGGAAGAGTAAGACGGAGATCCCCTCCTCCCCACAGATACACCAGAAATACATCTACACATGGAACAACTCCTACAGAACACCTACTGAACACTGGCAGAAGACCTCAGACCTCCCAAAAGGCAAGAAACCCTCCACGTACCACGGTAGGGCAAAAGAAAAAAGAATAAACAGAGACAAAAGAATAGGGACGGGACCTGCACCAGTGGGAGTGAGCTGTGAAGGAGGAAAGGTTACCACACACTAGGAAGCCCCTTCGCAGGCGGAGACTGCGGGTGGCGGAGGGGGAAAGCTTCAGAGCCAGGGGGGAGAGCACAGCAACAGGGGTGCGGAGGGCAAAGCGGAGAGATTCCCGCACAGAGGATCAGGGCTGACCGGCACTCACCAGCGCGAGAGGCTTGTCTGCTCACCCGCCGGGGCGGGCCGGGCTGGGACCTGAGGCTCGGGCTTTGGTCGGAGCGCCGCCGGAAGAGGACTGGGGTTGGCGGCGTGAACACAGCCTGCAGGGGGTTAGTGCGCCACGGCTAGCCGGGAGGGAGTCCGGGGAAAAGTCTGGACCTGCCGAAGAGGCAAGAGACTTTTTCTTCCCTCTTTGTTTCCTGGTGCGCGAGGAGAGGGGATTAAGAGCGCTGCTTAAAGGAGCTCCAGAGACGGCCGCGAGCCGCGGCTAAAAGCGCGGACCCCAGAGACGGGCATGAGACGTTAAGGCTGCTGCTGCCGCCACCAAGAAGCCTGTGTGTGAGCACAGGTCACTCTCCACATCCCCCTTCCGGGAAGCCTGTGCAGCCCGCCACTGCCACACTCCCGGGATCCAGGGACAACTCCCCCGGGAGAACGCACGGCGCGCCTCAGGCTGGTGCAACGTCACGCAGGCCTCTGCCGCAGCAGGCCCGCCCCGCACTCCATGCCCCTCCCTCCCCCCCACCCCCGCCCGGCGTTAGTGAGCCAGAGCCCCCGAAACAGCGGATCCTTTAACCCCGTCCTGTCTGAGTGAAGAACAGACGCCCTCTGGCGACCTACATGCAAAGGCGGGGCCAAATCCAAAGCTGAGCCCCTGGTAGCTGTGAGAACAAAGAAGAGAAAGGAAAATCTCTCCAGCAGCCTCAGAAGCAGCGGATTAAAGCTCCACAATCAGCTCGATATACCCTGTATCTGTGGAATGCATGAATAGACAACGAGTCATCCCAAATTAAGGAGGTGGACTTTGAGAGCAAAATTTATGATTTTTTCGCTTTTTCCTCTTTTTGTGAGTGTGTATGTGTATGCTTCTGTGTAAGATTTTGTCTGTATAGCTTTGCTTCCACCATTTGTCCTAAGGTTCTATCCGTCTATTTTTCTTTTTCTTTTTTCTCTTAATAATTATTTTTTTATTTTAATAACTTTATTATATTTTATCTTACTTTATTTTAGTTTACTTTATCTTCTTGCTTTCTTTCTACTTCTACTAATTCTTTCTTTCTACTTTTTCTCCCTTTTATTCTTACCCGTGTGGATGAAAGGCTCTTGGTACTGCAGCCAGGAGTCAGGGCTCTGCCTCTGAGGTGGCAGAGCCAACTTCAGGACACTGGTCCACGAGAGACCTCCCAGCTCCACATAATATCAAACGGCGAAAATCTCCCAGAGATCTCCATCTCAACACCAACACCCAGCTTCACTCAACGACCAGCAAGCTATAGTGCTGGATATCCTATGCAAAACAACTAGCAAGACAAGAGCACAACCCCACCCATTAGCAGAGAGGCTGCCTAAAATTATAATAAGTCCACAGACACCCCAAAACACACCGCCAGAAGTGGACCTGCCCACCAGAAAGACAAGATCCAGCCTCATCAACCAGAACACTAGGTCCCCTCCACCAGGAAGCCTACACAACCCACTGAACCAACCTTAGCCACAGGGGACAGACACTAAAAACAACGGGAATTACGAACCTGCAGCCTGCAAAAAGGAGACCCCAAACACAGTAACATAAGCAAAATGAGAAGACAGATAAACACACAGCAGATGAAGGAGCAAGATAAAAACCCACCAGACCTAACAAATGAAGAGGAAATAGGCAGTCTCCCTGAAAAAGAATTCAGAATAATGATAGTAAAGATGATCCAAAATCTTGGAAATAGAATAGAGAAAATGCAAGAAACATTTAACAAGGACCTAGAAGAACTAAAGATGAAACAAACAATGATGAACAACACAATAAATGAAATTAAAAATACTCTAGAAGGGATCAAGAGGAGAACAACTGAGGCAGAAGAACGGATAAGTGACCTGGAAGATAAAATAGTGGAAATAACTACTGCAGAGCAGAATAAAGAAAAAAGAATGAAAAGAACTGAGAACAGTCTCAGAGACCTCTGGGCCAACATTAAACTCACCAACATTCAAATTATAGGGGTTCCAGAAGAAGAGAAAAAGGAAGGGACTGAGAAAATATTTGAAGAGATTAGAGTTGAAAACTTCCCTAATATGCGAAAGGAAATACTTAGTCAAGTCCAGGAACCACAGATAGTCCCATACAGGATAAATCCAAGGAGAAATACGACAAGACACATATTAATCAAACTGTCAAAAATTAAATACAAAGAAAACATATTAAAAGCAGCAAGGGAAAAACGACAAATAACACACAAGGGAATCCCCATAAGGCTAACAGCTGATCTTTCAGCAGAAACTCTGCAAACCAGAAGGGACTGGCAGGAAATATTTAAAGTGATGAAGGAGAAAAACCTGCAACCAAGATTACTCAGCAAGGATCTCATTCAGATTTGATGGAGAAATTAAAACCTTTACAGACAAGCAAAAGCTGAGAGAGTTCAGCACCACCAAAGTAGCTTTACAACAAATGCTAAAGGAACTTCTCTAGGCAAGAAACACAAGAGAAGGAAAAGACCTACAATAATGAACCCAAAACAATTAAGAAAATGGGAATAGGAACATACATATCAATAATTACCTTAAATGTAAATGGACTAAATGCTCCCAGCAAAGACACAGATTGGCTGAATGGATACAAAAACAAGACCCATATATTTGCTGTCTACAAGAGACCCACTTCAGACCTAGAGACACATATAGACTGAAAGTAAAGGGATGGAAAAAGAGATTTCCTGCAAATGGAAACCAAAAGAAAGCTGGAGTAACAATTCTCATATCAGACAAAATAGACCTTAAAATAAAGACTATTAGAAGAGACAAAGAGGGACACTTCATAATGATCAAGGGATCAATCCAAGAAGAAGATATAACAATTGTAAATATTTATGCATCCAACATGGGAGCACCACAATACATAAGGCAAATACTAACAGCCGTAAAAGGGGAAATCGACAGTAACACATTCATAGTAGGGGACTTTAACACCCGACTCTCCCCAATGCACAGATCATCCAAAATGAAAATAAATATGGAAACACAAGGTTTAAATGATACATTAAACAAGATGGATTTAATTGATATTTATAGGACATTCCATCCAAAAACAACAGAATACACTTTTTTCTCAAGTGCTCATGGAACATTCTCCGGGATAGATAATATCTTGGGTCACAAATCAAGATTTGGTAAATTTAAGAAAAGTGAAATTGTATCAAGTATCTTTTCTGACCACAACGCTATGACACTAGATATCAATTACAGGAAAAGATCTGTAAAAAATACAAGCACATGGAGGCTAAACAATACACTACTTAATAACGAAGTGATTACTGAAGAAATCAAAGCGGCAATCAAAAAATACCTAGAAACAAATGACAATGGAGACACGACAACCCAAAATCTATGGGATGCAGCAAAAGCAGTTCTAAGAGGGAAGTTTATAACAATACAATCCTGCCTTAAGAAACAGAAAACACCTCGAATAAAGAAGCTAACCTCGCACCTAAAGCAATTAGAGAAGAACAAAACAAAATTAGAGAGAGAAGAACAAAAAAACCCCAAATTTAGCAGGAAAGAAATCATAAAGGTCAGATCAGAAATAAATGAAAAAGAAATGAAGGAAATGATAGCAAAAATCAATAAAACTAAAAGCTGGTTCTTTGAGAAGATAAACAAAATTGATAAACCATTAGCCAGACTCATCAAGAAGAAAAGGGAGAAGACTCAAATCAATAGAATTAGAAATGAAAGAGGAGAAGTAACAACTGACACGGCAGAAATACAAAAGATCATGAGAGATTACTACAAGCCACTCTATGCCAATAAAATGGACAACCTGGAAGAAATGGACAAATTCTTAGAAATGCACAACCTGCCAAGACTGAATCAGGAAGAAATAGAAAAGATGAACAGACCAATCACAAGCACTGAAATTGAAACTGTGATTAAAAATCTCCCAACAAACAAAAACCCAGGACCAGATGGCTTCACAGGTGAATTCTATCAAACATTTATAGAAGAGCTAATACCTATCCTTCTCAAACTCTTCCAAAATATAGCAGAGGGAGGAACGCTCCCAAACTCATTCTACAAGGCCACCATCACCCTGATACCAAAACCAGACAAGGATGTCACAAAGAAAGAAAACTACCAGCCAATATCACTGATGAACATAGATGCAAAAATCCTCAACAAAATACTAGCAAACAGAATCCAACAGCACATTAAACGGATCATACACCATGATCAAGTGGGGTTTATTCCAGGAATGCAAGGATTCTTTATATACACAAATCAATCAACGTGATACACCATATTAACAAATTGAAGGTGATAAACCATATGATCATCTCAATAGATGCAGAGAAAGCTTTTGACAAAATTCAACACCCATTTATGATAAAAACCCTCCAGAAAGTAGGCATAGAGAGAACCTTCCTCAACATAATAAAGGCCATATATGACAAACCCACAGCCAACATTGTCCTCAATGGTGAAAAACTGAAAGCATTTCCACTAAGATCAGGAACAAGACAAGGTTGCCCACTCTCATCACTCTTATTCCACGTAGTTTTGGAAGTTTTAGCCACAGCAATCAGAAAAGAAAAGGAAATAAAATGAATCCAAATCGGAAAAGAAGTAGTAAAGCTGTCACTGTTTGCAGATGACATGATACTATACAAAGAGAATACAAAAGATGCTACCAGAAAACTACTAGAGCTAATCAATGAATTTGGTAAAGTAGCAGGATACAAAATTAACGCACAGAGATCTCTGGCATTCCTATACACTAATGATGAAAAAATCTGAAAGTGAAATCAAGAAAACATTCCCATTTACCATTGCAACAAAAAGAATAAAATATCTAGGAATAAACCTACCTAAGGAGACAAAAGATCTGTATGCAGAAATTATAAGACACTGATGAAAAAAATAAAAGATGATACAAACAGATGGAGAGATATACCATGTTCTTGGATTGGAAGAATCAACATTGTGAAAATGACTCTACTACCCAAAGCAATCTACAGATTCAATGCAATCCCTATCAAACCACCACTGGCAGTTTTCACAGAACTAGAACAAAAATTTTCACAATTTGTATGGAAACACAAAAGACCCCGTATAGCCAAAGCAGTCTTGAGAACGAAAAACGGAGCTGGAGGAATCAGGCTCCCTGACTTTAGACTATACTACAAAGCTACAGTAATCAAGACAGTATGGTACTGGCACAAAAACAGAAAGATAGATCAATGGAACAGGATAGAAAGCCCAGAGATAAACCCACACACATATGGACACCTCATCTTTGATAAAGGTGGCAGGAATGTACAGTGGAGAAAGGACAGCCTCTTCAATAAGTGGTGCTGTGAAAACTGGACAGGTACATGTAAAAGTATGCGATTAGATCACTCCCTAGCACCATACACAAAAATAAGCTCAAAATGGATTAAAGACCTAAATGTAAGGCCAGAAACTATCAAACTCTTAGAGGAAAACATAGGCAGAACACTCTATGACATAAATCACAGCAAGATCCTTTTTGACCCACCTCCTAGAGAAATGGAAATAAAAACAAAAATAAACAAATGGGACCTAAGGAAACTTAAAAGGAAACCATAAACAAGACCAAAAGACAACCCTCAGGATGGGAGAAAGTATTTGCAAATGAAGCAACTGACAAAGGATTAATCTCCAAAATTTACAAGCAGCTCATACAGCTCAATATCAAAAAAATAAACAACCCAATCCAAAAATGGCCAAAGACCTAAATAGACATTTCTCCAAAGAAGATATACAGACTGCCAACAAACACATGAAAGAATGCTTAACATCATTAATCATTAGAGAGATGCAAATCAAAACTACAATGAGATATCATCTCACACCAGTCAGAATGGCCATCATCAAAAAATCTAGAAACAATAAATGCTGGAAAGGGTGTGGAGAAAAGGGAACCCTCTTGCACTGTTGGTGGGAATAAATTGATACAGCCACTGTGGAGAACCGTATGGAGGTTCCTTAAAAAACTGCGAATAGAACTAACATATGACCCAGCAATCCCACTACTAGGCATATACCCTGTGAAAACCGTAATTCAAAAAGAGTCATGTACCAAAATGTTCATTGCAGCTCTATTTACAATAGCCCAGAGATGGAAACAACCTAAGTGTCCATCATCAGATGAATGGATAAAGAAGATGTGGCACATATATACAATGGAATATTACTCAGCCATAAAAAGAAACGAAATTGAGCTTTTTGTAATGAGGTGGATAGACCTAGAGTCTGTCATACAGAGTGAAGTAAGTCAGAAATATCAAGACAAATACCATATGGTAACACATATATATGGAATCTAAGAAAAAAAAATGTCATGAAGAACCTAGGGGTAAGACAGGAATAAAGACACAGACCTACTAGAGAATAGACTTGAGGATATTGGGAGGGGGAAGGGTAAGCTGTGACAAAGCGAGAGAGAGGCCTGGACATATATACACCACCAAACGTAAGGTAGATAGCTAGTGGGAAGAAGCTGCATAGCACAGGGAGATCAGCTCGGTGCTTTGTGACCGCCTGGAGGGGTGAGATAGGGAGGGTGGGAGGGAGGGAGATGCAAGTGGGAAGAGATATGGGAACATATGTATATGTATAACTGATTCACTTTGTTATAAAGTAGAAACTACCACAGCATTGTAAAGCAATTATACTCCAATAAAGATGTAAAAAAATAAAATAAAATAAATGGATCACTGTTTTAGTTATATATTGCTTTGTGACCAATTACCCCAATACTTAGCAACTTAAAACAATAAACATTTATCACCTCAAGTTACTTTAGGTCAGGAATTCAGGAGCTTAATTTTCATTAGGTGATTCTGGCTAATAGTCTTTCATAAGATTGAAGTGAAAATGTCAGTGGGAGCTGCATTCATCTGAAGGCTTGACTTTGGCTGGAGGATCTATTTCCAGGATGGCTCATCACATGGCTATTGGCAGGAGGCCTCAGTTCCTATTAGCTGTTGGCTGGACGCCACATGAAATTCTGCAGAGGGCTGCTTGAGTATCCTCATAAGATGGCAGGTGACCTCCCTCAGAGTGACTTATTTGAGAGAGAGCAGGGAGGAAATCACAGTGCCTTTTATGAGCTAGTCTTGTTAGTCAGACATCATCAATTCTATCACAATGTATTTATTAGAAGCAAGTCACCAAGTTCAGTCTACACTCAAAAGAGGAAGAATTAAGTCTCACTCCTTCAAGGAAGGAGTATCAGAGAATTTCTGGACATATTTTACAATCACCATAACCATCAATGAGCAAGACATAATACAAAAATGAAGAGGGAACTAAACCATAGTATATGCCAATGATTAACAACTGACTTAGCCTCTAGGGGAAGAAGATGTGATAAGCTACATCAAAACACATTCTGAAAATTTCCCTTTAAGTTCCTTTTCTCAATTTCTGGCTTTTTCTCTTCTCCTTGCTACTGCATCCCAAATAACATAAAGATTTTTCTAGCTGTCCTAACACTGCAGTGTCCTACTCAGACAAGTCTTCCTCCTCAAAAATACTCTATACTTATCAATTATTGTTTAGCCATTTCCTTTCCATTACATCTAGTCATAAGTTTTATTTCTTTAGTGTAGACTACAGCAGACCTAGATTTTTAAAATCCAGTTACATTTTTAGAGTTGGATGAAATGGATTCCCAAATCATTTCACCATTAGAAAATTAAATCAACATGCCAAAACTTATATTTCAACAAATAATAAAAATAAAAGAGAAAAGGTAATGGATAAACTGAAGAATTATGAAATAGGAGAGGTGTAAGTGCTCATAGAGATTTTCTAGTTCAGGTCCATGGCTTTTTCTTCAGTGCGTGAAGCGAGGCCCACTTAAATATTTTGTTCTGAAGTTGCCCAGCTAGTTAATGGGCACAATTTAAACTATCTTTCAAGTTTGTTAATTTCCAGTTTAATATTCTTTCCACTATATCACAGTTCATTTTGGTCTTCATTTTTAGACCTTTTGATGGATTATTTCAGAATTTTATTTTAGCTTTACTTAGAGGAAGTCAACTTGCAAAGTGAATCTAGGTTCTGTAATTCACAGTGTGTATTTAGGTCAGTAGGTAGAGTTAGGCATATAGTTTGTTGTCCCAAGCAGGACTTCTTAGGAGTAAAAGAGGGTGCTATTAGTAATTGTATTAGGCTGACAGATGTAAATTGGAAAGGCTTTGGGTAAACTGTTATAAGTGGCAACCTATTAGTAGGTGTATAACAAGTAGAGAAGCTTCTGGGTTGTTCTCATACTATATTTATACTTTCTAAATATTTTCAACACATATGTTCATTTGACCATAGCACATAATTTAATAATCCAAGAAAAGAGTTTGGTTTTTTTTTTCAATAACTGTCTTCCGGATAGTCCTAAAGTTCCTTTGAGAATGGCAGGAAAGAGAGTTCCAAATTCCTGATCAAGAGTAATCAATCAAGCAATCAATTAATTAATTTAATAGATATGTATTGTTCATTGTGTACCAGGCATTGTTTTAGGAGCCAGAGATATGATAATGAAGAAAACATACAAAAACCTCTATGTTCTTGGGACCTATATTCTAGTAATTAAACAAAAGTGATTTTATTGATCTATACAATTAGCAAGATTTGGGTTTTTCATTCCTTGTTTCTGTAATGGGGATAGATGTATTATTGAGGCATCCCTGTTCTTAGGCCAGATTCCTTGGTGACCTATGCCATTTACTACAAATCAGTAGATTGAGATATAGTAAGGGATGCAACGGAAGTCACGGCTCAGACAGTTTTTCTGTGTGTGAAATTATCCGAGCAATATGGGGGTTACTCCTATGACCTTGAACTCTGTAGTCTTATAGTCTGATCCAGTGAGCTGGTTTGCTTCAACAAAGCAAACTCATTTGTCTAGCCCAAGGGAAACATTTTGCCAATTTTACAGTTGGATAGTTCCTTTTTAAAAAAATGCATTAATAGTTATTTCAGCATTAAGATTTCCCATAAATTAAATCTGTGTAATTTCCAGCTGAGCTAGAATTTCACCAGAATGATAGAGTCCTACTAATTACAGTGTTAAGTGAATCCTCATCCTCTCTGTAAGTAACGTAGGTGGTAACTTACTCTTCTGTAGATGTATAAATTAAGCCACCAGGAGGTTAACTAATTTGCTCAAGGTATGTGGCAGGGTTGAAATTGAATCCAAAAACCTTGATTCCTAATTTTTAAAATCAAATGATCTCTTTTCCTATGTTTAGTTATATTTATAAATGAAAATCTATATATAAATAATAGCCTATGTATACAAATAATATCCTATTTCTAGAAATAATTTATCTATTATCTATCTATCATCATCATCTAACTATTATAATATCAATATGAATATAGTATTAACAGTGTAATAGTGTTGGGATTCATCCAGTAAGATCTTTTAAGTGGTTAGTTTGTTCTAAGGACCCTCAAGAATAGAAAACCTCAGGGATATGGATGAGTTTAAGTCAAAAAAACATTTACATTCCCCAACTTATTCAGCTGTTTGGTGGTAGAGTAAAGGATGAAAATAATTGAACTTTCCTCACGAAGTTTTATTCTCCTCCTAGGCTTGCACTAAGAAAGAGTGGCCTGTGAATAGCTTTTCTAGGCTAAACGGAATGTCTGAGAGTTACTTTTGGACATTGGAGGAGGTTCCAGAATTTGGGAGTTAGGTGTATAGGAAAAGTTTTTACTGTCTATATTTTGCAGGAAAATACCATCCTTAACCAAATTATGAAAGAGAAAGTCCAGTGGCATATTTACTTCTACCATAATCACCATCATCACCATTATCATCTAAATGTAGTTAAGCACCCACGTGTATTTAAATGTCTATGCTGTTTATAGTGATAGATGAAAGGGAAGCAAAACGAAGATCCTGAAATGTTTCTCCAACTCTTGCTAAAGAAAGATGAGAGGCCTTTCTAAAATCCTTTTGTACCCTAAAATAATGAATTAAAATAATTTTCTTCCAATTATTCATCCTAACACTTTTTATTTAATAAAAAGACAAATAAGTTTAAGGACATCAATGGGTAAAAATTGCATTTAAATCAGGAAAGAGAAAATCTGCAATGATTTTTGTTAAAACCATAGCCCCAGAACAACAGTGTAAAGATCCAACATCACAAGCCAAACAAAAAATCCCAAACACCAAAATAACCAAAAGACAACACATGCACTGTTTTTATGCTACATATAAAGGATACATTTAGGGTTCACACTGCTCAATATATTTCTCCAAACACAAATTAATTCTGTTTGTTTGAAAACTTATTAGGCCTTTAGGACAGTCTGGTCATGCAATTGATCCATACTCACAAATTTTATTGATATCTTTGAAAAATCTGCACAGGAAATGACTAAGATTGAATCTTAGAAATTATGTATATCTAAAGTAGATTTAATTTTGAAGGTGTTAATTTGGAAAGATCAAGGAGATTAAGGGGGATAAATTGAAAACACCCCCATACAAAAAAAACCATTAATTTTCTGGGTGAAAACTTTTGCTGAGAGTTCAATTTCTCTTTTAGAAGTTTGGCCAAAATTGATTACAATTATCAAACTTTAAGTAAAATGCAGTTTGCTTTCCAAATCTCTCTCTCACAAACACACAGACACACAGATGCACACACATACAAATTCAGAACACACCTTTAATTTTCAGGTCTTTATTGATGATTCCAGAGCAGGCAACGTTATAGAATGGACTAAGAGACCAGTAGAATATGTTTCTTATTATATGAACTACTGTAAGGTAGTTCATTAGCAAAATGTATAAGCAAATAATATACTAAGAGACAAATGAGTCACATTGTACATCAAGAAAATTCTAAGAGAACACAGGCAAATCCATCTGAAGCCCTTGAAGAGCTTTGTAATTTCATGATGAAATATACAAACAAGCTGTAATTTCCCCTACATTAAAAAAACAAAACCAAACCTCTTTTGACCCAATATCTCCCTTTAGCTACTGCTTCATTTCTTTGCTTCCTTTCATAACAAACTTCTTTGAAAATGTCTCCAATTCTTATTCCCTTTCATGCTGGAACTCACTCCAGTCAAAATAGTTCATGTCAGCGTCACCATTGACCCTCTTTTTGTCAAATCAAAAGGCTTTTTTCCCCAGTCTTCAACTTATTTGATGATTTACTACAGTTGATCTCTCTCTCTTTCTTGAAGCAGCTTACTTTCTTCACTCGGCTCCTGAAATAAACCACTATCTTGGTTCTTCTATTATCTTACTGGTTTTTTCTTTAAAACTCTTCAATGATTTAATTTCCCTCAGAGCAAAAGCCAAGGTCCTTACAGTGGCCCACAAGGCACTCTTTTTGTCTTCCAGCCTCTTTGCCTTACAAATTTTGTTTTATAATCATTCTGTCACTTCCTTTCTTCCTGCCATTTTGGCTTCTCTGTTTTTTATGAGCAGGCCAGCTATGCTCCTACCTCAGAGCTTTTTCACTGGCTCTTCCTCCTCCTAGAATATCTAGGTGAATTGCTCCTTTACTTCCTTCAGGTTTTTACTCCTGTGATACTATGTCTGTGAGCTCCCAACCCTCTTTACGCTCATCATACTTAACTTTTTTTCCATAGTGCTTATCACCACCTGACATATTACATATTTACTTTTAAAGTTGACTATTGGGGCTTCCCTGGTGGCGCAGTGGTTGAGAGTCCGCCTGCCGATGCAGGGGACACGGGTTCGTGCCCCGGTCCGGGAAGATTCCACATGCCGCGGAGCAGCTAGGCCCGTGAGCCATGGCCGCTGAGCCTGCGCGTCCGGAGCCTGTGCTCCACAACGGGAGAGGCCACAACAGTGAGAGGCCCGCGTACCGCAAAAATTAAAAAATAAAAATAAAATAAAGTTGACTATTATCTGTCTCTATCACTAGAATATAAGTTCAATGGGCAGAACCATCAGTTTACTCCATGCCATAACCTTAGCACTTAGAATGATTGACACAAAATGGCCCTCAATTAAAAATGTATTGGAAAATGTATGGACAGAAGAATGAATGCTTGACTAAATGAATAAATAAAAACAACTTAGTTCATTAAAATCCCTGGTAGCAGATGATAATTAATTACTTTTTAAGAAGAGTCAATTATAGTAAATGGGGATTGCTTTACTTAACCAACTTTTCTGATACTCTAGCTGATTCAGAATTTCCTTATGCAGAACTAAAAATAGGTACTGTGATCTGAGTCATAATGATTCACTCAGTGAATTAAGGGGCATAGTTACCCTTTGCTGTTGATTTGTACACTGTTCCCTCTGAGAAGGAAAACCAGCTGCACTAGAAAAGAAAAATGAATTTAAAATTTTCCACACTAAAACTTATAGCAATTTTAATGAACTGACTGGTATCATCATTGATAGAGACTAAAATTTCTACTTTAGTACACTGCTTGCATTTTGGGGAGTTGCTGAGGAGCGAAGTAGTTCCGTGTTTGATTACACTGGCTCAATAGTTAGACTTTCCCAGAACAGGTACGTAAAATAAAGTGCACAAGTAATTTTGAAAATTATTTAGAAAACTAAAAGTAGTCATTTATATACTTATTTATTACCACCATTTGCATGCTTCGATCAAATCTGGAAACCTATATAAAAAATGTGAAAAGATATAAAAACCCCAAGATTCAGTTTTATGTACTTTTTCCTCACACTCACTCCTACTTGCAGTCTTACTGTATTTATTCTCATTCTGTTATACTTCCAGCTAATGTATAACTTAGCTGGTGTTCTTTAGAGACCAAAGCCTTTCAAGATACGATTCATTTCCTCCTGTGTACTACCCTATATTACTGTAATATACTTATTGACCTTATTGCCTTAAAAAAAATCTATCTCCCATCAGACTGTGAGTTCCTCAGCAGGGTCAATCAAGACTAACCCTTTCTTTGTACTCCTGGAGCCTAGTACAGTGTGTGGTCCATAGCAGTCTCTCTATAAATATTTGTCAAAATAAATTGATTTGTTCCATTTGCAGTAGTAATGGGAAGAGGGTAAACATCTGCTACTTTCTTGTTTCTAGAATGAAATACATTAATTAGCTGCTGAGTTGAATTGTTCTAAGTAAATTCTTACATAGTTGCTTGTAATTCAGGGGTTCAGTCCTATCATTTTCAGCTGTTTACCTTCTGGGCTTCAGTTTGGCATGTAAAATGGTCATAATAATAGTTAATAATAGAAATATGATGAGGAATAGATGGGACAATATATTAAAGGATTTTCCATGGTGTCTAGAACATAGTAAATATCTGTTAGCTATTTTTGTTATTATTAGTAATTGGGGTTTGTTTTGGTAACCAGTGCATTATAACAGATGAAACATTCAGCTCATATTAGTTGGAATTATTATTATTGGTTTGGTTTTAGTCTTCTTTTTTTCTTTACATCTTTATTGGAGTATAATTGCTTTACAATGGTGTGTTAGTTTCTGCATTATAACAAACTGAATCAGTTATACATATACATATGTTCGCATATCTCTTCCCTCTGGCGTCTCCCTCCCTCCCACCCTCTCTATCCCACCCCTCTAGATGGTCCCAAAGCACCGAGCTGATTTGCCTATGCTATGCAGCTTCTTCCCACTAGCTATCTATTTTACATTTGTTAGTGTATATATGTCCATGCCACTCTTTCACTTTGTCACAGCTTACCCTTCCCCTTCCCCATATCCTCAAGTCCATTCTCTAGTAGGTCTGTGTCTTTATTCCTGTCTTACCCCTAAGTTCTTCATGACATTTTTTTTTTCTTAGATTCCATATATATGTGTTAGCATACGGTATTTGTCTTTCTCTTTCTGACTTACTTCACTCTGCATGACAGACTCTAGGTCCATCCACCTCACTACAAATAACTCAGTTTTGTTTAGTTTTATGGCTGATTAATATTCCATTGTATATATGTGCCACATCTTCTTTATCCATTCATCCAATGATGGGCACTTAGGTTGTTTCCATCTCCTGGCTATTGTAAATAGAGCTGCAATGAATATTTTGGTACATGACTCTTTTTTTTTTTTTTTAAACATGACTCTTTTTGAATTATGATTTTCTCAGGCTATATGCCCAGTAGTGGGATTGCTGGGTCATATGGTAGTTCTATTTTTAGTTTTTAAAGGAACCTCCATACAGTTCTCCACAGTGGCTGAACAAATTCACATTCCCACCAACAGTGCAAGAGGGTTCCCTTTTCTCCACACTCTCTCCAGTATTTATTGTTTCTAGATTTTTTGATGATGGCCATTCTGACTGGTGTGAGATGATATCTCATTGTAGTTTTGATTTGCATTTCTCTGATGATTAATGATGTTGAGCATTCTTTCACGTGTTTGTTGGCATCTGTATATCTTCTTTGGAGAAATGTCTATTTAGGTCTTCTGCCCATTTTTGGATTGGGTTGTTTGTTCTTTGGTTACTGAGCTGCATGAGCTGCTTGTAAGTTTTGGAGATTAATCCTTTGTCAACTGCTTCATTTGCAAATACTTTCTCCCATCCTGAGGGTTGTCTTTTGGTCTTGTTTATGGTTTCCTTTGCTGTGCAAAAGCTTTTAAGTTTCCTTAGGTCCCATTTGTTTATTTTTGTTTTTATTTCCATTTCTCTAGGAGGTGGGTCAAAAAGGATCTTGCTGTGATTTATGTCATAGAGTGTTCTGCCTATGTTTTCCTCTAAGAGTTTGATAGTTTCTGGCCTTACATTTAGGTCTTTAATCCATTTTGAGCTTATTTTTGTGTATGGTATTAGGGAATGCTCTAATCTCATACTTTTACATGTACCTGTCCAGTTTTCCCAGCACCACTTATTGAAGAGGCTGTCCTTTCTCCACTGTACATTCCTGCCTCCTTTATCAAAGATAAGGTGTCCATATGTGTGTGGGTTTATCTCTGGGCTTTCTATCCTGTTCCATTGATCTATCTTTCTGTTTTTGTGCCAGTACCATACTGTCTTGATTACTGTAGCTTTGTAGTATAGTCTGAAGTCAGGAAGCCTGATTCCTCCAGCTCCGTTTTTCGTTCTCAAGATTGCTTTGGCTATACGGGGTCTTTTGTGTTTTCATACAAATTGTGAAATTTTTTGTTCTAGTTCTGTGAAAACTGCCAGTGGTAGTTTGATAAAATTTGCATTGAATCTCTAGATTGCTTTGGGTAGTAGAGTCATTTTCACAATGTTGATTCTTCCAATCCAAGAACATGGTATATCTCTCCATCTGTTTGTATCATCTTTAATTTCGTTCATCAGTGTCTTATAATTTCTGCACACAGGTCTTTTGTCTCCTTAGGTAGGTTTATTCCTAGATATTTCATTCTTTTTGCTGCAATGGTAAATGGGAGTGTTTTCTTGATTTCATTTTCAGATTTTTCATCATTAGTGTATAGGAATGCCAGAGATTTCTGTGCGTTAATTTTGTATCCTGCTACTTTACCAAATTCACTGATTAGCTCTAGTAGTTTTCTGGTAGCATCTTTAGGATTCTCTATGTATAGTATCATGTCATCTGCAAACAGTGACAGCTTTACTTCTTCTTTTCTGATTTGGATTCGTTTTATTTCCTTTTCTTTTCTGATTGCTGTGGCTAAAACTTCCAAAACTACGTTGAATAAGAGTGGTGAGAGTGGGCAACCTTGTCTTGTTCCTGATCTTAGTGGAAATGCTTTCAGTTTTTCACCATTGAGGACAAGTTGGCTGTGGGTTTGTCATATATGGCCTTTATTATGTTGAGGAAAGCTCCCTCTATGCCTACTTTCTGGAGGGTTTTTATCATAAATGGGTGTTGAATTTTGCCGAAAGCTTTCTCTGAATCTATTGAGATGACCATATGGTTTTTTTCCTTCAATTTGTTAATATGGTGTATCACGTTGATTGATTTGCGTATATTGAAGAATCCCTGCATCCCTGGAATAAACCCCACTTGATCATGGTGTATGATCCGTTTAATGTGCTGTTGGATTCTGTTTGCTAGTATTTTGTTGAGGATTTTTGCATCTATGTTCATCAGTGATATTGGCTGGTAGTTTTCTTTCTTTGTGACATCCTTGTCTGGTTTTGGTATCAGGGTGATGGTGGCCTCATAGAATGAGTTTGGGAGCATTCCTCCCTCTGCTATATTTTGGAAGAGTTTGAGAAGGATAGGTGTAGCACTTCTCCATATGTTTGATAGAATTCGCCTGTGAAGCCATCTGGTCCTGGGCTTTTGTTTGTTGGAAGATTTTTTTTTTTTTTTTTTTTTTTTTGTGGTACATGGGCCTCTCCCATTGTGGAGCACAGGCTCCGGACGCACAGGCTCAGCAGCCATGGCTCACAGGCCCAGCTACTCCGCGGCTTGTGGGATCCTCCCGGACCAGGGCACAAACCTGTATCCCCTGCATCAGCAGGTGGAATCTCAACCACTGCGCCACCAGGGAAGCCCTGTTAGAAGATTTTTAATCACAGTTTCAATTTCAGTGCTTGTGATTGGTCTGTTTATATTTTCTATGTCTTCCTAATTCAGTCTTGGCAGGTTGTGCATGTCTAAGAATTTGTCCATTTCTTCCAGGTTGTCCATTTTATTGTTACAGAGTTGCTAGTAGTAATCTCTCATAATCTTTTGTATTTCTGCAGTGTCAGTTGTTACTTTTCCTTTTTCATTTCTAATTCTATTGATTTCAGTCTTCTCCCTTTTTTTCTTGATGAGTCTGGCTAATGGTTTATCAATATTGTTTATCTTCTCAAAGAACCGGCTTTTAGTTTTATTGATCTTTGCTATCGTTTCCTTCATTTCTTTTTCATTTATTCCTGATCTGATCTTTATGATTTCTTTCCTTCTGCTAACTTTGGGGTTTTTTTGGTTCTTCTTTCTCTAATTGCTTTAGGTACAAGGTTAGGTTGTTTATTCGAGATGTTTCCTGTTTCCTAAGGTAGGATTGTATTGCTATAAACTTCCCTCTTAGACCTGCTTTTGCTGCATCCCATAAGTTTTGGGTCGTCGTGTCTCCACTGTCATTTGTTTCTAGGTATTTTTTGATTTCCTCTTTGATTTCTTCAGTGATCACTTCGTTATTAAGTAGTGTATTGTTTAGCCTCCATGTGCTTGTATTTTTTCAGATCTCTTCCTGTAATTGATATCTAGTGTCATAGCGTTGTGGTCAGAAAAGATACTTGATACAATTTCAATTTTCTTAAATTTACCAAGGCTTGATTTGTGACTCAAGATATGATCTATCCTGGAGAATGTTCCATGGGCACTTGAGAAAAATGTGTATTCTGTTGTTTTTGGATGGAATGTCCTATAAATATCAATTAAATCCATCTTGTTTAATGTATCATTTAAACCTTGTGTTTCCATATTTATTTTCATTTTGGATGATCTGTGCATTGGGGAGAGTCGGGTGTTAAAGTCCCCTACTATGAATGTGTTACTGTCGATTTCCCCTTTTACGGCTGTTAGTATTTGCCTTATGTATCGTGGTGCTCCTATGTTGGGTGCATAAATATTTACAATTGTTATATCTTCTTCTTGGATCGATCCCTTGATCATTATGAAGTGTCCCTCTTTGTCTCTTCTAATAGTCTTTATTTTAAAGTCTATTTTGTCTGATATGAGAGTTGTTACTCCAGCTTTCTTTTGGTTTCCATTTGCAGGAAATATCTTTTTCCATCCCCTTACTTTCATTCTGTATGTGTCTCTAGGTCTGAAGAGGGTCTCTTGTAGACAGCAAATATATGGGTCTTGTTTTTGTATCCATTCAGCCAATCTGTGTCTTTTGGTCGGAGCATTTAGTCCATTTACATTTAAGGTAATTATCGATATGTATGTTCCTATTCCCATTTTCTTAATTGTTTTGGGTTCATTATTGTAGGTCTTTTCCTTCTCTTGTGTTTCTTGCCTAGAGAAGTTCCTTTAGCATTTGTTGTAAAGCTACTTTGGTGGTGCTGAACTCTCTCAGCTTTTGCTTGTCTGTAAAGGTTTTAATTTCTCCATCAAATCTGAATGAGATCCTTGATGGGTAGAGTAATCTTGGTTGCAGGATTTTCTCCTTCATCACTTTAAATATGTCTTGCCAGTCCCCTCTGGTTTGCAGAGTTTCTCCTGAAAGATCAGCTGTTAGCCTCATGGAGATTCCCTTGTGTGTTATTTGTCGTTTTTCCCTTGCTGCTTTTAATATGTTTTCTTTGTATTTAATTTTTGACAGTTTGATTAATATATTTCTTGTTGTATTTCTCCTTGGATTTATCCTGTATGGGACTATCTGTGGTTCCTGGACTTGACTAAGTATTTCCTTTCCCATATTAGGGAAGTTTTCAACTCTAATCTCTTCAAATATTTTCTCAGTCCCTTCCTTTTTCTCTTCCTCTGGAATCCCTATAATTCAAATGTTGGTGCATTTAATGTTGGCCCAGAGGTCTCTGAGAGTGTCCTCAATTCTTTTCATTCTTTTTTCTTTATTCTGCTCTGCAGTAGTTATTTCCACTATTTTATCTTCCAGGTCACTTATCCGTTCTTCTGCCTCAGTTGTTCTCCTCTTGATCCCTTCTAGAGTATTTTTAATTTCATTTATTGTGTTGTTCATCATTGTTTGTTTCATCTTTAGTTCTTCTAGGGCCTTGTTAAATGTTTCTTGCATTTTCTCTATTCTATTTCCAAGATTTTGGATCATCTTTACTATCATTATTCTGAATTCTTTTTCAGGTAGACTGCCTATTTCCTCTTCATTTGTTAGGTCTGGTGGGTTTTTATCTTGCTCCTTCACCTGCTGTGTGTTTATCTGTCTTCTCATGTTGCTTATGTTGCTGTGTTTGGGGTCTCCTTTTTGCAGGCTGCAGGTTCATAATTCCCGTTGTTTTTACTGTCTGTCCCCTGTGGCTAAGGTTGGTTCAGTGGGTTGTGTAGGCTTCCTGGTGGAGGGGACCTAGTGTTCTGGTTGATGAGGCTGGATCTTGTCTTTCTGGTGGGCAGGTCCACGTCTGGTGGTGTGTTTTGGGGTGTCTGTGGACTTATTATGATTTTAGGCAGCCTCTCTGCTAATGGGTGGGGTTGTGTTCCTGTCTTGCTAGTTGTTTGGCATAGGATGTCCAGCACTGTAGCTTGCTGGTCGTTGAGTGAAGCTGGGTGTTGGTGTTGAGATGGAGATCTCTGGGAGATTTTCACCGTTTGATATTATGTGGAGCTGGGAGGTCTCTTGTGGACCAGTGTCCTGAAGTTGGCTCTGCCACCTCAGAGGCAGAGCCCTGACTCCTGGCTGCAGTACCAAGAGCCTTTCATCCACACGGGTAAGAATAAAAGGGAGAAAAAGTAGAAAGAAAGAATTAGTAGAAGTAGAAAGAGAGGAGGGAGGGAGGGAGGGAGGTAGGAAGGAAGGAAGGAGGTTAGGAAGGAAAAAAAGAAAGAAGATAAAGTAAAATAAAGATAAAATATAATAAAATTATTAAAGTAAAAAAATAATTATTAAGAGATAAAAAAAAAAGAAAAAAACGGATGGATAGGGGCTTCCCTGGTGGCTCAGTGGTTGAGATTCCGCCTGCCGATGCAGGGGACACGGGTTTGTGTCCCGGTTCGGGAGGATCCCACATGCCACGGAGCGGCTGGGCCCATGAGCCATGGCCGCTGAGACTGCGCGTCTGGAGCCTCTGCTCTGCAACGGGAGAGGCCAAAACAGTGAGAGGCCTGCGTACCGCAAAACAACAACAACAACAACAACAAAAAAACGGATGGATTGAACCGTAGGACAAATACTGGAAGCAAAGCTATACAGACAAAATCTCACATAGAAGCATACACATACTCACAAAAAGAGGAAATAGGGAAAAAATCATAAATTTTGCTCTCAAAGTCCACCTCCTTCATTTGGGATGATTCGTTGTCTATTCAGGTATTCCACAGATGCACGGTATATCGAATTGATTGTGGAGCTTTAATCCGCTGCTCCTGAGGCTGCTGGGGGAGTTTTCCCTTTCTCTTCTTTGTTCTCACAGCTCCCAGGGGCTCAGCTTTGGATTTGGCCTCGCCTCTGCGTGTAGGTTGCCGGAGGGCGTCTGTTCTTCACTCAGACAGGACGGGGTTAAAGGAGCCGCTGTTTTGGGGGCTCTGGCTCACTCAGGCCGGGGCGGGGGGGGGGGGGGTGGGGGGAGGGAGGGAGGGGCACGGAGGGTGGGGCGAGCCTGCGGCAGCAGATGCCAGCATGACGTTGCACCAGCCGGAGGCGCACCGTGCGTTCTCCCGGGGGAGTTGTCCCTGGATCCCGGGACCCTGGCAGTGGCGGGCTGCACAGGCTCCCCGGAAGGGAGGTGTGGATAGTAACCTGTGCTCGCGCACAGGCTTCTTGGTGGCGGCAGCAGCAGCCTTAGCGTCTCATGCCCGTCTCTGGGGTCCGCGCTTTTAGCCGCGGCTCGCGGCCGTCTCTGGAGCTCCTTTAAGCAGCGCTCTTAATCCCCTCTCCTCGCGCACCAGGAAACAAAGAGGGAAGAAAAAGTCTCTTGCCTCTTCGGCAGGTCCAGACTTTTCCCCGGACTCCCTCCCGGCTAGCCGTGGCGCACTAACCCCCTGCAGGCTGTGTTCACGCCACCAACCCCAGTCCTCTCCCAGCGCTCCGACTGAAGCCCAAGCCTCAGCTCCCAGCACGGCCCGCCCCGGCGGGTGAGCAGACAAGCCTCTCAGGTTGGTGAGTGCCAGTCGGCCCTGATCCTCTGTGCGGGAATCTCTCCGCTTTGCCCTCCGCACCCCTGTTGCTGTGCTCTCTTCCGCGGCTCCGAAGCTTTCCCCCTCTGCCACCCGCAGTCTCCGCCCGCGAAGGGGCTTCCTAGTGTATGGAAACCTTTCCTGCTTCACAGCTTCTTCCCACTGGTGCAGGTCCCGTCCCTATTCGTTTGCCTCTGTTTATTCTTTGTCTTTTGCCCTCCCCAGGTACGTGGGGAGTTTCTTGCCTTTGGGAGGTCTGAGGTCTTCTGCCAGCGTTCAGTAGGTGTTCTGTAGGAGTTGTTCCACGTGTAGATGTGTTTCTGATGTATCTGTGGGGAGGAAGGTCATCCCCGCGTCTTACTCTTCCGCCATCTTCCCCCTCTGGTTTTAGTCTTAAGGCATAATCCAGTTGTAGAATTGATTACGTGTTTGTATACCTCTTCTTTTCATGATTAATGAGGACCTGAAAGAATTTTCAAGCATAGAAGCTCGCCCTTCTCTAAGTTGGACTTGTTGTATGTGTGTATGTGTATGTTCTCTCTTCTCTGGCAAGAGTGTCAGAAGGGAAACCTCCCATAAGAAGGGAACCAACCTCTGAATTACTGAATCAACTCCCTTGTGAGGTGTGGGCAGCAGGTTCTCTGGCAATGCTGAGGTTAGCCAAACTTGGGGACTGAGGAAGAGGGCAGGTGATGCCATTGTTTGGTTAAGGAGGTAGCAGCAGAAACAGATCGTTTGGAAGCTGGTAAAACAACGTCTGCCTGACTATGCCTGGTGGGTGGATCCCTTGCGGAGGGACAGTAGATTGTGATTCTGAATCTTCAAGGAATAATGAAATGTTCTTGAAAAACCAAGACCATGGGGACACAGTAGGGACACCTGATCTGAAAGGGCTGAGCGCTAAGCTTTATAATCCAGGAGTCCTATTTCTGGCGTTGGCTAAGTTTAGCATGGAAGACCATCAAAGGAGCATAGTGTCCCTTGCTGTGAGGTAGATGAGTTAAGAATCATTGCAGAATGTGATGCCAGAGGGAAAAATCATTTCTGTAAGTTGAAAGAAAAACAGTTTCAAAGCATAACTGAGGAGGATTAAAACCATAAATCAGACAAAATCCATAGGATCTAAATGAATGCCTTTTAACTGAATATTTTATGATACCATTTTGTTATTGTGACAAAATATACGTAACATAAATATTACCATTTTAACCATTTTTTTTTGGCTGCCCGTGCAGGGCTTGTGGGATCTTAGTTCCCTGACCAGGGATTGAGCCTAGGCCCTCGGCAGTGAGAGCATGGAATCCTAACCACTGGACTACCAGGGAATTCCCATTTTTTTTAAACCAATCTGTTGATTTTATATATTTATTTGCTTGTTTATTTATTTATTTGTTTATTTATTTTTGGCTGCATTGGGTTTTCATTGTTGTGCACGGGCTTTCTCTAATTCCGGCGAGTGGGGGCTACTCTTCATTGCAGTGCATGGGCTTCTCATTGCAGTGGCTTCTCTTGTTGCAGAGCAGGGGCTCTAGGCATGCAGGCTTCAGTAGTTATGGCACACAGGCTCAGTAGTTGTGGCTCATGGGCTCTGGAGCGCAGGCTCAGTAGTTGTGGCGCACAGGTTTAGTTGCTCCACAGCATGTGGGATCTTCCGGGACCAGGGCTCGAACCCATGTCCCCTGCATTGGCAGGTGGATTCTTAACCACTGCACCACAGGGAAGTCCCATTTTAACCATTTTTTGATTGAAGTGTAGTTTGTTTACAGTATGATTTTAGTTTCAGGTGTACAACATAGGGATTCAATGTTTTTATAGATTATACTCCACTTAGTTATTACAAAAAAATGACTATATTTCCCTGGTTGTACAATATATCCTTGTTGCTTATTTATTTTATACTTAGTAGATTGTAGATCTCTTAGTAGATCTCTTAATCCTCTACCCCTATCTTGCCCCCTTCCTGTGGGTAACCACTAGTTTGTTCTCTGTGAGTCTGTTTCTGTTTTGTTATAATCATTCATTTTATTTTTAGATTCCATATATAAAGATAACATACAGTATTTGTCTTCCTCTGTCTGACTTATTTCACTAAGAATAATATCCTCAAGGTCCAGCCACATTGTTGAAAATGACAATTTCATTCTTTTTTATGGTGAGTAATATTCCATTGTCTATATGTACCACATTTTCTTTATCTATCCATTGTTGATGGACACTTAGGTTGCTTCCATATCTTGGCTATTGTAAATAATGCTGTTATGAATATTGGGACGCATGTATCTTTGCAAATTAGTGTTTTCATTTTCTTCAGATATATTGCCAGTAGTGAAATTGCTGGGTCATATGGTAGTTCTGTTTTTAGTTTTTAAGAGGAACCTCCACGCTGTTTTCCATAATGGCAGCACCAATTTACATTCCTACCAACAGTTTATTAGGGTTCTGTTTCCTCCACATCCCTGCCAATATTTGTGATTTTTAGACCTTTTCATGAGAGCCATTCAGACAGATGTGAGGTGATATCTCATTGTGGTTTTCATTTACAATTTTCTTATTATTAGCAACATTGAGTATCTTTTCATGTGCCTGTTGGACATCTGCATATCTTCTTTGGAAAAATGTCTATTAAGGTCTTCTGCCCATTCTTAAATTGAGATATTTAGGTTTATTTACAAACATTTTTTTTATTATTATTTTTGGCTGCATTGGGTCTTCATTGCTGCGTGCGGGCTTTCTCTAGTTGCGGCGAGAGGGGGCTACTCTTCATTGTGGTGCACAGGCTTCTATTGTGGTGGCATCTGTTGTTGCAGAGCACAGGCTCCAGGCACGTGGGCTTCAGTAGTCGCAGCATGTGGGCTCAGTACTTGCAGCGCAAGTGCTCTAGGGCACGTGGGCTTCAGTAGTTGTGGCATGCAGGCTCTAGAGCACAGGCTTATTAGGAGTGGTACACGGGCTTAGTTCCTCTGCAGCATGTGGGATCTTCCCAGACCAGGGATCAAACCCATGTCTCCTGTATTGGCAGGCAGATTCTTAACCACTGCGTCACCAGGGAAGTCCATGGGGTTTTTTGATATTGAGTCGTATGAGCAGTTTATATATTTCGGGTATTAACCCCTTATCAGTGATATGATTTGCAAATAGTTTCTCCCATTCAGTAGGTTGTCTTTTTGTTTTGTCGGTGTTTCCTTTGCTGTGCAAAAGTTTTTAAGTTTAATTAGGTCCCATTTCCTTATGTTTCTTTTGTTTCCTTTGTCTTAGTAGACAGATCCAAAAAAACATTGCACAATTTATTTCAAAAAGTGTTTCATTTTCTTCTAGGAGTTTTATGGTTTCCAGGCTTACATTTAGGTCTTTAATCCCTTTTGAGTTTATTTTTGTATGTGGTGTGGGAAAATGTTCCAATTTCATTCTCTTATATGTAACTGTCCAGTATTCCCAGCACCACTTATTGAAGAGACTGTCTTTTTTCCGTCGCATATTCTTGCCTCCTTTTTCTTAGATCAATTTACCATAGGTGTATGGGTTTATTTCTGGGCTCTCTATTCTCTTCTATTGATCTATGTGTCTGATTTTGTGTCAGTACCAAGCTGTTTTGGTTGCTGTAGTTTTGTACTATTGACTGAAGTTAGGGAGAGTTATACCTCCATTTTGGTTCTTTTTCCTTAAGATTGCTTTGGCAATTTGGGGTCTTTTGTCATTCCATATAAATTTTAGGGCTATTTTTTTCAACTTCTGTAAAAAATGTCATGGGTGTTTTGATAGGGATTGAATTAAATCTGTGGATCTACTTCTTACAATTCATGAACATGGGATATCTTTCCATTTCTTTGTAACAGCTTCAATTTCCTTCATCAGTGTTTTATAGTTTTCAGGGTATAGGTCTTTCACCACTTTGGTTAAGTTTATTCCTAGTTTGTTTGTTTGGTTTTTTTTTTATGTGATTTTAGGTGGGATTGTCTTCTTGCTTTCTCTTTCTGCTAGTTTATTATTAGTGTATAGAAAAGCAACAGGTTTCTGCATATTAATCTTGCATCCTGAAACTTTACTGAATTAATTTATTAGTTCTAATAGTTTGTTGATGGAGACTTTAGGATTTTCTATATATAGCATCATGTCATCTGCAAACAGTGACAGTTTTACTTCTTCCCTTCCAGTTTGGATGACTTTTATTTCTTTTTCTTGTCTGTTTGCTTCCAATCAGAATTTCAATACTATGCTAAATAGAAGTGGTTTTGTTCCTCATCTTGTCTCATTGCCAATTTTAGAGGAAAAGCTTCCAGGTTTTCATTGTTGAGTATGAAGTTAGCTGTGGGTTTGTCATAAATGGCCTGTATTATGTTATGGTCCCTCTATACCAACTTTGATGAGAGTTTTTATCATGAATGGATGTTGAATTTTGTCAAATGCTTTTTCTGCATCTATTGAGATGATCATGTGATCTTATCCTTTGTTAATGTGGTGTATCACATTGATTGATTTGTAGATATTGAACCATCCTTGCAAACCTGGAAGAAATTCCACTTGATCATGGTGTATGATCCTTTTTATATATTGTTGAATTTGGTTTGCTAATATTTTGTTGAGGATTTTTGCATCTATATTCATCAGAGATATTGGCCTGTAATTTTCTTTTTTTATGTAGTGTCTTTGTTTGGTATCAGGGTAATGGTGGCTTCATAGGATGAATTTGGGAGTGTTTCCCTCCTCTTCAGTTTTTTGGAATAGTTTGAGAAGGTTAAGTGTTAGCTTTTATTTATATGTCTGGTAGAATTCCCCTGTGAAGCCATCTTGTCCTGGACTTTTGTACGTGGGGAGTTTTTTTTTTTTTACTAATTCAATTTCACTATTAATGATAGGTCTGTCTGCATTGTCTATTACTTCCTGATTCAGTCTTGGAAGATTGTATGTTTCTAGAAATTTGTCTGTTTCTTCTAGGTTGTACAATTTGTTGCTTATAATTGTTTGTATTATTCTCTTATGACTTTCTGAATCTCTGTGATATTGGTTATTTCTCCTCTTTCATTTCTTATTTTGTTTATTTGAGTCCTTTCTCTTTTTTTCTTGATGACTCCGGCTAAAGGTTAATCAACTTTCTTTATTTTTTCAAAAACCAGCATTAGTTTCATTGATCTTTTCTATTGTTTTTCTGGTCTCTATTTTATTTATTTCCTCTCTGATCTTTATTATTTCCTTCCTTCTTCTGACTTAGTGCTTTGTTTGTTCTTTTTCTAATTCCTTTAGATGATAGGTTACATTGTTTAATTGAGATTTTTCTTGTTTCCTGAGGTAAGCCTATATCACCATAACCTTCCGTCTTATAACCGCTTTTGCTGCATCCCATAAATTTTGGAAAGTTGTATTTCCATTTTCCTTTGTCTCAAGGTATTTTCTGATTTCTGCTTTGATGTCTTTGACCAATTGATTTCTTAGTAGCATGTTGTTTAGTCTCCACATGTTTGTGTTTTTCCCATTTTTCTTCCTCTAATTGATTTCTAGTTTCGTATCATTGTGGTCAGAAAAAAAATGCTTGATATAATTTCTATTCTCTTAACTTTGTTGAGACTTGTTTTATGGCCTAGCATGTGATCTGTCCTGGAGAGCATTCCATGTGCACTTGAAAAGAATGTGTATTCTGCTGTTTTTGGATAAAATGTTCTATAGCATCTCGTAAGTCCAACTGGTATAATGTGTCGTTTAAGACCATTTTTTCCCTATTGATTTTCTGTCTGGATGATCTGTTCATTGATATAAGTGGGTGTTAAAGTCCCCTGTATATTTAATGTTAAATACATTTTTGGTGCTCTTCATTAATTTGTGAAGAACCATATTTTTAGCTGGCGTCATTTTTCTCCTGTTGGAAGGAATTTCTTTAACGTGTCTTGTAGTGTGGATTTTATGGTGATGAATTCTTTTAAATTTGCATGTCTGAAAAAAATCTTTATTTGGGGGTTTCCCTGGTAGCACAGTGGTTGAGAGTCCACCTGCTGATGCAGGGGATGCAGGTTCATGCCCCAGTCTGGGAAGATCCCACATGCCACGGAGCGGCTGGGCCTGTGAGCCATGGCCGCTGAGCCTGCGTGTCCGGAGCCTGTGCTCCAAAACGGGAGAGGCCACAACAGTGAGAGGCCCGTGTACTGCAAAAAAAAAAAAAAAAAAAAGTCTTTATTTGGTCTTTGTTTATGAAAGATGCTTTCACTGAATGTAGAATTCTAAATTGACGGCTTTTTTCTTTCAGCATTAAAAAAAATACTGTTCTGTCTTCTAGATTGCATTATTTTGGAAGATAAACATGGCGTCATTTTTCTTTGTTTTTCTTTACATAATGTATCTTTTTTTCCTCTCATTCCTTTTAATGTTTTTCTATTTATCACTTGTTTTCAGCAATTTGATTATGATGTGTCTTGGTGTAGTGTTCTTCATGTTTCTTATAATTGAATTTTGCTGAGCTTCTCACAATTGTGGGGTTTGTTGTTTCATCAGACTTGAAAAATTTCAGCCATTATTTCCTCTGTTTTTCACACATCTTTCTTTCAGAGACTTCAATTATATTAGTCTGCTTGAAGTTTTCTCATAGCTCACTGATTTTATTTTTATTTAAAATAAATCTTTATGTGGGAGGGAAGGATTGGGAGTTTGGGATTAGCAGGTGCAAACTATAATATATAGGATGGAAAAACAACAAGGTCCTCCAGTATAGCACAGGGAACTATATTCAATATCCTGTGATAAACCATAATGAAAAATAATATATATATATGAACCACTTTGCTGTACAGAAGAAATTAACAAAACATTGTAAATCAACTATACTTCAATAAAATTAAAAAACAACTCTCTGTTAATTTTGGATGGTTTCAATTGTTATCTCTTCAAGTTCGCTATTATTTTATTCTGTGATATTTAATTTACCATTCACCACATCCAGTGTATATATTTTTTAATTTATTAAAGTATAGTTGACCAGTATTTTTTTTAATTCTTAGGTAGTATAGATTTATGTCTAAAATTTTGATTTGATTGTTTTATGTATTGCATATTTCTACTTTACTTTTTCAACACAAAGAACACAGTAATAACAATTCTTTCAATGTCTTTGTTCATTCTAGCATCTGTGTCAGTTCTGGATTGGTGTCAGTTGGTTAATTTTCTACTGATTATAAACTGTGCTTTCCTACTGTTTTGTTTCTTTTTTTTTTTTTTGAATGATACTCCTTCATTATCTCTCCACATACCTTTTTTTAAAAAATTTAGTTTTTTTTTAATACAGCTTGTTCTTATTACTTATCTATTTTATACATATATGGTGCATATAGGTCAATCCCAATCTCCCAACTCATCTCACCCCCTCCCCCAAGCTTTCCCCGTTTGGTGTCCATACGCTTGTTCTCTACATCTGGGTCTCTATTTCTGCCTTGAAAACCAGTTCACCTGTGCCATTTTTCTAGATTCCACATATATGCATTAATATACGATATTTGTTTTTCTCTTTCTGACTTACTTCACTCCATATGACAGTTTCTAGGTTCATCCACATCTCTACAAATGACCCCATTTCGTTCCTTTCCATGGCTGAGTAATACTCCATTGTATATATGTACCACATCTGCTTTATCCATTCGTCTGTTGGTGGGCATTTAGGTTGCTTCCATGACCTGGCTATAGTGAATAGTGCTGCAATGAACATTGGGGTGCATGTCTTCTTTTTGAATTATGGTTTTCTCTGGGTATATGCCCAGTAGTGGGATAGCTGGGTGATATGGTAATTCTATTTTTAGTTTTTTAAGGAACTCCATAGTGTTCTCCATAGTGGCTGTATCAATTTACATTCCCAACAACAGTGCAAGAGGGTTCCCTTTTCTCCACACCCTCTCCAGCATTTTTTGTTTGTAGATTTTCTGATGATGCCCATTCTAACCAGCGTGAGGTGATACTTAGTTGTAGTTCTGATTTGCATTTCTCCAATAATTAGTGATGTTGAGCAGCTTTTCATGTGCCTCTTGGCCATCTGTATGTCTTCTTTGGAGAAATGTCTATTTAGGTCTTCTGCCCATTTTTGATTGGGTTGTTTGTTTTTTTAATATTGAGCTGTCTATATATTTTGGAGATTAATCCTTGGTCCGCTGATTCATTTGCAAATATTTTCTCCCATTCTGAGGGCTGTCTTTTCATCTTGTTTGTAGTTTCCTTTGCTGTGCAAAAGCTTTTAAGTTTCATTAGGTCCCATTTGTTTAGTTTGGTTTTTATTTCCTTTACTCTAGGGGGTGGGTCAAAAAAGATCTTTTTGTAATTTATGTCAAAGAGGGTTCTTCCTATGTTTTCCTGTGAGAGTTTTATAGTGCCCGGTCTTACATTTAGGTCTTTAATCCATTTTGAGTTTATTTTTGTGGGTGGTGTTAGGGAGTGTTTTAATTTCATTCTTTTACATGTAGCTGTCCAGTTTTCCCAGCACCACTTATTGAAGAGACTGTCTTTTCTCCATTGTATATCCTTGCCTGCTTTGGCATAGATTAGTTGACCATAGGTGCATGGGTTTATCTCTGGGCTTTCTATCCTGTTCCATTGATCTATATTTCTGTTTCTGTGTCAGTACCATATTGTCTTGATGACTGTAGCTTTGTAGTATAGTCTGAAGTCAAGGACTCTGATTCCTCCAGCTCCATTTTTTTCCCTCAAAATTGCTTTCATGACCTTTTGTGTTTCCATACAAATTTTAAGATTTTTTGTTCTAGTTCTGTAAAAAATGCCATTGGTAATTTGATAGGGATTGCATTGAATCTGTACATTGCTCTGGGTAGTATAGATATTTTCACAATATTGAGTCTTCCAATCCAAGAATATGGCATATCTCTCCATCTGTTTCTGTCATCTTTGATTTCTTTCATCAGTGTCTTATAGTTTTCTGAGTACAGCTCTTTTGCTCCTTAGGTAGGTTTATTCCTAGGTATTTTATTCTTTTTGTTGAAATGGTAAATGGGATTGTTTCCTTAATTTCTCTTTCTGATCTTTTGTTTTTAGTGTATATGAGTCAAGAGATTTCTGTGCATTCATTTTGTATCCTGCAACTTTACCACATTCATTGATTAGCTTTAGTAGTTTTCTGGTGGTACCTTTAGGATTATCTATGTATAGTATCATGTCATCGGCAAACAGTGACAGCTTTACTTCCTCTTATCCAATTTGTATTCCTTTTATTTCTTTTTCTTCTCTGATCACTGTTGTTAGGACTTCCAAACTATGTTGAATAAGAGTGGTGAGAGTGGACATCCTTGTCTTGTTCCTGATCTTAGAGCAAATGCTTTCAGTTTGTCACCATTGAGAATGATGTTTGCTGTGGGTTTGTCACATATGGCCTTTATTATGTTGAGGTAGTTTCCCTCTATGCCCACTTTCTGGTGAGTTTTTAATCATAAATAGGTATTGAATTTTGTCAAAAGATTTTTTTCTGCATCTATTGAGATGACTGTATGGTTTTTATTCTTCAATTTGTTAATATGGTGTATCATATTGATTGATTTGCATATATTGAAGAATCCTTGCATCCCAGGGATAAATCCCACTTGAACATGGTGTATGATCCTTTTAATGTGTTGGATTCCGTTTGCTAAGATTTTGTTGAGGATTTTTGCATCTATGTTCATCAGTGATATTGGTCAGTAATTTTCTTTTTTTGAAGTATCTTTTTCTGATTTTGGTATCAGGGTGTTGGTGGCCTCGTAGAATGAGCTTGGGAGTGTTCCTTCATCTGCAACTTTTGGGAAGAGTTTGAGAAGGATGGGTATTAGCTCTTCTCTAAATGTTTGATAGAATTCATCTGTGAAGCCATCTGGTCCTGGATGTTTGTTTGTTGGAAGATTTTTAATCCCAATTTCAATTTCATTACTTGTGATTGGTCTGTTCATATTTTCTGTGTCTTCCTGGTTCAGTCTGGGAAGGTTATACCTTTCTAAGAATCTTTCCATTTCTTCCAGGTTGTCCATGTTATTGGCATAGAGTTTTTTGTAGTAGACACTTAGGATGCTTTGTATTTCTGCAGTGTCCATTGTAACTTCTCCTTTTTCATTTCTAATATTATTGATTTGAGTCCTCTCCCTCTTTTTCTGATGAGTCTGGCTAAAGATTTATCAAGTTTGTTTCTCTTCTCGAAGAACTAGCTTTTAGTTTTATTCATCCTTGGTATTGTTTTCTTTGTTTCTACTTCATTTATTCCTGCTCTGGTCTTTATGATTTCTTTCCTCTACTAACTTTGGGTTTTGTTTGTTCTTCTTTCTCTAGTTCCTTTAGGTGTCAAGTTAGATTGTTTAGTTGAGATTTTTCTTGTTTCTTGAGGTAGGATTCTATTGCTAACAACTTCCTTCTTAGAGCTGTTTTTGCTGCATCCCATAGGTTTTGGATCACCGTGTTTTCATTGCCATTTGTCTCTAGGTATTTTTTGTTTTCTTTAGTGATCTCTTGGTTATTTAGTAGTGTATTGTTCAGCTTCCATGTGTCTGTGTGTTCTACATTTTATTCCTTGTAATTGATTTCTAATCTCTGAGCATTGTAGCTGGAAAAGATGCTTGATATGATTTCAATTTTGTTTAATTTACCAAGGCTTGATTTGTGACCCAACATGTGACATATCCTGGAGAATGTTCCATGTGCACTTGAGAAGGAAGTGTAATCTGCTCTTTTTAGATGGAATGTCCTATAAATATCAGTTAAATCTCTCTGGTCTATTGTGTGACTTAAAGCTTGTGTTTCTTTATTAATTTTCTGTTTGGATGATCTGCCCATTGGTGTGAGTGAGGTGTTAAAGTCTCCCACTATTATTTTGTTACTGTCCATTTCCTCTTTTATAGCTGTTAGCAGTTGCCTTTTGTATTGAGGTGCTCCTATGTTGGCTGCATATATATTTATAATTGTTATATCTTCTTGGATTGATCCCTTGATCATTATGTAGTGTCCTTCCTTGTCTCTTGTAACATTCTTTATTTTAAAGTCTATTTTATCTGATATGAGAATTGCTAGTCCAGCTTTCTTTTGATTTCCATTTGCATGGAATATCTTTTTCCATCCCCTCACTTTCAGTCTGTATGTGTCCCTAGGTCTGAAGTGGGTCTCTTGTATACAGCATATATATGGGTCTTGCTTTTGGATCCCTTCAGCAAGCCTGTGTCTTTTGGTTGGAGCACTTAATCCATTTACATTTAAGGTAATTATCAAACGTATGTTCCTATTACCATTTTCTGAATTGTTTTGGGATTCTTTTTGTAGGTCCTTTTCTTCTCTTGTGTTTCCCACATAGAGAAGTTCCTTCAGCATTTGTTGTAGAGCTGGTTTTGTGGTGCTGAATTCTGTAAGCTTTTGCTTGTCTGTAAAGTTTTTGATTTCTCTGTTGAATCTGAATGAGATCCTTGCTGGTTAGAGTAATCTTTGTTGTAGGTTCTTCCCTTTCATCACTTTAAATATATTGTGCTACTCCCTCCTGTTCTGTAGAGTTTCTGCTGAGAAATCAGCTGTTAACCTTGTGGGAGTTCCCTTGTATGTTATTTGTCATTTTTCCCTTGTTGCTTTATAACTTTTTCTTTGCCTTTAATTTTTGTCAATTTGATTACTATGTGTCTCGGCATGTTTCTCCTTGTGTTTATCCTGCTGTAACTCTGTGTGCTTCCTGGGCTTGGGTGGCTATTTCCTTTCCCATGTGTGGGAAGTTTTCGATTATAATCTCTTCAAATATTTTCTCAGGTCCTTTCTCTCTTCTCCTTCTGGGACCCCTGTAATGTGAATGTTGGTATGTTTAATGTTGTCCCAGAGGTCCCTTAGGTGTCTTCATTTTCTTTTCATTCTTTTTTCTTTATTCTCTTCCATGGCAGGGAATTCCACCATTCTGTCCTCCAGGTCACTTATCTGTTCTTCTGCCTCAGTTATTCTGCTATTGGTTCCTTCTAGTGTATTTTTTCCTTTACATATTGTATTGTTCACCTCTGTGTGTTTGTTCTTTAATCCTTCTAAGTGTTTGTTCTTTAATTTTTCTAGATCTTTGTTAAACATTTCTTGCATCTTCTCGATCTTTGCCTACATTCTTTTTCCAAAGTCCTGGATCACCTTCACTCTCATTATTCTGAATTCTTTTTCTCCAAGGTTGTCTATCTACACTTCATTCAGTTGCTTTTCTAGGGTTTTATCATGTTCCTTCATCTGGTACATAGTCCTCTGCCTTTTCATTTTGTCTGTCTATCTCTGAATGTGGTTTTTGTTCCACAGGCTACAGGGTTTTAGTTCTTCTTGCTTCTGCTATCTTCCCTCTGGTGGATGAGGCTACCTAAGAGGCGTGTGCAAGCTTCCTGTTGGGAGGGCGTGGTGGTGGGTGGAGCTGGGTGTTGCTCTGGTGCACAGAGCTTGTGTACGGCCCCGGGCGTCCCCAGGAGTCCCGACCAGCAGGACAAATCCTTGTGAGTCCGAGGAGGAACCTGTGGGGGTTGAAAAAAGGGGGAAGGGCAGGAGACGCGAAAGAATGGAGGCAAGACAAAATCCTGATCAAGCCTCAAACTTTTATTGCTGCGGTAGCTGTATTTATACACTGCAGAGAAAGGGGGGCGGGATTCAGAATGAGGGAAGTACTTGGCTAATCATCATTGGTGCTGCGCGCGCGGGCTTTCATTTTAGGCGCGAACTTCTCTCTCATAAATCAGGAAGAAGCAGGGTGTCGGCCATCTTCTAATGGCGAAAACTTCTTGGCTCCCAACATTTCCTCCCTTTTTATTTCTTTTAAGGAGGTGGGCATTAACCGAGTGAGGGAGTAGTGACCTGAATCCTCCCGTGGACAAGGTATGTGTGTCCACACTCATCGGCTCTTGGTATCTTTTGGGGAGGAGAGGCAGAGCCAAAGATAATCTTAGCTACTAAAAGCCAAAAACAATGTTTAGATACCAACCTCTATCATAATTCAGGTATACTCACAGGGAATAACAGAGATTACCTTGTATATACATATATACACGTTTTCCCTTGTGCATGCTTTGCTGCCACACTCAACTCGGTACCCATACCCTCCATCAAAGAGGGGGGTAGGCATGTCTCTGTTTCATGCCGCTCCAGTGGAGGGGCAGCCAGAATCATCCTTTGGTTCTGCTTCTGTAATGGCGAGGCGATGGTAATGTATCAGGTTAAATTTTGAGGCAAGTGGGGAGTGCTTTCAGCCTGTCCAACAACCAGCAAAGATGACAGGATCAGGGTCACAACGGATAGCTCATGTCGTCTCTGCCGCTCTTTCAATATTAGGAGGGTCTCCATCTTTTTCTGAAAAAGAAAAAGAAATACAATCTCAGGGAAAAGGGCCCTGGATAAAATTTATTACTTTATAGAACTTATAGGTTTAATAAGGCGCTCAGGCAACCAGCGTGCTCCACCTTCTTTGGTATTATATACACATGCGGATCCCCTCCCCCAGATGAGGAGTGGATCGGGTCCATGCCATTTAAAGGTCAAAGGGTCTTTCCACATAACTTGTGCATATTGATTTTTAGTTTCTTGATGCCAAAGGCGATCGGCGGCAGATCTACCATTATTATCTAATTGTAAAAAATTAATTACAAACAGGGCATGACTAAGAATATTTTTTGGGGAATTTTTTGTAGTAGTTAAATCATTATTTTTAAGCTTGGAAATGGTATTTTTAAGGGTTTGATGGGCTCTTTCTACTATGCCTTGACCCTGGGGGTTATATGGAATTCCCGTAAGATGTTTTATTTGAAGCCGGGTGCAAAAATCTTGGAAAGCCTGGGAGGTATACCCAGGCCCATTATCTGTTTTAATTATTTGAGGCTTGCCTAAAACTGTAAAACATTGGAGCACATGTGAAATAATGTTTTTTGTGGCTTCTCCTCCCTAAAGGGAGGCATATATAAAGCCGCTAAAGGTATCAATGGACACATGAATAAATTTTAATTTTCCAAATTTAGCAAGATGGGTAACATCCATCTGCCAGATTTCATTAGGTAATAGACCTCTTGGGTTTACCCCAAGATGTGGAAGAGGTAAAAATGTAACGCACCCTGGACAATTTTTTACAATTTGTCTTGATTGTTCTCGAGTAAGCTTAAACATTAAGCGAAGAGTATGTGCATTAACATGATGTAGCTGATGAAATTGAGTAGCTTGAGAAACAGAATCAGAGGTTACGGTGCACATCAGGCGGGCATTTTTATCAGCTAAATCATTGCCCTGAGAGAGGGGTCCAGGAAGATCTGTATGAGCCCTAAGATGATCAATAAAAAAAGGCGCTTGTCTTCGAAGTATAAGACTTTGAAGTTGTTGAAAAAGGGGAACAGCATTGGAAGAGGGTTTAATATATGGAACAGTTTCTAAAAGGGGGACGGACAAAGCTATATATGAGCTGTCCGTATATAAATTAAAGGGGATATTCTGTAACATCTCAAAAACCTGAAGAATGGCAAAAAGCTCAACAAGTTGTGCTGATAAAAAGGGGGACTGTACCCTATAGGGCTGATTATTTATAACAAATACAGCAACACCGGATGATGATCCATCAGTGAATACTAGGGCAGCATCTCCCAGAGGAACAGCAGAAGTGATTTTGGGAAATATAAACAGATGTTTTCTAGCAAACTGAAGGAGCTTATCAGGTGGATAATGATTATCAATATTACCCTGAAAGGAGGATAAGGAAACAAGCCATTTATCATCAGTTTGTAATAACCAACCAAGCTCTTCTTTGGTATAGGGGAGAATCAAATGATCAGGATCTCTGCCAAAAAATTGACGGCTTTTTTCTCTGCCCAAAGTAAGAACCTGTGCTACTAAGGAAGGGTAGGTCTTAAGCACTTTATTAGGAGATACGGACAAATGTATCCACAAGAGGGGATGATCTTGCCATAGGACTCCAGTGGGTGTATGTGCAGTGGCACAAATAATCAAACTAAAGGGACGACCATAATCTAAAAAGGTAATCTGTTGACATCTAATGGCCTTTTCTACTAATTGAAGAGAATTTTTAGCCTCCTTAGTCAGCCTACGGGGTGACAAGGGATCTGATGGCCCTTGTAAAATTTCGAATAAGGGTTTTAACTCTCCCGTAGTAAGTTTAAGATACGGTCGTAGCCAATTAATATCTCCCAAAAATTTTTGAAAATCATTGAGGGTTTGCAAATGTGATACTTGTATGTGTATCTTTTGAGTGGTAATTATTTTTTTGTTTAATTCGAAACCAAGATAATAGTATGGATCTTTTAATTGTACCTTATTTGAAGCAATTTGAAGGCCAGAGGAAGCAAGATTATCTTTTAAATCTTGATAACACTTAAGGAGTTCATCAGTTGATTTTCCAGCCAAAAGAATATCATCCATATAATGAATGATATAGATACCAGGCCAACGAGCCCTAAGAGGGTCTACAGCTTGTGCAACAAATTTTTGACATAAGATGGGGCTATTGGCCATACCCTGCGGGAGGACCTTCCATTGAAAACGTGGCATTGGGCCTTTAAAATTAATTACTGGGAGACTAAATGCAAAACGCTCTCTATCCTGAGGATGGAGAGGGATAGTAAAAAAGCAATCTTTAAGATCAATAATGATTTTAAAATAGCCAGCTGGAATGGCAATAGGAGAAGGCAAGCCAGGCTGTAAAGCTCCCATAGTAAACATTGTTTTATTAATTTCCCTAAGATCTTGGAGAAGTCGCCATGAGCCAGATCTCTTTTTTATCACAAATATAGGGGTATTCCATGGCGAAGTAGTGGCTTCTAAATGTCCAGCGGCCAATTGTTCCTGCACTAACTTTGTGGCAGCTGTAAGTTTTTCTTCTGTTAGAGGCCATTGGTCCACCCAAATGGGATCATTAGTTTTCCATCGTATTTTGTCCGCATGGGGCACAGGAAGGTCAATGGCCGCTAAGAAAAAGGCGAACTGCCTAGGCCCTGGCGATTTATGTTAGATGCCAGGGAAATAGGTCGTGTAATAGCCTGATTATTTTTTCCTAAGCCTAAGCCTGGTAGAAACCCTTGGTTTAGCATTTGTTGGGTCACCACCTCATTGGGGCTGGCCATGATTAACTTTAATTGTGACAGGATGTCACGTCCCCAAAGATTCAACGGGATATGTGGCAAAATATAAGGTTGTACCTGTCCAGTATTACCTTCAGTATCTATCCATGTAAGAACTTTAGAACTCCGTTTAGGATTGGTAGAATGTCCTATGCCTTGTAAATGAGTTATAGACACTGTACAAGGCCAAGAGGAGGGCCAATATTTTTCCGAAATAACTGTTGCATCGGCTCCTGTATCGACTAAACCCTCAAATTTCTTTCCATCTAACCACAGGGTTAGGAGTGGCCTTTCAGGAGTAATTTGTTGGACCCAATAAATATCTGAGGAGCCAAAAGCAGCATCTGCTCTAGGACAATTAGTATGGCTCTTATTTAAAGAATTTAGGGGCAACAATACTAACTGTGCTATCCTTTGACCTTTAGGGATTGATATAGGGCCTTGTAAAGCAGATGCCAAAAGGGTAATTTGACCTGAATAATCATTATCAATAACACCAGGTATAATTTGGAGGCCAGCCAAAGCGGAACTACCTCTTCCTAAAATTAAACCAAAAGTATTTGGGGGCAGGGGGCCATAAACTTCTGTGGGAATTGGTTGTACTCCTTGTTCTGGGACTAATATTGAGTCGGTGGAGGCACAGAGGTCCAATCCTGCGCTTCCGGGTGTGGCTCGACAGAGGGAGCCAACATCTGGGTGCAGGGAACTTGTCCAGATTTTTGAGGAACAAACCGAATTGCCCCTTGGTTTGGTTCCAAGGAAGGGGCCAGGGGCTGGCCCCGTGAAAAGTTTCCCTGTTTTTTGGGGAGCAATTGGCCATTTATATCCGTTTTTGAAAAACATTCTGAAGACCAATGTTTGCCTCTTTTACAACGAGGGCAAACGGTGGTGGGAGGAGCCCGGGATTGATATTGGGGTTGTTGTGGGTTAGCCTTTAATGACTGTCCTTGTCTATGTAATGAACAATTCCGGGCAAAATGTCCAGGTTGTTTGCAATTATAGCAAGTTTTTTGTTGTTTATCTAGGACGGATGTATCTTTAATAAAATCTTTTAGAGCAGCTCCAATCGCAAGACCAACAGAATGGGAGGGACCAATTCCGGAGCACAACTTAATGTAATCAGCCAGGCTACCACCACGATGAGCCCGAAGGGCAGCTTGGCAGGCCGGATTGGCATTTTCATAAGCTAAATGTTTAACAAAGGCATTATCAGTTTCACTATCACCCACTACACGCTCGGCGGCGTCCGTGAGGCGGCTAATAAACTCACAATAAGGCTCTTCTGGTCCCTGGCGAATTTTTGCCAAGGAAGTTGTGGGCGAACCCTTAGGCGGAAGACGGCGCCAGGCCTTAAGGCCAGCATGTTGTATTTGAGCCAACAAACCAGGGGGAAAAGCAGCCTGAGACTCATTGGATTCATAGGAGGGACGGCCAAGTAATTTATCTCGGGTCCATGATCGGGAAGTTCTGTTTTCAGCATTTCTTTGGGCAGTTTCTCTACAATTTTCTGCAAATTCAGTGCGCCATAAAACAAAATCTCCCCCAGAAAGGGTGGCCCGAGCCAGGGTAAGCCAATCATTTGGGGTCAGCCAGCGATCGCTTAATCCCTCCAAGATTGCCAATGTATAAGGGGCTGTGGGCCCATAATTATTGACAGCAGATTTTAAATCTTTTATATGTTTTAAATTGAGGCGGCGATATTTATGTTCAAAAGGGCCGCCCCCAGAAGAATTATGAATATCTGGTCCCTCATCAGGTTCAGGAGATTCTTCTCCCTCTTCCTCTTCCCCTTCCTCACTATCTTCAGCTTGAATTTCACCTTGAGTGGGTAAATTTTGACTGCGAGTAACAGGGAAGGCTAACTTAATGGATCCTGGTTTTTGTCGAAGCGGGGGTTTATTGGGACCGTTCGAGACATTAAAAGAAGTAAGCTCCACCTCAAGGGCCTTAAGCTCCTTTAGGAGATCCAAGCGTTCCCGTTTTTGTTGTAAAACATCTCTCAAAGAGGAAATTTCCTGGGTTAAGGCCATCTTAGCCTGTCGAAGGGGATCAATCAGGGGGGCAATGGGAGCAGGGGCGCTAAAGGCAGGCATCTGATGAGGAGTATTATAAGATGGTGGAGGCTTCAAAAGGGGGAATCCCCAGGGATCATCATTGCGATGATAACGAGCAGCCTGCTCATCGAGAGTTTCCTGATCTTGGGGGGAAAGCTGGTCATCATTGGGATCACCCTTAATAGCAGTAAGGGAAGGATAAATCTTTGGGATAACTTTATCATCTGTGGGATAATGATGACCGGTTTCTGGAATTTTTGGGAACTCTTCATTTGAACCCATATCAATGGTAACGGATGGACAAGCTGAATGGAGACGAGAGGCTGCTTTAAGAATTGTTTCCCCGGTCTCTACAACCTTTTGGACATCGGGGTCAAAAAAATGACCCATGAGAATCTCCCTAATTAAATTCCAATACGAAAATGCAGTCACAGGCACTTTAGAAGGCCCAAAGGTTTGATAATAATCATTTAAACAATTTCCTACACGATTCCAGCATTTTTAATCTATTGTCCCTTCCTGTGGGAACCATGGGCAAACATCAGACAAGAACATAAAAAATTCACGCAAATCTTTTTTTCTAGCCTTAATCTTCCGCATCTTGAGGGAATCCTCGATCCCCTGAAGAAAGAGTTCATGGGAACTCAATTCCTGTCCCATATTTATAGCTCCGCTTACCTTATCCTCAGGTCACGACTGCCGAAGGGCGGCCAGTCCTCCGGGGACCTAATCAAGCTGCACTTTCGAGTAAGTCTCGCGGCGGCTTAGTGGGTGCCTGGCCAGGCGTTCGTAAGCGTGCTACCTCCGTCAGGATCCGTTCCTCGAGCCCCACGTTGGGCGCCAATTGTGTACGGCCCCGGGCGTCCCCGGGAGTCCCGACCAGCAGGACAAATCCTTGTGAGTCCGAGGAGGAACCTGTGGGGGTTGAAAAAATGGGGAAGGGCAGGAGACGCGAAAGAATGGAGGCAAGACAAAATCCTGATCAAGCCTCAAACTTTTATTGCTGCGGTAGCTGTATTTATACACTGCAGAGAAAGGGGGGCGGGATTCAGAATGAGGGAAGTACTTGGCTAATCATCATTGGTGCTGCGCGCGCGGGCTTTCATTTTAGGCGCGAACTTCTCTCTCATAAATCAGGAAGAAGCAGGGTGTCGGCCATCTTCTAATGGCGAAAACTTCTTGGCTCCCAACAGAGCTCAGTAAAACTTTAATCTGCTTCTCTGCTGATGGGTGGGGCTGAGTTCCCTTCCTGTTGGTTGTTTGGCCTGAGGCAACCCAGCACTGGAGGCCACAGGCTCTTTGGTGGGGCTAATGGCAGACTCCTGGAGGGCTCATGCCAAGGAGTACCTCCCAGAACTTCTGCTGCCCATGTCCTTGTCCCCACAGTGAGCCACAGCCACCCCTGCCTCTTCAAGAGACCCTCCAACACTAACAGGTTGGTCTGGTTCAGTCCTCTATGGGGTCACTGCTCCTTCCCCCTGGGTCCTGATGTGCACACTACTTTGTGTATACCCTCCAAGAGTGGGGTCTGTTTTTCCCAGTCCTGTCAAAGTCCTGCAATCGAATCCCACCGGGCTTCAAAGTTTGATTCTCTTGGAATTCCTCCTCCCATTGCCAGACCCCCAGGTAGGGAATCCTGACATTGGGCTCAGAACCTTCACTGCAGTGGGTGGGCTTCTGTGATATTATTGTTCTCCAGTTTGTGAGTCACCCGCAGTGGTTATGGCATTTGATTTTATTATGATTGCATCTGTCTTACCATCTCATTGCAGCTTCTCCTTTGTCTGTGGATGTGGGGTATCTTTTTTGGTGAGTTCCAGTGTCTTCCTGTCAATGATTGTTCAGCAGTTATTTGTGATTCTGGTGCTCTCGCAAGAGAGAGTGAGCACACATCCTTCTACTCTGCCATCTTGAACTAATCTCGCCCTCTTAAAGAGTTATGCCAAGTCCCAGTAGCACTGATTCTGTGCTTAGTCACTGCTTCCGGCCACAATAAGGGAAAGGGTTGTATTCCGAATAGTGGCAGAAACCCCTGTCCCCCCTGTAGAGTTCTCCACTTAGTGCACTCTGTTGAGAGAGCTCAAAGGTATCTCTTTAATTTCACTAGTCAGTTTATTGTATAAATTTGTATTTAGCATATTTATCAAAGGACACCACCATATGCTAGTTTCCTTAGAGCTTGCTAATAATCTGGAATTTCTACATCTGTCCTACATTTTATTTTGTCCTTGGGAAATATATAGTCCCAGCATCTGGATAGTAATAATAAATAATAATAGCTCCCTCATATGGGACTTTTGCTTCAGGAACTAAGAACACATTATGCACATTTTCTCATTTATCATAATAACATCCCTTTAAGGAAGGCATTTTCTTCTGTATTTCAGAATTACATAGTGCTTGAGCCATGGAGTGTTAAGGTTTTCCTTGCATGTCTTCATGAACTAATAGGTTTTAGGAAAACTAATGGTTTTCTGATTTGAGTTCAGCAAAGTTCATGATAGAGGCTCTAATTTCTCTTTATTAAGGAAAGTCTCCATGTTTTTATAAAACTATAACAAGCAAAATGGAACAGAGTTCTCCAGATGAGACAGAGAAAGTTGTGAACTGCTTTTCTCAAGAGATTTTACCTTCTTCCATTAAACAATTACATAAGGAGTAGAAGTCAGGCCACAGGTAGAGAAGACACCACATTGTAGATTAGAGTTTACAGTAGGGAGCAGAAGATTCTCATGGTAGTGATCTAAATGAGACAACTGAATCGATGAGGCTTTACGAGCACCCTCAAGCTATAACCAAATTGGAATGGAAGGAGATGAACTACAAGTTATGATATATTTGACAGATAAGAATAAGGGTTTGGGAGAAAATCTATTCAATTGGCCAGTTTGCATTGCCAGGTGAGGCCTGATATCAACATTGGCAGATCCACATCTGACAATAACACCAAGTGGTTCATTCAATGCCTTCCATTCAGCACTGCCCTTGTGAAACCAGTGCTAGTTGCCCAGAATTCCTAGTCTGACTTGGGACGGTTATCTACAGAAGTCCATTGTGGGCAAAAAGAAACAGAGGCATGCCTGACTATGGCATTTCCTTCAGGCTTATTGGATTGCCAGCTACAAGTACGCAACAGATTTTTTCCATTAGTGCCTTTCTATTCTTGTCTCATAGAAGTTAAGATTCTGAGTATAATGTCTTACACAACAGGGCAGAAATACCTTTTCAGCCAGGATCCCATGCAGGGATCATTTACCTATCGTCTGAGGTCTCAGCAGTCTGTTATTGTTCCTGCCTGTTGTAATTTGCAGCAAAATTCTGAGGCCTCAGAAGAGGAAATGCAGTATGGTGAATAGAAAAAAATAATGCAAAATTCCATAAATAAAACCCCCCTTCATCTTTCTAACTTAGTCATTAGTGACTTGTGAACCAGTAACAGAGATCAAAAGACAGCACACAGACTTTTCCAGAAAAAGTGCTGGGGCAGAATTTTTTAGCATTTCAAATACTAAAATAGAATTCAGAAAAATAATGTGCAAAATACTGTGGGCTTTAGTTAGCAGATCTGATTTGCTTCCTATAGCAGCAAATTTAGATGTGACTGTCTTCAATGCTAAGAAGCGTGGAGCTTAGCTGTGTGGCTCATATTTATGTTAATTTCAGGGCATTAAAAAGTTTTCGGTGTTTTTAGTGTTTCAGGCCACTCAGAAATATGAACACTCAAGTAGGTGTACTGAAAAGCTGTGCTATTTTGACCAAATAGCTTCTTACGATAACATTCAGTTAGGATCTCTGACACTTGAAAAATTCATGAACGTGAAGCATTTAGTTTAAATACACACATGCACGTACGAAACTGTCATTGGGCAGAAGAGACAAGGTCAGCTCCAAAGGGCTCCTGTCTCCCGTAGGGTTTGCCATTAGAGAATGAAGGCAAATGGCCAGTGCCTGTGCTCGTGAATTTTCTTTTTCCTCCTCTGTTTTGGTTGTGGAGCCAATCCTAGGGACTTTACAAGATGCCTGCTGTGTTCCTGAGAAAATAAAGTGTGCAAAGCACACTTGCCTTCAGGTTGTCCTCATCCACGGGAGATATCTGGAGTGATTAATGGTCGGACTCATAACTGCCACTGGCATGTCCTTTGGGTTTTATTGGACCCTCCAGACATTTGACCTAATCTGAATCGGAAGGTTAACTTCCAAAATTATTTAATTTGTCTGATTTTTCAAGAAAAGTCGTTGATACTGATAAAAATATAGGTAACCTTTTAAAGATCCTTTCGGCAGTTTCAGGGGTTTGAGAGAACATGCAGGGCAGGAATCTTTCTATGCTCTAAGCTGGGAGAGCATGTGTGGAAATACACAATAAAATAATTTTGAGCTGGAAAAGATCTCCAACTCATCTAAAACAAGCCTACCATTTTATCAGATAAAAACTTTCATGATGTGATTTTGTTTTCAAAATGTACTACTTCCTTTTTTTGATAAAGTAACATAAGCATGTGGTTCAAATGTCAAAAGGCACAAAACATTGGGCAGTGGAAAATAAACAAACAAACATTTCTCACTCCCAGTCATCCAGTTTGTGTCCCCGGAGGGGAACTACTGTTAATAGCTTTTTATGATTTTCCAGAGATAATCTATTCTTACGATGACATCCTTTTTTGGCTGCATTGGGTCTTCGTTGCTGTACATGCGCTTTCTCTAGTTGCGGCGAGCAGGGGCTACTCTTCCTTGTGGTGCGTAGACTTCTCATTGCAGTGGCTTCTGTCGTTGCAGAGCACTGTCTCTAGGTGTGCAGGCTTCAGTAGTAGTGGCACACAGGCTCAGTATTTATGGCTCGTAAGCTCTGGAGCACAGGCTCAGTAGTTGTGGCGCACAGGCTTAGTTGCTCCGCAGCATGTGGGATCTTCCGGGACCAGGGCTCGAACCCGTATCCCTTGCATTGGCAGGCGGATTCTTAACCACTACGCCACCAGGGAAGCCCACAATGACATCCTTTCAGCAAGAGAACCAGACCTGGCAAGGCCAGAGAAGCCATAAATTAATCACAATTCAATATTTAACATAAAGTAATAGTATAACTTTTAATTCCAGTCTCAGCTCTGTCACTTACTCTCTTGGGCGAGTTAATTAATCTCTCTTCTTCACTTCCCCATCTATATGATGGAACTAATGATTCCTACCAGGCAGGATTATCAGGATTAAGTGAAGTCATGTACCAAAGATCCAGATACACCCCTTAATTTTGATTACGGGAAAAATATAATCTTGGGCTTCCCTGGTGGCGCAGTGGTTGAGAGTCCGCCTGCCAATGCAGGGGACACCGGTTTGTGCCCCGGTCTGGGAAGATCCCACATGCCGCGGAGCGGCTGGGCCCGTGAGCCATGGCCACTGAGCCTGCGTGTCTGGAGCCTGTGCTCCACAACGGGAGAGGCCACAACAGTGAGAAGCCCGCATACCGCAAAGAAAAAAAAAAAATATATATATATATATATACATATATAAAATCTTTTTTTCTATCTACTTGCATTTCAGATGCAGAGGATGAAATCTTATTGAGGTGGGGATGAAGGTGTCTACAGGATATATATAAAAAGGAAACATGTGTCATGGTATTTGTATTCATAACACTATCACTCTACTTTTCCTGGCCTTGATGAAGTTGACTGGGTTCTTCCTTAATCACCCTCATTTCATTATTAGTTTAGTTGTCTTTAATCTTCTCCAAAACCACTTTATACAACCCCAAAGTCAGATGCCTCTCCAAATGCACTACTTTCAAAGATTGCATGCAGTAAATAATATTGAGAGAGTAAGAGAGAAAGAGATTTCTCATTTAATAAATATTGATTATGCAACTAAAATGTGCCAGGCACTTTGCTAGATGACACAGAACCAGGCAAACACAGTGGAGAAAATGCTGTTAAGAATTGCTCATCTGTGGAACTGGTGAAATTCAAGGCACTGCTTGGTTTTCTGAGACCTAGAAAATCATTAGTTTCACTCAAATTTAAGATCCAAACAGTTTGAACAATTAAAGGATTTATTGGCTCATATGATGGAGAAATCCAAAAACTGGGCAGGCTTTAAAAAGCAATTCATTGGGATTGACATATATACATTAATATGTATAAAATGGATAACTAATAAGAACCTGCTGTATACAAAAATAAAATAAAATTCAAAAATAAAAAAACCCAATTCATTCCATAATGTCAACAAAAACCAACTTTCTTTCTTTACTGTACTCTGTCTTCTGTGATGTGGTTTTCTTCTAAGGCTATCCCCTCTAATGGTTTTAAAAAGGTAGTCAGAAAAAAACAGAGTTATTTGTTTCTTAGTTCATATCTACAAAGGCAGAAAGTACTTATGGGGCAACTCCCATGTATTAGAGAGGAAAAATTCCCCCCAAAACTCCTGCAACTGTCCCCTTCAACTCATTGTCTCTCACTGGTGCACATATCTACTCTGAACCAATCACCTGGACAGAGTATGTGACAGGAGTATGTGATACTGCTGATTGGCTTAAAACAATCAGGAATTACCCCTGCAGCTGGGCAAGTCTAACCCAAACCATGCTGGAAAACATAATGTTTATTTAGGAAGTAGAAAGAGGCCTGGATGGTAAGGAGAGATCTCACAAATGTCAACTATAGCTCTTGTTAGCTGCTTTTCTCTGCATATCTCTTCTATGGCACTCTCTCAGGCTGGCTCTATACACAGGGGTTTTTTATTTGGGATCCCTCGTAAATTTGCTTTACACATGGCTAGACTTGTCATGGAACAACTCTCAAACCAAATAACTGTGACTCTGCAAATCCAATTTCCATCACCCATCTATGACTTTTGCGATCTCGTTCAAAATTCTCAAATGATATCATCTGATTGGCTTAGCCTAACGTATAGATGGACACTATCCTTTGGTCTCCACACACTGGTCCTCCTCTCTTTACAGCCCAAGAAATAGGGTCATCTGATATAATCATGGGTGATCAGGCCCATCTGTTCAGCAGGGTTTGTGGGTGGGGACAGTTTCTTTTAGAAGGGGATGTGGGCAGAAAGGAAATTATATACATCTCTAACCAGAAAAATCCCAGGGGTGAAAATGATAGGAAGAAAATGGCACCAAATTTAAAGATAAAAGAAAAACTGCCACAATGATTCAAAATTAAACTGGGTGACTGATCATAGACTTTTGTTTTAATCACATTTTAGCCTTATAATCTCAGAAATTTACTTTGAAGAACACTGAAACACTCTGCAAGCAGAAACACTGTAGAAGAAAACAATCTTTGATCAAAAATCCAGAACCTAAAAAGATATTTATGCTCATTATATCCCAGGTGCTGAAAAGTGTCAACACAAAGCTCCATTTTATGCCTTTCTTGCAGACTAACTTCCTCAAAATGAGTTTGCACATTGAAAGGGCTAACAAAATACCCCAGTAGAATTTCTCCCAACACAAGTGCATTTCACTTTTAAGTAAATTACAATTTTCATCTCCTGATTTCTAAGAGGATGTTAGAGATTCCCATCCATTCCCAGACTAACTCCGATGTGTTCACTGGCAAGGGGGAGGTTTCCAAGTTCTCAGCACTACTTGTGGGTGGCTCTGAGGAAAGAAGTGTGTGGGTATCCGAGCAGTACAACCAAACCTCTTTGCTGGAACGAAAGAGGAATACAGGAAGCCGGAATGAGAAGAATTTTTCTTCCCTTTCTTATAATGCATTCAGGCTCACTTAGTCCCAAATAACAATCTGACCGATTACTATTTTAACTATGAAAGAATTAGAGAAAGGACTCTCCCTAGCCCCCTAAACGGGGAATGGATTGGGCTGAGGGCATCAAAACTTCCCCCTGAGGCACAGAAATTGCACCGAATATTTTCTTGCTGGTTCTAATACTTGAATTAAGAAGGCTTTGCCTAGACTTGTTCAAGATATAAAAAATAATAATAGAAAATTGAACTCAGATAAAATATAAAAAACTCATAGAAAACACTTTTCAGAAAATGTCATTTGGCCCATGGCTAATTCTGATTTTAGTTAAAAAACAAAACAAAGCCCAACGATGGTTACAACTAAACAATAGTTAAAAAAAAGAAGGGGGGCTTCCCTGGTGGCGCAGTGGTTGAGAGTCCGCCTGCCGATGCAGGGGACACGGGTTCGTGCCCCGGTCCGGGAGGATCCCACATGCCGCGGAGCGGCTGGGCCGGTGAGCCATGGCCGCTGAGCCTGTGCGTCCGGAGCCTGTGCTCCGCAACGGGAGAGGCCCCAGCAGTGAGAGGCCCGCATACCACAAAAAAAAAAAAAAAAAGAAAGAAGGGAAGACTTCAGACATAAAGGAAGAATTTTTTTTCCATCAACATTTCATGTAGCAGCTCCATCACAGCCTTCCCATTTCTCAAAGCTTTGATTTGTGGAAATAGTGGTTATGCAATTTCCACACATTGTGGTCCAATCACAGCATGTAGGCAACAATGAAAAGAAAACAACTAAACACACTTGAAGCTGGAGATTTTGATAAGCTTTTCTTTTCATTTCACGAAGGTTTTTAACTTGATATTTTTCTAAGGCACCCGAAATATTCCTATTGAGCTTTAATCAGATATATGTGAACACAGCAAAGTGTCTCATTTTCGTAAATGTATCTATGGCAGCAGCACTGGCTAATCTAAATAGTTGTAAAAAATTAACGAAAAAGAAACTATTGGACTGTGAGAATCCCACAGTTGACAGATTGTTGGTTTTACTTTTTTTAAAAAAAAATCTATGCCATATGTTTACAGAAGATGAGAAATGTTGGAAAAAATTATTTTCCTTAGGGCATAATGCTGCAGCCATTGAGAGAGAGGTCTCTGGCATTTTCAGTGAGGATTTGGTGCAAGGAACAAGACAGCATTAGGTCTGCACAGTCGTTGGCCGAGAAAAACAAAGATGATTTCCTCTGGTCCCTATTTTAGTTTTACTCTTTGAACTTCCAACAGTTTATTTATTATTATTGTTATTATTTTTAACTGGACACAGATTGTTTCAGGAATCATCTTGGTTCCCTTTTTTGAAGCCCTTTTTAAAAAATTTGTTGAGACTGGTTTCTAAAAGGCTCCACCTCCACCACCTGTCACTATACAGGGGGTTGCGACTTGGATAGCACCCCTCACTTCTGAGTTCAGCTGCACACTGGATGGTGAAGGGCAGTGGCCGAGGAGGTGGAAGTGCAGATTTGGAGGTAGGTGACAATATAGTATTTCAACATAAAAATCCCCACACTGCGGATCAGTGATAAATTTTCATACACCTGGAGAAACAAAACTCGTCTACCAAATGTAATTCTCTCAGAAGGATTTTCCCCTCTACATCTAAAATCCTGGGAATTTCACCTGCTGTGTCCATCATTTCTAAGTGACTAATCATATGTTGGTTACCTGTCACTAGGTGGCATCATTCAGTGTTTCTTGGCAGCAGTAACTAAGTTGGCAAAGTTGCAGCTTGGGCCATTTTTTGGTATTTTCTTCTTTGGTGTGAATCTAGAGAATCTAAATCAGATGGTGGATCTTTATTTGTTGTGTGCATTTGGCTTTGTAACATATGTATAGTGTTTGAGATTCTTTTTTCTTAGCGTGTCTTGGTGGTATGTGAACCCAATGATTAGTCTTATATAAATAATAAATGAGTTCTTCCTCTGAATTCTCTTCCAAGTCACATACACAAATATTTACTTATAGAGACTTTGCAGAGCTAAAATAAGTCCCCACATGTCTAGGATCTTTATCTAGACATGCAGGTAGGAAAAAATATATGAATGAAACTTGTTTTATCTTAGAATGGTCAGTTGAAATCTAGTCATGGATAAGCCACTATGATGGAAAAATATAAAAATGATCAGTTGATGTTCTCATAAACCTGTGAAATTTGTAAAGAAAATATAACAGTGATAAATAAGAAAAATGGATGTAAATATAATATGAGCTAATGGTCACAGTCTTGTACTCTCCCAGATGTGACAGGTTAATTATGACCATTTTTATTTGTTGTATTCTAATAAAGCTTATACTACTGAAGAGTAAGTGCTAACTTCCACATTGTTAATAAAACAGGACCAATTTTTCTAAATTATAATTATGACTTAGTGACCTGAAAATATGTAAATAATAATAGATGACAAAATGTATTATCTGGAATGAGGCTAACAAGATAGATGACAGTCAGATAGATAAAAGGATAGCATCTAATACAGTACTTGATATTCTGAATAGTTGTCTAAAATCTACAATATTGCTCTTCTATTTTCATTTACTTATTTATTACCTGAAAAGACATTTCTGTTTCAATGTATCTTATTTCATTTATTCATTCATTCAACAAACATTTAGTTGAATACTTATATTGGATTAGATACTCGAGATGCAAAAATAAATAGAACACCAAATTTACCCTCAAAAAGCTTTTAGTTTTTTATGTTGCTAAGCATCCGTAAAGTAAGTTTCAGAATCAGTCATGGGGGGTTGGGGGAAGGAAGGGGAGACAGAAAGAGAGAGAGGGAGAAAGGAAAAGAGAGCGAGAGAGAGAGAGAGAGAGAGAGAGAGAGAGGGAATACAGAGTCTTAGATGAGGAAACAAGATGCATGGTCACAGCTCTGCCAGTAACTCATGCTGTGATCCTCGTCTTCCCACACTGTACATTCATATGAAAAAATTTTATGTGAAAGTGCTTTGTAAACTGTAAAATATTTTAAATGTAAAGATATTTTAAACTTTTTAATTTCTCCTTATAAGAATCCTACAATTTTTAAATATATTTTTGATATATATATCAAAATATATATTTTGATTCAAGTGCTTTCTCCCTTTTAAATTCCACTCTGTTTCAAAATTCTAGCTGCATAAACAAAACCCATTAAATGTCCAACTCACCTTGTAAAACAAAAAGTGAACAGAAGCACTGTGATCTTGGAAAGAGAAAAGGTGAAAGGCTAAACCAAGTGGCCTTGTGACACCAGACTCTGAAACATGGAGACTCTGGGATTACCCCCTTACCCTCTTTTAATCTAATAATTCTGGCTGCTTCTCATTTTTGCAGATTAAAAAAATGGAATTTTAAGCAAATTCTGTTACAATAACACATATAAGACAAAGAGAGCTCTTTTGAGTTTCATTCTGGTCCTGTAACTTTACCTTTTCTCCACTTTGGTGGTAGAAAAAACTAAAGCTCCTAGTTGATTACTGGATTATGAGCTTTGGTACAACGCCACCTGTTCTTAGACTAGTTCAGTAGTTTTGCAAAATGCTTCCTATTTTTCACTAAGGCAAGAAATATCATATTCTACACTAGATAAGTCATAAAACCTGTTTTTCTACAGGTTGTATGCAGAAATCAATATGTAAGGAACTCTGAGCTCAATGTATTTAAGACCACAAAGAAAGATACCTAAAATGATCAAGGCCTTGATCTGAGTTTCTGTATGCAGAAATCAATATGTAAGGAACTCTGAGCTCAATGTATTTAAGACCACAAAGGAAGATACCTAAAATGATCAAGGCCTTGATCTGAGTTTGTGTAGAGACATATTTTATCTTAATTTCCTGGTCCATTATCTGGGGATTTTGTCTTTTATTCTGTACTGTATTAAGCTGTATTTTTAGTATGATGATGACTTACTAGTAAAGACAAACTTCTAATTAAGCATTTGGGCTGAAAACGTTCCCTCAATCTGTTATATATTTGTTTGAAATAATATTATTTCATCAGGGAAACAGAAAAAGTGACTTGGATTCATTCTACGTGTAAAAAATGTATGCCTATCCTAATTTTGAAGGATTAGTTTTGTTCTAGAATATTTGTTTACCATCAGACATGGGCTGGGAGAAAATATGAAAGGCTGGAAATGAAAGTTTAGAGACTAAGATATCTACTTACCACTTTATTTCCTTCTCGGCTTTCTCTTTATTTTTTAGGTTATGACATTTTTCTCTTTGTTTAAAACATTATTTCAAGCCAACAAGTGTTATAAGAATGACAGTATTTGTGCACAAGGAACCTAGGAAATGGAATTCTACTTCACTATTTCCAGAGACCATAGCTTTTAAGCCTTTTACCATCAGTATATTTGGGTAAAAAGATGGTCTTTATCATGAAAGTATATGCACCCACATTTAGCCATGGACAAAACTTCCTGGAAGGAAGCAAAGATTTTTTTAAGAAATTATTTTGGGAAAGTGTGCTGAAGCTTTTCTCTAAAAATAAAATGGTATTTCATCAGTACTGGTCATTTTTTAGCCACATATGACAAATGAGCACAGATGCTCATAAAAATCTAAAAGGAACTGAAATGGCAAATATCTTTCCTTTCACTGCATCTAAAACAAAAACAAACTTTACCACATTGATTGAAGAGAATGCAGGAAGTCATATGGTCCCACCCAAAGTTCCTGCATTCAAAATGTCCTCATGGGGCAGAAGGTTCAAGGTGTTTTTAAGAACAGAACTTTCATGTTTCTGCCTGTTAACAATGGCACTTCCTGTTTTGACCTCTAACCATACTAGGGTATCAAGAAAGTAAGAGGATGGACTTCTCCTTTTTGCACAGTGAAGAGCACTTTTACTCCCTCTCATCATGTTTGTAGAGTTCAAAGTGAAGATTATGATTACCTAATTCTCCTGAGGTTCTGTAGATTGATCTACAGTCTCCCAACAAGAGTTGTGATTTTCAATAATTTATAGTTATCTAGTCATGAGCCTGGTATTGAAGTCAACAGAATGTGTAATATTCCTCATCTCAAGTATAAGTAAAGCTACATGCTTCAAATGACCCCAGCGTTTTACTAAAAGTTACTAAGAGCCCTTAACATGTTCAGGACTCAGTGACTGCCTCCTTCTAAGCCACCTTCTTTCAAAAAAGAGAGAATGAAAGGAAGAAAGTAGGGAGAGAGGGAAAGAAGGAAAGGCAGCAAAGATGGATGGAAGGAAGGAAGGGAGGAAGGAAGAAAAGCTTGAGGAAAGAAAAAAGAAAAGAAGAAAGGGAGAAAGGGTGGGAGGGAGGGAAGAAGGAAGAAAAGAAAGAAAAATTAGAGTGAAAATATTATCACTTCAAAGTGAGAAAGAAACTACTTGCAGGATTCAATAATCTGAGTACTGTTGCTTCCCAAAACAAGAAAAAAATATTTTTAAAGCAAATCAAATTCCACTTAGTATAAAAAATGTCATGTTATTTTTTTTAAGTAGATACAGATGACAGGAATGCTAAAGATGTAAGTATGTAAAAATAGAGTTGCCATATGATCCAGCAATCCCACTCCTGGGCATGTATCTGGACAAAACTATAATTTGAAAAGATATGTCCACAGCAGCACTATTTACAATAGCCAAGACATGGAAACAACCGAAATGTCCATCGACAGGTGAATGGATAAAGAAGATGTGGCGTATATATATATATATATATATATATATATATAATGGAATATTAGCCATAAAAAAGAATGAAATAATGCAATTTGCAGCTACATGGATACACCTAGAGATTATCATACTAAGCAAAGTAAGTCAGAAAGAGAAAGACAAAAAACATATGATATCACTTATATGTGGAATCTAAAATATGACACAGATGAGCTTATCTATCTGACACAGATGAGCTTATCTATGAAACAGAAACAGACTCACAGACATAGAGAGCAGACTTGTGGTTGCCAAGGGGGAGAAGGGGTGGGGGAGGGTTGGATTGGGAGTTTGGGGCTAGCAGATGCAAACTATTATATATAGAATGGATAAACAACTAGGTCTTCCTGTATAGCACAAGAAACTATATTCAATATCCTGTAATAAACCAAAATGGAAAAGAATACAGAAAAAAAAGATGTAAGACATCAAAATAAATAAGAAAAGCATTTTAAAAGGTAATATTCTCAAAGTGTTTTTTTAAATAGTGCTATATATTGAAAGAGGAAACTATTAAGTGGAAAAAACTCAGTAACTATTCTATTTTCTGTATTATTGTGGGGATGACAGTTTATTAGAAGTGAGAATATATTTTCTTGACAAGAAAGACAAACCTTATCTCAAAATTTGTCCTTCAATTCTTGAGGGAAGTTATATATTTTTATGCCATAGGAAAGCGATTTGTTGGCTTTCCCAACAAATCTTTCCCAGATTCTATAAGACTTTCTTTGAATATAAATGCATATACTATTAAATATATGCATACAATATAAATGATATATGCATAGATATAAATGTTTTAGAAAGACTTAAATGACTGCTTTCTTTAAAATATTTCAGTAATTGGGATAAATATAGTAAAATTAAATTCCTTCAGGTACTTATTATTATCATTAATGATTTATGTATTTTTTTAAAAATAAGAAATTCATGTTTCAATTGCAAATTCCAGATTGTTACACATACCAAATGATACTAAAACAATAAAACATTTGCTAAAGCAGAAGGTAAGCAAAGCATTGTCAAAGGATGCTGTGGGTGTAGCTAATAGCAAAGTTGTTAAGACTGCTAATCCCATTTGGAAATCTGTGCAACCTGATGAGCAGATGCACAAAAGATATTAGTGGGAGATCTGAGAAAACCAATGATAATTAGAAAAGTCATTTTTTTTTTAATCTTTTTTTTTTTTTTTTTTTTTGCGGTGCGCGGGCCTCTCACTGCTGTGGCCTCTCCCATAGCGGAGCACAGGCTCCGGACCCGCAGGCTCAGCGGCCATGGCTCACGGGCCCAGCCGCTCCGCGGCATGTGGGATCCTCCCGGACCGGGGCACGAACCCGCGTCCCCCGCACCGGCAGGCGGACTCTCAACCACTGCGCCAACAGGGAAGCCCGAAAAGTCATTTTTTAGCAGAATGCATTCTAGAGCAAAAATAATTTTTTGATTCAGAAAACTGACACAATAACCAAAGTGATTAGGCTTTCTTGACTATTATTTCTATAAATTTATAAAACTAAAATAGAAATGGGTAACTGTCAAAAACCAATGTTTCCCCTCTTCCATAAAACATAAACACTTTGAAAAATAATTTTGCTGTAAAAATGATCACCAGAACATGTTTTCTTTAATCCTTAATTTAGGTTTTAATGTATTTTCCGTAAGTAAACAATTCATAACTTATCTGATACTCTTGATTCATTATTAATATCAGTCAGGTTAGGGAAGTAGATAAAAGATAACTTTGTTTTACTTGTGCTACTCTTTTTGTTTGTTTGTTTGTTTGACATACAGTTGACATACAATATTGTGTTAATTTCAGGTCTACAACATAGTGATCCAACAATCAAATATATTACAAAATGATCACCACAAAAGTCCAGTAACAATCTGTCGCAATACAAAATTATTACACTATTATTGACTATATTCCCTGTGCTTACATTACACCCCGTGACTTACTCATTTTATAAATGGAAGTCTGTACCTCTTAATCCCCTTCACCTATTTCATCCATCCTCCCAAACCCTCCTCCTGATATCGGGTGACCTCAGCCTGCAGTGGCTTGAAGCGGGATTTCAGTTCCCCAGCCAGAGATTGAAGTCAGGCCGTGGCAGTGACAGCACTGAATCCTAGCCACTAGACCACCAGAGACCAGTGTCTAGTGATAGGCCCTGGCCCATCAGCTTTGTAGAAATGAATTTCCACAGAGAGGTGGAAAGTAGTGAAACAAGTAAAGTGTTTATTAGGAGGAAAAAGAGTACAGAAAAAGAGTACGTGTGAATAGACTCATATGGGCGGGCTCAGAGAGAGAGTTGTGCCCTTGTGGTAGTTTGAATCACTTATATGGGGCATTTCTTCTGGGTTTCCTTTGGCCAATCATCTTGCTTTGCCTGTCTCTGAGTTCATATTTGGTTTATCTCAGGGTCCTCCCCTGTGTGTGTGTGCGTCTCTTAGCCAAGATGGATTCTAGCAAAGAGGCCTATGGGTAGGTTGACATCATCTACTATGGGGTGGTGCCCCCTCCTTTTTTGACCCCCCCACTTTCTGTGCAAGTGTAGTTGGGAAGGTCTCCTTGACCTTGAGAAGAGAAATATATGGTGTCTTTATCTCTTATCTGGGCAGGGCTCCTCTCTGCACCTGCTATTATCTTCAACTTGGAATATCTGTGCACAGAGGACAGACTCCAGCTGCTCAGCCTGGGACCCATCTATGTCCTGCCTCACTCCCACCCTGGCAATCACCAATTTGCTCTCAGTATCTATAAGTCTGTTTCTGTTTTGTTTGTTAGTTTTGTTTCTCAGATTCCACATATAAGTGAGATCATACAGTCCTTGCCTTTCTTTGTCTAACTTATTTCCCTTAGCATAGGGCCCTCTAGGTCCATCCAAGCTGTCGCAAACGGCACAATTTCATTCTTTTTTATGGCTGAATAATAGATAAATATTTTTTGTGTGTGGTACGCGGGCCTCTCACTGTTGTGGCCTCTCCCATTGCGGAACACAGGCTCCGGATGAGCAGGCCCAGCGGCCATGGCTCACGGGCCCAGCCGCTTCACAGCATGCGGGATCTTCCCAGACCGGGGCACGAACCCATGTCCCCTGCATCGGCAGGAGGACTCTCAACCACTGCGCCACCAGGGAAGGCCCAATAAATAATTTTTTAAAAAACGTTATAAATAAAATATATACTGTGGCCATGGTAATCCTTCAAATTCAAGGAGACACTTGACATTGAGGATTGCTTTTATCTCTAAAAATCAATTACTCAGAAGGCCCAGTTTTAGATGGTGAGTGCTTAAGAGCAGGAACTAAGGAGTGAGTCTGTATTTTAATTATGGTATAGTAGTGCCAATTTATCCCCAGAGCAAACTGTAGTTTTTCTCCTTTTTAAACAGAGACGGTAACAGCCCCTGCTTCAAAGGGTTGTTCAGAGGATTAGCTGAGATTCTTCATTCTTTTTTCTTTATTCTGCTCTGCAGTAGTTATTTCCACTCTTTTATCTTCCAGGTCACTTATCCGTTCTTCTGCCTCAGTTATTCTGCTATTGATTCCTTCTAGAGAATTTTTAATTTCATTTATTGTGCTGTTCTTCACTGTTTGTTTGCTCTTTAATTCTTGTAGGTCCTTGTTTAACGTTTCTTGTATTTTCTCCATTCTATTTCCAAGATTTTGGATCATCTTTACTATCATGACTCTGAATTCTTTTTCAGATAGACTACATATTTCCTCTTCATTTGTTAGGTCTGGTGGGTTTTTACCTTGCTCCTTCATCTGCTGTGTGTTTCTCTGTCTTCTCATTTGGCTTTGGAGACTGTGTTTGGGGTCTCCTTTTCGTGGGCTGCAGGTTTGTAGTTCCCATTGTTTTTGGTGTCTGCCCCCAGTGGCTGAGGTTTGCTCAGTAGGCTGTGTAGGCTTCCTGGTGGAGGGGACTGGTGTCTGTGTTCTGGTGGATGAGGCTGGATCATGTCTTTCTGGTGGGCAGGACTGCGTCTGGTGGTGTGTTTTGGGGTGTCTGTGGCCTTATTATGATTTGAGGCAGCCTCTCTTCTAATGGGTGGGGTTGTGTTCCTGTCTTGCTAGTTGTTTGGCATAGGGTGTCCAGCACTGTAGCTTACTGGCCATTGAGTGAAGCTGGGTCTTAGCATTGAGATGGAGATCTCTGGGAGAGCTTTCGCCATTTGATGTTACATGGGGCCGGGAGGTCTCTGGTGGACCACTGTCCTGAACTCGGCTGTCCCACCTCAGAGGCACAGGCCTGACACCCGGACGGAGCACCAAGACCCTGTCAGCCACCCGGCTCAGAAGAAAAGGGAGAAAAGAGAGAGAAAGAAAGAAAATAATAAAATAGCTGAGATTATTCATGGTTAGTGCAAAATGTGGGCCACAGGAGGCATGCTATTATGTTACCAGTTCCAATAATGTTGTTATTGATGGTGGTGGTGATGGTGATGCATATTCTACAAGGGTTCTGAACCTCTTCCTGAGATTTCTAGTTTTACCTGGGATTAAAGGTAAACCTCCCCCGGCCCCACCCCTTCATGTTCTTGAGAACTTAATAACTACACAGAAATAAAAGGCTATCATTCCACTCTCCTGTTGCTGCACCTTCACACCTCAGTAGTTTTTACTTGAGGAGATATGCAGACTTGAAAAAGGAAAAGGCCATCCCTGAATATGTGGGAACCACATCTGAAGGGAGAGAACTCGCAGAACCAGCACTGTCTTCTCTGAGATATGTTCATTTTGCAGGGAAAACAACATGGCAAAGTCTGAGACTCATTGCTTCAAAGGTGTAAATTTTGAGGTGCGTTATATCTCGCATGAGGAATTAATTTATAGAATTTAATAAAATTATAAAGTGGAGTTTGGAAGTTCAGGAACATATCTGTGCTGAGGAAAACAAAGAGAATTAACAAGCTATAAAAATCACAAAAGCTAGAATATGCAGTGGATTAGGACTTGATGGGGAGCCATTGTTATGCTACTTAGGAGGAACAAACCCCTCCCAAAAGACCGTCTCAGGAAAACTTTAGACTGAAGCAGGCTGAGACAGTTTTGACCTCTCAACCTGTCTCCCCTAATGAAGATAGAAGAAAATGTATTTAAGGGAGAGCAGAATTGCATCCTTTCTCTTTGGACCTAAGCACCTTGAAAAGCTGTTGCCAGGATAAGTCTTATGCGCAACCCACCGAGGCTTAAGACATATTATTACCAAGGCCATGGAAAGGAT